>NC_143533.1:1857083-3292083 GCF_031878675.1 Megascapheus bottae | reverse complement strand
TGTGCCAAGAGCATAAGAAGAGAGGCTTTTGTAAAGATTGAAAGAGAGGCAATCTCTAAACTTTTTTCCTTCTTTCTTTCTTTCAAAAACTTCTCACAACTCCTGATAAGAAAGTTTCCAGTAATCCCAGAAGTCAAGAGTGTGAGGCAGGGAGAGCCTAAGTTAAAGAACAGCCTGTCTATGATGAGGCAGGGGTACACAGTGGGAGAGAGGGGGAGGGAGGTGGGCAATGATATTTATCAACATCACCAAGGAAGTTTTAGGCAGGGAAATCAAGAATAGATAAGACTGGCCCAGTGCTGATGGTTGTCTCCTGTCGTGCTAGCTATTGAGGAGGCTGAGATCTGAGGATCACAGTTCAACGCCAGCCTGGGTAGGAAAGTCTATGAGACTCTTATCTAAATGAACCAGCAGAAAACTGGAAGTGACACTGTGGCTCAAAGTGGTGGCGTGCCAGCCTTGAGCTGAAGAGCTCTGGGAAAGCACCTAGGTCCAGAGTTCAAGCCCCATGACTAACAATAACAACAACAAACAGAATAGACAGTGTGCCAGTGGGCTTGACAAAGGGTGGTGACTCACACCTGTAATCTCAGCTACACCAAAGATGGAGGTTGGGAGGATGGTAAGACCAGCTCTGACGATAAAAGGTGATACCTCATGTAAATTAACAAGACAGGCATGTTGGCACAGGTCTCCAGCTATGCTGGAGGTGATGGTAGGAGGCCATGGTCTAAGCTGGCCCCTGGGTGGGGGAAAAGCATATGAAACCCTTCATTAAAAATAACAAACAAGGGGGCCGGGAGTGTGGCCTAGTGGTAGAGTGCTTGCTTAGCATGCATGAAGACACAGGTTTGATTCCTGGGTACCACATACATAGGAAAAGCTGGAAATGGTGCTGTGGCTCAAGTGGTAGACCTTGGGAAAGCCCAACGACAGTGTTCAGGCCCTGAGTTCAAGCCACAGGACTGACAAAAATATAGCAAACAGGCCAGGCACTGGTGGCAGGAGGCTGAGATCTGAGGATCTGAGGATCATGGTTCAAAGCCAACCCAGGTTGGAAATTTGATGATTCTCTTATCTCCAATTAACTACCAGAAAACTGGAAATGGATCAGTGGCTTTCAGGCCCTGAGTTCAAGCTCCACAACCAGTTAAAAAAAAAGCAAACAAACATACAAAACAAAACCCTAACCCAATCAACCAGATGACAACAAAACAACTGTGACAACATGACTGGAATGATAAAACACCTCCCTGTCAACACAAAGTGCTAAATTCAAACCCCAGAACTGCCAGGCACACACACACACACACACAGTATACATAATGCCTATAATTTTTATTGTAAAGATACAATATGTCAACTGAGGATGTAGTGCAGGAATAGAACACTGAGGCCCTGAATTCTATTCTTAGTTCAACTAAAATTAGATATTAAAGAAAGGGAGAGTAAATTCATAATCAAACAGCGCATTAACATATGAAACACATACAGAAAACATCAATATGTCCACAATAAGCAGATCAAATATTTCCCATAAAGGGAATGCATCTGTCTAATCTAAGTCTTCAAGATTTTTATTGAGTATCTTGAGTAGCATAGCAGATGTCTTGCGAGGCCACTGTGCCTTAGCAAGGAGCTTGCAGTCATTTTCTGTCTGACAAATCCTACATTTTACCTTCACCATGATTTTTTTCTTTCAGCCTTTGGAGATAATTATCCCATCATCTTCTGGATTCCATTGCTACAACTACAAGCAGACCACAAGTTTCTTTGCTGCTCTTCCGAATTCCTCGGATGCTCTCACAGACTTTAGTCTGGCTCCTCTCCCATCTTCTCCTTCCTGTGTGATCTTTAGAAGTTGTCCACAGCATATTTCCAGAAGGCTTTGTTAGTTTTTACTCTGCATGGAGTCTGTAGTGGTTCTTGAATCTATGGCAATGTATTGATTTTTTTTTAAAAAGGAAAACCTTTAGCTAGTGTCTTCAAATGGTTATTTTTTTTTACTCCATCTGTCTTTCCAAGTTTCTCTGAGTCTCCTAGTTCTCTCACTGTACTTTTATAGATAAATACATAACTAGGTAGGTAGGTAGTAGCTAGATGGATAGATAGATAGCTATGTAGACAGATGGACAGACAGATAGATAAATAGAGAATGATGTATAGGCTAAAACATTGCTATATAGAAACATAGGAAGGTAGGTGGATAGATGATAGATGAATGCACATAGATGAGTGGATAGATGGCAGGTAGGTAGGTAGATAGATAGATAGATAGATAGACAGACAGACAGATAGAGTCCACAAATAGGTAAGTAGATGGATAGATGATAGATGGACAGATAGATTAGGTACATAGATGTAGCTACATGGGTGGGTAAGTGGATGGATAGATAGTAACTGTGTAGGTAGATGGAGTCATAGGTAGATACATAGATTGGCAGATGATTGATGACAGAGATAGGTTTGCGTGTATGTAGATGGATAGACACAAAGGCATCAGTTTTCTTTAGGAAACTTCACTACACAAATGTTTAATCCCTTTATATTTCCTTATATGTTATCTTCCTGTTACAATCTGTATTAATTTTTAGAAGGGCCTATTTTCCAGTTCATTGATTTTTTTTCTCTTTGAGTAGCTTCCAATCTGTCCTTAAATGCATCCATTGCATCCTTAAACTTAGCCATTTCATTTTTCTTATTTTAGTCTTTCACTGATCTCCTTTTAAAAATTCCATGGTACTAGGGATGGCATCCAGGGCTTTGCCCATGCCACATAGCTCAGCATGGCTTCTCTTTTTTTTTTTGCCAGTCCTGGGCTTGGGCTCAGGGCTTGAGCACTGTCCTTGGATTTTCTCAAGGCTAACACTCTACCACTTGAGCCTCAGCACCACTTCCGGCTTTTTGCTATGTATGTGGGGTACCGAGGAATCGAACCCGGGTCTTCATGCATGCTATGCAAGCACTCAACCACTAGGCCAAACTCCCGGCCGGCTTCTCTTTTTATAATCAAGACCGATCTTGAATTCCTGACCCTCTTGACTCAACATCCTGAGTGCTGAGATTATAGGCATGTACCATGCACAACAGAGTTAAAATCATTTTAAGCAGTAGATTCCAGTTCTGTAGGAAAATTTACTCCTCCTCCTCCTCCTCCTCCTCCTCCTCCTCCTCCTCCTCCTCCTCCTCCCACTTCCCCTCCTTTTCTTTTCTAGTTATGGGGACTCGGGGCCTGGATGCTGTCCCTGAGCCAATTTGTGCTCAAGGTTACTGCCCTACCACTTGAGCCACAGTGCCACTTCCATCTTTTTCTGAGTAAGTTTATTGGAAACAAGAGTCTTGGGGACTTTCTTTCCTGGACTGACTTTGAACCACAATCCTCAGATCTCAGCCTCCTGAGTAGCTAAGATTACAGGCGTGAGGCATTGGTGTCCAGCGTCTTTCTTATAAAAAATATACTATGGGGCTGGAAGTCTGTTTCTACTGTGTCTTTCTTTATTTCATTTTTGCCAGTCCTGAAGCTTGAATTCAGGGCCTGGACACTGTCCTTGGGTATTCTCAAGGTCAGTACTCTACCACTTGAGTCATAGCACCACTTCTGGCTTTTTCTGGGTTCGAGAAATCGAACCCAGGACTTTGTGCCTGCTTGGCAGGCACTCTACCACTAGGCCACACTCCTAAGCCCACCTCCTGTGTATTTCTTTGCCTAGTAATTTTTGATTCAATGGTAGATATTGTGTTCAGAAGCATGTGTAGCCTCTGGGTGACCTTCTTTTTCAATGTATTGACCTCAGCTACTGGTGATTCAATCAGCCACCTTGTTCAATCAAAGAGTGAGCCAGTTTAGGCCTGGGTTGCAGATTATGTTATGTACAAGTTAGTTTAACTGTAAATCTAGGTGTCACTCTTAGGCAGATGCTGGGATGCTAAATGCCAATTTCGGTCTTACAGCCCTTGGAAGTCTGTCAAAAACCTCTGCCCATATTTTCATGCTCTTTCAGCAATGTACATTCTTAATCTTGTCTTTCCTGACTGGCAGATACTCCTGGGGAAAAGGCATCTGGTATTGGGTGATTACTTCTTGGGGGTTTTCCTTCTTGCTGGAACTTTATCCCCTCAAATTCTGATGATTTTGCGAATTTTGAACTCTAAATTTTATTTATCCATCTCCAAGATGCTCTCAGAACTCTGTGTATCTGTCATTCCCGCTCTCGTATGTGACTCCCCCCTGCCCTCTCATAAATGAGGGATTTGATCTGTATCATATTCATCTGTATTAGTAAGCTTAATACAATTTCAGGTCTGATACCAACTCTTCCAAGACTCACAGACCTGTTGTTTAATGAGGTGCTAAATATCCACAACTGGCACCGAAGAGAAAACTTGCTTCTCTCTGAGATGGAGAGGCAGGTGAGTGAAATCACTGCACTCAGAATGAGGCTCGGAATCCTCAGCGAATAACCAAAATCTCGGGCAGATTTTAAAAAACAAAAACAAAACACTTTCTGAGCCCAATGTCTAAGTCAAATGTAGGTGAGACCAGAGCATCCTCAGAGCGGATGGGGGCGGTGCCTCCAGGACCAATCATCCTCAGAGCTGAAGGGGGCGGAGCCACCAGGCAACAGGTGCAGTCTTCTTATTGAATGGGAAGAAAAAGTTCAGGTGTTCTATGGCTCAGGGTGGGGTGGATGGAGGGATGCGAATATAATTAAACTCGCTGCATCGCCTGTCTCCACACAGAAGAGGAATTTGTATGCACCCTATAAGAAAATGACACAAAAAATTGAAGACAATGCTTATGTTAATTAGCCTACCCCAGGAGAGCACGAATCAAAACATCACAGTGGGCCTCATAAATATGTAAAAATATTCTGTGGAGATTGAAATCCTGCTGAAGCTGAAACTAAGACTCGAGCACACACACACACACACACACACACACACACACACACACACACACACGCTAATTGCTCCAGTAAAATAACCAAATACTGAGTGACCTGAGAATTTCATTTGAATTGAGGTACACCTGCTCTCTTGGCTGTCACTCAGGTTTTTCAACTGACTCTCCAAGCTGGCTTCCAGCAGATATTGAAATATTGTGAAATACCACTTCGCTCCATGCTCTGAGGGAAATTGGGAAAGAGACGGCTGGCAGCTGATTAGGTCAAAATCACATTCCTATCAAACAGGACTATTGACAGCCATGCATGAAAACCACGGGCTTCACCTCATCCCCTTAGTTGCGAAAGTAGCCTCATTGGTATCTAGACTAATGAGGGAAGGCTTCATACAGGGTTCAGGAAGAAAGAGAAGCCCCTTCTCTTAAGCTGGCTGTTGAATTCACTGTTGCATAAAGCGTTGATGCTTAAACAGCCGTGGGATCCCTAGAAGCAAACAGCCTAAGTAGCTCTCCTTGCAAAATTGGGGCTTCTTAGATAAAGGAGAAAGCAGGATCCTCTTTGCCAATGTCTAAAGTAATAATAAATTTTTTTAAAAAAAGATTGCTTTTTTTTAACAACTGAGTACTGTTTGGCTGTAGGTGTTTTTTGTTGTGGTGGTTGTTGTTTTGGGCTTTTTTATTTTTAAACGACTGAGTACTGTTTGGCTGTAGGTGTTTTGTTTTTGTTTTGAACTTTCACATGTAGGGCAATCTTTTCCAGTTGCTAAGACACAGGCAGGGAATACTTTAGGGGAAGCACTTGTGAGATTTGCTTGCAAATAAGCCTATGGGCTTGGGTCTATTGTACAGATTAGGAGATAAAAGGGTGTTACCAAAGGAGTAAGACACTTTCTTCAAAGTCATACAGCTGATCGGTGATGTAGCTGAAATTTCAGAAGATTTCAGGTGATTGCATTTTTTTCCCCTAACAGACAAGGTCTCAGCCTTCTCTACATTTTATACCCATTAACAAACCTGTTTTATAGATCATTGATGAAGAGGCCTGGAGCTGGGGTTATGATGTCAATGATAAAGTCCTCCCCCAGTGACACCAAAAGAAAGAAAAACAAAAGAGATATTTAGAGCCTTGCCGGTGGCTCATTGCTGCAATTTCAGCTCTGCAGGAGGCAGAGGCAGGAGGCTCTGGATTGGAGGTTGGTGCCTGGGCAAAAGCAGGAGACTCTGAGTTACAAAAAAAACTAAAGCCAAAAGGGAAGGCAGTGTGGCTCAAGGGTTTGCCTAGCAATTGTGAAGCCCCGAGTTCAAGCTTAGAGTGTGCATATGTGTGTGTGTGTGTGTGTGTGTGTGTGTGTGTGTGTGTGTGTCTGAGAGAGGGGGAGGGAGAGTCTGATCAATCAGAGTACCAATCAACTACCTAGAACACCAAGATGGAATTGGGCATCATTTTTTTTAAACATATCTCCCAGATCAGGTAAAGCTGCTTTGGGAATTTAAGCAAACGAAGCCACTTCAAGATTTTGATGCACAAACTAACCAGGGACTGTCAAAGTGACAGGCCTGGCCTGATTCAGGTGTGGGGTCTATCTGAGAGGTAGCATTTCTAGGCCATTTCCAGGACTTGCTGGTGCTATCTGGGAGAGGGAGGGAGTCTATGCTTTCACAAGTAAAGTTCTGGAACTTTTGGTGGTTTGTAAGAATGGCCTGGGATGCTAAAAATGAACCCAGTCCCTAAGCTTGTTGACATGGAACAAGACCTAAGCTTCTGAATGTACTCACTGCCCCACTGTGCAATGCTCTGGTTTGAAACCTTGACTGTCCATTAGGATAATCTGGAAAATTTAAAAGAAATCCAAACCTCACCCCTATCCCCAGAGATTGTGCTTTAATGGAACTGGAGACCAGTGATGGGATTGTTAACCCTCAGGAGATTCTGCCATCCAGCTAAGTGGTCAATTACTGATAGATGTAGCAATTACAAATTTGCCCAATAATAAGAATAGCAGGATTTTTTTTTGGCTGTTTCCCAGGCATTGTAAATTTTAGCTGATGAAAAAGTAATCTAGGTCCTGTCCTCAGTCCTTGATTAAGAAAGATTCAGAAATAAATGCTGAGTATGAACAAAATAACCCCAGAAAGGTCCTCCCTCCCTCCCTCCTTCCCTCCTTCCCTCTTTCCCTCCCTCCCTCCTTCCTTCCTTCCTTTCTTCCTTCCCTCCTCCCTCCCCCCTCCCTCCCTCCTTCCTCCATGTCTCCTTCCATTCTATCTGCCTTCCCTCCATTCCTCTCTTCTTTTCTGCTGATGCTGGGGCTTGAATTTAGGACCTTGGTGCTATTCCTGAGGTTATTTTTGCTCAAGGCCAGCACTCTGCCATTTGAGCCACAGTTCAAATGGCTTTTTCCCCCTTTTTGCTAGTTAATTGGAGATACAAATGTCATAGGCTTTCTTGCCTAGGCTGGCTTTGAACCACCATCCTCATATCTCAGACTCCCAAATAGCTGGGGTGACAGTGTGAGCAACCCACACTCATGACGTCGATGTTAATCAGGAGAACATTGGAGAAACTCTTGATTGAGGGACACTGAATAAAAACTCCAGGCTGATCTTCAGAATAGTCAAGGTTGAGGGGAACAAAGCGAGAGGGAGGGGACTGAGCAGCCATCATCACGTGAAGACAAAGACGCCAGGACAGAAATCAGGGTGGCATCACACAGCGAATCCCAGCACAGGGCTTTCTCATTGGTGGGAAAAGCTAATGGAATATGAAGAAAGCAGAGTCAGTTAATGGAAATGCAGCAATGCTCATCTTTAGTTTTGATAAGTGTATTATAGTTATGAGACATTGTAACATTAGGGAGCATCATATGAAAGATATTCAGGATACTCTCTTTGCAAAAAAAATTACCACCTCAATTCTAGAATTATTTCAGAACAAAAATTGCATTGAAAGCATGTCATTTCCTAGTTTTCATCTTCACGGTTGTTTGGGAGAAAAACACTTCCCCTTTCGCTTCTAATATTTTGTTGGGGTTGAAAAATACTTCCCCCCCACACACACTCCTACAAAAAAATGCTTAAGAAGTTGCATTTTCATACTGTTTGCACTGATTATACAGACATAGAAACATAGAAACACAACCTTGTTTGGCTGTTGTGGCATTTCTCTTTTTCTGTTTGGTTTGGTTTTGCTCTTATTACTTGCTTGGCTGATGCTTTCCCACTTGAGTCACAGCTCCAGCCCAGTTATTTGCTGGTTCTTTTCGAGATGGAAATCTTGAACCATAGTCCTCCAGATCTCAGACTCCTGAGTCATTAGGATTCAAGGCCAGCTGAAATTCCATGAGATGTGTTACATGTTGTGTCTCTTATTCCGTTCATCCCCTGTCTCTTCCTTGATGGAATGTGTCTGGTGCTGTGGGGTTTTCATTTCCTGGGTAAAAGGCATCCCCCCCCCTCTCTGTCTCTGTCTCTGTCTCTGTCTCTGTCTCTCTCCTTCAAATTCCTTCTCTATTCCCAAGTGGTCATTAGCCCATTCAGAGGGCTACCCACATAGCCTCCTGTGGTCAGGGGTCTTGTGAGCTGCCAGCAACACCCAGATAAAGAACAAGGCCAAGTGGAATGGGTCTGTCAGAAGCACACTCATAGAGCAGAGGCCCAGGAAGAGGGGATACTGAGGCTGGGGACACAGAGAGGAGAGTGGGTGGCCTAGGCACAGAGTCTTCATCGTTTCTTTACCCCACTACTCTTACCAGATGCAAATCTGATCATGTCTCTCGCTCTCTACATCCTTTAACTCCCAGCCTTCTGTGCGTTCCATTCTCATGGGAGATATTATATAGCCATGAACTGTCATCTCACGGACCTGTGCTTCTGCTGCTTCTCTGACACCCCTCCCATGCCATGCCATGCCATTCATCATTGGTCTTACTTCACCAAAGCCTCTGTGGCACCTGTCAGTGGAGGGGTGGCACAGGCCTTGTCCTATCTCAGAGCTTCGGTCCTTCCTTGTCTTCATGTGTCTGTACCCCTGTTTCCATTTTATCTCTATAGATGCATCTTGCTTCCTGGAAACTCTGTAAGAATTGGGGCCTGGCTATCTGGGTTTATCCCTGGATCCTTCATGTGTGACACTCACAAGAGACTCCATAAATATTTTATTGAACAGGGACTGGTGGTTCACGCCTGTAATCCTAGCTACCCAAGAGGTCAAGATATTTGGATCAGGGTTCAAAGCCAGCCTGGGCAGGAAAATCAGTGAGATTCTTCATCTCAAACAAACCATCAAAAAAACCAGAGTGAAGCTGTGTCCTAGCTGGTAGAGAGAAAAAGCTAAGAGACAGTGCCCAGGTCCTATGTTCAAACTCCATACCAGCACAATATCTATCTGTCTGTGTGTCTGTGTGTCTGTCCCTCCCTCTCTTATTGAGTAGGTAAATAAATGGATCAGAACCTACGAAATGTCCAATGTAGTCTCTTGTTTGCCAGATAGCATCTTCACCTATCAGGTTTATTGGTGCTGGAAAGACACCTAAGACCCAAGCCAAGAATAAAGACAAGCATATTATTCCCAGAACAGCCATGATCATGGTATTAACAGATGACCCAGTTCTCTGTGCCTCAGTTTCCACAGAAACCGAGAAAGGGCAAAATGGCATGTATAGATGCAAGGTGCAGGAGAAGATATTACAAGAGAGGCCTTGAGCAGCCTGAATGTTTTCTAGCAAGTACTAGGTCAAATTATCTCCCATCTCTCAGCTATTCTCTGGGTGTCTTCTCACAACAGCCCATTCTCTGTGTCTCTGATGCCTGAACATCAACAAGGCATCCAGCAGCAGCTCCATTTCAGTTTGGCCCTGTCTGTCTGTGGTTACAGCACACCCATCTACTTGAGAGCCATCCATGTCTACCAAATCCACACCCATTCAGACTCTGCTGGGTACCAGCTTCCATTGTTCTAACCAACCAATACCCCAAGTCTGACTTGATACTTTGCTCTCATGGCCTTGCACCTCCCCACCCCCCACCCCCAAAATAAAAACCCTCAGGAAGGCATTTTGCTCATTGTGACTAATTTCTTCTAAAGAGCAAGGTTTTGGAACCATCAAATGGGAGAGACATGTAAAGGCATAGGAGGTGGCAATTTCCAGGCCTTCTCTGGGCACCCCACTTTCTCCAACACTTCCATGTGTTCACTCAACTAGAGGGCTCCCCGAATCCCATTGTTTAGGAGTGTGTTTTTTTTTAAGGACGTTCCATTGATTCTGATTAAATCCTTGGCCAGATGTGGTGGAATGCAATCTCCAGTCTCTCTCCCCTTCTTGGACACCAGCTGTGGGGCTAAGAGCTCTGGCCCTGACCCATCACTGGTTGCTTTGGCAACAAGCCCCCACCCCACCAAAACCACCTCATCAGCATCATCTTCAAGAAGAGTTGAAAGCCACTGGTTATGAATAACAAAATATGCTCTGACCATGCAGGGGACCCGAAGGTCTTAGAAGTTCTGTGGTGGGGAAGAGAACAGACCAGATATATTTTTTATTATGCCATAGGCTCTCTACTTTGCAAGCTATCTGAAAAATTGACCTTATGCACTGGAGAGGGAAATGCTGTGTCTTTCTTCCAAGGTGGATGGTCATAGAATATTCTTGAAAACACAGCACAGAACAAAGTCAGCCCATCTTTCTGATCTCGTCCTGCAGACAAGCAAGAAGCCCCTGAAGAATGGCCTACTAACAAAATATGATGGATATTCCATTGTTACTCTGCAAGCTTATTATTATTATTATTATTATTATTATTGGCAAATCTATTCTGATTTTCCAACACAACTGGAACAATTATAGTGAATCTAGGCATTGAGATTATTTCCAAAGTACTCAGATATCTGTGTGTGTGTGTGTGTGTGTGTGTGAGTGTGTGTGTGTGTGTGAGTGTGTGTGTCTGTGTGTGTGTGTCTGTGTGTGTGTGGGCATCCTGGGGTTGAACTCAGACCTGAGCACTGTCCCTGAACATTTTTTTGCTTAAATCTAGAACTCTACCATTTGAGTCATATTTCCACTTCTGGCTTGTTGGTGGTTAATTGGAGATAAGAGTCTCACAAACTTTCTTGCCAGGGCTGGCTTCACACCATGATCCTCAGCTCTCAGCCCCATCAGTAGCTGGGATTACAGGTGTGGGCTATGTGTCCCCAGCTCAGATATATCTTGTTGCACAGGATGGACAGAAGTTGGAGGCAGTTGTTGACCCTCACAGAGGGCAACTGGGAGCTTTGCAAAGTAGCAAAGCCCCAAACACATGGCCCACAACTCAAAGTGAAGTTCTTGGTAAACAGGCAAGCAACCGAAAGTCAAACAGAATAGAAGTGGCCCAAATCAGCCAGGGATTCAAACACCCACTGACACAGTGGAAGATGGAGACAACACTGACCACCTCACTGTGTCAGCAGGACCTGGCATCATGTTTGTGCATACGGGGAGAGAGAGAGAGAGAGAGAGAGAGAGAGAGAGAGAGAGAGAGAGAGAGAGAGAGAGAGAGAGAGAGAGAGAGAGAGGAAGGGGGAGGGGGAGGGAGAGGGAGAGGGAGAGGGAGAGGGAGAGGGAGAGAGAGAGAGTTTCCTAGGGCTTGGATTCAGAGCACTGCTTTCTCCTTTAGTTTTTCTCACTCAACACTGGTCCCCCACCACTTGAACCAGGCCTCCAGTTCTGCCTTTTTTTGCTGGTTCATTGGAGATAAGAATCTCATGGACTTTTCTTCCCAGGTTGGCTTTGAACCACAATCTTTAACTCTCCGCCTCTTGAGTAGCTAAGATTATAGGGATGAGTTACCAGTGCCTACTGATATGGAAAGTTCTTACTAGTTATTTGTTGAATGGAGGTATGGAGGCTGGAAATAAAATGTAAGTCACAGTGGAAGGTTCTGCATCTCCTTCTAAATGGGGACATCATTTTCTGTCTTGGGGGAAATCTCTTTGAGAAATGTCAGGATAGCTTTAATTTGGGTCCCCCTTTGGAGCCCTCACAATGGCCTTCACATGCCATTTTATTTTATTTTGAAAATTGGTCTAATGGCTAAAGAAAATTTAAACTTGACCTTCAGTAGAGCTGGCTGGAGGCAGCCAGTATGACCAGGAATTTAATGACTGTGACCCGGAAAGAGAAATGTTCTTATCCTTGTCCATAAACTTGGCAGAGTTTAATTATCAGACAGGCTGGTGAAGCTGGAGAAAGAGCCATTCTCTGTATCAGAGAGTGTTAAGAATGAAGTTGATCACATTTATTTTAACATCCTGAGAGCCAGACACCGGTGGTTCACGCCTAGAATGCTTGCTACTCAGGAGACTGAGAGTTCAAAGCCCATCTGAGCAGAAAAGTTTGTGAAGCTCTTATCTCCAATTAACTACCAAACATGTCAGAAATGGAGCCATGGCTTAAAGTGGTAAATCCCTAGCCTTGAGCAAAAAAGAGCTCAGGGACAGCACCCAGGCCCTGAGTTCAATATCAGCTTGTATTCTTCAACTATATCAAATTAATATGAATATGAATAGTTTACTTTGGGGAATAGGAGAGGGAGATGATCAAAGATTTGTTCTACATGGAAATTCTCTAGTTAAACTGAAAAATAGTTACATGGGCAACACACACACACACACACACACACACACACACACACACACACACATTTGATTTGGCTGTACTGGATTGTGAACTCGGAGCTTCATGCTTCCTAGGAAGGTATATTACCTCTAAGTTATACCTCCAGATCCCTTTTTTTTTTTTAACGCTGTTTTGTTTGTTTGTTTGGTCAGTCATGGGGATTCAACTCAGAGCCTGGACCTTTTGTACTCAAGGCCAGTAGTCTAACACCTTGATACACGTCTGGCTTTTCAGACTGAAAATAAGTCTCATGGACTTTCGAACCCAGGTTGACTTCAAACCACGATCCTCAGATCTCAACCTCCTGATTCGTGAGGATTACAGGTGTGAGCCATTGGTGCCCAGATATGCCCTGGCTATTTTGGAGACAAGGTCTAATTCTTTATCCAGGCAATCCTGGACTGTGAGTTATGCTTCACAGTGTGTGACAGGTATATGCCAACCTCATCTGGCTATTGCTTGACATTGGGTTTTGTGTATAGAGTATCTAGTATTACAGACATTAGCTACTGGAACACAGTTAGGTAGGTACATAATCTTAGTGTCAGATGCTTGTGATAGAATCCTGATTTTTTTCCCCTTTACTCATCATGTAACTTTGCATGCAATGCCCAACCTCTTATCTCTAAACATGTCCATGATAAAGTCACTTTAGAGGATAACAAGAATAATCCAACTGTTCATGCCAATAAAATGCTTGTTAAGGCACTTAACACATAGTAAACTGTCCATAAATGCTAGGCTTTGATGGCATGTCTTAGTAGGGTCAAAAAAAGGGGGAAGAAGAAAGTAAAGACAGGATCTGATCAGCAGAGCGAGTTTATAAAACAAAATATCCTCTTCTGTCCTTCTGAAATATCATCTTATCATCTTCTCCTGCCCATTAACAGAGTAATTACCATGTCTGGAAGCTTTTTCTTTAACCTATCCCTAACTACTGACATGGTAGCCATAGAGGTCAGAGACAGGAAGATAACTCCCCCTCTCCCTCTGTCTATCTCTGTGTCTGTGTCTCTATCTTTCTGTATCTCTTTGTCTCTTCTCCATCCATCTCTCTCTATCTCTCTGTATCTCTGGTCTCTCCCAGTCTCCATCTCTCCATCTTACTCCTCTCTCTCTCTCTCTCTCTCTCTCTCTCTCTCTCTCTCTCTCTCTCTCTCTCTCTCTCTCTCTCTCTCTCTCTCACACACACACACACACACACACAATCTAAATTTAACAAGCCCATTTCAACAAACATCCAACAGGTGACATTAATCTGCTTACAATATTTCATAACTCCTGCTCTCCAACAAGGGCTTCAAACGTCACCAAGGAATGAACAGTACATTCGTATCTCGTGTGCCAGTGGGGAGGTTAGAAGTTGAGTCCCTCTTTGTGGACCAGGAAAAAGACGAAAGTAAGTATTATCACCTCTAGCTGTATCATTTGCTCTCCCTGCGAGCCCCTTGATGATGGTGCTGGGATTCTGGGGGTGCAGATTCCCCCACAATAGAATAGGATGACGTATTTTGTTTTTGTTTTTTGTGTTTTGTTTTTTTTTGCCAGTCCTGGGCTTGAGCTCAGGGCCTGAGCACTGTCCTTGGATTTTTCTCAAGGCTAGAGCTCTACCCCTTGAGCTTCAGCACCACTTCCAGCTTTTTTCTATGTATGTGGTACCGAGGAATCGAACCTGGGTCTTTGTGCATGCTAGGCAAGCACTTTACCACTAGGCCAAACTCCCAGCCCCAAGGATGATGTTTTAATGGAGACACAAGAACCTCACTGACCACATCCCTCTCACACAGACATCTTGAGTGATGCTCAACTGAAAGGGGGGTGACGAGTTGGCTTCCCTAGTGTCAGCCTCTACTATTGCCGTTCCAGAGTTACATCCTTGCACGGGGATAGCGCAAGGAGCGAGGATTTCCTCTGAACGTATATTTCTGGTATTTGTGCACTTCCTTCTCTTCCTCCTTTCCCCTCTTCCCCTTCCTCCCCTTTCTTTATCCCCTCTATCCTCCCTTCTTTCTTCCTTTTTTCTCTCATCCTCCTTTTACCTTCCTTTCCTTTATGCTTTTCTCCCTTTCTTCTTCCTCTTTCCTTCTTTCACTCTCTCCCTCCCCTATTCCTTCCTTCCCTCCTCCTCATCCTCCTTCCTGTTTCTTCTCCTCCCCTTTCCCCTTTTCTCTTTTCATTTACCTTCTTTTGGTTGAGGCAGAATCTTAACTAGTCTAAACTCCAAATCTGCCTGCCTCTGCTATCTTTGGGAACTGCAAGTATGTGCCACCATACTCATCTCTCTGGTCTGGAGTGGGATTTGACTGCTCAGAGCAGCAGGGAGAAGCAGACTTCTGGTTATGAGGCACTGGAGGAAGCTGGCCTGGGAGATGTAGAGGTGTTAAGGAGAATCACCTGTTTTGGGTTACCTGCTTATTTCTGGGCATCTCTCTGTCTGTCTGGGTCTCTGTGTCTTGGCTCCATCTTGTTGTGATGATATCCAGGGGTCCTGGAATGCATCTTTCTCTCTCTGGTATTTCCAGGGCAAGCTTTATTTTGTTGTCCCTTGGGAGTGCATCTGCCTGTTGGTATGCCTGTGTTTTTATTTTATGTTTGTTTTTTTTTTTAAATTCCCTCCCCTGCTTCTTTTGGTGTAACATTTACTGACCTTTGTGGCTTATGGCTTCCGTGGGTGTCTGAAAGAGTCACAGCTTTTTAGAGATCTCAAATTAGAGCAAAAGACAGAAGACTCAGCCTCTGAGAGTCTCAGGGGAAATGACGCTTGACAGCCACCCTTTCCTACCCTGAGGAATGGTCCATCCGAAGGAGACCCTCAGCCTGAGCCCCAAAGGAAGGCACTAGGGTAAATCAAGGGGTCCCCTGGATCCACAGAGGCCAGGAGAACAAAGCAGAACACCACACACCATGCGTCCTTCCCTGCAGGGCCTTTGGGTTGCATAGGCTGCTTAGGAAGAACAGCCAGGGGGAAGCTCCAGGATCAGATGGCCTCATGTCCCTTGGGTTTCCAGGGAAATCATGCTCTGGTTCATCATGAGATTTTCTTGGGTATAAATACATAGCTGGAAGGCATTGACCTCCTGGGAGATTTCTGACAGACTCTTAGGGTGCATGAATGAGCTTCTTCCCCCCCTCCTTCTACCCTGGCCCAGGCCTGCTGCAACAGAGGAAACCCAGGAATCTGAGCAGAAACCCACAGCTTTTCAATTCAGGCATCACTGCATTATTACTGTCTGGATGGAGGCTACCTCCACCCCCTCCTCCACCTGCACACGCTGACCCAGGATCTAATGTGATAATTGGGTAGATTCATATTAAAATTTAAGCCAGACCCAGTGAGACAAAGGTTGCGTGTTTCTCCCATATATGGAAGACATTAGTGAGTTTATAAATACAGAGGCAAATGTGTTGGGTGATGTGCAAGTAAGAATACACCAATGTAGTTATTGAAATATGGTAGATTCAGGGGAGAGCTCAAATAGTGTAGTTCCTTAGAAAGGATACATCAAAGCTTGACAAAATAAACACCAGGAACCTGGCCCTTGAAAGGGGTAGAGTGGGTTCAAGGGGTTAGAGAAATAAAGAGAAGGTTAGATGAATAAAGAGAAGAAGGGTGATGGGAATGCAGTCCCGAATCCAATGCACGCTACGCTCAGGTAGCTCACACCTGTCATTCTAGCTTCTCAGGAGTCTGAGATCGGAGGAATGCAGTTCGAAGCCAGCCTAGGCAGAAAAGTTCCTGTGAGACTCTTATCTCTATGGAACCATCAGAAAACCAGAAGTGGAGCTGTGGCTCAAAGTGGTAGAGCACTAGCTTTGAGCCAAAGAGCTGAGGGACAGTACCCAAACCCAGAGTTCAAGCTGCCTCAAATGGACAAAAGCAATTAATGTATAACCTACAAAATTGAGAAAAGTGATGAGTGAGAATGTTGAAAAGAGTGACATTGGTTCAAATGCATGGTCTTTAAAAAATTGGTTTTTGGAATGGCAACTCAAGTGTACAACTGCATAAGACAACAACAACCACAATAATAAAAGATTTAGGTTGATTTAGCCAAGGGGCCTCATCAGAGTACACTTCAAACTGCATTCCTGCTCAGGGCTTTCTCCTTCATTGCTATATTAGCAATGGGAAAAGAATTCAAGCTGTTACTTCCCCGTTTCCTTTTATTCTGAGTGATCTCTTCCATTTAGAGCAACCATCCATGTGAAAGACACCCAGGTCCATAACAGCAGAGATAGATCCCTAAGTACAGAGATACAAAAAGAATGGCAGAGATGGACACATGGATATGTAATTAAGAGAGAGAGCAACATAACTGCAGGGAGAGATACAAACCCACAGAGATGGATAGATAGACACATCATTGCAGAGACAGACATCGAATTGCACACATGTACACACAATCACAGAAATCGATACATAAAAATCTCAGAGACAGATACAGAGTGGCAGAGACAGACCCATAGATACAAAATGGTAGAGTGGGATGCATAGATGGATAGTTAGGAAACAACGTATATACATCAGATAAAACGAAAAGATTCTAGGTCCAGGTAGGTAAGGACATATGTATATTTGCTTTGTTTTACACAAATTCTAAAGATACTATCTCCATCTACACCTTTTTTTTTATCCCCAATAGTCTGTCTTACAGAACTTCCATGTCAGTGCACACAGAAAATGCTCCATTCCTGGGGAAATGTCATATAAAATATAGAAAGAACTCAGTGAGGGATTTCTTGAGATTCGGTCTGCTCTGCTTTCTCGCTTTCAGCTGTGCTGGTGTGGGAGGAGGGCTTACTTCTCTCCTGGCATGTGCTCTAGTTCCTTGAAGGAAGTGATGGATAATTCAGTAGCTGGTGACAGGGAGAAGGGGTGCCATCTTATTTCCCACACATCCTGTGTGCCACACTGCTATCTGCCTTTTCCTCTTCTCTAGCATTTCCAGGCACAGTACCGCTGGAAGAATTCCTTGTGGTTGATGCCTGGATGCTGTGTGCCTGTCTTCTTTACTGTGTGAAATGAAGAGTCTGGGCGCGCATTAGCCCTGGGTTCACATTCCGGGAGAATATTTCCACCATCTCTGGGCCTGCCCCACAGCTTTGACTTGAATGTGACCTTGGGGGACACTCACCTCATTTCTTTTTTCTTTTTTGCCAGTCCTGAGCACTGTCCTTGGTCTTTCTCAAGGCTAGGGCTATACCACTTGAGCCACAGCACCACTTCTGGCTTTTTACTATGTATGTGGTACTAAGGAATCGGACTCTGGTTCTTCATGCATGCTAGACAGTGTCAGGGAAACCCTAAGACTACTCTAGAGTTGGGAATTCACTGGATTTGACAGATTGCAGAAAAGGCACAGTAACCGCTGTGGGTTGTGACAATAAACACACATGTGCTTTAACACCAGTAGAAGAAAAAATACAAGCCCGACCTGAACTCCTTGTTGTTTGGAATTTCATAGAGGCCCTTAAATCCCCCAACAGGAGACAACACTTGCCAACAGAGGACACACCTCTAACCCTCAGTGTTCGGGGTTTCATACTGGAAGTCAACCATCTAGGTATCCAGCAACCCCCATGCCTGGTCTCAGTCAATCTCTAACTTCCACACCCAGGGGGGAAGGCAAGTTAATGCAGTGCTTTCCCCAAATCCCAGCCTGCAAACCCATGCTGATTTGTGAATCATAGGTGAGCAGTCACGATCAGACATGGCTCCAGATTGGAGGTACAGGAAGACATTCTTATTGGGGAGGACATTCCAGAAGGTCATAGGTAACCTGTGAGCAGGAGTTCTAGGACCATCTGGAAAGGTACTACTCTGTTAGGTTATCCCAGGATCCATGGTGTCATACAAACTTCTGTTTGTTTGCAAGGAGAGGCTCATCTCATTCCCTGCCAATTTCCCTCTCCCCCAAGCCAAACAAGATTACTGATAATCTAATAAAAAAAAAATCCTGGCACCACTGAGCTCTATATTTTTATTCTTTTTTTTTGCCAAGCACTTTGTTCAGTGTTCTTCTATTTGATCTTGATGATGATTCTCCATGGCGCCATCTCTTTTGGAGAAAAGGGAAAGAAACTTAGAGAGGTTGAGTCATTTCTTCAATGTCACATTGCAAGTATGTTGGGGAACAGGATAGAAAACCAGGCTTGTGTCAGGTGCTGCTGGCTCATGCCTGTAATCTTAGGTACTCAGGAAGCTGCATTCTGAGGATCACAGTTCAAAGCCAGCCAGTTTATCTCCAATAAACTACTCAGAAAAAAGCCAGAAATTGTGCTGTGGCTCAAATGATGGAATGCTAACCTTGAGCAAAAGAAACTCAGGAACAGTGTCCAGGTCCACAGTTCAAGCCCTAGGACTGGTACCACACACACACACACACAGAAGAGAGGAAAATAGAATAAAAGAAAACAAGATTATTCTATTCTATTCTTATATTATTGTGTGTGTGAGTGTGTGTGTGTGTGTATGCCTAGATACTCTTTCTCAGCCTTTTCTCTCACAACCAGTGTTCTACCATGTGAGCTCCAGCTCCAATTCCACCTTCTTGGTGGATAACTGGAGCCAAAAATTAAGTCTCACAGTTTTATCTGTCTGGGATGGTTTTGAACTGAGATTCTCAGACTTCAGACTCCTGAGTTGCTAGGTTGACAGGCGTGAATCGTCAGCACCCGGCTTCCTCTTTTCCTGAAGTGCCACTTTCACCAGGCAGAATTTGGGGGACTATTCAAGACAGCTCAGTTAGCGCAGTCACAAGCATGATTTGTACAAAGGACAATCAGGGTTAAAGAAATGGTGACTGAGTCAGAGAAAGACGCAAGAAGCCAATGGAGACAAGTCCTGCCATTTTGTCCAGCAGAGGGCACAGCTCCTGGTGCCCGGGGCAAGAACCTGGGCTCCCTGCATGACTGCTGAGGGAGAAAGGGTCTGACCTTTGTACAGTCTTCAAAACCATTATTTCAGATATGAAATGTTTCGACTTCTTGGATCCTGGGCCAAATCTCCAATCACCCTATTATTGAAGGCTGTCATCCAGTGTATTTTATTGCTCCTTTGACGTACGGACGGTAGCCATGATTACAAATTCCTAAACTCTGTTTTCCCAGTGCAGCATGAGAGAGCTGGAATGATTTCACAGTCTTTGCAGTACCCACAACAGTGCCTCAGCCAGGTGCCAGTGACTCACACCTGCAATCCCAGCTACTCAAGAGACTGAGATCTAAGGATCACAGTTCAGAGACAACCCCAGGTGAGGAAAGTCCATGAGGATTCTATCTCCAAATTCTGGTGGAAAAACTGGAAGTGGCACTGTGGGCTCAAAGTGGTAGAGCACTAACCTGGAGCCGAAGAGCCCAGGGACAGAGCCCAGGCCCCGAGTTCAAGCCCTATGACTGATCAAAACAACAACAACCAAAACAGTGCCTGACACTCAGCAAGTTGGTAGGAAACAAATTAAGTCAACATACTCTGATGAAAGCTTGTTGATTCACTCTCTGGGTGAGATGCTCACTGAGGGTTGAGCTGCCATGTCAGAGAGGCCTAGAAGTGCAGGTTGGGGACGTAGCCTCCAAGAATTTGCTCTGCGACTTAACAGCCATTGTCACCTTCTGCATGAAGTCTGAGTATCCCTCCTCTTAAATGATGGGACCAGACATATTTTGGATTTGGCATATTCTTTTTCCTATTTTGCACAGCCACAATAGGTCACACCAGAGCTAAGGTCTCAATCGAAACATCAAAGTCACCTTAGAAGTCATAGGCATTGGAGACTCATAGCCTAAAGATGGATGTTTTCTTCTTCTTAATATACTTTTTGTCTAGCTTATACTTTGATTGCAACTCATTGCCTAAGGGCAGCTGGGTAATTTTCCACAGTGACATCATGTCAAAGTTCCAATAAATGTTGGATTTTGAGGTCTTCTGGATGTGGGATTTGGGGGATTAGTGATTCCCAACCCCTGTTAGACTATTTTATTTATTACTCTACAAAAATGAAGCTGATGTCATCTATCTCAATGGGTTTGGGGCATTAAAGGGCCTATTATCCCCAGGCCTCTGTCCAGCTTAAAGCTTAGGACACCAGAAATGGGGTATGGAGGAGCAAAATCAAAGCAATCTCTCCCATTCTATCTGCTCACTGTGGCTTTGCCACTCTTGGGTAAGAGAGGTCTTAGGGCCTCCTTTCTTTAAATTTGGATCTGTTCATGATGCACGACAATATAGTATAAGAAAGCTAAATAACTGCATCTTAAAAGGTGTCACTTCTCCTAGCCAAGTTCCAGTGGCTCACACCTGTAATTCTGGCACTTCAAGAGGCTGAGATCTGAGGATCATGGTTTGAAGCCACCCTAGGCAAAAAAAGAAAGAAAGGAAGAAAGGAAGAAAGAAAGAAAGAAAGAAAGAAAGAAAGAAAGAAAGAAAGAAAGTCCATCAAACTCTTTTCCCCCAATGAACCCACAAAAAGCTGTAGGTAGAGTTGTGGCACCACTTTTGGTTCCCCAGTTTGTTGTAGCAATGAGAGTAAAGTTCTAGAGGGCTGCTCAGCTATGAAAAGAGATTATTTACTAATGGGAGAGAAAGAGACCTTCTTGGAAGGCAGAAACAGAGCTCAGATATGAGAGCCAAAGTTGCTAGGAAGTTGCTTCCTTATCAGCACAAATCCACGCCCACCCTCAGCCTGCAGAGCACAGGAAGTTGACAAACCCGAGCATGAGGTTTGAGAGTCGTTATGGAACCACCACAGCTATGAGCTGCCCCAGTTCCCTGTCCTCCCTGGGAAAAGCAAATGTGTGGAGGAATTTCATGAGATAGTAGATGACAGTTGAGGAAAGACATCAAGACTGCTCGTTTCAACTTTTTGTCTTTCCTTCCTCTCTTCCTCCCTTCCTTCCTTCCTTCCTTCCTTCCTTCCTTCCTTCCTTCCTTCCTTCCTTCCTTCCTTCCTTCTTCTTTCTGTGCTAGTATAGAGGATTGAACTCAGAGCCTTCTGTCCTCACCTGCCTTGTTTTTTCACTCAAAGCTGGTGCTCTACCACTTGAGCCTCAGCTCTACTTCCATTTTTTTTGTGGGGAGGGGGGGTGGCTGATTAATCAACCTTTCCAGGCTTCTTTTTGAACTAGATCACAGTTGCCAGAACCCCAGGCCTAAGCTACCAGTGTCCAACTCTTCTCATTTAAAAGAAAACACTCTTGTTGCCAGATGCCATTGGCTCACGTTTGTAATCCTAGATACACAAATGGCTGAAATCTGAGAATCCCGGTTTGAGATCAGCCTAAGCAGGAGAGTCTGTGAGACTCTTACCTCCAGCTAATGATCAAAAAGCCAGAAGTGGACCCGTGGTTTGAGGGGAAGAGCACTAGACTTGAGCACAATAGTTAGCTCAAGGACAGTAGGCAGGCCCTGAATTCAAGCTCCAGAATTGGCATGCACACTTCTCTGCCCCAGTTCCCCAACACACTCACGCAGGACTCCCTTGGTGGTTTATTTTCCCTGGCTTTGTCTCAGCCCCGCACGGGAGTGCATGGAGAGAAACAGAAGCTTCTTGTTTTTCCTCATCACTCAGCCTTTGCTCCCAGCAAAGCACCTGAGCAATTTACCTCTTACCAAGTCCTCGAGAGCCCAAATCAAGTCCCAGAGGGTGAGTTGCACAGATGACATGGATTCCTGTCAGAAGATACGATGGCGTTTAACAAGGATGAATGCAAGGCCCTGAATTTCTATTAAAACCTCAGCAACCCAAGGACATGTGGCTTAGCAAAAAAAAAAAAAAAAAAACAACAAAACATGCAATTTAAAAGCTCAGCTCCTTTTTTGGGGGGGACATTAAGCTTACAAGTACAGTGAGAATGATGAGGCTTCCTCTTTACCACCTTCCACTCCCCCCAAAAAAAATCTGAGTATAGATTCTATTACCAGAAGCAACAATTCTCCAGCGAAAAAGGCACTGTGCCTCCTCTCACAGACTCACACCGTACATGGAGACACTGGAAGAGTTCAAATGGACAAAGTCATGATTGAAATCTTCCAGGTAATTTGTACATACTATCTCAATTAAACACACAGAAGCCCACATATACACACCCTCCCCCTGTATCCAGGGCAGATACCTCTCAATACACCCAGCATCTATATGCTGTTTCTTTCTTATATGCATAGGCCTATGATAAAATTTAAGTCATAAATTATAGCACAACAAAGGATGCAGAATAATGAGTGACTGTTATCATAGATCTCAGCAACCTTGGTACGCAATGTGTTTTTTCTTTCCTTACTGAATCACACACTTTCACTTTTATTTTTAACTTAGAAAAAGCACTTCATGATTCTCCCTTTGGCATCTGTGAACTGATTTCCTTTTCAATTTCCTTTCAATTATCCCAATTTTTCAAGGGAAGCATCTCATTTGTCTTTGATGCTTGATGCTTACTTTGCAATTGTGTTTTTTTTTCCCCCACGAAGGGAGGTAAATCCTTAGATGAAGATAGTCCTGCAGGTGACAGCCTTCTGTGACTTTTTAAAATGATTGTTTGCAGTCATCCTTGTTCATGTGTGTATTTATGTCTTGAAGAAAAGCGGGGTGAGCTCTGAGTTTATGGCAGGAATAACATGTCAGCTTTTGGATGTAAATGATGTCATTAAAGATTCATAGTGATTACAATAAGAATAACCATGTTGAAAAGATGAATGTTGTATGTTATGGATTATAATTATGGAGGGAATCACCAGCAAATAAATGACACTTAGTAAACGCTGGTGCAACCCCAGAGTCTTCCCTTGAACTTCATAGGTTCTATGGAACAAAATTAGTCTGGGATTCTTGGCTGAATTTTTTTTTTGAGCAGCCAAGAAAGCAGAAAGTCAAAATTCAGCTGTCACCATGCAATTGAGAGAATGAGTCATCTGTCTGTAGAGATTTATCATCCCACCATGACAGCTTAGTGGCAAGACAGCAATCCCATTTATATGAACTTTGTGTCCACTTGTCCAGACTGCCAACTCTCTGCCATTTGGTGAACAGTATCCATGCTGTTCTGAGGGCTTTATATGTATGTTTTATTTGTTTCTTTTCCTTTTATGAGACGGGATTAATATCTACAAGCAGGCAACTTGAAGTTAAGCAGAGCTGAGCCAATCCATTGAGGGACTGAAGGACAAAAGGAAGAAAGTCTGTTTTCACAGTACAACAGAAATTCTTCTGGGGTTCCCTGCTAGCTCTCGGACTCAAAGATTGCAACACAGTTTAATCTGCAAACGGGTTGGGAGAATTGGGGCAAGAATAGAAAAAAAAAAAACAAAACAAAACAAAACCCAGCAGTTCTCAGACACGTTAGAGCCAAGTGCTTGGTGGTAGCTCACAATCTGTCATCCTAGCTACACAGGAGGTTGAGATTTGAAGATTGCAGTTCAAAGCCAGCCAGGACAGGAAAGTCCATGAGGCTCTTATCTCCAATACATCACCAGAAAAATGGAAGTGGAGCTGTGATTCAAAGTAGTAGAGCTCTATCCTTGAGCAGAAAAGCCCAAGTACAGCTTCTATGCCTGGAGTTCAAGCCCCATGAATGACAAAAACAAAGGCTGGAGGAGGGAAGGGCGGGGGAGGAAAACCTCCTTGTTAGGCGACTGACACTGGTGATTCTGATCTACTGGGTTTTCATTTGTAATGCCCTCCTTGGCATTCTTAGACGGCTGTTTTCTCCTCTCAGCAGCAGGCATTGCATTCTCTATGCCAGAGCAGAATGAATTGCTGCCTCCAC
Organism: Megascapheus bottae; assembly: GCF_031878675.1. Classification (NCBI taxonomy): domain Eukaryota; kingdom Metazoa; phylum Chordata; class Mammalia; order Rodentia; family Geomyidae; genus Megascapheus; species Megascapheus bottae. The sequence continues at coordinate 3,267,774 of NC_143533.1, read as the reverse complement.
ACTGAATTTTTCACCAGTGGTGAAAATTCTCTATCACGGACTTCCATTCTCACACCTCAAGGGAGCCCCACTGATCTTCCAGCTACAGGCAGACATGGAGGGGTGCTCTGATACATGCCACCTGCAGCCCTGCAGCAGGAACCGCCCCGCCCCCCTCGGCCCAGGGTTTGTCTCCATCCTGCTCAGGATGTAAGTGAAGGACAGATAAAGATGTCTCTGCTGCCTAGATGCTTTTGTATGGGAATCTGCAAGGCTTACCATCTACACAATCCACCAGCCGGATCACAGGAAGCGCCCACAGCTGCTGTTTGTATTCAAGGCGTGAGATTCACTGGAGAAAATCAGAGGTCAAGGCAGTCATATAATTTCATGGTTGAAGACTTTAGCCTGTGCTGCATACTTCGTAGATAAGGTATTTATTGCTGTAGGGGAAATTTGAACTTTGTTGGACAAAGGAGACTGAAGTCTTTTACTTTTTTAAATACCATGTTAGTCTTTCAGCCGAAGGCTTACAGTCAGGCTTCTGAGTGTGGAGATATATATATATATTTTAAAGAGTGCAGAATTCGGGAGGTGTCTGACATACAGAGAATCACAGAGGCCTACAGAGAATGTCTACAATTGGATCAACGGTTCCAAGGTAGTTGCTGGACAATCAGTGACTAGGGAGATCAGGATTTTTTTTTTAGCTGTAGGAAGGAATAAGTACTCATTTTATTTATTTATTCATTTATTTATTTGGGATCTGGGGACTTTGATGACTCTTTTTTGGTTGGTGATTCAGCTCTGGGACATTGACAACAATGGATGTCATGCAAATAAACAAAATAAGCTTATGGACAATAAAAGAAAAAGACATCTCTGTAATATGTTAAATTCGTGGAGATTTAAGTAACCAAACCCTGCCATAACTTAGAACAGATATTTTCTGCCATGTTTCACAGAAAGGCAAAAATGTGGCAGAGCCCAGCACAGGGGGAAAAAAAAGATGAGGTGGTTATTACAAGAGAATTCCTGGGAGATCTGAAACTCATCTTCTTTATTAAAATAGCTTTGGGATGATGGAAGATTCTGTCCAAAGTATCTTCATTTAAACATTTGATTTTTTTTATCTTTATATATGTGTTATCTATTGATTTCCAAGATGAGAACCAAATCTTAGGGCAAGAATAATTACTTAGAAATATTTGGACATTTTCCCTCTTTGAATATACTTTCTGTAAGGGCAGAGAGACTCTGTCTTGGTCAAGAATAGATCTATAAACCAGCTCAGCAATGCCTTGCAAAGAAGGAGGTATTGACTGTGTTATGAAAAAGAAATGATCTCATCCACAACTGGAATAAACTACCTAGAAGAGACCTGTTATTCTTTTCATAGAGTTTGATTTCTGGTGGGAAAGATGGAATGGTGTAAGAAATCAAAATCTGAGCGCAGAGGAATGGAAGCAAAATGTGTTTGCTATGCTTCCAACCAGGCAAAAGATACTATATTCAAAATGAAGGGGCAGCTGGGCTCCAAGACTGGCACCTGTCATCCTAGCTATTCAGGAGGCTGAGCTCTGAGGATCACAGTTCAAAGCCAGCCCAGGCGGGAGAGTCCATGAAATTCTTATCTTGAATGAATTACAGGAAAAAAAAAAACAACCAGAAATGGTGCCATGGCTCAAATGGTAGCGTGCTAGCCTTGAGCCAAAAGAAGCTCAGGGACAGAGCCCAGGCCCTGAGTTCAAGCCCCAAGACAGATAAAGAACAATGAATGGAAAACAATAAATAAAATGCCAAATGTGTGATAGGGGATGGTGCAAGGTGAAGTGTGAAACAGAAGCTTGCTGAAGAGCCTTGACTGATCACGTGGGCCTGCAAATGCCCCAAGAATGGCCAACGGGAGGGTTAAAATGGAGTGTCCTGTCTCCACATGGTGTATCTGTCTGCTCCCGGCTACATCTCCCTGCCCTGCCATCACCAAGGAAGGCAGAAGACACAGGAGGGATGGGGAAAACATCTTGTGCGATTCAAGTAAAAACTTTCTTGTTTTCTTGGTTGATGGACTTGAGCTCAGTGCCTGGACGTTAGTGCTCTACCACTTTGAGCCACAGTGCCACTTCTGGTTTTTCTGGTGGTTCATTGAACCAGAGTCTCACAGACTTTCCTGCCCGGACTGGCTTTGAACCTCAATCCTCAGATCTCAGCTCCTGAGTACGTAGGAGTCCACGCGTGAGCCACACTGTCCAGCCTACGCATGCGTCTGTATCTCCAGGATATCTCATTCTGTACACATTCCGAATACATTTGGAATGAAAAGTATTTTGATTCCGTGGATTTCAGCTATATCAATCCTAAGATGAACAGGGTCATCTTGTTTGTTCTTTCCCTATGTGTGCCCCAGGACATTAGAACAAGCCAATGCAACTGTGTCTTCCTGAGAAGAGTTTTAGATGCTGAGTTCTGTTGGGTACTTACCATGTAGTTTCCCTGAACTCTTCCTTTCTGGAAAACTTTCCTCATCTCCACACATCACCCTCTTTGGTCATTCTGAGTTCTCTTGTTCTTCTTCAGTCGGAACCCTAATCATTGTTCCCTACAATGGTTTCTTCATCTCTTAATCTCGCCCAATGCATCCTCTCAATGACGATGGAGTTTGTCTTTTCCTCTGTGTGGTTATGACAAAGCTTTTCTCACAGAAGGTTCGCAGTTATGGAGGCTGCTGTGATTCATTGGATAAAGGGAAGCTAATTGAGGGAGAATTGAACCCTGGTCTTCCTGATGGACAGTATTTGAATGCTTTTGTTAGTCTGGGTCAAAGGAACCATGCAGTTCAAAGTACTAGGGCTTGAATAGAATGCAGATGGGACAATGAATGATTTCAGTGGCATAAAGGGGACCATACTCATCCATGGCGGAAGGGGATTGGTGGAGTTTTCCGCCCCTTTGCCTTGAACAATGGTGGTTCTGAACAGCAGAGTGACTGAGAAGGTGATTAACGTTAACTCCTGCTGAGGGACTTCAAATGGATCCTGGCAAAGAAAAAAAAAATGTCATTTCTCTGCCCGTCCCTTGAGAGAAAAATACGGAAGGGAAGTCCCAAACAAATTGGAGATTATCTGCGACATAGGTGCGAGGAAACTAGAGGATTCACAAGGCAGTCCCGGGGTGAAAATAAGCAGGCCGTTCATTGGATAATGGACGTTCACTGTCTTGAGTGCACTGTGTGTGTGTCCTGTCACCTCATGGCTGGTCAGCTCACGGGTGACCCTCTGACCTGCCAGGATCCGTTCATTTCTTTTTTTGTATTAATCATGAGTATACCATGTTCCTGGTCCAACTTCAGTTCTGAGAAAGTGGAAATGGATCCGACACTGGCCTAAGTCCTGAAGAAACAAAGCCTCCCCTTCCTCCCCCTCCCCCTCCCCCTCCCCCTCCTCCTCCCCCCCCTCCTCCTCCTCCTCCTCCTCTTCCTCCTCCTCCTCTTTTTGTCTTGGTCCTGGGGCTTGAACTCAATGCTCCTGAGCTCTTCAGCTCAAGGCTAGCGCTCTGCCACCTGAGCCATCGCTCTGCTTCTGGTCTTCTGATAGTTCATTGGAGATAAGAGTCTCTTGGACTTTGCTGCCACTGATAGCTTTAAACTGCAATCTTCAGATTTCTGTCTCTCAAGCAGTGAGAATGACAGGTATGAGCCACCCTGCCTTGCTTGCTTTCCTTTAAAAACAAAACCAAACCACCATTGCAGCATGCAGGGCACAGACAGATCTGAACTCCCTCTATCCAGCCACTCAGCACTCACCCTTCCCAGCTCCTTCAAAGGGAGCCCAAATCATTCACGGGACCATTCATCTTAGGGTTGCAGTTTACCTGGTATCCTACTGTGTCTTTCTTCACCTATCAATAATGAACAACAAAGTAGTTATCATGGCTCCTTCCTTTGAATCTCTGACTGAGAACTCCTCAGACAGACCACGCTGCTTCCCCCCCTCTTTTAACTGAATCTGGCCCCCAGCGCTAATGAGCTATCAGATCATCACTATGCCTCCTTCTGTCCATACAGAATGGAGTGGGAATTTGGATTGTTAGGTTCCTGGCTCTGATGGCCTGTAATCTTGCCCCATTCTAGATAATCCATTGCACCAGGGATATGTTCTAATCGGTTTTCCATCCATCCTCCACTCTCATATCTCACAAGTATGCCAGCACCCTTTAGAAACTTATCTTAGACATCAGCTTTTTTGCACTGTCCTTGGGCTTTCTCAAGGCTGGCACTCTACCACTTGAGCCACAGCACCACTTCCAGCTTTTTCTGTGTATGTGGTACCAAGGAATCGAACCCAGTGCTGTGGGCATGCTAGGCAAGCACTCTATCCCTAGGCCACATTCCCAGGCCAATACATCAGGTTTTTTAAAAATTGTAGTTTGTGTGGTTTTTTTTGTGAATACCAATAAGAGCTGCAGTATTAAAGAAATATCTCCAAAGATGCTCTTAAACCCAATTCAATATATTATCAAAATGTCCTTTAGGAAAAGCTCTGTATGGAGATAACTTTTGGCAGACAATTTATGAGCTAGTGACTCACTCTTATAATCTCAGGAAGCTGAAATCTGAGGCTCACCATTCGAAGCCAGACTGGTAGGAAAGTCTGTGAGACTCTAATATCTAATTCATTACCAAAAAAAAAAAGCCAGAAGTGGTACAGTGGCAGAGCATTCATCTTTAGAGTAAATGTTCAGGGATAATGGTCAAGCTCTGAGTTCAAGCTGCAGTACTGTCAGAAAAAAATATATAAAGTGAAATAGAATGAAATAAAAGAAGGTAACAAAACAAAATAAAATGCCATTTCTGATTTTGGAGCTTTCAAGCTATCTGTCTGGACAAATACCAAGCACTGAAGTTGTTAAGAATTAAAATAATGTTTAATAAAATTGCTTTTCCTCCCTTCCAAATTATGCTTTCGTAAGAGCCCTTCAAGCTCTATGAACAATCATCATCAACAAAAACCAAAACCAAAAAACGTTATTATGACCCTTATTCATGAGGTCAGAAATACCATTTTCATAGGGACCTTAAGATAGAATCCTGTCTGTTCTTTGTGCCAATATAGTATGTTCTTTTTTTTTTGAACAGTGGTTTGTTTTTACCTCATAGTGTCATAATAATAAAAGTCCAATCTTTTCCTCATTTCTGGCTTGCAACGCTCAATGGCTGCATTTTCACCTTACACCATTTGATGGCAGGCATTCTAAATTGTTCTCCCACTCACTTTTGTGCACTGCTTCTCATTTGTCTAATACATAGTGTTGCATGCATTATTAAAGACCATTGGAAAACCGAGGTATTTTTAAATTCTTAATTTCTAGTGTCTCTGTATTGTTACCCTTCTCTCGATGGTATTGAAGAATACCAATAAAGAGTGGCCCTCTGAATTTGTGCTTAGTATTTTCTCTCCTTTCTTTCTTTCTCTACCCCCATGGCCCCAGGAGCCTGAGTTCACTCAGTGCTATAGCTCCACTTCTGGTTTGGGGTTAGTTTATTGGAGATTTAAAAAAAAAATCTCACAGACTTTTCTGCCCCAGGCTGGCTTTGAACCAAGATCCTCAGTTCTCAGCCTCCTGAATAGTTAGGATTACAGGTGTGAACCACTAGCCCCTGGCTATGCTTAGCATTTTCTTGGGCAGGAGGGTGGGATCCTGGTAATGGGAGAGGGTTTGTTACGAGAGTTCATTGTGACTGGGATGGTTTTGTTATTCGAGTGGGTTAATGTGTGAGTGAGTTAGTTATGATGAGAGTGGGTTCGTTCTAATGGGAGAGCGTTAAGTTATGATGGGAGAGGGTTACCTGGGATTGTTATGGTTGGAGTGGGTTAGTTATCATGGGGATGGGTTAGTTAGGAAGAGAGTTGAGTGAGTTGGGATAAGAATGAGTTAGGGTTAGGTATGATGACAGGGCTGGTTGTGATTGGAATGGTTAGAGCGGGTTAGCTGTCTTGGGGATGGGTTAGTTAGAAAGAGAATGATTTCGTTGTGAGGAGAGGTAGCTATGATGGGAGCCAGTTATTTATAATGGGAGAGGATTAGTCATGTTTGGAAGTGGTTAGTTATAGTTGGGGTAAATTAGTTGTCCTGGGGATGGGTTAGTTATGAAGACAGTGAGTTAGTTGGGGTGAGAATGCGTTAGTTACGAGGAGAGCTGGGTGTGATGCAAGTGGGGTAGTTATCACGGAAGTGGGTTAGTTAACGTTGAGAGGCCGTCATCACGGGAATGGGTTAACTAGCACAGATGCAGGATCATGATCAAAGGAAGTGTTCAGTTCCTTCTCTTTTCTTCCTTTTGGGGTGTGACATTGTGAAATACCATCTCTCCTCATTCTCAGTGCAGAGTAGCTCTGGCAAACTTCCAATCTGGTGCTTTAAGTAGGAAGACTGTGAGAAGAGAGAGTCAGAAACCTCCTAGGCTGCCATCTTTTTCCTTTGCCTTCTAGATATCCTCTGGCCCTAACCAGATTTGGGGGGCCCCATGAGTCTTTGTGTCCAGGTGGGGGACCATGAACTGCATCACCTGGTCACCACTCTTCCAGGTGCCTCACCACACACGGGCCTGCACACTGGTGAGTGAGCCCGGGGACATGTCTCTTCCCTTACAAGCCTTGACAATTTTATTCCAGTCGTGTCATTAACATTGATTGTGTATCTACTCTGCATAATGATCATATTAACAAGTGACATTGATACAGTCTGAATAAACCCTCACATTGGCGAGGCTGCATGAAGGTCAGACAGCCCATGCGGTCACCACCCCACCCCCATACCAGTATGGAACCTGGCTTGTCGACTCCTTGGATCATGGTTCATAAAGCTGCCAAGCTCCTCGTCTTCAAAGATGGACAGAGGTTCAGGAGTGACTCACCAAGGTAACCAAAGGATAAATGCATAAGTGGTGGCGGCACTGAACTCAGGCCATTGACCCTATAAAGCCCCAGAATATGAGCGATTTGAAGACGGCCCACTGACTATATGAAATGCATTCATTTTCTTTCACTTAAATGGGGGGAGAAAAAAACCTTCAAAACCCGATAACTTACAAATGCAACTTTAATTTAATGTACCACACGGTTAGCAGATCAGGCTGAGTTCAATAGAGTAGCATTTTGGGTCTCAGTAGCCATCTGTGGTGTATTGTGGCAAGTTCCTGGAGCTGGCTTGCTGAGGAGGGCTAGAGGACGCAGTCAGGGCCTTCCTCCTCCTAAAGACCAGCATAGATAAGAGAATGATCATTGAAATTGTTCAGGATGGGCTGACGGGTGCTACAGAGTCTTTTCAGGCTTTGCTTGGAATAGGACTATGTTCCTTCTGCTACATTTTACTGGCCAAAACCAAACCACAAGTCCAGAACTCGAGAAAAGGATACTAACTCCATCTTTTGATGGTGGGGGGGGTGCTACAAAATCTTGTATTCAAAAGGTGTGGAAGTAGAGGAGGAAAGTATTTCTGACTTTAAAAAATTGCAGTAGGGCAGTGGCTCTGTGGCTCAAGGGGTGAGTCGGTAGCCTTGAGCTGAAGAGCTCAGGGACAGTGCCCAGGCCCAGAGTTCAAGCCCCACAACCGACAAAAAAAATATTGCTACAGGATCTTTAACTTTTAAAAGACATGATTCCTGCTTTTGGTATATTTATATTGAGATGAATGTGTTAGCTCCCCAATAATAACACAAAATACTCAACACTTAACTTTACAAAGAGAAAAGGCTGCTTTTGGCTCAGAGGTTTGGAGGTTTGCTGTTGGCCTTTCTGAGAAGAAAGTGCATTAAGGTGGGAGCTGATGTGTCAGGTGTGCTTTTTTCTTCACATTGATTTTCACCACAGATGTTGGGGGAAAACAGTGGCTCCCAGTTCACAGCCCAGCAGTCTAGAAGGAAATTGATAGAAAGAGACATCTCATCCCTGATACTACCAGCAACATTTCCAGGAAGATCCTCATTGGCTAAGCCCGAAACATGAGTCTAAGTCTAACCAATCACATTCTCTCAAGGCATGCAGACTTCTGATTGGAGCTGAGCTGACTGATTGACAGAAGAGCTGGGGGAAAGAAGGCTCGGCCTTTCAAGAACAAACAGATCAATGCTTATACAAAGAAAAGTCCAGTTGCCTGTAGGAGGAGAAAACCAAAAGAGGTCAAGGACACTGGGCAGAAAAGCATGAACAGCGATCTATAACAAGTGGACAACAAAAGATGGGTAATAATAAAGTGGTTTCTCTAAGGGGATTCAACCTGAGACTGGGTCAAAGGAATTATTGTAACATTGACATAATGAATTTATCTCTGTCATGAGTCTACACCTTTTATTTGTTGACTTTTTTTTATTATATGCTTTTGAGGTCCCAGGGATCTTGCATGCCAGCCAAGTACTTACCTGCTCATATTGCATTATTATATGATATATCGTATGTATTATATCTGTATCACGTAAATTAACTTATTTAATCTTCATTACAAGCTTACTAGGTACTGTTGTCCCTGGTACTTTTGTTCCCAATGAGGAAACTGAGTCATCAGGATTTTTAAAATCGTGTCCACGCAAAATGCTTCTAAAGCCAGGAATGATGGAATGCTCAGATTCCTGCTCAGTAACCATTTAAATGAAAGTCTTTCATTACATGTTTTAAAAATTTATGAATCTGTGAATTACACTAAAGGTGAAAGAGCCAAACTTAAATGATTGCATTTCTACAAGATTCTGGAAATAACAAAACCGTCGAGACAGAAAACAGACCATTAGCACTGTGGTAAAGAGGGGAGATACAGAGACACAGGTGAATTTTGGGGGAGTGATTGGGTTTCGCATCTTGCTCGTGGTGCTCGTTACCTAATGGGGTGCATGTGTCAAAACACACCCAGAAACTCTGTGTACTGGAAGGTTGACTGTAACGCATGCAAATTGTACCTTAATAAAAATGAAAAGAAATAAGCCTGATCGCACTCTAAATAGGTGAGCCCATACTTTACTAGAAAATAAAATGTTAGTATTTTAATACATTTACCAATAGATAAAATTAGCCTTTTTTTTTTTTAGCAGTGGGGGGAGGTTGTTTGTGGTTTCTTGTCATCTTTGCTTTACCAGGGTTTTAAATCCATCCATCAACTCTGGAATCCAGCTGACCCCATATCAAGTTTTGGCCAAGCCACCCAAGAGCTCCACCTCCAGGCAAGTCTTAATGCTTATGTCCTAGGACCTGAAGAATTCTTTGCTTGGCTGAACATGAATGCATGTTTAGGATGGTTTCTGGGTCAGGCATGTTTTCCACGGTTTCCATCTCATCCTAAACATGGTCTAGTGTCTGCTCTGTGTCTCTAGGCTCTGATGAGATCATTTCTTTATCCCTCTGGTCTAGATCTGGCAGCAATGACCTGAGGATACCCACTCCTTTGGCTCCACCCCTTAACCATCAAGGCAAATAATTTCTTCTATTAGGTCCCTTCTACGAGGTATTTATTTATCTTTTCATCAGCACTGGGGCTTGCACTCAGGGGACCTCATGTTTACAAGGTTCTCACCCACTTGAACCACGTCCCCAGCCTTTTGGTGTGTGTTGGTTATCTTCAAGGTAGGGTCTTGGTTTGTGTTCAGGCGAGACTGGTCTGGGAACGTTCTACTTGTGTGTTCCCTGGGAGGTAGGGATAACAAACATGTGTCTCACCACTGTGTTTTTCCCATAACTGGAATGACAGGCATACGTGACCATGTCCAGCCTTTGAGTGAGATCCTGGAGTCTTGTCAATGTACAAGCTGGAACTCTCCACACATGGAGAGTCCCTTGGCCTCTGCTTCTCAAGTAGCTAGGATTACAGACTTGAGCCACTTCATGGAGCTAAATTCCTTTTATTTTCAATACTTGAAAATCATTTCCATTTTCCCTACCCAGAAACAGAATGACAAAATAAAAATCCCAAAACATCTTTGCTGAGCGTTTCTTTTTCCTTTGTTAGGCTTCCACTTGAAAATCAAAAACTCAGATTTCTGCCTCTTCCATGCATCAAGGATTCCACTGTGTGATCTTGGCCGAGGCTACGGTAGTAAATAGTACTGAGGCTTAGTGCTAAAGCCAGGGCGTTCAAAACTGATCACTAGGGCCGCTCTTGTGTTAGAGTATCTTCCAGAGCTGCACTAATTTGGTCCTCATTAGTCTTAGCGACATACATCTGCCTCTGCTCCGCCGGCAGCTTCTGATGATGGGGTTTGTCTGAATTGCTGAGTCAATTACTAAATGAGCTGGGCTGGATCCAGGTGGGGGAGAATGAGTGAGATGGCTGAGGAAGGTGGAAAGCCAGAGCCCTCTCACTTCACTCTATAATAATTAGTTACACAAGGCCTGGCCCTTCCTGAAGCCACGTGCCCAGCACATGGGAGAGTTTCTGGTTCCTTGCCTCCCTCACACCTAAATCCATATCAGCGACAGCTGTGGGGATCTGCCAATTGGCACAGTTAAAAAAAAAACAAACCCAAAACTCTGGAAGTGGGGCCATACTCTGCTGTCTGTGTTCGTTGAGATTTCAGTTTCCTGACGATTATAGAGAGAAAGCAGTGTTTTTTTTTTCCTGTGAGACCCCTCCCTTCCATTCTTAACTCCCCTGAGACTTTAGTGCAAGGATGTCCCTCATTCTGATGCAGTTTTGGGGATCCCATCCATGCAAACAGTGGCCTCCGTTTTCAACCACAGCGTGGACAAGGTCATCCAGCCTTCTGTGCACCTGGGCAGACACACCGGCCTTCAGCACACATCAGATTCTCACTGAAACCTAAGGGCTACATCGTGGGTTGCATGTTTTCCGTGGAAACTGGTCTAGAGAGAACTTTCACCACCATCTTGTCTTCAGTAACTGCACACACACACACACACACACCACACTGGTATCACCATTCAATATATACATACATTGTGTGTGATACTGTGATTTGAGCTCACAACCTTGCACTCAGCTCCCCCATTAGGCTGGCACTCTACCATTTGAGCAATGCCTCCAACCTGGCATACTTGCTGGTTGTTTTGGAGATGGGATCTAGTGAACATTCCTTTAGGGCCTTGAATCCCTGACCTCCAGGTTTCAACCTGACAAGCTCAGATGACAAAGTATGAACAACTGTCCTCCAGCTCTATCCAATTATTTATTCTTATTGCTTATTGTTCCATCCCTGGAATGCAGAGTCTGTGGGGTTCTGTGTCTGTTTGGCTCTATCACCCGTTACAAACCTTGGCACATAGCAGGTGCTCAGAAAGTGTCTGTCGCACACGAACCATTTTCTGTGTAGCATTCAGTACTATCTGAAGTGGTTCTAAATATTTCTCCCTGTGATGTTTCTGTCTATTTCCACCAGAACGTTAAGTCCAGGAGACGAGATCTCTGCCTCCTTGCTCATCCCAGGACTGCATCTTCCTCAAACAGTGTCTTCCGTTCAGTAAGGTATCAACAGATGTTTGCTTAGAACTCAGTACTGGTCAAAACTAGGGAAAAAAACCTGGGAATAGGTTGGGTTTTGCCTTCCAGCCAAATGCATTGGATTTGTGCTTTGGTTTCAGCACAGTCCTGGCGTCCACAGCAACATTAGAACCATTTAGAACATGATCAGAAGGTACCAATTCTCTATCCTTCCCCTCATAAGTTGGGGGGGGGACTCCATTGCATGTCTCACTGGGGACAGTGACAGATGACAATCGATACCCTCCTCTTCCAGTACTGGAAGCCTGGGAATTCTTGGAGGGTTAGGCACAGTATATCAGCAAGCAGCTCAGAGTTGTCGGCTAACTCAAAGGGTTTTGCTTGAGCACCTATACAGTGGTAGGTTCTATTCCAGGAGAGAGATCAGATTCCAGTAATTTCTCCACAGCCCCAATCCAGAAGCTGCACGAAGTCTATGCATTTCATCACAGCTGCAGAGTGGACACCGAGGTTCAGGGCACCTGTGAAACCGAAGGGGCAAAAAGATTCACTTAGCTAAGCACCGGCTCATCCGACACAGCCATCCCTGGGGAATAAGGCTGGCGGATCCTTGCCTACGTGGACCCCCATCCTCTTCTGTAAGTTCTTTCCCCCAGCTCCCCCCCCCCCCATGTAGCAGTTCTGTCCTCCACCCCTAGGGGCCCTCCTGCTCTTTTCTTCTCCACTGGGAAATTGGACGGGTTCATTCATTTCGTTTGGTGATGGAGATGACAGGAGATGAAACAGTGGACCCAACTTTGAAACTAAGTCAACCTTTTCAAGATGGAGATGACTGGACAGCATATGCTGGTCTTATATAACTCAAATCATGCTTGTCAGAGTAGTGTTTTTAATTTTTAAGGGAAAAAGGAAAGGAAAGGATAGGAAGGGAAAGGAAAGGATAGGAAGGGAAAGGAAAGGAAAGGAAAGGAAAGGAAAGGAAAGGAAAGGAAAGGAAAGGAAAGGAAAGGAAAGGAAAGGAAAGGAAAGGAAGAAAAAAGAAAGGAAGGGATCTAGGGGTTAGGTAGCCAAGAAGCTGGAGTCTGATGCTAACCCCGATTTATCTTTGTCTACAAAGAGTTGGTTGAGTGTATCCTAATGATGTTACTACCCCCAAAACTCCTGAGCCCAAGAGACCACTGAAATAAAGATTTATACAGCCATTACAGATGCCAGCCAAACCTCAAGAAGGATCAATCAGATGTTAGAACAAGATTCCTCAACAGCCAACAGCTGGCAACAGCTGGAACATATCAGCTAGACCTCCAGTGAACTTTGGGGAAGGAGAATACTGTTCACATTGAGACTATATTGGTTATGGGTAAGAGAGATGGAATTACAGGAAGTGCCAACAGCTTTGGGATGGAAGGAAGATCATAGGAAGAAGGAATTGTTTCAGAACTGTTTAGAGGGGAGAGGCAATTTATCTATAAACAGCACCCACTGGCCTGGTGGCTAACTGGCTGATGGGATCTGAGTTAGGTTGTTAACAAACATATACTCAAGATGATAAAAAAGGGTTTGGGGGGATTCTTTTTGGCTTATGATTTTTGTAGAGATAAACCTTCACCTCCCTTTCCAATCTTCTGGCCCTTTATAATTTTTGACAGGCACAATTCTTTTTCTCTCCTTCCTATTAATTATGCAGAGCCTCTTGTAAATATATTTGTATTCGATGCCGTGTGTGTGTGTGTGTGTGTGTGTGTGTGTGTGTGTGTGTGTGGTTCTAGCTCTGGGGCTTGAACTTTACAGAAACGGGGCACCATTCAGAGTTTGTACAAAGTCTGGGAGATGGTCGGAGGATTCAGGGCCTGGACACTCTCCCGGAAGGCTTTTTTTTATTTCCTCAAGGCTAGCGCTCTACTACTTGAGGCACAGCTCCACTTCTGTTTTGTTGTTGTTGTTGTTGTTGTTTTGTTTTGTTTTTGTTTTTTGGAGACAAGAGTCTCACAGGTTTTCCTGACTGGGCTGGCTTTGATTTACTTCATGAGATCTTCAGTTCTCAGCCACCCTCACACAATCCCCCCCAAGTAGCTAGGAATGTAGTGGTGAGCCATTCATGGCTCACTGATCATTTTAAAGCAACCATAGTTTTGAATATAGCTAAGTCTATACTTCTCATCTCACAGACTTTCAATAATGACATCTTTCTGTAATAGTCTAATAACCCTAAGTATCGACAAGGTGATAGTCAAAATGGAGGGTATTTCCATCAACTCCAGGTCCACTTATTGCTTATTTTATTATATTATATCATATTCCAGCCACCTCCCACCATCCTCCAGTTTTGTTCAACCACTGATCTGTTCCCTGTTTCTGTAAAGTTGGCATTTCAAGAACCTTATCTAAATAGAATCATACAATAGGCAACATATTTTAAATTGTATTTTCACCACTCAGTATAATTCTCTCAAAGTTCATATACATTGTTATGAAGCTCACTCGTGGATTCATTTTTATCAGAGTATTATAGTATTCAACAGTACAAATGTATCACAGTGTTTCCATTTACCCTTCCAAGGACTTCTGGGTCATTTCAATTTTGGCTGTGATAAATAAAGTTGCTATACATATTTGTGTAATAGGTTATTACATGAATGCAAGTTTTTATTTGTCTGGGATAAATAAATGCCTATTGGTGTAATTGCTGGGTCGAATGGTAGGTAAATGTAATTTATTTTGGTTTTTTTTTGGGGGGGTGGGTGGTATTGTGGGGCTTGAACTCAGGGCCTGGGTGCTGTCCCTGAGCTCTTTTGCTCAAAGCTAGCATTCTACCACTTTGAGCCACAGCTCCACTTCCAGTTTTCTGGTGGTTCATTGGAGATTAGAGCCCCACAGTCTTTCATGCCCTAGAGTGGCTTTACACCAAATTCCTCACATCTCAGCCTCCTGAGTAGTTAGGATTGTAAGCATGTATCACCAGTGTCTGACAATGTGTTTGGGTTTTTTAAAGAAATTGACAAAATGATTTCAGCAGGGGTCATACTATTTTCCATTCATACCAGCAGTAGACAAGTGATCGATTTTCTCCATGTCCTACCATTTAGTGTTGGCATTAAAAACTATTCCATTGTAATAGCTTGAATTTGGACTTCTTTATCAGCTTCCCAAGTGTTTAATAGAGTCCAACTATGTAAACTCTTCTTGTCTTTGGCCTATTTTCCAATTGGATATTTCTAATGTGTATGCTTCCACTATTGAGTAACAGGAATTCTTTATATGTTTAAATAGCATGTATTTCTTTTTATTCTTTTTTTCTCCTGCTGTAGTATTGGGCCTTGAACTCAGGACCTGGGTACTGTTCCCTAGCTGTATTTGTTTGTTTGTTTTGGTCAAGGCTAACACTTAAGTGGAGCCATAGCTCTACTTTTGGAATTCTTAGAGATTAAAATCTAACAGATTTCTCTTACTTTGCACTGTGAGCCTCAGCTCTCGGCCTCCTCAGCAGCTCAGATTACCTCCTTTGCATAAAGGGGTTCTTCATGTGAGGCATACATTTTCTTTTTTAGATGTGCTTTTGATGTCAAGCTGAGAAGTCTCTTGCCACCTCTCACTATCCCTCCCTTATGTTTTTATTTAAAACTAGTTATCATGAATGTATTTAAATGCATGACCTAGGTTAAATTAATTGTGATAGAGGAGTAAGTTTTCAGTAAGCTTCCTTCATGTTTCTTTTTGCTTTCAATGTATGTCTCAACTTATCCCAGTAGATTTATATTGCAATACTCTCTTTCCTCTGCTGAATTGCTTTTGCACCTTTTCCAAAAATAAGTTGGCTAGGAATAGGCTATGGGAACCTATTTCTGGGATTTCTATTCTGATCCATTGACCTATAATATGTCTGTCTCTCCACTAACACCTCACGGCCTCAATTCCTGTGGTTATACAGTAAGCTGTGAGATAGAGAAGACTCCTCTCATTTTATTTCTCTTTTACAGAATTGCTTTAGCCCTGTTTCACTCAAATGCCTTGCCATATACCTTTCATAACTATATGAAAAAACACTCTTCTGAGGGTTTTGCTAGGAATTGTTAAACCCATCCTATTAATAAATAAACTCATTAATTAATACTTAAGAGAGAATAGATTTTTTACCACTAAAAGATGATAGACTTATAAGCTCAAATTTTCATTCTTTTTTTTTTACTTTTCTTTCTTTTTTAGAGTGTACTTTCTTGTTGGCTTATTAGAGAGATATTAGAATTTTTTACATCTTTATTAAGTAAGTTCTAGTTATCCATGTTTATTTTTCTCAAGGAATTGGTCCATTTTGTACAAAGTCAAATCGGTGTGTGTATGAAACTGTGCCCTGTGTTCTTATGTTAGTATTTGGATGTCTGCAGACCTGATATTGGAAATTTTTCTCTATTTTTTTTTGCCAGTCCTGGGGCTTGAACTCAGGGCCTGAACACTGTCCTTGGGCTTTTTCCTAAAAACCAGCACTCTACCACTGGAGCCATAGCACCATTTCTGGCTTTTTTTACTGTATGCAGTACTGAGGAATCGAACCCAGAGCATTATGCATGCTAGGCAAGTACTTTACCACTAGGCCAAACTCCCAGCCCCCATTTTTTTATGTTTTAAGTAATTGTAAAGTGGAGCTTCATTCCAACAGGTCAGTTTCAGAATACAATATATCTTGATCAGAGTCATCTCCTCCTTTTGTTCCTTATGAGGCTTCCTAAAACAACAAGTTGTTTCATTTTGTTGATTTTTCCCTACTGTTCTTCTGTGTTCAATTTCACAGATTCCCGCTATCATCTCATCTTCATGATCTCCGTTGTCTACTTCGGTTTAGAGTTATTCACTTTTCCTTTTCCAGATAAGCAGCAAATAAGATTGCTGATATGGCTTGGGTACTAGTAGCTCACATTCATAATCTTACTGCTTAAGAGGCTGAGATCTGGGGACTGTGGTTCAAAGCCAGTTCAGGCAGTAAGATCCATGAGAAGTTTATCAGTCATTGGAAAAAGCCAGAAGTGGACCTGTGGCTCAAGTGGTGGAGCACTAACCTTGAATGAAAAAGCCAAGTGAGAACTTGAGGTCCTGTATTCAAGTCCTAGTACCAACACACACACACACACACACACACACACACACACACACACACACAGCACATGGCTAATATAGAGTGAGTAAATGAATTATATTAAAGGGAAAGCAAAGCAGACTCTAGCTTCTAATGGTGGACGGATAACAAAATTCACATGTAGAAGATAGAGTTTTGCAGATGGGATTGAATTCAGGAGTGTGGGCTGGAGCATTATCCTGGATTACTGGTGTGGGCTCAATGTAGTCCCAAGCGTCCTTATAATTGAAAGAGCAAACCAGACATCAGCAAGTGAAGAAAATCTGTGCCTCCCTCTAAGAGTATTGGAATGACACATTTGCCTATCTCCCTGAGGGAGCAATCCTTCCACTCCAGACCCTCATCTTGGTTGGTGGGCATAGAGTTGCTAAAGACAGGACAGCATGCTGCGTCTCCATCCTTCCTCCAAAGCCATGCAAGCCTTTTAATGTTTGGTCCTGTAGGATACATAAACCTCTCGGGGAGAGCTCTATCGAACACCAACAGTGGCCTCTCTCAGAGGCTGTTAAACACCCTTATTTCCTGTTTTCCACATCCACTCTCTTCCTACCTGCTTTAAACTTGACTGCCTAGAGTGACAGAATGCCCCCATGCATTCACTGCTTTCTCTGGCTCCATTTTTTCTTGTAAAGGAGACATGATGTATTGGGATTCACTGGAAGAAAATGTACATGTCTGCGAGAAAGCCATTACTAGAGGGTGAAGGTCAAGGATAGTAGCCAGAGCATCTGGGCTCAACTTCTAGCTCTGCTCTCCACTGATGATCACGATCTTAAGACAATTGTGACCTTCTGGGTGGCATTTGAATCCTAGCCACACACGGACTACCTTCTCATGAAACAAGGTGAGTTTACCTGTTGATTTCATGAGAACGTTACAAAGCTCAGATGAAAGACCTTCTGGCAGCCTCCATAGTTTTGATTTCTGAGACAAAGGGGCCCTAGGGTCACTTGCTTCTGCCTCAAAAGTTTTAGAAACTCGGGTTTCTGTACATGTGGGAGTCTCAGGCTCACGGAGACAGGAAAAGAAAGTAGGAAATGACAGAAAGGCAAGATGTCTGGGAGTCTACTAAGGAGTCTCCACTTATTGCAAAGAAATAGATATCTGGGAAAACAGGAAATCAATCCACCCACAGAAACACAGGCTAGGTTCATTTCCTTATGAGTGCATGGCTGCGGTTCTTGGCATTTGGGAGGAGAAATGGATTTTTATTGCTTAATTCCCTGTAACAGAAGGGCTAGCGAATTGTAAAATCTTGTTGCTTAACATGTTACATTAAGTTAAGTATTGAACTAGCGAAAAAGAAAAGAAAAGAAAAGAAAATCGATGCCAGGTCGCGTGGCTTTATTTCAGGCATGGAAATTACATGTCTTCATTGCTCTTCTCTTTAATTTCTAAAGCCCTCTCTGTGCATGAGTGACTCCCTAACAAACACGGTCCCCATTCAGGAACACATTTTCCATCCACAGGTTTGCGTTTTACGCTTCGTACTGAGGCGGTCTGGATTCTGTGAGCTGTAAAGCAAAGCGCAAACCTGAAGAGGTGATTAATGTAGGCTCTAATAACTGTAATATACTGGGACAAAAGTTGAGTTCACTTGGAGCTCTGTTCTTCGAGATGGTATCCAAAGTGACCCTGTGACATAATCTTTCATTTGTGCTACCTAGGGTACATTCATGCCCGATGTGAATTAATTTGTGTGTCTGTGAGGAACCAGAGAAGGATTCCACTGGTGTAGACAACAACTCATAAAACTGGCATCAGAAGTGTGTTGTGAGATAAGGAATAATCTCCCTTCACCGTATTCAGTTTTTAAAAAGATCCAAACATGAAGGAGTAGTTGAAAATGTTCTCTGACAGTGTTTTACTCACCCTAACTTCAAATCCCACTAAACACTCACACACACACACACACACACACACACACGCGCGCGCGCACGCTAGTGCAAATTCTCCTCTGCTCTTCATTTTTGTGGAGGTATTTGGGAACATATACACATGTGTGTGTGTATGTGTGTGTGTGTGCATCTTTCTTGACACTGTTTGATTGACAGCAGTATTAGGAGAGAAAGCACATTTCTCTCTTCCCTTCCTTGATAATATCTCATAGAAACCTTTCTATTGCAGCCACAATTCATTCTTGTAAGTGGCCACAGCATATGCTATATATAGATTTTTTTCAACCCTGTCTTTGTCTTTGGATTTATTTTGCCACCATAAAGATCATAGTGCAGGTGTCCCTACTGCATTGGTGCTTTTATTGCTATGGTTGGATTCCCAGAAGTGGAATTGCTGGGTTGAACAGCATGTGTACTTTTAATTTTAAGAGATATTACCTTTTTACTTTCCGAAAGGACTATAAACATTTATACTGCTTCCAATAACTTCAGAGACAACTACTTTCCCCTTGTACCCACAAAGAATACAAGTTATAATTTTTATTTTTTTTGTGTTTGTGCTGCATTCTTGAGGATAAAGTGCACTTTGTTCTTGCATTTGTTTCAGGTTTCCTAATGAAAATGAGTATGAATCCCTACCTCACGCCATCCACAAGGTATATTTGAATATTCATGAGTTGAAAATAGTTCCACACTGGAAACACCCTAAATGGAGAAAGGATAGACTTATAGGTAAAAACCTATATTAAAATATTAGAAAAGAATCCAAGAAACAGCTAGATTATATCTTAGGATAATAAAGCATTACTAATTGGAGCAGTATACACAAAGCTGTAAGACATTGGGACTAAATGCAAAAATGTATACATTTTATTGTTGTTGTTGCAATACTGGGCTTGAACTTAGGACCTGGGCACTGTTTCTTCACTTTTGCACTCAAGGCTGGTGACCTTCAACTTGACCCCTGGCTCTACTTCCAGCTTTCTGTTGGTTAATTGGAGATAAGAGTCTCACTGGCTTTCCTGCCAGTAGTAGCTTTGAAACTCGATCCTCATATCTCAGCCTCCCGAGTCGCTAGGATTGTTGGAGTAAGCCATGAGTACCAGATAGAAATTTTATATTTGCATGTCAAAATACATTTGAAATAGTTAGAAGACAAAATGGTAGGCTGGGCGAACATTTGTAATGGAAATGATTTGCTACGGGTCAAATCACAAGCCTGACAAACCTTTGCAAGTTGATCATTCACAGGCCAATTGCCCAAAGGAAATCATGGGAAAGAAAGGTGTATAAAATCACAGCAAAGAAAATTCAAGTGGCCCCCATGGAGGGGGGAAACAGGTTAAAAAGTTTTTTAATTAGAATTAGTATGTAATTATTATGTTTAAAAAAACAACGAAGTGAGCAAACCCTGACAAGGGTATTTAGAGCTCAGACACTTTCATCTGCTAGGTGAGATGTTGAGATTGGCGATAATGGAAGCAGGTGACCATGTGTGGGTTTCAGCAAAGAGCAAAGACAAGTCGGGGCCATAGAGATGTGAGCACTGAGCAGGTAATACAAGCAGACAGGGATGATCTAACGACCACCGGCAGCAGGCAGTGAGTACCTACCACTCCAGGATCCAGGTGACCACAAAGAAAAGAGCTGAGCCAGGGGGTGGACTTCTGGGAGCAGCTAGGCCATCTGACTGTGGCTGAGATCCGAATGGACACAAGGCCTTGGTTAGATTCACAGCAGGGCATGCTGGGAGAGGAAGTGGACATCAAAACCCATCACCCTTTTCCTATGACCTAAGGAAGCTCTGGCTTACAAGCACACAGGCTCAATCTCCTGATGTGCCAGTCCTGGGGCTTGAACTTAGGGCCTGAGCACTGTCCTGGAGCTTTCTCTAGGCTAGCATGCTACCATGTGAGTCACAGCACTGCTTCTGGCTTTTTCTGTGTACGTGGTACCAAGGAATGGAACCCAGAGCTTCGGGCATGCTAGGCAAGCACTCTACCACTAGGCCTCACTCCTGATCCCTCTTTAAAAAATCAATCACTTCTTTTTCTTCCTAAGTGAATACGTTTAATGAGTTAATTACACTGAAATGAATCTGGATAGTAATATTTAAATTTAGTAGATCAGTAAGGAACACAGAAGAAGAGCCAGGTGGAAAAGAAGAAAAGGATGTGAGTTGGTAATCTGCAACTGGGGAAAAGGCAGGTGCAAAAGTATTGCCTGAATTTTGTGTCCTATAGATGCAAATCAAAACACCAGTGAAATGCCATCAGTCACCTGTTACACTGACAAAGAATAAACTGAGACATGTGGAGTATTGTTGCTGACTGGGGGTAAGGCAATGCATACATGCTCTGATGGAAGAGGTCAACTTGTTCTATTCTTTTTAGAGCATAATTCAGGAAGCTGTCTGAAAATGTTTCTGAGTATTCTCCCTTCTAGTGATTCTACTTCTAAGAACAAATCCAAGAGAAATATTCACAAATGCACACATGATGGTAGTCCAATAGTTATATAATACCAGTTAACGGCAGCACATGAGATATTTCTCAGGAACAATTTGTCAAATAAATTATGATGTGCCCGTGCAATGAAGTATATGATGAAGTCATTAAAATCTTGCCAGAGAGGGGCGTGAACAGACACAAGATCATGCCTGTATTCCATAACAATGTAATATTCTGAGTGGAAGTATGATGCATTGTCTATTTTGTGATCTGAATTTTATAAGGAACATTGTCTATGTGGCTATGGTGGTAGCTAATTTTTATTATTAGCTGGGCACCTGGAATTCTAGCCACACAGGAGGCTGAGATCTGAAGATCGTGGTACAAAGCCAGCCCGGCAACAAAGGTCCTTGAGAGTTTTATCTTCAATGAGCCACCAGAAAACCAGAAGTGGCATTGGGGCTCAAAGTGATAGAGCACTAGCTTTGAGCTGAAGAGCTCGGGGACAGTGCCCAGGCCCTGAGTTCAAGCCCCACAATTGCCAAAAAACAATTATTATTAATTTTTTCTTTCCATTTATTATTATTATCAGTAGTAGTGGTGGTGGTGGTGTTGATGGTGACTGTACTGTAATTTGAACTCAAGTCCTTATGCTTTCTAGTCAAGTGCTCTACCAGTTGAGCCACCCATCCAGCCCTGCTTTTTTTTAATATGTTCTATGTACTTTATTTTACATAATGGGAATATTTTATTTCTCATATACATTTTTGAAGACAGGCAGAACTTTACCATTCAACTTACCTTCTTCTCAGACATAAATTTCCAAATAAGATTTTTTTTTTAAGTCTAAGAGTTTGAAAGGGAAATGGCAGTGCTCTTTTAAACACATAAACTAATGGATAATTTTTGTATTTACATAAAAATAAAGAGAAACTATACGCATATGCATTATATATGCATAAACATCACATACACACATAGAATTTATGGCACTGGAGTATAAACTCTCAGCAAAACAAAAACTTGGTTCTTTGTCCAAAATCAAATCAGAGATGATAAAAAGGGGTATCCCAACAACTATGAATAAAATTCAGAATTATAAGGGAATACTTCACCAATCTCGATGCCAACACACTGGAAAAATCTAGTAGAAATAGATACATTCCTAGATAATACAATGCACTGAAACTGAGGGCGTAAATCACTTAAACAGATTTGTAACAAGGAATGACTTGAAAGAGCAAAACAAAAATAAATCTCTCAACAAAGAACATTCCGGGTCCTGATGATTTTATGTTTCATGGCGAAATTCTGTAAGACCTTGACAGCAGAACCAACATGAATTCTCCTCAAACTCATACATAAAGAGAGAAGTGGCTACCAAGCTCGCTTTACGTAGCCTCCGATTCATCCCATTCGGAGGTAGAACGATGTTCTAATTGGCCCTGTGCATCTTTGAGTTCCACACTGAAGAGGCTGAAATCACTTCAGAGATACAAATATCTGAATGCAGAATTCTTTCTCTTCTTGTTATCCTCAAATCAATACCGTGCAATAACTGTGTCTGCCAGCATTTACACTGGATGAAGTGTCCTGAGTCATCGAGGGAGGGTTTGAAGCATACAGGAGAATGTACACCGATGATAGCTTTATGTGCTATGACAAACAGTATTACAGATATGAACAATGGGAACTTGGTATTTCCAGAAAGGCCTGGACCAAAGCTCTTCAGACACCTAGAAATGACACTGTACTCAACCAAGAAGGTTAGGGGTGAGGGCATTTCTGAATTTCAGATACATACAGGCAGAGTTTTCCTCACTGCTTCTCCAATTCCCTTTCTGTTTCTACAACTCCATCCACTGACCCAGACTAGTGAAACAAGAAAATACAATGGCTCATATAATATTCTTATGTAGGAAAGTGTGCGATTATTTTTTGACAGTCCTGGGGCTTGAACTTAGGGCCTGAGCACTGTCTTTGGGCTTTCTCAAGGCTAGAGCTCCACCACTTGAGCCACAGCACCACTTCTGGCTTTTACTATGTATGTGGTACTGAGGAATTCAACCTGGGTCTTTCTGCATGCTAAGCAAGTGCTCTACCACTAGGCCAAACTCCCCACCCAGGTGTGGAATTCTTGAGTGATTTGAGCTAAAGAAGAGGGGGGGAAATGAACACAAAGTGAAGAAACAGCTGTTTCCCCACCAAGTTAAACTAGATCTGGAAAAGCCATGAATCCATTGCTAGAGATTTCCAATAGTCAGAGCACCAAAGTAAATTGCCAAGCACTGCTGCTAACAACTGCAGTGAAAGGATTCTTTAACACAGGTTCGAAGCAGGACATGTGTGCAGCTATAAAAATAAACCTGGCCTACCGTATTCTGCTTGTCTCATGAGGGAACCAACAGATGTTGTAACTGATTTAGAAGGAAAAAACGTGAGAGGCCCAGGTATGTGAATCAAGAATACTGAGAGGAGAAGGGGGCAAATGGTAACAAGGCACATAGGAAATGTCACAATACGTGCTAATTAAATATAGCCAAGAGCCTACGTTCAAACAAACAAGAAAGAAACCAGTGCTGCCACTGTCCTTTCCTGGGAAAGAAGTGAACACTGTTGCTTAAAAGTGGCCTGAGTTATGGATTATGAGGTTGTGTCTTTCCAGAAAATAGTGACTTTTGGGGGTAGGGGACAGGGAGGGAGGAGGTGGCTTGAACTCAGGATCTTACAGTGTCTCCATGCTTTTTTTTTTTTTTTTTGCCAGTCCTGGGCTTGAGCTCAGGGCCTGAGCACTGTCCTTGGACTTTCTCAAGGCTAGAGCTCTACCACTTGAGCCTCAGCACCACTTCCGGCTTTTTCTATGTATGTGGTACTGAGGAATTGAACCTGGGTCTTTGTGCATACTAGGCAAACACTCTATCCCTAGGCCAAACTCCCTGCCCGCCATGATTGATTTATGTATTTATTTTTTAAACCCTTTTGTCTTTGTTTTCTGGAATCAGATCATAATCAACCTCCCCAGTGAAGGAATCTGGGTCTGTGGTGCTGTGACTTCTACAGCCTGGCTTCACTGAAAGGAACCATAATCTTTCTGGCTACTTGGGCTACAGTGATTAGGACATAACCTTTCCAGCCTGAGCTGATGAACAAAAGAGCGCTCAGAATTTGAGGAGGGGTGAGGGGAAGCCAGCAAGATGCTCATTGCTTTAGATTCCCTACACAGTATTATTACTATATATGGTTTTTTTTTTTCTTCTTGCCATGTCGATGATGTTGAAAGTTCAGCTGCATTGGTAGAAATCCAATTACTTCTACAGATTACACAAAGATGCTCAAAACTGTAAACAGCAGCCTATTTGCAGAGATGGCTGGAGCTCTGATTTAACAAGAGGAAGAAAGAATAGACAGCAGTCGCTGAAGACACTTCAGCTGTGGATGGGGGAAAGAAGCCATTCCTTCACATCTAAAGGTTCAGACGTAATTGACATACTGGTAATAGCATGTAGTATCCTGAGGATTCTGTGTGTGTGTGTGTGTGTGTGTGTGTGTGTGTGTGTGTGTGTGTGTGCTGGTCCTGGGATTTGAACTCAGGACTTAGGCACTGTCCCTTAGGCTCAAGGCTACCTCTCTACCACTTGAGGCACAGCTCCATTTCCTGGTTTTTGTTTTTGTTTTTACTGAATAATTGAAGATAAGAGTCTTCTGGACTCTCCTGTTTGCACTGGCTTCGAACTTCAATCCTCAGATGTCAGCCTCTCCAGTAGCTAGGATTACAGATGTGATTATAGCTACTGGTGGCGTGCTGATTCAGTGAATTTTGAGAGTGCGCTTCTGAGTTCCTTTTTGAGCAAAATTCACTTGCTGTCGGCAGGTACTCCACGAGGAAGGTGTATTTATTATGTTGCCCACTGTGAGGTTTGCATTCTGTGGATGGTGGAAAATTTGGTTATCTTTCTGCCCATGAGATTGTGATGGATTGGGCACAAATTCTACCATTTTCCCCAATTCTCCAAATCTTAAGCACAGCAGACTCCATGCTATGAGCTCCACACCCCTGACTCCCATCTTACTGGGGGGCGGGGAGGGCATGTTCCAGGAAACCATTTGACATCCACTTCAAAGTCACCTCCTCTGTGAAATGGAGTATTTCTGGGTGGTAAATGGAATGTCCTATGGAAGGTTTTCATCAGGAGATCATAAACTCATTGAATTCTTAAGTGTTCACACACACACACACACACACACACACACACACACACACACACAATCATTTTTAACCCCTGACAGGCATTAACCTTTTTCTATCATGATAGACTTTTATTTGTGTAATATTTGTTTATGAAGGGTGTCAGCCAAGAAAGCAAGCTGAGCCAGTGTGAGATACTGACTTTAAACTCTGTTTCCTGCAACAACAACAATAATAAAACAATAACAACAACAATAATAGCAAATTAATTATCTGAGAATAGCTTTTTCAGCCCAGTGCCTTTGTGATTTAGCCAAGTTTGGGATTGGGACTGTATCATTCTCTCTCTATTCTTTCTCTCTCTCCCCTCTCCCTTCTTCCCTCCCCCCCCCTCTCTCTCTCTCACACACACACACACACACACACACACACACACACACACACACACACACCCCAGTAGTGGTCTTAGTGCTGTCCCTGAGCATTTATTTTGCTTGAAGCTGGCACTCTACTTGAGCCACAGTTCCATTTTAGTGGCTCATTAGAAATGAGAGTCTCAAGAACTTTTCTTTCTAGACTGGCTTTGAACCTCAGTCCTCAGATCTCAGCTAGGATTATAAGCACTAGCAACTGGCACCTGGACTCACACATCATTTTTAAAAAGAGAAAACATTGAATTACAGCCTCTTGTATTTACAGCAATATTTTTTAAATGACGAGAGGAAAAGAGAAAAATATGTTTACTCACATACTTATTTAATTTTCTTCCTGATACATTTGTGTTGCCACCTGGCAGAATTTCATCTCAGCAGAACCAACTTTTGGACTCTTTTTTAGTTGTTCTAGAAACATATTCTCTTGTTTTTAGCTTCCCTGGGAATGTTTTGATTTCATCGGTGTTTCTGTTATCTACATATGTTTATAGTACAAGGGAGATTCATTGTAATAATCCCATAGATACATACAGGGTATTTTGAACAAGTTCACCTATTTTATTCTATTCCCTGAACCTTTTATACAATCTTCTAATAAGACATATTTAGTTATAATAAGTAAAAGATACTACAGAAAGAAAGCTAAGAGCTGGGTACTGGAGGATCACACCTGCAATCCTAGCTACTCAGGAGGCCGAGATCAGAGGATCAGGGTCTGAAGCCAGCTAGAGTAGAAAAATCCCCAAGAAATTCTTATCTCCAATTAACTATTTAATAACTGGAAGTGGGGGCCGGGAGTTTGGCCTAGTGGTAGAGCGCTTGCCTAGCATGCATGAAGACCTGGGTTCGATTCCTCGGTACCACATACATAGAAAAAAGCTGGAAGTGGTGCTGAGGCTCAGGTGGTAGAGCTCTAGCCTTGAGAAAGTCCAAGGACAGTGCTCAGGCCCTGAGCTCAAGCCCAGGACTGACAAAAAAACAACAACAACAAAACTGGAAGTGATATTTTGGCTCAAGTGGTAGAGTGCCAGCCTTGAGCACAAAGAGGCTCAGGGACAGCAAGAACCCAGGCCTTGAGTTCAAGCCTCACATCCAACAAAAATTAATTAATTAACTAACAAAGCTCAGTGGTGAGGCAGCAAGCCTCTCTCAAACTATCACATGATCATTATTGCACAGGAACCTTCTAAAGTTGCAAGTTGGCTTTAAAATGCTCCTAGGAACACAAGGCAGGGGAGGCTAGATTAGAGGCATTTTATGACACAGTGCTGTGCAGACATCCAGCAATTCTCTCAAAAATATGTTTGTGGAGAGAGAGAGAGAGAGAGAGAGAGAGAGAGAGAGAGAGAGAGAGAGAGAGAGAGAGAGAGAGAGAGAGAGAGAGAGAGAGAGCAGTGAGACATGGGAGTGAGTGTGAGTTCTTCTGGGAAATATTGAAGCCATTTTACTCCAGTCATCATATATCAAAATAAGAACATTAATTTGAGCATTTCTTACAGCCCAACCGCTTCCTGAAGTGTATCTATAAGAATTATGCCATGTCTTCTTCACAACAGCCATAGAACGTGGATAGTAATGTTCAATAGATTTTACCAATGGGTAAACAAAAGCTCAGCGGTATTACGATGCTTGAGGAGAGAGGTCTGACCTCAGATGATAGATGTGGGGAGACAGAGCCTTTCATCTTCACAACTTCGTTCAACTTTCTGAGTTGGATAGAATGCTATTTGATCCTGATCACCAGACCCCCCAAGGTTCCCCTTCTCTTCTTATCCTGGGTAAATACAACCCCACATTTCTCCTCTGGGTCTCCTGTTTTCATCATTAGCTATACATTTCACAGAATACAGAATTTTGGGAGATGATCATCTCATATTCTTTCTGTGTTGCATATCCACGTTAAGACATAATATGGAAAATATGAGACCAGTCTATTTGCAGTGCTTATAATTGCCCTATTACAAATTTCTCATTATGAATAGCAGCTTTCTATTTGTTAGCTCCTCAGCTGTCATATAGTTCCTTTTATGTTAGAACTTTCTTTTTAAGAAGATGAGCTTTGATTCTAGATAGTCATTAATTTGGATTTCAGTACTGGGGCATTCTTTGATTCTGGAACTTTCTGGTCCTTATACCATTTTCATACTTATAGATCAAGGTTGATAATATAGTTATGATTTTATGAAGAGGAAATTAAACAATATCATTAGTTGAAGTCTGCAGAAATGTATCATTTCTTACCAGTATTAGAAGCTCAACCAAGATCATTTTATTCTTTTGTATCAGGAATGAAACTACAATCTACTGTTTGACACATATATAAAGTGGTAAACATTTGCTTTGAAGGTAGACACTCCTGACTGAATTTCAGCTACATTGTCCTGGCAATGTAATTTGTTTAAATGTTAAAAAATGTTAATTAATTTCTTAGACCCCCATCTTTTGAGATATAAATAGCAATCAATAGAATATCATGTGGTCTTTGACAATTATTGGATTTAATGTGTCTAAGGAGAGATACTTAGTAGATAATTCATTAATAGACAGAGACCACATCAGGAGCTGAATGCCATTCTCTTCAACACAAACGCCTCGACACAGCAGAAATGTCTGTGTTAGAGGACATGTGACAAAATCTGACTTCAGCATCCTAAATTTTGTTTTGTTCTTATTGAAAGGCATGGTATGGAATTGCATAGCTATCCGGAATAAAGTTAGGAAAACATTGGGGAAAAAAAGATGAATATTTCTAATGAGCTGGTTTTATTTTTGAGAGAAATTTGAGGAAATTCAATGAATACTGATGTGAGGAAAACCTAAGAAAAAGAAAGGGAGAAAGGAAAGAAGGAAGGAAGGAAGAAAAGTAAAGAATGAAGGGAGGGAGGGAGGGAGGGAGGGCAAAACAACTCTTAGTTCCTATAATTGGGGATTCTAAAAAGCCTCAGGCATGGCTGAGAATACATCTTTTATATGACTATCATCAGGATCTTTTTGTATTGTCTATGAATTTCTCTCTGTCTCTGTTGCTTCTCTCTGTTT
This sequence comes from Megascapheus bottae, assembly GCF_031878675.1. NCBI lineage: Eukaryota > Metazoa > Chordata > Mammalia > Rodentia > Geomyidae > Megascapheus > Megascapheus bottae. The sequence continues at coordinate 3,239,221 of NC_143533.1, read as the reverse complement.
CTCTGTCTCTGTCTCTGCGTCTGTCTGTCTCTCTCTTTCCCTGTTTCTCTCTCATAGCTCTGTCTTTTTCCCTCTTGGCTACTTTATTGTGTGAAATCCCCTCAAAAGATGGCACAGATATTCTGTAATTAACCTAAGCTTACACTCTATCTGACTAGCCTTCTTAGAAAAAAGAGAATAGCACTTTCCCAGCAGTACTTGCAAAGTCAAAATTCCACAGTGGACGTAGCTTATAAAGGGCTTTGTGTACCATATCAAAGATTTAAGATTTCTTTTTCCTTGCAAGGCTTGAACTGGAAGCTAGGGTATTTTCCATGCTCAGAAAGTGTGTCACCTCTGAGTTACATCCCAGCCCAAGGAATTTTGTCTTCATTACAAAAAGATACAGAAAACTCCAGAAAGTTATTTTTTGCTATTCCACATCTAAAGTTTCATTCCATCTCCTAAAAATATAAACTATAAGAGAACATAAGAATAAAGCTAAGGATAAAGAGATCAATTAGAAGATAGCATCAGAAATGTAGGTAGGACCATGAACTATAATGAATGGGCAAATGAAGAAAAAGAGAAGAGATAATTTGTATTTGAGTCAGGATTTTGAGATGAGATTTTCAGGGAAAGACTGCTATGGAGAGAAGGAAAAAGCAGAGAGGCTGGTTCGATATTTATAACTGGGAAAATAGAGAAAATGGTAATGGATTATCAAAGCCTAGAAGGTTGGTAATGGAGGCGAGGTTAAGTTGGAATATCTTGGGTGAGTGATGTCTCTATTAGCAGAGATACTTGAACTCGAAATGTGTCCTTAGCACTGTAAGAATGCAGAATCTGGAGATGTGTAAACCAGTACTGAAAACTCCCAGGTAAATTTTCAGTTTGGGTATGTGATTGGAAAGTTAGAACCATGACATCAAAATGCCTGTGAGTTACGCTGGGTGGAAAGATGCTTTGTCCAGCTGCTTATTAATACAACTGTGCACAACCAACTGCTTTGTAAAATAGCAACTCCTTTGCAAAATGACTTAAAGATAATCAAAATATTTTTTTAAGAAAATAAGGTAAGGCTGGGAGTGTGGCCTAGTGGCAGAGTGCTTGCCTAGCATGTGCAAAGCCTTGGGTTCAATTCCTTGGTAGCACATACACAGAAAAGACCTGGAAGTGGTGCTGTGGCTCCAGTGGTAGAGCACCAGCCTTGAGAAAGCCCAAGGACAGTGTTCAGGCCCTGAGTTCAAGCCCCAGGACTGGCAAAAAATAAAAAATAAATAAGACATAATCAACATATGCAGGATTATCCATCCCAATAATACAAATTCAATGGGAAAAATGATTGCTAAATATCAGGGAGAGAAAGAGTTTGTTTGATTCTAAAAGGCAAACAGTATGACAGTCACTGAATGAGGAGATTAATAATGTACAATTGCAACCGTGTGTGTGTGTGTGTGTGTGTGTGTGTGTGTGTGTGTCCATCATGGGACTTGAACTCTGTGCCTGGCCGCTGTCCCTGAGCTCTTCTGCTCAAGGCTACTGCCCTACCTCTTGAGCCTCAGTGACAATTCTCATTTTCTAGTGGTTAATTGGAGATAAGAGTCTCATGGTCTTTAGTGCCTGGACTGGCTTTGAACCACGATCCTCAGGTCTCAGCCTCCTGAGTAGCCAGGATTACAGGTGTGAGCCACCGCATCCAGCTCAATTGTAACTTTTTTTTCCTTTAGTTATTGTGAAGGTGATGTACAGAGGGGTTTAATGGCTTCATAAGTCAGATAAAGCGTCTATGTCTTTTGGGGCAATATCGCTCCTCCCTTAGCTCTCTCCCAGTTTTTCTGTTTTTCCCTCCCATCTGCACCCACAAGTTGTATAGATTCAACATGGTGTCCAGTGAGTACTGCTTCTTCATTTCTTCATCTTTTGTCCTTTTACTGCTGTACCCCACCCCACGCTCCCAAGGGCAGGTAAATGAACAAATCAGACAAAAGGAAATGAAAACAAAAACAGCAATAAAGAAAAGAAAACCTCTTGTTTCCACATCCTGGAGTTTATTCTCATCAATATTACTGTATATGATCAGATCTAGCACAACTTTTAAATAGTCTCAAGGGGTAGGAAAAGTAATCTATTCTCCTTAGCTTCAGTCATTCTGCTCTTGCCCTCTGGGATTCTAACAATCCATTTTCTATCAGTAAGAGAAAAGTAATGTCTAGTTAGGTGCATTAGACCCAGAGAAAACTGGAGGAAAACAATGCCAGTTGTCATGACCAGCAATGAAAGACCTGCAAGTTATGACCAGCGAGGCTTTGTCGGGCTAATGAAATTTGGTACTTGATAGTATTTCTATGGGAAATAAACTCAAAGGTGTAAACTTATCTTATGTCTTAAGAATATTTGCAGATGTGAGTGAGGCCCAGAGAAAATGAAATGATATTTCTAAACTCTTCAAATTTTGCAAGAGAGTATTCACAGGTGCTGGGGCGACTTGAACATTTTTCTCTTTTTGGCTTTGTGAGAAATATACCACTGTTTAGTGGAGCTGGCTTGGATGACTGTGCTGCACTTCCAATGAGTATCTCATACTCAAGAAGGGGAAAACTGGTTTGATTTGCTTATAAAAAAATGCCTCTCCTTTCTGTGGTTGATTTGGAAGAGACACAAGGAGCATCTAACTAATCTACCTTAAAATTTTATGAGAAAGCATATTTTTTTCATAACCAAGCATCTTAGATTCTCATTTGGAGCATGAGTGAGGCAAACAGACAAAAAGAAAAGAAATATTAGAAAAAATGAATTATATTAAGGTTTAGTAAGGAAAATGGAAGTGCAGAAGTAAATTGGGAGTAATGAAAGGGAGAAGGAAGAATGACAAGGGAAAAGGAAAAGGCAATGTAGAGGATAATAGAGAGAAAGAGGAGGAAGAAAAGGAGGAAGAGGAGGAGGAAGAAGAAGAGGAAGAGGAGGGGAAGGAGGAAGTGGTGGGAGGAAGAGGGAAGAAAAGAAGGAAGGAAGATAAGGAGAAGAAGGAAGAAGAAAAATGAGATCAAGAAAGAAAGAAGGAGAAGGAGGAGGTCACACAGAAACAAGAAAAGAATTTGTAGAATTCTGTAGATTGTAGTAAGTGTGGTCCATTCCTGTCAGAAATGGCATCAGAAAAAAAGAATGGTCCATTAACACTCTCTTTTGGACAATCTATTCTACTTATTACTAAGAATGTATTGTCAACACCTACCATTTGCCAGCCTCTAATACATCCTAGCTCCTCTCCAAAGATCTTAGCTCAGCTCAGAAGATCACGTGATGATCATATTTCCTGCCCAGAAAATCAAAATATGGAGAGGTTCCATTACTTGCTCAAGTTCCCACCCCCAGGAGGCACCTGCCTTTTTACACTCAAAAGCTATAATAATAGGTGAAATGAGATGCATTGGTCCCCAAATAAATCAAGTAGATTTTTTATATTTTCATAAGGAAGAACTTCAGTCTGTAAAGAGTCTACCTGAGGATGTTAGCATATCCTTTCCACCAAAATTGATATTCAAAACATGTCAAGACCTCAAGGCATAAAAGAAATGAATGAATTAATGAATCTACCTGTAATCCTTTAGTCCATAATGCTCCTTGTTAAACTTTGGAGATGCTACAGACATAATAGCTCTGTGAGCCCTTATAACAGAAAAAATTCAACTTAGAATTATAAAACAGAGGGTACCACGTCTAGTTTTAGAGTTTTGGGTCCTTTTGTTTTTAATGGGAGTCAGAAATCTAGTACATAAAATCATAGTGTTAAAACTGTAACGTGGGCCAGGAGTTTGGCCTAGTGGTAGAGGGCTTGCACAAAGACCTGGGTTCGATTCCTCGGTACCACATACATAGAAAGAAAGCCAGAAGTGGAGCTGTGGCTCAAGTGGTAAAGCCCCAGCCTTGAGAAAGCCCAAGGACAGTGCTCAGGCCCTGAGTACAGGCCCAGGACCGGCAAAAAAAAAACTGTAATGTAAAAAAATGTAATGTAAAATTTGTAGTGGGAAAAGCTCTGCTCAGGAGATTCATCAACACATTAAAGCTGGCAATAACCACTTGATGCACATTTCCCCAAATGTGCCCAGTGAGAAAAATTGCTTAGCCTAGGCTTGCAGCCCAGTCTAAGTGAATATTTTAGAAGGAGAGGGAGAGGGAAATGGATGTTAGTTTGTTTCTTTGCTGTGAAAAAGTGTTTCTGACCTCCATGGATAGATCCAAGCAGAAAAGTCCATAAAAATTCATGGTAATGGCTAATTCCAACTGGTCTCTATTTCTTAGTTGCACTTATATTCTTTAAATAACTCTGGAACCAATATTTCTATTATACCTAGACATATTTAGGGCTTTTTTCACTACGCAGCAGAAGACAAGGGTGCTGTTTTGTCCAAACAATATCTCATGAAATTCTCTCTCTGATTACTAAGAAGTCAATAAAGGGCATGCCTATGTTAGAAACAAGGAAACAGAGGCTCTTTGAGTTTGAGATGAATTGTCAGATCAGCAAGAGAACTCAAACCAGGTCTGATTAGCCAGCTGGAAGTATGTCTTTCAACCATAATTAGCATCCTCACATTTTCATCTTTTTTGTTTCCTGCCTCTTCCCTGCTCTGGTCTTCCATTGTCTTTCCAAATTTTTCCTCCCCGAGAATTTGATTTGTTCCAGATTAGTTGTTCCCCCAATAAGATCAACTGGGTTAACTACTTTTTTGGGGGGTGGGCGTGTTAAGCCAGAATAAGGTTTGGAAATGGTAAGTCACTTGTGGTTCATATTAACTGTGGTTGAATTCATTTCTATTTCATCTCTCAAATGGGGAAACTGAGGCATGCATTGGCTGGGCCCCCCGTGAGGATGGAGGAAATGGTGAATGTATGGATTCTCCAACAAATAAGAATTCCTGCCCCTTTCCTAACTATCCAAGCTGGACCTTCTCACTGGCAATGCCAGGGATTAAATGAAGGATAAAAGAAGACATGTGCTCCTGGAGAAATACCTGATGAGATTTTAAGTCAATGGAAGGTCACCCCCTGGCATGGGCTCCTCCACGAATTCCCCAGCCACTGTGTCTGCACGTGGCTGGACTCAAATATTTGATGAGGAGAAGACTTCCTTCCACAAAGCCACAGCATACAGACACACCCATGGTCTCCCTGAGTCCCCTTAAAATTGTGAAAACTCAACCTTGTACAGCACAGAGTCCTGTGTGATTAAAAATGAAAAATCTGTGATTTTCATGGCTGTAATCTCTACATGTCACAGAGGAGGAGGTGAAGGTTTGGCATGTCCAAATGGCTTCTCTATAGCCCTCATTCAAGGCAGTGGCACAGTCGTTGTCTTGGACATGGGGAATCCTAGAGTCTTTGGGTATTTCTTTGGGCTCCTCAACTTATCCTTGGGTTTGAGGGGAGCCAGAGAGGAGCCTTCCATTCTATCTCTAGGAAGCAGGAAGTCTCTCCTCCTATCTTCCTATCTCCCCTCCCCACCTAGAATACACCTTGAGTGCTTTCTTTTCACAGTCCACAGGTGGGAGGGTGCCCGGGGCCCCCTGAATGAAATGACCTGTTGTAAGCACCCATGCTGTTAACATAGCTTTATTAAAAAAAAAGTCACAAATTATAACAATCACTAGAGAAAGACTTGCTTTCCTCCCAATTACAGTTAATAGAAGAAAATTAATGTAGCAATTAATGTGGCTGCTCTTACAGCCCCGGAATAATATATTCAGGGCCATAGCCTGAGAAGAGGAGAATCAAGGGGACTAGAGTCTAATAAAGTTTTGCTTTTTCTCTGTGTTTAAATTCTCAGGCTATAACTTACTTAAGAAACACATGGGGAGGGGGAGGAGAGAAGAGATTATTTAACATTTTAGAGGTTCCCACAAGCCATAAATCATTCTCACACATGCCATATTTGTTGAAAAGGACAGAATACATTCAATTTTACACTATATTAAACTTCATCTAATTTGAACGTAAGAACAGACCAGCAAAATAAATGACCAATTTCTGAAGCAGAAACTACCATTTGGTTGGTGCCATTACTGAGCTGCCGGTATTTTATCATGTTCTTAACATAATATTGCTTGTCTAGTGGTGCATAGTTATAATGCTATTCCAAATTAGAGGCAGAGAAATAGAAGGTTTTTTCCCCCTTTCTTCTTGTTCTTCTTCTTCTTGTTCTTCTTCTTCTTCTTCTTCTTCTTCTTCTTCTTCTTCTTCTTCTTCTTCTTCTTCCTCTTCCTCTTCTTCTTCTTCCTCTTCTTCTCCTCCTCCTCCTTTTTAAAAATAGGTGTCATTTGTCAGATGTTATTCTGAGGGCTTTGTGCTGATAATCATATACACATTAAAGCAGAAGTCAATGGACAAAGGAACCACCCTCAGAAAGCAGGTAGATTTTCATTCTGAGCCAACAGGTAGCTTCAGAATCTGGAAAAGAGGGACCTGGTGACAAGACCAAGACCAGGTAACAAGAATTCATTGCATTTCAGAGAAGCATATGATACTCAACTAGAAATAAAACGCCTTCCAGGGACCACAGCCATGAGCACATGGGTGGAGGGCTTTGTCATTTAGAAGTGACTCTCGGATCTGTTATTCCACGTGGTGATCGATGGCAGAGCTTTCTGTCTTCCCTTTTTTATCTTTTTTGTTGTTGTTTTCTTGCACATATCTTTGAGTTGGCAAAGGCCATTCCTTTTCCCAAGAAGTCTCTTTCTGCAACCCTACCTACTCAGGAAGCTGAGATCTGATGACTGGTTTTGAAACCAGCCGGGGAAGTTAGGTCCATAAGAATTTTATCTTCAATCTGTGAAAAGCCAACAAAAAAAGCCAAATATAAGAATGAGAAACCCTGAGTTTGAAACCCCCCCTCCCACACACCACACACACACACACACACGCACACACACACACACACACACACACACACACACTGGTTCTGCAATAAGAGGATAGAAAGCTCATGCCTAGTGTACTACCAAGCTGTGCCAGGCTGAATCAAGGCATCCTGCAAGCCTTAGATTTATACCCTCAGCTCCTGGCTCTGGGATCAACCTCTCAGATCACATAAATCACCATGCTGAAATCTGGCTCCTGTGCTGAGACCCACCTAAGCTCATAGCACTTTTGCACAGGAGCTGGCAGAATTAGGCATAAATTCACTTCTTGATTGAATAAGCAAACACGCCAGTGCTTGAAATGATTTACTAAATTACAATGCACAGTGACAGACTTGGGAGATTCAGAGCTGGAGCCTGATTGGCAACGGGAAACCTTTCCTAACGGTGTGACTTTCTCCCTTTCTTGGTCCTGAGTAGACTGACCTATCATGCATCTACATCCATTCACTTGATCAGGAGACATTTGTGAAGCACTCTCCCCTACACTAGATTAGGTGCTAGCATGTGGATTTTCTTGTGTAAGTTTTGACTATACAACCATCCCAGAAGCCTGCAATCATTGCTGTCAGATGATGGAACTGAATCTTCTAAGGCTGAGAAACTCTTGCCAGATTCCATAAGCAGCAGGGTTCAAGTTCATCCCCTGAAATATCCCCCGATGAGTCTAAGCATTTACCTATTGCTAACTAAATTTTCTGTTGTGTGTTTTGTCTTCTTCTATGTAAACAAACACCTGGCTCTTCCCGTTTCCACTTACAATCCTCGCTCTTCTCCTTTCATGTGTCAGAAGTGGGTCGTGCTAATGAGTCAACAGCTCCAAATTTTAGTTGCTTCATACAACAGAAAATGGTTTTTTTTTTTGTTTGTTTTTTGTTTGTTTGTTTTTTTTTGCCAGTCCTGGGCTTGAGCTCAGGGCCTGAGCACTGTCCTTGGACTTTCTCAAGGCTAGAGCTCTACCACTTGAGCCTCAGCACCACTTCCGGCTTTTTTCTATGTATGTGGTACCGAGGAATTGAACCCGGGTCTTCATGCATGCTAGGCAAGCACTTTAACCACTAGGCCACACTCCCGGCCCAGAAAATGGGTTTTTTTTTTCTTGATGTCTATTTCTGGATCAATGTACAGGTTTAATTCGATCTAGCCTGGCATCTTCTGTCCACAGCTAATCAGGCAAAAAGGATGACAGTCTGACATTGCTATTTAAATCATGAGACCATGTTGGTCAGTGCAACAGGACAAGAGGGTGGGTAGACACATATTGAAATGCACACTTAGCCCGGGCCATTTATCCTAGGACCCTGGCTGTCCACAATGAAGCACAGCTTTCTATGTGACCAAGAGGATGTGATAAGTCTTTACTGAGATAGGTACCTTTGAAAGAGTTCTAAGTCCCCAGGACAGCATCTCAACCTAGCAGGTAGAAGCCAGATGGCAAAAAGACATTGTTTTATGTGGAAAATGAACTCTACACCCTGTGGGTGGGGCTGGGAGGGGAAAAAGTGGGAGGGAGTGAAGGAAGAGTTGACATTGTCCACAAAGAAATGTCCTCGTTACCTGACTTCAGCAACTGTCACCCCTTTATGATGACAATAAACATTTCTAAAAAGACCCTATGTGAGAGCATCTTGCCTCTGCCACTCCTGAGCGCCTTCTAGTTGTGAAGACCTTCTCATAACCCTGGGGGGAGAAAGATTGGCTGAAGGGAGCTGATGAGAAATTAGCAACCCAATCAAGACAACGGGAACCTGCCCTGTAAAGTCTGATCTCCCCAAATGCCTTGCCATTATAGGACCAAAAACAAGGAGCACACATCCAAAAGTGTGAGAACCTGGAGATCCAGAGCCACAGGCACAGAGATACACAGAGCACACCGCCTGAAGAGGAGAGGATAGATGACGGATGGAGGGGGCACGCGAGGGGCCCACAGAACAGCCAACCTTCAAACAAAATGCTGCTTCTCTTCTGAGCAAAGTTATTCATACTCATCCTCCATTCTCGCAGCCTCCATTCATCCAACTCCTGAGTCGAGGATCCAAAGAGACTACAACAGTGCTGGTAGTAGAGAGTTGTGACACTGGCGGGGATTTCGAGTCCCTCAATTGCAACACTGGCAGGTGTTGCCTGCTGCAGGACTGTCCCCCTGGTGGACTCTGTGCACTGTTGATCAGGAAAGGGTGTATGGGTTCTGCCCATCAAAAGCAATAACAAAAAAATCTCTATATTACAGGCAGGGAGTGTTGCCTAGTGTGCATGAAGCCCTGGATTCAATTCCTCAGTACCACATACACAGAAAAAGTCAGAAGTAATATAGTACTAGCCTTGAGAAAGCTCAAAGACAGTGCCTAGTTCCTGAGTTCAAACCCCAGGATGGCAAGAGAAAAAGAAGGAAGGAAAAAAAGAAAGAACGGAAGGAAGAAAGAAAGAAGGAAGGAAGGAAGAAAGGAAGGAAGGAAGAAGAAATTTTGTATCACCAACACTATACGATACTCCCTTCCCTCTCTTCTCATTCTCCTCATTCGACATTTACTGGGTTCACCCAGGATGGCAGGGCCCTTTCTGAGCCTTGAAATTATGCAGGGAAAACATCACACACACACACACACACACACACACACACACACACACACACACACACACAGTTTCTGCGTTCAAGACAGAGACTTGGGAACACAAATTAATCTAATAATCTTGCCAGTAAATTAGAACTATGTCAAGTTCTATAAAAGGTAAGCATGGGTTTTTCTGGCAACCTACAACAAGAGTGCGAATTAACCTTGGAATCCAGGAAAGCTTCTGTTTAAGTAAAACTTTCTGATTTCAAGGAACACGAACTACCTCTGGCCAGCTTAAACAGACAGGGGATTTAATGGCTCTGGCATGTGAATCTACTCAATCTCTAGTTCCTCCCATCTGGAAGCTGGGGCAGATACATTTGTTTGGTAGCCTGGTGGTCTCCTTAACTGTAGACAAATCTGGAAACGTTGCTATCTAGCTTTGTAAGTTCCTGGTGGCTCATAAGTAATGACAAATGTCTACCACAGCTACTCTGAGAAGGTAACAGAGGATTTCATGTACCAAAAAGAGAAACTAACCAAAAGAATGAGAAAGGAGCACCTCGTACAATCCTTGCAGTTTCTCCAGATTAAGGAATTCGAACAAGCCAAGCACTGGTGGCTCATTCTTGTAACCTGGCTACTCAGGAGGCTGAGATCTGAGGCTCATGGTTCAAAGCCAGCACAGGCAGGAAAGTTCCTGAGACTCTTATCTCCAATCAACCAGCAAAATAAAGTTGAAAGCAAAGACAGGAATTAGTTTGAATGCCAGGGGGGAAAAATATCAGAGAAAGTTCAAGAATGGAGCTTGGCTGAATGATGGGAAGAGTTTATGAATCTTGTGATAGCTCTTACATATGCAGGCCCCTTCTGAGCAAACAGATAGTGAACACTGAGTAATATGTATCTCTCATTGCTATGAACCACGGCCATAGCTGATAGGATTAGCATTTACTATTGTTATTATTATTATCAGCAGTAGTACTATCTTTAAATAGTTGTACAATGGAATTGCCATTTAACACAGTGATTTGGAATACAATACATCTTAGTCGCCACCAGCTCCCTCACTCTTCTCAATTTTCTAGAGTGAATATCACACCCTTTTCTGCATGTTATGGTTGTGTCTAATCTTAGCCTAACAATCACAAAACTGTCCCAATGAAGGGATCTTCACGCATGCTTTTAATGCTCGGTATCAAAGAGCAATTAAATGACTGCATTAGATGCCTTCTCTTAGGAAATTCACACACAAGATGGAGACCCCAAAGAGAGTACTAAAGATTCAAGTTCCCACAGAGAGATATGGGACAATCAAAGGAAGCAGGGATGCGATGCAGCCTGGGAGAAGGCTCCAGCTGATGAGGTGTGAATGGAAGGTCTGTTCATTCTTTAGCGGCCACTGCTGCAATCAGTGTTATCTTACAAGAAATTCTGCTGGACTGGAGCTTTAAACAGCCAGTGCTTACTTGGAGATGGTAAAGATGGACAGGTCTTTTGCATGCAGATTGTGCAGACTCACTGGAGAACAGAACATACCAAAAGCAGAAGGGTTGTGTGTGTGTGTGTGTGTGTGTGTGTGTGTGTGTGTGTGTGTGTGTGTGTGTGCCATTTGTCCCTAGTTTCACTGAGATACCCTGAGAGCTGCCTGAATCCTTATTGGGAAATCGTGGGGAGAAAGCAGTTTCCAGATCGGATGTGGGGTTGAGCCCAATTAACTTCATTAGGGAATATGAAAAATATAGAGGTGTCTGGGCAGGCACAGGGCAGCTGGAATCTTCCCTAATTAACCCCTTCCTGCTTGACACCTGCTCATCATTAGGCCTCTGCTGTCAGCTCAGATACAGCTCATAGTGTCATCCATTAGTCCTCTGCTTAGTCATCATCTCCCTCCAGCCATCACCTGTGTGACAGTTTTGACTGCCCTTCTCTTTTAGATTCTAAAAGAAATAGCAACACTGATGAGAATAATTCTCCTCATACTTCTTGCAGAAATTTGCTGGCACAGTACAGGGTCCAGGAAACAATCAATACCTTTCACTAATCATTGGATTGTTTATTTTATTTTGATTTTTTTTTGGCTTCTTTTCCTTGTTTCCCTTCTCTACTTTCTGACAAATTCGGATAACTGGCCAATACCAGGGGCCTGGAGAAATATACGGTCTCCAGCAGGTCATTATGCATTGAATGTTTCTCCCATCTGTACAGAGTTCCCTGCCCGCCTGTCAGCTGTGGAATTTCCATGAGCACCGGTGGCCCCAGCCAAAGTCAATGACAGAGCTGCCTTTATTCTCTTTTGTTGGCTTTATGTAATTTTTTCTAGTCCCCTGTGCCACCTCTCCGAGACATTCTACTCACACTGGCTCTGAGCTGAGTGGCAGTTTTGTCAAGAAGCATCTGGATTTGCGGTCTGTGCCCTTGGGAAAGAAGTGGTGATGGTGAAGAGGGGAGGTGGGGTGGGTAGGGATTGGCCAGCTCAGCCTGGAACCTCTGCCAGTACATTTCATAAGCATTCAGAGTCTGCCTGGTGTCCTGATGTAAAGCCCAGGAGTTCACCTTCGCTGGCGAACTGAGGCAAAGGAGACAGACTCTGTCAAAAGGACACAAAATGAATCAAGGGCAGGATAAGATCAGGCAGGCATTGCAAGGGATGGGAGGAAGACAGCTGTTTGTTCCTGTGGGCATTTGCCTGCATTATTTTACCCGCTCAACAAGCAGACTTAGGACCCTGCTACCCCTGTTTTATAGATGGGAAGATAAAGGTCACACAGCCATCAACCACCTCAGATCTCGACACCCATCCGATGTCAAAGACGGTGCGCATTTTTGCTCTTATTTTATTTGTGTGCTTATATTATTTATTTGTTTATTTATTTTCTTCATCCTGGAGCTTGAACTCAGGACCTGGGAGCTGTTCCTGAGTTTCTGGGTACTCAAGGCATAATCTTCAGATCTCAGCTTTCTGAGTAGCTAGGATGACAGATATGAGTCACCGGCTTTATATTTTAATGAGCATTTTACTAGTGGTAAAAAGGATTATTTTCCCCTCACAGAAACACACATTGTACTTTGATCAAATTCAACCCTGTCTCACCGCCCTATTCTCTTTTTTAAAATAAATTTTAACAAGCCTCCTTACATACATATATGTAATATATGTATGTATGTATATGCCTATTGTTCTGAGGATTTCTACAATGATTGTGTCATGGAAAAATAATCTTGAATTGTGATGTTTATGTGTATGGAATACATTTGATTGATTTTTTTGTCGTTGTTATTGTGGTTGTTGAGGTTTTTTTTTGTCTGTCATGAGACTTAAACTCAGGGCCTGTGAATTGTTCCTGAACTCTTTTGCTCAAGGCTAGTGCTCTACTACTTGGAGCCATTGATCCACTTCTGGTTTTCTGGTGATAATTGGAGATAATAGCTTCACAGACTTCCCTGCCAGGGCTGGCTTTGAATTATGATCCTCAGATATCAGCTTCCTGAGTAGCTAGGATTCCTGGCATGAGTGACAGGCACCTGGCCCATTGTATTCATTTATCATTATTTTTGTTTTTTTGCTTGCTTGTTTCATTACTGGGCTTGAACTCAGATCCTTGTAGTCCTGCTTGGCTTTTCCTCTCCAGGCTTTCAGCTTTACCTCCACTTCCAGCTTTTTGGCTGGTTAATTTGAGATAAAGAAACTCTCAGAGTTTCAAACCATAATCCACAGATCTCAGCCTTCTGAGCAGCTAGGATTATGGGAGAGAGCCACTAGCAACTGGCTTGAGACTCAGTTCCCACCAACACATCCTAAGTCTACAATGCAGTGACTACGGCAGAATTCCTCCTGTTCCTTCAGGTTTTTTTTTTCCTCATTCATTTAATAAGAAATTTGTAAGTGTTGACTTTTTCTTGGACATGTGGACTAGACCTCTCTTAGTGGGGGAGATATATGAACAAATAATTATAACACAAAGAAGTCCCTGAACCACCACCAGGCCTTTGAAGCCCAGATGAGAGGAAAGCTAACAACTTTTCCTCTAGGCATCCAGCAAGGTTCACACACAAATTCCACTTGACCTGTGGGTGGTGGTTTTGGTTGGCTCATAAGGAGGCAGGAAGCAAAGTTGGAGAGGTGAGGGCTTAGAGACATAAAAGAGCCCTTGCCTGCTGGTAGAGCAGTCAGCTTCTTCAATGTGGAGGGCTGGAGAGTCTGGAATTCTGGGATATGGTAAGTGTAAGAAAATGCTTTCATCAAGATTCAGCTGCAGTTCAATTTCTGCAGAGGAAAAGTGTAAACTTTCAGTCTAGGCTCACCTTCTTCTTTTTCTTTCTTTTTTTTTTTCACCACCGGATCCTTCAGTGCAACCTGTCAGCTCCTGAGATCAATATTTCTGTTTCTTCTCTTCAGTCTGTCTCCCCAGCTTCTCTTATCACAATGCTTCAAAAAGGGTCTGGATCTTTCTCACTTCGAACCTGTCAGTGTCTGCCACAGAGGCAAGAGTGTGCTGGAGAAAGCGGGCCAAGGCTGCAGAGGGTTGTATCTTGGCAGTGCCTGTTCATAATCACAATGTTATATGCATGCCTGTGTTTTCAACCGCCTGTGTTGAAAATAAGACACAGGAGGAAAGGGTCATGACAAAGGACCTGCCGTTATGCCTGGCTTTCAGAAGGCCAATTAAAACTCATTCTGAGGGCCTGGTGTTGGTGGCTCATATCTGTAATCCTAGCTACTCAGGAGGCTGAGATCTGAGGATTGCAGTTTAAAGCTAGCCCTAGGAAGGAAATTGTGTGAGACTCTTATTTATAGAGAACCACTGGAAAAGCCAGAAATGAAAGAGCACTAGCTTTGAGGAAAAAAACAAAAAACGCTTAAGGACAGAACTCAGGCCCTGAGTTCAAGCTCTAGAATTCACACACACACACATACACCTCATCCGATTTTTCCTCTGTGGTAGGAAAGAAACAGTGATCTAGAGTGCTTAGCAATTTTCCAGCTTCACCCTGAAACCATCCTACATGCATGTACTCATTAGTTGTTCCTAAATTGAAATGCTTACAAGAAACTCCTAGGATGGTTGCTTTTATTAAAAGCTCAGGAAGATTGTTCAGCCTTTCCTTAGCCTGAAGATCAAGTCTGAATAGTTCCCAGAGGTAAAACTTTAAAGTAAGGTAACAACCACTACATAATAAGTATACATGACACCTGGTTCTACATTTTGGGTCCACCACTTCTCATTGTTGTGGCAAAATACTCTGAAAAATCAGCTTAAGGGAGGCAAGAAAACACACCAAAGGGTGTCAAGCTTTCTTTTTTGGCTTATGGTTTCAGAGGTTTTTGGTCCATGTGCAGTTGGCTCTATTGTTATGGGCCTATCATGGTGGGGAGAAGGTGGGACAGAGGAAGCTGTGTCTCTCATGGCTGCTAGGAAGCAGAAAAGTGGACAGGGGAAATGGCAAGAGGTAAGAAATATTCTTTAAGGCATGCCCCTATAATCTACCTCCTCAAACTAGAATTCCCAATAATGCTATTCACCTATGATTGCACTAGTGGATGATTCTATTGATTAGGTCAGTGTTCTCATGATCTATTACCTCTCAATGATTGGATTTACATCTGGGATTACATCTTTAACACATGAGCCTTTTGTGGGAACATTTTATACCCAAACCATAATAGAGTCTATAAATTACAGACCAAAGACCAGAAGACCAGAATCAAAGAGTGGATTAAATTGCTTAAGGAGGTGCTCTCTCTCTCTCTCTCTCTCTCTCTCTCTCTCTCTCTCTCTCTCTCTCTCTCTCTCTCTCTCTCTCTCTCTCTCTCCACACACACACACACATATATATTCCCTTCCCTTGATATTCATCTGATCATACAAGCTTGTGGGCCATGATATAGTTTAAAAAAAAACTATCAAGGAAGTTAGACTGTGATGTATTAAAACTGTTCTCAGTCCAAGTTGTTAATTCCTACTGGCAAAAGAAAAAAACAGGGATTCATTTCTCACGAACTAATCCCAGGATTAATAGCTTTCGGCATGGTTGCATCCAGGAACTCCGCATAATACTATTCACAATCTTTCTTCGTCTCTCCACCATGATTTATTCTCAGGTGGGCTCCTCCTTATAGTGGCAAAAACCAGCACTAATGACTCAGTTTGCATTTTTATCTTCTTAGTAACCCTGGCAGAATGAGAACAGTTCCATCAAAATTCTCAAGATCAAATCTCACTGGGCTGCCTGTCTCAAGCCATATGCCCATCCTTGAATCAATTACTGCAGTGAGAAAGTACTGAGACAGAAGATCCAATCGTGTATCTAAAGATTTGTGTGTGGGGTGGGGGACAGATCCTAAAATAAAGTGCAAATGATCCCCACAGGAAATCCAAGACTACTAGGAGAAGATAGGAAGCTTCTGCTTAGAAATCAGCGTCACAACAGATCTACACCATAAATTTGGGGGAAGGGGGTCCAAATTTGGGGAGCCATAAGTGGCAGAACTATGGCCAGAACTCCAAGTTTTCTGAGTTGTGTCTTCTTCTGTCTTACAAGGAGGTGTTACTGTGCTTATAGAAATTCTTCTGTCATTGTCAGGTAAGATCCTAACCCCAATAAACAGACCTTGGGCAACATCTCTTGAAACCCCAGGCTTTGCCAGTGGTACCTCATGTTCCACAGATGAGTGGTTGTTTCCCCTGACCTCCTACCCCTTCTGTCCTGTCTTCTTAGCAATACAGTTTCAGCTAGACACACTGCCCAGCTTCCCTTGCAGCTATGTCTGATCACATGACTGTGCTAATTAACTCGAGGTAGAACATTCCTCCTCTCTCTTATTCTCTCCTATTAGGGGAGAACAGAGGTGGAAATAGGACACATGATCCCAAACACAGAAGGGACCTTCTTTGTGGAGAATGGCAGGACCCTCTGCTCAACTCCTCCACCGCACCTGGACTGGACTGCACTGTTCGTGTTTCTTTATTTGTTGGTTTTTACAGTATAGCAAATTGAACTCAGAGTCTTGAGCTCCCTGGAATGCTTTTTTATGGGAGCAAACAAGACTTTTTTTTAAACTTAGGTTAATTTGTGGTTTCTTCATTACAGCATCTTAGTTTTACTCTAATCAATCAAGAGTACTTGTAGTAATTCTTCCACATGGTCTGATTTTAAGCCTTTTGATCTCAGTTCCAAAGTCTCCTGGTTTTCTAACTCATGGTTTGGTTCCTTGCCTTACCTTGTGACACACATGTCATGACCCTCACTCTACAGGTCCGTTTTCCAAATGGACACCATAAATCCCAACATCATTTAGTGCTGGAATTAGGAAACAGGCTCTAGATTACCTGTTTCCAGCTAATGAATGGATTATACATCTGAATGACTTCTAGTCAGCCAGAGAGAAGAGAGAGAGAGAGAGAGAGAGAGAGAGAGAGAGAGAGAGAGAGAGAGAGAGAGAGAGAGAGAGAGAGAGAGAGAGAGAGAGAGCGAGCGAGCATGTCCAGGCATTGTGCTAATCTCATGGTCAGGAGGACATCAAGAAACCTCCTAAATCACAGATGAAATCTATCTAACAGACAGGGAAAAGAGACCCTGAAAACAGAATCAGACCCATTACATTCTCTTGGGATGTTATTCCACATAAACACTTAGGCATTGATCAGGTGTTCTCAAGTTGACTTCAGAAACCAAAGGAAACACATAAGAGAAGAAAAGAAAGAAGAGGCCTCTCTCTCTTTTGCTTTCCAGCCACCATGAGCTGGGCAGCTTTGTTCTGCCTTGGCTCCTGAAAATGCTGTGGCATGTCTCTCTCACTATTCCCAAAACAACAGATGCCAGAGACCACAGACTTCAACTTCTGAAATTGTGAACCAAAATCCTCCTTTTAGACTGATCAGTCATCTCAGGTAGGTATTGTGTTCTAAATCACAGTAACAGAGAGCTGGCCAACACAGTGTAAGTATGCATAGCTAAATATATGTTTTAAGCAGACTTTCATTAAGACAGACATTTTGAACAATGTAAGTCTTCAAGCCCCAAGAATTCATGCATTCATTTACTCATCCTTCCATTCCATAAGTAAAATAAATCACTAAGCATTATCTATTAGCCAGATGCCAAGCTAGGTACTGAGAGAGTAAGTTCATATTCACATTGTAATTATGAATATCTCAGCTTAGTAGGACAGTAACTATAACAAATAGGAAACTAATTCTAAGACAGCAGCATCAGTATTCCGAAAAAAAATTGTATAGCAATATCCCCTGGAAACAAAAGATGGTGTTACCTTGGCCACTCTTTGGTTCAAAAAAATGTATCCAGGGTGGTAATATTAAGGTAGAGGATGTGTAGATTAACCCAGGGTGTTGAAGGCATGGTAGACAGAGGAAGTAGATTGAGAAATGATGTTAGAAGTAAAAAAAAAAGGTCCTAGTGGCAAGCCATTGCTTTCTAACTTCCAGATCTCCATAGCTTCAAGAGAGGCTGGAGAGAAGAAAGTTCTGGGCTTCCTGGCTCTCTTCAGGAGCTGCCCTGCAGGAATCCAATTGGAGTTTGGATCAATCTGCTTTGACATTTCCGCCTCTTGCAAAAGTGAGTAATTTCCCGCTCACTTCTGGGGTGACATTTTTTTTTACCCCCTCTTCAAAACCATGATCTGTAAAATTAGATGTCTCCAGCGACAATTCTTTCTGAAGGAAAGAAGGCCTGTTCTGAGCCCAGGCTGGGAGATGTGAGTGTGTTTCCATCTTCTGCCAGGAGAGCTGGATGGAGCCCAGACGTAGCCACTGCCAAAGACATTTGGGAGGAAAGAGAGGGTGTGAAAGACATGGAGTTCTAGTAATGGGTGTGTGCTTGCATCTCTGATGCCTTAGATCTAAGAAAATTCAGATGGCCTGGAGGAGGATTTAGATTAGTGATTAACGGGGACTTGCATATTGCTGGATCCTAATACAGTGTACAAAACATCCTATAGGACTGGGATCTTCTTTGTATCCTCCCCTTAACCACACTAACAGTCTTTAATTTCTTCGATGCCACC
Organism: Megascapheus bottae; assembly: GCF_031878675.1. Classification (NCBI taxonomy): domain Eukaryota; kingdom Metazoa; phylum Chordata; class Mammalia; order Rodentia; family Geomyidae; genus Megascapheus; species Megascapheus bottae. The sequence goes on along the minus strand of NC_143533.1, from coordinate 3,220,745 downwards.
GCACTGTCTCTTAAATCTCAGTCTATTCATGAGAGATCAGAATATCATTCTCCTGTGGATTTACCAAACCAACTCTACTCTGTGAAAACGGTCCTTTCTTTGTTCAGCCAAGCTCTTAAAAGATGAGATACTTGTACATTTATTACTCGCCGACTTGCAATCCATCCCTTAGCCATGTGGTTGCTTGTAGAAGCATCCCTTTAGAGATGGGGTGTGGGACAGTGGTACAGGGCTTACCCAGCATGCCTGAGGCTCTGCATTTGATCCCAAGCATTGTCCATTCATCCTGTGGAATTACACATCCCAGAATAATCAGAGGGTCTGCACCATCTACATCTAGTCGGCAGGAAGGCAACTTGCTATGCAAGAACAATAAACACAGGTTGAATGACTTTGTGAGTGGCACACAGGGGCCACATACAGCTGGTAAAGCTGGCAACGCCAGGCCCTGTTGTTGATTTGTTTCCATCAGTTGTGGAGCTTGAACTCAGGGCTCTAGGCACTGTCCCTGGCACTTGAGAATAGTCAGGTGCTTTTCTGGGACCAGGCTCAGCTTCAACCGGTTTAATACAGACTATCCCTTGGCTGGGAATGTGGCTTAGTGGTAGAGTGCTTGCTTAGTATGCACGAGACCTTAGGTTCAATTTCTCTGTACCACATAAATAATTTTTTTTAATATGGATAATCCCAGTCCATATGAAATAGCTACAAAAGCCCACATTTTTCCACTGACATCTTAATTATAAGATGACAAAATGGAGACTCACACATGAAATCAGTTTCCTGGGTCAGCAGACCCAGCCCAGATGTATCAGAACTTAGTACTTGAAAACTTTTCAGTGGATGTTGCTGTGTCTTCTTTCTAGGAGAACTGCAATGGGTCCTAACCCTTGAAATTCCCTGGCTAACTGACTCACATCTTTCCCTTGTAATTGTTGGTTCACATCTTCTCCTGACACGTATGCGAATACAGTAGTAACAGATACTCAGGTAATATAAGTCATTGTGAATGCTTCTGTTGGGCTAGAAGGAAATTTATTGTGGTTAATGGTTTTAAAAAATAGTGATGACAAACATCAGCTAGTCAGATGAATCACTGAGCCCATATAAGATGAAAAGGAAGTTTTTTAGGACCAAATTACAATAGCTTTCTCCTCTCCAAAGGGAGATTTGGAGGCACAGGAAGAAGGGGGGCCAGAAACAATGCAAGACTAAACCTCAACAGTGAAAACATTAAAGCTGAAGCTGTGGATTCACCAGCCAAGGCTGTGTGTTGTGAGAATTCCAACAAAGTTAGAAAGCCCACTCCAGCATCTCAATAGGTATTCCCAACTTCTGGGGTCTCCCACATCCTGGAGTCTGTACTGCAGCTTTGGTTCCACTTCCAGGCTTGACAGTTTGCCCTTTCTGGGGCTCTCTACAAGGATCCTGATCGCCTAGGAGTCTGAAATCTTGATTGTAACCACTATTTTTGATTCTCCATGAATGGAAGACTCAACACCATTTGAATGCCATTAATGGCTTGAGCCCCAGCCAGGGCCTCTTAGACCATGGCTGCTGTGGCCTCTGAGAATCTTGGCATGAAATCAGGAAAACACTTCCCTAGATGGCCTTCTGCAAGCAGGGAAACAGCTGTAGCTCTCACTTCTCAAGGGAAAGTCTTTCAAATGAGTTTACGATTTTTCCACTGGGGTGCCTGCCAATTCCTGAGTTGCCTGCAGGACTGCTTTCCTACCATCGCAATGCAAAGAGCCTGGGTTCTCTTTAATGGTTCTAATCTCCTTTGCAACCACACACACTTCTTGTCCTCAACTTTCAAATAACTCCCTCTCCAAAAAATAATTGTTTTGCCTCAGTTTTTGTTCCCAGTTCTTACTGCAATCCTAGCTAGAAACAGCCAGCAATAATCACGCCATAGCCTCGAAGGCTGTGAAGCCTTAGACTTGGACTTGTCAAATTTATGATTAATCCATTGCTGTTAAATCCAGCCCCACTCAAAATCTCAGGACAAGACAAAATGACCACAAATACTTTGCCAGACCACAACATGAAGAGCCTCTGGTCTGGTTTCCAAGACAGCTCTTGTTCTTATCTGAAATCTCATAAATCTGGCTCTTAATGTCCACAATTCTGTTTTATTTTTGTTCTGGTGTTGGAGCTCACACCAGAACCCAAGAAGATGCGTGCAATGAATAGGAAAAGAAGGGGTCCGTGCAGTCAAGAATCCAATACATAGTCTACAACATTTAAGGAGAGTGAGGGAAGGGTTGGGTAGAGAAGGGAGGGTGAGAATGCTAAAAGGGGTGACATGGATCAAATGTATTACGTTCATCGGCTGCTTTGTGAAATGGTAACTCCTCTGTACAACTACTTAAAGATAGTTTTTTAAAAAGAAGGAAATGGACGTTTATATGAAACTCTAATGATTCTGAAGAAAATAACGGATGCTGAATTTTCTGTCACTACTCTCAACTATTAAGCTTTGGACTTACAAATAAAAGGACAAATAGTCTACAAGTCTCAAGACATAAAAATGCAATTGTAAGTGTGAGACATGAGCATCCGGACAGATGTACTCTTGTCCCTCAAGTTATAATGTACATAATCAGTGTGTCTGAGAACAAAGTCTTTCTCTTGTATAGACAATCATTCAAATCAGGAAGGTTAGCAGTGATCTGATACTATTATGTAAATGCATGGGGTATAGTTAAGAGTGGTCCCTTAAACACTCTTTTAAGCTATCTTTATTTCCCATCCCAGGATAGAGCTGAGGACCAGGCATGACATTCTGTAGTCATGTGTCTTTTAGTCATCTGTAATCGAGAACGGTTCTATTTCTTTCTTTGTCCTTTCTGACCTTGACTCTTTTTTTTTTTTTTTGAGGAACACAGGCCAGGCCTGTTGCAAAACGTCCGTTAGTTTGTATTTACCTTGTCTGTCTTTATGGCTGGATTTGTCTAATAATTTTAGCAACAATTCCACAGGGCTGATATCATGTTCTTCTGGCTGTGTAATCTAGGGGCCTACATAGTCAGGTTATCTCAATGTTTGTGATGCTAATTTTGGTAACTTATTAACATCTTGTTACTAAGCTTCTCCACCACAAAGAGTCTACTTTTCCTTTTTATTGTGGGTATGTGGGGCAAGATAAATAAATATCCCAGGCCTTATAAAAGCTTCACCCATTACTTTTTTGTGTGGATGCTGGTACTGGTGCTTGAACTCCAGACCTGGTGCTTTTGCTTGTTTTTGGCTATTGTGGTTGGGCCTCTACCACTTGATCCACATCTCCATTTCTGGCTTTTCACTGGTCATTGTCCATTCTGGCTGCTTTGACCCTTGATCTCAAAATTTCAACTTCCTGAATAGTTAGAATTACAGGCATGAGCCACCAGTGCCTGGAAACTCATTAATTTTATCTTTCATTAATAAGTCTCCCAAGTGTTTATATTTGTTAATGACATTTTTATAAGGAAGAGATACCTTCCTCCAGCATTGAAGTATATCTTTATTCTACAACACATCACAGATTTGATTCATGGACTTTCATTTGATTAGAATTCATTTATATTGCTTTTCATATTTATTTTTTAATTTCCATTTCATTTCATTTTTACAATACAGGGAACTGAACATATAACCTTGTACTCGGTAGCCAAATACTCTACCACCTGAGCTACGATGTCCCTTGCCCTTTATTTTTATTTGTTTGTTGAGATACTACTGCTTGAACTCACATCTGGGTAACATCCCTGAGCTGTTTTCACTGAAGGTTGATGCTCTGCTGTTCAAGTAACTCCTCCCCCTCCCACGTCTCGCTGGCTAATTAGAGATAAGTGTCTCTTGGACTTTTCTATCCAGACTGGCGTTAAACTATGATCCTCAGATCTCAGCCTCCTGAGTAGCTAGATAGATGTATGAGTGTGGGCTGCCACACTTTTTTCCAGCTGACCTCAAACTCAGTCTTCCTGCCTTCTTTTCCCATGTGGCTCCTGCCATCTGGCTCAGTATTCATTTTCTGGTGAAATTTCCCAAGATGGCCAGAGGCAGACCCTTCCAATTAGCCCCTGCACCCTTTCGACATCTTCCTCCACCGTTCTGAACAAGTCATTGCTGTAGGCACCAGATGCTTTGTTTCAGCCAATCACATGCAGCTCTTGAGAACTGCCTCTGACCTGGAACTTACCTAAGCTTTTCCTAATTGTTCAACAAGTGAAAGCTCTTCCAGATACCATAAGACTTCTGGATATACTCCACCCCCACCCCCAGGTATATGCACATTATTTTTCCTCCCATTATGTCTACCCTGACACATATGATGAGAGTTCAAACAAAGATGGTTGGCTAGGATTCTGCCCCATACCGCCAGGCACTTGGGATAATATCAGAGCAGGTGCTTTTGAGCTTTAGTTAGAAAGATGACACACAGGGGGATTTTGCTGTGAGAGAGAAGGAAGGCATGGGTTGGATGACCTCTTGAGGTTTCTTCCTCTTCTGAGAAGGTGTGAGTCAGCTGCTTTATAGATGTGTGGGCAGAGGTGTTGCGCCTCTATCTCAGAGCACAACACATCGGTGACTTTCCAGTGGCTAGTCCCTCCAGCTTTGACTCTAAGATTCCTGAGCAGTGGGGGTGGTTTCAGGGATAAGCCTCAAGCCTCAAGAAGGTCTGCGAGCCATGGTCTTTCAGAACATAACCGAGCTAATGCCCTCTCCGAAAATAGCTGTGTTTAAGAATTCGGCACTGGAGATTTACTCTTTCCACCTGCAGAAAGCACAATCACATGACTCGCTGCACAAAAATCTAATTGCTACCAGTCCTCATGCTAGAAACCAGGTGGGATCGAGAAGAGAGAGAGCCATGGGTGAAGCGTGCCCTTTGTCCTTCGGATAATAGGTCTACCAGTTGGTCCAGTGGCTGATTATTGATTCCTTTAACTGTAGGGCTGCGTTTCAGATGATAGTCCTAGCTTAAATGACCGGATGAATGTGAGCAATGGACTATTAGACTAGTCCGTGGAAACAAACCACATCAACCTCACTGAGAAAATGAGAAATGAAACCAGTCTAACTGGTATATACTAAGGATGACACAGGAGGGTGATGATGACATAATTGACAAAGAACAAGATCCCTAATATGCACTATATTCATTTGCATTACTGACCCCAGGTAAGCTGCTAGGTTGTTGGAATATTTCTTCCTGCAATGATTACAGTGATATTAGTCATTTCACAGGGCTTTCTTGAGAATCCACTGAACCATAGATTCTGAGAGTATTGACACCTTCTTCACAAATGTTCTGATGTGCTGGTGGAAATTTAATCTGGTGTGCAGCAGCCTACATGAGAGGGACATCTCAGTTCTCACAGTGGGATTTTTTTCTTTTAATTAAAACTTGAGACTGAAGATTGACAAATTATATATATATATATATATATATATATATATATATATATTTCCATGCAGCTTTTCCTTGATTGAAAAAGACCTCTTTCTACCTGGCTTATAAAATACCAAAGTGGCTACAAAAGGCAGTGAATTTACAACACATTTCATATCACACAAGGAAATTCTTTTTCTGATAGGGGCCACTTGGGCTTAGTGATGGTCTAAGTGATATGTGTCAAGTCCAGTTATCTACCTTACCCTATTCCTAAGAGTTTCTGGACCTACTGTGTGCACAGCCAGGGCCCTGGGTAACTTACCAGGCAACTTTCAGTCCTATTTGCTGGTGTGCATGGCATATATAGATTGGTTCCTGTACACTCCCTCCACTCACTAGCCCCTCATTGGGAAGGTCCATTCTGATTGTTCCTCTTCTATCTCCCAGAAAACCAATACAACAACCAAAAGGGTTGCACTATGAATTCCAAGGCTAAATACACAGTTGAACATCAGTGGTTCACATCTGTAGTCCTAGATATTCAAGAAGCTGAGATCAGGGTTCACAGCAGGAAAGTCTATAAGCACTTGCGTCTAATAAACCACCCAAAAGCTGGAAGTGGAGCTGTGGCTCAAGTGGGAGAGCCACACACACACACACACACACACACACACACACACACACACACACACACCTAATTTGAATATAGACAGGTGCATCTGATTCGAGAGCATGTTGGTAAATGCAGACGATAGACTTTATAAGAATGGACGCAGCCTGACTGGACTTGTTTATCCACGACCATGCTTGCCACTCTCACTCTTAGAAGGCTGCACACCCTTCTGAAGAAGTAAAATTTGCCATGCCGTGTAACTTTAGCCTCTTTGGTCTCACAGGGACACTCCTGAAATTCATTGCTAACATTTCAAACCCAGCAGGGCAGAAGTAAGGGGGAGCTGGCTGGTGGGGCCCCAAGGATTAGACAATCACCCAGTGGGCTGGGGAGACTCGAGAGTGGGGCTTGATTCCCACAGCATAGTCCAGGCTCTGCACATCATTAAGCATGTGTCAGATTCAGTTTGTCATCTTTGATCACATCAAGAGCCCTGGTTCTGTCAGCTCAGACTTTATAACTGGCTGTTGTGCCACTATGGCTCTTTGCCCAAGACTTTAATAATGAAAATAAGTAGATTTTAATAATGAAAATAAGTAGACTTTAATAGGGAAAATAAGTAGACTTTATGTGGTATGCTACAGTGTACGTAACAGTTCCACTCCCTTAACTCATTTCTATGAACAACATTAGAAGAAATCTATGTCTACCCATTTATTCATCTTATCTATTTTTAAAAAAGTATCCATTAAACACCTAAAGTGTTACCCAATGCATTGAAGATGCGATAGTGAGTTTAACTCATTATTCATTTCCTTATTTAATGAATGGGATAAAGGTAGAATGTGATCTCATAGTAAGAAAACTCATACAGTCTGAGAAAGGAACATTTATTTGCAGGTTTAAAAGATGAAGAATTAGCTCAGGAGCCAATACAGGAAGAATATAGGCTCGGGGAAACATTCTTAGATCAAGGCAGGGAAGCAAGGCAGGGGCAGGCGGGGGGGAGGGTGCCGAGGGGGGGTCTTGAAACTGTCAGTGAATTAAAACAAGGTCAGCCTGGTTGGAGGTCAGCCAGGACATAAAAATTACATGACATACGGTGCTGAGCAAAGCTGTGGCATGATTACACAAACCACACTAAGGATTTGGGTCCTTATCCTAAAAGAATGAAGGATTCTAAGAGGGGAATGATGTGAACACATGTGCATTTGCAAAGCTTTTGGTGAAAAAAGAGGCATATTTGAGACAATGCTTGGGAGGAGAATTGCAACCTGGGTTTGGAGACAGGAGGTTAGAGAGAGGATAAGGTAAAGACTAGCCCAAGGTTTCAGATATGAATATCTGATTGAGTGGAATATTATATACTTAGACTCAGAACAGTGTGGGGGAGCGTGGAGGGGGTATCAGCTTAGGAAATACGGTGAGGGAACTGCACAAATGGAAGCAATCTCAGCTGAAGTGGGAGATGATGACCTTGAGCTCTCAATAAAGGACAAGGGAGTGAATTCCAGAAGAAAGAAGGTGAAAAGTAAAGCTCTGAATGTGAATGTGTTCACTGCCACCTTGGGTGCAGGAAAAGAGGAAAGGGAGAAGAGAAAGGGCCTGAGATCATGTTGTAAACAACTTTTGCTTATCCCATGGCCAGAAGAACAAAGGATGGATTGGATTCCACTTGGGGATTCTCAGCTTCCGTACCTCAGCTGTATTCCTGCACAATAGCACAGGTCTAAGTGCCATACGGAATTTAAACCCCAATGTTGCCACAAGAACAGAGAAAACGTGTTCGCCTAAGCTATATCCTATAATGAGCTATTTTTTTTCTTGACTGAGATTTCCTTCTTTGAAAAAACAATATTTTAAGATTTCTCAGGTAGCTGAGAAGTCTGAACTGAGTACTGGGTGGGTCTTACTCTTTCCATATTTCTTAAGTATACCCCTGTTTGCTACCTTCCAGTACTTATACTTTTCATTCTATGCTGATGTGAGCAAATCTACCCCACCAGCTTCTCTTAGAAACTTAGATTTGTACTCATTAACCAAGCCAAGGTACCAAAATACAAGCGGAGGAAAAAAAAAAAAAGACTGATACATTATAGCACACCAGGGTCAGGGTGACTGTAATTCATAACTTTTGTATGCTTGGTAAAAGAACTAGCAGGCTCTCAAAACAAAGAAAGATCATGTATGAGTGTGTGTGTGTGTGTGTGTGTGTGTGTGTGTGTGTGTGTGTGTGTGTTATTAGTGATTGAATTCGGGGCCTCTTGCTTGCCAGACAATTGCTCTTCCATTTGAACTCTAACTTCACAATTTGTTGTTCTGTTTTGTTTCTTTGACAAGGTCTTTCTGACTTTGCTGGAGTAAGCCTGGATTCTAAGATCCACCTGCCTCTACTTTTGAGTCGTTTGGGTTACAGAGTATATCACCTTACCTGGCTAGGCCTCTAATTACATTGATTGGAATATTACTTTGGACACATGTATTGAATTATCACACAGTATCCTATAAACCTGTTAACTAGATAAATATGAACCCCATGCACACAGAAAGGAACAGATACATAGTGAGAGAATGAGAGGAACAAGGAGAGAGAGACACAGAGATACAGAGAAAGATGGCAAAATGAAGACTGCTCTCTGGTTCCTTTTGTGTCCCCAGCCAACAATGCAGAAGTTGGAAGACATTTGTGCTCCGTAAGCATTTGCTGAGTAAATGTGAGTGGACTCTCACCAGGGCCACAAGGACATGGTTGTGGCTTTGCCCCCATAATCCAAACTTTGAGAATACATGAATCGTTGGGACATAAACTCTCTGAGAAGTGCAATTATCACAAGGATGGAGAGGAGAAGGGACGGCCCCACCCCTTCGATTCTGAGATGTGCCCCACTGAATTAAAAGAGAGGCTGAATGTCTGAGGCAGGACTTTCCAATCCTAGCTGTGAATTCCTGGAGGATGCAATTTGCCTTTTGTATCAAAAGGACAGGGGAAAGGAGGCCATCCGAGCTTTCTGCTGTGCCTTTTAAGCTGAAGGACCTCTGGTGTGAATGGCAGGCTGTACATAGATGGTGAAGCAGGCTTGCTTCAGTCAGTTTGGTCCAATGAGATAGCACCAGCAGCAAGCAATCAGATTCCCTCCTCAGAGATGGGAGTCTGGTTTGTTCCCATTGTTGTAAGGGAATTCAGTCCCAGGAAACAGGAAGAGATCAAATTGGGAGTCTATTGGAGACCCCGCAGTTGCAGGTAGAGTCCTGCAGCCCCTGGAATACACTTCACATCAGCAGGAAACTAAGCCATGAAAGCAGGAGAGGAAAGCAGGAGCAGGAAAACAATTTCAACAAACCAGTATGACTGGAAGAGGGACACCATGGAGAGACAGACACACAGCTCCTATCTCCGGACTTTTTTCAGGTCACTTTGACATCCCTCTGCAACTTCCTATTCAAGTTAGTCTGGCCGGCTGAGTTCACTTTCTGCTCTTTATTTGTATACCCTTATGAGTGCAATTCCTAACAGTCTAGAATCCTCAGTTCTACAATTCTCCCTCTCCCTCCTCCTCCACCCTCTGTTATCCTCTGCCTATGTGAGGTGGTCAAAGCTCACAGTTAATGGAATCACTCACACACTCCTCCACTCTTCTCCACTCCACTCTGGACCACAGAGTCTCTTTCTTTTCCTTTCCTAAGCCTTTAGGGCAATTCCTCCACTGGAGTCTGTCTGCTTCTGGAATTTTGCCATCTTCCTTTCAGCAGATGTGTTCTTCTAAGAGCCCAGCATCATCATATGGGTCTTCTCATAAAACAAGCAGCTCTCTTGTGGGCTTAGATGAAAGACAAACTCTCCAGGCAGCTGTAAAGTCTCCCTGTAGTATAGCTTGCCCCCCAAACCATTTCATTCTATCTCTCTGTGTTTCTCTCAAGGAAAGCAGCTCTTTTGCCTTCACTGTGAAATACTTAGTACCTCCGAACTCTGTGCACTGTGATTTGTTTATTTTTATTTGTGGAGCTGGTCTTGAGACTTGAACTCAGGGTGGGTACTATCCCGGAACTTTTTTTTTTTTAACACGAGATTAGCACTGTACCATTTTGAGCCACAGCTTGAGAGTTCGATTGGAGGTAAGAGTTTCATGGGCATTTTTGTGCCCTGGCTGGCTTTGAATCATGATCCTCAGATCTCAGCCTCCTGAGAAGCTAAGATGACAAAAATGTGAGGCAATAGTGCTGCATTATAGCCTTGGTTTTGTGTGGTAGGCATTATTTAACTTTGTATATGAGATGTGTATAAGTTACAAAGTAGACAGAAAAGCAACCAATTTATCTGGGAGCGGGTGGCTCATGCTTGTAATCCTAGTTACTCAGGAGGCTGAGATCTAAGGATCAGGATTCAAAGCCAGCTCAGGCATGAAAGTCCATGAAACTTGTATATCCAATTAACCCCCAGAAAACTAGAAGTGGTGCTGTTGCTCAAGGGGTAGAGCACTAACCTTGAGCTGAAGTGGTCAGGACAATACCCAGGCCCAGAGTTCAAGCCCCACAACCAACCAAAAAAAAAAAGAAAAAAGAAACCATTTTGGTGTGTGTGTGTGTGTGTGTGTGTGTGTGTGTGTGTGTTTAATGATTGTCTTAAATGTAAAAGTCTTTGCAAAGCCATCTCTAGTTGTAGTATCTAGCAACCAGCAAGAGTAGAAAAGGAATTAGATAAAAAATAAGATTAAAAACAAGTTCAGTGTCCAGTTATCTTTTGTCCCCTAAAGCTCAGTGCTGGGAGCAAGAAAGGTGAACATCCTTGCTAAAAACGTACAGAAAGCATTCCCAGGAAAGGCAAAGATAAGGAGACAATCTCTCATTTCTTTATGTGTATTTATGGGCTGGGATTTTTCCATACCATCCTGTGTCCACTGAGACACCAAGGCTAGAGGTCATTTGACATTTCCTTAGCCATTTTTGAGGCCCTGTGCTATGGGCCTTTCCTATGTGAGCTTCTGATGAACATGTCTGGGAGGCTGAACCAAGAGATACTTCATTCCCCCAATGCCCAACTCCAATAGAGCCAACAGCAGCTACCACAGGATCCCCACATGCAAGGCTTTCTCCTGTTGCTTTGATAGCTTTGGCATTCCTTTGCAGAATTTAACAAGAACAAAAAAAAAAGGAAAATGATTCAGAGGCCATTCCATTGTGCCGGTGCTATGGCCTTGAAACTTAAATAGCTCCTCACTGTGGGACTGTGTGCTATGAGGAATGTGCAGGTCAGTGAGAAGTGAGACATAAAAATCATTATTTCATGCAGAAAGACATTGCCAAAGGGATGGAATTTCTTATTGTATTAATTCTGTCCTTCGGCCCTCTGGTTCATCTTTCTCTGCATAATGACTCCGTCACAGAATATATTGTTGCCAGAATTTTTAGGATATTTCTACTAGAATTTTTCTAAAAATTTTTTGCAAGAAGTTTAAAAAAGTTCAGACTTTCCCTTTCCTTTCTTTTCCTTCCCTTCCCCTCTCTTTTTCACTCCCCTCTCCTCCCCTTTTGTCTCCTCTTCCTTTTCCTCTCCTCATGGTTTTCTTCTTCTCTATTCTCCTGGCTCTTCAGCAAATCCACCCACCCCTCTTCAAATCCCAATTTCCACTATCATTTCTCTGACTAGTCAGGTTACAATTTTTAAAATATTTTTATTGTGATTAATAGAAGGGTTACATTATATTCACCAGACAGAAGGTGCATAACTTCACAAACATTGATACCCTTTCTCATGACATGGTCCCCATTTCCCTCCCACCCTCCCCCTCAGGCTACAATTTTTCACCTCTTATCTTTCTCTAAGATCCATGACACCCTTCATTCCTTTTTCTTGCCTTTCCATCTGCTGTTTCCATCTATCTGTTTTCCTACTTTGGGCTCTACGGGCTTGCCAGTGGAAATTTCACAGGAGTCTGAATCTTGGTACCTAACAGCTATCCTTGAGAGTCATACTATAGAACTCTCCTGTGGACACCCCAACACCCAACATTTCAGCCCAGCTGTACAGAGCTACCACAAAGCCAAGACGTTGAGGAACAAGAATTGGGAAGGGAAGAAGGAAATGGTCTCTCCTGACGCTTACATTTCTACATTCACAAATCACCCTTAACAGCCACATCAAACCTCATGGCAAAGCAGCAGAGCCGTTTTACACTTCCAAGAGCAATGAAACCACTTTCCTCGATGGATCCTTAGCAGGAACATGAAGCAGGATGGAGTTGAAGGGGTTAAAGCCACAGAGTGGCAGGGTGCCTGCCTGTCTGCCTTGCTGGCTCTTTGCCTCCTTCTAAAGATTTCACAGGCTAATGGTACCAGGTGCGCAGAGTCTTCAGGTGGAAGAGGCATTTCCTTCATGGTCTGGGATAATCACAATTATCTGCTGGTGTTCTACAACTCCTTTTACATTAGCACCAGCTCCCACGCCACCTGTGCAACACCTGGTGCGTGCCACACTCCTCCGAGAGCATTCCCATCTCACTGAACCCTCACAGCATCCGTGAGAGAGCAGAGCCAACAGGTCTGGCTCGGTGATAAGCAAGGTAGGCTGAAGGGAGAGAGAATGAATGCTAATTTACAAAGCTGTGGAATATCAGTATGAGTTATAACTGTCGTAACTTCAAGATCTCTAAAGAATTTGCTCCCAGTATTTGCTGAGTGTTCAAAAAAGTGGACTGGAATAGACATCTACTGTATTATGCCTTGGAAGAATATATATATGTATATATATATATGTATATATAATTGATTGCTCAAATTGGTAGATGTAAACAGATTTGATCAAAGCCCTAATAATTTGACATCTTGCCAAAAGTAATTCCAAAAGTAAAAAATAAAAAGATAAAATACCAAAATAGTAATAATCAGCGAGAATGTATATGCATATTGATGTATTGGTTTACTGATATGAAACTATACTGGTGAAAATATATAGATACAGTATTCACAAAATTCATTTGCTCAATAGAATAGCATGAGAATTGCTTTTGAGAATGGATAGTTTGATCAAGAACCTAGAAATAGTTTGGAAGGGATCTGAACTACACAAAACAGTGTAAAACATAAGTAGGAAGAATAAGTCAATAAATGGTCTGAGGACTGGTCATTGCATGTATTAATACAAAACAGTAGTAACAGGGAGTATAAGGAGAAAGTCAAATGGTGACTTGAATACATGAAACAGAATACATGAGATGAGGGCAAATTAAAGTTTCAGGGTGATACAAGCAGAAGAAAGAAGGGAAGAAAGCAAAGGGGAAAGGAAGAAATGGGGAAAAAAGGAGTAAAGAAGGAAAGAGAAAAGAACAAAGAAGGAAGGAAGGGAGGAAGGAAAAAGATCTGTTTGCTTTAGACTCTCCTTACAGAATCCAAATACTCAATACATACCTGAAGTACATTAGCACCTTATGAATTAAATGTCTTTTATATCCTCATGATATATGGTTTTCCATCTAGCTTGGGAGGTAATAGAAAATTCATTACTGGAGAGTGCAGGAAGGGGGAAAGTACATGCTCATCCAATACTGAAATGGGCAAGAATAGATTGCTAGGATTATTACTTCTTTTTATTTATTTTTTAATCGTTGAAGGCATTATAACTTGATGTATCAAATGTCTTTCTAACTGTTGACCCAGTAATAAGCACATTCATAATCCAACCCAATAATTCTCTTCTTAATAAAAACATATTTCAAATAAGTCTTTGGATTCAGACACGTGCATGGATGTAGATAGGTCTGGAAATATAGGTGTACATTCAGCTCATGGTAGAAGCTCTGGACAGATCTCCAGATTTCCTTTCTCCTGGTATATGTGGTTGTCCGGTCTTAGTGATTGGCTGCTATAGCAAAAAGAATATTCAAAAGATGAGATGTCACTTTTCTGATTAGATTTTTTTTTTTGCCAGTTGTGGGGCTTGAACTCAGGGCCTGAGCACTGTCCTTGGACTTCTTTTCCTCAAGGGCAGAGCTTTACCCATGGGCCACAGCACCACTTCTACCTTTTTTCTATGTATGTGGTGCCAAGGAATCAAACCCGAGTTTTTGTGCATGCTAGGCAAGCACTTTACCACTAGGCCAAACTCCCGGCCCGTGATTAGATTTTTTTAAATCCATGTTGCCCCCCCACCCCGCCGCCTCTGTCTCTGTCTCCCTCTGTCTCAGTATCTCTGCTGTTCCTCTATGTTTCATTCTCTCCAACTCTCTGCCACACTTGCTGTGTTAATCTGTGTGTCTCTCTGTCTCTGTTTCTCTCTCTCTCTGTTTCTGTCTCTCTCTCTCTGTCTCTGTTTCTCTCTGTCTCTGCTTCTCTCTCTCTCTCTCTCTCTCTCTCTCTCTCTCTCTCTCTCTCTCTCTCTCTCTCTCTCTCTCTCTCTCTCTCTCTCTCTCTCTCTCTCTCTCTCTCTCATTTGATTGCTTAGTAAAGCTAGCATCCAGACATTGATCTGCCCTTTAGAGAAGACTTCATTGAAAGGACCCAAAGAAAGAGATCTCAGCAACATTCCTGGAGGAACAGAGAAACTCAGAGCATGGATTCACAACAGGAAGTAGAGCTGCAAAAGCCCCAGAGCCAGAGGCCCCCTCCGCCCCTTGAAGGCACATCCTGGCTCTTGATCATAAAAACCAGGAGATTAGAAATGCTATTACAACACCACGAACTTCCAGGGAAATTTGTTACCTACCAGTCTATAACCAATACATAATTTTACTTGTAATAATCATGCAAATTTGCAATCAGAAGAGGTTTTCATTAGGAAGAGACTAAGATAAACATGATGGATTCAGATAATAGACTACTAAGGCTATATTAGCATATTAATTTAAATATTCATTATTGTTGCAAGAAAAAAATTAATATTGCACCCAAGGTAGGCTAAAAAGCAGGTTACCAAAGAGCATATCTAATGTGCCGTTATTATTATTATTATTATTATTATTATTATTGTCAGTACTGGGGTTTAAACTCACTTCTCCATGCTCAAGGCCAGTGCTCTACCACTTGAGTCACAACATCACTGCTGGATTTTTTCCAAGTAGTCTACTGGAGATAATGGTCTCATGGACTTTCTTGCCTGGGCTGGCTTTGAACTAAGATCCTCAGATCTCAGCCTCTTGGTAACTGAGATTACAGACATGAACCACTGGTGCCCAGCTTTAAAAAAAAAATTTAAAAAACTCCATGTAAATGGAAAACTACTGAGAAAATATGCAAAATATTTTTCATGATTTCTTTGGGAAGTCTGATAATAACCATCTCTGTGCCTCTGGAGAAAGAAAGAAGTTGAGAATACGTGACTTTCATGCATTCACTCCTCTATTTTCCTTTAATAAGCCACCCTAGGTAAAGTCTTCCACAAGCAAAATCACTGCCCTCATGAGTCTTAGGTTTTAGAAGGATAGGGAATGAATACATAACATGAAACCAGGTAGCCAAGAAGTCATAAGTAAAAGGGAGAGAAGGGGTATGTTGGGAGGGATGACAAAGAATGTTGATCAAGATGCATTGTGTGCAGAATCTGTTTTGTTAAATGGCAACTCCTTTGCACAACTACTTAAAGGTAATATAGCAACTAGGAGTGTGGCCTAGTGGTAGCATGCACGAAGCCCTGGGTTCAATACCTCAGTACCACATACACAGAAAAAGCCAGAATGGGAGCTGTGGCTCAAGTGGTAGAGCTCTAGCCTTAAGGAAGTTCAATGACAGTGCCCAGGTGCTGAGATCAACCCCCAGGAGTGACAAAACACACACACAGATATAATAATTGTATATGGTATATACAAAATATATATGATACCATATATTATTATATATGGTATATATGGTATATATATAGTATATATATGGTATATATATTATATATACCATATATAACATATATTATATATACCATATATCATATGCATGTGTGTATATATATACATATGTATATATATATCCATGAAGCACTAAGTCTATGAGACAGAATAAGGAATATAAAACACAGGGCAAGAATCTTGTTTTATCACATAGGAGTTGGGCAGAGCTGAATTAGATGAGACTGATCCTCACTAAATGTCTGGGGAATTTGATTAACCAGTATGAAGAATGGCAAAGGCCCTGAGGCAGAATCATATCCTTAATGCCTGAACTATTTTTTTGTTGTAAGAGTATATAGATTTCCCAACCCACCCCCTCCCCACATCTCCCCTACAAGCCATATAGACCAGGGATTAACTTTAGTTCCTTCTTGACTTTCTTGAAGACACTGAGAGAAAATTTCTGAGACCCAGATTTTCTTAACCTTCTCTCTGAGGGATCTGACCTCTACTTCTTCTCTATCACACTCAAGGTCATTTCAGGCAAAGGTAGACCTGAATGTGGGAACTAGACACTGGTGTCTGGTACCCAGTCATTGATTAGAGTTTGAAGTTTGGCCATGAGCTTCATAAATTTTTTTTTACCAGTCCTGGTGTTTGAATTCAGAATCTCGGCACTGTTCTTGGACTTTCTCAAGACTAACTCTACCACTTGAGCCACAGCATCCCTTCTGGCTTTTTCTGTGTATGTGGTACCAAGGAATCGAACCCAGAGCTTTGTGTCTGCTAGACAAGCACTCTACCACTAAACTAAATTTCCAGTTCGTTCCATAGCAGTCTTTTGCCCACCGAGTGTGCTGGGTTTTTCCTCTTCTGCTTTGCATGTTGTGGAATGCTTCCATGTATGTACTCCTCCACGTTTGGAACGGGGCTCTATCTGTCTGTCTGTCTGTCTGTCTGTCTCAGTCTCTCCCCCTTCACACACATCAATCAGGCAAAAGTAAAGGGCCATGGTATCTCTGGAAGTTGTCCCACGGGAGCCCCCAAAGTTCTGGGCCCTGTAGGTGTGTGTACTGGGAAGGATGCACCATATTTGACTTCGTTTTTAAGGGTGAGGAAACAGAGGTAGAAAGATTCAACACCCAGTCAAGCTCCTGAATGGCAAGCAGCTGGCAGGTGGCATTTGAATTTCTTCACCATTTAGCGCTGAGCCGTGCAACTAGCTTCTTTGTTAGGCCCTGCTTATGCCTAACCTGAATCCAGTTCCACAAAAATGGGCCCCAAAACTTGCTAGGCCCTGTGGTAAACTGTTTAGGGCTGGCCAAACAACCAAGGGAGCCACACAAGAGGACTTTCCTCCTCACCCTGGTTTCGTGAAGCCTTGAACACATCGCTAACTACCTGCAAAGAAGCCCATCAAATTGGTGACTTTATCACCTGATTCTGAGGAACTAGTCCGAAGCCAGGACACTAGATCAGGGATGCTTCACATCAGGGCAGAGCTGATATCTAGGTTTTTTAATGTATTCTTTTTAATTTCCTTTAAGTCACTGTACAGAGGGCTTTCAATTCAACATGCCAGTGTATGAGAACAGTGCATCAGAGTCAACGGCACACTTTCATTCCTTCTGTCCATCTCTCCCCACCCTACCCTTCCCCTCAGCTTACCTGGTTCCAATTTCACATAGGAATGAACATTCATCCACTTTTCCCCTTTCCATTTGTCTAACCCCCCCACCTTGGAGTGGAAGAAAATCCTCATTTTATCTTCCAGGTGACATGCTGGTCCCGAAAGCTGTGAAAGGCCCAGGTGAAAGTGGATGTGCCCAGGGTTTCTGAGCTTACTGAGAGAGTCTCCTCTGGGTAGAACTCACTGTGTATCTTCCCTGCCATTCCAACAAGGTCCAATCAGTCTTCACTTCTGTAAACTCACACCCCTGATAATGATAGGATCCATTGGGGTTTTGTCCCAATACATAAACACAAAGCCTCACTGTCTGCCCCATCTGGAATTTGGGGTGGCTTATTGGAATCTCACCAAGTTTTCTGCCATGGCTGGCTTTGAAATGTAATCCTCAGGTCTCAAGCTTCCTTAGGACACAGGAGTACATACAGGCCCTGAACAGTAACCATATATTGAATAAAGTGATCACAGGGACAGTGAATGAATGGACTGCCGATCTATTAGGAGTGGAAGGGAAAGAAAAGAGGCTCCAAAAAAAAAACCCCCCACAAAATTTGTTTTATGTTAGAGGTTAGTATTAAAAGAAGTTATTTTCTTCTACGTGCTAAACTCCTCATACCATTGTTCTATTGATTTTATAATTTTTAATGGAAGAAAATGTTACCATAAAAAAATCAGTTAATCTTCCTAGCCTCTGGGCTATAGATCTTGCCGAGAAAGGGCCGATTCACAACAAGGAGGTGAGGACCAAAGCGCTGGGAATTTGGTATTACAGCAGCATCCAGGAATTTGCCTGTTCTCACTCAATTAATTATTAAATTAATTAATTATTAAAACCTACTGTCAAAAGTTGGATGCGACGGCTCATGTCTGCCATTCTAGGCACTCAGATCTGAGGATTGCAACTCAAAGCCAACTGGGGCAGGAAAGTTCATGAGACTTTTATCTCCACTTAACCACTAAAACGTCTCAAGTGAAGCTGTAGCTTAAGTGGGATAGTCTCCTCTGGATAAAACTCCCTGCCTTGAGCAAAATAAGAAGCTCATGGACGGTGCCCAGGCCCTGAGTTCAAGCCCCAGGACTGGCACAGACAAAAAACAAACACAAACTTCAATGTTATCTCAAGGTCAAGGGCCAGGAACCTAGCTTATACAAGCCCATCAATACTTCCCGTTTTCTCTTGAGATATATTGTGCTTAAACAATACTTGAGGCTTTTGGACTAAGAATCAACAGGAAGAAAGTAGAACCGAGGTGAAATTCCAATTGACCACAGTCCACCTAGAGGAATGGTGGGCCAGGAAATACATCCTAAATTGACAATTTAGAATGAAAACCTTCCCCCCTAAACTACCTTCCAGTAAGACAACTTGGAACTTGACTAGGCAAGGACACTTGAAATGGAAATAATTAGCCATTATGTATGGAGTTTAATTCCAGCTCTTGGTACAACTCTTGCTGTGTTTCTGAGGAATATGTGGCAGGGAGTCCTGTGGAGGTGGAACTGAAATGATGAGGTCACAGGGATGGGGGACTAGAATCAGTGGTGTACCACTCTTGTTTAGTAAACATGCCCAGGACTTCATGGTGCTTAATGGTGCCTGTAATTGATGTCGAAAGTTATTTAAAAGTAAATTTACTAGAAAATAATTAACAATTTTATAGTTCACTACTTCCTAATTTTATGGATACTTTTTCCCTCTCAGTGTTTCTTATCCAGCATCACAATACAATATACTGTGAATTCCCTTTGCCAAAAGTGGAGAGAAACATGACATCCATAGAGAGATAAACCTTTCTTTTACTTTTTTAATGTTTATTATCTACTTTGACCCAGTGGAACCTAAATCTTTCTTTCCCTCTCCCACCCTCTCCCACCCTCTACTCCCAATCTATCATTTGAAGCCATAACTAATCATCCTTCATCAACATCAAAGAGGAAGGCAACAAGGAAGAACTAAGCTATGACCTTGGGATTTACTATGACCTTAGCAGTGGGAGTCAAGAAGAAAATTGTTTCCTAATTAGGTCTGATATATCTTGCCTTAATGAACCTGTAAAACTATTCATTATAACACATTAGCCCCACCTCTCTCTCTCTCTCTCTCTCTCTCTCTCTCTCTCTCTCTCTCTCTCTCTCTCTCTGTCCCTCTCTACCTCCCTCAAGCTGCAAGAAGAAATGAAGCAATAAAAAATGAAATTTGCAAAGAGGTTGCCAATGATTTCTGGAGGATATCTTTTGCTTGGGTGTCTCTTTCTGGAGACACTAGCAGTTATCTTATTCAATACCAACAGGGTGTTTTTTTTTTTTAATAAAACCTTCTGTCAGTGAGAATCAGGGTTTCCATCTGGGAAATGGATGAGCTCCCCTGATAAAAGTATGATGTGTGAACCAGTGGTACCACTCTTCTGGGAAACTTCTTTAAAATGCAGATTTTCTAGCTGGGTGTGGTTGTGTGCTGTTATAATTCCAGCGTTTGGATGACTGAGGAAGAATTGTGAGTTCGAGACCAGCCTGGGCTACATATTGAATTTGAAGTCAGCCTGGGCTACACAGCAAGACTATGTGTCAAATAACACAATGGAAGAAAGAAGAAACGAAGAAAGCAAGCTCAGAATTTCAAGCCTCAAGCCCTGCCTCAAAACAGTGGAAAGAAATCTCTAGAGAGCAGATATTGATGTTTTTAATAAGTTGACGGGTAATTGTCAGGCCTCTTGGAGAGTCTGATGAAATATATTTTCCAGGTTGGAAAAAAAAGGTGTTCTGGAATAAAATAGAAGACATAATTGAGATTCTTGGTATTGTTGCTTCTCATTATATTATTAAGTGTGTCACACACAAAAAAAAGAAATTGAGTTGCAGGCCTAGAAAAGTCATGCTGTTGCTTCATCAAAGTTCCCTGGCTGTGTCCTTAAACCTCTATCTGCTTCCAGATAGATTTGCTTCCTGAAAAAGGCTGGTGGATGACTCCAAGATGGGTAGGGATTGGCTATGAAAACATTATCCAAGTCCTATCCACAGTCTATGCAATTTACAGACCACAGAGCACTGTAGGGACACATAAAAGAGTCCCACCCATCGAACATGATGAAAGCAAATACTATGCATGTTTAGATGGCTGAAACTTCTCAGATATTCTCTTTATTAACAGGGGACCAGTAACTTCCACTTGTAATCCTAACTACTCAGAAGACTGACTTCTGAGGATTATAGTTCAAAGCCATCCCAGGCAAGAAAGTTCTCACAACACTTATGTCCAATTAATCAACAAGAAAGCTGTGGCTCAAGTGGTAGCATGCTAGCCTTGAACACAAAAGCTTGGGGACAGTGCCCAGGCCCTATAGTTAAAGCCCCAGGATCAGCACACACACACACACACACACACACTCACACTCACACTCACACACACACACACACACTCACACACACAGACACACACGCATATATTGTACATATTGAACATGTGCAGTATATATGATTGTATATATTCTATATTGTATATGTCATATAGTTCTTTTGCTATTTTTCCTCAATTTTTTGGCATCATGGGAATTGTTTCCCAGTCTGATGGAGTATGGTGCTTTTCCTAAATAACAAGTTATTGGGGCCAATCCCCTATGGTTGAATAAAGTAAACTCAGGGGTAACAATATTCAGTCTCTAGGTACAAAGCACCACATAAGATCAAGAATCCAGGGAACAGTGGGAAAAAGTGCCACTTGGGGAATTACGCCTAAGATCCTGCTTAGCTGTGCTGGCTATCCACAGGATTAGCTTCTCTGTTAGAAAGTGACACCATGGAATTGCAGTTGTTTACAGGAAGAACTCTGCAAACAGATGGAGTTTTGGCTGTTGTTGTTTATTAAGTCCTGGGACTTGAACTCAGGGCAGGGGAGCTGCCTCCGAGCCATTTTGTGCTCAAAGCTAATACTCTACCATTTGAGCCACAGCATTACTTCTCCCTTTTTTCCGAGTAGTTTTTGGAGATAAGAGTCTCACAGGTTTACCTGCCCAGGCTTGCTTCGAATCATGATCCTCAGATCTCAGCCTCCTGAGTAGCTAGAATTACAGGTGTGAGCTTCTGGCTGGTAGTTCTGTGCAGAATGTCGGGTCACTGTTTCTTTCAACAAGTTTCACAAAGTGAAAATGGCCCAGAGCCTTGTACTGTTAGAAGCCCTGGTTTAGTCAAGTGCTGGTGGCTCACACTGATAAGCCTTTCCAATTCAGGAGAATCTGAGGATCACAGTTCAAAGTCAGGCTGGAAAAAGCCATCTATGAATCTCTCACCTCCAATTAACCAGCCAAAAAACTGGAAGTAGAACTGTGGCCCAAGTGGTAGAGTGAAAAAGCCAAGTGAGGGTGTGAATAAACCTGAGTTCAAGCCTGTGCATTATCAATAATAGTAATAGTAATAATAATAATAATAGTAATAAAGAAGAAGAAGAAGAAGAAGAAGAAGAAGAAGAAGAAGAAGAAGAAGAAGAAGAAGAAGAAGGAGAAAAAAGAAGGAGGAGGAGGAGGAGGAGGAGGAGGAGAAGCTCCAGCTATAAGTTCCTGTTTTTCTTGTGGGTCCCCTACTTGGCTACATGGCTTAGTATTTAAGACACAAGTAGGAAAAAGGAAATCGAACTGAGTTGGTAAACTTCAGGACTGGTGACTTCCTGTCTGTCTTTTGTTTTCTTTATCCACAGAATGGGGTTGTTACAGTAAATCAGAGTCAAGTGATAGCTCAGAGAGGAAACGATTTATAACCTATGGAAGGAAGAGTGAAGAAGTTGGCCCCATAGCTCTTGTGTGACAGTGCAGCAATAGCTTAGTAAATCTCTTTCCTCCGGGGTCACCATGGTGACAATGACCAGCTCTCAGATGGGGGAAAATATCCCCCTCTGTACTTGGGAAGAATACAAATACAAATCAAAACAAAAATCCCATCTCCATCTTCCTAGAAAAGCCCAGAGATATCTCAAAGAAAGAAACAAACAAGTGGAACCTGGATTAGAGTCTGGATGCTGTCTGTGATTCCCTAAGAGACACAAAAGTGACCTTTGAACTTCTCTGGGTCTCCTTGCTGTAAAGTGAAATGAAAGTTGCTGGGGCAACACTGAGTCAAGTAATCTCAGCAAGGTGCTTGGTATTTCTCTGTTCACTCTATAAATATTTACTGGGTCAGGGGAGGTGGGGATTGTTGCTTGCCAAACACTGTTGGAGGAGTTTGGGACAAAGTGGTCCAGGAGAGCCTCAGGATGCCTGGCTTCCTGGACTGGTGTCCCAGGGAGAAGGATAAGAGTGACCCCAAGCAACACACAGGGAAGACATCAATCTCCCCTGAGTTGTTCCTTTTACCACTTGGAGTCCTTAAGGATAATTTTCAGATGGTGGCAATCTTACCTTGGAAACACAGACGGTAGAAATCTTCAGTTCCTCTTCTCTGGAAATGTGAGTGGCAATGCTGTGTCATTCATTCATCACAGGGGCGCTACAGAAGACCCACAAACTCAATGACTCAAAAGATTAAGACCTGAGTGAGCGGGATCACCCAGAGAATGAGAATGGGGGATCTGTCCAGGTCTCCATCCATCATTCACACTTGGTGTATCCATCTCAGGAACTGGTGATAAAGGAGATGTTCCTTCAACCTCCAAACAGCTCATGGTCTAGTAGATGACAGTGACTCAAGGAAATGCCATCACATGAACTTTGGTGCCCTGATTGTAGTTAAAGGGTGAGGATAAAACAAATGCAACTGGAGAACTGGAGGAGGGACCTTTTTCATCAGGTTATTGAGCATTAAGTACTAGTACCATTCTGTAGGGGAAAGAAGTTTTGTTAAGGTGAGAATACAGAGAAGCCACATTTTGAGAGGTCCAATATTGGAGTCTTTATTAGAAGGCCGGTGACTGCATGGTAGACTCCTGTCTCATAGACTAGCAGACTAGAAAATATATTTACCACAGTTAGGGAACAAGCCAGAGAGAAAAGAAAGAACAAAAACAATACCAACAAGCCAATTCAGCTCCATTGGAGAGTTCAATTGGGATGCTATGGTGACCAGAGCAGACCGAACACGGGATGAGAACATGGAGACATGTGGTAAGGGGTAATGGCATCTGACCTGGTCCAGGTCTAAATAGGATCAGGTCAAGGGACAGGTTTCCAGGAAATTCTCAGGTCTAGTAACCTATTAGCCAGGTGTCTACTCCTCTTTCCAGGGATTCAGGCACACCTCTCACCCAGGGGCATTACCTTCTCCACTGTGTAGATAAGATGCCAGACACTGCCATTTACCATGTAGCCAATATATATGGCGCCAACGAGACCTGACCTCCTTACTTCAGAAGGACAGTATCTGGACAACATTACAAGCAGAAGTAACTTAAAAGCCTAAACTTTCTAGGGAGTAATTATCATCCATCCATGGGCAGGATGGTCAGATAGATGGGTGGCTGGCAGAGGATAGAGTGGAGTGGTGGTTCAGAGGCAGTGTGTAAGAGCTCATGGCTGAGCTGAGGAATTTACAATCTATCATGTAGGCAATGGCACCACAGAGAACAATGTGTTTGGGTTTTCTTTTTCCCCAGCACCTCCTTTTGGAAATATTCTCCCTCTTTTCATTCAAAATTCAAGTCCTCAAGTCAAAAAAGGTAGAAATCTGACTTTGCCTGGACCCCACTTGTGACCGCCACCCCAGAGTCTTCCAGATCTTTAGCCATAGCGGTTGCATCCTACCTGTGGCCCCTGTTGTTGATGGAGCTCTTGTTATGAGTGATGTGGGCTCCATCACAGGAGGCCATAATGGTCCTCTTTGAGAAGAAACCGAAGAAAGGCTGAAATATATCAGCAGAAGCAAACACCACCAGCAGACAGAAGAGAAGAGTGGGAGAATTGAAAAAGAGCCAAGGTCTAATATCACTAAATTATTCGGTGTAAATTACACCTCCAGCTAGCCACCTGGCTTAGATCTGCTCCACGAGCCAGTAAGTTCCTTTTAGCCCCAGACCTTACTTAATTATGCTTTCTGTCACTTCCAGTTAAAGAAGTGATGGAACTACACAGGAGGAATTTATTAGAAAGGGGATAATACAGGCAGTTGGCATGGTCTCACATGCAGAAGTGGTTGTAAATTAAATAGAGGTATATCCACTGGGAGAAGGCCATTCTGAACAGATCTCAGCAAACCATGGAAGAAGGTGCTAGGCAATTATTTGCCAAATCTGACAGTCTTCAATAGGAGAGATGAGATTTATATATTTTATGTAGACTAGAAAGGAAAATGAGGATCAAGAACAAA
Organism: Megascapheus bottae; assembly: GCF_031878675.1. Lineage (NCBI taxonomy): Eukaryota > Metazoa > Chordata > Mammalia > Rodentia > Geomyidae > Megascapheus > Megascapheus bottae. The sequence continues at coordinate 3,195,969 of NC_143533.1, read as the reverse complement.
TATAAGGCCAGGCACTAGAGACTGAGATCTAAGGATTGTGATTTAAAGATAGCCCAGGCAGGCAAGTCAATGAGGTTTTTTTTATCTGCAATGAAATCACCAAAAAGCCAGAAGTGGAGGTATGGCTCAAGTGGTAGAAAGCCAGCTTTGCATGAAAAAGCTCAGGGAAAATGCCCATCCTCTGGGTTCAAGTCCCAGTACACACACACACACACACACACACACACACACACACACACACACACGAGCATAAAATTCCTATCTCCATTTTGTCTCAACAGCAAGGCTTGTAGTCTTTTCCTAGAGCTGGTGTCTACATGAAGAGCATGGGACAAAGTGCTTATTTTGTCTCTTACCCATGGCATGCAAGTGCCGTGTAATGTTCCTCTTTTCTCTGCCCTTCAAATATTTTTTTAATTGCACTTGCTACTGGTAGCTCACACCTATAATCCTAGCTACCTGAGGATCACCATTCAAAGCCAGCCCAAGAAAGAAAGTCCATGAGAGTCTCATCTCCAATTAACCACCAAACCCTGGAAGTAGAGCTGTGGATCAAGTGGTAGAGCACTGGCCTTGAGCAAAAGAGCTAAGGGACAGCACCCAGGCCCTAAGTTCAAGCCCCAGGATTGGCAAAAACAAACAAACAAATAAATAATAAAAATAAAAACCAAGCTCTTCCAACAAGGGCACAGATTTATCATTTCCAAACTCACTTTCTAGGCTGTTGGGTAGACTGGGTGGTAGAACGCTTGCCCACCCATCACCTCATGGAAGGAAACAAACAAACATCAGAATTCTTCTCTGGAAAATGTTCAAATGAATGCTGATGAGTCTGGCTGTTTTGGATGGGCTGTGTACCTTAAATACATGATTATTCAGGAGATTCTTGATATTATAATTCTTGGTTGTTGTCTTTCACTTACCGTAAGCCTTGGGGGGGTTGTTTACTTTCAAAGGAATTGTTGGTTCTCTAGGATTCAGGTAAATTGAGATATCATATAAATGAGCCCAGTGGTTTGGGAGATATTTATCTGCAAGTTTGAAGTAAACTATTAGAGTGTCATATCTGAGAAGCTACTAGAGGAATCTGGAATTCTTCAAACTGTAATGGTGCCGAAAAGACCTCAGATCTAAAGATGTCCTATGAAACGTGACTTTTTATGCAGATTGGCAGACAGTTGACCGAGGAAAATAAATAAATAAATAATATATACACCCATACGAGTGTATGTACATAAACATAGTGCATAGATGTATATGTATGGATATATATTTGAATGCATGCATATATAAATATATAAATTATATATAAATATAAATTATATACATGTATATAGTTAGTGAGGTCTAAGCATTCTCTTTTTTGTCCTCTTGTGACTTACAATTCAGGATGATTTCATATGCAGAAAATTACAAGTGTCTCAAGCAATGAAGATGTTTCTCTTTCCATCTGATTAAAAAAAAAAGCCTGCAGACTCGTAACTGAAAGGTTGCATTGTGCAGAAGATTAAGAATGCTTTGAGAAGTCCTGTGGAAAGCTATTATATTTCTTTCCCTTAAATTTAGATGGAATGATTTTGGACACGGTGGGGTGGGAGTGGGGATGAAAGAGAAGCAGAATAAATGAATAGAGCACATGATTTTAGAGGTTAAGAGCTGGAGACCAAATGCAAAATGAGGAAATAGCAAGATGTAAGTGCAGGTATTCAGGACTCATGATTAATAATTTAAAATATTTTAATAATAGTAATAATAACACTAATAATACTGAACTTTGAGCTTTTGCTTTCTGCCAGTTCTCCCTGGGAAGCTCCATATATGTGTTACATTACTTAGTCTTGGTGATTTATTGAAATTGGTATTATTGCTGCTCTGTTCTGTGTGTGTGTGTGTGTGTGTGTGTGTGTGTGTGTGTGTGTGTGTGTGTGTGTGTGTGCTGGTATTGGGGCTTGAACTCAGGGCCTCAAACTGTGGCTTAGCTTTTCCACTCAAGTGCTCTACCACTTCAGCTACAGCTACACTTATGGGTCTTTGCTGGTTAGTTGGAGATAAGAATCTCAAAGACATTCCAGCCCAGGCTAGTTTTGAACCTTGATCCTCAGACTTTAGTCTCCTGAAGAGCTAGGATAAGTGTGCGCCATGTTAGATGAGGAAACATAAATCCAGTGGGAGAGTCCACTTCTCTGTGTGACCACCTCTCTTATACAAGAGGACAAGACAGAAGGGATGTGGATAGGAAAAGGAAAAAAAAAACTTTATAAGAAAAGAAAAAAAATCAGATCGACTACAAGAGAAGCCTCTGAACCAAATACAAGGGGCCTGCAAATAAATAAATAAACAAACAAATAAAAGAGCTGCCCAGGGACCCATAAAAAAGAATGAATAGCAGAAATGAGGGCCTAGCTGAGGTTAGAAACCAGAAATTTATAGAGACCCCAATCTACATTCTCTGCTGCATTCTGCACCACCACAGGAAAGAAAAAGAAAAGAAAATGGATCATGGGATTCATTGTGCTGGGGGGGGACGAGACTCTGAGTCTGTGATTTAGACACAGTGCTTGGCTACAGCCTGTGGCATAAACAGTTCCCACTTTAATTCTTGCTTCTTTTCCTCCTTTCTTTCTTTCCTCTCAACAGGAAATCCTGGGTAATAAAGGTCTTATTTCCAAAGCCCTTTCTCCCTATATTCCCAGGAGCAGGTTGTGTTCTGTGACCGTGTTCACAGCTACCTCCATCGGGTTAAAAACAAAGAAATGTTTTCTTCCTTCAATGGCAGGAAAGCAACTATCTCCAGCTCCATGGCTCCAGTGTTGCTCTTGATGGGGAAAAAAATCACAGTGGAGTCTGAGGCTATCATGTTGAATCCCATCAGCTCTTTTCTCTGGGGATAGGACAAATCAAACTATTCCTTTTTCTGCAGGTTATCAGAAAGAACATAGACCACTCGTTTTTTTAAAACATTTATTGTAGATCTGAGGTTGTTCTCATAATCTTAGAAACTGGTGATATATATTATATATTTATATATTATATATATTTTAAAAACTGGTCCCCAAAGACATTTCAGGGGAATTACTTTTTAACAGACAGATGTAATTGAGTTCCAAGCAAAGAGGTGTCAGGGGTAAACCTGCCAAGGGGATGGGGATTGTGTATGTCATTATTGGGACTTGAACTCAGGGCCTCAGGTGTTTAAGTGTAGCTTTTTTCACTCAAGGATGTGACTGTATTGCTTGAACTATACCTCCACATCTGAATTTTTGCTGGTTCATTTGAGATAAGAGTCTGTTGGATTTGTCTGCCTGGGATGGCTTCACATTGGGTTCCTCAGATCTCAACCTTCTGAGTAGCCAGGATAATCTGTGTTTTCTTCACATACAGAGATGTGGGAAACAAAAAAAGGAAGATTACTCAGGAATTTGCAAAATCTTCCCCATTAACTCTTCTGTCAAACTGAGATACAAAGGAGGGAGCTACTCAGTATTTTCTAGATCCCCCCCCCCCAATTCAATTAATAGTCAAGTTCTACACCTCTGTGAATCCTGCCCAGTCTTCCCATAAGGATTAGTGTTGTTCCCCAGTGAACATTTCATGAGCAGCTAAGCTCTGGTAGCTCGCACCTACCATCCTAGCTATTCAGGAGGCTGAGATCAGAGGATCACAGTTCAAAGCCAACCCGGGGAAGAAAATCTGTGAGATTCTTATCTTCAATGAATCCCCAAAAGAAGCCAGAAGGGGAGTCCTGGCTCAAGTGGTAGAATACTATCTCTGAGTATAAAAGTTCAGGGACAGTGCTCAGCCACTGAGTTCCCCAGGATTGGCACACACACACACACACACACACACACACACACACACACACACACACTCACACACTTCATGAAAGCAATCAGTGGGGTTTTGTGCTCATTATTTCCCTCTACCACTGAGCACTGTGATGATACATACACGTTTGCCAAATAGATGAAGAGATCGGAAAAGTAACAGAGGCTTTACAGTGCCATGGTTTGCCTTAATAACTGCCACGACCCAACGCTTTCTTCTCATGTATAAAGGCATCTAGCTACTAATGCTTCTTTGGGGATCTCATTTTACTGACTCCAGAGACATGGATGGACCTGGACACAAATAAAATATGTTTTAAGTGAAGAAAGCCAGGCTCAGAGAGACAAAGGACACATGTTTTCTCTCCTATGTGGAAGTTAGATTGAGTTTATATATATGTAAACATATACATGGTCTTATGTATATTATACACTAACTTATTAACTGAAATATGATATATGCATGGGGAGGAATCCAGGGGTGTAAGTCTTTTGAACAACTAACTCGCACCTAACAAAATGAATAGTAGGAAGTTGGAACTTGAGGTGTCAGTATGGGGTGAGATGGGAGAGAAGTAAACAAATGGAGAGAGGAAATGAGGGGTTCAATGTGGCCGTTGATAGTCAATGTGTGTAGGTGACACATGAAACTCCAGTTTCCTTGGTATTAAGCTAACCCTGTTTCCCTGAGTGGTCAAATAATCCATGATTCCTAAGTCAAGAAGGAAATAGGATGGGAATAGAAATTCATCTTTCCTGAAAAACCATTAATGGTTAAGATCACAAGTTCCATGCTCAAGGATCCTAGATTGCCAGAGAGTGTAATGAGAAGAACCTAAAGGGAAGATTATTGTTGTAAAACTACACTTTAGAGATGGGGACTGTGCCACATAGGAAACGTCATAAGAGGCCTTGCCCAGTCTTTCACAGAGAGGTAGAAGTTGAAATGGAAACCACAGCCCAAGTCACAGAGTGGACAATCTGTCCTACAGCAGGACTTATGACCTCCAAGCGATGTTCCCAATTGCTTTTTCAACTCCCAGCAAAGGTCAGCTTTGAACAGCTCTGATCTCTGGATTGCTCGGAAAAGGAAGATGCTGAAAGAGGCCAAGAGAAGTGAGACTGACTTTGGGGTGCCATTGTTTAAGTGGTCAATTGGGAGAAATCACTCCTAAAGCCATGAGTAGAACCCAGATACCTTGTTGTGGCAATAACTGTGGGATATAGCATAGCAGTGGATGTATCACGTTGCACGTTTGGGTGAATGCTTCTCACTCCCGTCAGTGACAACCATTTTAAACTCGTTCTCTGGTTCCTTTTTTATTTTTTTAAGAGAAAGCAGAGATCTAAAGCAATAGAGATTTATCTCCTAAGGTTAGTGATCGTGTGTGCTCTCTTAGTGTCTGAGAACCACAACTCCTAATTCCTATGAGAAATTAGAAGCTATGTGGACTCATCCTTCCCACTCAGGTTTATGAGAAAAACCTGAGGAAGATGCTCGAACTTCATTTCTAGAAACATTTAAGAGCCGTGTGCCTGTGTGTCTTGGTTCTCAAGCCTCTCCTCCTCCTCCTCCTCCTCCTCCTCCTCCTCCTCCTCCTCCTCCTCCTCCTCCTCCTCCTCCTCCTCCTCCTTCTCCTTCTCCTTTTCCTTCTCCTCCTTCTCCTGCCAGTCCTGGGGCTTGCACTCAGGGCCTGGGCACTATCTTGAGTTTTCTCAAGGCTAGTGCTCTAAGCACTTGAGCAACAACACCATTTCTTTTCTATGTAGGAGGTACCCAGGACTTTGTAGGAATCAAACCCAGGACTTTGCATGCTAGGCAAGCACTCTACCACAAGGCTATGCTCCCAGCCCTCTTTGTCATTTTCTGATGCAAGTAAAACAGTAAAAGCAGATGCATTTTTGGAATATCATTGCTCTGAATATATCATTAGGAACCTCCTCTTCCTCCTTCATTTTCTTTATCAGCATCATCCTCACCTCTACCGTTATCATCATCATCATCATCATCATCATCATCACCTTTCCCATTATAGTTGTCATCAGCATCAGCCTCACTGCCATCCTTTCCATTCATGAAACCCTCTATTCTTTTCTCATGTCTTCTCCCCTATTAACTTACTTTCAGAGTCTTCACAGAGAATTCTGGGTGATGGGCTAGATAGGATTGATCATACTTTGATTATAGATAAGGAAAACTAAAGCTTGGATTGCCCAAGCTTGCTTGATTGTTCAAGACACAGGCACAGTCAAGGAGAAGACCTGACTATTTCTGTTCTCAACATCATGGGGCAGTGACCAAATTTTCTTGAAGGAAAGAATGGGGGACATGAAGGAGGGGGAGCATGAAAGTGGGGACCAAGAAATTGGGGCCTTAGAGAAGGGGGGGCTCAGAATCATTCTCATATGATGAGCTAGAGCAGATCACATTCTTGTCAGACTTCTTTGAATTTTACCTGAAGGGCTCCTGAAGGCTGAATAGAATTCCTAGGACTAGAACTCAGAACTTAAGAATTCAGAAGTGGGGGTGGGGGGAAGGGAAATGGGACCCAAGACATGTGAAAGGTTATCAACGTATGTGAATTAATGTACCTTCTATCTGGCAAATATCATGTAACCCTTCTATTAATTACAATAAAAATATATGAAAAAAAAGAGTTCAGTCGAATATTTACTATACATGCTATTGTTGCCTCCACTCAGACTAAAGATTGGTGGGGATGTTGTTGAGTATTTTTGTGGTTGTGATGGCTGTGTGTTGTGCTAGAAGGACTGAGCTTCAAAGGAAAGGCTTTGGTATATTGTCGGTACAAAATGATACTTGAAAAAACAAAAAGAGAAATGAATACGGTGCACCGACAGCTTCACTGTTTGGAAAGCTGGATTCTCTTTTTTTCTCATCTCTAAACCACTTAGCCCTTCAGAGCTATGAATCATGCATTTGAGGGGGACAGGGGCTAGAGAATGGAATATAATTTATGCTTTGCTAATTGAAATCAAGTATAGCATTCAATCTCCCTGAGAGTTGGCCGGCTCTTGCTTAAATGTGTTATTAAGAAATGTTATTAACCTAACTGTATGTTTACGAGTTGACCTGGCTTTTCTGGATAGAAGATAATTCCTTCATAAATATCTCCCCACGGAGGGAAGGGACACAGCTTTGTGGCTTCCTCTCAGAGTCACAGGATCCAGGCAGAGTAGATACTGAAGAAAATAAGCCCTATCAAGTATGCCTCTCTTCTTAGAACTACACTGTCAAATGAAGACCCTTGAAAAGAAACACCTTCAGAAAGCCAGGGTTCTGGACTCTGTTCCATTTGAATCCAGGTAATTAAAACCCATGGGTGAACTGGGAGTGTAGCCTAGTAGTAGAGTGTTTTGCTTGCCTATCATAAATAAAGCCCAGGGCTCGTTTCCTCAGTACCACATATACAGAAAATGCCAGAAGTGGCGCTATGGTTAAAGTGGTAGAATGCTATTCTTGAGAAAGCTCAAGGACAGGTCTTCCTTGTACCTGACAGGCATTCCTTTCCTGTAGCTGACCACTGCAGGGAAAGGTGTAGGAATAATTTCAGAAGGATGTCACCATTTTTATTTCCCAAATCAACATGGCTTATCTGCCGTATTAAAACTAGATTTGCTTGGCCCATTTATGTATTGTTTGTGTGAGAACACGCACATATGAGCTTTCTCTCTAGGCTGACCTTGGTGTTGGAATGCCTTGTATTTGTGGGGACAGGAAGACAGGTGGACAGACAGCCAAGGAGTTGAGAATTGAAGAGTAGCTTTGAGAGAAAGTGAATCCGTGTGATGCTTAGATAGAGGAGATGGGGTGGGGCGGTGTATGCTGGGAGAGTAGCCCTGATCCCTTCAGTGCTGACTTACAGCCAGATAGGTAAAACTGTAGCTATGTTACAGCATGGCCTTTACCTGACTGCCACTGACTTCCATGAGGGAACAAATTTCATTAAAAAGCCAGAACCTTTCCTTTAAAGATATGGGGGGGAAACCCTGGGGTGAGGAACGGCACCTAGCCCGTGGAATCATTTCCACAAAAGGTTGCAAGTCTGATGAAAGGGCAGAATGGAGAACAAAGAACTACACAGACAAGACTTTGCTCCAGCTATTCTCAAACATTCCTTTTAAGAATATTGTTGGCCTGGTATTGCTGGCTCACACCTGTAATCCTAGCTACTCAGGAGGCTGAGATCTGAGGACTGTGGTTCAAAGCCATTTCGGGTATGAAATTCTGCAAGACTCTTGTCTCCAATGAAACCACCAGAAAACCAAAAGTGGTGCTGTGGCTCAAAGTGGTAGAGCACTAGACTTGAGCTAAAAAATTCAAGGACAGTGCCCAGATCCAGAGTGCAAGCCCCCATAATCAACAACAATAACGAAAAGAATATTTTTGAAGGGACTGCGGGTTAAGTCCTTGGAATTTCCTTCCCCACCCAGCCCAGAATTCTAATTTGAAAAGTCTAGAATGGAGCTCATAGAGCTGTGTGTTATTTTGTTTCTTTTGGTTTTATTTTTACTTTTTAATAGGATCTCACTATGTAGACCAGGCTGTCCTGGAACTCAAGATTCTCCTTATTCAATGTCAGTTGAGTTCTGGGATTACAGGCTTGACTTGGAAGCTAGGTCTTAAATATAACCCACAATTATAGCCAAGGCTGAAGCCCTCTCCCCTTGCTTTGCTTATCAAATAAGGCCTCATATTCACCAGGCCTGCAGTGTAAGCCCTCTGAACAGGAAGACATTGCCTCCCTTTCTCTATGTATGCATTAGTACTGGAATCTCTCCCTTCTTTTACTTGGATAGTAAAAGTCTATGTGGACGCTTCAATTCGAGATTTTCTTATCTGAAGAATTCTTCAGCAAGGCTTTTTCTGACAGTGGTATAACAGTCCAGTCCTGGTAGCGCCCACTGAAACATGGACATGTGTACTCCTTTGGGGGTCTCTGTACTAGTCCAGGAATCACCCTGCCCTACAGACAGAATTCTCCAAAGACTCTCCAGCCTGGCTTTTCTGTCCATTCCAGAGGAGGAACATTACCCAGCTTTCCAGTATGGGGGTGGAGCCTGGGAAAACGGAAATGACCAATTACAAAGAAGCCATCAAAAGCCATTTATCAGGTTGCATGAAGCTTTATAACAACAAGGTTTTCATTGGGCAGGAGAAATGACAGTTTAATTAAACAGTTGAACAGATTTCATTCCCCCTCCCTCCCCAACCATCACAAATTTCCATTTTCTTTTTTTACTAGAACAATTCCTGGGTTTGGAGATTTATGAACAAGTGCTTTTATGTCAATTGCTGCATTTCATCCATTCACACTAATGGGAAAAGATGCTTTATTTGGGAGCCCTTAACTGGGGAGGGGGGCACCTGCAGACAGACTTTGCCCGTCCTAGCCCCCTATTTAAGCTGCATCTGACAAACGGATCACAGCTCTTGTCAGTGCCCCAAGAGAGACTGGTCCTGTGTGACCTTGACCAGGGTGGTGGTGGGTAGGTTGAGGAGGTGTGGAGACCAATGGGAGAATGGTGATCATTCTCTCCCTTTTATTGTATCCCTAACAATTCATCCAAACAGGAGACATGGCAGCTTTCTGATCTTTGCTTCTTTAGGGACCTTGGTGGTAGAGGTGGGGTCGGGGCAGGGGGGGCAAAATAGTTCCTTAAAACATGCCATTGGGCCATGGTGCTTGAAGGAGGAGGGTCTTTAAGTAAAACAACACACTCCACCCATTGGATTGGATTGGATATTTTTTTTCCCTGCCCTAAGATAAGGTCATTTTTTTTGCCACCCTGTTGCCCACAGTCCCTGTGGGACTTCTCTACAATCTCCACGGGACCCGCTCCTCAATCCCCGTGGGTCCTGCTACTCCACAATTCAGGTCACTCATAAAGACAGGGGAACCCTTCCCTGCTTACGTAGCTCTCAGGAAGAAAGCTTCCGGGGGTGTCAGCTATTTTCATTTTATTTATATTATTATTTTTTAAACTTTTGGTGGGGAGAGGAGGGGCTTGCCTTTGCCTTCCTCATGTGGGGAGAGAGGATATTTGGGATTGGTGAGTGAGAGAGGCCAGAAATGAATGAGTGAGTTTGATGGAGATCTGTGTGCTTTCATGGAGTCCTGGAACTCACAGCCTCAAATGGCATTCTGGGAAAGAAACCCAAGCATTGGCTAATGCACCTGTGTCGGATGCTCAGCTAAGAATCTGGGCTCCCCAAACTAAAGGAAGAACTCCTACCCAGGACCTCTAACTTTCCTGGAGGCTGCTCAAAATACAAACACTTGGTGGGATGGGCCTCTGACTTCGACAGACCGTGTGCCTTATCTCCATTCTCTGCCAACAGAAGGTGAGAATTCATGAAGGGGTGGCTAGCACGTCAGGTCTACCAGAGGCAGCTGGCTGTCCAGGCAGGCCTGGCTTCCCCTATCGGAAAGACATTGATCCATCTTTTTGCCTAAATTCCCAGTACTGGAGCATTCCTGACTGGATCCCAGGAAGGAAACCAGCTGGGCCCTCTAGGTCCCCCAGAAGGGCAGATGCCACAGGACCCTGGGGGTGAGAGGAGGGGATAGAGGACTCAAGTTAACAGCATTCCTGTCAACGGATTTTAGTCTGGTCTCATTTGTCACCCTCTTCCTGTTCCCACTGAAAATCTTGCCCAGTCATTTGGTAAAACATCCTATTGAAGGGTTTGTAGAATTTTTTCAGTCTGTGGATGACATCGGGGTCAATGCGAGGGTGAGTCCGGCCTTTGCTTTTGCCTAAACACCTAGGGGCGCTGCTGTCTTCGGGCTTCTTGAGGCAGGGGAACCCCTTGGTTTTGTTGAAATAGAAATGTTTCTCTGTCACCACACGCTTGAGGCCTAGAAAGTCTTGAACTTTGGCCATTTCCCCAGCGGGGTCCACTATGAGTCGTTCCCCACTGACAAAGAGGATCTGAGAGAGGGGAAAGTACTGGAGCCAGTTTTCCAGGTGCAAGGCGTAAATCCCGATACGGATGGCGCTCCAGGAGGCGTCGATCAGCCCCAGAGTCCGGTTTTTAAAGGCCAACACCTCAAAGGTGGGGATCTCAGGTTTCTTTGACAGTGTCTGCGTGTAGTCAGAAATAGCCCTGGTCACAGGGTTTCTCACCACCACGATCAACTTGATGTCTTTGGCCATAGAATGAATGCGCTTCGGTGCCTCACTGGTCACAAAGTAGCTTGGAGTCTTCTCCATGGTAAGCTGACCTTCCACAGTCTTGGGCATTACATTTCTGGAAAAGGAAGGAAAAAAAAAGCAATCAGAAAATGATTAAGGCTGCCTTGAAGTTCTTTAACAGCTTTGTGCACACAGGCACACACACATACACACAATGGTAACTACACACTGATGGCTCAACACCTGTAATCCTAGCTACTCAGGAAGCTGAAATCTGAGGATTGCCATTAGAGGCCAGCCTGGGAAGAAAATTTCATGAGATTCTCATAAGCCAGAAGTGAAAATGTGGCTCAAGGAGTAGAGACTAACCTTGAGCAAAAATACTAAAGGGATGGCCTAGGTCTTGAATTCAAGCCTCAGTGCATGCATGCGCTCTCTCTCTCTCTCTCTCTCTCTCTCTCTCTCTCTCTCTCTCTCTAACACACACACACACACACACACACACACACACACACACACACACACACAGAGTAACCCTGAGGAGTCCTGAAAAATGGATAAACACTTGGGGTTTCTTTTAATCCGTAATTCCGTAGTTCTAAGTGACGGTCAGAAAAGCCAGCAGATAGCTTACTCTTTCATGAGACTCTTCCACGCCTGGGTTTAAATGGCCTTTCTACCTCTTACATGTTCTGTTTAGCCTAGATGCGTCCCTAATTTCTCTACTATTAGTTTTATAATCTCTGAAATGGAGATAATGATGTCCCCGACTTCACATTGCAATGTGAGGATTAAAGGAGATAATTCTGGAAAGCATTTAACAGAGATTCTGGCATGTACAAGAGCTTAATAAATTAAAGGTCTTCTTATTGTTGTTGTGGCTTTTAGAAAATGTTTGATCTCAACAACACCTCCAAGATTATCTAGTCTGGGGTTGGTGAATTCCCACTCATCTCTTGTTGTGTGTGTGTATATGTGTGTGTGTTTTGTATGACTCTAAGCTAAGAAGGATTTGTAACGTTTAAGTGGTTAGAGAAAGAAAAAAAATCTCCAAATAATAATAACAACCTGGTGTGATACATGAAAATTATAGAAATACACATTGAAATGCTCATAAATAAACCTTGGCTGGGGGAATCAGACATATTATTTTAGTGACACGGTACCTGTAATTTCTTTTATGTCATGAAAACTTGAACAGTATAGTTGAGACAGATACCATATGGCCCATCGGACCTAACACATTCACAGCACGCCCTTTAAGGAAAAGTTTCATACACCCCTGAAGTTATTATTGAACCAATGATTCACTGAAACCCAGGAGCAATGAAAGAAATCAAATAGATTTTTTTTTGCATGAACCCCACCAGGTAAATCACATGCCTCATCTTCATTGGTAAGATTCTTGAATGTACTGTGAGTTCAGTGGAGAATAAAAATGACACGTAGAGAAAGCACCTAATAAGTCTGGTTTAAACGATGAGATTTTTTTTTCCCTCCATGTTTTATCCAGGCTGCCACTAACAGATTCTGTTTCCTAGAGGCCCACAAGTTAAAAGCCTATGGTGCTACTGGGAGGTGGTAGAGCCTTTGAGAGGTGTGGTTTGGTGGGGGAAGTTAAGTGATTGGGGGTGTGGCCTTGGAGAAAATATTGAAATGACAGCCCTTTCCTTTTCCTCTTGCTTTCACATCCTGACAGGGGATAAATGTTAGTCCAGCCAGTGTGTAAGGAAAACATCCATGTCTTAAGTTCTATTTCCGTGGGAAGAATTAGTCCCCTGTTTTACTATGTCCCTCTTCTACGCATGGGCTTCTTCTATGTCTTGCCACAGGCCTAAAAGCAAGAGTGTCAAGCAAACACAGGCTGAAAATGGCCAAACCATAAGCCACAGTGAACATTTCCTCCGAAGGTGACCATCTCAGTAGTGGTTACAGTAACACTAAAATGATTACCAGAGATTCCACCCCACACCAGGGCCCACATCTTGTTTGTCCTTTGATGAGGGTATATTTGCTCCTCCATCTCCTTCTACTTGTGCTTGTCTTCAAAGTACCACTATCACAGTTTGGACCTCTGGATTCCTTCGTACTCCCCCCCCCCACAAATCCTTATGGATGAGGTAAGCATATCCATGATAAAAGTAAGTCTAGGGCCCTATTCTGTATCCAATTTGCTGTAGGTATATGTAGACCAGAGTTAATGGATGATAAACCTGTTCAATACCTGTCAGGGCAGCAACCACCTGCTTCCAGGTGCTCTCATAAGTCTAGTCACTCCTGAGCCTCGCACCAAAGAGGAACATTAAGGATTACACGAGACCTCTTTGTTAGGATGACATGCTTTTAAAACATCTCAGTTAATAAAACTTAATTCCACACAATGATTCCCCCTAGCTTCTTCTCCTATAATTAAATTTATTTACTATCATGTGTATGTGGGAGGGGGGAGAAAGAATGACTTGTCTTTTATCTCTAATTCACATGCTCTGCCAATAATTAATTGCTGCTGGGTTTGGAGCTTCCGCGGCAAGTGCTTTTGTTAAGCAAGAAGAATTTGCTTGGTAGAGAAAATTCACGAGAGCTGGAAGTTGTTAGAGGATAACGATTGGGTAGCATGGAATTTGGGGGATTACAGAATGATGTATTCTTCTAAGTATTTCCAATGTTTTGGGCTATATGTGTGCCTAGTTTTGTTTGTTAGTTCCTTGGTTTGTGCAGGTACTGGGGCTTGAACTCAGGACCCCATGCTTTCCTTTGGCTTCCTCATTCAAGGCTGGTGCTCTACCATTTGAGCAAGCAACAGTTCTACTTCCATTTTTTTCTGGTAAATGGGAGATAGGACTTTTCTGCTCAGGCTGGCTTCAATCCACCATCCTCAGATCTCAGCCTCCTGAGGGACAGGGAGGGAGGAAGGGAAATTCCCTGTGAGATCTTCTTAACCAGAAATGGTATCATCATTGCCACCTACATTACATTGGCCAGAACTCAGGCGCATTCTTACCCCCCCACCCCCAAACAAGGAAGACCTAATAAGATCTTATCTTCATAGGACTGGAAGGAATGTAAAAATGATAACACAGGTGAGTCACTGAGGATTTTGCCCAACAGATCCCAGAATCTGTCTTCACTTAAGCCCGCTCCTCAGAATCATCTTCCCTGGTTCAGACATTTGCCCCGTTCATATTCTTGCAGTGTCATGTGCATGAGACCCAAGACAAAGATCAGAAATGCTGAGGGAAAGAACTCAAGTCGAGAATCAGAAAAAAAAGTCAGGAAAAGTAGGCAGAGACCACAGAGGGCCTTAGACTGTGGGAAGGATATAGATCACCCCCTTATGTGATGTGATGAGAAACCATTGAAGAATATTGAGCAAGAGAGTATAATAGGTTATCTGTCTGTCTGTCTGTCTATCTATCTATCTATCTATCTATCTATCTATCTATCTATCTATCTATCTATCTATCTATCTATCGCCTTATCATAATCCTTTCCTCAGTATTCCATGGATGAGTATGTGGGTGAGTGAGTGAGGGGTGTGCAAAAGAGTGCAAAGTCTGGGAGCCCAGAAAGTTGTCGGGGGGGGGGAGGGAGGCGTGGAATGGAGTACCTGCTCTTCATAGATAGGTTTTCCCCTCGCACTGGAACTCAGCATGTCTGGCTGTTGTGCCATCCCTGTCTGAAAGTCTCTGCACTTCAGCCTGGACCATATGGTGAGAAAACACCACAGCTGGACTTGGAACAGCTCGTTAACAGTATCTTGGGTGCTCAGAGCAAGCTGTGACATCAGCGTCAACATACAGTCCCGAGGCTGGTTCTTGCCAATACCACACAGCTGCTCTCACAGGCCCCGATGTTTATGAGACACTACTCAAATCTCACCCTGCCCCTACCCGCTCTTACTGCTGCGGGTGCTGGGCTAAGTACAGGCTGTTGGCAAGCAGGCCAGCAGAGTCTGGGGGTAGGGAGGGCTTGATGGAGACCTTTAGGAGAGTAAGCACACAAGGCAGCGTACTCCCCTTATTTATTCATGATGGAGGGCTCAGTCATTCCAGGCTGGGTTTCCAAGTTGAGAGTTCAAGTCCTGGGGTTCAGAGATGGACTGCTCTTTATGAATCTCAATCTTTGGGCTCTCCAGGCAAGCGAAGTGCACCAACTGCAGGTCCAGACTTAAACAGTTTTCATTCTCGAGGTAGCTGTGTGACCCTGTGCCAATGCCTTAACCCAAGGATAGGTGATCATCCACTTAACGACGCTTCAACTTTCCATTTTTTTCATCTTCATATTGGGAGAAGGGAAGCAGTTAAAAAAACATGACTGAGTTTTGAATTTGGATCTTTGCGTGGGTTTCGTGAGGCATGCGGTCACACTCGCATTATATTGTTGTTTTGTTTTAATGTACACCTTTTAATTTATCAGTTGTAGGGCTTGAACTCAGGGCCTGGGTTCTGTCCCTGAGCCAGGCTAGTGCTCTACCACTTTAAGCTACAGCTCTACTTCTGGTTTTCTGGTGGTTCACTGGAGATAAGAGTCTCCAGGGCTTTCCTGCCCAGGCTGGCTTTGAGCCACAACCCTCACATGTCAGCCTCCTCTTCATCCTAGGATGACTGCCGTGAGACACTAGTGCCCAGCTTTTAGTTTATTTTATTGAGCAGAGATTGTGCAGTGTTGTTCAGGTGTCAAGCTCTTGGCTCCAGCAGTCCTCTTGCCTCCCCTTCCCAAGTAGCTACGGCCACAGGGATATACTACTATACCCAACTATTGATATTCTGTGAGTGTGTTTGTGCGTGCTCACACGTGTGGTATACTCAGGCCTGTGCTTTCTAAGCACGCACTCTACCATTTGAGCCACACTCATATGGCCTCTTTCACGTTTAGTTTACAATTCAGATAGGATCTTGTGCTTTTGCTCTGGCTAGCCCAAGACCATTATCCTCCTATCTCTGGTTACATATAGATATATATAATATTATATATTGCTGGTTTTATATATATATGCACTATGCACTACCTTATCTGGCTGATACTCAGTGTTGATGGTGGACATTCTTTTCCAGTTGTCAACACAAACACGTAGATGACCCACTAACACTTCTCAGTGTACTAGGCATTGAGCTATGACTCCCAGCATTGGGCATTATAATTGCATTCACTTCCAGTAGTTTTTGATTGTTGATGGTCTATGGTAAATTAAGTTGCACCTATAACTTCTCAGGAAAGCTATCCTAGGAAAAGCGCCCATCTCCTAGGGTATAGATTGAGTATTAAATGAGTTAATAGCTAACGAGATACTTACATTTAGCAGATTCTTCCATGCATTAGTTATTCTTTTTTTTTTTAATTCCAAGGTTATTACCAGCACACACTGTACCCACTGTAGAGATCAGAAAGCTGAGGCCTGGAAAGATGGGTCACTTTGCTCCAAGCCAAAAGAAGTAGAACTTGATTCAATACTGATTGGGTTTGACACTGTAGTCCATACAAATTGCCTAACTGTGCTTGATCAAACTTCAGAGCCTCTACAAGGTCACATAGGCAGCCCAAGGTCATTCTGCTAGTAGGTAGGTAGCCAGGTGGAAACTTAAAATGAGTTTTCTTTTTTAAAAAAAATGTGAATTGTAAAATGGACTGTCACTGATTTAGTATGGAGAGGAACAGGAACCAGGTCAGAATCCTTAGAAATTGTTGCCAGATCAAGCTACATTGTTCAATTTATATTATCTGTCTCCAGGGCCTCCTTTAGAGGGAGAGAATGAACACCATCATGAATGTTGAGGGAGGAGGCAATCAAGCTTCGGAGATGGGAAGCTGTCCATTCTCTCTAGCAGGGTTAGCACACAGCTTGCCTCTGGCTTGCCTGAATTACAGGTGTGTGGCTACCTTACATTTCTCACCAATGTGTCCTCCAGGAACAGACATGGCACCTAAATGAGCACTGTTTTCTGAGCTTTCCTGATGCATGGTAGTAAGAGCTGGGGCCTGGGGCCAGTTCCTCCCCAAGAAAGAAAGAAAGTCACTTAACATTTAATCGAGCACCTGCTCCTCCCAATACAATAGCGCCAGTGATTCTTGCTCAACCTCACCAGCACCTTCCAGCTTACAGAGCTCTAAAAGAGAGAAGGAGAAACTGAGAGTCAGAGGAAAAATGGATCCTTCCCAGAGATACACTGCCAAACTTCTGCCCTGCCTTGGGAAACTCATTGTGTTGTTTAAATCCAAGTTGGTGAGTGTTGAACTTCTTGACAAGTAGAAAAGTCGAACCATTTGGAACTATTCTTGGGTCAGGATGACACCAGCCAATCAGAAGCTGAGAAGAAAGGCCTGCTGAATTACAGTCTTGATGTGACAGCTAACTTGCCCAATGAGTCTGTAGGTGGAGCCTTCTTTCCCAGGATCTCAACTTCCTGTAATAGAAAGGCCTCAACAGCTGCCTGGCTAGACTGGACAACCCTTTATCGTGGGAGCTTCTCTTCCTGACAGCTGTCAGTGCCAGGAACAGCCAGCTGTCCTTTGGTTGTAAACCACTGGCCTAACCCATACTATCTAGAGGTGAATTTCAGTTCTTCCAGTAATTCAGGGTGAGACTCTGGACAAATCACTTAACTTCTCTGTGCCCAGATTTATTTGCTCATGATGTTTTAAAAATGCAATGAGAACTGATGGAGTTTGCGTGAATACCAATATACATGTAGACTCATCCATGTCGCATTCCTATGGTGAACTATTCAAGGCTGGAAAAGTTATGAAGGAGTTTATTTTTTTGGCTCCTAGTTCTGGAAATAGGAGGTAGAGGGCTTGGGTTCTTGTGTTGTCATGAAGGTTCAGGATATCTCACAGCAAGGGGCAAGAAGATGTGTTTCTATGACTTTTGGGTGCTTTCTCTCTCTGATAACACTAGTATTCATTCTTGAAGCCCCTCCTATATGACTTTAATCCTAATGGCCTCCTAGCAACAATCACTGGCTTAATTTGGATCCTGGACTTGGACTCAGGGCCTGAGTGCTGTCCCTTAGCTTTTTCACTCAAGGCTAGCACAATCCCACTTTAGCCACAGCTCCACTGAAGGCTTTTGGCTCCACTTAAGGCTGGCTTCGCACTACAATTCTCAGATCTCAACCTTCTGAGTAGCTAGGATTGGAGGCCTGAGCCACCCAAGCTCCACCTTCTTATCTCACAATGGGAATTCAATTTCAGTAATTCAGTGCGTGGAGCCTCAGGGCGTGTGTCACAACTCTATTCATTCCCATGCAGCTGTACAGCAACATCCTGTAACTACTGTCCCCATGATAGTTACAAGAGAAGTGGCTATATTACTACGGAGGCAATCTGTACCATTCTAGATGCTCTTTCCCAGCTCCTAGAGCAGTGAACATGCAGGAACACACAATCTGGGGCCCTGGTACTGAGTGTGTAAAGCTCTCTGGCCAGACATGGTATAGAAGAGATGGAACCAATGACAATGCCAGATTCCACATGGGCAAATGAAAAGCCATGGCACCCCCTGCTCCCTGAACAACTTCAAGAGACTTATCCAAGCTGGCTCTGAATAATAGCCAATGAAAGATATCTGTTAACTAGGGATATGTGTTCCCAGGAAGGTGGCATGGGAATTAAAATATAAACACCTCTGGGTATTCTGGATCACACTGTAATGTGAACCAAGAGTCTGAGGAATCCTTTATCTGTTGCCATCTCATGCTATACATTCACTTGCAGCTGGAAACATTGAATTGACAGTAACCAATTCAGGGAACAAGTGTATACATAAGCCAGACAGGTGGAGGAGAATGATGATATTGAAGATGCTTGTGAGTGCGTGTGCCTTAGATCTAATTAGTGCCCTAGCTGGGGGAAGGAGGGAGGGAGTGAAGGAGATAAGAAGGCACATAAGGATGAGAAAGATACTGGAAAGCTTGAAAGACTGGAAATGTGGATGTGGAGATGTGAGTGAAGGACTGACAGCCTTTCCCTGGGTGATATGAGCAGGGAATTTTGTATGTTTCTCAGGCCTCATGATAAACGAATAGAAGAATAAAGGTATAAAAGAGGGGACCGGGGGAGTGGTCCTCTGGCATCTGTGGCAAAATGAAATTGTGTGTGGCTCTAAGACTGGTTGTATTTGGGGCGTGAGTTTTGATGGATTTGTCGTGAATGTATTCTTCCAGCCACAAAGTCACTGGGGATGGGGTAGGGGGAGAACTTGTGTAGCCTTCTGCTTACCCATTCTGTTTGGCAAAGCTTGGCCTTTGTGGGGCTCATGCTCTGCCACTGCCCTGATTAGTAGTTACTGGATTTGTTTTTGTTTTTTCCTCTGTCACTCCTGACCTTTTACAGACACGATCACTCATCTACACCATCCACACACCACCATATGACAGAAAGCTAAATTCTCCATGCCGTTCCATTGAGAGAGCACAGATGGCTGGATGAATCCTTGAAAGTACATTTGGCATCTGGTCATTATTGACTCTAGGAGTGTGAAAGGTTGTGTGTGTGTGTGAGTGAAAAATTGTTTGTGTGTGTGTCTCTGTGTATCTGTGTCTGTGATATTTACATGAGATGTTTTTTTAAAAATTGATTTGCTTTATGTAACATTTGGTACCTACAGGGATAAGGTAATCCCCACTTTTAAATGAGTGAGATCATGAAAGACATAGTCTGGGGGAAATCTCATCTACAGTGTACTTCTTGGATTCTTTTTATTCGGGCATATTCCAAGAGCTCCACTCTGCAGAACCTCACACATGCCACCTCTGTGAGTTAGCTGATTGGAATTTTCTTTCCTCAGGCTCAGTGTCTCCAAGAGCAGGTACAACAATTAAAACGATGATTACAGAGGTGCCAGGGCATCGGTACCCATACTTGATGCTCAGAGTCTAACAGGCAGTGACAGGATGGGGCCTTTTCTTCTGTTCATGCTCCAGGCATCTCTCCATCTCACCTCCAGCTTCTTCACCCTCAGCTGGATGGCAGCCTTTCACTGCCTCAGGCCAGCCCTGGTTATCTCTCACCTGTCATTGTCAGCTGAGGCTCTGAGCCCCCTTTGGTCTTGATGAGTTGGCTTTTGTCACTACTTTCCCCACACCTTCATACATGTGTTTGCCCTCCAGCCTCCAGCTGTATGGGGCTCTCATGGATCTCAGCCTCTGAGGAATGAAAATGGGAAGCTCTTTTGATGTTTTTTTGTTTTGGTTCTAACAGATATTGTTCCATACCTTTATTTACTTATTTTCATTTATTATTCGTTTTTTTTTTTTCATTTTCTTTAAGGCCAGGTGCCCATGGCTCACACCTATCATCCTAATTCCTCAAGAGGCTGAAATCTGACGATCACAGCTCAAAACCAGCCCGGGCATAAAAATCTATGAGCGTCTTAGCTCCAGTTAACCACCAGAAAACTGGAAGTTGTGCTGTGGCTCAAAGTGGCAGAGTGCGAGCCTTGAGCTGAAGAGCTCAGGGACGGCAACCAGGTCTAGAGTTCAAACCCCATGACCGACCAAAAGGAATGAATTTGTACAAAGGAGTTGCCATTCAACAGACTAGTTTATGTATGTTGTACCTCTTAATCAATGTCACCCCTTTTAACATTCTCATCCAACCCTCCCAGCTACCCCCGTCCTCACATGTCTTCATTTTTAGGGTGCCATTTAACAAAGCTGTTTATGTATACAACACATCTTGATCTTGCCATCCTTTCAGCTTCTTTTCCTCTCCTTCTGCCCACCTTTATTTTGTTCCTCGGTTCTGTGGCATATACAATGTATTCTTTCCTGTCTAGTCTACTCATTTGTTTCCTTCATACTCTTCCTCTCCCTGCCCCCCCCATGCAAGAACCCATTTTCTAGTACTCATTTTGTTGGGCTTTGACTTAGTCTTTCTAAAGAACTCTCCCTTTTGCACCATCTCCACAGATTCTATAACACATCAGTTAACTCATTTATAACTGTTTGGGTGCCACCAGTGTGTTTAGTTCTCGATTTCTAGGTGCATTCTAGCTAGAGTAAAACCATGCAACCTGTGCCTCACTGGTGAGGTGGCTAACTATTTAGGCAGGCGAACCTACCAGTCTGCCACGTTTTCATTCTAGTCTGGCCTGCACTTGGGTTAGGCTTTGCTTTGCTTCTCCTGTACCATGGTTGAGACGCCTTGGGACTGAGTAGAGCAGACTTCTGGGTGTGTCTTTGGTTCATTTCCGGAGAAGTTTAACCAAGGGGGAAACCTGGACTGGAGGTGAGCGACAACATGAGCTGCAAGGGGATAGAAAAAGAAGAAGAAAGTGGAAGTTTCCCAATGCAGGCACTCTTTCTCTCTACTTCCTGGCTGTGATACGGGAGTCTCAACACACACCCTCTCCCCCATGATGGAATGAAATTCTGGGAACTATGAGTCACCATGCATTTTCCTCTCTTAGGTGGTTTCTCTCAGGTATTGGTCACACAGCCTGCCACTCAAAGAGGCCCTGTGTTGTCTTTATAGATGAATTATTATTGTTTATTACTCGTATATATCTCTGGGAGGGCAGTGTTTGATAATCCCATCCATTTGTACCTGTTGTGATGATCCGATCATGGTAGTTAGTCTTTTCCCCAGGGGCACTGGTCATTTGTAGCTGTGTATTCTAAGCATTGTCTTCAACCTTCTTTGGGTTAATATCCTTTAAATTGTGGCAGCTGGGATCCTGGCTCTGTCTCCTTCTTTGCGAACGACTTCAAGAAAACTACTAAACCACCTCAAGTGTCCATTCTCACATTAAATAAGTTGGAGGCTGCAATCAAGCCCAATCTCAGCAGAGGCCTTTTGAAATGTACCATGCACATGGGGTGCCTGCAAATGCCCAGTGCAAATGTATATATGTGTGATATAGGAAGTCTGGCTGTTTTTTTCATATGTAGGTTTTTGCTAGTCCTGGGCTTGAACTTTGAGCCTGGGCTCTGTCCCTGAGCTTTTGCTGTCAAAGGCTAGCACTCTGCAACAACTGTACTTCAGACTTTTTTTGCTTTTGGGGTAATTTAGTGAAGATAGGAGTCTCATGGACTTTCCTACTAGGACTGGTTTTGAACCACAATCCTCAGATCTCAGCCTCTTGAGTAGCTAGGACTACAGGTATGAGTTACCAGTGCCTGGCTCCCCTCTGGATTCTTACAGCACGCCACCTTAACATCTGGGCTGTGTGGTGAGCTCACATTTATCTTGTCTGCATCCTTAAAATGAACTTGGCTTTTTTCTTTCTTTCTTTCTATTTCTCTCTTGCAGTTCAGGGCATCTGGTCAGTGAGACAGATAATGTTCAGTGAAAGCACTTGATAGTTTATTGGTGAAAATGTTGCTGGGGTCAATCATGCCTGTCTATGAGAATCTGTAAAAATAAGTCAGGCAAAATGGAAGCACCCAACCAAAGGAATGACAGGTGTGAATGTGGCTGTGCAGAGAGAATGCATTTGGCCATACAGCTGCGTGCCAGCTCTAGGGCTTGGTTACAGTTGAGATAAAGCATTGAAGGGAAACCATACTTTCAGTGGAAAGAATGCAGGTCACAAACTTCCTTTTTGTCCCTACCGTTTATTTATTTATTTATTTTTGCTTTTCTACCAAGTGTCCAGATAAGAGACTGCTACTCTGTCCTTGAGCCGTTCCTTTCAGAAGGTTGCATTCCCCAAATCAAGAGCTCAAGCATCAACGATGTAAAATACAATCATTAATTAATTAGTGCACCATACTGTGACTGTATTTAGATCTGCCTTTCACAGCTTGGGGAGCCTGAAATACTAAGCAGATTTTTAAGCCAATCAATCTCATAGAGGAACAGATGGAGAAATGACAGATAGAAAAAGAGATAGGTACATACCTAGAGAGACATGCAGAAACAGGCACGGACTCTCTCAGTGATATGGAGAGCTGGATATGATCACATAGGCATGCTAATGTCAACTCTCTCTTCTTTTATTCCCCGTTCTCAGCTCACTCTGCCTCGTAAAATTGGAACTCTCCACCGTTAAGCAACCCATTTAACTTCAATCCCTTAACGTGTGTGTGTGTGTGTGTGTGTGTGTGTGTGTGTGTGTGTGTGTGGTACTAGGGCTTGAACTCAGGGCCTTGAGCTCATGCTCAGCTTTTCCCCCCACTCTATCACTTGAACCACATCTTTCGCTTGCCGCCTTTTGGTGGTTGGTTGGAGATTCAGGAATCTGGCTGGCTTCGAACCATGATTCTCAGATCTCAGCTTCCTGAATAGCTAGGATTACAGGTGTGAGTGCCACTAGTGCCTGTCTGGCTACAGCAATTATTGCAAGAATCGAGTCAGCCATAGTCCATAAGAACTGTGTATAATCCATCCAAGTACTAGTTATTATTACATCATCCTTAAATCCCAGGAGCAATAATAAGTATGTGTACAGTAAATGTATATAATATGTGCAAGGTCACATGTAATAAGTATATGTAATATATCTAAGATGTATATGTAATACTAAATATACCATATTATATCAAAATAGAACCCCTACATCCTGCAGTTTACAGATCCATATATAATATATGCTCCAAACTCAAATCCCTAAGAGCCTCTCTTTCCAAATACTTCACCTTACTGTGTTTCCTTTATATTTTTTTGGTATTATGTTGGCACTAGAGCTCTTCCTCAATCTGGAGTAGTATTTCCCCTGATCTCTACGCAGCTGGTATGATCATTCGGGTCTTCCATTCAACGGCTGCCTGTTTCTGTCCCAATACAGAAATAACTAGCCACATGTAACTTTTTAATTAACTATAATTAACATTCAATCGCTTAGCTGTATGAGCCATATTTCAAATGCACAGGAGCACAAGTGAGGACTAGCCATTATTGTCTTAGAAATGTCCGTATGGATCGAGGCTATCCCTAGTCTCACAGAAAGTTCTAGTAGAGAATGCTGGTCTAGAACCACCCCCTGTGGCTTTTGCCACTTCTATACACCATTGAAAGTCATCCAAGATAGGCTTTCCTTGTTTATATTGTTCTCTATCCCCTCTTCATTGTTCACAATGATCAGAATCTAGAATTATCTCCTGGACTTAATGGACATAATTCCCTTCCAGGGAATTAAATTACAGGAGGGGCAGAACTTGGCTTTGTCCATTTTTCTTTCTCATAAGGCATGGGGCCACATACATTATTCAATAAATGAACAAGTGAATGGTACCCTGATAGTCACACACATATCAGGGTGTATCAGCCTGTGTCTCTTTCCTACCATGTGGTAGGAAGGCAGAAAACAGAGACTGGCCTGCTGAAAAATGTTGTCATCCCCAGCCATCACAGCAAAGTGTAAGTAGTTCAATACAGAGAGGCCTCGATGATGAAATAGATATGGCATGCAGAGTCAACACATCCAGCTCCCCTAGGCAGGCACAGGAGAGGAAGAGCTAGGACCGGAGTTGGAGGTTATCTACGCTAGAGGTAAGGTTATACACCAAGGATCAATTCAAGGGCTGGGAGTTCCATAACAAGTTCAAAGTCCATCACTTCGGGGTGGGGAGGCACTCTAGGAGGCAGCCATACCCTGGCCTCTTTTCACACTGGTTTGAGAATTTCCTTAATGTAGCCATAGGGAAGCTGAATCCCCAAGTCCTGAGAGTTTCTGCATTACAGGTTTTTAACACACATACACAAATCACTCTCCATGGCAATATGCCAAATGAAGAACCATTTAATACATGTGCCTTTGTTGAGCCTTAATGGCTTTGAACTGTGTCCAGGGACTGGACTTGGTACACATGGCCTGTGTTTCCCAGGTTATCAGGACACCTTCCTCCCCCAGCTCTGCCCCTCCTTCCCCAGTCCCCACCCCCTCCCCGAGCCCCATCATTGACCTTACAAGGTCCGCTTGTGTTTTCTTGTCTTGCAGACTCTGTGGGGAGGGGGTGGGTGGAGAGGGGCCAGTACAGACTCACAGGAGAAGCTGGCATGGTTGGACCAGATTAACCCCCTGCCTTTTCCAGTTGCCATTACATGTTACATATCTGTGCCAGGAATTCCTGTACCCCTTGGAGAACTTGAAACAAGTGGAGCTTCGTGTGAGCTCTGAGTAGAGAAAAGTCTCAGTGTGAGAATAGAAAGGTAGAAATTAGCATGGTCTGCTGTGACTGTTCAGAATGAGGAGACTGGTTAACAGCTGACGTATGGTTTAACTAAAACAAGTACCAGAAAGCAGAAATGTATTGTCAGGAAGGTGTGGGGAGGGGGAGACTGAAAGGAGGGAGTTCAGACCAAGGAAGAGAGGAAGAAAAGGGAGGGATAGATAGATAGATAGATAGATAGATGGATGGATTTTCATTTTTGAAAAACATCATCAGTAACCAGGCCATGTCTGGTTGTTTTCCCCTTTCTTCTCTCCCTCCATCTCTATAGACGAATCACTAGTACTAGTAAATGTTAGCTCAGGCTCATAAATGCATAATGTCTAGCTCACAAACCTCAACTGCCTGTAATCGAGACTCATGCACATGCAGAAGAGATTGCATGCGTGCGTGCGTGCGTGTGAGTGTGTGGGGGGGTGGGGGGAGGAGGTTATAAATGACACTGTCGCCTGAGGTTGCTTGTAGGAAATAGGGCCACTGAGATGGAAATTGCAGCCTACATTTACTGCCTCCTCCTCCCCTTTCCCACGGCCACCCTGGAAGGTAGAGGGAATTAGCTGTAAATATTTTACAGTTGGTAATTTGCCGGCGTAAATCATCATGCATTCTGTGGGGGAGAGCACACAGAGGCAATGTCCTTCTAGTTGTCACTTGTGGTGGCGCTCTCCTCCCTGCTTTCAACCTGCTCTTAATTCTGTCTTCAGTGTGCTGACATCTGGGTAGTCCTTTTGTATTCTGTGTTCTGGGATGGGAGATACTTTTCTGTCTGGGCTGGCTTCAAACCATGATCCTCCGATCTCAGACTCCTGACTAACGAGATTACCAGAACGAGACACTGAGCATCTGTGGAGTGAGGCAGAATTCTTCACACTCAAGACCAGGGTCTTTTGGCTGTTAATATGCATCACCTAACATGTATATATCCATTCATTTGGGAAGCAATACGTGGCTGGTTGGTATATGCCGAGGACTCTAC
This sequence comes from Megascapheus bottae, assembly GCF_031878675.1. Lineage (NCBI taxonomy): Eukaryota > Metazoa > Chordata > Mammalia > Rodentia > Geomyidae > Megascapheus > Megascapheus bottae. Next base: position 3,169,897 of record NC_143533.1, on the reverse strand, counting down.
TAAAACCAAGAAGATAAAGATCAAGAGGGACAACGAATTCAAGAGAATCGATTTAGGAGATCTTTGATAATACCTAAAACTTACATCAACAAATGCTCAATATTAATATTGATTAAGACCTCATTATCTGTCAGGCAATACTCCAAGAGATTTACAAGAATAAATGTTTGTAAATCTTCACAGTCATCCTCTGAGGTGGAAAGTCCCAGGCTCTCTATTTTAAATAAGAAACAGGAGCTTATCCAAGGTCCCCTAGCTGCCAAGATTCCACAAGAACAGCCCCTGTTTCTCTAACTAGTTACCTTTCCTGACAGAGCAAAGGGAAAATGGGTAGACTAGGGTCAAACCCCTGTCACACTTGTTTTATCATGTAGATTTGTTACCAATTGATTTCTGTACTTAACAACAATGCTTTTAAGTCCTGATTCTGGGGAGACAATTCTTGGTTATCCCTCATTCACTCACCCCCTACCAGCTACTTCTACTTTTATTTTTATGTTTTTATTTATCTTTTTTTATTGTGGGTTACAGTTACATTCATCAGGTAGTAGGTGCATTACTTTTCCCACATTGATACCCCTCTTATGTTTTTGTCCTCATTTCCCTCCCCCCACCCCTTCCTTACTTTCATTTTTTTTTTTGCAAGAAAAGAATTAAGCTCACTGGGGGAAGGTATGATATTGTCCCCCCACGCCCCAGAAAAAGAAAGACATGTGCTCATTACCTGACTTATGAAATCATAACTCCTTAATAATAAGTTTTTTTTTTAAAGAAACTATGTTCTGAGAACAACCCAAACACACAAAACTACCCAAAATGATATGCTACCAGCCTGGAACTGGAACCAGAATTGCCTGACTCCAAACACGAAGCCTTTTCTTTTTCTTGCAAGGGAGTGATGAGGAAAGCTGATGGAGACAGGGTGACAGGGTTTGATTTTGGAACGGTGAAGCCAAAAGGGAGACCAATGAGTGGCTGAGTTTGCTAGAAAAGTCCAGAGGAAGCTAATCTGAGATAGTCTGTGACTAAAAACAGTCACAGACGGGACAGCAAGGCATGCCATGGAAGAGAGCATCCACGTTCATGGAACTAGATGCTTTGCTCAGATTTCTAAGGTACCCAGGCTGTGACAATCTGCTTGGCAAGATGGAAGGAAGGAAAGCGAGGCCCAACAGGCAAAGCAGAGGAGTTCCCATGAGGCTCTTTCCTTCCTTCTCACTAGTGCTTAGGGACCAGTCCAGAAAGAAGCCAGCCATATTTGATTTTGCTTTTCTTCGACTCCTCAGCACTCTCAGATTCCCAGGGGGTCACTGAGTCTCCTGGGTCTTGGCTATTGTTAAGAATTTTCCCAGTTGCCCAAAGATAGGAGCTAGCCTCCATGCTTCTCCCATCGCCTCTCCTCTAATCAGAGGGTTGCTTGCAGCTGTGTGAGTATACAAGTGGCCAGACATGGGGTTGCAGCAAGTGACAGAGCACCAGCCATAAGCCAAAAAGCTAAGAGACAGAACCCAGGCTGTGAGTTCAAGCCTTAGCTCTGGGAGGTAGGACGGATGGGAGTGGTCAGCCCTAATTGGCAGAGGTGAGGTATCTACACTTCCTAGCCTGTCTCCTCTTTCTCCTGGAGCTACAGCTAGATATCATGATTCTTAGAGGCCCTTAGAGGGGAATTCAGTGATTATACTGGGTCATATGAGGATGCTGTAGGCAATAGAATGTAGTTAAGATGATGCCAGGACACCAGACTTCCCGCATAAAAAATGCTCCCACTCCTATCCTCTACATTATTTCCACTTCTGTGTGGTGGGTTTTTTTTTACCCAGAGCCATCTTAGAAAATCTTGGTGTCTAGGATGACAAAGCTTCTATCAACTCGGAGATTTTCTGGGTCACTCTGTCCAGAGAACTTTTCTTACCCTTGCTCGTTAATCAGAAACCCCTTTTGCTAATGAGTAAAACAAGCTGAACAATTTTGATTTATTTATTCATTCATTTATTTATTTATGCAGTACTAGAAATTGAATCCTGGCTATCGTGCTTGCTAAGCTGATGTTCAGTATGACTGAGCTCTTATTCCCAGCCTGAGAATGGCAACTCCTACTGTGTTACTTTACATCTGACACCTAGTAAGTGCTAAATAAAATGTTTGCTTCCTCTCCCCGCTCCCCCCTTCCCTGAAATGCAAGAAAGAACCGGAGCAGAGCTGCTGGGACAGAGAGGGAGGAATGGATCCTCTGCTATTACTGAGAAAAGGTGGCAGGGAGCCCCTGTATCTGACTATAGAGGAAGAAAAGGAGACACAGCCAATTCTGGGCCTTTCTATTTTGTGAATGGGGTAATACCATTTATGCTTGCCCCAGGAATGCTTGCCCCATGCTTGAAGTGAGACAGCAGACAGAGGGGTGAAAAAAGGCAATGCATAGGGCAGAAAGGAAACAGGCAAGGAGGGAGAGAGAAGGAAGGAGGGAAGGTGGGGAGGTAGAAAAGAGATTCTGCCAGAGGCTTCACCCAACAGCTCAGCTGAGAATTCACAGGCTGGTCTTGGAAAGCCTGCAGGGCTAATCACCAATGTCACAGCAGGGGGGAAGGAAATATCTGAAATAAAGATGCTGGGTGGTGCTGGGTACCAAAAACCCTGAAGGTCTTTAGAATAGAAAGAAAGAAGCCCTGCTGAGCTGAACCACGGGGATCCATAGCACCCAGGCTAGTGTGTGCTTTGTGCCTTTCAAGTGGTCAGTACGGCTTTTAGGACTGATCCTTGTTGCCTTGACCCTCCAAAACCCAATTGAAATAACTTTCTGCTGTCTGTAAATCAAAAGTGTTGGCAGGAAGTTCATACATTCTTATTATAATACACTAGTCTGGTAGTTTACACTATTTTTAAAAAAAATCTTTCTCTTGTATCCTGAAAGACAGGAACTCATAGCTTTCTCCCCAAAAGGAAGACAGATAACAAAGCTTTTTAAGGAGATAGGAGATGTTAGAAAATAGAATTGGGGGCAAGCGGATTACAAAAGGATTGTAAGTTTGGTTACTTTGTTATGAAAAGATGAAGGAGAGGAGAATAAAAATATCAAAAATCCTAAATCAAAGGCCTATCTCTCCTCTCCATCCACTCATCCATCCATCTAACAAGCACTGATCAAGGACTTTTCTGACTGCAGATATACACAACTAGTTTAATGCTTCATGTTGTCCATTTGTTTAAGGGCATTTAGTTCCCAAGTGACTCTCTCTCTCTCTCTCTCTCTCTCTCTCTCTCTCTCTCTCTCTCTCTCTCTCTCCTCTCTCTCTCTCTCTCTCTCTCCCTCCTCCCTCCCTCCCTCCACTCTCTCTCTCTCCTCTCCCTCCCTCCCTCCTCTCTCCCTCCTCCCTCCCCCCCCCTCCCTCCCTCCCCCCCTCCCCCCCCCTCCACTCCCCCCCCCTCCCCCCCTCTCTCTCTCTTCTCTCTCTCTCTCTCTCTCTCTCTCTCTCTCTCTCTCTCTCTCTCTCTCTCTCTCTCTCTCTCTTTCTCTCTCTCTCTCTCTCTCTCTCTTTCTTGGCCTTGAACTCTGGGCCTGGGCACTGTCCCTGAACTCTTCAGCTCAAGACTACCACCCTATCCTGGAACCACAGCCCCACTTCCTGTTTTCTAGTGATTAATTGGAGATAAGAGTCTCTAGGTCTTTTGTGCCTGGGCTGGCTTTGAACCACAATCCTCAGATCTCAGCCTCCTGAGTAGCTAGGATTACAGGCATGAGCCACTGGAGCCCAGCCCAAGTATGTATTGAACACTTCTCAGGTCATAGACATTGGGACAGTTTCTCTATCTTCCTGGAAGCCACACTGCCTTTGGGCCCAGGGTAATGGGGCTACCGACCAGGAATGCAGGCAAACCCATTGCCAAAAGAAGAGGGGCACATTACACCCTTGAACAAAGGAAAAGCCATGGAGACAATGCAGCATGGTAAGGTTATTTAGGTTGCTGAGTCTACTGGAAGCATAAACGAGTCCCAAGGACAGGCAGAGAAGGTACAAGGGAAGCATGTGTTTGGGTCTTAGCTCCACAATGTAATATATGGGCAAGTGGCTATAGAATAAATGAGCAAGGCAAAAAGGGTGTCACAGAAAGCCCACAGAGGAGGGCACAGAGTCAACTCCCCTAAGCCCCTAAAAGGGGATGATGGGAGATGTGTGTGTGTGTGTGTGTGTGTGTGTGTGTGTGTGTGTGTGTGTGCCAACCCTGAGGGTTGAACTCAGTGCCTCATGTTTTTCGTTCATGACTGGCTTTCTACCACTTGAGCCACAGCTCCACTTCTGTTTTTTTTTTGTTAATTGAAGACAAGAGTCTCATGGACTTTCTTTCGTGGTCTGGCTTTGAACCATGATCTTCAAATTCAGCCCTCTTTGAGTAGCTAGAATTACAGGTCTGAGCCATTAGCACCAGCTCTTATTCTGGTTTTATATTAGCCACCTTTGTGGTTTTCAAACTTAAACGTCTCTTGGGGCATGGGGGGGGCATTCTAGGGTTGTATACATAAAACCTCATAGCCTATTTTATGGGAAATGTAAGGAATTCGCAGAGGTAAGGCTGAATTTTTGCTGAGTGGCCCCCTCTGCTGACTTCCTAACCTCCCTAGTAAACTGAGAATCCATTCTACCACCAGGAGGTCAGCCTGCTCCAAATTTCTTTACTGCAGGCTCATCAGAAGTATCTCAATGTACTTTCGGGGTCTGGGCAGTACAGCATCTTCTCTTCTTTCTCTGGCATTGTGCCATCCCTCTCTATAACTCAGCTTTACTGATTCTCTTTGCTGTTGCTTGGAGGCTCAGCATCTCCAAATTAAAACTCTCCCATTACTATTTACGATCTCTTGCCCTTTGGAGAATGGTTGCAAATCTTCACCAGAGCCCCCCAAGGTCCCCATAGTGACGGCTGGGGAGGAATTGCTGGTCACCTTCCCAAATCCAGTGGCTTTGACAGGCTTAGTTTTTTTTTGAGGGGGGGGTTCTCATCCATTCTTGAGGAATTGGGTCTAACCCTTTCCACATCCCTCTGAGGGATGAAAGAATGAATCGTCTTCCAGGAAGGGCTCAGATGCATGTTAGGGAAGCATCCTCAATGCTTTTCAGCTCATAGACCTTGGGGAATTCTAGCCGGCACGGACATACACAGTTTAATGATGAATGAGCTCTGAAGGATGGATGAAAAAGAAAAGACATATCCCAACACTGGGAGATTCCATGTGACTTATTCGAGTCCCACCCTCAAGGAGAATACTCCACTGCAAGCAGATAGGTGTGAATTCTGTCACAGTTCTGACAGTCACACTTGTGCACAATCCAGGAGAAGTGGTTTGACTAATTGGAATCAGATCCACGATTTTATCTTATTTTTTCAAAATTAGCTATACTATCATTGTGACAAGGAACTGGTGTATATTAACTTCCAGGAATACCTCTGAAACTTCCTTCTGCCATGTGTACATCCTAAGGTATCTACTCACGATATGATGGAATAGGAATTTGTATTAAAAATGATGCTAATTAGGAGCTTGCTACTTCAGATAACTATTTTCTATTCATTTTTCTTACGGAGCTCCTAAGATGCTACCAACAAGTGCCATTTGTCCCTAGAAAACTGAAGCCCAGAGTGGAGAGGTGAAGTGACGTAACCACAGTTTCACAGTCCAAAGGCTGAGAAGTGTGTGTCCATTAGCAAGTTTTCCTTTGCTCTGACAGAATGTCTGAGAGAAATCACCTAAAGGAATCTAACCAATGCTGTTTGGAAGAAGGGAAGAATAAAGGAGGGCATAGAACTATAATAAAGGAGGTAAATCTGTTCAAATTACCCTGAATGTATCTATGGAATTATTATAACAAATCCTGCTGGTATTATTAAGTAAGTAAGTAATTTTTGCTGGTCTTGGGGCTAGAAATCAGAGCCTGCGCACTGTCCCTGAGCTTCTCAGGCTCAATGCTAATGCTCTACCACTTGAGCCACAGTGCCACTTTTGCCTTTCTTTTGAGTGGTTTTTTGGAGGTAAGAGTCTCATAGACTTTCCTGCCTGGGCTGGGCTGACTTGAAACCACAATCCTCAGATCTCTGATTCCTGAGTAGCTAGGATTATAGGCGTGACCTACCAGTGCCAGACTTCTGTGAAGATTTTTCTTAGAGATGACTCCAGAGAAAATGACTGCATATACTTTGCTAAGATTGCGAGCTAAAATCTGGATGCTCTGACTTAAAATATAGCCTGCCTGGTCCATAAAAAATGTTAGTTAATGTAGTTTGAGGGTAAGGATGGGAGAGGGAATAATGTGGGAGGAAACACTGTTCAACACATATTGTACTCATAACCTCACTTACGGAATTGTAACTTCTTTGTACAATGACTTAACAATTGAAGTTTTAAACAGAAATTGAGGACAGGGATTATTGGTAGAGACCCTCAAATAGAAAGGTAATCCTGTGTGTCTGGAGCTGAGAGAAAATAAGAGGATCTTGTATTCCCAGTAGAAGGACATGAAATACTTGCAAAGATGCCAAAGGCAGGTAAAAACAAGGCTGTGATTTCACATAGGGGCTGAAGCTCAAAAACACAGGTTGGTTTGCACTACGAAACTTTTATATGTGTATGCCCATGTCAGAGCTTGAACTTGGGGCCTGGGCACTATCCCTTGGCTTTTTCATTCAAAGCTGTTTCTTCTATTATTTGAGTCATGGCTCCACCCTCAGCTTTTGGGTGGTTAATTGGAGATAAGTGTTTCATGAACTTTCCTACCCAGGCTGGCTTAGAAGTGTGATCCTCCGATCTCAGCTTTTTAAGTAGATAGGATTACAAGCATAAGCTACTAGCACCTCGCAAACAACTTAGTTCATGCACAAGCACATATTTTCACCTCTTCCCTTGTTCAGTCATGATTAAAATGGACACATTTAGGGGAATGTGAACCTTTAATGAGAGCTGTATGAATTCATCAGTCTCCCCATTCATCCACAACCAACAAAGCCATGATTGTTTAACTACAACCAATCAGCCAATGCCCCAACCATCTAATGTCACAACAAATCAGCCAATCACAACCAAGCAGCCATTGTTGTGGCAAAGCCACCTGATCACTCTCTCCTCATCCCAGACAACCAAGCATCACACACAGCCATGACCAACCAATGCCAGCAAGGAAGCCCAACAATCAGACATCACAACTCACACTCCATATCATTACAGCCATCACGGCAACCAGGCAAGCCTCACCACACGAAAGCTCTCAACAGCACAGCGAGCTGTCTATTTCAGTTAAGCATTCCCTAAAAACCAATCAAGCAATACAAACAAAAGAGAGAAAAACACAACAGCCCATCTATCCTGTATAACCATAACGTCTCACAGCTCACAATGTCAGGCTTCCAACACAACTTCCAACACAACCAACTACGAGCACAACCAATGCACAAGTGCCATAAACAACCAGCTGGCATAAAAACAAACAAACAAACAACACTACCACAGCCAATAGCCAATAACACAACCAGCAACCAGGACTGTTTACTGGACATCAAGAAGTGTTCAAGTACGATCTGTGGAGAAACTTTCACCTTAAGCCAGTGAGGCAACAAGCATGAGGTTATTATTTTGTTATTTTTAGTAATACTGGAGTTCAAATTCAGAACCTCATTTCTTGCTAGGTAAGCACTCTACCCTTGAGTAAGTTTGACTTTTCAGTAGGCTGATCTCAGACTGCAATCCTCCCATATAGTTGAAATTACACACGTGCCACCACAAAATAAAGGTCTTGCCAATCTTTGCTGATTCTCTCATCTTTGCCTCCTATGTAGCTGAGATTACAGGTATGAGCCACCATATCCATTCCATTCCATTCCATTGTTATGGCTGCCTCCTCCTCCTCTTCCTCCTCTTCTTCCTCTTCCCCCTCCTCTCTTCCTCTTCTTTTTCTTCCACCTCCCTCCTCCTTTTTCTGCTGTGGACTTACTATCCTTCTACCACTACAACCTTGGCTACATTTTATTACATTATAGTCCATTCTATTATATAATGCTATGCTGTGTTTACTAAATTATATTAAGTGTGTGTACTATGTTCTGTTACATATGATTTATAATCTTCCTTAATGTAGTGAGCCTTACCACTGATACCCAAGTGGTACTAGCATGGTGAATGAAGGCTCACTCCTGTAATCCTAGCTACTTAAGGGGCTGAGATTGGGGGAAAGCAGTATGAAGCCAGCTGGGGCAGGAAAGCCCATGAGATTAAAAGAAATATCCAATTTAACCTACAATGAGCCAGAAGAGGAGGTGCGGCTTGAGTGGTAGAGCCCTAAGCTTGATCAGGAAAGCTTAGGGACAGCATCCAGGACTTATGATCAAGCACCAGGACACACACACACACACACACACACACACACACACACACACACCCCAATAACATAGTAAATGGAAGATTTAGAATCTCAGTCCAAGCAATATGGCATGCAACCACATGTATATATCCACAAGACCAAACTGCTCTGATTAGTGGGGGCCATTTCCTGAACTCCTACCTGTTTCCAGGCGTCCTGCTGAGCATATCACATGCCCTGTCTCATTTGATGCACAGTCTGTATCCCTAACATGCAATGCATAGCCTATGCAGGTAAGGAACTGGAGGGGAGAGGGGCTGTGAGGGATGGAAAACATGACCACAGAAGTGACATCAACCAATGAGCATTAAATTCATCAGTTGATTTGTTGAATGATAACTCTTTTGCCCAGTGACTTAAAGTGTGTGTGTGTGTGTGTGTGTGTGTGTGTGTGTGTGTGTGTGTGTGTTGTGGTATTTCTGGTCGTTGGGCTTAAACTCCAGTCCTAGGTGCTGTCCCTGGGTTGCTTTTGTTGTTGTTTTGCTTTTGCTCAAGGCTGCTGTATCATTTAAGCCAGAGCTCTACTTTGGGCATTTTGGTGGTTCAATGGAGCTTATCTCATGGACTTTCCTGTTCAAAACCGTCTTTGAACCAAGATCTTAAGTTCTCAGCCTCCTGAGTAGCTAGGATTACAGGGCATGAGACTCTGGCCCCTGGCTTAAAAAATATTTAAGGGAAACCCCCCCCCAAACAAAGAAAGATGATCTAATTTTCAAAGTAAGCGAAGAGGGAATTGCACAGTCAGTGAAAGAGGCTCGTTTGAGACTTGGAACCACTGAATAGTTTAGAGCAATCGCATTTATCTCTGGGATTGGAAGCTGCCTTGGGACACTGGCTCGCCAAAAAAGATCTGCTGACTGGCAGGAATTCAACAGGATGGCAGTGCCAGCTGAGGGCTCGAGGAGGCGCCTGGACCAGCAACCCATCACGGGTCACAACCCTGCCGGTTCTTCCTCAATGGAAGTCAGACCCTGGGCTAACTCTGCTGTAAGTCATCCTGGAGAGGAAATAGGCAAAGGCCAACCTCCTTGTGTATTGGTTCTCTTGCACTCCAACAATGGGAGAAGCTTCATCGACTGCTTCTGTCTGAGGATGCCAGATCCTTGCCTCTGCTTTCCTCAGGGAGAGCAAGAAGAAATCTCTATGGCTGCGTTTGCACGCTTGTTGTTTTCTGTGTGAAAACAAGTCTCCCTATCTACTCTCAGTGTTTTAAGAGAACACATCATATCATTCTGCTCTCCTTGAATGGTTATGGTCCTTCCCTACCACGAAGCCACACTCTTGGGTTCAAGAGAGGGATGACTTGAGAGTACTCTGAAGATTTCAAGTCAGAATCCCTGCACATGAGGTAAGTGAAGCAGGAGGAAGCATGGCGGCAGGTAGGTCCCAGGGTGCTTGGTGAAATGTCTTGTGATCCTCGTTCCCATTTGTATGCCTGAGTGCTTCAGAATCTCAACGCTGGCTTCAGAATCTCAACGCTGGAGCCAGTCTGTCCATTCACGGGAAGAGAAAGGCCTGTGGTGGGCAGGTGATTCATTATTTACTTAGCAGCACAGCTTGAGTCTCATGCTAACCACATCAAGATGATTGAAATCCTATTCATTGTAAGTAAATACATCAGAGCCTTTCCAGAGGGCCACTCGCTGCTTGGCGTGGCCAGCTACACACCTGCTGTTTGTGTCAATGGGCAAATGATAGAAGCCAGAGCCTCTTTAAAGGGCTTCTGAAAGCAGTGCCACCATATTCTTAATAACCACCATCACCCTGTTTGCCAGAGCAAACAGGCAGGAAATGGATCCCTAAAGAGTGTTTACTGAGCAATCATACAGCACCGTTCCATGTAGAAAGTTGGAACAAAGAAGCTGGGTGCTGGTGGCTCATACCTGTAATCCCAGCTACTGAGAAGGTGGAGATTTGAGAACTGCAGTAAGAAGACAACCCAGCTGAGAAAACACATAAGGCTCTTCTCTCCAATGAACCACCAAAAGACAGAAGTGGAGTTGTGGCTTAAGTGGCAGAATGCCAGCTTTGAATGACAGAGACAGAGGGTCTGAGTTGAAGCCACAGTATAGAAACACACACACACACACACACACACAATTTTTCAGGCTCTATCTCCATTTGGACTTCTAAAGGTAGGCTTATAGTCTGTATATCAACCAGGAAATAAAGACATAACACAGCACGGATGAAAAACGCAAGCCGAGATTAACTGGTGAGGGAGGCAGAAAGGAATACATATAATGGAGAGCAGGCTTTCTGTCTTCCATTTATCTAGTCTTTCTGTGCACCTACTAAGTGGCAGGTGTTGTTCTAGGTGTTTAGAAACCATAGATCTCATCCTCCTTGGTGCTAATGATATAACTGGAGCATTAGCCAGATGAATAAAAAAAAAGTATATGGCACAGGCTCACATAAATGTAGGAAATACATTGTAGGGTAAAGTACAGGGTACGTTTAGGAAGGTGGATCATAAAAAACACCAAAGGGACTTGACATTTTAACTCAGGAGGACCTAAGTATAGCTGAGACACTAAGAGTGTTTCCCCAGAATAATTCCATCTAGAGTAGGCACAATAATGCCTCTCCTTAGCCCAGTCTATGGGATGAGAATACTGAGGGCCAGGTAGACAGAATCAGAGATCTGTAGCTGCAAACCTGCGGTTAGAGCCCGGACTAATCTAAATCAGCTACCCTTTCAACGACAAGCTACAATGGGTTTATTGAGACGTTTCATGTAGGATTCTATCAGTTAACATAAGAGTCTTGATTCCTTGTCTAACGGATCATGGATAAGTTTTACCTTTCAAAAAAAATAAAATACCATCCCTTACCAGTGGTTCATACTACTAAGGAAACTGAGATTTGAGGATTGTGGTTCAAACCTAGCCTCTCTATTTTTGGGTAGAACAGATAAGGACAGAGATCCAGGCCACAGAGAAAGAAAGAGTGCCCTGGTCTTAATCTGGGTCAGAACTAAACTTTTCTTTTTTTGTTCTTTTTTTTTAAACTTCTGTTGTGAAAGATGCCTAAAGAGCCCATTTTAGAGTAGTTGTAAACTAGATACCCAAGAACTGCTAGCTTCTAGGATGACTAAAAAACTCCTATTTGTCCTTTGGAGCCCAAAATTATTGACCCCCTATTTGTGATTCTTCGACTCCCTTCTTAGAGAAAAATCCCCTTTCTTACCTTAAAAACCACTTCTCCAGTACCGAGGTGTCTCTAAATACAGCTTTAAATTGTGATTTATTTTTGAGAAGGTAAGACCAAGGATTTATACGGCTTTGGGGGCCTCAGATAATCTTTGGAATTTTCATAAATGTCTTTACGGTTAATATATAATGTTGCAATTTAAGATTCCACGAAGCATGCAAGACACTATGTGACATGTAAACATGGGGTTCTAAATGATCACTAGTAGAGTTATTCAAATACATTCTGTCCCTACCATAGGAAAGCAGGAACACATAAAACACAGCACAGCTCTAGGAATTCACAGTCTGTATGCCACAGATTGTGGGGGTCATGGGGCTTGAACTCTGGGCCTGGGACTGTCCCTGAGCTCTTCAGCTCAAGGCTACCACCCTGTCCCTTGTACCAGAGCCCCACTTCCTGTTTTCTAGAGATTAATTGGAGGTAAGAATCTCACCACTTTGTAGCTCCCGAGCTGGCTTTGAACCTTGATCCTCAGATCTCAGCCTCCTGAGTAGCTAGGATTATAGGTGTGAACCACCATATCTGGTTTCCACGCTTTTAATTGTAATAAACTATCTTCCTAGCCTACACACAGCCACAAAACACAAGCCCCTGTGGTGTACCACACAGAACTCCTCACTCTAATTATGCAGCACATCTTTATTTCCTCATTATTACATTTCATTATTATTATTATTATTATTATTATTATTATTATTATTATTTTGCCATTCCTGGGCCTTGAACTCAGGGCCTGAGCACTGTCCTTGGACTTTCTCAAGGCTAGAGCTCTACCACTGAAGCCACAGTACCAGTTCCAGCTTTTTTCTAAATATGTAGTACTGAGGAATCGAACCCAGGTCTTTGTGCATGCTAGGTAAGCACTGTACCAGTAGACCAAACTCCTGGCCAACGTTTCATTATTTTTTGAGCTCAAAGCCTTATCCTTGGCTTGGCTTGCTTTGTTCAAGGTTGACATGCTAACACACCTTTAAGCCACACTGCCTGCCTGGCTTTTTGCTGCTTGTTTGGAAGATGAAGTCTCTCTGACTTCTGACGTTTCTGTCCAGAATGGACAGCTGTGAACTAGGATCCTTCAGATCTCAGCCTGCTGAGGAACCAGTGAGACAGAGACACGAGTGACCACTGCCTAGAATCTTCCTGGCTTTGGAAATGGATCCACTCGGGTTTAAGAATTCTGGTATTAGAGACAGATTAGCCTGGATTCAAATCTTAACTGTGCATTTATTATTATCTGTTGGCCTTGGGCAAGACTCCTAACCTCTTTTAACTCAATTTTCTAATGAGAGTCTATAAGATTTACCTTATTCATCGAGCTGTTGAGGACATTTATGAACATTATGAATGTGCCGCCTAAAATAGCATGGAAGAAATGGTACGATAATGTCTTTCTACTCAACAGTGTAAGCCTCATAGTATCTCTCTCTCTCTATATATATATCATATATGATATATAACATATTATATGATATTATATGTATTACTCACTCCTCATCCATACACTGTTGGATTGCTAAGTCCCTGGTATATGATCAATACTCAAGAAATAGTTCTTGACCAAAGAAATACGTTCACAGGTGCTATGCTAATTTGCCTGGCATCACTTGCTGAGATAATTAACTGTGATATGCATTTCTCATTAGAGACGATGAGATCCCTTCAGTATCCAGAAAAGAGTAAACTGCTTTGCCCCAAATGTCAGAGCTGTTTGGAAAGTCTCACTTTGCTGGATCCAGACCCCAGCCTCCTATCTCCTTGCTGATGCCCAGCTCTGCTGCAGCATTCTACCTGGCAGGACTACTGAGGAAAAGCTCAGTGGGGGAAACATTATAAAGCCCTTAGAACCAGGAGTTCCTATGGAGCCAATGAGACAATCCCCAATTCAAATCTTTGATTGGCAGAGAGAAGATGTGAGGAGATAGGGGAAGATGGGAACCAGAAGCTGTTCAGATCAGGAGATGTTGAATATTTTTTTCAGTCTAATCTTACCGGCAAAGCAGAGGAGAATGAGAGACCTGGCTTTCAGAAAGAAAAAAAAAACACAAAAGAAAGAGGATAGCAAAGACCCCATTCCACGGAGAGAGTCCAAAGGCCCAAATAAAATTGCAAAGCAGAAATCCTTTAATATGTCCATTGAAAAGTCCTGGGGTGGGGGTCCTGAGGGATCAGGGAGGCATTGCATAGATTAGGACTGTTAGGCTTGGCTAAGCACAGCCCTGAGAGAGAGAGAGGGAATACCACTCACAGGCATTAAAGAAAGCAGCCCACATGGGGGGCTTGTCTAGAAGAAAGAATACTAGGCTGGTGGGGGGGGGGGCAGGCCAAAGTCCAGAAGTGGCAGAGAAGCCATTATCTTTCCAGGAACTACTAGCACAAATGAGCCTACTCTAATTCTCTAGGATCTCCCCCCCCCCCACACACACCCATTATTCCATTGATCCTACAAAGTTGCCTTGATAGATTGAGTGCAGCAGGAAGTGGGCAGCTAGAAACCCAGAAAAACAGATACCACAAGTGTGTTGTTCCATTGGGGAGGAAATGGCTGTGGAATTCATTTATTTATTATATCATCATGAAGTAGCTGTACAAAGGAATTGCCGTGTATCTTGATCAAGGTCACTCTTTCCAACGTTCTTACCCATCCCTCTTCTATCCACCTCTTCCCTCACTCTTCCTGTCATGAGGTTTGAACTCAGGGCCTGGGCTTTGTTCTTGAGTTGTTTTGTTTTTTTCTCAAGGCTAATGCTTTACCTCTTTGAGCCCCAGCACCATTTTTAGTTTTCAGGTGGTTGATTGGAGATAAGAGTCTCACAGACTTTCCTGCCTGGGCTGGCTTTGAACCGTGATCCTCAGCTCGCAGCCTCCTGAGTAGCTAGGATGACAGGCGTGAGTCACCAGTGTGTGGGCATTCTTCCTAATTTTATACATTGGATTCTTGGCAGCATTTTCCCCACCTTCTCCTCTTCATTCATCTACTCCCTTTCCCCTTGGCCTCATCCCAGCCCTTTTGAGCTCTCACTTCTTGGTGTTTTATTTTACTGAACTTTGATTTTTGCCATTCTAAGGAATGACAACATGACTCCAGAAGGTGTGGGCTCAGAAATGGGGGAATAAAAGAAGGCAGGAACTACCATGCCTAGGACTGGTCAAATCTAGCCTTGGCTTTGGTGGGTACAGCACCATGGGAAGAAACAGAGCTCAGGAACTCGTGCGGGATGAAGGACTTTTTTTTGATTAAAGAATTTATTGGGCCAGGAGTTTGGCAAGGACAGTGCTCAGGCCCTGAGCTCAAGCCCAGGACTGGCAAAAAAAAAAAAAAAGAATTTATGAATTTATTAACATTGATTTTTACATCATATTTTAAATGACAAGTTAAACAAGTGTTCAAGAAGGGATTGAAACAAAAGTCATATAATGAATGATTGTTGTCCTTAATGTACTATGTTGTCTCTCATCTCCTTTGCTGTCCCTTGGTTATCTCATATTGGTATAGTATCTCACTTTGTTATCTGATATATTGAATTTATTTGTATTTGGATATTTGAAATTTGATAGGGAAGGGGGGAAAACCAAGACGGGTGGGGGGTGTGGGGGGGGGAGGGAAATGGGTACCAAGACATGTGAAAGGGTATCAATGTATGTGAATTAATGCACCTTCTATCTGGAAAATATCATGTAACCCTTTTACTAATTACAATAAAAAAATTTAAAAAAAAAAGAAGGGAATCTCTATATACAATCACTGGGACTTAGTATTTAGAACTTAATCAAAATTAGGCTAAGGGTTTGTATGTCATAGAAACATATTAATTTATGAAATAAAACATTATGTCTATAGAGTCATAGGTTTTTATGTCTATATAGTTATGTTTATATTACCATTACCATGTCCATAGCATCAGTATGCAAATATTGAGTCCTCGCTCTTGTACTCTTTGGATTTAATAGCCACATATTAAGGATACCATGCACCTTTTGTTCCTTAGGTCTTGACTTGTCTCACTCAACATGATTCGCTCTAGATTCATCCACTTCCCTGCAAATGCCATTATTTTATCTTATCTGTTGACTATGTAGAATTCCATTATGTATATATACCACATTTTCTGTATCCATTCATCAGCACTAGGGCATCTGGATTGTTTCCATCGCCTGGCTACTGTGAATAGTGCAGAGATGCACATAGCTGAGCAGGTGTCCTTATCATATCTTGGGTTATGATGTTCAGGGTAGATGCCCAGAAGTGGTATGGTGGGATCGTAGCGAAGGTCTATTTTCAGTTCTTTAAAAAACCTCCACACTGCTTTCCAGAGTGGCTGAACTAGTTTACATTCCCACCAGCAGTGTAGTAGGGTTCCTTTTTCTCCACAACCCCGCCAACAACTGTCATTGTCTGAGTTCAGAATCTTGGCCATTCTTATTGGGGTAAGGTGGTATCTTAGGGTTGTTTTTATTTGCATTTCCTTTATGACCATATGCTTTTCTGTCATTTTAAACTCTTCTTCTGATAAGTCTCTCTTTAGTTCCCTTGATCATTTAGTGAATGGTTTGTTGGGTTTGGGGAGGATTAGTTTCTTGAGTTCCCTGTAGATATTTGATATTAAGCATTTGTCAGATGTATTATTGGTGAATATCTTTTCCCAGTTGGTTGGCTGTCTCTCTACTTTGGCGACTATGTTTTTATCTGTACAGAAACTTTTTATTTTTAGGTAGTCCCATTTATCGAGTCTCTCTCCAATCTGTTGTGACCCTGGGATTCTGTTCAGGAATCTTTTGCCTGGGCCTATGAGTTCCAGTGTCTCTCCTACTTTATCATGGTTTCCGGTCTGACGTTGAGGTCTTTGATCCACTTTGAGTTAATGCTTGTGCATGGCGAAAGGCTAGGGTCAATTTTTAGTTTTCTGCATGTCTCTGCCCAGTTTTGCCAGCACCAGTAATTGAATAGACTGTGTTTGTTCCACTGTATATTTTTGGCTCCTTTGTCAAATACAAGTTGCCTATAGGTATGTAGTTCTATTTCTGGGTCTTCTATTCTGCTCCACTGATCTTCTGGTCTGTTTTTGTGCCAATACCAAGCAGTTTTTGTTATTATGGCTCTACAGTAGAGTTTGAAGTCTAGTATTGTAATACCACCTGCATTGCTCTTTTTGCCTAGAATTGTTTTGGCTATTCTAGGTCTTTTCTTGTTCCATATGAATCTTTGGATTATATCTTCTATTTCTGTAAAGAATGTCTTTGGGATTTTGATGGGGATGGGATGAAGGACTTTTGTGGGCTAGGTAAGGTGCTTTTGGGAAGAGTAGTCCAGTATTTAACTTGAGATTTCCTTTCTGGCCCCTTTCTTACCTGGTGTTGAATTCTCTTTGTCTTAAGAGTTGTCAAACTTAAAACCAGACTAGCAATAGCAAACTGGTTTATTGTTGTTTTGGTATAGTAATGAGAAAGATTAAATAAAGATTATGTTAATAATGGCTCCTTACAACCTGTCTGAAACATTCCTGCTCAGAAAGCACATTAAGGTGGTGAATGGTTTCTTCTCACAAGACTCCTCCATGATGGGTGTCTGAGAGAAGAGTCTAGAACGCTGGCAAACTATAGGGATGAACATACAGAATTCCCCAAAGGAAAGGCCTCCATTTTCTTCCTTAATGGGATTTTTATTTCCCCAGTGTCAAGCATGGAGAGGCTCTGGAGTTAGATCTAGACTCAAATCTCAGCCATGATGCTTGGTGGTGAGTTTGGCCAGTTCTTAAATCTCTGTGAACCTCAGCGTCCTCTTCCATCCATGCCTTGGGAGATAGAAAAGCCCCACAGGAGGCCCAAAGTACCCGTGATGTTTAAGTGGTATCCAGCATATCAGTGTCTGATCATGACTAAGAGAAGCATGCAGGGTATGTTTTCCTAGTTATATAGAAATAATAGGGCCTTCCTCTCCACATCCCCCCCCCCGCCCCCATATCCTGTGGGCATTTGCACCTCAGTGTTTCCAGGACACAGGCTCATTCCTTCTTTCCCTTTAATCACCAGTTTTCAAAAGAACCCATCATTTTCAAAGGATATATTGGCTAAGTTGGTGAATTTGCATGCCTACCAGGAATTCTCTCTGGGGCTTATGTAACTCTAGATGATTCTGTTTAATCCATCCATCCATCCATCCTGTAGAAGTGGCTCATTTCTTAGGTCTCCAGTTTCCCTCGTGCCTACTCAAGGCATCCTCTGTTAACTTATCTGCCTGTTTCTATCACCTCATGAAATGGTGACAATACCTATGACTCTGGTCACCAACCAAGGGCTTCGGGAACAGATTGCTGAGAGCTAGATCTTCTCTTTTCTTCTTACTGATCATTGCAAGTGCCTGTCTTTTTTTTTCCTCCTGGTACCCACAGCTGCTTTACCATCAAGACACACATGGTACTCTGCCTGTTTTATTATTAACACATTCTGGCGAAATTGCTTGAGTTCTCAACTGTGACCTGTTAGCGAGTCACTCAGCTGTGGAATTTTCATGGGGAATACGACATCCATTGTGGTGTTTTATTTTTTTTCTCAATTTTTTTTTCTCTCTCCATATCAAACCTCTTTGTCTATAAAGCTCCCCCCCTCCGCCCACACCCCAAGTCAAATCTCTTGTGGAATTGGTACACACAGAAATGAATAGTTGAATTTACATAAGATTTTAATGTCTTATAATCTTTTTTGGTCTGGGGGAAATCTCTATTCAAGATTAGATGCATCAGCTCAGTTATATCGCCCTTAGTACTGAAAATAATTTTAATCTCTCTTAAGCCCAATCCTTTTGCACATTACTAAACCAGAGGAGTCAGTCCTTTCTAATAAGCCACACAAAACCTGCTGGGGCCAGCTAATAAATACACATTTGTAGGATTTGGGCTACGTGAGTAAAGGAAAAAAAATCATGAAAGCACAGCTATTTATTTTTCCACAAGGAAAATGGTCAATTGTGATTTTTCCTGGGCTTTATCCTTACCCTCCCAGTGACTCAAACAGAGTTCATTGCTGAGGGTTATTGGCAGAGCTTGGCATAAACAAGCCTTCAATTATAAATCCACACAAATTGCACTTGAATGGATGCAATCTAGGCATGAAACGAATATTCAGCGTCCCTGAGAAGCTCTGGGCCCTGGTATGGATGCTAGGCAGACAGCAATAAACAAGAACCATGAGACCTTTTCTGTCCTGGTTTTGGCTAGCTTAGCCATAGGGAGGAGAGACTGACAAGCCAACAAAAGGCAAATCGATGGGGGAGCATGTCAGGTGGTGGTAAGTGCTCAGAACTAAAGCAGGGCGGAATACGACGTCTGGGTGACAGTGGTAGATGTGGGTTGGCGAGAGAGGCAGCCTGTTTCATGAAGGCCGTCAGGAGTTGAATGTCGCTGGCAGAAAGCTTGCTGGTGCCCAGATGCTGTGAGCTGCAATCTCCAAGGTTTTCATCCTTCACACTTCCTGTGACTATGATTATCAGCACGGGGAGGTGGCCGCTCCCATCCTTGCTCTTCATCAAAGCAACGCCATGCGGAGCCAGAGGGCCCCGATAGGACAAAAGGAGATGGTTTTGTGCCTGTGCCTGGAGTGGAACTGCAAATCCTACTTCTCTCCATCCTGTTGGAGATGGAACACCACTAAGATGGAAAGGAGACCCATGTGACCACCACAGCCAAGGGCAGACCAGTGAGCGGTGAGTGCGTTCACCAAAGACTCTCAGAAGACCACAGGGAGACATGGAGGAAAAGCAACATGAGTCAGGCGCTTGTAATACTAGTTACTTGACATCTGAGGATTTCAGACCTCAACTTCGAGCAAAAAAGCCAAGTGAGAAGCCGGGCACGTTGGTTCATGCCTGTAATCCTAGCTACTCAGGAGGCTGAGAGCTGAGGATCTCGGTTCAAAGCCAGCCTCGGCACTAGAGTCCAGGAGACTCTTTATCTCCAGTTAACCACTAGAAAACCAGAAGTGGTGCTATGGCTCAAGGGGTAGGATGGTAGCCTTGAACTAAAGAGCTCAGGGACAGTGCCCAGGCCCAGAGTTCAAGCCCCACAACCGACAAGAAAAAAAGCCAAATGAGAACACAAAGCCCCAAGTTCAATCCACAGTGCTGATGAAGGGAAAGGAAGGGAAGGGAAGAGAAGGGAAGGGAAGGGGAGGGGAGGGGAGGGGAGGGGGAGGGGAGGGGAGGGGAGGGAAGGGAAGGGGCACAGCCATTGTACAAAAAAAAACCATGTGAACCTGTCAGTAGTCCTCTGAAACATTCTATGTTTGGGAGCATTGAGACATTTTATGTTGAGGGCATTTTGTTATGCAGCAGGAGGTAGCTGCAACACCAGGAGAAGAGCATTCCCAGAAAAGAAATAAGTTGATAAAGACCCAGAGGCCCCTGCGTTTACAAGGAGAAAGACTGAGAGAATCCCAAAGTGGCAGCATGCCTGGAATGAACTCTGCATGGACTCTTCACCATTCTGAGTAAATTCTAAGAGGAATCCAGGCTTCAGAACTTGATGGATGTGGACCCACAGTGGCCACGTGTGTTTCCTGTCACCCTCCTACCCAGAAAAGCTGCAGCCCATTGAGCTATTTCCCTACTGCTGAATCCCCGTGGAAATCTTCTATTGAATACACGACTATTCTCAATTTAGAGATGAGGCCACTTTGCTTGGAGAGGAACAATGTATGTCTTACCCAGGCAGGGCCCAGAAAGAATCCATAAATGGTTCTAACTCTAATGCCTATGTCTGAGATAGTTCCTTCCAACTCTACTTTCTCCACTGGAGCCATTCTCATAGTACTGATGCATCCCCAAGACCAAAGCCCCCAAGACAAATCTCAGCCTAGGCAAATGTGATGTTTCAGTTGTAGCTAGCCCAACTTCACATCAGTCAGCTGATTTGACCCTATCAACCCAAATACTGCATTCTTACTGAATTACTGAGATATCCATCTCCTTGTCCACCAAATCCATGAAGCCACCAACCCCCTCAGGTGCCCTGTCCTCAGTTTACCCTCTGTGACACCTTCTAGTTCTTCTATACTTGTACAACATCTGTAGGGTCCCGCCATACAGCTTTCCATGGCCATTGAGACTTCTAACAAGCTTGGTTTCATTCAAAGCAGATCCAGTCTGGGTTAGACTAGAGGTAATGTCTGCAGGTGGGTTTGCTGTGCTTCAGATTTGTCAGGGAATGGAGAAAAGATTTACACAGAGAATAAAGGCAAGGTGACCATGTAGAGTCATCAGAAGTTGGGGAGATGTTGGGACTAAGCAAGTTTGAGGTATTAGAAATTATTTCAATGAAGAAAACGTCCATAAAGATGGAGCTAAGAGTGCATCGTTTCAGTATATAGCAAGATGGACAGAAAGGCAATCATCACATACCCAGAAAGAATGAGCGGACAGTAACAGGGATCACTGAGCCTGAAGTGGTAGGAAAACTACTATAGAGATAATGGCTAAGGATCACAACATCTCTCAGACCAAAGCAAGAGGAAGTGTTTGGAGATCTATGGTGAGCATGGCAAATCCTGGTATATGGTGAGAGGAAGTCACTAATCCTCTCACCACTCAAGCAAATGCATATCTGAGGTGAGGGTCAGGTTCACGGACTTGATTATGTCACATTGGCTTCATAAACTGTAACATCAGTTTACATCCTGTACGTACACGGGGTGATACGTTTTTCAAGACATGAGTAGAACTCTTCAAAGGTAACTAGAAGAAATGTCTGATGTGATCCACAGTCTCATACACCAATTCTGAATGAAAAAATCAAGCCAGCCTGGATGAGTAATTGGGGTGTATGAGCTATCGGGTGAATACACAATGTATTCAAGAAACACCACTTACAAGTTATGTTTTGACCTTGGTTGTCTGAGGAGAGAAGGAAGGAGAGTCTGCCAAGCCAGGCTGGGAGAGTCAGGAAAAGGGGTGGCCTGAAAGAGCTTCCTAAAGCCATCCTATTAGATACACCTATCCACCACAGAACTCTAGCGACCATAAATCTGTCAGACACGCCACATCTCATATCCTAGGTACCACAAGCTCCTGAGCCTTCTCCATGCCCTGGAGTCAGAATGGTCCTGTGAATTAGGAGAGCTCTAAGAGAGAAAAGTCCAGAAAATAAAGCATCCACTCGAAGCCACACCCCAGAAAGTGAGTGGTCTCGTGTCCCCTGCCCAAACCTTTGGGTGCTGAGATATTCACAGGACTCTACAGACTTTCTAAAACAATTCTCTCCTTCCTGGCTGACGGTCCTTCTTTCAGTTACTTCAAAACAAACAAACAAACAAACAAACAAACAAACAAACCCAAGACTGCAAGGGATGGCAAGAGCGGGTAGAGAGATGGGTGTATTTTACAAGAGAAAGTAGGAGAGCCATTTGGCTAAGTCATCTAGTTCCAATTGGCCCCAATTTGAGATTTCTGATGCATGTTCTAAATGAGATTGGGACGCAGGGTTAAGCCAAGGACCAACACACTGCAGGGCAGAACAAAAGAGGCTTGGTCATGAGAATCTCATTCCTTTCCCTCTCCCCTCCCCCCACTGGCCTCTGGTCTCTCTATGTCTCAGCACGGGTGTACCTTACAGCTTCACACCTAAGCCCCCACTTCTGGCTTTGCGGGGTGTCCAGTGAAGAGGGTTTTCAAGCACACCTGGACGATCTGTAAGAATATTGCATCAGGTTTTATTAGCCAAATGCATTCAATGTCAAACACGGCAGCTTCTATTCTGTACCCTCGTTTCAGCATGACATCATAGTTCAGATATAACAAAAGCTTTCTGCAAAAGGCAAGTGTTGTGGGGGGGGCATGTCAGAAAATGGGATGGTTCTTTTCTCTCTGGAGTCTGCTTTGGATTTACCCACTCTCCCACCCCCCCAATCCCATGCTCTCTGTCTTCTCCTTTTTGCCTCTAGTATGTATATGCTTTCTGGAAGACCCTTCCCCTCTCTCTCCATCCCCTCCCACACTCCACGTTGGGCTCTATGTCACACACAGTGGCACCATCTTCACACCTCACAAAGAATCTCATCTCCCAGTCGGAGTAGAGGCGCCCATGGGTTTCATGCATAATTAATGACAATTCAGCTACACATGTTTTCTATTAACAATTCAGGCTCTTTTAGGACTTTTTAAAACATACTTTGCAATTCACCAAAAAAAAAAAAACCCTCTGGGAGGCATTTAAATAAGAAAAATCTATAAAAGCCCAGAATGTCTGAGGTTTCTGGAAGAAGGCTTTCATGAAGAATTTCACCCCCAGAGGAACATTTCCTTAAGATGCTTTTTTTTTTCTTTTTTGACTCTATACCACAAGTTCCTGCAGATGAGTATAGAACTAAATCGCAGGTCTCCTTAAAAACAATGTCAATGGAATACATTTAAAAAAAAAAAAAGAGAGAAAGGTCCCACGTTACCATAACAACCAAGGCTCCAACATCATGTTGACTAACTGCAAAGGGATCTGATCTGGAGAAACGGAGGGGGAAACAAAAGTATCAGGTTGCTATAGCAACTGAATACACAAAGAAAAATGGAGTTGTTTCAATAGGAATGTTTTCACTACAAAAGTAAACGTAAAGTATCTTTCCAGGGCAAATGAGCACTCAGGAATTTTTTTTTTACATTAGATAAGAGTTACTCCTTTCGTTGTTGTTTATTGCCATAGCTCTGAGATTGGAACTGTATCTATTAGCAATTAGCAGTTTGAAACCTTAGTGATTTTTTTTACATAGCAGCTACTTTTTGTTTTCATTTGTTTTCCTTGTGAGTCTACAAGTTTGTTTAGAAGTTTTGCTGACCTGAGGCAGGGTCCAGTTACATGTATAGTTATGCTCATCTGGCCTCAGCAATACTTGCTCAAAAGTCTCTGGTCAACTAGAGGCTCATTGGCCTGAAGAAGAATTAGCTCAGATCAGGCAGTGTGGTTCTAGGTAGCTTTCCATCTTCTAGCAAGCTACCTTGGATTTACTGTTGCAAAAGGACATGGTTCTAAAATAAAGTCCAGTATCCAAAGATGTCTTAAAGCTTTAACTGAAACTGGCAAACCATCACCGGCCACATTTTGACTCATTTAAGCAAAACACAGGTCTTGGAAGGTACAGAGCTAGAGATGATTTCTTTATAGAAGAAGTCCTAATGTTTCGTCTCAAAGCTGTGTGTGGACTGGAGAACTCTGGTTATTTTATTTGATTTTTGCAACCGATTTATCATGTTTGCATATCATGTCCCTTGGAAATCACACACACAGGTGAACACAGAAATCTACATAAATAGTCAAAGGCTTTTGGTTTTCCTGAGAGCAAAACAATTCTGGGGTGAAATGCTTGTTTGTTTGACACTATTTTGGAGGATGTCATTTCCAGGATGGAAATGGAACGTTCTTTTATAAGATTTAATATTCTTTCCTTCAAAACTGTGACCACGTGAGTCCTTGAGGGTCAAAGAATTGAGAATGGTGGTGACCTGGGCTCCTCCACTGATAGAAAGAGTAGTGTGTTATGATTACAAATGTGATTTGGTGAGTTGCATGGCTCAGATTTTTCTCTCAAGTTCTGACTAATTCTGAAAACTAATTATATCAAACCTTTGACTTGTCATCTCTAGTATCCCAACGTGTATAGAGTAAACACAGAATACTCAACTAATTTGCTGACTGTAAGATGTACTTAAAAAAATTATCCCAGTGCTGAAGCTTGAATTCAGGGCCTTGGCTTCTTGCCTGGCTTCTTCCGTCACAACTGGTACTCTACCACTTGAGACCCACACTCCACTTATGGCTTTGGGGGTGGTTAATTGGAGATAAGAGGAGTCTCATACTTTCCCGTCCTCACTGACTTTGAACCTTGATCCTCACATTAGTCTCCTGAGTAGCTAGAATTACTGCTGTGAATCACTGGCACCTACCTTATAACATACTTTTAGCTTACCTGGGTCTCTGAAGGCACAATGCATTACAACCCACCATATAATGAGCATGTGATCTGATTTAGTCTTACCAGGGTGAAGCTCAAGGCTTTGCAATATCAGAAAGGAAGCAAGGGTGAGAGAGAGGGGAAGGGAGGGAGAGAGGAAGGAAGGAAGGAAGGAAGGAAGGAAGGAAGGAAGGAAGGAAGGAAGGAAGGGAGGGAGGGAGGGAGGGAGGGAAGGAGGAAAGGAGAGGGAGGAAAGGAGAGGGAGGGAGGGGAAGGAAGGAGGGAGGGAGAGAGAGACTGAAGGAGATACGGAAGGAAGGAAGGAAGGAAGGAAGGAAGGAAAGAAGGAAGGAAGGAAGGAAGGAAGGAAGGAAATCAGGCAGGCAGGCTTGTTTTGTTTTGAATAGGATCCACACAGGAGAGAATTTAAAGCTCTAGGTTGTATCATGTCACCACCAGATCCAGATTGGTTAGACACAATAATCAACACCGAGTCCTGAGTTCTGACAGGAAAGGAGGAGAAATCCAGAAATAAGGTCTCGATGACAATATCTGAGCCTCTGAGTCAGGCTGTTTGAAGCTAGAATGATGTATCCCTTTCCTATTTCTGAGCCAACTACCTCCTACTGGCTTAGAGCACATTGCTCAGGCTTTCGGTTATTGACAATGAGACAAGTCTCCTTAAATTCTGGACAAACAATAAAGTTTAAATTGTGCCAACTTCTAAAGCATCCAGCCAGGATCCTTCTGTCTACCTTCCTTCTGGACACCATCCTGTTCTGATGCTGGTGTGTGAGGAAAGCGGGTGAATGGAGATGGAGGAGAACTTTCAAGAAAGATGTCGAGAGGATAGGTGAGTTGTACAGAACCAGCCTTGAGTGTCAAAGTTAAGCACCCAGGCTCTGAGATCAGAAAAGAAAGAAAAAAAGGAATGAAGGAAGGAAAATGCAAGAGAGAAAGGCGAGTGGGGGGGGGACTTCGAGGGAATTAGGAGACAGGGGAACTGAAAGGACAAAAAGCAGGAAATAAAGAGAATAAAGCAGTCTAAACACCCCAATGTCTGCCACCCAGGACCCCTGAGGGCCTGCCACTTTGACTAGGCCTGTCCTTGCATTCCCTTCTCCTCATGCTGTGTTCTGGGTTTCAGGTTCTTGGCTCTACCA
Organism: Megascapheus bottae; assembly: GCF_031878675.1. Classification (NCBI taxonomy): domain Eukaryota; kingdom Metazoa; phylum Chordata; class Mammalia; order Rodentia; family Geomyidae; genus Megascapheus; species Megascapheus bottae. Next base: position 3,144,198 of record NC_143533.1, on the reverse strand, counting down.
TCCCATGTTGGAAGCTGAGTTCCAGGACTGCTTTTGTTGGTTTTCCCTCTGCTTGGTCCAAACATGGGTTCATCTTGTGATTCACACTCTTCCCATGTCCCTCAGGAAAGTCAGCCATCCAAACTTCCCATCTCGGTCCAGGTGTTCAGGGCCTGGCACTGCCGCCCTCTAATCTTGACCTATGACAAGGCATGGGGACAAGCAAATGTCCACCTCTTGTCACCTAGACATTAAGATAGACTTTTAAGTCACATCCACAGCTACATCCACAGCTCTGTCTACTCCTCTTTTCTCCCCAAGCCTCAGTTTCCCCACATGAGCCAAGAAAGGACGGCATGGGGAGGCTTTCCAAGGAGTCTCATAAAAATCAAAGTCTGGGATTGACTGATATCCATCCGGATTAAAATAGACAGAAATGGGAGGGGGGGAACTGATTCCCCATCTGCCCCTATAGCATTGGCCCCTGCCTCCTTGGGAACGCCATTCCTCCATGCTCCTGTGAAGCTCAGGTGTGACAGACAGGAAAGAATCTCATAATTATCAAGCAGAGGAGAGCCCCATCCATTAAGACCTTTTAGCCACAGCCATCACTGAGCTGTGGATCTCTTGCTGTGCACGGAAGCCATGTGCCACCCCCTAAATTTCTGGGCCAGAAAGTCCTCTCCATGGTGGCTTCTTTTAGCTCACTTGTATCATTGGCTTGCCCCAAAAGCCCATATTTAAGCTGGCCAAAAAGCCGGCAGGAAACAATATAATCTAAAAATATTACCATCTCTTGGGACCCAGAAAGGATGAAGGGGTGGGAGACTCACTAGAAACCACATGGGCATAACAACATAGTAGCAGGGAGAACATTTGTAACCCTGAGCTGTAGAGGGGTCAGTTTCTTCTTGGCAACCACCCTGTGTCACCTCTCCCTCTGTGTGGCAACAGAGTGAGGATCCACATACCACCCATCCCTTTTTGGAGAGAATATCTTGAATTGCCATGAGAAGCAATTAATCTTACTGTATTCTCTCTGTTTTCCTCCGTTTTCTCTCCCTCCATCTCTCTGTCTCTGTGTGTCTCTGTCTCTGTCTCTTGATACTTGTTAATCAGACCTGTCAGGTGTGATGTGTACAGTATTTAGACACTGAGGGGATTTCTTTTATCCCATGTCTGATGAGCCTGATCTATGCAGATAGGCCAGCCAGTTCATTAATAATTCTTCACTGGATCCACAATCGTGTAGCTGTCCACCCAAATGAAATCAATCTCTGGGGTAGCAGGCCACTTCTCTCTAGCCAATCTATGTTCAGCCGTTGTGACTTAGAATAGGCCAGTCTATTAGTCCTCCCATCCGAGGAGGAGCGAGTGGGTATATGTGTGCCTGCCTGGTGCACAGGGCAGAAGGCATGGAGCATAAGGAGGGTGGTGCACAGGATTTTAAAGCAAGGAATCTGGGAAATGTCCCACAGGAGAATTCTGGTAAATAAAACTCCATAAGCTTCAGCCATATCAGTAACTACTCTTCCATTGGTTATCATGATAGTCAATGAGCTGAATCCAGATCGGTTGTATGCACGACCTTCTCTAAGTATGGTTGTACTGACCTGGTCATTGCATCTGGCCTGGTGACCCATTGTACCCACTGTCCTCTACGAGCTTCATGCTTCTTAATGACCATCATTAGTAACTGAGGACCTGACCTGAGCGAGGAAAAGCGCAGTGATTCTTCAGTAGCACCTCCTTTATCCTCATGAGTAAAAGGTGAACCCTCAGAAAGGTGAAATCACTTAATGCCAAAGCCATACACCATCTCAACATCACAGCTGAGATCTCTGGCTGAGCCAGACTAACTCGGGTCCTGTGTCTTCTCCTTCCCGCTTCCTCAGATTTCCCAAGGGTTTTGCCTCTTGGTAATGATGTGAAGAATAACTTCTGAGTGAGATAAACAGAAGAAGAAAGACCAACTTGTCCAATGAGAAGGAAGCAGAATGGTGATGTAGAAGAAGAGAGTTAACTGAATTTAACCTCCTGGGAAGAAAAGAGAAAAATCAGATATCATTTTTGTCAAGACTTCAGGAGGAGCTAGCAGTCTTGGGCCTGAAAGATGGTCTGCAAAATGGGAGAGAAGTTCTGTTTCTTAATGTGCTCTGAGGCAGGGCCTTTCCCACAAAGCTTTGCTTCTCTTGCCTTGGGCACACCTACCTGAACTCAGGCATTGCTATCTGACAAATGGGACACATTTCTGGCTTTGCCTTTGTGGTAGAAGTCTGGGTTGTCAGAGATCCCCTACTAATCCAGGACTCAAGACGTCTGGTTGACACAGGTAGGCTTGTCTCACGAGTGAGGGAAATCAGATTTTGTTTTCAACCACTGAGATTTAGGGGTTTGGTCTTTACTACAACAGAAACAAACCTACATTCATTCACTTGCTTAGATTCCCACAACACGGAGATTAAAGAGTAATGAGGAACAAAAAGATGAATGAATGAAGAGCTAAATAAATGGCTTGTTCAAACATTTGCCCAGATGTGTTTGATTCAGTTTCTGGATCTTTATAGGGAAAAAATGATGTAAATGATGTTACAGGAGGAAGATTTAGCATTTCTGTACAGTTAGGTATTTTCTCGTCAACATAGACATATGTGAATAAACAGTTGTTGACATATAAGCAGCTACACAGAGGCCAGACCAATAAAAATAATAATTGGGGGACAGATTGGTAAACACCTGAGAAGGTCATATGCAATAATCCCCAACCTCAATTCAATGCACCTTTATTCCATGTTGATCCGAAACACATACTTCCTAAAGTTCCAACTGGCTTTTCCCTGACAGAAAATAACCTACAGTTTCTTTTCTAAGACTAGTGCTTAGAGCCAGAGATACTTTTTTTTTCAATGTGATCTTCTCTTTCTATGAATTTTGGAAGTTCAGGTTGGATAGTTGTAGCAACACATGCTGAAGTTAATTCAACAAGTGTGTGTGGGGGGGAGTAAACAGTTTAAAAAGCAGCTGATTCCCATTCAGACTTGGCAAATATGAGACCTTTCGACATCTCCCTTGTCCTCATAGATCACTGCAGGTGGACGTGGTGGTAGGCTTACATGAGCTGTGGGTTTCTGATGTCCAGGGAGGTGTATCAGAATCCACGGATGCCTAGATGGGATGGGAGAGTGACTGGGGAAGTTCTTTTCAGAGATGGAGGAACTGGGGGAAGGAAACTACCTAAGGCAACAGTAACTCAAAGACCTAAGACTTGAACCAAATATCTGGAACCAAATGCAGACCTGTTCACTCCTCCAACAAAAATCATACCGCAGTAGCCATCTAACCACCTGTTGTATGAGATGCAGGGCATTACAGGCGCTAAGCAAAGCATACTTTCTGTGACTTCAAAGTCCTTGTCTCAAGCCAGAAATAGTCTGCAGAGATCAAGAGCTTCCATGGAGGTGAAACAGTGAGAAAGTAAAGCATATATAACATGCATGTTAGGTCAGAGGCCACGGAGGGACAGAGAATGGTAGAGGCAGCAGCAAAATGCATAGCCAATTGCAAATAATCTATAGTCACATGATTGCTGGTCATCTGAAAGAATCAGTTGCAGGAGTTTTGAATTTTTAAAAGTTCTTCAGAATAAGTCAGAAATCTGATATATATATATATATATATATTCATATTCCTAGGACTTGATCTCAGGGGCCTGGGCATTATCTCTGAGCCTCTTTGTCCTGAAGGGTGGCACTCTACCACTTGAGCCACAGCACCACTAGCAACTTTTTCTAAGTATTTTACTGGAGATACTAGTCTTTTGGACTTCCTGCCCAGACTGTCTTCACACCATGATCCTCAGATCTCAATTTCTTGAGTAACTAGGATTACAGATGGGAGCTATTGATACTTGGCTGGAATCTGAATCTTATTTTGTTGATCTATATGTTGATTCCTGAATTTTAAATATGGGCAAAAGAAGAAGGGAGGAGGAAACAGAAGGGAGGGAGGAAGAAAGAACCAAAGGGAGGGAGGAAAAAAGAGAATTAAGAAGGAAGGGAGAGAAGAATGGGGCAGAAAAGAAGGAAGGAAGATGGATGTAGAGAAAGGGGGAGGGAAGGAGGAAGACAAGAAATACAGGAAGGAAGCAAAGGGAGGCATGGAGGGAGGCAGGGAGGGAGAGAAGAGAGAAAAGAAAACTTAGGCAACATCTGGCCATTGGAAAGCTGAGTGAGCTATTCAAGTCAGAGGAGAAGGGCCAGCCACAGCACCATGTGTTAGTCTGGTTCTGTCTGCAGACCACTGCTGTCCCACCCCACCTTAGTCCTGTCTGTTTTGCCCCTACTCCTGCTCTACTGTCCATGTCCTCTCTGAACGTGTCTCTTCCCACATCACCATCACTCAACTGGACCCACACTCCCCGCCCATCCCCATACCAGTAGCTGGCAAACTTGCCACACACCCCAACATTCAGAGCCACCTCCTTCCCAGCATGTGCCTCTATTCCACTCAGAGCTGAGATCAAATGCTCCCTGCACAGGCAGGCCTTCAATATGAAATCTCCCTGTTCCTCATCCAAGCTTCTATCGGCTTATTGACTCAATGCAGAATCTTAGCATATCAGAGAGACAGAGCAAATGTTTCTTTGCAGGGTTGTTCAGAGCAAAGGAAGAGAAGGAGCAGGGAAGAAAGGACGGTAGAAAGGAGAGGAAGAAGAGGGGAAGTAATGTGTGTGTGATGGGGTGAAAGAAAAGGGGAAAATAGAAAAGATAGAGAAGATGGTAAAAATCGATTACACTAAGAAGGGCAGAGGGAGGAAGCTGGATAGGAAGAGTCTTCTGGAATTTTTCCGTGGACATGGTTTTTCTCAGCAAAATAAAACACCAGGAAGTGGGTATTCAAAAAAGTGTGAGGAGCTAAGAGGTAGATGAAAAAAAGGCAAGAAGTGAAAAATGCAGCCAAGAATTCAATGTAGGACCAGGGTAAGGCATAGTGGTAGAGTGCTTGTCTAGCATGCACAAAGCCCTGGATTCGAATTTTCGGTTTCACACACACAGAAAAAGCCAGAAGCGATGCTGTGACTCAGGATTGCTAGCTTTGAGAAAGTTCAAGGACAGTGTTCAGGCCCTGATGTTTAAGGCCCAGGTCTGGCAGAGAGAGAGAGAGAGAGAGAGAGAGAGAGAGAGAGAGAGAGAGAGAGAGAGAGAGAGAGAGAGAGAGAAAGAGAAAATCCATGTACAGCAAATGAATGGTTGTCATTGTTCCCAAAAGCAATGTACTCATTACCAGACTTATGAAACCGTAACCCCTCTGTACATCACCTTTATCATAATAAAATCTTTAAAAATTTTAAATAAGAATCCAATGTATATATTACAAATTAAGAAGAGACAAAAGGGTGAGTAGGGGAAGGCATGGGTGAGAATGTTGAAAGGGTGACACCAGTCCATCAAGATAGACTGTCTTCTCTTAAAGAACTGAAAATAGACCTTCCCTACGATCCTACCAGACCACTTCTGGGCATTTATCTTGAACATCATAACCCAAGATACGATAAGGACATCTGCTCAGCCGTGTTCATCTCTGCACTATTCACAATAGCCAGGCGATGGAAACAATCCAGATGCCCTACTGCGGATGAATGGATACAGAAAATGTGCTATATGTATACAATTCTATATAGCCAACAGACAAGATAAAATAATGGCATTTGCGGGGAAGTGGATGAATCTAGAGCAAATCATGTTGAGTGAGACAAGTCAAGACCAAAGGAACAAAAGGCACATGGTATCCTTAATATGTGGCTATTAGATCCAAAGAGTACAAGAGCGAGGACTCAATATTTGCATACCCAATGCTATGGACAATATAAACACAACTACATAGACATAAAAACCCATGACTCTATAGACATAATGTTTTATTACATAAATTAATATGTATCTATGATATACAAACCCTTAGCCTAATTTTGATTATGTTCTAAAAACTAAGTGCCAGTGATTGTATATAGAGATTCCCTTCTTGAACACTTGTTTGTTAAACATGTCATTTGAAATATGGTGTAAAAATCAATGCTAATAAATTCTTTAATAAAAAACAAGATAGACTGTCTTCCTCAACTGTTTTGTTAAATGGCAACTCTTTTGTACAACTACTTATAGGTAATACTAAAAAATTATAAATTAAAAAAATATATATGTGGTTCTTTTTCCAAATATTTCACTTCCACTCTGTGCAATCCTGGATCTGTCATGTCGGGTCATTAAGCCTCAGTTTCCCCCTAGGAAAATAAAGTACATTACAATTAACCTCACAGGGTTTGGCCCACAAGTGAAGAGAGACCTGCTAATGGAATACTAGTGTTGGTCTCCAACACTCTGGGTTGGTGGGCTTCTGAAATGAAGTTAATCCTAGCCTCAAGAGTATGTGAGCAGATAACCACGTGATCATGTAAAAAACGCTGAGAAGGGCTGCTCCTGCGAGAGGTTTTCAGTGTAATTAAAAGGCACAGTAGGCAGGTGTCACTAATTTGTGAACCCAGAGTTTTCTTCCCATCACTCCCTCCTCCCCCACCACTGGAAGAGAGACCACAAATAGATCTGGATGAACCAGGTCTGACTTGGTTTTCTTTCAATTATTCTGCCTGGAGCCCTGCACATTGATTGAGTTCATTAGGAAAATCCAGGGCTGCATTTTATGCATCTGTAATACCTTAATGGAATGACAGTGGATGCCCGTCTCCTTAAAACTTGTGAATCCCCCCATCAATAAAAGGAGATCCTTGCCTGACCTCATCGTCTCTTCCATCTCATGTCCCTGCTGAAAAAGGGTCTCTCAGGGTTTCCAGCTAAATTGTTCAGGTTATGCAATGAGGTCTTCTGAAGAGGAGTTTTTTTGCCTGCTTCCGAGGGCCATACAGTGGAGGATTCTGAGTGGCTCCTTTGAAACCTCGATCAGATGATTATCCATGATAATGCAGGCCATATGCCTTAGCCCAGTTCACAGACAGCATTCATACAGCTCAGCTCATTGATCACCAGGGCCAAACCTGTGCAGAGTCCAAGGCTGTCTGTGTATTGCACGGAACAATGAGGCCCAAAGTGTTCGATTCACTTGCAAAGGGGCAGAGGGGTCTGGTTGGTGGGTTGGGTTGTTTGGGAGTTTGTCTGGACCCCTGGTGAAAAAAAAAAAACCCATACAAGAACACGTGCCCCTTGACCCACACAATCACAACTGCATACAACCTGCCTCCATGCTGGATTTATTACATGCAGTTTTGTTTGTTTGTTTGTTCAGATTTTATGTTATACAGTTGTACAAAGGGGATTTAGACCCCACAAATCAGATTACGGCTACAATGCATCTTGATCAATGTTACCCCATCCATCGTTCTCCTCCTCCCATCTTTCATGTTGTGACTGAAATAAAATACCAGAGGCAGATTTATTTTATAAAGAGAAGAACGTTATGTAGCTTCAAGCACTGGAGATGTCAGGGTATCAGCTTGGCTCAGGACTTCTATTATCATGACAGGAGGCAGATGCAGGAGACAAGAAGCTGGGGAAAGCTGGATAGGGCCAGGTTCAAGCTTTAATAGCAAGCTCTGTTTCAGAATTGTTAGTGACCTACAGGAGAATCACCTCACTTCCTTTCCAGGGGTAGAACCCTCAGCTAATCTCCCAATATCCCCGCACCACCGTATTAGCCAGTAACATCCAAAGCTTTTAGAGACAGACATTATTCTGAGCATAGGAGACACTGAGACTGGTTTACATAGCAGAAGTTCAGCAAAGGAATCCTTCATAGGTTAAATGAAGTAAAACCCAGTAACTAGAGGAAGTGCCACAAAGCTAGGAACACAATGGCTGTGGAAATGGGATTGTGGTTGGCATTCTGCCTCCTTCTATTGCAAGCTGCCTGGCCCAGGGTCACTTGTAAAGCACAGTAAGGTTTCTGTGTTCTTACCACAAAGCAGGGTTAATGATGACAGTCTGAAAGGTTATTTTAAGCTCAGAGTAGGTAATGGGGAATTCCAGAGACAGCTACCCAGCTGGCAAAGAAGTAAGATTTGTTTTATATTCGAATATAAAATTGCTGCCAGGTACTGGTGGCTCATACCTGTAATCCTAGCGACTCAGGAGGCTGAGATCTGAGGATCATGGTTTGAAGCCAACCCGGAAGAAAAGTCCGTGAGACTGGTATCTCCAATGAACCACCAGAAAATCAGAAGTGGTGCTGTGGCTTAAAGTGGTAGAGTGCCTAGCCTTGAGCAAAAAGCCCAGGCCCTGAGTTCAAGTCATTGACAAAGAAAAAGAGTTACTGTCACTTCTAGAATACTGATGAAAAAAAATCTTCCAATTTAGAAGAAGTGAAATGTCCCTAATGCAGATAAACAAGTTTAGGCCTTTCTATCAAACTTCTCAGATATGGAGACTTAAGAGACTAGTTCCTGTTCCAAACACGGGAAAAGAAGGTTCTTCCGCTGAACAGGAATTCGGTAGTAGAAGATGCTGATGCTGAGGCTAATTATTTCTATTCTTGCAGTTACTGCATGGCATTAGATTACAATGTGCATGTGGAACACTGACCATGTGCCTTCTCTAAGGAGAAAGGAAAAAAGAAAACAGAAAGAACTTGAAAGCAGCTGCCATTTTCCTTCCTTCCTTCCTTCCCTCCTTCTTTCCTCCCTCCCTCTTTCCTTTCCTCCTTCTCCTCATTTTTTTTTTAGAAAGGAAAGAGTAAAAAGGCGGTATATTTCAGTGGTAGCATATTTCAGAATTCAGAGCCAGTTTATTCAGACCTGGTTTGGTGACACGGTAGCTGTGTGATATTAGGTGTATTAGGTAAAATAGTGACTCAGTTTCCTCAAGTGTCAGATACTGTTACTAAGAGCAGTTATCACGTAAATGACCAGCTTGGGAATAATGCCCGACATTCTAGTAAGTATTGTATAAATCCTGACAAATTATCTATAACATATGGATATGTATCTACAGATACATAAAACATACACAGGCATGCATACAAGTTTCTAATTCTTTATTTCTTGGTACAGAAAGGAAGTAGGAAATCCTTCCTGAGTCTTGAAGAACCACGCTGGAAAAAAAAGAAAGTCTTCCAGGATGCCAGCAATTTGGGGAAATGGCAAACATCACTAATGGAAGGGAAGATTAGAGAACAGGACTCAGAAATAAACACTATGCAGGAAAATTAATCCACAGTGCCCAACACAGACAAACAGATGCCTCTACAGTCTGCCCCCACCCCACCCCACCCCAGAAGCCCACAAGGTTCATACTAGACTGATAGGGATCAAAATTACTGAGCCTCTGAGAGACAAAACCACTTATGGCAGATCACACAGCATTGAGATTTCAACCCAAAGCGGACTGGCTTGCCCACGCTGTGAGATGTTCAGTCTTGTACCTACCCAGTCTGCTGGAGGAGCATTCCTAGATAACATCATCTTGGTTCAGCATTCCGCACAAAACAGTAGTCAGTTCTGTGTGGTTTTGTTTGGAAGCCTTTCTGGTATATTCTAGAATTTTCCCTAGTTAGTACAGAGCTGTTTTTTTTTTTAAATCAGACTATTAAAATCAGATATGAAAGCAGGAACCCTGCAAAAAACCTCTCTCTCTCTCTCTCTCTCTCTCTCTCTCTCTCTCTCTCTCTCTCTCTCTCTCTCTCTCTCTCTCTCTCCCCCCCCCCTCTCTCTCTCTCCACACTGAATCTGTGTGGTTTTGGTATCTCACTTTGACACCAGACGCTACTATAGGCTGATAGATAGGAACGTAACTACTATTAAATACACACAGTAATACCATTTATACATAAAAGTGCTGTGCTTTAAAAGATTAGCAAATTTGCAATTCTTGGGTACCATTTTCTTGGCCAATAGCTAAATGAAATCTGTAGGGAGGGGTGCTGAGAAGTTGTAAGTGAGGTTCAATATTAATATTATAGGGTACTTCGGAGGAAAGGAGGGTATATTACAGTGTCAAATAGCACTGCTTAAAAAAAGGCTGAAAATCCAAACCCACTCTAAATATTGATTTGACTCAATTGTGCAATTTAGATCATTCCTATTTCATGGAGAAGAGTCATCCCCCAGGGACACTTTGAAAAAGGAATGTAAAAAAGGAGAGAGCAAAAGTAATACTGCAGATTTTCACCAAATAGGAGTCACTTTCCTTTTTGGGGAAAGTTATTAGGCGCTGTCCCTGAAACCTTGAAAGTGAGAGAGACCAAAAGATCGAAAGACAGTAAAAGAGACAGAAAGACAGAGACACAGAGAGACACAGAGAGATGGATATATACAGAGAGAAAGGCAGAGAGAGAGAGAGAGAGTCTACAATATGAGCTCTGCCAATGATACCATCCCAGCTGGATCATGCTAAAAAGCTTTCAGAGAGAAGCAGTGACTAAATTCAATGGTTCACATGCATTTGGATATAATCCTAAAGTAGTCGCCCGAATAATCACCAAGCCGTCAACAACTAAAAGGACTGAGACGATTAGATGTGGACAGCAGAGAAATAATGGATGTTAAAGAGGTCGAGGAAACAGAAATGATTGCATTTCTCCACTGCTGGGTTTTAAAGTTGGTGACAGGCAAAATGCAGGCTCCATTTTATAATATACCACACACACACACACACACACACACACACACACACACACACACACACACGACGGATAAATGCCAGCATCTGTTTTAAGGATGGCTGCTGGTTAAACAGTAGCCTTTGATGTTTTGAAATACATGGAGACTCTGGAGACTCTGGTCTTTCAGTCAAGTTAGACCAAAAAGGGGAAAATGGTTTCTTTCCCTGGGGATGCATGTGGTTTGATGCCGAGGTGCCAGCCTGTAGGCCCTCAGAGGCAGGATGTGGTGACTTAAGACAAGACAGGAGACACCAAATGTCTTTCTGTGATCCTCGAATTTCTCTTTCGGCAGCCAAGTTTGTGTTTCTTGCCATTAACACCATGCTTCTGTACTCTGGTGATTCTTGAGCAGGACCCCTGAAGTTCAATCTACATCAGAGCCATGTGCCTAAACATTCCAGACGGCCAGGCCCAGATCCACCAAAGCTGGCAGACTGGAGATAGAATGGAATTCTTCACCCACTGAGGATGTGATACTGGGTATGATCAGATGTCATGACTTGATGGGAATAATCATGAAAACAAGACTTAAAAAAATTAGTGTTTCTTTTTTAGGTTAGGTTAAGTTTCTTTCTTGTTGTTTGTTCATTTGTTGAGGTAACTTCTTCCTGGCTATTCTAGTCTACCTCCAAACTTGCTAGCTTCCTGTCTCAGCCTTCTAAGTAATAAGATTGCAGGCGTGGGACCTCATACTTATCAAATGTGTTATGTTATAGATTCTTGGGCTCTGTGGCTCAAGGGTCAGCAAACTAGAGCCCATGGGTCAAAATGGGTTATAATTTATTTACTTACTACTATTATTTGTGTGTGTGTGTGTGTGTGTGTGGAGGCGGGGGGTCACAGGGTTTTAACTCAGCCTGGGTGCTGTCCCTGAGCATTTAAGCTTAAGGCTAATGCCCTACCCTTGAGCCAAGCCCCACTTCCCATTTTTCTAGAGGTTAATTAGAGATAAGATTCTCAGGTCCTTTTGTGCCTGGGCTGGCTTTGAACCTTGATCCTCAGATCTCCTGAGTAGCTAGGATTACAGGCATAATTTATTTTTGTAAACAAAAGAACACAATCACACTCATTCTTTTTATTTACTTATTGTTTCTTTGTTTTGTGCTGGTCTTGGGGCTTGACTCAGGCCTGAGTCATTTAAAACTAGTATGCTCTACTACTTGAGCCACACGTCCACTTCTGACCTTTTGCACAGACTTACATGCTTGAGCTGGCTTCTAATGGTGATCCTCTCAGCCTCCTGAGTAAGCCAGGATCAGGAGCATGAGCTGTCATGAACCAGTGCCCAGCTCACTTTCGTCTGTCTATCTGCTTATGGGTTCACAGGAAAAATTGAGTGATTGCCATAGAGACTGTGTAGCAGCCCAATTCGTTATCAAACTGATTCTACAGACTGGGGAAGGTCTGACCGCTCACACTTGTACATCAAGAGCAAGGGACCAATGTAGCTTAGTGGTAGTATGCACAACACCCTGGGTTCAGATCAGTACCACCTACACAGAAAAAGCTGAAAGTGGCACTGTGGCTCAAGTGGTACAGTGTTAGCTTTGAGCAAAAGAAGCTCAGGGACAATGTCCAGGCCCTGAGTTCAAGCCCCAGGACTGGCAAAAAAAAATCAATGGAATGACAGCCAACAAAGGGCATCAAGGTGGTACTAATGCCAGCATGTGTGAATTCGTGCCCTAGTCCCTTCCCTCTCTTTACAAAGTCACCAGGACGTGTGTCATAGTGACCTTATTCAACTTAATCACCTCCTTAAGTTTCCTCCAGTGTCTTATTAGCTCTCCCTGCCTTCAATACCTCACGAGGGGACTTAGACCCCCCCACATGAATTTCGTGGGGCCCAAACCCATTCAAACAGCAAACACACAGCAAACCACATAGCCCGCAAATGCTAACATATGTCCGATCTTGCTTTCTACCAAAACCAAAACAAACAAACAAAAATGTTGGCTTACCTCTGATGTGGACCAATGGTTTTCAATCATCTCTGTATACGAGCATGACCTAGAATTGCTTTGCGTGTGTTTATTCAGTGCTTCATTCCCTAGGCCCATAGCCAGGAACCACTGATCTATAGCAAGGGCTGGGATAAAGGCAGTTTCTAAAAACCACCAGGGCCACTCAAATGTGCAGCCAGGAATGGATAAGACCACTGTGAAGAATGTCAATGCTTTGGGACCAGCGGGAAAGTGTGCGTCTGTGTGTCCAGTGTATGTCTCAGTTGCTTATCTGTGAAACAAAAGGTATTGCTAGACACCTTGTGGAGAGAAGAAATAAGAAGGTTTGAACTAAGGAACACATAACTCCATGACAGGTCATAGTATGCATTAAGTCCAAATAAATGATCATGACAAAAGCTCGCTGAAGGACGATGTGTATGGCTTCAACTGGAAGCCAGGTACCGGTGGCTCAATGTCTGTAATCCTAGCTACTCTGGAGGTTGAGATCTAAGGATCATGGCTAAAACCCAGGTAGGGTAGGAGTGTCTGTAAACTCTTATCTCCAATTAACCACCCAAAAAGATGGAAGTGGAGGTGTGGCTCAAATGGTAGAACACCACCAAGTGAACAAGCTAAGAGAAAGCTCCTATTCCCTGAGTTCAAGCCCCTAGTTTTTGCGTGTGCGCACGCGCGCGCGCACACACACACACACACACACACACACACACGCGCGCACAATGTAATTGGGTATACATTCAGTAAGCTCTAGCTGTGTGTTCTGCAAGGAGAAAATGAAATAAATAAGATGTAAGGGCTGCCACAAAGGAGCTTACCATTGAGAGAAACAAGCAGGCACATAAAAATGATATTGACAGCAATAGGAAAGAAAAATGGGCTGGAAAAATATGGACAGACAAGTCAAAGAAGGTGAGGATCTAATTTTCAATAAATATACACAAATGTGTTCAACTTCGGGAATAATCAGAGACATGGAAAATAAGCCTTCAAGGAAACATTTTCTTCCAGTAAATAGGCAAACATTAAGACTGCTAGAAATATCCAGCTTTCGAGACAGTGTAATTTTTCACAGGCTTATTTTTTTTCCTTTCCAAGGGTGAATTGTTACTTTAAAATCTATACACTTTTCAAATTCCCTATTTGGTGTCTAGGTATCTAGTCCATAGAAATATATACATGCACTAAGAGACCAGTGTAACAACATTCAATTCAGTATCATTGCAACAATGAAAATGAACTAAATACCTAAACGATACAGAATGGCCAAACAAAATCACCCTTCAATTCCCCATAATGCAGGGTCAGAGTTTTGCAAAATGAAGTCCCAAATAAAGGTATAAAATGGACCGTTGCCCAAAATACATCATGGAGAAATTAGGGAATAAAATCACACTTATACCACAAAGCACACATACAGATGCACTCAGAAGCAAACTTAATGTCTTTATTTTCAATGTTATGCATGTGAAATCCCTGACAAGATTACTCTGGAGGAAGGAAAGAAAGATGTAGATTAAAACGGAGGTCTTTCACTTCGCCTGAATTCTTTAAATAGTTCAATATGTGAGGTATTCACAAATCTCAGATGTACATTCTATGTATGTATGTATGTATGCATGGATGCACATCTATCTATCTATCTATCTATCTTTTCTGTGTTGGTCTTGGGCTTGAACTCAGAGCCTGGGCACTGTCCTTGAACTTTTTCACTTAAGGTAAGCACTCTACCTCTTGAGCCTCAGCTCAGCTTCTGGCTATGTTGGTTAATTGGTTAATTTCACAGGCTCTTCAGAGCTGGCTTAGAGTATGTGAATTAATGCACCTTCTATCTGGCAAATATAATATAACCCTTCTATTAATTACAATAAAAATATATGAAAAAAAGAAACGTGATCTTCAGTTCTCAGCCTCTTGAGTAGTTAGGATTACAGGTGTCAACCACCAAAGACCAGCTTATACCTTTTTTTTTTTTTTTAAGATAAACACTGACAATGGTGTAATGCAGTGGGTACTTTTTACAGAAGAGTACATTAATTGTGTATTAGTTGAATGCATAAAAGAATGCAAAAATCTGCTCAAGTGGGATGGAGGAAAGAGAAAGAACTCCTATAGGTAAGGTGGCAGCAAGCCAGATCTTGAGGAGGAGCCATTGGGGAGGAGGGGGAGGAGACAGGAGCAGGGGCTCTAGGACAAGGAGAGGCCTGAAATCCACACTGCATGTGCATTTCAGCTCTCACAGCAATTCTATCCTAGTCAGTCTAGATAGAACATATACCAATAAATAAAACGGACCATGTCTTGTTGGGGAGAACAATACTGGAAGATGTGATGAAAAATGGCGAGTTTGGAAATGCATATTTTATATTCTACTTGTGGTTATCTGGGAAGCCCTACACTAGATGAGAAAGAAATCAAGAGGCATAACTACAGGAACTACCAAGGAAGGCACTCATTTCCTAGATAGGAAGCTTAGCATGAAGTACAAGAAAGAATACAAATGCCAATAAAAACCTGGAGATGGCATGGAAACCCTGTATGGGCCCACTGGGTACCAGACTCCTGTCAGTCAACCACTGCCGTCTCTGATTCAGCTTCCCTCCATCCATTGAAATCCATCAAGGTGCATGTTGGGTACCTTGGCCTCTCTAGATAATGTGATCGAATGGGATTGCTAAAAATTTGCTAAGTAAGTTCAGTCTCCACTTAATTATGGATTTTCCCAAATTTTTATGTAGGCTCGAGATTCTGGTTGAATTCATGATCTCCATCTGTGGGTTTAAGTACTTTGAATCCTATATAGTAAGGTGTTTCCACACAGAGTTCTCTCCTTTGTGGCTGATTTTATCCATTTTCCCCATGTGGCCAAGCACCCCCTAAATGAGCTCCCTCCGCTCCTGGTTCCCAAGCTAACCTAGGAAATGGCCTGTCTCCCCAGATCCAAGGCTCTATTTGTCATTCTACGAACAAGGAGATGTCAGGGGAGAGTTCTAAATATGATTTTCTGAGGACCAAAACAGCAAGAATTGGGTGATTAGCAATGCTTTGCCGGGGGTGGGGCAAATTCTCTTTAGCAGAAGTGTATAGAGGAGATTGCCTGCAAAAAAGACCATTTGGAGACTGTGAGGAGCTTTGATGAAAGAAATGACAGGTTCAGACCTGGTTATCAGCAGGAGATAGGAGAGAAACAGATTCAAGTTGACTTTTGGTTTTTTTTTTTTTTTTTTGCCAGTCCTGGGACTTAAACTCAGGGCCTGGGCACTTATCCCTTCTTTTTGCTTAAGGCTAGCACTCTACTGTTTGAGCCACAATATCACTTTTCTGTGTGTGTGGTACTGAGGATTCGAACCCAGGGCTTCATATATGCTAGGTGAGGATTCCACCACTAAGCCACCTTTCCAGCACCTAAAGTGACTGTTGGAAATGCAGATGAACAGGCTGGTAATATATCTGGCAAGAGGCTCAAGGGAGACAACAGCATTGTACATAGCTTCTATGCTTGTGCTTGGGTCTGGGAAATGGATAACAGTGATTTCACTGAGTTAATTCTGAGAAATGAAACAGCTTTACAGAGGGATTTGTAAAGAACCCAGTTTTAGTTGGCAATGCTTTGAATCCTCTAAGAAGTGCTTTAAAAAAAAGACGATAGGAGGGGCTGGGAGTTTGGCCTAGTGGTAGAGTGCTTGTCTAGCATGTACAAAGACCCGGGTTCGATTTCTCAGTACCACATACATAGAAAAAAGCTGGAAGTGGTGCTGAGGCTCAAGTGGTAGAGCTCTAGCCTTAAGAAAGTCCAAGGAGAGTGCTCAGACACTGAGCCCAAGCCCAGGACTGGCAAAAAAAAAAAGACCATAGGAAGCCAGGCCCGGCTGACTTACATTTGTCATCCTAACTACTCAGGAGGCTGAAATCTGAAGATCGTGATACAAAGCCAGCCAAACAAGAAAGTCCATGAGACTCTTACCTCTAGTTAACCACCAAAAAGCCAGAAGTGCAGCTGTGGCGCAAGTGCCAGCTTTGAGTGGAAAGAGCTCAGTACCCAGACCCTGCATTCAAGCCTCAGGATTGTCACAAGAAAAATCCAAACCAGTCCAAACCAAAACAGATCACTGGGTGTAGCCATCAAACTCCCAGGATGTGTCTGCGCTGGAGATACTAAAAAGGACCAGAGAAAAAGCCCAATTGTCATCTTGATGGCTCTGGGACAGCTCTTTCCATCCCTTTTTCAGTTACCATGTTGATTTCCTTCTCTGGGAAAATATTTCATAGTTTATTTCTCGAGCTTGGAGTTTATCAACTATTTTTTCCTCTCTTTTATTGACAACTACTCTTTAAATGAGTGCCTATTAATGGTCCAGTATAGGAGGGGGAATCACTGTGACATTTCCACACATATCTATAATAAACTTTGGTCACAGGCACTCTGTCACTTTTTCTTATTTATTTCCTCACTTATGTCTTAATATTTCTTGGATTTTTTTTTGTTGTTGTTTCAGTATGACCTTTTTCGTCCACAGTGCAGTTAAATCAGTGTCTTGTGCTCAGATGGCCCAAGAAATATGGGCAGATATGGAGGATAATTCTCTTTGCTTTCCCATTGGTTCTCATAGTGCCAGTGACACTCATTTATAGTCTAAAATCCTATACTCTACCCTGGTGAAACTCTATGCCCCCCACAATATAGAGTACTCTCAATTAGGGGGTCATTCAACACTAGGACATAAATAGATGGATACATTTATCTTATGGATGAAGGTCCAGGACACAGAACAGTCTTGAAGCCACAGTGAATGGAGAACAAGATAACTGGATAGAGAACAAGAAAGCAGAGCTAGTTAAGGTGGCCCTCTGAATATGAGTGGGAGATGTGTGGAGATGTGGAGATGTAATTGTGAACTCCCCCCCCCCTGCAAAACTGGTAAGAAGCCAATTAAAAAAATACAGTGTGCTGAATGATTCTACAGATGATGATAAATATATAAAGCGGTGGTCAGACTTGGGCTGCAGATGCTAAAAATTCCCTTCATGCATCTTCAATGCTGTCTGGGTGGAAAGGATTTGCCTTTAGTCTTTGCTCTATGTCCTGGTGTGTGTGGCTGTAGGCAATTTTGTTCCAGCCCTGTCCTTTTCTCAGGAACGTTTGGAAGCCAGAGCAAGAGAAACTTTAGGGACTCCAGAAAAATCCTGGAGCAAAAGGATGGTGAAAGGCTTCTGTATTGCCACCCTGGTCAACTGATTGGGAGATTTCTCCCAAAGCTTGAAATGGAAGAAGCCAAGATTCTAGATGGCAGGAGGGCATGGATTAGGAGAACTTGTATTAAGCAATGCTGGCTTCAGTATGCTCTCCTACTAGTTCTTCATGCCCTGTGTACATACCCTATGTACATACCCTGTGTTCATGCCCTGTGGGAAGCCTCACTTCCCACCAGTATTTTTGCCACCTTTGTTTAGGGATACAGGATTAGCCCGACTGGAAGCAATGGAGAATGAATCAAGCCTGCCCCATTCTCTGGCCTGTGTTTCTTCCATTCAAGTTTTCAGCCCATCCCTAACATTTCAAGGAGTAATAGTCACGTCATATATGTGCTTGAGAATGGCAGAGCCAGAGACCTTTTTTTTTTCTCATTTATTATGAGGATTCTTGGGGAAAGAATCTAAATAAGACTTAAGTCCATGTGTCCTTTATTTTCTACTGTGCTGTGCCTCTGTGATCAGACCAATTTGTTCATGTCTGCAGGTGCCTCTTCGCACTAAATGCCACCAGGGTCATGTTGGTCTTTGTGGAGTGGGGTGGATTTCGGCGCAGGGGCAAAGTTTCCCTCAGTCTCCCTCCCGGGCTGGAATGCAAAGGTTTCTCTGGGGACAAGTGAGCTTCCACCAGGATTCTAATTTTGTTCTGAAACAAATGAACTGTTATTCCTGTCAAGATCTCCAGGCTAGACCCAGGACCTCAGTTGGACATGTGGTATCAGGAAAAAAAATTTAAAAAGAAGACAACAAGAGCTATATCCTTAAACCCCTTCCTCATATCCCCTTCTCTCAGGCCAAGAGCAAGCAAAAGCATCTCAGTTTGACTAAAGTCCGTTACCAACTTCAAACAGTGGGTGCTCAGGTGTCCTCTGCTTCATAGTCTTTTCTCAGGGTTCCCCATGTCCTGACTTCAAACAGACAGGCTCATAGAAGTACAGCGTCCTTGGAGAACACGAGGGTTCTGAGGAGCACGGAAGCCACGCAGCTGTTATCTGGAGCACCAGAAGTGTTTTGACAGTTCCCAAGATGGACATTAAATCATTCGTGGAGAGAGTGAAGCGGGAATCATGGGGCGGGGGTGAGGGTGGAGGGGGGGCAGGGTGAAGCAGTTCTCAGCCAGACATGACAGACTCTGTGGGAAGGGAGTTAGAAGGAGAATCATAAATCTTGATTATGCTCTGTCTCAGCTGATTTGAACCAGACACCTAGGACAGTGAGAGTTTGCATCTTGTTGAAAAGTGCAAAAAATATATATACTAAGAGGAAAAAAAACCTGATGAAATGTACAAACTGATATAAATAACCCTTGATCTGTGGGAACATTCAAGCTGTCAGCCTGGAGGGAGAGAGGGTTGGCTTTTTGGAGATCTGGGATCTGTTTTGGTAAGACATGTCATTCTGGATCCTCAGAAGTCGCAAGGATCCATACCTCACCCTGTGGTGTGTGTTTCACTCCACCACAGCTGCAAATATCTATCACTGGTGCCTGAATGTGAGTTTGTTTTATAATGAAGGCATTTAGTACAGTCAGTCTTACTGATTCTGAGTGTCCTTTGGTTAAAATCAGGCACCCTATAGAAAAATAAAACCGGAAATGCAGAGTTGTTATCATAAAGTAATAATAAAGTAAACCATTCAATTATGAATGGGGGGGTGGGGAAAAGGAGGCACTTGGATTAATAAGAATAGTGTATGCTTAAGAGCATTAAAATACCAATGTATTACCATTTTGCATACATAATGAATGAGCTTAGAGACCACAATGATTAGAACATAAAAATACTAAATGATGGTGCCCTTTCTTAAAAGCCATTGCTGCTGTATTGGGACCTAGAGTTGGAGGGATATCTGCACACTCGGATCTCTGAACATTTATGCTGATTTTGGAGAAGTAGAGAATGAGAGGGTGAGATGGGGGGGCATGGGAGAAAGAAAAAATAAGTAACTGGCAGCATCCTTTTACAAGAGGAGGGTAGGGTCATCTCTACTCTCTTTTTTTGCCAGTCCTGGGGCTTAAACCCAGGGCCTGAACACTGTCCTTGGGCTTTCCTCAAGGCTCTATCATTTGAGCCACAGCACCACTTCTGGCTTTTTCTTCTGTATATGTGGTACTGAGGAATCAAACTCAGGTCTTTGTGCCTGTTAGTCAAGCACTCTACCACAAGGCCAAACTCCCAGCCCATCTCTACCCTTCTTTAGGCAGCTCTAAGAATCTTCAGAACGAGGGAGGAAATAAAAGGTATCAAGGTAGAGAGCAGAGATTACAAACTCTTCAAACTGCAGAAGCCTAAGGTAGGTAGATGATGGGTGTTGGTTTGTTCACATCTGTAATCATAACTACTCAGAAAACTGAGAGTTAAAGAATTATGGTTTGAAGCCAGCTTGGGCAGGAATGTCCATGAAACTCTGATCTTGAATTAACCAGCAAGAAGACAGAAGTGGAGCTATATAGAAAGTCAAACTTGTTCGAAAAAGTTAAATGCCAGTGCCCAGTTACAGCACTGAAAAGAAAGAGGAAGGGGGAGGAAGGGAAGGAAGGAAAGAAGGATGGGAAGGAGGGAGGGCAGGAGGGAAAGAAAGAAGGAAGGAAAACAGCTAGAACCCTGTTGCTACTACTTCTAAACATTCATACCAAATTTTCCTTTCTTCCTTTCACTGGAGTCCAGTCGATCTTAGTAGAACTCTGGCTGTTTCACATCTCTGCTGGGACCTGAAGAGATGGGCTCTACATTTCCTACCCAGTAGCTTTTTTCCTAGGCTCATGCCTCATTCAACAATATATGGCTAAACATCCCAGCCTTCTATCATAATCCCCATTCATCAGGGAACTATGAAATCAGTCCCTCAAGACCCCTTGCTAGCTTGCACACTGTGTGATTCTGCATCCAGATGAGCCCATGAAGGTATAAGTGACTGATGTCAGAGACGTAGCTCGCTGGCACGGAAGATTTTATTCCTGAACAGAAAAGGCCCCTCTGGTATAGCAATGCCATTAAGTGTTTTCCACCAGGTCTACCTAGCCCATCCCCATGCAAACCATTTTTGGAATTGTCATTATTGCAGCTGGCCAATTTGTTTAAAGCTCTCTGCTTTCATGTAATACATCATCAGAATACCATCCAAACCAAACCAACCCACATGCACTACCCATGTCCTATTTTCCAACCTTTTATCTACAGCTACAAATTCATCAGGTGATAGGAATCTGCCTTCTTCTCATAACTCTATGTTACTTCCTTCTCAGCCCCACCTTTTTAGGTATCCAAAGACCCTACATGAAGGACCTGCTTCTCCCCTCTTGGTTCATTCTTTCATATATCCAAAGATGGAATATGAAAGACTGACCCCAATCCTGTTTTCCGAGGGGCATAAGATATAGACAGGCCACTAAACATAGGAGCAGACCGCCTGATGCTAGAAGGGAAATCTAAGCCTACCTGTAAACCTTCCATCGAGGACCCAGCTGAAAAGCCCCTTACCTCCTTGACCTAATAATGCCTTTTTTCTCTTAACTTCTGAATCCTTGCTAAGAACTCATATATAAAAAAATGCAGCTCCTGTCCCAGCTCTTTGCTCTAAGCCTGTGGGAAGGCTGTATTCCTTGCTGTTATAGCTCAATAAATACTCATCACCTGTGGAAGATTGAGTCTGGCCTGTTTCCTTCTTTTCTTCTCTATTTTCCTAACATCAGGCAACCTCCCCAAACATCAGGAAACATCAACATCAGCATTTGCCACTATCTGACAAGGACTACCATATAAGTAGACGCCCTAAAAGCAGGCTTCTTGCCTTTACTTCCAACCTGCTAAGTTAGGGCTATTCTAGGTTTTGGTTTCTGTTATACAATCACCTTTCAGTCTGGCAGTAATGGTCACGTCAGAAATAAGGCTCGGTAAATGATTGCTTGCTTCCTGAAAGTCATGTTTATGTCTTGCTCAAATCACATGATCACCAGTGGATGGCAAAAGATTCTTCTCTATAGGAGACCCACAGAATCTGACACAGCTTTATCTGGGTCTGGCTGTTTATCTATCTGTGGCTAAGCCATAGATGGTTGGGAAGGCAGATGGCTTTTCCTACGTGCAACCTCTCAAGCAGGGATAATGTCAAGGCTCTTTCTAACTGTACAGAAGCAGAGGTGGTTTGAAATAACCACCTCACTGGTGGCCAGAAGGGGAGGGGTAGAATCGGATTTGAGTGAGCACTAGCTGTTTCTACACATTGACTCACTATTTTCTTAAACAGAATGACTTTGACATAAAATGTTCTCATTTAAATTAGATCACATCCTCGTTGAGAAAAACTATCTATAAAAAGAGAGTCAGTTTAGCTTCCATAAAGATAACTGGCCAGAAATAGATGGGAAGCATATATATATACATATATATATATATATATCACCACACATTTTTCAATTTTATGTAGCTATTGTGGAGGAAGGGCCAAAAGTCTAGCACTCTCCTCAGCATAATTAGACAGAAGGAAAAGTCAAATGTGAATAATGCCTTTATAGTAAAATTCTAGGTTATTCGATGCCTATCCACATAGCATCTAAAATGGTTTAATATACAGCTGCGGTGCTTCCACCTGTGAGTGGACCTGACCTAGAAGCTATCTGTGGGGGACATGTTTAGATATTTGAGCCTGGTATGATAATTATATAGTAGGCAGACTCCTGGATACTTCAATTATAAGATGTGTGTGCGTGCGTGTGTGTGTGTGTGTGTGTGTGTGTGTGTGTGTGTGTGTGTGTGTGTGTGTGTGTGTGTATTCTGTTTGCTAAACATTTTAAAAATAAGGCACATGGTCTGTCTATTTTGTTTTATGTCCTGGTTCACTTTCCAGGTTTACTTTACCATGGGGTTTTCTCACTGTATCATTGCTGATGTTGAGGATAGAGAATGTCTAGTTATTAGGAGACGTTGTCTTTGACTATAAGAACTGGTCTTATCTCTACCATTACCCACTACCTTCTACAGGCATTCTTTTCCCTCACTGTGATGACCAAAATGTCTCTGCCTGTCAGTACATATCCCCACCATGCTTTCTCATGGCTGGCACTCTACCTCCAGAACCATACCTCCAGTCTGGCTTTTCGCTGGTTAATGAAGCACTTTAAGGACTTCACTCTTCAGACTATCTTCAAATCCCAAGCCTCCTCAGATCTAGCCTCTTCAACAGGTGAAGATTACAGGTACAAGGTCTTAGTACCCAGCTCCTTGACACTTCTTGAATGAAGCCAAGAACATCTGTCATTCTTGCTGGAATCTCAGGCCACACCTGACAGTGTATATGAATCCGGTAAACTGAGGTAGCAGAGTACTACGCCAGGAAAATCACCATGTGATAGGGGTGTGACTCTCAGTCTGGGGAGAGATGAATCGTTGAGCAACTTTAACAATGTGTGATAATTTCCTTAATGACTGACGAGCCTTGAAGAAGTCCTCTAAACATTCCTGTGGAGACTGGACTGAGCTTTTGGAGTGGACAGGACCCACAACTTTGATGACAGGGGAGACACTTTTCTAAGCACTCAAGAGCTTCATATTTTAATACTCTCTGCATTTATTCCTTTGGCTGCTTCCAATCACCAACCTGTTTATTTTTGCCAGTCCTCAGGCTTGAACTCAGGGTCTGGGCACTGTCCTTGGGTTTTCCCAAGGCTAGCACTCTACTGCTTGAGCTACAGCACCACTTCCGGCTTTTTCTATGTATGTGGTACCAAGGAATTGAACCCAGGACTTCGTGCATGCTAGGCAAGCACTCTACCACTAGGCCAAACTCCAGGCCCCAATCATTAACCTTTTACTACAATAAAATGTAATTCTGAGTCAAGCCAGGGACAGTGTCCTGACTCTGAGCTCCGAGTTCGAGCTCCAGGACCCCCTCTCTCTCTTCAGGTGTCACTTTCTTCAGTATCGAACCTGGCCATCAACAACTACAGATTTAATGAGGGTCATCTCTTTGTACACCATTGCTTCCATTCCTTTAAAATCTTTTTGTTTTCATCCAGCAGTTCACCAGAGCTCTGAGTGAGACAAGGCTGTGTTCAGTCCTTTCGTTGGTGGTGGTGGTGGCCATGGGGTTTGAACTCTGGGAATGCTGTCCCTAAGCTCTTTAGCTTAAAGCTAGCACTCTTATCACTTTGAGCCACTGCACCACTTCCTAGTTTTCTGGTGGTTCATTGGAGATAAGAGTCTCATGGACTTTTGTGCCAGGCTGGCTTTGAACCACGATCTTCAGGTCTCAGCCTCCTGAGTAGCTTGGATTTCAGGCGTGAGTCACCAGTGCCCAACTTGTGTTCTATCTTCATCATTGCCCAAAGGAGTTTCTAACACATTAAATTGCAAAGACATGGTGAGGTGAATTCAAACCTTAAATTGACCTGTGTTGCTTAAATGTGGTGGTGAAGTCACTTACATTGGGGGGGGGGTAGGGGTGTGCTATCCCTACATGTGAAATAGAGATGATGCAATTTCATTCATTCATTCATTCATTCTTCATTCATTCCTCACGAAGTGTCCACAAAAGACATCACAGCAAGTACAATACACAAAATGAGACCCTCTCATACAGTTTACATCCTAGCTGAAGAGAGGGGTGGGGGAAGAAGGGAGGGAGGGAGGGAGGAAAAAGAGAGAGAGAGAGAGAGAGAGAGAGAGAGAGAGAGAGAGAGAGAGAGAGAGAGAGAGAGAGAGAGAACACCAACAATTTACTCACTTCATACAATTTGAAGACTACTATCACCAATAGAAATAAAGGCAGCATCGAGAAGAGAACTCATAGAAGACTGGGTGGATTTTTATGAGGAACACTTCGAGAACCCCTCTCTATTTTTTTAATCCGAGACTGGGATTTGAACTCTGTAACTGATGCTTTCCTTCGCTGGCTCTATCACTAGAGCCACAACCCCTTTCTTGGAGGAGAAACCGTCTGTTGTATGGAAGCTCCAGGCCCACACCTGCTCAGTGTATTTGATCACACAGGCAAAGGTTATCGCTGCAGAAGAAATGAATGGAAGCTGATGACATCTTCTTTGGCACTTGATGAAAATGCGACCCATTGACTTTGTGGATCCCCATAAATGTCCACCTGTATGTCACTGGAAAATATTCCCAGAAATAAGAATGGGGGAACGCTACATGTGTGCTTATTGTATATTTTACATTAAGTTCCTGATGGGCGCCTCCTACACACAATGGTTTCTACTGATGAAGAAATGAAGACAAAAATATTAATAATATCGCCTCAATCCTCGTAACTGGTAAGTCATAGCACGGAGATGGTAAATTTAGGGGAGTTATGGCTCACATTCCTTGCCCTTAACTGTCTCACTCCAGTGTTTATTTTAATAATGACGTCTCTAGCCCATGATCTAGTCTCCTTTTGCTAACCTCTCACACATAGATTTGAACCTTTACCGTGAATTTCTTACTTAATACATTTATTTATTCTACAGGCATTTATCAAACACCTGCCACCTTTCTGGCTTAGAAGCAGACATTGGGAATAGAAAGAATGTCATCTAGCTTCTGTGTTTGGCATAGAATGTAGAGACCATGGACTGGTGCAAAATTATAATGCACCAGCTCCAGCCTGAGCGAGGGTGTGGGGGAGAATCCAACTGTCTGATGAATCTTCAGCCTGTCTTGGCAGGAGAAATACCTTGGTAGAGGTCGCGATGGATAAAAATGACTGCCAGTGTATCTGGACATTTTCATAAACAATGGGGAGAAACAATAGGAGACACAAGCAGAATTGTAAATGTTAATAAACTCCAATGACACTTTGAGAAGAGGTTCATTGAAGTGGTGCCCTGTTGCCTGAATCTTGTGTTTTCCCTTTTCCCCTGAATCATTATTAGAATGTAGGGCTAAAATGTCCTTTCTTTCTGGTATGGTTGCCTTTTCCTGATCTTCAAGTCTTGTACCTAGACTTCAGGCTCCTCTGGCCACATGTGGTAAACCACAGATTGTGGGATCCTTTCACAATCTGCAAAACCACGCCTTGTCGGCTTATCTACAACACAGGAGGCCCTATTACCTTGGTTGATTAATTCTTGAGATTGATTTGGAGTTTGTACCTATTGCCTTTGCAATCATTAAAAAGGCATTAATTGATTATTCAGGTGTAGAATCTATTCTGCTCCCCAATTTTATAGCCCTCTCAATCTTTCTCTACAAACTGCAAGAGCTGTGGACCCTGGCCTGGCTTTCATCAATGTCAGCTTGAGAAATATCCAAGAAAGGAAGCCCGGAAGTGCATTATACTTCATATCCCCATTTCTCAACCTCTTCTCCCTGTTCTTTGTATTATTTATAGATCAATAGATTAATGAGTCAGATTTCTCTTCTCTTTCTGTTATAACTTCCATAGAGTCTTCAACTCCATTTCAACAGACACACACACACACATACACACACACACACACACACACACACACACACACACACACACACACCTCATTTTGTTGTATATACATGTCAGCCATTCTATTACCATTGTGATCCAACCAAAACCAGTTCGTGTCTATGGCATCTGCTCATGTACCTTACACAGCTGAAGCTGACTGATACAAAATATCCCTGGGGGGGGGGGATAGGAGGTGAAGGTGGACTTCTTCACTTTATCCTATTGGCTTCCAGTGTTATTCTACTGCTTTTCCTTGTTCCCTTACCTCCCTGGCTCTAGAGAACTATGTATCTGAACTCTCTTCACTCTAGTACTACTGAGTTGTTCTCAGTTGTCTCCTGGCTACCCCATACTCTCCTGTAGCCCAGGGAAGTTCCATACGCTGCTATCCTTTCCCAACCTAGTAATGGTAGTTGAGGACATGCTTTAACATGGGACATTGACAATATAATGCATTAGCTCATGTGATCCTCAAGGCTACTGAGGAGACAGAGGCTACTGTAACCCCTCTTCTATAGAGGCTGTCAGGCTCTACAAACGTACCTATGACTCTGAGAGCCATCTCAGTAATTCTGCCTTCTTTTTCCCCGCATTTGTTCAGACAGGCCTCTATAGTTCTCGCAGGCAGACTTATTTTCTCTCGATGGTTCTGGAAGATTAGGATTCCACATCCTTTCTTGGTATCAGATTGTTGTGTTTATTGGACTTCTTCCGACTATGCCAGAAAAGGAGTATTTCTCTGCCTGAAAAATCACAGACACCCAGGAAAAGATCCATAGATTTCCAGGTTTCCTTGAATCTCTATTTAAAAGTCTCACTCTGAGGAGGGAAGAGAACAGTGGAAGGGGTGACATGGACCCAGATGCCCTGAATTTATAAACTGGTAGGTTGCAATGAAACTCTTTCTATATAATTATTTAAAGAGCATAAAAACAAAGGGAAAAATAATCCTGCCTTAATGGAAATACATTTGGAAAAAGTATACTTTTCATTCTGTACTGCAAGCCACTTGAAGGCAAGAAGAGTGCTTGGATTGTCTTTGGAGCCTGTGTGGTTAATTTCAACCTGGGGCAAAATGCAGCTCTGAAAATGGCAGCTGAGTGAATGAATGAATGAATGAATGAACAACTTGGTCTCTATCATAAAGGAGACACAGTCCAGGTAGCTAGGATACATCAGTCTAGCCTGAAAGACTGTCATAATCGTGTCCCCAAAGCCAGCAGCAGTAGTTCATGTAGATTTCACAAAGTTGAAGTGGGTAAGACAGCTTTAACTCACTTTTCCCTCGGTAGGCCTAGGTCATGTGCATTCGCAGATGCAATATGAGTAGAACTGACTCTATCACTTCTGGGAGGAAGGAGGCATGTGAGAATTGTCACTGTCCTTGACTTGGTCCATTCCCCTTGGCACATTCCAGACTGTCCACAGGGTTTGCATTTCCTTGGGTGGAAAGCTATGGACATGGGCTAGGAAACACACACAGAAAATACCTCTGTGCTGTATGAAAACACTGCTCTGTGGAGACTGTTACTGCAGCAAAACCAAGTCTATCTTGACTAAAAAAACCCTCAAATCTATATATCCTATATTCACAAATATTTATGGACTGCCCAAACCTAAGCTAGAAGTGAATGGTCCAGCGACTGGCAAGAGCAAGATCCCATCCTTGGCCTCAGAGATGTCATCACGGTCAGAGAATGACAAATACTTATCAAAACCAGACACGCTTGAAAATTCCCCACCGTGACAAATTCTTGGCGATGGCAAACACAAGGTCATGGAATTAGGTAGCCAGAAACCTCTTGGGGAGGATGTTTGATTATTTGGGGAACTACAGGAAGAGACAGAAGAGATGGGGAAAGGGAGGAGGCTTGGGGGAAGAGGAGACAGTGACATAGAAGATAGAGGAATGGCTTTAGGCAAAGGCTTTCTGACAAGACTCCTCTCCTCCCTCATGGGTTTAAGGGATCTAAAGAAGGTGTATGTGACCCCAGTGAGACTCCCTAAAACTTAGCCCAGTCTCTGATCTCCAGCAGTGTGGAATCAGCACAAGCTATGAAGTGAGCAGGCCCAGTATATGTAGCCAAAAGGCAACTTAGACTTAGCAAACACTCGACAGATGCTAGTTCAGCCCAAGTCCATAGCTACAGGTGCTACTTTCCTGCCATTATTGTTATTGTCCTTTATTCAACAGTGAACCCTGGGTCTCCCAGCTATAAGACATAGAAGTTCAGATCTGTAGGTGGAAATGGGACAAAAGCAGACTGGTTTGGGATTTTTTTTTTTTGGCCAGTCCTGGGTTTGAGCTCAGGGCTTGAGCACTATTCTTGGACTTTCTCAAGGCTAGAGCTCTACCACTTGAGCCTGAGCACCACTTCTGGCTTTTTTTCTCTGTATGTGGTACCGAGGAATCGAACCTGGGTCTTCATGCATGTTAGGAAAGCACTCTACCACTAGGCCAAACTCCCAGCCCCTGGTTTCAGATTTTCTCTCATAATCCTATGACTTACTGAGTCCAGATACCTTGATCTAGCAACCTTTCAGACCCTCTCTTTCTCCTGTCATGTTGTGTGTTGTTGACATTCTCATTTGGGCAGACATTTACTAGAGCTCATCAATGCAATTCCCTTACCTACTGTAAATGAAACAATGTAAAAACAAAAATGGAGGCCCAGAGAATCCCAAAGCAGATAATTAATGAATTGGGGATCTGGGAACCTGTGGCTTTTTGAGGAAAGGGGTGTCAGCTTCGATTGTTTAATCGTTCTATGTCACGAAGACTCAAATTTAGCAGCTCTTCCCTTATTTTAATAGATTCCTCAAACACAAATAATTACATGAAATCCACCAAGCAGTTAAAAATGCCAGCCTCTAAAAGAAACAGCCATGTGCTGGTGGCTCATGCCTACTCAGGAGGTTGAGATTTTAGGAATGTGGTTCAAAACCAGCCAAGGGAAGAAACATCCCTGTGAAACTCTTCTCTCCAATGAACCACTCCAAAACCAGAAGTGGTGCTATGTATGGTTCCAGTGGTAGAGCCCTAGCGTTGAGCTCCATCGCCCTGAGTTCAAGCTCCAAAACTAACCCCTCCCCACCAAAAAAAAAAGACTTCTGCAATCACCAAACAAAATTGTATTCAGATTTCATTTCCCTAACCATCATTAGTGGTGATGAGCTCCATGAGAGGACATTTGATAAAAGTCGAGACATATTTAGCCAGCAGAACTGACAGTAGAGAAGGCTACTCCGTTCTCAGTATGGATACACAAAGACATCATGCAATGCATAGAACAATCTCACAGTAGAATAATTCAGCTCCAAATGGCAACAGGACCACGGATGCAGAAATTCTGATTTAACCAGGCATCCTTTTAACACTGATCTTTGGTTGAAAGGTTTCTTCCTTCAGCTAAGTATTCTCTAAGGCTTCATCTCTCCTCAAAGCTACCTCCTTGCCAGGACTGGTATGATGCTATTTATTTGCTTCTTATTGGATTGCTTTGTTCCAGACCTGGACTAATTTGAACTAATTCGGAAGGTCTTGAGTTACACTTGCAAATCCAGCTTACTGTTCAAGTGTATAAGGAACAGGAGCAATCCAACTCCAGTCAATACTTGTAAACAAAGCCTAGTTTAAGGCTTAGAATAAAGCCCATTACTAGGCCCAGAGTGGCCCCAGGCACCTCTGCTACTGCTGATTAGCGTAAATGCTAAACACAAACCAATTAACACACTCTAAGGCTGCTTATCTCCTGTCACTCGGTGTGGGAATAAAGCCCAAACGCTAAATACACATATTGATTTAGCCATTAAACTCTAGCATCATTCAAAATGAAACTCATTATATTATCGAGTAAAAACAAAGTCACCTTAGTTTGCAGACTAGTCTGGATTATGAAGGAATTTCACTTTCATACTTTAGAGTGGATTCCTCAAAAGAGGCTGAGCTTTCCATTGCTCCAGCTCAAAGATCAGACTGACAAAGGAGTGTTTTGTATTTATATGGATATATGAGCTCCTTCCCCACCACCACACACTTTTTATTTTAAGCCCTACACATACATGTTTTCATGAGAGCCCTACCCCTTTAAGAAGGTATTTTAGTGTAGAAGGGAAAAATGTATGCTTGGAAGAAAGATTATTAAATGGGAAAGTGAACTGGGATATTAAAAAACAACAACAACGATGACAAGGAATAGCCAAAAAAACCCACAGGCAATATAATAAAAACCGGTTAACTCTGAACATTAACCACAGGCACTGATCCGATGCTTATAGAGACAGAGTACAGAAATAGCTTCGAAGTTCAGGTATAAACAACCAAGCAAGGAGCCTGGAAGAAGTGTGATCCTGGGTGCATCTTAGATGAGTGTTTTAATTTATTCGGTCTTAAGGTAATATGGGCCGGATTGCACAGGGTACACTCTGCTATTATGGTGGTCATTGCATCTTACAAAAGCAAGGCAAATCTCCCCAGATGAAAACTGAGCTTTGCCAAAGGCTTTCATCTCACTAACCTTGACCTATCCCTGTCCACTTAGCTCAGAGGACTGGCATGGAAAGGGCATTTGCTCAGATAACTAAGCCACAAGCCATGCGTGTATTGTCCTGTGAAATGCATTCACTGATTTTGTGTTGTTTTCTCTACAGATGTATTAGAGGACTGGTTATTGTTATTGTTTTTAAATCTCTGTGTCCAATGGACAGAACTACTCTTTCCTAGACACCTGGTCTTAGCCCTTGTAAATCTCTCTACCGAATGCTGTTCTGAACATAGCATCTTTGTCGAGTACTTGCCACCAGCCTACTTAATTAACTCTGTTTGTAAAGCTTAGTTCTGGGGGTGCCATGTCAAGATGTGCTCTTCCCTACCCTGCTCAGAAAAGTGCCACGCAACCTCCAGTATCTCCTTAATACCACCGTGGCTCAGGAGGAGGCGACATGTATCTGGGTAGTGGTGGCAGCTCATGTTAATAATCCTAGCTACTCTGGAGGCTGTGATCGTGGTTCTAAAGTCACCACACCTCTTCCAGGGACAGGAAAGTTTCTAAGATTCTTTTTCTGGTTTTGTGTGCCAGTGCTGGGGCTTGAACTCAGGGCCTGGCCACTATCCTGAGCTTTCTCAAGGCATTCTACCACCTGAACCACTGCATTACTTCCAGTGTATGTGGGACAAAGGAATTGAATCTAGGATTTTGTGCAAGCTAGCCAAGCACTCTACCACCAGGCCACACTCCTAACCCTCCAAAGAACTTTGACTCTTGTTCTAATCACCACAGCTATAATTCTAAGTGCTTCACCCATACATGCCAGAAGCAACAACACTAAGATGGAGTGCTGGCCCTCTCCCTTTCTAGGCAGCTCCCCATCACCTCCCTTCCCCCATCTCTGTTCCTCATTTCCATCCACAATGTCATCATCCACCCCAAACACGAATACACACAGCTCATTCAGCATGGTCCTCTCCTCGGCTCCAACCCCCAGTGTTCAATGAATTCCTGACAACGCTTTTTCAAACTGCTCCTGCATACATCTCTCCTTCTCTTCTTCTCATTATTTTTTGGCGGAACCATTGCCATTACACCCACCACTTGCTTGTTACCTCCTGCTTACTCCCTCCCAGCCTGCCCTCTTCACAGCAACCAGCATGATCTTCCTTCATTAGACTCAGAAACTTCACAGCCTGGCTTCTGCAATGGTGTAGTCATCCACAGGCAGGAAGGCAGGCAGGCAAAGCAGGAAGGAAGGATGGAAGGGAGGAAGGAAGCCCTTTCTCCGATCCCCTTGCAAATGCCCTCAGTCAATATGAGAATGAGCCCAGGCCTCTGCTAACAGGATAAAACCAAATTGCATTCTGAGTCACAGATGAGTTGATATTCATTGACATGTCTTTCGAAAAGACCTAAAGACAGATGGTAGGTAAGTTTGCTGAAAACCTCAATTATTCTGTGACTCCTTTAAAAAAAAAGATAAACCCATATGCACACACACACATTTATTTATATTTGTATTTTTATCTTCCTGTATATGAAAATGATATGTACATATATATGTGTGCGTATATAAATGTGCATCTATATTTTGTATAGATGAATGTAAATATATATAAAGTATATCTATAACTTTAAACTTTTTGCATATATAAATATATACTTTGTGTGTATATATTATACACATATGTATTATATGCATGTATCATGTATATGTGCACATATTATGTATATGTATTATATATGTATACATATATATTTAATTATATAACATAATTTTAAACTCATCAAAGATGTTATAAGCATTAAAAATAGAACAAAAATAAGTCAGACACTTTTGGCTCTCATCTATAATCCTAGTTACTTAGAAGGTTGAGATGTATGGATCATGATCCAAAGCCAACCTAGAAAGAAAATTTCCATGAGACTCTTCTCTTCAATGAATCAGCCAAAAACTAGAAATGGAGGTGGGGCTCAAGTAATAAGAGCACCAGACTTGAATGAAAAAGCCAAGCAAGACCATGAGACCCTGAGTTCATGTCCCAGTATCAGCATATTCATTTAAAACAAAAAAAAGTATAACAATCATAGGCATGTGCTATGCCAAGTTTTACCTATGGCTAGCATCTCACAAAAGCAAAATGCTCTATTTACACACAGACACAGTATTTTTTTTTTGCCAGTCCTGGGACTTGAATTCAGGGCCTGGGCACAGTCCTTAAGGTTTCTCAAGGCTGCACTCTACCACTTCTGAACCTTTTCTGAACCACTCTGGCTTTTTCTATGTATGTGGCAACCAAGAAATTGAACCCATGGCTTCATGCATGCTAGGCAAGCACTCTATCACTAGGCCACACTCCTGGCTCCAGGAGTTCTTGAGAACTATTTTTTAGTACATGGTATAGCGCACTGACAAGATATTCTTTATAAGTAAAGTAATTTATAATCTCACTTAGGTGATTATTTCTATGTAGCCCAGACCTGCCCCCACCCCCAATACTTCTATGTTTAGTGTTTTTAAGAAGCGTTTTTTTGTTTTTTTTTTTTTATTGAGCTGCAATACACTTATCCTCTGCTAAATTTAACACAGATTCAATACTTTTGTCTTATCTACCATCTGAGATGTGATGCTGTCAATTGACCCAATAATGTCTTTTATTGCTTGTATTTTGCTCTGAGTACAGGACTCAGTGAAGGATCAGAGATTGCATTTATTTGCTACAATGAAGTCTTTTGAATCTGGACTGTTTCCAGAATCTTCCCCATAATACTTCCTTTAGCTTTCCTGACATTGACATATTTTTTTTTGGTGGGGGGTGAGATTGCCCTTATTTCTTTTTCTCTTTTGCCCTGTCCTTATCCAATGCTATCTCATGATGAGAACTGTATCACCCACTCCTCAGTGCATTCGCAAGCATACCTTTCTCGGGGCATGGGGTCAATGAAGGCTGGATGTTTTCAGGGTACCATTCAAAGTCTACATCTCCAGTGGGCCTGGGGATCACACCATCTTCCTTTTGTCCTCTGAGCTTTGAATGGCCAATCTCCCAAGGAAACAACCTGCTTACCTTTTAGTCCCTCCCATTTTTACTAATGTGCTTCAGTCTTTAATGGTCTGTGGTGGCAGGATTTGCAAGGCCCACGAAAGTGCTGTCTCCTTCTCTCCCGTGAGTCCCAAGAATAACTGAGCCATTCTGTGCGTGCTGGACACCTGAATTATGAATGGCTTCTTGTCCCAAAGGAGAGAGCTCGTTCATGAGAAGGAGTGATGGTATGGCTGAACACTGAACTGTGTGTGAGACAGAGAGGAAAGCACCTGATTCATGCCATGCCTCAAGTCTTCACCATCTGGGACTTTTTGGCCACTGGTGCATTCCTGTGCTGCTTCTTTCCACATGGAAAGAGTGGCCAGAGCTTGACGTTCTCGGGTTTGTATTGAACGATGTGGCGTCTCAGCATGATTGACATCACCATGGTACATTTTCAACAGGAAGAGGTCTTTGGGAGGCAGGGAGGTTTCGGTTCAAGTTCTAAGGGTTGGGTTGGAGGATCAGGATACAATCAGTTCCTTTACAACCAAAAGAGCAAGCCGGGCACCAATGGCTCACATCTGTTATTCCACCTACTCAGGAGGCTGAGGTCTAAGAATCCTGGTTCAAAGCCAGCCTGGGCAGGAAAATTCATGAGACTCTTATCTCTAGTTAACCTCTAGGAAACTGGAAGTGGTGCTTTGGCTCAAAGTAGTACAGCACTAGAGCCTTGAGAAAAATAATTCCAGAAACAGTGCCCAGGTCCTGAGTTCAAGTCCCACAAATGACAAAAACACAACAGAACAACACAAAAAGGAGTAACAACGACAACAACAAAAGACAGAGGGAAGCTAAGAATGGTTTACACTCCCCACCTCAAAGCCCCACAATGACACTGGCTTGACCCAGGAGAGCTCAGGGGGAGTCTGCCAGACCACAGTGATCTTAAGTAGGAGCTTCCAGCATCCCCTATATAACCCAGATGCCTTCTTTAGAGATTGCCTAGTCTGACTATGTCCTAAAGAATATTCTAGATTCCCTTGTGTGTCAAGTCAACAGAAAAAAAGTCGGAAAAATGTGGATTCGACTGTGAGCTTTGTGTCATCCTAGCAAACACTACTTCTAGGAAGGTAGCCAATTTCCTCTCCTTCCGTTGCTTGGCATATTCTGTTTTCTCTCCCAGGATTCAACACACCCAGGGTCTAACCACAGTGCGCATGTAAAGTCCTTCCCCAAGCCTTTCCTCTTCCTCCCACCCCCCACTTTTTTCTTTCTTTGTGCCAACTCTTGGGATTTGTTCCTTGGAATCTAAGCAATATCCCTGAGCTTTTTGGATTGAGGCAGGTGCTCTACCACTTGAGCCACAGCCCCACTCTGGCATTGTTTTTTGTATGACTTAACTAGAGGTGAGAGTCTTGGGACTTTCCTTCACATTACAATCCTCAGATCTCAGCCTCCTGAAGGGAAAGAAGGATGGACAGGCGTGAACCACAGGCACCTGGCCCTTTCCCCTTTCTTCCTGAGAAAAATGACACCAGCGTAGCCAGCTTCAGAGCTGTCACGGAGATGACCTAGTATTGCGAGAACCATGCACGTGCCTGGCACCCAAAGGGTGTCCCAGAAAAATTCCTTCTCTCTTCACAGTCTTCCCGCTCTGCAAGATGTGTTTCTTAGCAGAGTCATTCTTGCTAATCGTTAACTTGATCTCCCTGATTGCAGTTAATAAAGCTAATAAAAACCCTCACCATTTTCACCAGAGGGGAGGGGAGGCCAAGGCAACACAGAGGTCAAGGCTAATCTATCTCAGCTTGACAGTAACATCTAGGTTGCAATCACCAGTGGGAAGATTATTCTCTCGTGCCTGGCTGTCAACACCGAAAATAAAGCGATTAAAAGTGTTAAAACATCATATATAATGAATGGTGCCGGCATAAAACTTAATGCTCCTAATATTTCCTTCGAGTTGCTACCTTTTTACATTAATTGAACCAAGAAATGTTCCACTTAGTTAAAATATCTACTTAGTATCCTGCCCATAAACACTTTCTGCAGCCGGAGCTTGCTGGTTCAGTGAGTTTAAATTAGGTGGTATCAATGTTATTGATGCTGAAATGCTGGCCCAGAATACTGACTCAGAAACAAGCCTTGGGGAGGCTCTGGGTTTCTGTATTCCTCAGGAAGTGTGGTGCCCAGGTCTCACTCTGCAGGGCTGTGCAAGAGAAACAGCCAAGGGGAAGTTACATCAGGTTCGCTGGTGGTGAAAATCACATGAATGCTGGATCCCTTCATGGGGCGGTGTTGGGAAAGGTGTGGTATCATGGGGTCCAGTCACCCGGATGGAACCATGAATGCCCTTCCTCTGAAAGTCTCAAAAGTTCTCCCTCTTGTAGAGGAAGAGACTAGTAGAGGAAGGTCGTCTGTCTCCCTCATGGACTTCTGCATACACCTGTAAGTCCTTCTAGTACCCACCAGAGGCTGATTTGGTCCCTAGGAGGGGCTCTGAGCCCCCATCCCTGCCAAAAAGGGCAGCCATGTGCTCACTGAACTTCCCAATGGGGCAGAATCATGAATCTAAGCTACTTGCTCTCTTTGTAAATCACCAAGCCTTGAGATCGCTGCTCTAGTTTAGCTGTTGGACAGTTCCTGGGTTAAAGTGGATGCATGAAAGATCTGATCTCCAGATAGTGCTCCTGGAGTGTGGTAGGACATTTGGAAGGGCCTTGTCAGAGGACCTTGGCTCTTCCTCTTGTTGCTCCTCCTCCCTTCCTGGGATCAGAGCATTGCTCTGCTTCCAGTGCCCGCCGTAGGCCCAAATCTTCTAAAACTGTAAGTCAAAGTAAACCTTTTCTCCTTGTAAGTTGATCATCTCAGGCATTCTGTAATAGTGGAAGACTGTCCGACACACTATTCTAGCAAGAAAAAAAAATATTAAATGAAGACAAAGTCCTGTGCTATCCATGGAATTGAAGCAAACAACTTACGTGGGGGTGAACCAGGAATTTGTATCAGGTCACACACTGTACAAACCTCAGGCTCAGGGCTGGGAGTTTGGCCTAGTGGTTGAGTGCTTGCCTAGCACGCATGAAGACCCAGGTGAGATTCTTTGGTACCACATCCATAGAAAAAGCCAGAAGTGGTGCTGTGGCTCAAGTGGTAGAGCTCTAGCCTTGAGAAAAAACCAAGAACAGTCAATGCTCAGGCCCTGAGTTCAAGCCCGGGACTGGCAAAAAAAAAAAAATCCAAAATACCTCAGGCTCAGGGTAGGTGACCAGCCAACAGGAATTGATGGATTCCAGGCTAAAAGGAACCCACAGTCCCCCTACCCTGTCCTAGTTGCCCACGCGTGTGTGTGTGTGTGTGTGTGTGTGTGTGTGTGTGTGTGTGTAGGGAAGGAGGGAAGGAAGAGAAGCTGTGGGTAGGCACAGATCCAGTTCTGACGGGGAGGAAGCCAGAGTTGTTTACATTCCTAATTACAGAAAGCAGGGCTTCTGCACAGCCAGGTGTCATTCCAACAGACAAGGTTAATCGGATGTGAGCGGGCCCAGCTGCCACCGCTCCAGTCACGACAATGACAGGCGTGCAGGTGGAAGTGAGATGACTTAGCTGGCAGACTGGCCAATGGGGCTCCATAGAAGCTGTTTGGAGACGTGGGTTAAAATTCAATCGCGTGGCATCTTAAGGTTTCTCTTACAGCCTCCCAGGGCTCTGGTAATAAGAATCTAAGAAGGCAGGCCTGTCTCTGGGCTGCACATTCAGAATGGAGGCATTCATGCGACCCTGCGCTCGTCCCTCCCCACCCCACCCCCAACCACTTCCGGATTGTGCACACATCAACCAGCTGTCCAATTCTTTTGGAATTCAATGTATCCATCCAGAATACGGGACTCATCTTTATTTTCTTAATGCTGCCATGAGAGTAAAGTACTTACAGACACAGAGAAAACTAGCTCAATAAATATTAGTAAAAAAACAAAACTATTAGCGGTATTGTTTTAATGGGCTACCAGTGCAAGTGTTGGTATCCAGACATCCATCAATTTGTAATTCTGTCCTTGCCAGCCGGCGGGGTGCTTTAAGTAGACCTATTAACAACCTGTTTCTGATCAATGATGGATGGTTGATGCTTCTATGTTAATGAAATGTAATTCCCAAGCCCAAGATGCAGCACTGTGGCAAGCAAAACAAACTACCATGCAAAAAAAAAAATCCCAGCCTGTTTCTCCTAAGCAAAGCTGAGTACCAGAATGGCTGAGGCTCAAAAGTTCCAAGCCACTCAGCATGGCCTTCAGAGGAATTAGCTCTGCTTGAAGGTGGCAAAGTTGTTGCTGCTACCAGCCCATGCTTCTCCATAAAAGTCAGCATACACAAGCATGAGAAGTAAAGCCTGATGCATGTTAGGAAGGATTTCCATGGTGGAAGTCCTTTGCACAACTAACTTGCAGCCTAACAAGATGAACACCAGGCAAATGGAATTTGAGATGGGGGAAGAGGTGAGGTTGCTTTGGAGAGATGAATGGAGAAAAAAGGTGGACTGAGGCAGTCGTAATATTCCAGGAAGAATGTGAAGATGGAACCAGGGAACTTGAAGGGAGGGGTGGGGTTGGGAGAGATGGGGGAGAAGGACAGAAGGGGTGGCATTAATCCAGATGCATTATACTCACAAGCAGACATGTTTATTTGGAACAATTTTGTTCAACTACTTAAAGATTAAACAAAACAAAACAGTACCATCACAGGATGCCAAATGGTCTGTTAGTGAACTGTGTGTGTGTGTGTGTGTGTGTGTGTGTGTGTGTGTGTGTGTGTGTGTGTGTGCTGGTCCTGATGCTTGCATTCAGGTCTTCATGCTTTCCACTGGCTTTTTTCTACACAAGGCTGGTGCTACTTGAGCCACAAATGCCACTGTCCTGGTATGTCCTGGTTCACTGGGGATGAGAAAAGCTCTTAAATTTGGCTACCCCAGGCTGGCTGCAAGACTTGAATTTCTAATCTCAGCCTCCTGAGTAGCTAGGGTTACAGTAAGTGGCAGCCACAAGCACACGATGTCATTATGATTCTATTTGGTAATATCAGCTTCAAGACTTTGACTCTTCAGGACAGGAAGAGCAAAAACGGTAGTGTTGAAGAGAAGCGGGATGCCACTGAATTTTGATGCTTTGTCCCAATCACAGGCCCTGAAGACAAGATCTTGTGGGCTCTGATTTTCCTTCTATTTTAAGTGATTGGGGAGCTGGGTGAGACTTAACTCAAAACACCCTTTGCCCTCAGCTCAGTCTTGTCACTTGTAAAGTGGAGTTGAGAATAACCTCGCAGAGGCGCTGTGAGTGTAACGGTCATTTATTTGCACACTCATTCGTGATGCTAGCTTCCCATCTTGCTTCTGGAAGTAATGAACAGAGAAACACATTTGTCCTGTAGACTTTACACTAGTGGGAGAAGGCAAGCAGTGGGAGATGAATTATGCTGTATGCTGTGAGAAAAAGAACTAAAGAACCCAAAGACTAGGGAGACCGAGGAATGGAGGGTGTGTTGGTCAGAGACAGTAGAATACTGAGAAAGAAGGTAGAGCTGGAAGAGCCTTGGAGGTGAGATGTTGTAGCTCTGTCACCTCAACTGGGCAGGAAGAAGAATGGAGGATGATGACAGTTCAAGGCTAACCTGGGAAAACACTTAGAGAGCTGCCATCTCAACAGACAAGCCAGGTACCTGCTTATCACCCTTAGCCACACAGGAGGCTGAATTAGGAGGATGGTGATTTGAGGCAAGCCAGGGTCTCAGGCTTGTTTGGCTGGCCCTCTGCCAGCAGAACCACACTCCAGATTTTTTGTTTGTTTTTTTTTTGGCTAATAAATCGGTTCTTGTTCATCTACAATAAACCAATTTTCTGGAAGATGCAATTTCTTATTGAATAAACAATACAGGCCCATTTTGTTGTGTGGACAATCGACCCAGTCAACAAATCGCTTCACAGATTCTTAAAACAGATCTTGAAGAACGGGAAGTGTTACCAGTGTCTTTCTTGCAGTGTGGGTAGATGTACACTAAGTCTGATTGATATACCAGGATGTTGTGAAGAATTTATTTTTATAAATCTTAAAAGAAGATGGGATTAAAAAGTCTTGATGTTTTCTCGGCTTTTCCTCCTGATCACATATCCCTTAGCAAGTGAACCACATAATGGTCTCAAGGTCTCAATTGTTGGTCAATGATTGATGCACAGATGCAAAGATTAATATCTGCCACTTACCACCCTGTTAAATAGACCTGTCCACTTCTATTATCTTGTTGGGAGATATCTTTAACTAGAGAAGCAGCATCTATTATTTGTAAATCTTCTTGTTCTAAACAAAGCAGTTATGTCCTATAGGCATACCTTGCACCAATAAAAGTTATTTTAAGCTCAGAGGCCGGTGGTTCATTCCTGTAATCCTAACTACTCAGAAAGTTCAGATCTAAGGATTACTATTGGAAGCTAACCCGGCAGGAAAGTCCATGAGATGCTCATCTCTCAGGAAAAGGCAGAGGTGCACTATGACACAAGTGGTAGAGCAATTGCCTTGAGCAAAAAAGAAATTCAGGGACAGTGCCCAGGCTCAGAGTTCAAGCTGCAGGACTAACAAAAGAAAGATAAGGAAAAAAGAAATATGGCCTATAGGAAAAGGATCTAAAGTTCAGAGGCAAACAGAGGGTCTCCCTAATGCCTGTGCCCTTGAAGTTAGAGGCTGGAGTCAGCCACCACTTCTAGGGATTGCCATGTGTATAAAGTATACACAACAAACCACCCGGCAGGTCTTGATGGGCTTCTCCATCCAAAGAGTACTTACACTACTCTTCTCTCTCTTCCACAAGCAAGATGGCCTTCAATGCCCATTATTCCATCACTGGCAAAACTGTGTTCCCAGTTCTCTTTGCGGTAGATGCTGGAGCCAATGCCCATTGCTCTGGCCTCACATCACTTTCTCTAACAGTCATCTGTCTATCTGATCCAGCCTTGGGGTCCTCCACCACCCTCACTCCCCTCCTCCAGATAGATGCACACCTCTCCTATTCCCTGCAGACACAGAATTATCTTCCTTGCCTGTCTTTTTCACTGTTTCTGGCTTTAGGATTTACCTCTTGGTTTTCCAGGTCATTTATTGACTGCAACCCTACTCGGGTTAAATGACCCAGAAGAGACTCCTCAGGGCCGCTCAGATCTCGTTCAAACCACGCTGATGTGCTTTACACATTGTCATCTGCTTACTTTCCATTTCCCTCCCTGGACCTGGGGCTCCATGAGAACCAGGGGTGCATTCTCTGCTTGAACATTTCGGATTGCTTGTTTCAGAGGCCATTTTCCTCACCCAGCTTCCCCTGCCCCTGTAGATTACAGACCTGAGATATGCTGAGTGAATGAGATCAGGTTTGCTACCCAGAGTATTTGACTTGTATTACTTTACTTTTTGTGACTGAGGATTGAATTCCCTCCAGTTCAGCATTTTGCTGATCAAATGGGGTTTTCTGCCAGACCTGGCCTCGAAACTCAGTCCTCTAGATCTCAGCCTCCAGAGTAGCTAGGATTATAGATGTGAAACTGCTGATATCTAGGTACATGAGCACTTTATAGAAAAATGAATTCTTTAGCCCCACACTAACTACTTCATGGACACTCAGCAGGGCTCTAAGGGGCCCTGGTACTTGCTAAAGTTTAGGAAGTACTGATGACAGTGAAGACAGCTACCACTGGAGGTTGAGTCAAGCTGAAGATTCCAGAAAGCGCTAAGGTTTTGTGTTTGGATATGTGGCTGAACCTCACAACCAAGAGTGGTGGGGAGGAAGCTAAGATGATGATGATGTGTAAAATTATATTGCAGACGAAAGCTAAGAACTATGCCTTTATAATGGAGATGTAATATAGGAAGGAAAAAAACAAATGGACAGGAAGACGAAGCCAGGAGACAGCCAGGGATTGGGTTGCATTATGGAAGCCAAAGGGCATAAAATGAACTTCAGAGAGAACTTGCTTCCCACCCAGGTGGGGCCCTCTGCATGATCAAGATGGAGTCTGGGAGCAAATTACCTCTCCCCTCTGAAATACCTTTTATATACCACCACTTCTCTGAAACCACCATCTTGTCTACAAAGAACCAGACAACCCATCCTGTCATGGCTGCAGGTGTCACCATTCTTCTCCTAACGGTTTGGGGCTCTTCTCCACCTTGTTTCAAGTTGTGGTTTCCTGGTGTTGGCAATGGGTAGAATCTCTGATAGTTGCCCAGTTCTCAATCCCTCTTACCAATGATGACTCAGAGACCCTATCTCAAACACCAGACTAAGTGTTGGGTTATCAGAATTCACTTGTTCCATGTGGCTATGGTGAGAGGAAGTCCAGCTGTGATTTCCCTCCTCTCGGAAACATACCGTGTGCCCTCCCGAGATCCAGAATCACTAGGAACTGTATCTCCTCCTCATCCCTCTTCCACACACCCCACACAATCCCAACTCCTCCCTTAATGTACTCCTATCCCAGGAAAGATCATTTGTGTGAGCCAATTCCTCTGGGTTTAAAGAAACCTAATTCACAAGCCAGTTGCATTCTGTGTACTACCTGGAAGATGCTTCACACTTTCATTCATTCATTCAACAGGCTGTCAGAACCTTAAAGATGAGTGTACAAGGCGCTGCTACAGACTGGGTAATCAGAGCTGAGTGAGACAGAGTTTATAGCCTCCAGGGACTGAGTTATCTACCAGAAATGACAACACACAGAAGTTGACTGTGTCCAGGAAAATAGCAAAAGGATATTTTGAGGTGCCCAGAGAGAATGATTAACCCCAGAGAGATAGGGACACTGCTAGTGGAGACGTATTAAAAAAAGAATCCAGGTGACAGTGGCTCACACCTGTAATCCTAGCTATTCAGAAGGCCAAAATTTGAAGAATTGTGGTTTGAAGCCAGTGTAGGCAGAAAAGTCTGCTAGATTTTTATCTCCAACTAATCAGCAAAAAGCTGGTCTGCAGGCATGGCTCAAGTGGTAGAATGCCATCTGAGGAGTAGTGCAGCCCTGAGTTCAAACACTGGTACTCACAAAATTAAAAAAAAAAGCAATTCTACTGGGCACCAGTTGGTTCATGCCTATAATCTTAGTTACTCAGGAGGCAGAGATTGGAGGATCA
Source organism: Megascapheus bottae (assembly GCF_031878675.1). Lineage (NCBI taxonomy): Eukaryota > Metazoa > Chordata > Mammalia > Rodentia > Geomyidae > Megascapheus > Megascapheus bottae. The sequence continues at coordinate 3,101,260 of NC_143533.1, read as the reverse complement.
AGAGTCAAAGCTACTCAACTTTTTTAAAAGCCAGAAGTGGCACTGTGGTTCAAGTAGTAGAGCAAAAGAAGTTCTAGGATGGGGCCCAGACCCAGAGTTCAGCCCCAGGACCAACAGAGAGAGAGAGAGAGGAGAGAGAGAGAGAGAGAGAGAGAGAGAGAGAGAGAGAGAGAGAGAGAGAGAGAGAGAGAGAGAGAGAGAGAGAGAGAGAGAGAGGAGTGCAAAGACAGTGAGATTGATTCAGAAAGTAAAAGGACTAATGAAGGTTTACACTAGGGCTGTGGGCACTTCCTAAAGCAATTACTCACAACACTTTGGGATGTGGAGATGATATCTTTCCTGTGTAGCTGATGTAAAGCTAAGTTTTATACACAGCCAGGATCATGGGATCTCTGCCCTCTGAAACCTGGATACACACATAGAATAGTAAAATAAGAGCCAGAGTGAGGTGGATCGAGGTGGAAAGTCATGTAGAGAGGCTGAAGAAGGAGGGCTTAGGGAGCTGACTCACTTCAAAGCCTATTCCCCATTCCTACTCCTTCTAGAATGCACCATCATGCAGCAGGAATGGACTTACTTACTTGCTCATGTGACATTCTCTCTACCCTTCTCTGAGATGAAAGCATCAGGGGTTTTAAAATCTGCTTTCTGCCCTCCAGTCTCCCTGGGTGCCTGCCACCCAGCTAGCGCTCAATAAATACTGGCTGAATAATCAAGAGGCAGTTTCCTGACTTGAACAGTAATGGGAAGACAAGTTTAAAAACGGGCTTGCAGGATTTAAGTAGAAGTGTCCTGTGGATTCTGAACTGTTACTGGGACATTTGGAAGGCACTGCGTTGGCAATCTGTCAGAGAGTACCAAGAATTCAGATGTCTGCTGGGGTAGGGGAGGGATTAAACACAGGAATGAAAGGAAATGGACTCATACACAGACCTCCTGTAAATTCCCAGAAGCCCGCTGTGCCTCCAGATCACCAGAATCCGCAGGTGTGTCTCAATGTCCCCCAGGACCCCCAAGGATATGCAAGAATTCTCCAGCAGCTTCAGATGCATCCCAGTATCTCCTAGCATCCCTGGGACTATCCCAGCATCCCTGGAAATATCCCAGCATCCCCAAGCATCCCTGAGAGTATCCCAGTATTCTTGAGCATCCCTGGGAATATCCCATCATCCCCTAGCATCCCTGGGAATATCCCAGCATCATCTAGCAACCCTGCAAATCTCCCAGAATGCCCTAGAAGCTCTATGAACATCTTAGCATCATCTAGCATCCCCGGGACTATCCCAGGATCCTTCAGCAACCCTGGAAATATCCCAGCATCCCTCAGCAGCTTGGAGAATAGCCCAGCATCCTCCAGAAGCTCTGAGAGTATCCCAGCTTTCCTCGGTACCCTAGGAATATTCTAGCATCTTCTAGCAGTCCTAGGAATATCCCAATTATTTCTCTGCAGCCCTGGAAAATATTTCAGCACCCTTCAGCTGCCCTGAGAACGTCTCAGCATTCCTCAGAAGCTCTGGGAATATTGCAGCACGCCTCATTCAGTCCTAGAAACACTCCAAAATCCCCCCACAGCCACAGATGTATCCTGCCGAAGCTGGATACTCTTGACTGTACTGGAGAGTTCTGCAAAGTGGGATGTGTGAACATAAGCCAGAATTACTGATCCATGGATAGAAACTGTGCGTGTGTGTGTGTGTGTGTGCGCGCACACACATGCACTTGTAAGTATCACACATATGTGTCTTCATATTCTTGCACAATCTCCTAAATTCCACTCTGTCAGTATAAAACTGCGCTCTTGAGATCAGGCATGGGTCTTTGCATGGGTGCCACCCATGTTCCTGTTTCTGTCCACTGGGGCCTTGGATTAGGGTAAGATACAAATGTTTCTTCTCATAACTCCACAATGAGCTTAGGTCCATGGTGATACACAGCTGTCCTGCACTGTGTGTGGTAAACAGTCCAGCCTGAGGAAGAACACTGAGGGCAGGTGTGAGATGAAGAGTAGGGTGACATCTGCCTCTTACTAAAATGCACTGATATCTTGGTGTTGCCCTAGCACTGAACAATGAAGTTTCATCCTGGGCTTTGCTAATTCCTAGATGTGACAGGTGACTCACACTTTTGGCTTCTGTGTCTTAGCGCATCCACCATGCAAGACTTAAAGACAAGGTAAGGCTAGGCCGCCGTGCCAATCCGAATCTGGGCCACGGAATTTATTAAGGGCAGAGAAGAAATACTCTTAGTCTCATCCTCAAGAAAAGAAATTGAGGTTCAAACTATGTAACTTGATACATCGGAGGGAGGAAAAGAGGGGAGAAGAAAGAAAGTAATGACATTGACCAGAAAGCATTGTACTTATAACTTGGCTTAGGCCATTGTAACCCTTTGTACAACTATTTGCTAACAACAACAATAACAATGGTGGTGATAATAATAAAAGAAAAGGAAGTGCAGTCCCTCAAGATCACCTTCTGTAAAGCCAGGAAATGGGAACCTTGTGCTAGGCAAGTTAAGTTCCAGCCTTTGGTCACCATACCATGGCCCATGTGAAGTGGAATACAAGATCTGAGGAGCTATACAGCCTCAAGCCAAATTCACTTGACATCTATCTTTGCAACATAGCATTGTTGTCATGTTCGGGTCCATTCAGTGTTGCCTGGGGCTTTTGTACACAGCTCTGGTAATTCTGAGCTGTTATAAGAGGGACTGAAATGCTCTGTCAAAACTAAGATGTGAAAAAAAAAGACTAAGATGTTTTCTTTTGAGCTCTTTTACACACAAAAGGTGACTGACCTTTGCTCTGGAAAATTCCTCTGCCCTTGCTTCCCATAATTGGAATCTCTGAGTCTGGGAGAAGACTGCAGTATAGGGATTTGGCCTGGAAATCCACTGTAATGTGTTGGTTTTTTTTTTTTTTTAAATTCACAGCCACTCTTGGATGTGACAGAATTGGCTTGAGCAACCACTGTGTGTCAGACACACTATAAGCAGACTCATTTGCACCCTCATATGACCATAGTGCACATAGAACAGATACTCAAACTATTTTAAGGCACTCGTTGAAGGAGATACAAGGAAGTGCACACAGGGTCATTGTTTCACCAGCGTTTCAAATTTTTTTTGCCATCATAACTCATCAAGCTCCAATAACAATCTCTGGCTGAGGATCCAGACCCAGGGGATAGTAATTGGCACAGCAAAAATGGAAATAATATGACACTCATTCAGGTACACCAGAAACCCCTAATCTCTCTCCCATGGAAGAGTTGACATCAGACTCTTCACAGTTTCTGTGGCTCCAATGAAAGAATCCACAATGTCTCTCTTCCTTTTTCTGTTTACAAGCCAGCTATCAAGGGACTGGGAATTTGAATGCATGAATTCTGCAGCCTACTATGGTATCATCTTTGCCTCGCTCTAATATTGATGGCAAACAGTTTGGTGGGGGTGAGGTTTTCAAAATCACCCAAGGGCAAGCTCAGAAAACTTGGATGTGATTCTTGGGTGGAAACCATTTAAAAGAAAAAGAAGTTTGGATTGGAAATCTTTCCATGATAGATACATAAAGGCTGGTAGGTTTTAGAGCTCTGTATTATTCATTGTTTTCAGTGTTGAAGGGGAAACAGGTCACATCATGTTTCAAGAACTGAGATAGAGAGTACAAGGAGAATTGAAAGGTAGAGGGGATGGTGCATTCAGAAAGCTTGGGAGGCTTCTGTGGACTCGGGGAAGAGATGGCCGGGCGAGGGGCAAGAAATGATATATCTATATGTATATTTATATCTCCACATGGACGTGGGGCAAGAGAAGCAGAAACATCTGAATGCCTAACATGTAGTGGGGTTGTCTGCATAAATCAGATCATTTCAGTTTGGCAAGTAAGAATTAGCCATCACTTAAAAAAAAACAACCATTGTAATAATATACTACAAACCCATATTAGAATATAATGTAACCCTTCTATTAATGACGATAAAAATATATTATAAAACCATCTTAGTATAACAAGAACCACACTGATATATACTAAGTGGTTAATTGGTGCCTACTAACTGCCAAGTTACAGATGGATACAGTTGTCCATCATGACTGTAAAAGATTTCTTTAAGGGCTTTCCAAAATACCAAAAGCTGTAGACGTTCAAGACCCTGATATAAAATGACACAATATTTGCATGTAACCAATGCATATCCTTACCCATATGCAAAATATCTTTCAATGACTTAAGACTACATGGCAAAATATGTAAAATATTTTTAAGCTATACTGTCTAAGGGTTAATGACAAACTTTTGAAGCACATGCATCTCTCTGATTGCAACTGCACTATTATTTTTTGGGAGTACTGAGATTTGAAATCAGAGCGTCACATTCACACTCAACTCTAGCTAGCACTCTATCAGTTGAGCCATGCCTCTCGCCCGGCTTTTTGCTGGCTAATTGGAGATGGAGACTCATGTGCTTCACTGCCTGGGGGATGGGTGTGGGGGGCTCAAACTCTGATTCTCCAAGCCAGCATCCTGAGCAGTGGCTAGGATTACAGAGTTAAGCCACCAGTGCCTGGCACAAATGCATTTTCTTTTTGTCATTCTTGGGGCTTGAACACTGGGCCTGGATGCTGTCCCTGAGCTCTTCAGCTCAAAGCTACCACCCTACCCCCTGGGGCCACAGTGCCATTTCTGGTTTTCGTGGTTCATTGGAGATAAGAGGCTCACAGACTTTAGTGCCCAGGCTGGCTTTGAACCGCGATCTTCAGATCTCAGCCTCCTGAGTCACTAGAATGACAGGCGTGAACCATCATGCCAGGCCATCCTCCCCCACCCCCCGCTATGATTTTTAAATCAGCATTTGGCTGAATTTGAAACCCATATGCATGGACAGTCACTAGATCTTTTCATTCCCTCCATCAATTCAGGGCCCTAAGAGAAGGGCTGGAAGTTTTGAGCTGATGAACCAAGCCCTGAAGATCCATTCATTACAGTTCTGCATTATTAAAGGGTTGGAAGAAAAACCAAAGAAGAATATTTTTGTGACATAAGAAAACTAGAAGACATTTTGGTGTCAAGTGTACTGGGACATATTCTATCCCTTCAGTAATGCGTTGCCTCTGGCTGCTTTTGCTAGGGCAGAGATGATTAGTCAAAGGAGTAACTGTGTGTACCACAAAGTCAAATACATGCATTATCCATAATGCTTCATGGAAAGAGCTTTCAGGCTCTGGCCTCAAGAAAGACAGAAGCTCTGTTCCTAGATCTATGTTCCTGATGTAGAAAACAGAACTTTGGAAGTGTCAAGCTCATGAAGTAGAATTCTAGAATTTCATATCTCATGGCTAAATAAAAACTCTTGCTGGGTCTCAACTACCAAATGTTCCCTCCCATATGCCTAAAGAAAGCACCAAAAGTATTCTGCAGATTTCTAGGAATGACCATCAGGAAGAAATTAAACTAACATCCTCAGATATGTCAATCCATCTAATTATCTGCCCATCAGTCTATCTACCCATCCATCCACTCATCCATCTCTCCTCCATCCACCAAGCCATCTATCTATCCATCCATCCACACATCCATCTCTTCTCCATCTATCAGTCCATCTACCCATCTATCCACTCATCCATCTCTTCTCCATTCACCAAGCCATCTACCCATCTACCCACCAATCTATGTAATCTCTACCCTTGGTAAATCATCTGAGATGCAAGAGAGGACCCAGATTTAGGTATAGTAGGGCAATCTGTCAAGTCAATGGGAATGAAAATGCTCAACAATTGGTTCAGAAATCAAACAGATTGTGTGGCAAATGCCATGGTGTAGAAATTATAACTATTTGAGAGAAAGGAAAGCCTCTTTTTGAAGATGGTGGATTTTATTCTCAGGAAGACCAGAAGGTCTTGGAGAGATCTGACAGATAAAGAAATGTTTGTGCTGAACATATACAAAACATCTCTATGAAAGCATACTTGGGAGGAGGAGCCAGCTTACCAATGGGGATGTTCTTGAAATGTTCCAGTCCAGACCAGATGTTGACAGGTGAGGTTAGTATGGACAGAAGAGGCCATCTGGAGATTTTGAAAAAGAAAGAATGACAGGATTTGCTCATATTTCACTGCAAGCAAACAGTGAGAGTAGAATCAGGGATGTGTCTAGGACTTGGACCTGAAAAGTGAAAAGAATGGACCATCTATTGGCTTCAATAGAAAAATTGGCATGAGAAGAAATATGGGAAGTGAAAAAGAAAGCCAAGTAAGGCCACAGGGCCCTGAGTTCAAGTCCCAGAACCAACACACACACACACACACACACACACACACACACACACACACACACACATTTTGCTTTAACATGTCTAATATGTGGCTTTAAAATGCCTCAGCTGGTCCCCATGCTTCCAGGCCATTTGTCTACATCTATGACAAATCATCATCTTCAAAGCTCTTCCTGGATTCTCCCCTCCACAGAGGCTGAATTCCAAATTTCTGTCAAAAAAAAATCTGGCACTAACCTGATTTTTCAACCTTCAGATGTCCTGCCTCCCAGCCAAACTGAACACTGCTAATCTCTGTGCACATCCAAAACCTTCCAGCTCTGGATCCCGGCCCCTCTCCTGACAATACAACAATCGTTTTCAACTCAGTTGTCTTTATATTCTAAATGAACAGCTATCCCCCAGAGCCACGGGAGTGCTTTGAAGAAGGACCCGCTTATAATTCATCTGCTCCGTCTTCCTCCTCTAATGATATCCAATAGAGACGAGAATAGCATATTTGATCTAGTGGGACGTTGGCCTGAAAGATACATCAATAGTCATCTAAGTAATAATAACAGTGAAGAGTGGTATAAAGCACAACCCCAGCACTTCCAATCCAGTCACGTGCATGACTCCTCACATTCTCGCAGCAGTGAGCAGCTTCAGAAAGCTCCCCAGGATCCACCTTCCTCTTTGTGACCTTCGCACCCACTGGATCCACTTGGGTGGCATGTAGATCTAATGACTCACCTTTAACGAATGCCATATGCAAAACACTGAGGGCACAAAGGACTGAGGCAACTGCCTTGCTGGAGCTTGCGCACCAGTCCTCCTACTTGCTTACTTTGATTAAGCAAGTGACATGCTACAAGCAGCTCCATGTCCAATGGGACCAGTGGAAGCCAGTGGGCCATAGCTTGGGAGCAACTGAGACTCAATCTAATAACCCTGTGAGGAAATGGATCCAAATGGCACTCTCCTAAGTGACTTTAGCTGCTGCCTTCTATTCAAGCCTTAACACTTCACACAGTCAATGCAGGCTTGAGACCACATTAAGAACCCCAGGGGAAGCTGGGCCTGGCTTCCAGATCCAAAGGAAGTGGGAGATGATAAATATTCTTTCAAACCACGTAGTTTTTTTGTGGGGGGATGGAGGGGTCATAGAATACACAGCAATTGTCAATCCAATCCAATCCCCTGCTATGTTACATGGATAGCTGATACAACCATCACAACACAGAAACCCATGGATAACAGTCACTTCTGCTACCTCATTTTATTAGATCAGGAAAACAAGATGCCAAAGGATTCAGGAGTTTCATGCAAATCATGTAGCTAATAAAAAGTAGAGGCGTGATTTCCGTCTAGGAGTCTGGCTCCAGAGGCTTCATTGTTTACTATATCATTCACTACATCATCATCATCATCATCATCGTCATAATTTATTCATTTATTATTATTATATAATAATATAGCATGTTACAGATTAAATAATACATTTACTATTATAATAATATAGCATGCTACAGATTAAACTAATATACTATAATTATCATTCACTATTAGATCAAATGCTACTACTATAATCACAGGAGATATATGGATGGATATGTGAGTGGGTGGAGGTTGGGTTAGGTGGTTGGAGGATGAGTAGGGCATTGGAGGATTGTGGGGAGGATGAGTGGTGGGTGGGTGGATGGACGATGAGTGGTAGATGAAAGAGAGTGGATGGATGGGTAGGCAGGTGGAGTATAGGTAGGGAGACAGAGGATGGGTAGATGGAAGATATGTGAATGAATGAATGGCTGGGCAGGCAGACAGGTGGATGGATGTGGGTGGGTGGGTGGGTGATGGGTGGTACAGGGAATACAAGTGGATGGTAGGAATGGAAGAAGGGTACATGGCTGGGTAGGTAGATGGAGGATGGGTGGACAGGAGGATGAATGGATGAATAGGGGGATGGATGATGAGTGGTAGATGGAAGATGAATGGACAAGTGGATAAGTAAGTGAAGGACAGGTGGGTAGATAGAAGATGGGGTGAATGGAGGATGTGTGAATGAATGAATGAATGGTTGGATGGTCAGATGGATGGATGGGGTGGTGGGTAGAAATATAAGATGAGTGGGTGGAAGGGTAGGTATATGGAGGATGGGTGGGTGGATGGTGTGTAGATAAATGAATAGATGGATGGTAGATGGATTGATGGTTAGGTGGATAGAGGAAAGATGTGTGGGTGGATGGAAAGATGGATGGATGTGTAGATGTATTAATAAACACATGGAAGTATACAGACTAACAGATTGGCTTCTCTTTCTTATCCCTTAGAGAGCCAAGAAACAGGGGGTGCTCACTCTTAATCTTGCTAGATTGAATCTCAGCCTGAGACAGAGCATTTTGCTTAAAAAAGTAGCCTCTTGCAAGAATACCCATACTCTGCTGAAGGCCATGTGAGAAGGGGAAGGGGCTAATGAGGAGAAAACAGATTATGTAAGTTGAGAAATGGTGTAATTATGCAACCGCTATAAGCTTGCAGCCGGCTTCCCTCAGATACATGGCCCTGTCAAGTTGTGTTAGTCTCTCTCACTCAAAAGAATGTAAAGTCCTCAAGGAAACAATTTGTCATTATTCATTTTCCTCTCCACCCTCCCCCTACCTTGTCTTTTAAAGGGCTGCCACAGAAAAGGCACTTGTACAATATGGACAGTTTGAAGGTTGTCCTGGCAGAGAAGTGATTTAGTGAATAAGTAAAATGAAACATGAATGAGTGAATGAATAAATGGATGAGTTTATGATGGTCTAGGTATTTAAATAACTAGTTAGAAGGGGCCCAAACTTTCCCTAACTTTGGAAGAATAAGAGGAAATAGGGAAAGTTTATTTAATAAGCACAAGTTTTATGTTCCAGGCATGTCCTGAAGTCATGTTTCATTCCCACAGCAGTTTGATTCCCACATTGAAAAAGGGAACTGGGGGGCCAGGTAAGTGAGAGACCTTACCAATCCATGGGCTTCTGAATCATAGTCAGACACTACAGGCTGTCTCTTTGCCTGTTCTACCACGAACAATGCTAAAGGTGTGGGTTGGGAAAAGGTGGTAGACTCATGTCTAAGATGAGGTGGTCTGACACGGAGAAGTCCACAGGTACAGACCATCCCAGGCCGTGCTATGGGCATCATGCTTGTTTGGAATTAGGGTGAAAGATGGGAGATTTATTGCTGACAAAGCCTGGCACATTTGCCTGAGGTCTGAGCATGGGAATACAAACAAGACTCAGAGTGAAGTGTGTGTGTGCTGGGGGTGACGGGGGGTGGGGAGGAGTGAGGTGATCATCTTCTCGAGGACGCACCTGCTCCTTCCCAGTATGAGGCCAGTGTAAGTTCAAGTTCACACTGGGGCAAGTCCTGCCTTTTCCACGAGGAAGGGTGGAAACGGACACAAACATGTGTCATTGACGGCAACAGGCACAGGCCTCGTTCCGCAATGACCGGAGCCAGCCTGTCACCTCTGCCCACATTTAGAGGACCGGGAAGGCAGGAAGTGGGACAAAGGTATTCAACAATACTTCCTGGGTGGTTGGCCATCATGCTATGAGAGTCACTAACTGATTTTCCAAGCATTTTTTACAGATACACACACCACATACACACCCATGTACACTCACACATACTTTCTACCTTCCTGAGTGCTGTGTGGGGAGATTACCAGGACCCTCACTCTCTAACGAAAGTATACTGTTCTTTTATTCTTTAACTAAGATGGAATTCTTGCTATGGCTAAGGTTCCAGAAAATACTTGGTCTCAAGGAACAAAAAAAATCATACCTCTGTCTCTGTCTCTCTCCCTCATTTTGTCATTGTATGTATTGTTCACTCAGAGCCATGCAGAAGTATGGTGAGACAACACACAGGAATGAAGTGGTTAGTCTAATCAGGGAAACTCTGCATCTCGAATCCGCACTCTGAAATACCACATTACACAACTTTTAGTTTATATGTAGTCTGGAAGAGCCCCCACTCACACACACGTATGTGTTACTCCATGTTCCTGTCTGATAAGTCACAGTAACCTGGGAACAAGAAGCCCCTGCATCATCTTAGGGAACAACCTCTATTCACCCCTACTTCTTTCCATCATCCAGATTGCAGCATCAAAATTCTAGATTCAAAGTATTAGCATTACACCAGGCTTGTGCAAGTGGCTGTAATCTTAGCTGCTCAGGTAGCTGAGATCTGCAGGTCCAAGCTCAAGCCCCAGGACCAGCACACACTTGTAATCTCAGCAGTCAGAAGGCTGATAAAGGATGATTGTGAGTTCAAGGTTAGCCTTGGCTACCGAGGGAGACAATATCTCAAACAAAACAAAACACAAAAACCATTGCACACCACTGTCTCCATCTGCAATTTGGTGTTAGGGAGATGTCAGTGTGGCATTAAGGAAGTGAGTTTTTTCATCTGTTCAAAATGACTTCCATTTTATTTCCCCATTGCTCTCACTGATTCAGAGTAAAACACAGGCATCCTATCTGTTTTGAGATACCTGCACGTTGGATGCTTGAATAGTAACAGGATCTCCTGAGATCTGATTCTTTTCTTTTGATAATGATGTACACAATTGCATCAAGCTAAAATGGGAATTAGTGACTGATAGCCTTGCAAATTGTCTCTAAGTCTAAAATGGCATTTCCCTCTCCTAAATATCAACAGTGTCATCCTACTTGCCTGCCCTTCTTCAAAATTTCAAGGTAGATAAGTATGCATAAATTGAGAGCTAGGCGTTTAAGTGCAACATAAAGGTTAATGGCATGGTTTTTTAAGTTAAGAAAACTTTTTTGTGTAAACTCCTTCATTTACTGGCTATGGGACTAGAGTCAAGTCACATAATCTACCTATTCATTAATTCAACTTGCGTGTGTGTGTGTGTGTGTGTGTGTGTGTGTGTGTGTGTGTGTGTGTGTATGCCAGCACTAGAACTTAAACTTACGGTCTGGGTGCTTTCCCTCACTCAGATTTTATATGCAAGGCTGGTAGAGTACCATTTGAACCATACTTCACTTCAAGCTTATTGATGGCTAAGTGGCAATAGGAGTTACATTCTTACCCAGGGTTAGCTTTGAATTACAATCCTCAGGTCTTATCCTTTTGAGTAGCTAGGATTATAGACATGAATTACCACTACCTGGCTTCATTCATTTCTTTTAATTAATTGAAATGTATTTGGCCATATTGCTCTGACATGTCAATAAGATAATGATAGCCTTCTAGGTGTGAAGTAGGATTAGTTAGAGTGAAAAAGAAAATCAGTGCCTAAAGACACAATGGCATTTCCCTATAGGTAACAAATATACTGTCTGTGGATATTATTATCTAATCTGAATTACTTCTTGAAGGCAAGAAGCATATCATATTCATGTTTATACTTCTGTTGTTTAGCAAAAACACGATACAAAATTAATGTTTAATCTGAGCACTGAAGGCTCACATCTGTAATCCTAGCCACTCAGAAGGTTGAGATCTGAGGATTGCGGCACAAAGCTAAGCTGGGCAGAAAAGTCTGTGAGACTCTTATCTTCAACAAACTACTTGGAAAAAGCCAGAAGTGGCAGTATGGCTCAAGTGGTAGAGCACTAGTCTTAACCATAGAGAGGATTAGGGACAGAGCCCAGGCCTTGAAGTCAAGTATTAGGTCCTGCAAAAACAAAACAAAACAAAATAATTTAAAAAACAAAACAAAACAAGAAACCCCCAGTGTTCAGTGAATGCTGAGGGAAAAGACCATAAATAATTTGAGTGTGAAAGAGGCAAGGAAGCATCACAGGCCAGACTAGCAACCCTAAAGACAATAAGATGCCACAGACTATTTTCAGCATGTTCTTCCCAAGGCTGGCCTGTGGAGAATTCCCATTCACTGGACCCTTCTTCTTTGCACCATTCAACATCTTCCAACAGAAGGAGTCAGCAAGCACCTGACAGATTTCAGAACCCCCACAGGGCACTTTTGATAATGAAGGCAGTTGCTGTATGTGGACAGACAGACAGTTGAGGTCAGGGGAGGAGATTTGCCCTTTCTTTTCCCACCATGAAGAGGGTGGAATAAGTGCAATTAATTTTCCCCTAGACTGGCTGAAAAGCAATTATCTCATATTTGTTCCTCTATTTATCAGGCCCTGTGCATTTTGATGGGTAAGAAGAGGCAGAAGTTGACATGTGAAAAAAAAAAACCAATAGGTCAGTGGTACCAGTTTAATACTCTGAATTTCTCAGTAGGGAGTTCGAGTCTAATCCCAATTAGCAATTGGTTCCTTTGGAAGGATATGCCCCTCTTCGTATTTCCATTAAGAATGAAGAAAAAGACATTTGGGGCTCACTAGGTAAGATTAAAAAAAATCTTACTCTGAATTGGAGCATTTTTGCTAGGCTATTTTCAAAATGTCCCCATAGTACTGCATTTTGGAAAGATCTGGAGACCCAGAGTCTGATTTGTAACATCACTGAGTCTACATCACAAGAGCAAGTTAATAAGATGGAGCAGGCATGCCCCTAGAAAAGAATTCAAATGTTAATATGATTTCAACTAGCCACCACATTTTTCTATTAGACTTCTTGAACCATTAGAGAATGAAGCTTCTCTTTCATTCGTTTTATTTATTAGAAACACCTTGGTAAATCCCTAACTTCAAGAATCACTTCAGAAGTTGAGTTGCATGAGTATCTTCTTCATTGGCCAGATGCCATCTTTAGGAAGCTACATTTTCTCTGTGTTCTGTGGGAGAATGCATTTCCAGTCATGGCAGCAGTACGCTTTCTGATTCTCTGGGCTCTTTTGCAATGTGGATCTCCTCTCGTCTCCTCTTCCCTCCTCTCTCCTCCTTTCCCCTCCCCTCCTCTCATCTCTCCTCCTCCTCCTCCTCCTTCTTCTTCTTCTCCCCCCCTTTCTCTCTCTTTCTCTGTTCATGTATCTATAGTCTGATTCTGAACTTACTTAAAGACATCTTTGACATACCCACATACCGAAAGTAGTCCATGTGAAGGGCTAAGAATTTTCACTTAACATTATTTTTTTTGTGCTAGTTACTGGGACTTGAACTCAGGGCCTGGGCACTGTCCCTTAGCTCTTTTTTTGTTTGTTCAGGGCTGGTGCTCTACCACTTGAATCAAAGCTCCACTTCCAAATTTTTGGTGGCTCATTGGCGATTAGAGTCTCCAGGACTTTTCCTGCTCAGGTTAGCTTCAAACCACAATCTTCAGATTTCAACCTCCTGAGTAGTTAAGATTACAACCGTGAGCCACCAACAACTGGCTAACACAAGCAGATGTCATGTACGAGGTACAATTTCTGACTAGGCTGGGACCACTGTGGTGGGATGAACCACATTGGACATAAAGAGATTCTTACAAAGAAGAGAGCTGCTCCATCACTACTGAGTTTCCAGATGGAGTTCTTCCCTGGCTCACCAACAGGAATGAGAGAAAATCAGCAACAGATAATCAGTTTAGTTGGTACCTCTGCTCTTCTCCAGGTACAGAATGGTAAATAAAATGTCTGTTATTATTTAAAGGCACTGAAACTTCAAGGCAGCTTGTCCTAGGGCAAAGTAATCAAGCAATTCTCTAGCATTTGCCCCATCGGATCAGTTCTTTATCTGACTATTAGTTCTTGATGCAGTATGTATTTCTCTCCCTAATTTGACATTCAAGGCTTGTTCCCTGTGGAATGCTCAAGCGACTAGAAGAATGTCACAATAAGTATGTGGATATTTCTTCAGAGGGTCACTTTGCATGCTATGACTTTAAGCCAGCTTTTGCTTTGCCCACTACAATATCATATGCTATAATAAGTAGATGTTCTAACATACATATGCATTTCATAATGCATATAATAATATCTGTGTGCAGTAATTCACAGAAATATAGACTCCAAGAATAGCAATGAGATATCCCAAGAACTTGTTGATCCCCCTCTCCCAATAAACCACAACCATCCATATCCCCATCTGCTCCTATCTTCAGAACGCACAGCTGGCTCTGGAAAAATGCTGGCATTAGCCACATGACAAGCCTCTTTTTCTTTTTCTTCCCAGGATTGCTTTGGGACTTCAAGGGCAGGTGTGAAGAGAGAGTAGTAGAAGCTAGCTGATTTCTCTTAGGCGACCTGGCTAGAGATAAAATTTAATTAAACAGATTCCTGCAGTGATGTCCCCATTGCCCCAAATCACAGGCAATTATTTTCTCTTTCCTGGCCTTTACCAAGGAAGATGCAGGGAAGAGAGAAGCTCCAGCCACTGCTGTACCGTGCAATCCACACACGAGGAGATTGCTTCAAAGAAGAATGACAGCCAGACAGCCCCACTAGCCTTGACCTTTGTGCCTCTAAGATTCCCCTTCTCCAGCTCATACCCTTATGATAATCACACTGGTCTGGACTCTGATCTTCTCTTCACAGAAACACTGTAAGCTCTCTCAGGCCCAAGCACCAAATCCATGCTTAAGTTGCATTTTTAAAAATTAAAGACCTCTCCCCTCCTCCTAATTATGCCAGTGTCTTGCTTCTGGAATGCAACCTCAGAAAATGAGCACCTTTCCTGATCTCTTGTAACTATTGGGCTACTTGTTTGGACAGGACAGGACAGGACAGGACAGCACAGGACAGGAGAATGATGGGAGTCACCCCAGGCTGGTGGCTCTGACAGGCGCCTTGCTGTTCTGTGATAGTCTCTGGGGAGCCCAGTCATACATTCAGCCACTTTTCTCCTGTTGCAATAGTTCCCAAATCAAATCTGCCTTTACCACGTTTGCTCCTGTTCGACTTTCTTTTTCATGGACACATGGAGATGCTAGGAGAAAGAGTCACGTGGGAAAAAACAATCCCAAGACCGGAAATCTCTGCTCCCATCTGGACATTGTAGTCTTTGGGCTGATTCAATGCAACACCCACATGCTTAGTTTCCTATCATTTCAACTGGCATGGTAATAAAGCCTTTCTTCATTTGCATTTTTTCTCATCTATAAAATAGGCCTAGTAGCAGTCCTGCCACTTAGGGATGCAGGAACCAAGTCAGGTCATGAGTATAAGATCACACAAGGTCACATACAACATGGGGCATACGTAAGAGCCAAGTGTTCCTAACCATGCATGGCCCTTGTCACAGGGGCATGAAAGAAGAGAAAGGGAATGTTTCCAGATGCCATCCAAGTTAAAGAGATTCACACAATTCTCTAATGAGGAAATCAGTAGGCTTCATTAGAACAAGGGGATGCAAGACCTATCAAAGTTGCGAGACTGCCAACCAGTCTTAAAAGAATGAGGTGATGGTGGCTTGACTAGAATTTATACCAGGAGCAGGGTCTGGAAGGCATTCACAGAAGTCTCCATTGGGCAGAAAGGCTTTCTGCCACACATGCAAACCATGTCTCAAAATGAACACCAGTCTTCATTCATGAATCTCCTTTAACCACCAACTTAAAATCCAAGAATGCTCTGAGGATCAGGAAATGGAAAAAAAAAACCCAAGAAGGTGTCATTTTAGTGCCACTTGGTTTTGATTTAAATGCATTGATAAATTTTATTTTCTTATTGTAATGGCAAAGGCTCATGGTCTGATTTAAATGCATTGATAACTTTTATTTTCCCATTGTCTTAGTGAAAGGTTTGGGGTGTCCTTTTGAAGAGTTTGATTACAGGCTATTGTTCTAAACCTGTAGGGATGTTATGTATTACAGGATGTAGGCACAAGCTTGCCTTTCTAAGACAGGAAAT
Organism: Megascapheus bottae; assembly: GCF_031878675.1. Classification (NCBI taxonomy): domain Eukaryota; kingdom Metazoa; phylum Chordata; class Mammalia; order Rodentia; family Geomyidae; genus Megascapheus; species Megascapheus bottae. The sequence continues at coordinate 3,085,255 of NC_143533.1, read as the reverse complement.
AACTAACATTTCAAAGCATGTCTCATTTTGAATGAGGGGATATGAAGCCACATTAATAACACTTCAAGTTTATGAAACAATGATTATGTGGCAGGTACTCCTCCAGGCAATCCTAATGAAATCAATTCTCCTGATTTGCAGTAAGTTCTGCTATTTTGTTTCCTGCACAGATAAGGAAATTAATGTACAAAGAGGTTAGTGACTTGTTCCGACACACACAGATTGAAAAGGTTCATAGCCAGGACTCAAAGCCCTAAAGCCAGTCAGGCATAATGGCAGATGTCACAATCCCAGCAGAATACTGATACTGGGAAAAAAATGAGGGTTTGAGGGCAGCCCAGGCAAAAGGTTTACACGACCCTGTGTCAACCAGTAAGCCTAAGCATGGTAGCATATGTGCCTGGTGTCCTAGCTTTGTGGAAAGCTGAAACAGGAGGATTACAATCTAGTTCCGCCCAACACAAGAAGTGAGATCCTATTCAGAGGAAAAATAACAGAAGCAAAAAGGGCTGGGAGCATGACTCAAGAGGAATAGCACCTACCTAGCAAACATGATGTCCCGAGTTAAAATCCTTAAAGAGCCAAACATAAACACAAGCCACCTGGCCACATGTACGTGGCATAGGTGTGACTGATTGTATTACTGAATTGTAATTCTTTTCCCTTTGCCTTTTCTTCCCACAATGCTCCATATTTCTCCTCACAGTGATATTGGGCTTGGCTTTAGCCCAGTGAAACATCATCAAAAATGGGGGGAGTGTGAGAATTTTCTGAGATAAAGATTCTCTGTGGTCATTTACTATGTTGAAAAATAATCTAAAACACAAGGTGAAAGAATTTCCATTTCATCCCGACAACAAGGGAGAATCTCCAAATGCCATTCCTTTGTGTGTGGGGGGGAGGGGTTGGAGTGTGATTCTGGGACTTGAACTTGGGGTCTAGGCACTATCCTTGAGCATTCTTGCTTAAGGGTATTTGCTCTACCACTTTGAACCACTAGTGACACTTTCAGTTTTCTGGTAGTTCCTTGGAGATACAGAGTCTCACGGACTTTTCTGCCCAGGTTAGCTTTGAACTGAGATCCTCAGCTCTCAGTCTCCTGACTAGCTAGGATTACAGGTGTGAACCACCAGCACCCAAAAATCCTCAATTTCTTTTTAGTGCCAGTATTGAGGCTCAAACTCAGGGCCTGGGTGCTGTACCTTAGCTTTCTCACTCCAGACTGGTGCTTTACCACTTGACCAACAACTTCTCTTCCAGATTTTTTTTTGCTGGTTCATTGCAGGTAAGAGACTCATGGATTTTTTTTTCTGCCCAGGCTAGCTTCAAACCACAAACTTCAGCTCTTAGCTTTCTGAGTAACTAGGATTACAGGTATGATTCATTTGTAGCCAGCTAAAACCCCAAATTCTTCACATCATTCAGGATCCTTCCACATGGATCTTGCTCGGCCGCACACTACCACTGATCATCTTGCAGCTCCCTGGTTATACACTGATTTTAGCTACAGGATCCATGTACCTATTTCTCTCACTGCTAGAAAAATGCTTTGGGGCCCATCATCTGATTTACCTACTCACTTCTCCATTATTCAACGGTCACTTCCTCTTCAAAGGCTTGCTTGACCTCTGTGGCAAGCCATTTATCCCTTCATACCTGCTCTAAGAATGGGTCTCCATCATTTCACTTATACGTCAGCTGCAAGTTCACCTCTGCGCATAAAGTCTGATCCATGCACGGCTTTGCCGCCGACTGATCCATTTTTCTGAGAGCCACTCAGGCCCCTTGCACTTACCCATCATTAGCGCATCCCAGCTTGTGTTGTCAACGCTTGATAAAGTGCTGAATGACAAGATGCTACAGAATGACCCCTAGGGTAGCAGTGAGAAAATAGATTACTGGAGGGGAGGGCTACCCAAAGAACACAGACAATTCTTCTTTGCCACAGCAACCCCTTTCAACCCCCACTTCATGTCTCTGAGATTCTGTGCCAGGATGCTTCTCTCACGAAATGACAGGGCGGTGGGTGCATCTGTTATTATGGACTTGGGAAATCTGACCTTCACCCCGGGCAGTATGCTCAATCTACATGACAGGTGCTGGTCCTGTGCCCCTCAACATCCACACTGTAATCTTACAATCCTGAAGACTCCTGTAATTGGAACATCTGGATGTAGCAAACCCTCTCGACAGGTTGTCTATACCATCACCTTCAAAATCGATGTGCAAGAAATGAGAGCCTCTCAAACTGCAGAGACAGAGGCTGGCAGCTGCATGTGTTGTTCAATGCCTTTCAGGCTAGGAAGTCAGGGCTGTAGGGATTCCTTTTGCGAGTGGTTGTGAATTAGGATCTGGTAATAATAGGGATGGTAGGCAGGATAGAATGATCATTTCTCAGAAAGGACAGCCATCATTCTCATATTTGGAGGAATGAATGAATGAATTCAGTAAGTCCCTAGGATCTGGGGATCATGAGGGTTAGAACATGGAAGCTGGTATTGGGATGAGGGTAAGGTGATGATGGATAGTTGAATGTATAGGAAGTGGAAAATCTGTAAGTACAGGAAATAAGGCACTTGTACAAGCATGTTCATTCCTTCACCACAGCCAAGGTATGGTGGAATCAGCACAGATGCCCCTCCGTGGGTAAACAGATCAAGAAAATGTGGTATCTCTACACAATGGCATTTTCCTCATTCATTAGAAAGAATGACAGTGCATCATTTGCAAAGACATGGAAGGACCTAGAAAAAAAGTCATGGGCAATGAAGTGTGTCAGGCCCAGCGAAACAAAGGATATATGTTTCTTCTCATGTATGGGAGCTAGAAGTAATTTATAAATGTGCAAGTACACACATACAAGTTTGTACATGAGTGCACACAAAGTTATTAACAGAAGTGTGGGATTGGCAGGGGAGAATTCAAATGGTGTAATTCCTTAGAAAAACAGACTCACAGTCCAACAAAAATAAGCACCTGGGAATTGTTGCTTGGAAGGTAGGGGGAAGATGTCAAAGGGAGGGGAGTAGAGAAAAGAAGAGAGGATGTGGGGAGAATTTAGTCCCAATATTCAATGTGTATCATGTGAAATTAAGAAAATGGAGGGAAGGGGTTGAGTTGGGAGGGATGAGGAAGAATGGTAAAAGACATGACAATAAAGAAGATGCAGTGTACTGAAATAAACTGATTTGATGAATGGTAACCCTTTTGTAAAGTATTTAAAGGCAATAAAAATATAATATTTTTTTAAAAAAGGATAAGACAGTATAGAAGCCACGTGAGCAGAACAATGATCTGTTATCATTATGATTCCCAAATCAACCCAAGGAGACCTCACAATTGTATGACTCAGAATATAACAGAACATCCAATTATTTGTTGGGAGAGGGGAAGTACTGGGGCTTGAACTCAGGGCCTCATGCTCTCTTGAGTTTTCCTTTCAAAGCTAGTACTCTACTACCTGAGCAGTAGTAACTCTATCTAACCAGCTAAAACTGGTTACCTGTGGAATACTGGGAACTGTGAAGAATGAATTGGCACGTGAAGATTTTGCCGAGAAAGAGGAGAACTGCCACTGAAACAATGGCATAGCTGGTATCCTATTTGCTTTTGAAATGCATGACACAACATGACAAGGTATACATTGTATGTTTCTGTCTTCCATGTGTTTGATTGAGATCGTGTGGCAAATTTTTCTCCACTGGGACCTGTAGTCACCTTTAAGGATGCAGTAGTAAATGAATGGATTGTAAGGGGGGGGGTCAATGGAGCCTGTTAACACTGTAATATTCTAGATGTGTGTGTTGGGGGTGTGTGAAGAGAGTTCCCTAAGGAATACTATAGTCAAGCTTTACTTGTAAAATAGGAAATACTCTTTTTTGTGTGTATGTGCCAGTAGGGGCTTGAACTGAGTGCCTGAGCACTGTCTCTTAGCCTTTTCTCTTAAGGCTGATGCTACAGTTAAGTGGAAATAAGAGTCTCTTGAATTGTCTGCCTTGGCTGACTTTGAACCTCGATCCTCAGATTTCAGCCTCCTGAGTGGATAGGATTATAGTCACGAGCCACCGAAAGCTAACTTTAAAAATCATTGAAAGCCAGGCACTGGTGGCTCAAGCCTGTAATCCTAGCTATTCAGGAGGCTCACATCTGAGGATCTCAGTTTGAAGCCAGCTCAGGCAGTAAAGTCCCCCTGAGACTCTTATCTTCCATTAACCACTCAAAAACCTGAAGTGGTGCTTTGGCTCAGGTGATAGAGCCCAAGCCCAGACCAAAGATTCAGCTGAGTGGACTTGAACTAGAACTGACAGCCCAGGAGAACTAGAGATTGCTGTGATTATGATCCAGGTTCCCTGATACCTTCATGGGCTCTGAGGGCTTTCTCCAAGTGACTGTCTTACCTGTCCACGCCTGTCTTTACAATCCCTCTCCTGGCAATCAAGGGAATTCTGACACAGCTCTTTTATAATGGATCACCAAAGGGGCATGGCAAGGCAAACATTAAGAAGTGAGGAAAATGGCCACATCTCTTCAAGCAAAGGTTTCCCAAGAGTCATTGCTGACAGTAGGCTTATCCAGAGTGCATAAATCACCGGAGAGAGACTTCCAGCTAAATATCTAAATGTACAAAGTACATAGAAGCACTACGCTAAGAAAATGCCACGCTGATAAGGATAAACAAACCAGCCAGATGCAATGGCTACAGGTCTGACCCAGTCTAATAATTCTTAAATCTCACCAAGTCGTGAGGATTAAATAAAAAACGGCTCATGAATGCCTTTGGAAAACTGTAAAATTGTATATACAAATGCCGCTTATCACTCTGATGGTGCTGTAGTTGCTTTTATATCAGAATCCAATAGCGAAGCTAAAAATGAAACCCATAATGGATTTGGGTTATTCTCTTCAGCCATTTGAGCACTGACCTCGCTCGAGCACTTTACAAGAATGATTTTGCTTTTACAAGGAGTCTACTTCAGGGTTTTGTTGTTGTTGTTATTGTCATTGTGGTTGTGTTTGCTTAAGGAGAAATACTGTATCCAAATGTAAACGTTTAGAAAGCAGCACAGAAATAAAGCTACTCTCTCATATTTTTTTTTACAGTTACTCCTCCCACCTAAAGTCACAAAACATGTATACTATGGGAAAGATGGAATGATGAGAGAATGACTTTTGATCACTTTATCACCCCATAGCTTTTGCTGTGAGTCTTTTCTCGTTAGCATCGTGGAGCGTATGTTTGCTAGCACCCTTCCCTTTGTGCAAATATCACGAGGGATCATTCAGAACTGGGCAGGGTTTCTTAGACTCAGCATATTATAATATATTTGATCCATTCTTCTTGGGAGAAGAAAATTTCATATCCTCTACAAGCTTTCCCGGGGGGCTATCTTGGCATAGAAATTTCCATGTCTCCGATGTTTACTGATATCCCCAGAATTTAAAATACCGTCTCTGTCTGAAAGGAATGAGGGACTCCATTCTTCAGATTTGCATTCCTAGTTTTTGTTATGGTGGTGGTAGTCACGGTGGTCGCGGATGGTGATCATTTTACAGTGATAAAGAAGCCTGCTTTTCTGATCTGCTTGGTTTAGTTACTTTATTTTCTTTTAAGATAAAGAAATGAAATGTTGCCTAGGTATTAAGGATTTTATTTGGAAAAAAAAATAAGATAGGACCGAGCTCACACCTGATAACAAATTTTATATATACGACAAAGGACCACAAAGGAAAATCAATTCAATAGGGAGAAAACCTGTTTCCAAGAAGTAACGCAGGAAGAGTTGAGTGTCGCTCAGGGGGGGAGAGCTTGTGAAAGCCATAAAGCCCCTCTCTGCCACCATGAACAACACACACACACACACACACACACACACACACACACACACACAGCCAGTCCAACGTGCTGAAAGCCCCATCCTCTCAGTGTTCCCAAGAGGCAGGGAATGACAGAAGTCTCCTCTGACCTTCCCACCACAATTTGAAAGAGGAGACAAGTGCCATGACGAATGCTCATGGCTCATCCATTCCCTCACTCGTGACTCACTTCCTCTATGAATGCACATTCCCCAAGATCCACCTGACCTGTCATCCATACACACTGGGCACTCCATCATCTCTTGTTTCTCTTCCCCAAGACTCCAGGACAGAGTGCATCAAATGATAACCAACAATTCTAGAGCCCAGAGAAGATGATCTGAATTCCTGCAAACCTCAGTTCCAGGGGCTCATTCTAGTGTGTGAACCAGTCTACTTATCAGCATCCATCTGTGGATTTGTTCTGTAAGCATTGATCTTGTGTCACAGACAGCTATAGCACTGAAGGATAAATGAGAGAACAAAGATCCTGCCCTCAGAGAATTCCATCCTAGATCTGAGAGGGGGGGGGGGGACAAACACTGGAATACCCCAGGCCCCAGTAGCTCACAACTGAAATCCTTGCTATTCAGAAGGCTCAGACCTGGAAGGCTGAGCTTCAAAAGCCAACCTGGGGCAGAGAGCAGGGTATAGTGGTACAGTACTTGCCTAGTATGCACAAAGCCCTCAGTACCACATACACAAAAAAACCGGAAGTGGCTCAAGTATTAGAGAGTTAGTCTTGAGAAAGCCCAACGGCAGCGTCCAGGCCCTGAGTTCAAAAAAAATAAGCTAACCTGAGACAGAAAAGATTGTGAGACTCCATATGTAATTAGCCAGCCAAAAGATGGACTGGTGTCTTGGCTCAGGTGGTAAAGCCAAGCCAGTACAAAGGCCTAAATTCGCACCTCTGTACCAGCAATATAAATAAATAAATAACAAATATCAAATGGGGTCCTTGCTCGAGCATCAAATTGGGGGAGCTACTACTCTGTTACTTTGCTAGTTGATGCAGAAAGAACTTCCAGAATAACTTAGCACTTGGGATGGGAAGAAGCAGGTAAATAGAATGGAAAGCAAGAAGCTCAGTCAAAGTCCTTGAGCAGAGGTATGCTGGATGTGTTTAAGGAACTAAAAGAAAACTACAGGTTGACTTTTTTCTGATTGATGCTCATCAAGATAAGAGAGAAAAGTGTGAGTAAAGCCAGAGAGCTCTTCAGTGTGCCAGGGAAGTTCTTGATAGGGAGTTGAGCATTCAACCTTAGGTGAACTTTTGGCCAGGGTAGGTCTTTCATCCAACCTGCTCAACTTACTTAAATGTTCCAGTCACCCAGGACACGTGGAGCTGCCTCATCCACTTCTACTCATATAATTTCTTTTTTTTTTTTTGCCAGTCTTGGGCTTAAGCTCAGGGCCTGAGCACTGTCCTTGGATTTTTCTCAAGGCTAGAACTCTACCACTTGAGCCTCAACACCACTTCTGGCTTTTTTTTTCTAAGTATATGGTACCAAGGAATCGAACCCGGGTCTTCGTGCATGCTAGGCAAGCACTCTACCACTAGGCCAAACTCCTGGCCCTACACATATAATTTCTGCGGGGCTTTCACATATACTTTTCCCCGAGACCTCTCCATTCCCCTATCCAGGGCTAGTACACAGACTTGCTTCCAAAGAAAGGTTCTGCCAGAGCTCAGCTGGTCCTGCTTCCAACATTCTCGTTCATCCTGCAAATCCCTTCTTACCCTGGGCCTTCTGGACTAAGTGCCATGTCCGTATGTCATTTAGACCAGATATCTTGGCCAGGATGGAGCCAAGTGACCATAGCCTGAATCCATATCCCATCCTTACTATAGAAGGAAGGATGCCACTTGGTTCTGTCTCCTCCTCTCCCTCCCTCCTCCCCTTCTTCCTCCCCCCACTTCTCCTCATTTGGCCCTAGGCCTAATCTTCTCATGTCTGTTCCTAAATCCTGCTCTCTCTAGTTAGGGTTTAATCTTACAGCACAGTAGGCCTCAAACAGCACTCTTAAGCTTAACTAATTCACTGGACTTAGCTCAAAATAGTACTTGGCAGTTTCAAAATCAAATCAAAACAAAACAAAAACAACTCAAATCTGGAGATTTGTCACTATTGAGGACATTTAAAAAATTCTGTTTCAGACTTGGATGGCAAGTTCCAGTTCTCATAAGAGCTGGGAAATTGCCCGACCATTGGAAAATGCGATGCCCTCAACCATGACTGACCCTCACCCCAAGAACACATCAAAGCCAACAATGCATTAATAGCCAGCTCCATTACCTTCCTACCCACCCACTGCATTTGTGGGCATAGCTCTCCAGGTCCTGCAGGATCTAGAACATTTTCTGGTAAAGTAGGCACCGAGGCTGGGAGGCCAGGGAAGCAAAGCTTGAATATTTGCATTTGGGGGGCAACAGTTCCTTTCGTGGTATGATTTCTGAAAACTTCCTCACTTCCCTTCATCACTGGTTTTCAATAGGAATGTATTTATTAGTTGTTTTTGCCAGTGTCTGGGCTCCATTGAGGGCCTGACCTCCCTTGGCTGACTCAAAAGGAATGTTCATTATTGCAGCTTGGCTTTTGAAAGGCTGGTTAATTGAGGATGGGATCTCAAGGATTTTTCTGCTTGGATTGGCCTCAAATCTTGATCCACCTCTACTTTGACCACTTGAGTGTTTACTTGTGAAAAAAAAATAAAATAGTAGAACTCCCTTATGACCCAACAATTCCACTACTTGGCATTTACCCAACCATCCAGAAACAAGGGCATACTAAATCCACTAGCACAACAATGTTTATTGTAGCATTATTCACCATAGCAAAGATATGGAACCAACCTAGATGTCCCTCAGTTGATGAGTGGATCAACAAGTTGTGGTATTTGTACACAATGGAATTCTATGCTGCTGTCAGAAAGAATGACATCGCCCCATTTGTTAGGAAATGGAAAGACTTAGAAAAAATCATATTAAGTGAAGTAAGCCAGACACAAAGGAACTTAGGCTCAACGGTTTCCCTCATTCGTCATAATCAGTAGAAACCTTGGGCTCTACTAGCAGAGATCTGCAATAGAGCAAAATCTTGATACATAAGGCCATAGAGTATGAAGCTAATTGAAAGGACCTCCAGGATATTGAAACAAAAGCCATATAACGAATGATTGTTGTCCTTAATGTACTATGTTGTCTCTCATCTCCTTTGCTGTCCCTTGGTTATCTCATATTGTTACAGTATCTCACTTTGTTATCTGATATATTGAATTTATTTGTATTTGGTTATTTGAAATTTGATAGGGAAGGGGGGAAAACCAAGACGGGTGGGGGGTGTGGGGGGGGAGGGAAATGGGTACCAAGACATGTGAAAGGCTATCAATGTATGTGAATTAATGCACCTTCTATCTGGCAAATATCATGGAACTCTTTTACTAATTACAATAAATAAATAATAAATAAATAAATAAAATAGGCTTGAAAATTGAGACAGGATCCAGAAAAAAAAACCCAACATTTCAAAACTTTTCCTAACAAGAGTTTAAACCCTTGCCAACACTGGATCCAAGTTTGCTGTAAGCAAACAACAAGCGAAGAACCAGACATGGGTGGTTCACATCTAGAATCCGAGGTGCTTATGAGGCTGAGATCTGAAGATCTCAAAGCCAACCCAGGCAAGCAAGTCAATCCATGTGATGCTTATTGCCAATTAACCACCATAAAGCTAGAAATGGAGTTGTTATTCCGTCCCTAAAAAGACAATGAAATATACGTAACTCATAAACCCCCAACCTCTGTGGCCTGTTGACTACAAAATGACAATCCACTTTCTTTGCTTGCGTAAATGATTATCGCCTAAAGCCCTCCAACTGTCTCCCAGATGTTACCATTCTCCCTGTGCTTCCTGAGTGTCCAGAATTGGGGATTTTTTTTTTGGGGGGGGTGGGGAAATTGTGGAGGGAATGTAGTTAGCTATGAGGTTTTTTGTCTAACTGGGCCTAGCCATCTTTACTGGTAACTACCATAAAGGCTGGGCGCTGGCTTTGGGGAGAGGATTACCTGCTGTTGGGTCAGATCTAGTGGCTTTATATTACTTGCTAGAGGAGTCTGAACTTGAAAGCACCTGCACACTAGACATGATTGCTTAAGGAAAAAGGTCTAACTGGAGGACTCCCTGCCAACTCATTCTCTCCTGCCTACTTGTGGCCAGAAGAGCAACTTGCACTCACCAAAGGACTCCATAGATAACTCAGGTCCTCACAGCCCTCTCCCTTTAGCTGAGGGAAGATTCATTCCAAGAGGTTCCAGCTGTCTAAATACATGACTCCTGTTCCACCCTACACTGCACAAGCTCTACGTTCATGTAGATCAATTAAGTTTAATTTAGAAACTAGGCACACACAATTAGAAATAATAAGACAGGATGGCATGTAACTATGCCGTGATGAAGTTTATGTGAGCGTTATGAACTGTTTATTTCTGGAGTTTTCCATGTTATGTTTCTAGACTGTGCTGGAAATGTGGGCTCCTGGGCCTGTAGGAAATGATACTGTAAGAAGAGCAGTGTGTCCACTGTTCATTGCATAAGAGGTAGTTTGTGACTTCCCTTATCTTGAGGATGCAAGGAGGGGTAGGTAAATGGAGATAGAAGCATCCAGGACATTCTGGAACTATCTGCAGAAGCTTTCCACAGCAGATCAGAGCTGTGGCCCAGCTAAAGGCTATACAGGGCTGTCCAGGCACTGTAAAATGACGCTTATGTGTTTAGCCCAAGAGAGAAGCTATTTGTGGATGGGTTCAGGAGAAGAAAACAAAACAAAAAACAGCTAGAGTTTACTTCCCAGAATGGAAGGGTGTGTGTGAGGGAAGGGAATGGAGAATCCTGGTAGATAAAATCTGCTCCGAGATTCTTGTGACAATTGTCACACAGTTGAGAAAGCAGGGTCAGCGTGCAAATTTTTTGTTTCCTGCTCTCAGAGGCAGTGGTAACACAGACAGATGTGATGATTTTTTTTTCAACTGTACTAAACCTCACTTCCAAATGCAACTGAAAAGGTGGAAAGCCAACGAGAGATGCCTGTTGGAGATGAGGCTTCTTCTGGGAGCCAATTATCACCAGGAAACGTGTTGAAGAATTAGGGAAACTAACCTTTCCTAATCTGCTGTCTAACAGAAAGCTCTCAGCAGCCAATCAATAACGGCGTGGTGGAGAGGCTTAGGAGCCTCTGTCTTCGCCTCCTCATCAGTAATTAAAGCCAGTATAATGAGATTGCCCGAGAGCTGGATATCTGAGTGCAAAAAGAACTAGACAGCAACAGTAACAGAGGCCAGTTCTGCAAGAAGAAGCAGATACTGGAGGAAAACACGGCCAGTGAGAAGTGTTGGCTGTCAGTCACCCCCCAAAGCTTCTCCAAAGCAAAATGTGAGGTGGAGAAACCTGGAAAGCAGGCACTTTATTAATTGCACAGAAAGGTAGCTTCCATAACTTGTCACTGCTGACAGCAAAGGGAAGGGAGGAACTGTAAAAGAGCTGGAGTTGATATTCGAGATCCATCCACAATTCCCATTGTTGTGGGGGATGGTGGGTAGAGGCAGAATTGAGGATAGAACCAAGAGCCTTGATTTACTAGAGAGGCACCCTACCACTGGAGCCATTCCCCCAATCAATTTGGGTTTTTGGGGGGAGTATTGGTTATTTTCAAAATAGGTTCTCACTCCATGTCTGGTACACCTAAGCTGGGGTGTTCCTAATTGAGTCTCCCAGAAGAATTTGAGAGGGGTGGGTGAACATACTTGGCCCTTGTTTGAGATGGAGGTCTCTTTTGAGCCTTTCTGCCCAGGCTGGCCTCAAACCACAATCCTCCAATTCTGTGGTCTGCCAAGTATCTAAGATGACCAATTCTGTTCCTGGCTCCCCTTTTCTCACTTTTACAGGAAAGTCCTGCATCTCCATCTTCCTTGGTCAAGTACGGGAAGACCTTGGATTTGGACATCACATTGAACCATGCTTGAGAGTCACATCCCACTCACACCAAGTCCCTCTGCCTCATGCCTCAGGGGCTGCTGCTGTAAAATGGGATGAGGATAGCATGAAGCACTCTTGAGGACTTAGTGACGTGGGATGGATCATATACTTCAACTGCAGAAATGTATGATCCTAGCTCACAGGTGACGTGTCACAGTATTTATGTTCAGCTGCTGGTGGGCCTCAGAGTGTCAACCTTTCACTGTTCCACTCAGGGAAAGGGGCCACGGTGTTCTGAGCGACACAGCTAGAAAGGCTGAATTACACTTGGTCAATAGCATCTATCTGAAATCACAGCTACTAGGAAGGCAGAGACAGTACAGGATTGTGATCTGAGACCCACTAAGGCAAAAGTGCAAGACCTCACCAAAGCAAGAAGCATGGCTCAAGGGGTACAGCATCTACCTGTCTAGCAAGCATAAGGCCCTGAGTTCAAACTCTAGTACCACAATATGTATATGCAGGTGGAGGAAAAATGGCATTACTGTTCTACTAGGCCCCAAAGAAAAAAAGAAGGTAAACTATCAGCAAAAAAAATGAAAATGCAGATAACAATTACATAGAGTTGAATAGTGATTTGTGGGAATAGAAAATGGAGAGCAAAGAGAAAGAAGATACATGTTTTTATGCCAGTCCAGGGGCTTGAACCCAGGGTCTGGGTGCTGTCTCTGAGCATTTTTGCTCAAGGTTAGAACTCTATCACTTTGAACCACTTCTAGTTTTCTGGTGGTTCATTGGAGATCAGACTCTCACAGACTTTCCTGCCTCGGCTTGGCTTCAAATCATGGTCCTCAGATCTCAATCTCCTGAGTAGCTAGGACGATAGGTGTGAGCAACCAGCACCTGGCTAACCATTACCATTCAGAACTGAACTAAACAAAAGGAATTACAAATAATTGTAAAGTTTTAATAACAGATACCCTTTCCCCAGCACCATTTTCCTACTAAACAGAATCAATCTGCATATGGCTTAGCCAAAGGCAATCTGGTCACCCGTACCTGGTGAGTTAAGCTATATTTCTTGTCTTGAATCTGATGTAATGAACCCAGTCACATTTTATTGTGAAACAGCTCCGGTAATGCCTCTGTAACTGCCCACAGAAGGTGCTTCTGCACTCGTGAATAAAGAGCAAATCTGAATTTCACCAAGATAAACTTGTGGCTGGGTCAATACATCGAATGGTTATCGTTGGTGCTCTGCACTTTATCTATTTTTAGGCCCTTGTTCCTGAAAGGAAATAAAAATGCATTACCTTGAAAACCCAGAAGCCAGGGCCCTGGAGGAAAAGCAGGGCCATTTGTTACCTGTTTTCTGGAGGGGAAGGCATGGCTTCTTTGCAGGTAGGAAAGAAATGTAACACGGAGAAGAGGTCAATAAAAGAACAAAAGAAACATCACCTCTCCTAGGACCAGCTCTGCATTTTACATGGTTCTTTGTCTCATGGGTCCCTGCTGGCATTTCCCAGGGATTTGCCCCATTTTACACAGGATTAAGAATCCAGTATAAACTGGGGTCAAGTATAAGCACAGGGGATTTCCTCAAGACCAGCATGCACTGGGGTCCAGCACTAGCCAAAGGGTTTTCTTTAAAGTCTCCTCCATTACAAAATCTCAGCCACAAACCATGTTTGTCCCCTAAATCCTATTGTTAATGGATTTCCAGGCTGGACAGAACCAGGTGTGAGGCCTGCCTCTGACATTCACCATCTGAAACATCTTACTCTCGGTCTTCATCATCCATCCCTGCCAATGAGAATAGCCCCTGTCTCACACCATAGTTAAATAAAGTCTGCCAGTCTCCAGCATGGAGGTACTTTTAAATGCTGGGATGTTGAAATGCCCATTGTGAACAACTTGAAGGTAGGAAGGTTTGATTTTGGTCACCGTTTCAGAGGTTTCATTCCATCCTGGTGGAAGAGAGTGTGGTGGAGTGATTGTCACCTCATGGTGGACAGGAAGTAGAGTGGAACCATCACAGGAAGTGGGTGGGGTAATATCTATTCTCCACCCTGCATATCCCAGCGACTGGCTTCCTTCACAGCCCCACATCCCACAGACCCACGACCTCCTAATAGTTTATTCTGCCCTCCATTTTTGAATCTACCACCAGATTCAAACACTCCAATGAAGTTAACACCAAAGACGATCACAGGAGAAGATCAGTTAATGCTGGCTGTGAGCTTCCCAAGGAGAAACAGCATGAAATTGGCCTTAGGTCAGGAGATGAACATAGTTGATGACAATGTCTAATCCTACACAGACTAATAATCTAAGTCTGCTGACCACATGTGGAGATCCTATCAGATTCCCAGCCTAAAGAGGTGGTTGTGAAATTGAAATCTTACTTGGAGAAATATCATGTAAACAGAAACTACCAGATCATTTGTCAAGTACGATCAAAGGATACTGGAGTTTCCTGGAGGAAGGAGGCAAGTGAGGAAGTACAGATGTACTATACTTCGAGGGGTGACAGAACAAACAGAGTGACAGATCTGAAGAGGACAGGCTGCTTGAGGAAGAGGGTGGTAGTGCAGGCTGACCAGAAAAGGGCTTGAAAGACCTTTGTGGGGGCCAGGGGAAGGTAGAAGGAAATATTGTAAATTGTGGTCATGGTTGTACTATTTGGTAAACTTCTCAGAGACCTTGGAATATTATACTTGCAATGCTTAGGGTGGATTTTAGAATCTGACAACAGGCTTTAAAAAAAAATGACAGTGTCATCCTACCAACTCAGGAGGCTGAGATCTGAGGATCTTGATCTGAAGGCCGCCCGGAGAGGGGAAACTCTGGGAGTCTATGATCTCTAGTCAGACACCAAAAGTACAGCTGTGGCTCAAGCAGTAGAGCACTAGTCTTGAGAAAACAAACGACAAACAAACAAAGCCAGCTCAGAAATAGTGCCCAGGCCCTTTAGTTCAAACCCCAGGACTAGCACCAAAGTGAAAAGAAAGAAAAAAGCTAAAGGACAGCACTTGGGCCCTGAGATCAAGGCCCAGTAGCAGCACACATCAGTGCGCGCGCGCGCGCGCGCACACACACACACACACACACACATACATACACACACACGCACACACACACACACACACACACACACACACACACACAGCGACAGTCAAAATGGATACTTTCAGATGTGGTTTCCTCCCAGAGAAGGGACCTGGCACAGAAGCTAGGGAAATGAGGGGGGGTGGGAAATGGCAGGTGGAGAGGAAGATGAAAGATGTGGGTGGGAAGACATCCCACCCTGGCATTAAACTGGGACAGAGCACTTCCTGTGGACAGAGACATCACCATTCGGCATCCCTTCTCCACCCCCCAGTAGCACCTGGTCTCTGCTTGTTTGACATTCTGTCTCTCACATCTGTGGCTTTGCAAAAGACACACGGAAGTGGACTGTTTGAAGCCACAAATCCCCTTCTAGGACATGAGAGCGCTGCGAAAGTGTTTGATTTCTCTGATGTTTCCCCAGTGAAATTCCCCCCTTCGCTGGCACTTAGGGGATTTGCAACTCCTTTACTGGACCGACACAAGAGGGCTTTCTGCTTAATCCCTGGATCTTTTAGAAGCTGGGCTGCACTAGGTCTGTGTTTCAAGAGCATCACTGGGTAACATGTGACAAGTGAGCTTCCAGCTCTTGGCCTGGGGATGGGGGTGGGGAACTAAGGCTGGGAGAAAGGTGCTCAGAAAGCTTTTAAGGAGGAGGAAGCCCAGAGTAGCACCTCCTGAAGTTTATGAAGGCACTGCTGTTTTCTTTACCCAATCTTCTGCTTTAGCAGACAGGGTTGGATCCTATGACATAGTACTCCTGGAGAATGATGATTGAGTGGCTGGACCAGAGTGACTCTGGATAGCTCCAGTGTTTAGAGCTGCAGTAAAAAGAATGCTAATTAAACTAAATTCATCACTGGGCCTACAGAACAGACTCTAGGCATTTCAAAGCATTGGCATCAACCAGGCACCAGTCAGTGGCTAACTAAAAGTTCAAAGCCAGCATGAGTAAGAAAGTTCATAAGATTCTTACCTCCAATGAAGCACCCCCCCCCCAAAAAAAAAGAGACAGAAGTAGAGCTGTGATTCAAAGTAGTAGAGCACAAGCCTGGAGCATAAAAGTTCAGGGATAACATTCAGGCCCCGAGTTCAAGTCCTAAGACCAGAACACTAAAAATAAAAATTAAAGACAAAAATAAGTCAGCATCTGATCTAGGGAGAGTTGTGGTTGGCTCCAACTTCCATCTTGACTACCTCTGGTTCCTGGATCTCTTCCTCTGAGCTTAGCTTCCCTTTATCCTAATTCCGGGATTTTGTAGGTGTTCTATATGTTTCCAGAAAATCCCTATATTTTATTTAAGCAAGTTGCAAACGGATGCACTTGCATTTAAAGTGTCCTGAGACCAAGGCAGAGGCCAGGAGGGGGAAAGGAGGGAGAGAAGGAGGGGAGGGGATAAGTAGGACGCTTGAAATACATCAATATATGAAAGGTATTTTTGTATGTAAATCTTTACGTACAGAAAAATCTATTACATGCTTTTAGGCATCCAATGTCTCGGGGTGACTTGCCCAAATCACAGGGTAGAATGGACACCAACCCTAGTCTCCTATCAGCCTGGGGATCTTGATGTTCAAGATGGTGGACACTCGTTCTTCTTCAGCTTAAATACCCCCATAGAATGCCTACAATGGTTTACAAAAGCAGGTCCCTCCCCTTCAGATCCTTTTAAAAACAGAGGAGCGATACATAGTTCAGAAATCACAAAGACAAGCCAGAGGAGGTAGAAATACTGACAAAGAACTTTGCAGATGCTGCAAGGGACTTGGCTTGGATGGGTTAATATATGAAGAGGCAAAAACAGGTCTCACACACCCTTAGCATAGAGCCCTGTGCAGAATAATCCTAGTTATTATTAGTAAAAAGTATTATTCTGAGGATAATGAAAGACCTGAAGAGGCCAAGGAGCAACATCAGATTTGGGCTAGGAAAGATCTTCCTGGATGTTGGGTGGAGAATGCATCCATCAAAAGCTGTACTGAGTACCAGAAAGAGATGGGAGGTGGTTGCTATCTTTAAAATGAAGAGAGAGAGGCTTGTTAAGTAAAGTACTATCAGTGGATATAGCAGAAAGTTGATAAATAAGAGAGACAGAGACAGAGACAGAGACACAGAGACAGAGACAGAGAGATGGAAGCAGAGAATTACAGGGCAAACTTGACGGGATTTGGTGACAGCCTGCCTTCAGGAATCAAGAAATGAGAAGAGGAGCTCATCCACGTCTCACACGTGTTCTACTGAACAACTGGAAAGTTGGTCCTCTCTTTACACGGAGGAAAGTTGGTCCTCTCCTTCCTACCAGGTTACATAGGAAAGGTCATGAATCCAAATCTCTGGGTTACCATGGATGTGAAGTAAATTCAAGCTCTCCAGATGGAGATGTGAATGAAAGCAGCACATGGATATTAAACTCTGAAGCTCGATGGAGAAAAGTACAAAAGGTAATCTGACAGTTTATCATTGTTCCCAAACAAGCCATTAGGTAAATATGAGCTATTCCAAAAGGAATATCCAGGGTGACTTTCCCTCCACCCCTCCCCAAAAAGCCAATGTGATCCACTTTAGGTATGATAGATGTTATAGCCCATCTAAAATGCCCCCCAAGGCCTCAGGCCCAGCTCAATAAATATTTATTTATTGAACACACAAATCAATTGACCGATTCATGAACAGGGTTGAAAGTCAGAGTTTCCCAGAAGGTCTTTTTGTGGAAGCAGCAAGAAAGAAAGGAAGAAAAAGAAAGAAACAAAAAGAAAAAAGAGAGACAGAACCATAGCTGACAATCAACTAAGTTCCCAAATTCTAGACCCTATGTCTCTTGTTAATTTTGAGGGAAAACAAATGTCAAGTCAGTAGTTACAGGTAAATATGTTACATATCCAAGTTTCATTCCAGAAAACAAATAAAAGTTCAATTTGGTTTTAGAAATGTGTTCACTATAGCTCTGCCAAAGTTTCTTTCTCTTTGAGAGACAAATTGAGTTTTAGGCTACAGAATTGCAATGGTAGACTCTGAAAGAATGGATAAGCCAAGCCCTGAGCTTTCTCTAATGTCCAAGTTGGATATTAGAGAACAGGAAAGAATTAGGCATGCTTGGCTAAGAAGAGGCAATCAGTGACTTTGATTAATACCAATATAGAATATAGACTTGAGTAGTATGGATATTTTCCAATTGGCATAAAAAAAGGTCATAAAAAACCCCGTGTTGTGCTAGCTCTACAGATGACATTCCAGGGAATAAAAGAACAGAACACGATTAGTTTTGCAAAGACAAATTCTTTACATCTTCTTTGCGGTTGTCTCAGACTATGGATTCATGCAACTGCGGTTAAAAACAAAAGGAATGGCATATAGAGATTCTTTCTCTCTCTCTTTTTGTATTGCCAGTTCTGGGCTTGCGCCCAGGGCCTAACCACCATCCTTGAACTTTCTCAAGCCTAGAGCTCTACCACTTGAGCCCCAGCACCATTTCTGGCTTTTTTTCTATGTATGTGGTACTGAGGAATCGAACATGGGTCTTCGTGCATATTAGGCAAGCATTCTACCACTAGGCCAAACTCCTGGCCTGAGATTCTCTTCTTGAATACTTGTTTGTTAAACATGACATTTGAAATACGATGTAAAAGCATCAGTGTTAATAAAATATTTTAATATTAAGAAAAGGAATGGCACACGAGCAATCAAAACAAAGTTGGTAAATTTGACATAGAAGTTGGAAAACCTGATTTCTAAAGCTGGCAGCTATGGTCATCAGAGAAATTTAGATTTTGTTTCAGATACTTGTCAATCACTCTTACCAGGCACAGTTGTTTTGGTTAACAACAGTTCTCCTCACAAGTGCAAATGTTCTCAGGTTAGCCAATGTGCCAGGGACAGTACAGGTGCTAACCTCCTGTTTGGTATGTAGTTGTTGAATAAGTATAATCTTTCCCAGTATTTCTGAGAGCCTTGGTCTGGGTCCTTTTTGCAAGGGGGAATTGAAAATAAACACTCCACTGACAGGGTAGGTGATAAACAGAAACTATTCTTCCTTACTGTTCCAGAAGATGAGACAATGAAGATCAAGGTGCCAGAAGATACTATGCCCATTTTTTGTTTTGGCACTCCTGGGGCTTGAACTCAGAGGCTAGACACTGCCCTGAGCTTTCGCAAGGCTAACACACTACCATTTTGAGTCACTGCTCCTCTTCTGATTTCCTGGTGGTTCACTGGACACAAGAGTCTCATGGGCTCAGCCTACTGACTTTGATCCTCAAATCTCAGCATCCTGAGTAGCTAGGATTACAGGCATGAGCCACTAGCACCTGGCAAGGTTCTACTTTTTGAAACATCTTTTTCATCATTGTAAGGAAAAGTAATATAGACTTCCTTCTCTGTCTGTGTGTTCTCCTTGAGCTTTCTTTCCTTCGGGATGATTAGGTGGGCCAGTAAAGGCTTCATATCCACTCAGCTTTGTCCTGGATCCAAAACTTGACTTTGTGACTCATGTCTTAGTCAATGAGAAAAACAAAAATTGCTAGAATCCTCTGAACCATAGCTTTATTATCTCTGAGTCATAGAAATAGGATCACCTCCTTCCAGGAATAATGAACACAAACTTGAAAGATACAACAGCATAATGAGTACAAGCTCAACACATGCACATGGTTTATGAATCCCTTGACGCAGCTTTGGGTGAGGTTAGGCCTTTGAGAATGTACTCACATAATGAATAGCCCTTCCTTCTCCATCCACTGACTATATTCTTAGCATCTGGTACTGTTCCCACTGAGCTTCTGTGGAAGTACAACAGAACAGCAATGGATAATATGGGAGACTGGAGTAAAAGGTAGAGTAAAAGGATAGTTAAGTCCTAGACAGGTCAAGAAAAGCTTTAGCTATGGCAGCTGGGAAAGACATGGCTACATTAAAGAAGGTTCTAGGAAAGTCTGAGGGACATTGTAGGTGCAGAGAACTGTATGGTCAAGGGTCCTGTAAGAACCAGGCAGCCATGGATCACACCTGTAATCCTGCCTACTCAGAAGTCTGAGATCTGTATATCTCAATTGCAAATTAGCCTAGCATATGTCCATGAGACTTTTATTTCCAAGTAACTACTGGAAAGCCAGAAGTAGAGTTGCATGTCTCAAGTGGCAGAGCACCAACTGTGAGAGAGAAAAAAAGCTAAGGGAAAAATACCAGGCCCTGAGTTCAAAACCTAGTAATACACACACACACACACACACACACACACACACACACACACACACACACACACAGACTCTGGAAACGATCCCAACCTGTGCATTTGAGGAAACATGAACGAAGCCTGTATGAGGTGCACTCAAAGAAAGATCGACTTCACCGGTGAGTTATACATCATGTATCTCCCTCTGTGTTGTGAAAGAACCCTGTGGGAGTTATCTATGAGGTGTCATCTCACTATCCAATTGAAGCCTCACCATGGAAGGAGACAGGAAGAGAGTCTTACAAGAATCCAGACAACATGTGATGGGGGTTTGCAAGTCAGGTAAGAGAGAAAGAAAGAAGAATTATATCAAAATTGACATAAATAGATATAGATCAGCAGGAGAACGTGATGATACCAGGGTAGAACAAGACACAGGATCCTGGGAGGAGCCTTAGATCGACCTCCTTTTCTGGGTGGCCTCAAAGCCCATGGCTTCACTGAAGCCTCTGGCTTCACTGAGGTCCTATGAAGAGGCACCGGGTTTTCTTGTCTGGGTCTCTGTGTAGCCAAGCTCCTGAAAAACTTACATATTGATGTAAATTCTTTGCCCCTAGTTTATTCTTTGATGTCATTTCAGATAAAAATCCTCACTCCTTCAAAACTGCTGCCAGATTCACAGGACACATATGGAGGCCTTCTAACATCCATCTTCTTCTGCCTTCTAGCGACATCCGGGTACATTAGGCTGGTCCATCTTCTTGAATGTTGTCTTCCTTTTGCCTGATGTACCAGCAGCTCTCCTAACAGTTCCCCAGATCCTCTGTCCACAGTCAGCCTCTGAACCCCAGTCCACCAATTCCTCCTGCCCTTTTGGGAGTCAGCAAGGCCTTCTTCTCACTGCATATTCCCTCACGTGACTCTCCTAAGTTCCATGGTTGACAATGCCAGCCATTGCCTGTGACTCCCCAAAGCGTCCTGAACTCTGACCTCACACAGTTCAGAGTCTCTTGGCTCAGATGGCTAAGGAGCATTTCAAACATCATAACTCAACAGAATGCCTGGTGTCTTTCCCATCCACCCTCATGACTGGGTTTGGCCACATCCTTCCACCAGTCTTGTAGGAATGACTGACTGTGAACACATATTGCCATCCCAGAGATGAAAGAGACATGATGAGATCTGTAACCAGACAGCAGCGAGAAGTGCTGGCCCTGCTGGCTCATTTCACACATGGTGAACACCCACCTGGATCCCCTTAGGGATTCAGAACGGTGGCTTTGCCGTCATTTCCTCCAGCTTCTTTCTTCCCATAAAGTGCCCTAAGATTGTCCTCAACGGGCTCGCTTGTATTTCTCCTGCTTTTCAGCCTCGGCATCATCTGTCCATTAAGAATGGTTTCACCATGATTTTCATGCACATCATTCAGATTTCAGCCAATCATCTTGTCACCAGCTTCCACCTAAATTCATCTTGCCATCTTTCCTGGACTGTATCTAACACATACATAAATGGGCTGTGTATGACATATACAGTAAGTGCGGGCTAAATGACAGGCAATCTCAACATCTTCTGCTCTAAAAGATGACAAGGATCAGTTACCTCATCTAGAGCAAGGAGAGCCTTTCATGTTACGTGATGAAGCCCATAAAAACGTGAGGCAGCATGTCATTTTATTATATTTTGATCCTCCAAGAAAGACCATTCCACCCTGGTCTGTCTCCCCAGCACCTGACACAGAGTTCCTGTTCAACAAATGTGTGTTGACCTGAATTATCATTACTATGTCTTCAGAAAGGGAAAACAAAAAAAGTTGATGTCAGCAGCCTGAACCACAAACAATGGACTCTACCCATCTGATCTCAAAAAATGGTGCTTCGACCTGCTTATAAGGTTTGGAGATCTTAAAGTAAGTTTGCTTAGGGTAAGTCAATAAAATGTACGGCCTTTGGGCAAAAGCTTTTCACCCCTGAACAAGTTCCCGGGGTTTTTATTTTGTTTCTACCTATTTGTTTTATTTTTTTTAAAAAAAAAGACATCTAGAATTTGTCAATAAAGGTGAAGCTTATTGCTTGAAGGGTGACCAGCAAAAAGGAAATGATTGGTAAATTTCTGTCTTCTCCAAAGAAGCCTCCTAATAGAAAATACTCACTCGATGCCCACAGCAAGGTTCAAAGCCAAGCTATACATCAATGGAACGGGGAGGCTGCCTACATGGTCACTGGGTGTTAACACATATTTGTCCAAGAGACTCTGATCATCCTTTCTACGAGGTCCCAAAACAGTGAGATTGTAAGCCACACAAATTCAGTCCACATTCT
The DNA here is from genome assembly GCF_031878675.1 of Megascapheus bottae. NCBI lineage: Eukaryota > Metazoa > Chordata > Mammalia > Rodentia > Geomyidae > Megascapheus > Megascapheus bottae. Next base: position 3,062,833 of record NC_143533.1, on the reverse strand, counting down.
CCATCACTGTCAACTCGTATCTTGGGAGTCATAGAACGAATGTTTTGTAGAACTCTAGTAGGTGTACACTTAGAGCAGGCAGTCCTCACTTAATTAAAAGGCTGTGTATAGCCCTTGCATATAAGAATTGCTGATTTTCAGAGAGCTTCACAAAAGAAAACTAAAGTTCATTTTGGTTATATAACTTTGCCAAAGTCATTAAACTGGCAAATGGTGGCAGGTGTTATTAAGGTACCTGTGGCTCTTACCTAAATAACCCTAACTACTGAGGAAAATCAAAAGCTTCCAGGGAGTAAAGGTTCTTGAGATGCTCTCCCTTTCCCCCATCTTAATCAATAGTTGAGGGCAGGGTGGATGGCATGTAACTGTCATCCTAAAGTGAAGTTCTCAATAGGAGGATTATGGTCCAGGTTAGATCAGGCAGAGGGTGAGGATTTGGCTCAAGATAAACCAGGGCAAAAAGGGCTAGGGACTTGACCCAAGTGGTAGAATACAGTGTAGCAAGCATAAAGTTCCAAGTTCAAATGCAAGTAGTTCAAAGAATAAAAATAGAAAGAGAGAAAGAGACAGACACACAGGTTGAAGGAGGGAGAGAATGATAAAAATTCTCTATTTAGCTTCATAGCTTATTCACCCCGGCATAGTATTAAGTCCAGATTCAAACTCAAGTCCTTTCTTGTAATGTTTTGTTCACAGACAGAATTAGCTATAGAGTCTAGACAGGCCTTGAACTCACGATCCTCCAGCCTCAGTCCTCCTCACTGTCGAGATCAAGTCTCACACCATTCAATGGCTAGGATTGAAAAAGAACACATTTGCATTGGTGATTGGTGATTTTGTAGTAACAATTCTTCTCTTGGTCTTCTCTGCTCGTTCAATATGACCGGGAAACTAGAATGGCTGGCAGATATCCACTCAAGCTGTAAAACAAAGCAGCCAAACCTTACCTACTGTTGGGACAGACAGGAAATGAGTAGAGCTTCTGGTCATCAGTGTCTATTTGGTTTGGGGATGATCTTATTTAGAAATTCCAATGCATCCCAAAGAGGAAAGGAACTTGGATTTTTTTTTCCCTTCACCTGTGAATTTTCCCCATAGGACTACTTGAACATCAAGAGTTTAAAAGGGGGCCAAGAAAGGAAGGAAGAGATAACTCATTTTCTTATTTTCTTTTAAACCGAATTTATAAGCAGACCTGTCTGTGTTTCTCACTCCAGGCCAGGCTCAATTCCTCACTGCAGCTTCAGAGAACAGTGAGCAGATCGATTAGCACCACTTCTGGGAGTGAGTGTGTGTGTGTGTGTGTGTGTGTGTGTGTGTGTGTGTGTGTAGGGGGTTGTTGAATATTTTAAGGGTTTGGGCTTCCATGGCATGCATGCAAAGGAAGATGAAGAAGCATTGCAGGCTACAGAGGAGTGATTTCAACCGCAGGCTAGTTTGCAGACCTTTGGCCGTGTCTGGAGTGGATAATGGTTGTCTGTGCTGGGGTTGGCCAGGGGATGACATGAGCAGCTGTTGGCATCCTGTGGGTGATTGATCTTAAACATGCCACCAACATCTGTCTGGTGAAAATGTCAACAGCTCCAAGCTTGAGAAACCCTGCTTGAGAGGGATTGTCTCTGTTTTTGTTTAAATTTTCTTTTATCTTTGGCAAAAAAAAACCCAAAAACAAATTACTGTCAGTTTGTCAAGAGAAAGAGCTTTCTAAAACCTAATCTTCAAGATTAGTTCCTTAATGAGTCTCCATGGCTCCCCACACAGGGCCTGAATCCCTCGACACAGAGCTGAGGCTCTCCACACCTGGTGGGCACTGACGGGCACATTGCCAGCTTCCTGCAGCCTGCGGGCCAGTCTGCAAATTCCACCCTACTCTCATCTCCTAGACACATGTACAACACGGCACACACAAGCACATGGCACCCACCCACACAGCGATACATACCACACAGGCCCATCAACAAACATGTGACTCTCACACCCCAGAATACAAGACCTCACAACATGCCCACACACCACACATATGTGACTCTCACATATACGGTCACCACACAGATATACATGTCTGGAATATAGACACACCTCAGACTTCACATATTCATTCTCTCTCTCTCTCTCTCTCTCTCTCTCTCTCTCTCTCTCTCTCTCTCTCTCTCTCTCTCTCTCTCTCTCTCTCTCTCCCGCTCTCTCTCTCCTCTCTCTCTTTTCTTTTCTCTTTCACCTCCCCTTTCTGTTTCATCAGTCTGAACTGAGGAAGGATAGTATTTTATTTGTCTTCCTATCACTGTCATTAAAAACAGAACTGACAGTCCATAGATACCTGGTAAATTATGAACGATCCGCTGCATCATCTCCTGGTCTACGCTCCTCCAGCTCCTGCCAGATGGAAATGCTATGTCCTTCCCTAGATCGCCGAGCTGAGCGACAGTGCAGAGCCAGCTGGGCAGGAGGGGGGGGGAGTGTTGGTGGGGGGTGTGAGGGAGGGCTCTTCAGTACCAACCACCCATAGTTCTCAGAATCCAGCAGAGCTGGTCTAGGACAATGACACCGCTGAACCCTGTAGTGTGAGCAAGAGGGGATGAGGAGACAGAAATGCCGATGGGAGCAGACTTGGTCTTTCCTTTCAAGGGTTAAATGAATAGCTTGGTACTCTCTGATTGTCTCCGTCTCCAGATGTTCTTGCTGCGATAGAGCCAGGAGCTGGTGGCTCATACGTGTCATCCTAGCTCCTCAGGAGGCTGAGATCTGAAGATCATGGTTAAAAGCCAGCCTCCGGGCAGAAAACTGGAAAGGGAGCTGTTGATCAAAGTGGTAGAGCACTACCCATGAGCCAAAAGGCTCAGGGACAGTGGCCAGGCCCTGATTTCAAGCCTAGAACTTCCAGAAAAGGAAAAGCGAACGTAAATGTCAATATGTCAGTCTAGAGCTCTACTTTATGTAGACTGTGAAATATGGACCTTCATATTCAGAAATCTGCATGTTTCCTCCATACACATTAAGCTATTAATAAGCATTTTTAGAAAATTGTTCTGGGAGAAGGGAACTCAACAAGAGAGATACCAAAAATGAGAGAGAAAAATGTAGTGGGTTCACAGCGAAGCATTGAGTTAGCATAGGACAGGTGAGATAAGTCATAAGGATCATTTTTTCTTTCTTTCTTAAAGTCAGAGACTGGGATTTGAACTCAGTATAGGCCATTTCAGCTCATTGGGTAGCGCTCTACCAAATGAGCTCTACCTCCAACTCCCATGAGGCTCTGAATACAGTCCACCCCTTCCTGAGCCAATTAGCAAGCACATGAAAAGCTTTACCTCCTTGGTCCAATCAATGTTTGCTTTCCTCGATGACCTTGAGACCTTCTAGGTCAAGCCCTGAAGGCCTTCATATCCTCTCTTGTAACTCCCAGAAGACTGGATCTTGTGCTGCATGCTGTACCACCTCCCCCCTGCCCCCGCCTTAACTCTCTCCATCATGCCATGTATAATAAATGCGGGTGGGCAGGCATTCCTTAGGGAACCTGCCTTTGTGATTCTTGAAGGTTCTATCAGGCATGAGAATCACCAGAATGGAGCAGCCAGTCTCCCTGGACTGATAACTCTTATCTGGTGGACTCTTGCCTTGGAGAAATTCATTCCGTAATTTCTGAACCTCTGGGGGAATGTCTTCATACTTTTTTCAGTATGATACAGTGTAGCAATGACCCTATTTATGGGCCCAAACAACTCCATTACCAAAGAGCTCAATATTACCAGCCATTACATTCCCTATAATTATTTTGTTTTATTCTCCATTTGGACGGAGATAAGCCATTCACATCAGGCAGGGCCCAAACATCATTTGCCATTTACAGGTGAATTAAAGAAAACGGCATCTGTCTTACGCAGCTTTCTATACTTCCCTCCTGGAGCTGTCACATCGACACTCTGGCTAAGCCTCCTCTTATCTCAATAATAGCCAACAACTATGAACCTGTGGACCAATCCTAACCTGCCAGCTTTTATAAATGGAATTTTCCCGGAAAACAGCCATGCCACTCATTTATACATATGACCCATGTGGCTCTCACAGGGAAGCAGCTGAATTGAGTAGCCCCTAACACTGAGACTTTAGGACTCTGCCAGGAACCTGAAATCATTGTCACCTGACCTTTTTTTGAGGGATTGCCAACTCCTACCTAAGCAGGTGGAGTTTTAAGACAAAATAATTTGTGACCTGTCACCTACCTACCATCCATTTTTACACAAGAGACTAGTAAGAGTGCTTAAAGGACACTCCAGAGTCTCCTTGCAGCTAGGTAACAAGATCATGTAGACAGTCATGGCTGTAACAGTAAGGAATGGTGGATTCTACCACAGTGGTCTTCATCTGAGTTCCCTTATCAAACCTGCTTGGACTTTGAGTGCTAAGAGATTTTTGTTAAATGAGGTTAAGTCATTTGGTGTGAATTTTCACACATTTGTTGAGAGTGGCTCTGGATGGACTGCTGTGAGGAGTGCAGAGGGCAGAAGCAGAGTTGCATGAAAATATTCTATGGTGGTTACACACTTGTCTGGTAGCACATGTCCACGTGTCCTAATTCCTCTTAGCTGTCTTGACTTCCTATCTCAACATCTGGAGCTTGAGAGAACACAGAACCTCCAGTTGCATCCCCAGCCCTACTAAAGGTCATTCAAGGTGACTGGCAGGCAGGCTGTATTTAGAGATGCTCCAATGCACCCTTCTCCAACGCAGTCCTGGCCAGAGTTGGGATGATGTCATCACTGGCTCTAGCCAATGCAGGGGGAGGGGCACACATCCACCATCCACCTAGACTGTAGTCCCTGACACATCAATGCAATCTAGCCGCTCCCTATCACAGTGTATAAGCCTCCGCCTGGAGACACACGGCTCTCCTGCCTTCTTACACTACACTTGAACTTGAAGGCTGATCTTTCATGCTGGCTTTCTCCGGATACCCAACCAGCCTCCTTTCTGTGAAGTGACATTCAGCATATAAGGAGCACAGATGGTTCACCTTAGAGTGAGATCCCTGGTTGGTCTGTGAGGATCTAGAATCCACTTCTTACAGCTCAAGAGGAGGGCAGACAACAGATATTGGACCACAACTCCCAGAGCTAAATTTCCAGTCTCAAGTCTTCTACCCACTGTGGTTTTAGGCACGTAAGAAAATAAGAATCAGGGAATGCCCTAACCCACTTGGGTAGTACCAGAGACAGAAGATGCGAGAAACACATTGTCCTGTGAACTGGACCCTTCTCCCCTCGTTATTTGATATCTTGTCTTCCCAGAGGCTGAAGCAAGACACAAGCCCCAGGCAGAGCCTGCCACTCCCAGCTCACACTGTTTGCCAACCCCCTGAAAATCAGATATTCAACAGCAGATGCCAGCAGTTTCTCACCCCTCCCCCACCACACACACCTACGACACTCTCTTCCCTTCTCTTTTCTATCACAGACATACATCTGTTCCGACATAGGATAACGAAAGGAAAATTAAATGAATCTGCTTCGAGTTGTCTCTAGGGTTATTTATAGGGCTTTCATATAGGCTGATACAAAATAAAGAAATAAAGAGAGAGATAAAAATAAGTTATCTTCCCAGGAAGCCAAGAAAAAGTTCAAGGAACAGGGAAATAAGTCATGTCCTTTGGGCTTGATGAAGCTGTAAGAGTCTTTTGGTTTATCACAGTCTTCTTTCTTCCAAGGTGCCATGAAGAAAAAAAAATCAATGAGGCCTGGTTGGATTTTTTTTTTGAGAGATCAATATTAAAAAATGCACCTCATGCTATGCAGAACACGTGCGTTGTGCGTGAGTTTTAAGGAACTGGTGTGATGATGGCGCCAATCTCATCAGGCACCAGAAGAGTGTCAATATTGACTGTTGAGATAAAGGTGGGTATGTGCAGGTCAGTCTCCACTCAGACCCCCTCTCTTTTCTTCACCTCTGCTTAGTGCTTGCTAGTTACTGCAGTGGCTAGGACTCTGGGTCAGAGGTGACATTATAGTTTCCTTTATACCCGGTACATGGCAATAACCTTTCAATCTCAGATGAGGGAGAAATGCTGCCTTTCAAAGTTCCCTGGCTTTCATCTAAGAGAAGAGATGACACATCCAATGCTTAAATACCTTTGATCTACCTCCCTGTCTCTCATTTTTCACCCACTCAGCTGGCCTAGCTAACCTCCTGTGTCCCAACTCATCTTTCCATTTCTCCACTGTCAGAGAGCTGGTGATGCCACCCTCTCCCTCCCTGGCTCCCACCAGGTGGCTTGAGCCACTTTTTACTCACACAGGCATCTCCCTTCCTTGTCTCTAGCTTGTGGAAACCATGCTGGGGGTTCCCCAAGAGCCATTTAATCGCTCACCTTTCTCTGGAGTGACTGGACCTCCATTCGTAGTCGCACTCTCCACATCTGTAAGTATTTGCTCAGTACACAACTCTAGTAAACCACCCCCCCCACGCCAGCCACAGGAAATATCTTACAGCACCCTCTGTGAATGATCACAACTGTAGATAGGTCCAGATCCCAGAGGAGCCATGGGATTTCTTTCCTTCTGTGGGAACAACAGCGTACACACTATACACACACTTGGCAAAGGGGTGCTCTTTCTGCAGGCAGCACGGTCCAAGATGACGAGAGGTCTCATCCCTGTGGCATGCGATGTTAAGTAAGGAACTGTCTTACTTCTGGAATTTTCCATGCAGGATTTTCACATCGGGGCTGACTTTGAAGATAACGAAAACCATGAATGTGGTGGGTTGTGGCAACCACCCATATGCACTTCTGGGATTTTCTATGTCCTTCTTTTCCTGATTTTCTTGGGCAGAAACCCAACCGATCCGTAATCCCACAGGAATATCTCTACTTATTATATTGTTATCTATGATATTACATTTCATAGTTCTCAATCTACCTGTTCTATGGCCCAGTTTTCCTCAATGGGATATAAACTCCTGACAGCATGAGCTTCTCAGGTTTACTATCCTAAATCCATCACCCCAGTACATAACTATGAAAAATATATTTGGGTTGGGTGCCAGTGGCTCATGCCTGTAATCCTAGCTGCTCAGGAGGCTGAGAGGACTATGGTTCGAAGCCAGGCTGGGCAGGAAACTCTGGGAGACCCTTATTGCCAATAAACTAAAAAACAAACAAACAGACAAGCAAACAAACTGGAAGTGATGCTGTGGCTCAAGTGGTAGCATGTTCACCTTGAGCAAAAGAAGATAAGGAACAGCATCTAGGCCCAGAGTTCAAGCCCTAGGACTGGCACAAAATAAAATAATAACATTATGTTTTGTTGAATGAATGAATGAACATCTGAATGAATGAATGAACATCTATTTGTCAGGATAGCCTGTGAGGTACCTTTGTAGTCAAGATACTGGCTCCTGGTATAGAATAAGAATGAAAAAAAAAACAACTCCATGAAGCTAGTACTTGAGACGTAAAGTCAAGGAGGTATGTGGGGAGGGGGAAGGATTAATAGAGGAAGAAATGGGGGTGGGGAATGCGATGTTGATATTTTATGTAGAGCTTGTGAAGCTAGTAAAAATGAAGAGAGGGTTGGGTTGGGAGGGATGGGCGAGAGTGACAAAAATCCACCAAGATGCATTGTACTTCTAAACTGACATCAGAAATGGTAACTCCTTTGCACCAGCTATTTAAAGAATCACTTCATGTGTGGACAAAGCCAAGTCCAAAGCTGAAATGTGAGCTTGCCTCTCCCACAAAGTCAGAGGAGACTTCATCAAGGACAGAAAATTCCCCCCAAATCTCCACACACCAAATTGCCAATTACACTTCCCAGCCTTCACATTGCTATTTATGAACGTAAATCCTCACCTTATCTCAAGGAAACATACTGCAATGTCAACTCGATTTTCAAAGAACTTTATAGTTGCCACCACTTTGATATACACATTTTATTGTGGGCCCCATTTGCACGGCAGAAGTTAAGATTGAGTCAGCATTTCCAGTTAGAAATCTGTGTTCAAGCGATTTATAACTCAGCCATAAACACTTTGCTATGGCTTTACTGATCACATCTGGCCCCCTGGGCAAAGATATACATGTGAATTCTCCAAACCTTTCACCCCACTGGGCTCAAGGAGAAACCATGAGTTTGTCTCCCTTTTTAAAACACAAAATTCGAAATCAATTAACAGGGACCAAAAATGGTTCACCAGGAATAAAATCTTCTCTTGCTTTGTCTAGAATGTGAGTTTTGATTTTGTGGCATTTCTCATCCCTGATTAAGTTATTCTGCTTTCTACCCCATTTCCAAGAGAATCCTTAAATTCTATATAGTCTTTTTGAGATCTTTCCCATGGCTCAAAGATCTCCACAATCACATTGGAGGTCAGGCTAATATGTGGACCCAGGAAGTCTCCAGTGAAACTGGAGAGTTTGCATTTTTTTTTGCCAGTTGTGGGCTTGAACTTAGGGCCTGAGCACTGTCCTTGGGCTTTCTCAAGGCTAGTATTCTACCACTTGAGCCACAGCACGACTTCTGGCTTTTTCTATGTATGTGGTACTAAGGAACCAAACCCAGGTATTCATGCATGCTAGATAAGCACTCTACCACTAGGCCAAACTCCCGATCCGAGAGTTTGCATTTTTTAAAATTACTTTACTTTATTGTTATTATAAAGGTAATGTACAGGGGGATTCTAATGATTGTGAGTCAGGGAATAAATATATTTTCTTTAGTGCAGTGTCTTCTGTTCCCTCATTCCCTCCCAGGCCTTCCCTCCCATCTCTATCCATGAATTGGGTAGTTCACTTTCACTCGGGTCCAGTGAAATCCAATGCTGTACTTTTTTACCCTTTTCCCTGTGAATTCTGTGTCCCCTTCCCCCCCTGCAACCCTCTTGAAGATATACACGTGAATACACCACACACAAAGAAGCCAGAATCATCAAAAACTAAAACTTAAAAACAACAACAAAAAAAAGGAGATCTCCTGCTTCCATATTTTAGAGATCACTAAATGGGCAAGGGAAGCTAAGGAGAGACTTCTCAAAAGAAGAAATCAGGCCCTGGTAGCTCACACCTGTTGTCCTAGCTAATCAAGAGGCTGAGATCTGAGGATCAGAGTTAAAAGCTAGCCCTGGGTGCGAAAGTCTGTGAGACTCTTATCTCCAATTACCCATCCCCAAACTGGAAGTGGTTCTGTAGCTCAAAGTGGAATACTAGTCTTGAGCTGAAGAGCTCAGGGACAGTGCCCAGGCCAAGAGTTCAAGCCCCGTAACTGACAAAAAAAAAAGTGACAAAGAAACACCTGAGGACATGCTCATCCTCCCTGGCCATAAAGGAATTGTGAATCAAAACACTGTGAGATTCCATTTCACTCCAGCAAGATTGGCCAACATTGTGAATTTGAACAACAAATGTAGGCAAGGATGTAGGGAGAAAGGAATCCCACTACAGCTGTTGGTGGGAACGTAAACTAGTACAGCTACTCTAGATTGCAGTACACAAGTTACTCATAACAAACAAACAAACACAGATTTTCCCTATGACCCAGTCATACCACTCCCGGGCATCTACCTTGAATGTTAGGAGGCAGGACACACATCCCTGAGCAATCAGTTATTTGCAAGGGCATCAGTAGGTTACCTTGTCCCCTCTTTTTATAATGAAGACTCTCTTCTTGTGCCACATGGCTGTGTAACACCTGTTCAGTGTCCACCCCAATCTACTTTTCTATAATTCCATTTGTTCTTATCCATCCTCCAGTCTGTCATACAGGAATCTTTATTTAGGTGGTGGAAGTGGGGTGGAGAAACCATCCAGTCATGTCATTTCACATTTTGATAATCCCAACGTTAGCTGTCTGACACAATTAGACCCAGATTCTTTAGCCATCGCTGGCCATGTGAACCACCCCCCCCCCCCCGCCCGCAGAGAGAGGGAGTCATTTCTCCACTTCTCCCATAAATCTCTCTGAGCACTTTCTAATTATTGACCCATGTCTCTATCAAACTCAACTGACTGTGAGATCTTGAAAGCTAGGAAGCGTATTTTATTCGGCTCAGGGTCTGCTACTCAATAGGAGTTCGATAAATATTTGATGACAGGAGGAATTCATATATTAGGGGATTTATAATAGGCCCTAACACTTATTGGGCATTGACTCTATACCGGGTGCTGTACAAAATGGTCTACGTTTATTAACTCATTTAATGCTCAGAGAGTCAAAATGATGAGGCTTGCTTTTACAAAAGATGAGACTCAGGAAAGATGCATGAGTGTTGCTAAGATGCATGGGTTACAAAGCAGGAGATCCAATCAAGACTCAGTTTTATTTCAATTCAGAAATCATAGATTGGGTACCAGTGGCTCACGCCTGTGATTCTAGCTACTCAGGAGGCTCAAAGAGATCTGAGGGTCACAATTCAAATCCAGCCTGAGCAAGAAAATTATTCTTACCTCCAACTCTAGTGGTAGAGCCAAAAGGTGAAGCAAGAGCTCAAGAACTGGGTCAAGTCCCAATGCATACATGCATACACACACACACACACACACACACACACACACACACACACACACACACACTCACACACTTTTCTCTTAATTACCAATCTGTACAAAGAAACCTAACAGAAGAATGAAAAAAGAAACTCGTGATATCCACTGTCCTTAGATATCTGTAAAGCCAGAGCACTTGTCCCTACAGGTCTAAAAGAGTCCCCAGTTCAGAGATGAACATATTAAAACAAAAATCTGATTTATGCTGACTGTTCTCCACTCTGACTCTCTAACAGCTCAAAACAAGCTTTTACAGAGTAAATGCCTCCACCTGCTATTCTAGCTCCTTGACACAGAGATGAAAGCACACAAAGATGTGTGATTGGAAGAACCAGTAGAATCATGTGTCTCTTCTCGGTGAAGAGTGATGGCTGGAAAGGTCAAACCTCATTCACTTGTTATCCTTCTGCCCATCCTTTTCTCCTTTCACCCACCCAATTCATTTTATTCTCTTTATTCATGGATTTATTCTGACACTCTCTCGTTCACCAGACATGTAGTGAGGCTTAATACATTTTAAGAATTATTAAGATGCTGGAAATATGTCAAGTTGGGAAGGAGGTGGTCATGGGAATTCTCCTAAGACATAAAAAGTTCTAGCCAGCGGTTGCCTGGAAGCAAGGGAAGCATCTCAGAGAAGCAGAGCATCTATATTACCATGTGGTGGGAGTCAGAGGAGGAGATTTGGTGGCACTGAACACAAATGACAAGCTGGGCAAAGCCATCAAAGGAAGATCAGATGACCAAGCAGGAAGTAGGAAACAGAACCATAGGAGAAAGGGGCGAAGGTGAGATGATGGGGGCAAAATATATGTGTGTCTGTGTGTCTACATGTGTGTATGTATATTCATATGTGTGGTGATACTTATATGTATGTATATCTGTTGGATACATATACATTTACATATACATATACAGATGTATATATTGATATTTACATGTATCTGTATTTGTGTCTATATCTGTCTGTATAAATGTATATGTATGTCTTTTGATATGCCTAGTATGTCTGTATGTCTATATATGTGTATGTCTAGGTGTCTGTATGTGTGTGTTTCTGTGTATATGTATGTGTATGTATGTGTGCTATTTGTATATATATCTTTCTATGGGTGTATCTGTCTATATATATGTGTGTGCTATATTTATTTATGAGTTAGCATGCATATCTATGGGTGTATGTGTATTTGTGGGTCTGAGTGTATATAATGTCTGTAACGTGCATTTCTGTGTGCATGTATGTCTGGGTATCGTGATATATGTGTATTCAGGCATGTCTGGGTGTATGCATGGATATAACACATATATGTGCATGTAATGTGTGTAGATCTGGATATAACAATGTACAGGTGTGTGATATATGTATATATGAGTGTGTCTGTATGTATATGCACACATGTGTATGCATGTCTGGATATAAGAATATACACATACCTGTTTATACAGGGGTTTGTATGTATATGTACACATGTTGTGTGTATGTATGTCTGGGTGTGGGGGTGTGCATGTGTGTGATATGTGTCTGTATGTATATGCACCCATGCATATTGTGCATGTGTACAAATACACATGGAACCAGGGTGGCTGCTTTAGCGCTGCTTGGCAGTCACCTCCTCAATGTGTACACTGGACACGCGCAGTCTCTAACAGGCTTGCGAGCAGAGCCTGGGGTCCCATCTGCTTGGCACCACCATTTAGATGTTTGACCTGCAACCTTATGGCTTCCTTCGCATATGCTGACATCTTTGCTTTGGACCCAGAGATCACTCCCTCCGTCTGCTGTACTCATTACCCAGCCAGATAGGAGAATCTCTTTCTCTCCGTGTGGCTAGTCCTGATCCAAAACCCTTACCTCAATCTAGGACGTTTGCTTTTGAAGACAGAAGTCAGGAAGAAAGCTCAGAGAGGAGAAAAGGAATTCCATTTCCCTCTTGGCAGATCCCTTTCTCCATACAGCAGGCATCGAGCTGAGCTGTGTGGTTGGGCAGGGAGCGAGACAGGGAAAGAACCCAGATGCATAGGACAGAGATGTCATCTGGAGATGGATAGAGAGATACAACCAGAGACCTCGTAGACTTGGACACGAGCAGACAATCGGATTACACAGAGGAAGATTTCCAAACTTTCCTGTGACTCCTTGCAGGCTAAACTAACTTTCCCCAACTTCCAAAAATTCCTTGGGAGGCTCTGCCAGCCTGGACAGATTTCTGAGCAAGATGGAAATGGAAAAGATTAAAAGAAAAGAGGGAACAAAAGCAAGAAGAGTCACAAAGAAGCAAAGGGTATTTGAGCACAGAGGGGCTCTAAAGGAGTTCTTCCCAGTGAGAATAGGGAAGGAAGAAGAAAAGAAATAGAAGCAGGTTGCTGAACATTTTCTTTCACCCTCCCTGGAGCTGCACAAGGGAGCAGGCACCATTAGCTCCCCCGAGCTGGGCTAAATTCCTGCAGATGCTCAACGCTTATTCTCAGACATCTTTCGTGACCTTAGAACCCCATGAAGCCACAGCTACTAACTAGAAAGAGAGAGCAAAACAAACCACCCACTTGTGGCTCATGTTCTGTTCATCCTAGCTCCTCAGGAGGTTGAGATCTAAAGATCATGGTTCAAAGCCAACCCTGGGTAGGAAAGTCTGTGGGTCTCTCATCTCCAAGGAACCACCAAAGGGACACAAGTGGAGCTGTAGGCTCAGGTGATAGGATGCTAGCCTTGAGCAAAACCAAATCAACAAACAGAACAGCTCAAGGACAACATCCAGACCCAGAGTTCGAGCTTCAGAGGGAGAGGGAAAGGTGGAGGGAGGAAAGGAATAGAGGAATATGTCAATCTGCAGGTGCTTAGCCCCTTCCATCAAATACCATGTACTACACATCCCTGCTCATACTTTAAGCCTTCTCTAGGCGGCTTCTCTCTAGGTGGAGGCCTGATTCAAGGCACATGCTGTGCATCCAGCTGTTTAGGGAACCAGGGTAAGACAAGGCCTAAGTGTGTTTCATGTAAAGGAAGTTTAATTGTTTAACTGAACACACTTGTTTGAATCTGCAGATGCAGGCTCTGAGATTAACGTGGGTTAGTGGTATTCCTCCCAGCCCACCCCCTTCCACAATCTATCATTCCTAATTAAAAATAGACAAAAGTCAAAGAGAGTCAAAGCTATATTGTGCCAGGCGCTGGTGACTCAAGCCTGTCATCCTAGCTACTCAGGTGGCTGAGATCTGAGGGGCGTGGTTCAAAGCCAGCCTGGGCAAGAAAGTCTGTGAGACTCTTAGCTCCAGCTACCAAAATATCAGATGTAGAGCAGGAAGCAGAGGTGTGGCTCAAGTGGTAGAGTGCCAGCTTAGAGCTTTTAAGCAAGCCAAGCAACAGTGTCAGGCTGAATGACTCAGAGGTGTTTTGTTTTGGGGGTGGGAGGTAAAGAGGAGTCTGGGAAAATCCCCTCACTGGAAATTTCCCTCTGTCAGTTAACCCTGCCAACCTCTGTGCCAGCCTTTGTTGGGTGGTACAGTACTGAGCATAAGAAACATATGTGCATCTCATGCAAATATCACCCAGAGCTGCCAAACCAATTGGGGGGTCATCAGTTTTCAACTTCTCGTTAAATATTCGATAAGGAGTCCATGGATTTAGCTGCTAGTACCATCTAGAAGGTGTTGTATGCCTTGAAATCATTCCTCATGGTTTTTTCAGGGGTTCCCTTCCCAGTTTTTAGCAATTCCAAGGTAGGGGTGAGTTTGTTGATCTTCGTAATTCTTTCATTCACACAGGGCTTGGAAAAAGTTCTTTTATTATCATGGTTATTATTTCCAGTATCAACAAAAGCAGCTATAATTATTCAAATTTCTTGTCTGTATAACTTCAGAGCTTGTGCCCTTAACCACTATTGTATGATTCTTGTCACTGGTCAAAGCAAAATAGGCCAAGAAATGAATAACTCACCAGCCAGAAGATTTGCACAAATTAGTTTTTCCTGTCAATTTTCTTTGGTAACTGTATTTGAATTTATATTGGAATAAAACTAAAAGATGAGGTTATTTTATTTGTTCTGTAGTTTGCTTTGATTCATGTATTTTCATTTGTTTGATCCTAATTTCACAAAAGCTTCCATTTTTTTGAGTCTAACTCCCGCTGGAGTGGTCTCAGAAAATGGCTTTGGGAGTTGATTAAGTCAGATGAACGGAACCTCTTCTTGTTATGAGAGACAGGACAGAGCCTGCATTCCCAGCCACTCTTGGCTCTCCACCATGGAAGGCTACGGCAAGAAGGCATTCATCTACCAATGAATATTCACTGGAACCCAAAGCTACTAGGAGTGCTTTGAGCTCCAGAACAAGAAGAGTTAACTGCCATCATTTAAGCTCCTGTGCGTCTGTGGTACTTGCTAAGGCCAGCCAGCCATCTCCTCAGCTCCAGGTCTCACCCCTAATCTGGCCATTGTTCTTCTCTCCAATCAACAGATCCGGGCACCCCAGATCTCAGACTCAGCTGACTTAACACAGATTTCTCACACGGATCTGATCTTGTCACTCTCCACGAGTGACCCTCTCAATCACTCCACACCATCCTCATGGGACAGACCTACGTGTTCTGATCCCTGTCCACTGGACCAAAGTTAATATCGGGTTGCCCGTCCTCTTTCATGCATCCTTCCATCATGCACGACCTCCTTTCACCCAGTTCTCTCAAACATCACTTACCTTTGTGCACATTCCTCCCACTGCGCAGAGCAGACACTGGGAACCTGGTCACACACCCTCGGCGACCACCCCTCCTCTGTCCCTCATCCATCCTTTACATCGCTGTTCCTGACATGTCTCCCATGACAGCCCAAGACTGCACTATTTCCTCATCCCTAGTGTCCAATACCTAAATGGTAGTAGGTACCCAATTTCTAAACAGAAATTGAAAAAACATAGAAGATGATGACTCTGGAACATGACTAATTCCATACGGATAGGAATTTTCTTACCAACTTGTTTCTTTTCTCTTGTAAATAAAGGAGCCTGCAAACGACCGGATGTCACAGCATTACAGAAAATCCACGATGCCCAGAAATATTTTTCTCCTAGGAACCTTCCATCCTGTTTTCCAAGCTGCTCTTGGCATCCTTTGCCTCCCCCAGTGCCCAGGAGGTACCCACGTCTGGATGGTGTTGCCAGAATGGAGGAACAACTTCATTCAGGTGATATGCTGCTTTGTTTTTTTTTTTTTTAAATCTCAACCATATCAGGCTCAAATGACACCATGGCTCCCTGTTAAATGAGATCACTCCCCCACAGCCCTTTCACAGCACACAGCATTCTGACAAAAGTCTGACGAATGACAAAATTCTCCCAGGTTAAGTAGCTAAGGCCACTATAGAGCCATGAGTAAGGAGAGGCAGAAGCCACACAGAAGTTACTTAAAGCAGGGCGGAAAATGCTTCGGATACGATTATTTCTCTTCCAAAGGGTTCGAGTCACGTGACAGACTTGGGTAAGTGTGTGCCCCCCATCCAGGTCTAAATCCCCTGAGGATTTTTTTTTCCTCTCTCACTTTACATTCCCTTACCTAGCTGAATTGTCCCCATTATCCTACTAATGAAAAGATATGTGTCTTTCCATTTGTCCACATATCTATGGTCTCTTTCTCTACTCTAGAAAGGAAGCCCATAAGATGCAGGAACTGGTACTGACCTGAGCAAGGCTGTAGTTTCAGTGTTTAAACATGGCCTCCTGCCTAGCAAGCCCCTGAGAAATACTTGACAGATGAACAAATGAATGAATGAATGAATTTACCTTGAGAATAGATCCCCAAAACAGCAAGGCTCTGGAAAAGATAGAGACAAAATTCCTAATGCTACCATGGGGACAGGCGGTCTCTACTGAGAACATTCTGTCTTTGGACTGTGAGATTCAGAGAATGGAAATTCAGTTCCTTTGGGCATAAGCTGGTTTGGACTGAGTTTCTGTCACTTACAACCAAATAACTCTGACTTACTGCAGAAGTTTTTTAGATAAAGGGAAGAGATTCTCTCCTCTGATTCAACTCCTACATTATTCTTTTTTTTTTTCTTTGCCATGCATGGGGCTTGAACTCAGGACTGGATGCTGCTATGAAGCTCATTTTGCTTAAGGATAGCCTTCTACCACTTCGAGCCACAGGGCCATTTCTGGTTTTCTGGTGGAGAAAAGAGTCTTATAGACTTTCCTGCCTGGCTGGCTTCAAAATGTGATCCTCCCATCTCAGCTGTCTGAATAGCTAGGATTATAAGTATGAGCCTGCTTTCTTGGAATGTTTAAAGAGCCTCTGTCACAATGGCTAAATCCTCTTTCCACAATCCTGCTGACACTGCCCTGTGAAAATGGCTTTGTTTCTGACTTCTCCCCTGTCAGGAAGAGGGGAAATCACTAGGTTTTGTAGTAGCTTGTGTACACAGCCGGAGTTCCTGTCTACACCTTGTAAGCACTCTTCTCCTGAGCTCTGCTTTCTGAACTGTTTCTACTTCAGCCCCCAAGGCCCAGTGGTGAGTCCATCATAATTTAATAGTCCATTGTGTCACACCATCTTTTCTTGCTGGACTTCCCAAGTGTCAACAGCCAATTTCAATTACCACTCTCTGCCTGGTGCCAGGTCTTCTTGGCACCAAGTGTTACCAACTAAACGGAGCCTGCTTTCCTTCCTGCAGCTGTTTCCTATCCCCACATAGCTTGTCTGCCCATGGATGTGAGTTGTTACTTGTGTCAGTCCTCCTCTCTGCAGACAGTTTTAGCCATTTTTCAAGTCATGCTTCAGAAATAGAGGCGATCCTCTTGGAAAGACACAAACAAGCAAACAGACACAGCAGGGTGCTAGTGGCTCACACCTGTAATCCCAGCTACTCAGGAGACTAAGATCTAAAGATCAAGGTTCAAAGCCAGTCTGTACAGGAAATTCAGTAAGATTTTAAGCCAGATATGGTGCTGTGGCTCAAGTGGTAGAGCACTGGCTTTGAGCAAAAAGGTCAGCCACAGAGCTCAGGCCCTGAGTTCAAGCTTCAGGAATGGTGTTAAAAAAAAAAAAAAAGAAAAGAAAGAGACCCTGCAAAATACAATAGAAGCAACTTGCATCTCACTCTTCACTTGCATCATTATAATGAACCCTCATGTGTTATTCTCTATGTGGACCAATATTAGTGACTCCACTATGCACAGGAAGAAACTGAGACACAAAAGGAAGAAACAATTCTCTGGTTGGTGGTAATGTATTGTGTTGCCTCTGTGACCCGGGAGAGGTGAGATCTCACAAGTTTGATAATCCAGTAAATCAAAGCCCTGGTGCAGATTTTCCCCTACCTTTAAAACACACTCCTATGCCCTCTATACATCTAAGATATAAAGAGCTTCCTTCCTAATGAGTTTACCTGAATCCCCTCATTTGTGGTTTTTGTTTCTTATTCTGTCATATTATGGAATATTACTCTGTAAGGAAGGTTCTAGTTCTTTGCCCTAGGGGAGAAGAAGGAAATCAGTAAAGGCTTTTTGTGTCCTGTAGAAGGAAACAGATATTGGGGGCTCACAGGACACATTCCTCAGAGGCCATCCTATTAGTGAGGGTGCCTGGTGGAACCTCTGAGAATTTCCATTCCTTCAATGGCACAGAGGGAAAGATAACATACTTCACTGCTTACTGGTGAGTCCTGAGATGATTCCCACTGCTTTGCATGGTTAAAAAAAAAAACAAAAACAAATTGACAGGATTATAGTTGTTACATACAGAAATGGAATAGATCCTCACCCAAGAGAAGTAATAAGAAGTTCACTCCAGCCCAAACAGAGAAAAAAATGTCAAATTATCGCAGTACAGTATAAACAATTTCTAAAACCTTACTAAGAGTCAAGCCTGCCTCAGACTCTAGAGGAAGTATTCCTTTGTATTTTTTTTTTACCCTACTTACTGCTCCCTAAGTAGCTAAGAAAAATTGAGTTGCTCTGTCACTTTCAGCCATTGTAAGATGCTAATCCCTACATTTCATTCCTCTCTGGAAAAAAAAATCAAAAACAAAAACAAAAATAAATCCTTAACTCTGGTAGCTGGAAAACTCTGCCATTAACCTAGAGGTAGAAAAGGGAAAGCCCCAATTTTCTTAGCCTCTAATCTGAAAAAAAAAAAAGTAAAATTAAATAAATGAGGAGGATAAACTGAGCTTCTGGCAAAGAAGAGTTCAGGAAAGCAAGTGAGAAAGCATTCTATTGTAAGCCAATGAATGCTACTCCAGAAGGGTGGCTAGCCACAGTGGAACACTCCCCTTTAAAGCAATCAATTTAGAGTTCGACTTCTCCTGCTGTGCTGCATACTGAAGTGGGATCTGACAAGGATGGAGAAGAGGTTTGTGTTAAATACTGCCAATAAAGCCCGGAGCTCAAGGTTATAGCAGTGGACGAAAGCCCTGTGCCCTGGATTCCAGAAGCCCCTCATCCATCACTGATGTCAACAGCTTTGGAAGGAGGCTGGAAACAGGCTACAGAAAGGAGGCTACCGAGGTTAGAATTAGGGACCAGAATAACCGAGATACCAGTTTTACAATGGAGCCTTGAGATGGACTGGAATTTCCCAGGCCTGGAAAAATATGTGTGTGAGGGTTGTTGGGTGTTTCTCTGTTGTTTGTATTTGAACCTGTTACCTATTGTTGTTGCTTACCCAGTGTGAATGCCCTTTCCTCTTTGCTCTCAACAACACTTGCTCTACCTCCTCTTCAAGTTCTCAGTGCAGGAGATGTCACTGGGATTTAGCAAGGAGCCAGTGGGTTCCTGGTAGTTCAGCTTATCCAATCAGCACTCTGGATTTAGTGGGGCCCTCAGGGCTCATGGATGCATCTTAGCATCTTAGTCTTGGAATATCTTATTTTTGTGCTAGCACTGGGGCTCAAACTCAGGGCCTAGGTGCCATCCTTTAGCCCTTCATTCAGTGAGTGCCTCCATTTTTGGCTTTGTGCCAGCTACTTGGAGATAAGAGTCTTGCCAAGCTGGGTTCAAACCAGGGCCATGGATCTGTTCTCTGCCTCCTGAGTAGCTAGGATTATGAAAGTAAGCCACCAGTGTCTTTCTGGTATATTTCCTATTATATTTGTCTGGGGACCAAACTGAGGGTTTCATACATGCTAAGGCAAGCAGTCCATCACTGAGCTACACGTACCACATCTCTGTAATTGTTGATAAAAAAAAGAAGCCATTTTTCTACTGAGATGATGTGAGGTGGAAGTCCATGGTAATAATCCATCTTGTAACAAGGAAAAAATGGAATCCATTCAGAAAAAAGAAGAAGTAAAAGATATCAAGATATGGTCAACTCCTAGACCAAATGTCAGCTGCAGAGCATCTCCTGATTTCCTCAGGTCCTAGATAAAGATATAGTAAGTTGAGTTTTAGGGGCTTCCCTGTTGTTGATGATTCGCTTTGTTTTGTTTTGTGCCAGTGTGAGTTAGGCTTATGTCTCATACTGAGACAGTCTCTGTATAGCTGCGTAACACAGAGAAGCAGAGGAGGTAGGTGTGCTTACACACTGCCAGGTCTCGTAGGACTTGAGGTAGGACTGCACCTAGAAAGCAGTCCACTGCATTTGCAACAATCACTAGGGGTATCACAGATTTCACCTAAAGGAAGGAAAAACGATTATGCATCCCAAGGCAAATTCTGCAGCAGGCTGCAGGGGCACAGGAGAGTGGGTTGGGACCACTAGGTTAGACTCCTTACCATTTACACATGCGCTGTCCTGTCTTCACCAGTAGGAGGAGCCCATGCTGAGAAGACTTCCCATACAATTCCCACGTGGACCAGCCAATAAATGGAATGAAACAACACCCCCTGCCCCACCTTGTCTTCCCCTGTTGGAAACTCATGGCCCCCTGGTGTCAGACCTGAGTAGACACACAAGAAAGAGAGGGGATTCCATCAGGGTGTTCTGCTTCCGTACAGAAGGATGCTCCTCCACTCTCTCCAGAGCTGGGCAGACACACCAGGTGGGGTGGATCCCTAGTCCAAGAAGTGACACTCCCTTCTCCTCCTAGCTAAGAAGTCCAGTTGGTATGGGGGAGCGGAAGGGGGGTGGGGCATGGGAGAAGGCTGGGAACCATTATCTTTAGAGTAGGTTTGTAAAAGTCAATGGAAAGTTCCCACTTATAAGAGGGAGGTGGGGTGTGGGGGGGGTCCAGCTTTTAATTCCATTGGCCAAGACTGACACGCCTGACACAACCAGCCCAGCTAGTAACCAACCACACAGAGGATCATTAGAAGCAAATCATTCCAGGCAATATTGGTCCCAGGCAATATCCCTATGCCATGGTGACTGATGGAGTCCTTTTAGTTTAACAGAAAAGATGGTCTCCTTCCCATACTGTCCTCTCTTAGCACCAGCTGGCTTGCCAAATCCTCCTCCAACCAGACAGATGTTTTCACTTTTCCAAGCTAGGCTCTATGCCTTGGTGCAACTCCTAAAAAATTACTAAATAAAATAGGCGTGTGTGTGTGTGTGTGTGTGTGTGTGTGTGTGTGTGTGTGTGTGTCTGTCTGTCTGTCTGTGTCTTGTTTTTGGTATTAGATTTTGCTGTCACTGCTTTTTGGATTGCTTTTTATTTTATTTTATTTTATTCTTATGATCTGCTGTTGCCTAAAGAACAGAAACTTCCTAGCAAAATTTCCCACTGGGTACCTCCGTAGTTTGCATTAATGGAAATGTCTCTCCCATACAACATATAAATATATAAGCATATATATATTTATTTTTTCAACCAGGCACAAGCATTAACTCAAAGTGAATTAAAGACCTCAATGTCAGACCAGAAACCGTGAAACTGCTACATGATAGAGTAGGAGAGACACTGGAACTCATAGGCACAGGCAAAAGATTCCTGAACAGAATCCCAGGGTCACAACAGATTGGAGAGAGACTCGATAAATGGGACTACCTAAAAATAAAAAGTTTCTGCACAGATAAAAGCATAGCTACTAAAGTAGAAAGACAGCCAACCAACGGGGAAAATATATTTACCAATAATACATCTGACAAATGCTTAATAGCCAGTATCTACAGGGAACTCAAGAAACTAATCCCCCCGCAAACCCAACAAACCATTCACTAAATGGGCAAGGGAACTAAAGAGAGACTTACCAGAAGAAGAGATTAAAATGGCAGAAAAGCATATGAGAAAATGTTCATCATCTATGGTCACAAAGGAAGTGCAAATAAAAACAACCCTAAGATACCACCTTACCCCAACAAGAATGGCCAAGATTCTGAACTCAGACAATGACAGTTGTTGGCGGGGTTGTGGAGAAAAAGGAACCCTACTACACTGCTGGTGGGAATGTAAACTAGTTCAGCCACTCTGGAAAGCAGTGTGGAGGTTTTTTAAAGAACTGAAAATTGACCTTCCCTACGTTCCTGCAATACCACTTCTGAGCATCTACCCTGAACATCATAACCCAAGATATGATAAGGACACCTGCTCAGCTATGTTCATCTCTGCACTATTCACAATAGCCAGGGGATGGAAACAATCCAGATGCCCTACTGTAGATGAATGGATACTGAAAATGTGATATATATATATATATACATATGTACACAATGGAATTCTACATAGCCAACAGACAAGATAAAATAATGGCATTCTCAGAGAAGTGGATGAATCTAGAGCGAATCGTGTTGAGTGAGACAAGTCAAGACCAAAGGAACAAAAGGTGCATGGTATCCTTAATATGTGGTTATTAAATCCAAACAGTACAAGAGCGAGGACTCAATATTTGCATACCCCAATGCTATGGACATGGTAATGGAACTATAAACATAACTATATAGACATAAAAACCTATGACTCTATAGACATAATGTTTTATTTCATAAATTAATGTTTCTATGACATACAAACCCTTAGCCTAATTTTGATTAAATTCTAAAGACTAAGTCCCAGTGATTGTACATAGAGATTTCCTCCTTAAACACTTGTTTGTTAAACTTGTCATTTGAAATATGATGTAAAAATCAATGTTAATAAATTCTTTAATAAAAAAAATAAAAAATATATAAAAAAATTTCCCACTGGGTACCTCCACAGTTTCCATTAATGGAAATGTCTCTCCCATACAACATATAAGTATATAAGCATATATATATGTATTTTTTCAACCAGGCTACCCAAATTTCTATAAAGATCTTCTTTCAGATCCTCAGAAATCTATCTCTCTTCTCTTCACTTGCCTAATCCCATGAAACAAAACAAAACCTTAAAAGTGCTCACATCTCTTGCCCAAATCTTATCACTAGAGTCAGGTGGCAAAAAAAATAGACCTTTCCAGAAGAGAATGCTGTTGCCACTCAAATAGGATTTATTCCCCCAAATAACCACAGCAAAAAGGATAAGCAATAGGCCCAGGGCTCCTGTCAAGGTTAAGCCAGATGTTCAGAGCACTTCCTGTGAGACTATTCCTGGGTCTCAATCCTGCCTGTATCATCTCTTATCGGCTATCTCACCTCTTGGTGCCCCCAACCCCTTTGGGCATTTCATATGGATCCAGCCACGACGAATGAACTATTTAAGTTTCTCCTAAAAATAGGCTGTTCTATCTTTCTCCTTCTGTCTTTCTTTTTTAAATGTGGTTCCATCTGCTCAGAAGATCTCGAGGAAATGCCTTTCCTTCTCACTCCACCCAAACTCATGTCCCATAACATTCTCACCCCCACCAAAAAAAGAGAGGCTTACTGCAGAAAACAGATTCTGTTGAGTGAGAGGACAGCCTAACCTTGTGGTACACATAGAGTCCCAGGCCTGGATCCTCAAGTATTTCCCTAAGCTTCATGGGAAACATACACAATCATTTTAGGGATTTTGTCAGAGGACCCACGAGAACATTCATCTGAAAGTACACACACTAAAATATGGTAAGAAATGAACTTGTGTGGCCAAGAGTGTTGCCTAGTGGTAGAGTGCTTGCCAAGTATGCACAAAGCCCTGGGATCGATTCCTCCGTACTACATTCACAGAAAAGGCCAGAAGTGGTGCTGTGGCTCAAGTGGTATAGCCTTCTCCTTGAGAAAGCTCAAGGACAGTTGCCAAGGCTCTGAGTTCAAGGTCCACGACAGGCGGAAGGGGGGAAAGAGGAAGAGAGTGAAAGGGGGAAGAGGAAGAGGAAGAAGGGGAAGGAGGAGGAAGAGGAGAAGGAGAAGGAGGAGAAGAAGGAGAAGAAGAAGAAGAAGAAGAAGAAGAAGAAGAAGAAGAAGAAGAGGAGGAGGAGGAGGAGGAGGAGGAGGAGGAGGAGGAGGAGGAGGAGGAGGAGGAGGAGGAGGAGGAATGAGAAGAAGAAGGAGGAGGAAGAAGAGGAGAAGAATGAGAAGAAGAAGGAGGAGGAGGAGGAGGAGGAAGAGGAGGAGGAGGAGGAAGAAGAAGAAGAAGAAGAGGAAGAAGAAGAAGGAGAAGAAGAAGAAGAAGAAGAAGAAGAAGAAGAAGAAGAAGAAGAAGAAGAAGAAGAAGAAGCAGCAGCAGCAGAAGCAGCAGAAGCAGCAGCAGCAGAAGCAGCAGAAGCAGCAGCAGCAGAAGAAGAAATGTACTTGTGTCTCTATTTCTCCCCCTCCCTTCATTCTGGGTGCCTTACAACACAGGAAATCTAATTTCTGGTGATTCCTCTGTTTTTCATGCCTAAGCATTTGCTTAATCTCTCGTGTTTGGCAGACGAAAGTGATGTTGCTAATAGCATTGTTTTCCTCTGCTTGTGTTATAAGTAGAATTTCCTTCAGCTTGTTGAAAATGATACCCTTTGTTCCCTTGATGTTTTCTTTATAATGTGAAGTTTTTACTTAAGTGCAAAGAGTGAAGCAAATAAATTAGGTAAACTGCCTACACGCACACGCACACACACACACTCACACACACACACACACACACACACACAGGTGTCATAAGTGGGATACTGTACACATTAAAATATTATTCTGTAAATACTAAACATTGATGATACCTGAATAAGACAAAACACTGTGAAGGTGATTGATATATGTACTACATAAAATTTGAGGTGGAGGGAACTTGAATAAATATGATAGAGTAGGTGTAGATTTACGCCTGTAATCTAGCTATTCAGAAAGCTGAGATCTGGGGTCCATGTTTGAAGCCAGCCCAGGCAGGGAACTCATGTGAGACTCTTATCTACAATTAGCCAGCCACTAAAAAAGTCAGAAGTGTAAGTATGGCTTAGTGGTAGAGCTTCATCTTGAGCAAAAGCGAAAGGAAGCTAAGGGAAAGCATGAGGCCCCGAGCTCAAGCCCCAGTATTGGCACACACACACACACACACACACACACACACACACACACACACGCAAAGAGGCACAGGCACACACACACTCTCTCTCTCTCTCTCTCTCACACACACACACACACACACACACACACACACACACACACACACACACACACATCAACCTTCCTTGGTACCTAATCACTATGTGCAATGTTTTGTGGTCAATGCCCCAAATGAAATATCCTGTCAAACACAGTGAAATCAACCAGCTTGAGAAACTGGCTTCAGCTCCTCCCAATAGCTTCACAGAAGGATTTAAACACCAGTTCACAACTTGAACTTTTCCTCTCTGCTTCCCTCTTCTTAGGGCACCTAAGTTGAAGTTGTACATTCTTGGATGATATTGGAGCTGGCTAATAATTAATAATAATAATAATAATAAAATTTAAAAACTAATGTCTTAGCTACATTTGGACCCTGTGAACTACAAGACCCAGGAAGGGTCTAGGAATGTGGCTTAGTGATACAGTGCTTGCCTACTATGTATGAGGCCCTGGGTTCGATTCTTCAGTACCACATAAACAGAAAAATAATCATTTCAAAAAAGACTCAGGCAGTTCCCCACCTTGCTGGGTCCCCACTGTGAAAGAGGACAAAAGCTTTACTGTCTTCGATAAAATAAATAAAGTTCCATGTTAAATGTGCTTTCTGGTCCCCATTTAAGGAAGCAGTCCCCGAAGCAAACCAGCTAGACAACCCTACACTACTGCAGACATCAAGGCTGACTGGCAGAAAGGAGCTAAGCAAGCACACCATCTCTGTGCTGGAATGGGGTTTAGACAGAGGAGAGGAAAGGCTTTGGTCTTCTAGTGCTTTCTGATTGGTCTTCACCATGGAACCCAAATCAGCCAAATGTTATCTATTAAGGACGTCTATTCAGGAAACAGTGACTGCTCCAGAAACACTGGGGATAAACTAGAGGCCAGAATCTACAAAGGATCTGATTGCAAATGCTGATGTTCTGAAGGCACTAGAAAAAAAAAGCAGAGACAGATGTCAAGTACATGAGACATAAATAAATTAAAAAGATAGCACTTGAAGAAGTAGGGTTGCTTGAAAAATAAAGCAAGATTCACACAATGTGTGTGTATGTGTGTGTGTATTAGCTGAATCGCCAGGGTAGTCAGTGGTTATCTCTTAAATATTTTAAAAGTTATCTTTAAGTAGTTGTAGAACTGACTGTCAATTCAACATGTCAGTTTAGAATGCCTCTTGGTCTGTGTCGACCCTAACATCATTCTTCCCTAGCTCCCCAAACCCTACCTCTCTCCTCAATTTACCTGGTTCCATTTTTACATATGTGTATCGAACATTATTATGCTTGCATTTACCCAACTTCTCACTGGTCGTTTTTCTAACCCTTACCCTTTGTCTTTACCTCTCCCCACCTACCACATACATTTCAAATTCAAAGATGTTGTATTACCATCGGAATAGACCACACTTTATTTATTATATTTATATATGTTATATTGTTCTCATGTAGTTATTATAGTTATTATTGTGCATAGAATAGACTTTAGTTGTTTGTGTACATATGCACGTACTCCTAAATACATGTCCCTATTTCTTGATAAATTAGATCTAACATCTAACCTATGAGAGAAATATGCAGCCTTTGTGTCTCTGAGCCTGACTTACTTCAGAGAATGTAATTTTTTTGAGCTCCATCCAATTCTCTAAGAATCACATAATATCATTCTTTCAGATGGATAGAAGACTAAGACTCCACTGTGTGTGTGTGTGTGTGTGCACACGCACACGTGTAAATCACATTTTCTTGCTTCTTTTGTCCACTGAAAGGCCTCTGGGCTGTTTCCATAACTTAGGCTATGGTGAATAAGAAAGTGATAAAGTTATTTGTGTGAGTGTCCCCATGGTATCCCAACTTTTCATCTTTCAGATAAATGCCCAGGAAGTTGTGTGTATCATTGCCTCATAAAGTCATTCTAAGCTACTTTTTGTTTGGTTTGTTAGTTCTAAGACTTGAATAATAAACAGGAGTAGCCTTACAATGCCAAGGAGAAAGACTGGTACACGCAGTAGCCTGCACTGAGATCCTTTTCTGGTTACCTCTTCCAGGTACACCTTTCTGGAGCATGCACCCTTCTTGGTATGTCTCCACTTCCTCTGAAAGCTGGGAGAGGAGGCTTTGAATGGGGAACCAGGATGGCACTACTCTGATTAAGAACAGAACAAGTGGGCCGGGAGTTTGGCCTAGTGGTTAAAGTGCTTGCCTAGCATGCATGAAGACCTGGGTTCGATTCCTCGGTACCACATACATAGAAAAAAGCTGGAAGTGGTGCTGAGGCTCAAGTGGTAGAGCTCTAGCCTTGAGAAAGCCCAAGGACAGTGCTCAGGCCCTGAGCTCAAGCCCAGGACTGGCAAAAAAAAAAAAAAAGAATGGAACAAGTGTCTGTTCTTGGCCAGTCACTTTTCCTACTTATAAAATGGTAATAAAAAAAAATAAGGCTTCGTTGATAAGAGTTGCTGTGGAACTAGGATCAGAGGGATAAAATACTCAGTGTCTTCCTTGGTTGACATTCAAAAATGGCTCCGCAGATGTTACCCAAATCTTGGGGAAAATTCCAGAATATACTTAGGTTTGTATGGGTTAAAAAAAAAAGCAAACAAACCAACAACAAACATGTAATCACTCGTCCCCAGCAAAATAGAGCTGGATGTGAATTCTGAGTCCCTTCTTATGAGTTTTGAAGTTCTTATCATTTTCTTTCTTTTGGCCACAGGTCTTTCCTGTTACCCCCTCACTAGCTAGAACATTCTATAGCTATGATCCTCAAGGTAAAGAGAGGCTTAATTTTTGTCCTTTTTTCCCTTTTCCTTTTTAATTCAGTAGGGATCCAAAGAGAGAAAGAGTCAATGCTTGGCCTTTGAGGTTTAAAACAGACCTTTGAAACTCAAGGCAGGAAGAACAACCTTAAGCAAAAGCTTTTTCTTTTTTTTGAGGTTTGAAAGCCTGTATCTTCTGAGTTCCAAATGACTAAAATCCTGGGCTAACTAATAGGCAGAGAAGAAATATGATCATTGATCTGTGAGAAGGGATGGTCTCCTCTGCTGTGAGGGGAAAAAAAATTTCTACAGACCAGGCAGAAAGAGCAGAGAAGAAACACGAGTATCTGCCGGGCTCACTGAGAAGCGACGCTCAGCAGAATGTAAGAAAGGTATAAAATGGTAGAGGCGAAGATAGAGAGAGAGAGAGCATCCTCTTGTCTCTTGAGGACAAATATCTCTTGGCCAATCACCAGATCAGCAGAATAAAAATGACAGCTGGGTGAAGCGGGAGCAAGATGCCACACCCCTGTTGCAAGTAGTGTGTGGACAGAGCCAGGAAGGGAATACCTGAGCTCTGTGCACCACCCAGACTGTTCCTTTCTTCCTGCGTGTTTGGTTAATTCTAACAGCCAGTATTTCTGTCCTGCATGGCTCAGACCTGTCTGTGAAATGTGTTGATGTCTCCAGACTTGGCTCGGTGCTCTCTGAATCACCGCACAAGGACAAACCCCCTTTACGATGACTCGTGGTCCCCATAAGCCTTCAAGATGGAATGGTAGCTCTAAAATTCTAGGGCAATAAGGTTCAGCATTCATATATACCACTGTGAGACTCGATAGCAGGCAGCTCGAGCTCTCCCTGGAGCTGAAGGTCACTAAAATACACACCTTCCTTATACACATCAAGTCAAGAGAGATTTTCTGGAAAGACAGCCTGCCATCAGCACACTGGAGACCTAAAGAAGAGGCAGCTGAAAACTGCTTGGACATGAAACCAGAGTACTCCCTCCCTCCCCCACCATGGCCCTCTGTCCTCCAATTCACCTCTCCTCTGGATCGGATATGAAATGTCAGGAATATAAACTGCAACATCATGCTAGATCAGGGCATCGTGCCCAGCAACGGTCTGAGCTCACCCCTTTTATTGCTACCTTGGCAGGAAAAGGGGTTTGGAAGGTTCTGGAAGGTGGATGTAGTCCGTTCGGTGAGTCCTGAAACTTTCTCTGAGCTCTATAGGGAATGGAATCCAGAACACTTGCTACTGCATGCATTCAGATCAACAGGAAGAGAAAGACAGAAGGTTAAGGTGCCTCCATTTCCCCAAGGAGAAAGCAAGGACATTCTGGTTGCCTCTGCCCAGAAAGAAAAAAAAGCATTTCACCAAGTCTCTTCCTCAGAAAGAACTGGCAAGAAGTCAGTGGAGGCACGTGAAGGCTTAGTTAACTTGTACTCAATATGAGCACTGGCTCCATGGCTAGTATCCTAACCCTCTTCTTCCCGTTTCCTGTCGCATTCACTCTGGTCAGTCCAGCCTCAACCCCTGTGACCACCTGGGAACTCAAGTGGCCACATAACCGAAAACTCCACCTCCTCCATCTCCCATGATAACGACCTCTAGCAAAGCCAGGTGCATGCCTGTGATCCTAGCTACTCAGGAGGCTGAGATCTGAGAATCATGGTTCAAAGCCAGCCTGGGCAGGAAAGTCCATGAGACTCATCTCCAATGAACCACCAGAAAAATAATTAAAA
Organism: Megascapheus bottae; assembly: GCF_031878675.1. Lineage (NCBI taxonomy): Eukaryota > Metazoa > Chordata > Mammalia > Rodentia > Geomyidae > Megascapheus > Megascapheus bottae. Next base: position 3,033,458 of record NC_143533.1, on the reverse strand, counting down.
AAAAAAAAAGCAGAAGTGGAGCTGTGGGTCAAAGTAGTAGAGTGCTAGCTTTGACCAAAAGAGCTCAGGGACAGTGCCAGGCCTCCAATTCAAACACCATCACCAACAATAACAACAAAAAGAACCCATAGCAAGGTTACAGAGTCATGGTCTTCTGTCTCATGTTACATTACAACCAAGAGTTAATTCTCAGCCCACTCCATATAAATAATCTCATTTAGGATATACACCTCAAAATATAATTCCTTTTGAGGGTCTATGTACTCAGATGTACTTTATTTCCATTTTTTGACATCTTAAGATTTAGTATATATATAATATAAATAGATATCTTAGATATATACTCACACTTTATGTATACATACCTATTTGTGAGTATTTGTCTAAGGATAATTTTATCTTAATTTTACATATCTAATAAGTGTACAAATCCAACACTTCATGTTTTAGAGATGCCAAGTTATGAACAAAATAGGCAAAGAGATTAGCCCGAAAGGTTATATACCATCACTGTCATGTTGGTGAAGTTCTTCTCTTTAAAATGCAATTTGTCTCAGAAGCCAATATGTACCTCTAGTGATAGAATGCCAACCTTGAGCCAAAGAGCCAAGCAAAGGAGTAAGCAAGGCCCTGCATTCAAGCCTTGGTAATGACACAATGACAATTCATATCAAAAGATTCCCTCCCCCCGCAAAAAGATGCAAAAACACTCAAATTGGATGTCAATATCTAAACAAAAATTCAATTTAGGCTGAAGATTTCTCTACACATAGTAAACTGTACCCTATATAAACAAAATGTAACCTACTCTAACAAGCCGTTAAATCTCAGCCAATCACAAGCAGACAACTGCTCAAACCACCTCTAGACAAGACGTGAGCTGTAACCAATCAGATTCACTTCCATTTACACATGCCACTTGGTCCCCTACCCACCCCCTACCAAAGGTAATGAGTATAACCTTCCCCAAGCGAAGAAGCCAGAAGATCTGAAGGCCAATTGGGCCATTACAATAAAGCCGAGAAAGCTTTGCTTAACCAGATGGATTATAATCTTGTCTTCTTCCATAACGCTGCAGTAATTACAGGAAACAGCTCAGACAACTTCTCCTACCAGTGGTTTCCATCCCTGTCCTTTGGTTCCACCCATTCTCTTTTGTCTTTCCCATAGGACCGGGCCTCCTATTAATTCCCCACCTATTGTGAGATGATTGAGCATAAGATGCCAGCCAGTCCTTCTCCCTTGCCTCTGTGATGGACGGGCTGCCTGTCCTCAGCTCTGATCAAGACTCAATCCCCACATCTCACAGAGAGACCACCCATCAAGTCCAGCTGTCCCTTTCTCTCCCCACGTGACCATCTGCATATCTCCAACATCGATGGAAATCCGTTAATGTGATCCTAATGGAGCCATCCTCTTTGTTTAAAAGACATGCCGGCATGAGAAAAATCCTCTGAATCAGGACATCTCTATTCATATTCCACACGCCCGTTCCTATTTTCATTCCATTATTTCATTTCTTAATTTAGCAACCCAAGCACTCCATGAGTTATTTAGCAATTACTGGGGATGCACAGGTTTAACACACTGTAGTAGGAGGAGAGTGGGGGGGGTAAAGGGGGGCTGGTAAATGCCCATTAACACCGGGCCCAGTAATAGTCCCATAAGGCCATCTTGCACTTAGCCCAATGAGAATGGCTATATATCCTTAGGAATTTTAAAGAGTGTCACAAACCTTAATTAATTCTCAGCACAGTGGGAGGAAAATATCTACTCCAGTCCCATATTCTGAGAACTACTGCATAGAGATGGCCTCGCATCCAAATAAAAATGCCTGAAACTAAGTTCACCTTCTCCTCTGTGGAAGTGACCAGGTAGGAATCTGAACCTGAGCATTCATCCAACAAGTATGTATTTACAGGATGACAACAACATGCCAGGCAGAGGGATAGGCAGTGCCCAGACACAGTTTTCATCCAGAGGGGTGTTCAAGAGTTTCATGGATGAAAGAGCCAGGAATCCAATATATTTTGTGAATTCATTAATCACGCGAGAATATAAAGAAAAAGACATGGGAGGGGAAAACTGGGAGAGGGTGAGAGAAAGGGTGGCATTCTCCAAAAATAAATGTAGTCTTTATCTAACTTACATAGTTTGTAATATCTCTGTATATTATCTTTCATAATTTTTTAAAAACTTTTTTTGAAAGTAAAGAACATGAGAAATTGTATCAATGTATGTGAAGTAATGCACCTTCTCTCTGGCAAATATAATGTAACCCTTCTATTAATTACAATAAAAATATATGAAAAAAAGAACAAGCTGGGTAATCCTTGTTACTCAGGAGGCTGAGATCTAAGGATCAAGTTTCAAAGACAGCCCAGGCATGAAAAGTCTTTGAGAATCTTATCTCCAATTAACCACAAGAAAACGAGAAATGGTGCTGTGACTCCAGGGGTAGGGTGGTAGCCTTGAGCTGAAGAGCTCAGGGACAGTGCCCAGGCACAGAGTTCAAGTCCCATCACACACACACACACACACACACACACACACAAAGTAAAGAACAAGTTGCTTGATGTTGAGAAGAACCTGAGATGAGCCTGAGTCTTAAAAAAATCTAGACTCAGCAACTTTGTACATATGGCCATATAAAATGATGTTTATTGAAATGAACTCCAAGACATGGAAACAAGTGATTTTTATTTTAATTGTCCTGCTTTCAATTATTTCTCTTTTTTCCCCTCTTTGGTGTATTCCCACTTGTCACTTTTTAAAAAATTTCTGTATGCTTTGTCTTGCAGTTAAGTTTATCTGCTTTGAGGAACGGAAAGGAATCAAAGAAGGACAAAGGATAAGCCACTACAACAGTGATACTTACTAGGCACTATGTTGGAAATGAACTTTACAACTTGGGGGTTAGAGGGGATGTCAAGAGTGGAAAAAGTAGAAGAAAATGAGGGATGGGATAACACTATAGGATGGATCAACTGATCAGACAGACAGACAGACAGATATGCATGCATATATAGACACATAGATGCCCATGTGATTCAAAATAAGGACTTTAACTTACGGGAAATATGCTACATAGGAATGTCCGGAAAGTCAAATTATACAACATGAAATGTGACAGGGAGGAAATACAAGCCCCCAATCACCTGGGCATGTTCTGTTGAGGAAGTTAGACATGGATGTATCTGACCAGACTTTATTACCTGCAAATGTTGAACGCGTCAACGGGGCTGGGCTGTGGCTTTCAAAGACAGCGCGATCACTTTAAGAGGCGACCTTTGGAGTACAGTTGTCTAGAGCCAACGAGGTGACATTTCTGTTGTTCACCTTTTGTTAAAATAGTTTGGGTGTCATTTTGTTATGACATTAAAATCTTGGCTAGGATCAAATAAATAAGTCTAAACAGTGACATGGTTGGGACCACTAAATCATGCCCTGTGAATTGAAATAAGCAGAAGAAAATTATGAGGGATTAGCATAAAATAATATAGACAGGAACCGAACTGCTCTTCCCAGATTTTTTTTTTTTTGCCAGTCCTGGGCTTGGGCTCAGCACTTGAGCACTGTCCCTGGATTTTTTCTCAAGGCTAGAGCTCTACCACTTGAGCCACAGAACTACTTCTGGCTTTTTGCTACATATGTGGTACGGAGGAATTGAACCCGGGTCTTCGTACATGCTAGGCAAGCACTCTACCACTAGGCCAAACTCCCGGCTCCTCTTCTTCCCAGATTTTTAAGAAGCGATAGAAACAGGAGCTAATTTGGATCAGGCAGTGGCATTTAGTTAAGTATCTGAAATTACTGAGGTTAAAAGACAAAATGAGGCCGGAGCATAGACTAGTGGTAGAGAGCTTGCCTCACATGCACAAAGCCCTGGGTTCGATTCCTCGATACCACCTACATAGAAAAGGCTGGAAGTGGCACTGTGCCTCAAGTGGCAGAGCGCTAGCCTTGAGCAAAACGTGTGCCCAGGCTCTGAATTCAAGCCCCACGAATGGCAAAAAATAAAAAAAAGACAAAATGTTGGGGATGAATGGCTGGTGCGCTGACAACCTAGGATATGTGTTAAGGCGTGACTGACCCCAGATCGAGGCTGTCATCTAGCAGGGAGAGCTGAAGAATCTCTGGGGAACAGATCTACAGAAGGGAAACGAAATATGAGCTGACAGCACTCACTGTGAAGGGCTATACGAAAGCTCACAGATAAAATGAATGAACCCAGCCCAGAAAAGCCACAGAAGTGAATGGAGTGTCAATGACAGCAAACTTCTTCAGGCAGAAAAATAATAAGGGGAAAATGCCCAGTCTCCTGCCTAACGCCTGGCTCTTTCCTTTCCTCATCCTTTTAGAAAAGGCCACAAATCCACTCTTGATACTGTTGATTGAATTGGGACAGCCTCTCCCCCCCCACAACCCCACAACTCCAGGGACTCCACGCAAGTCAACATGTCCCCTTTCCTTCACTAATTGGGGCCAATGACTTGGGACAATTGTTGGGGCTTGGATAGAAGAGAACTGTGGATTCCATTGGACTTAGCATGGAAAGAATAAAGAGACCTGAAGCTGTTAGGACTCCCCTGAAACCATAAGGAGAACCTTGAAACTGCTAAGAATGACAGCGGTTCCTGGGAATTGAGCCATTCACACAAGGAAACCACAGGCTGTAACCTGCGGACATTATTTATGTTCTAACTACGCCATAGACCGCAAGCCAAACTTCTCCATGGACCCTCATTGTTTGAGTCAACAATTACATTTTATTTTATATTGCATTTGTCTTAAGACACTGTGCAATTGGATTTCTGGAATCTACAGCCAAAAGACGCTTAATTAAAACCTCAATCTGAGATGTACAAGAAGCCAGACAGAAGTCACAGAACCAAAATTAAAAAAAAAAAGTCGGATGTATTTGCAAATAAATGGTCATGAGCTTCATGTGTGTGGTGAGAAGAGCCTGCTGGAAGTCTCACTGGTGGAGAACTCAGGTGTGGGTGCTGTCATGGAACTTATATCCTTTCTAATCCTGCATTTCTGTGGCTTTCTGAGTCCTGTGTTCCGCACATCTTTGCAAGAAGAGGGACATTAGCCCTAAAGTCGCAGCCCTGCCTGAGCCATGGCTTCTGATTCTATGGCACCTGCCACTGGGGGCATTTTATCAGTATCCATCCATCTGCTGCAAAGCAGAGTAAAAAAGTACAAAACCCTGCCCCCTGGATATCAAGAGCCTGGGATTCTTGAGAATGCCGACCACATAACCCAGCAATAACCATCACATACTGCCCCATTCATGGTCAAGTCTCCCCTCATTAACTACTTCCCATGTAGACATATAGGGGAGTCCCAGAAATGCCTACATCTGGGTCCAGATCCTTTGTAAACAAGTAAGAAAGAGAACCAAAGCCCAGAGTCAGAGCTCCATGTACATACATTCCCTAAGTCTCCCAGTGGACTTAACCTCTGTCACCTACAGGGGTAAGAAGGCATAGTAACTAGCAGAGACACATTCTGCCATAGCATCCAGGCTAACAGATATGTCTGGGGGGTGGGAGGTCAGGAAGAAATGAGGTTTTGCAGAGGAACGGATGTGTCCACGCAGCCAACTCGAGGCACACAGACACAAACAGAAGGCCTACTGTTCTCATCCATGCCAGGACTCACTGAGCATGACCCAGAAAGGGCATTATATGCTTCTCTTTAAGGGGGGGCCAAGGGAAAGAGTGGCAAGTTTCCTGTACCTCTGGACACACTCCCAGATACCCGAATAGCAGAGACTAGGGAACCATTTCAGAAAAAGCTAAGCCTATAGAAAAGTTTGCTGATATGGACTTTTGTCGTGGTTATCTGGTTGTTTGTCTGTTAATTACCTGTCTAATCCTCTAAAATGTACATCTCAGGGGGGCAGTCACCTTGTCCTTTTGTATCAGCACTGTGTCCCATTAATTGAATGACAATAAAACTACTAACACTACAATGGGACTATGGAGAGAGCCAGGCAGTCAATGTATGTGTGTGTATGTGTGTGTGTGTGTGTGTGTGTGTGTGTGTGTGTGTGTGTGTGATCACACTGCTATCACTAACCCCATGAACAAGAGTGTAAATTGAGTCAGAAGCTTAATAACTTGCTCATGGCCTCCCAGCTAATGCACAATGGAGCCAAGATTTGAATCCAATATTAAGGGACCACAGACTTTGTTTATTATACCCAGTAGTTTTCCATGTAACTACCAGAACCCTCATTGAACAAGAATGCATGAAATATCTGCCATGTATCCACCTCCTTTTTTTAACGTATTGCTTTTAAATTCAGGGACTTGCTAGGCAAGTGTTCTACCTATTGAGTCATTGTCCCAGGCATTTTTTTTAAAAAATTAGTCATTTTTAAAATAAATAACACGAGGACATTGTAAGTTCTACAGGGCCTTAGTCATTAACATACAGAGGTGAAAGGAGGCTCTGTACCGAATTGATGGACAAAGATCATATATGGACAGATGATCATAGAAAATGATATTCCATGAACTGAACTCCAAGAAAAGGAAACAAGAGACATGGCTCAAAAAGAATTGTACTAACTGTATCTGATTCATGTAACTTTAACCCCTGTGTACCAACTACACAGAAAAGTTTTTTAAAAAAGAGTTATTTTTTTCATATAAGGACTTGTGTTTTTCCCAGGGCAGATCTTGTACTGTATTCTTTCTATTTATACCTCACTAACTTTTTTGGGAGGTGGGGGGTTGGGATAGGGCAGAATTGGCCTTGAACCATGGTCCTTTTGCTGGTTGACTAGCTGTGATTATAGGCACAAGCCACCATGTCTGACACAACCACATTTCTTGGTTCTGAAGATCCAGCTATGACTGAAAGAAATGAAGAACTCATTCCACATTGTTTGCATGGATGAGGAGATGGATAAATAGCAAAGAAAGACTCAACTAAGTGGAAAGAACCTATTTCATAACACGGGAGAACGATCGACAGACAAGCCTGTGGGTCTCTCTCTTCCTGAGTTCTCCGCCCCCCCCTCACATTTGATGGCAAGTTGTCAGTGAAATGCATCCAATTTCCAGGATTAGAAGTGTGGCTCCAGGAGCTCGTAATGAAGTTCAGAGGTAGAGCCCTTATGTAGAAGCCCGGCTCCATCCTTTTACTATCTGTGTGATCTGGGACAAATCATTTAACCCTCTTGGACCTGCTTCTACCCTTATAAAATGAGAATAGCCCCAACGACTAACACGGCTGCTGTGAACTGAATGTTATTTACTGTTGTTTGGAGCCCAGTTCAAATGTCATCTTGTTTCTGGAGCTTTCAATCCAATTCAATTCTACTACTATTTACAAAATGTGTGCCCTTTGTGCAGACTTCGTGCTGAGGGCAAGGATGTAGCAGTAAATTAGACAAATGTGGTCCTTGTATTCAAAGATATATTATTAGTTAAACAGGAAAGGCCAGGGGAAAACAAACATGTCCAATGTGTGTCGGGAAATGTGGGGAATGCATGGGATGTATGGCAGTTGGTAATGTCTAGAATTAAACCTCCCTTATTCCTTCACTCAGGTTAGGTACTGTGACATATATTTGTCCCTTCTGAAAAGCATCGCTCTTGGACATCTATATAAGCTACAGGGGAAATAACTGCACCATATAGATAATGAATGGAGGAAGGAAGAACAAGAGGGAAAAAGGGAAAAGAGGATGGATGGATGGATGATAAGAGAATGGATAGATGGGTGGATGGACAGATGGAAGTAAAGAGAATTACATGGATGAGTAGATATTTGGGTGTGTAGATGGCTGGCTAAATGGATGGATGGGTAAATAGATGGGTGGATGGGTAAGTGATTAGATGGATGGCTAGTTAGATAAATGAAAAAGTGGATAGACAGATGGGTGGATGGCTGAAAGTCTGGAGGGATGGGAGGATCAAGGTTGGATGCTTGTATGGATACATGCATGAGCAGATGGATGAATGAATCAATGGCTGGATGAATGGTTGGATAATGGGATAGGAGGTCAGATGAAAAGGATGATGCATGAATGCATGGGCTGACGCATAGATATCTGGATAAATGAAAAGATCAATGGATGGATGGATGGATGGATGGATAAGTGGAAGGATGGAAGTAAGAGAAATTGGATGAATGGATGGATTAGACAGAAAGAGAACCTGAAGCAATGGTTTATTAACCATGGGAATCAGAAATTTAAAAATACCAAATCCAGAACTCTGGGAATAGCTCCATTCAGAGGAACAGTAGGGTAGGTTGCAATAAAACCACACACATGTCCTCCGCCCTTTACCTCAAGACTTTGCAGCTCTTCTTACCAACAGATAGACTTTATCTACTCTGAATCTGGCCTTGCCCATGTGATTTGGACAATGGGACCATGGGATCCTGTGACTACACTTACATACACTTCCAGAATAACTCCTCCTACTATGTACTGACAGACACATGACTGAGTCATGTCTAACCCTCCAGAGGACACTGAACCAAGGATGAGATAGCCTAAAACAGGCAGACTTTACCCAACTCTAGCCGACTTCAGAGACCAGCCAAGTAGGCCCTCAACTGTGGCTCAAGTACAAGCCTTGAGCACAAAAGCTCCAGCCCCTGAGCTTAAGCCCCGGACCAGCATAGAAGAAGAAAGAAGAAAGAATAATAATAAGAAGACGACACCGCCAATGGTGACAACAACAGAGGAAGAAGAGGAGGAGGAGGAAAAAGAGGAGGACGGAGAGGAGGAGGGGAGGAGGAGAAGGATATAGTTCCTGGGTGGCAAGTTCCCTCTCTGTGGCAAGTCCATGTGCATGCAGAACTTCATGGAAAGCTCTGGTGTGTAACCTCTTCACTGAGCTGGCTGCAGTTTTCTAGAATTTTATCTGCTATTCTTCCTCCTCACCTTTCTCCCCTTGCAGGAGTCAGACAGGAGTCAGATAGGAGTCAGGACTTTTACTACCATCATCCCACCATCCTCCTACTTTTCATTCCCAAGCAGTTCCCCCAAATGCTCATGAATGTCTCACCCTATACTGGCAATGGCTTCCACTTCTTGTAAGATGCCAACAAGCTAATGTATTTTTGTACACTGGATTTCCTCTGATTTACTGTTACCACAGGCAGTGTCCTCTTAAACAGTTCAAATCCAAAGGCCAGGGCACTTATGAATCCTCTCTGAAGACTGGGACAAAGCAGGATTGGATGAGGATGGCTCTCCCACAAGCCAACATCCTGTTGTCTCCATCATAAAAGAAGATCTCACCACCTCTTCCACCCCCACGGCTCCCATCACAAGTCATCTTCTCTGGCTGTACTACTGCAGTATTTTCCTGGATGGTCGGACTATGTTTTGCACCGGCTCTTCTTCAAATTGCTCCATTAAAATAAATGATCCTATTAAAGCTCAATCTGATCATGAAACACCTCTGTGTAATGTCTTCAAATAGACTCCCATCTCACGCAGACTGAAAGGCAAAGTTCTCCCAGGAGTCCAACTCCACCTTACCACTAGCTCATTCTGGGATGTCTTTCTCGGCTTCTTTTCTCCACAGAAGCTTTGTTCCTTCTGTCTGTACTTCTTCAAATGACCATTTCATTCCCTTCCTAGAATCTAAATTTTTTATTGATGAGGCCCTATCTGCTCCACCTACCTGAAATTTGTCTCATTTCTTCACTGTTGTATACATATATAATGTCATTTGGCATATAGGGGATGGATGGATGGATGGATGGATGATTGGATGAACAGATCATTCAATTGATGTTTAGACCAATGAATCAATGATTGGGTGGATTATCAGATAAATGATGGGTGGATAGCTATATGGATGATTGGATGGATGGATGGGTGGGTGGATGCAAAGAAGTTTGGAAAAGAGTCACCTAAGAATTGAAAATGCTATGTGACTTACCAGGGAAAAGCAAAAGGGACATTAGCAAAGACATAACTGATTCCTGTAGTGACAGAATCCATGGATTTACTCTGGAAAAACTTCTGCTTTCGATGAATTATTTATCCTTCAGACCAGGTGGAGGAACAAGGTCCCAGAATGGTTTAACCCTGTGCATAATTAACATTTATTCAATTTTCACCAAGTAGGACAATCTAAAGTTGGCTAACTTGACCCACAATTATCCCAAACTTGGAGGTGAACACTCTAGAAAGACCTGAAGATAGAAAGTGAAACAGACACGGATCTGAATTCCAATCCTGTCTTCTTAAATCAAGGACTCTCAGTGTCTGGGTCTTCTATGCTTCTTCTGTAAAAACTGATTACAAGATGTTCAAATCACCATAGTCTCAGAGGTGTTGGAGAAATGAAGAAAACAGGGAAAAAGGGCCAGCACTGAGTCTAGAATTCAATAAATGTTCATTATACCCAGAGATAAACTATCCTATGGCTTAATTCCTACCCCTGGTTAATAGCACAATGGTGCTTCCAGGATGGTCTCCAGTTATTGGCTGAGCTTGAAACAGATACAGCTTCATGTGTGCTGTCCTTCCTCTCCCATTTTGATTGCATTCTGGGTTCAGCAGATATTTGAGGAGTGTCCAAGATGCTAACATTAGATGGAGATAACAGCCCAATTCCTGAGGCCTCAGTGTCACTACTCACAAAAGGGGTATTGTTACCTATTTCTGTATGCTCCCCCACAAAAGAAAGTCCAGAGCAGTTCAAGACACCACTCTAAACCACAACGTTTATAGGTGGCTACAAGTAGAGACTCAACCATTATGCATCTGCCATCTGCATCAATGGCTTCCCAACTGTCTTTGTGCCAGTGCCTAGACAGCCTCTGCTTCAGGAAGAGTCATCATAACCCACCCTCCTCCATTTGTGAAGAGAGCGATACCATTTCACTCCCCAGACTTCCTCTCCCTCAAGGAGAAGAAGCAGGGAACCTGCAGAAGCAGAACGGTTTCTCCAGGAAGAGCTAATCACAGCCCGAGTTCCTGAGGCTGTGGCTGCCCTGTCAGCCCCTCCCTGCTCCCCTAGGAGCAGATGGCTGCTTCTGAAACCATCTTTCATTGACAGCCTTCCTAGAAACCCACCATTAGCACCACCACCACCCCACCACCCCACCAAGAACCCTCAGTAATTACCACTATCATTCTTACCGTAAATACGACGGAATAAACTCAAGATTTCACAGATGCAGTAGTAAAAAGAAACACACAGAATCACAGGTATACAAGTACTCTGGTGCCAGGGGTAGGACAGGGTAGGGAGTGAGTTAGGAGCTGTGACAGAGATAAAGAGACTTTGGGGCATGAACATGCCCATGCAGAAATCTTATCCGATTTTCTCTTAAGGCTGATATAGTAGTGTTTTGTTAAGATCACCTCACCCCTACTTTGCCTCCCAGGAGTGGAGCAGAGAGTAGGCAAAGCCTACGCTAACCAGGAACATGTCTCTTTCTCTTGGTTCCCAAGTAGCTTTTCAAATGTTGGCAGCCTGAGTTACATTTACTCCTCAAAGAAATTGACTCATAAGGAGTTCAGCCTCTACAGGAAATGCTAGGCTTTGGGTTGTTGTACTCTTTTGTTTGGTTGTTCCCTTCTGTGTGTTTGAATGGTGAACTTTTTCCAAATGAAGTATCACCACCTGGTCTATTAACTGAAATATTTTCTCCTCCAACTTCAACAGTGGTTGCATCTCTCTTCCTTTGAAGACAAATCTTGGAAATGCAGCAGGCTGTTATTCTGTACTAAAGGTACTTCAAAGCATATGCCATAGGCTTGGAGAAAGGGACCCTAGAGGCCTGCAAAGACAAGAGGAAGGGAGAACAGAAAGGTGGCTTGTGGGGTTGGCTGTTTCATCAAGATTTAGTATCCTACAAGAGATCTTCATAGTGTTGAATACAACAGCGTGTTGGTTGGCTTTGAAGAAACTGCCATCTCTGAACTTCTAGGCCTATTCCACTCCCCGAAGAAGATGACAAAGAAAATGATTTGGTCCTCGCATTACCCATCTTGTAGCACCATCCCCTCTTCCTTCGAGTGGGAAGGAGACAGAGGATGTGACACAGAAGGTGGGGGGGGTGGGTGTAGATTCAGAGTCAGTACACATGTGTTATGAGACAAAACTAACCTCCAACCCTTACTGGCTTAGTTTCCCATTGTCTCAGAAGAACACTGCCTGTATACCCACCTCAATCTGCCTGAGCATCTGTCTCCGTAGCTATTATCAATCTGCCTATCTATCTAATCTCTCTCTGTGTCTGTCTGTCTGTCTACTTATTATCTATGTAACCTATCAATCTTCTATCAGTTCATCCATCCACCTAGTCACCCATCCATCCATTCTTCTGTCTGTCTGTCTTTCTGTTTACATATCTTATTTTTCTGCCCATCCTAGGGCTTTAAATCAAGGCTTAAGCACTGTCCTTGGGCTTCCTCAAGGCTAATGCTCTACCACTTAAGCCAAAGCACCACTTCTAGCTTTTTCTATGTATGTGGTACTGAGGAATCAAACCTGGGTCCCTGTGCATGCTAGGCAAGCACTCTACCACGAGGCCAAACTCCTGTCCCCGATATAGCTTTTTTTAAAAAGATAATGATCTATTTCAGGGTATAGTTCACAATGGGGTACTCTGAGCCTCAATAAACCCTTGATAAGCTCCTCCTACATATCAGATGATGAGGCTGAGAGACTTTCTCAGAGGCGGGAGGGAGGAAGTGGATGCAGTGCTTTTAACTTCACTCCCAATATTCCTATGGTTTACTTCAATATTTGTGGCTTGGATTACAATTTATTCGTTCTTTTTTTTAATAAACACCCATTCAATCTGTGTTTATTAAGTTCCCCTTATATATCAGTGACCGGAGCCAAACTCAAAGGATTACAACCCCCATGGAAAAATACCTCAGTAGCCCTGAAGACATAGAGCAATGTGTGTGTGCATATGTGTGATTGTTTATGGAAGATGAGGACAGAGAAAATGCAAACGTAATGAGACTGCATTGTAGCAGGCAGGTGACTACATGAAAGAAAGCCAGCCAGGCTAATGCAGCAGCCCAAAGCCCATGTCTACCACTCTCCTACTTATGGGGTGGACAGGCTTCAGGGAGGGCATCTCCCAAACCAGAAATCAATGGACCTCATTTCCCTGCTTCTAGCTCAACCACTCAGGAGAAATGAGTGCCTTTGTGTTCCGAGGTGAATCACAGGCAGGATTTCCTCATAGCCTCCCACCATTCAGCTACTGTCCAGAGATTATACTCTGTGGACCTTCCCTAAACCTTCAGGGAATTCCCTGAAGACTAAGCCACTGCTCCATAGTCCAGGCTACAGAGAGCAGGGGAGACATAAGGCTGAGAGTCTGACAGGTGTTTTATACACTCGGGGGATGCTAGGATTTTAAGGACAGATTTTTAAGGTTTTTTTTTTTAATTCTATCAAAGCCCATGCTGGATATGTTTTCTTGGTAAAAACTCAAGTTCTGCTTCCCTTCTCCATGAATAGATGGGCGGACATCCCAGCTTGTCGCTGAGTCCGGTGATGTGATGAATACAATCACCAGGACAGTGAAATAGAGATGTCTGCTATTAAAGATTCCTCCGCACGATCCCAGAATGTCACAGAGTGAGGCTTCCTGCTTCCTTGGGAATCAGAACTATTTTTAAATAAGGAAGGACCAGTAATCTAGGTAGAGAGCCTGCCTCTAGACTGTCAGCAAGATCTGTGTTACTTTGAAGTAAGAGTGGGCTTGTACTCTCAGTGACACGTAGAGACTGGATGATTAGCCACTGAATGGCTGAATTATGGGCTGAATTATGCCTCCCCAACCCCAAATGAACTCATAATGTGACTGTATTTGGGCACAGAGGTTTAAAAGGGGTAACTGAGTTCCTTATATATTTTGGATATTAGTCCTTTTTGTGGGTGAGGATTTACAAACATTTTCTTCCACTCTACAAGTATCATCTAACCAAATAACTCAACAATAATGTTCTACAGTATTTCTGTAAAGGAATTTTGCCAGGTACCAGTGGCTCACACCTGTACAATCCTAGCTACTCTAGAGGCTGAGATTTGAGGGTCATGATTTGAAGTCAGCCCAGGGAGACAAATCTGAGAGATTCTTACCTCCAGCTAACCAGAAAAAAAAAATCCAGAGGTAGAGCTATGGCTAAAGTAGTAACAGTGCTAGCCTTGAATTAAAAAAAAAAAAAAAGCTAAAGGACAGCACCCAGGCCCTGAGTTCAAGCCCCAGTACTGGTGCACAAAGCTATTGAACACTATATTAACACCAAGAGCAATGCATGGATGTTTTCAGTAGCTTTATTCCAATTAACTAAACTTGGAAGAAACCAGGAGCTCTGCAGAAGGTGATGGAAATAAATGAATGAATTTTTTTCCTTCCAGACACTGGAATCCTACTTAGCACAGAAAGGAAATTTGCTAGCAATCCACAAACACACATGAGAGAATCTCAAACGAATCTTACTAAGTGAAAGCAGTCATTCTACCAGCAGAGCACAGTAGTCCACACCTAGAATCCCAACAACTCCAAAGGGTGAGGCAGGAAGATCACAGTCTGAGACAAAACAAAACAAAAAAAATCACAAGACCCTTTTGGGGTGGAAAAAAATATTAAAAGCAAAATGAAAGCACTGGATGTGTGGTTCAAATAGAATACTTGGCTATGGGGGCCCAGGCCCTGAAAGGGTTAACAGCTAGTACTGCCAAAAAGAAAGAAAAGAAACAGGAACCAATCTGATAAAATTAAGAACCTCATGATTATGGTTACAGAATGTTCTGGGAAAGGTGGAAACCTACAGAGAGTAGGAAAAGGGAAGGATAAGTAAGCCGAGCAGTGGGTTATTTGTGGGTGAGAATCTTATTCCCAGTGTGACAAGTAATGATAAATCCTTGTTCTTATCTGTTTGACAAACACACAGAATGCTCCGCCCCACACCAGAGCAAGACCTTCTTAAATCAGGGACAGGGGCAGAGAAAGGGATGAGTAGCTTTGAGCCCCCAAACCCCAAATAAGAAATATGCAAGTTGCAGGCCTCTGATACACTCTTATATAAAAAACTAAATTAATAAAATAAAGTTATATATATATATATATGAGAGAGAGTTACATTCAAAGAAAACTGGACATTAAGAGAGAAGATACATACATAATGTTCAAAGCTGTACCGTTATGAGGGAGAATTTTTTAAAAACCTAACACTATGTAAAATTTATACCACCAAGTTTGAAAACTCCATGAAAAATGAATAGGTTCTTGAGAAAATATAATTTGCTGAAATTGACTCAAGAAGAGGTAGGAAACTCAAGCAGACCAATAACCACTGAAGAAATGGGAAATGCTGTCAGAAAGGTAATCAAAGCAAGGTACCAATGCAGGCAATTTGGAAATCGCTATTAAAATTAAAAGCACACATACCTTTCAACTCCAAAAACCGCATCCCTCAGAGACATATCAAATGGAAATAAAAGCACTAGTACCAGGTTTTGAGCTGAGGTTGTTAATGAAGAAATGTCAGAGGGAGATAGTGGAGAGAAACAGAATTCCCCCAACACAAAAAATTATATTGCCATTAAAAATGAGTTAGATCTTTATTAGTTTATTTGGAACAATTTCCCAAACATGTTGATAGTAAAAACAGCAAAATGAATGGGCTTAGGCAACGAAGGGATGGGTGGAGTTTGGAGAGATGGGGAATTGAAAAGATGGCATTGATCAGATACATTATATTCATAGACTGACAGGTTATAGCAGAACTCTTTTGTACAACTACTTAAGATACATTCTAAAACAAACAAAAACAAAACAAAACAAAACAAAATAGCAAGATGCACCAGACTACACCATTACATTTTGCAACTCTTGCAGGTGATAATCAGATGGAATCCTTCTGTGTGTGTGATGTTGTGTGCAGCTGTAGGAAGAAAATAATATGAATATAAAGAAAGTTGTGGTAAACTACACACCGAGGTACATGTCCTAGTTATAGAATGAGAACTAGGGAAGAGCTTGGAAGGAAAATATATGAAAAGCAAAGGAAGGAGGAGCTAAGCAGAAAAGAAAGGAGAAGGAGGAAGAGGAGGAGGAGGAGGAGGAGGAAGAAGAAGAGGAAAGGAGGGAGGGAGCTGGGTGCTGGTGGCTCATGCCGATAGTCCTAGTTACTCAGGAGGCTGAGATCTGAAGATCAGAGTTCAAAGCTATCCCAACAGGAAAGTGAACTCAGTTTTGAGCACTGTCCTTGGGTTTTCTCAAGGCTAGAGCTCTACCACTTGAGCCACAAAACCACTCCCAGCCTTTTCTATGCATGTGGTACCGAGGCCCAAAAGTGAAACTTTTTATCTCCAACTCACCACCAATTTTTTTTTTAATAGCAAACAAGGGCGGGGAGTTTGGCCTAGTGGTAGAGCGCTTGCCTAGCATGCACGAAGACCCAGGTTCGATTCCTCAGTACCACATGCATAGAAAAAAGCCGGAAATGGTGCTGAGGCTCAAATGGTAGAGCTCCAGCCTTGAGAAAGTCCAAGGACAGTGCTCAGACCCTGAGTTCAAGCCCAGGACTGGCAAAAAGAAAAAGAAAAAAAATAACAAACAAAATAAAATACAAAATCAAGAAGTGGAGGTGTAGTACAAGAAGTAGAGAATCAGCTTTGAGTGAAAAAACTAAAGCCCTGAGCTCAAGCCCCATACTGGCACAAAAATAAAAGGAAAGAAAGAGTGCATAGAAAAATGGATTTCTTGATTAGGAACACTCCTCTTGTAATCTCTTCCATGTAGAATTGTTTGTGTATGTGTGTCACAGCATGCACATGTGTGTATATATATATATATTTATATATGTGTTGCGTATATTTGTTGTGCATAAAGCGAACACAAATAAATGAAAAAGGCACAAGCCTAGACTTTTCAAAAATAGCCCAGTCCCAACCTTTAAGACATAATAAAGAAGACCTAAAAGTAAAAAGATAGGAAGCACTCAGCTTATTCTCTGATTCCTGATAACACAGTGAGGTAAATACCCTCCCCACACCAATGAAAAACTGTAGTTGAGTCCCATGGATGGGCAGAAAGCAAGCTCAAAGCAAATTGTGTTCAAGTATGTCTGTAATAGTGAGAGGTACACAGGGACTGACTTAAGCGTAGGGATACTTCTAGTTCTCGTCCTAGCATGTCCAGAGCTTGGGATTAACTGTTCTTATCCTTCCAACAAGAAATAGTCAAACAAAATGAAATCCATGAATTTCCTTCCATAAAAGAGAATGTGGGTTGCAGAGCAAACCAACACTCAGTGATTCTGACAGACAAGGTAAATGATCAAAGTTGCACTATAAGATCTGCTCACCTGGAGCTACTCACCAAGGCATCCGTGCAGTGGTGTTTTCTGACAATGCTGTGTTGAATGAATGTGAGTTAACTAAAATGCCCCCATGGAACTGCATAGGAATTTGGTGGTAACTGGTTATAACTATAAGACTCAGTTCCTCTGAGAGTGGGGTTGTATAGGCAAGCCTAAAGCCAACCATGAGAGCAAAAACCCTAGGCATACAAGATGCCATTGGCTCCTAAAGCTATAGCAAATTCATCACTGAGGGATACAGAGCAGGGTAAAATGTAACCCCTCATACTGGCTGGTTGCCAATGGCTGATGCCTCTCAGCAGGCTTAAAACTCAAAGATGCTGGTTCAAAAAGTCCTAGAGACTCCATTTCTAAAATAATCAGCAAAAGCCGGGCCTGGTGGCTCATGCCTGTAATCCTCGCTACCCAGGAGGCTGAGATCTAAGGATCATAGTCCAGAGCCAGCCCGGGCACTAAAGTCCCTGAGACTCTTATCTCCAATGAACTACCAGAAAATCAGAAGTGGTGCTATGGCTCCAGGGGTAGGATGATAGCCTTGAGCTGAAGAGATCAGGGACAATGCCCAGGCCCAGAGTTCAAGTCCCACGACTGACAAAAATAAATATATAAAATAACCAGCAAAACAGCAGGCTGGGGGGATGTGGCTCCAATCCAGCATAGCATACACCTGGCTCAGGTCCACACAAGGTCACTGTAAAGAGGCCAGTCCTATGTGGGTTAGTCACAGCTTCACCTCTGACCCCAGCACCAAGCCCACCTCAGTAAACTCTGGTGCCAGGCTCCAGGCCTGTCCCAGCACCAGGCCTGGACATAGAATTCAGCCACAGAGTTGGCTCATACCTGTGCCATACACACACAAAGACTTTGTTCCAGGATACAACTAAGGTTTCACTGCAGGTCAGGCCAGTCTCCATAGCCCCAGGTTTCAGAAGGAAGAAAAATAAACAAAACCTGTCTTCCAAGCACCTTCACTCCCATGGTAGCACTATTCACAGCAGCCAAGCTACACACACACAGCTCAGAGACCCTACAATGGATGAAAAACGGATCAAAGAAAATGTGGAGTGCACACACGCACACACACACACACACACACACAATGGAGTTCTATTCAGCCATAAATAAGAAATACAATATATTGTTTGCAGGCAAATGGACGGAATTAGAGCTCATCATAGTAAGCAAAAGAATCCAGCTTCTGAAAGACAAGAGTCATATGTGTAGACCTAAAACATAAGCATATACTTAAATGGATACAGGATCATATATAACATATATGATCCTGTATATATACTTATTGAAACATTATATTTAACATATTTGATTAATCTAATTAAAGTAGAATATTCACATGTGAACTACATTGTCTATTTGAACAAATAACATGCACTTTAACAGAAATGAATATTAGGAAGGCAAAATATGTCCTGTCTGGAGATTGGATGGCTGAGAGGTAGAAGAAAGTGAATATGGTCAAATTCACCTGTGAAAATGAAGCAGTGAAACTTGTTGGTTTTGGTTTGAGAAGGAGGAGGGAGAGAAGAGAGAGTGGTGCAGGGTGTATCTGATCAAGGTATATTGTATGCATAGGTACACATGTCAGAATGAAACCCCTTTGAAAAGCAGTTGATGCAAGAAAGAAGTACAATGTAAACCAAATGCAAAAACAAAAAGATTAAAAAAAAACCAGAAAAAGAAAAAGAGGTACCAACCAAGAATATTTGTGGTAAAACTGTCTTTAGAAATGGAGATGCAAATAATTTTCCAGACAAAAACTGAAGGAAATTTTCACCATCAGACTTGCCATACAAAAATAAATAAATGAATAAATAACAAAGGTTATTCTTCAGGTTGATGTGATAGAAAAAAAAAAGCAGCCATGGAACTATATAAAAGTATAAAGTTCAGTGAACAGTAAAAATACATCAAATCAGAATGCTCTACTCTTTTAACAACCACGCATATATCATTTTAATTTCACTATAAAAGCTAAAAGACAAAGATGTTTAAAATGAGCTACAAATATCTGTTAATGGACATGCAATATAAAAACATGTAATATATCACATCAGTAATTTAAAGTGTTGGGGGAGAAGAAGTTTACATGTAGGCTTTTGTGTGCAATTAAAGTTAAGCTATTACCTATCAAAATAACTCTCTGAGATGTTTTATTTAAACCTCCAGGTAACCACAAAGAAAACATCTGTGGTGGATTCACAAAACACAGTAGCATAAACAAGAATCAGAAAACCACAAAAAGGAGACAGAGAGAGAGGAAAAGAAAGGAGTGAAACAGAAATTCAGAAACTTGAGGGCTGGGAGTTTGGCCGAGTGGTAGAGTGCTTGCCTATCATGCACAAAGACCCAAGTTCGATTCCTCAGTACCACATACATAGAAAAAAAGCCGGAAGTGGTGCTGAAGCTCAAATGGTAGAGCTCTAGCCTTGAGAAAGTCCAAGGACAATGCTCAAGCCCTGAGCTCAAACCCAGGACTGGCACAAAAAAAAATGAAATTCAGAAACTTGAGGGCAAATACCAAGTCCTTACCTATCAATAATTGTTCTCAATATAAATGACTTGAACTCATGAATCAAAAGACATTGAGTGGCTGAGTAGATTTTTAGTTTAAATCCATTCAACCTTCCAAACCTGAATCATGGTGAAATAAAAAAAAAATCTGAACAGATCAATGTTGAATATGGGGAATAGATATGCAATCAATTATCTCTCCCAAATTAAGGAGCATAGTACCCAATTGCCACACTGGGAAATCCTACTGAACATTTAAAGAGTTAACACCAATCCTTCTCACACCATTCCAGAGACCCAGGGAGGAAATAATTCCTCACTGATTTTCACAAGGTTTCACATTACCCTGACATCAAAGTTCAATTAGGGCAATCTAAAGAAAGAAAATGACTGAAGGTAACCCAAAACTCCACATCAGAAACACTGACAAAATGATTTCTGGAACATGTTCAAAGAATCATGTAAACTACAATCAAAGAGGATTTAGCCTCGTAATTCAAGGATGGTTCAACCAATCAAAAGTAAGCCAACTCATAAACAGGATGAAGGATAAATAGCATGTAATCATGTCAATAGATGCTGAAAAAGAATTAGACAAAATTCATCATTTGGGAAGGGATAAGAGATAAATCTCAGCAGGATAGCAGTTGTCTAGTGTTTATCAGGCCCTAGCTTCTATCCCTAATGTTTAAAAAGTAGAAAAGTCAACATTTTTTTCCTGTTAAAAAAATCCTGAAGAATTTAGAGCTGGAAAGAATGTACCTCACATGGTAAAAACTGTACATAAGAAACCCACAGCTAATATTCAACTCAACTTCATGTTGATGGATGATTTTCCTTCATGACTGAAAAAGAAACCACGGTATCAACTCTTTACTTGCCTGTTCAATATAATAGTGGAGATATAGTCAGGAAATTAAGCAAGAAAAGAAAGAAGTAAAAGGCATCCAAACTGGAAAAGGGCATGTCAAATACCTGCTCATACATAGAAAATCCCACACATCTTCTGAAACTAACTTAGAAGTCAGTACAGCTACAGAACACAACATAAACATCTAAAAGTCACTTTCTTTTCTACGCATGGCTGATCATCTTTACAAAAACATATTTAAAAAAACAGTAAAATACTTAGGAATAAATTTTAATAAAAAGTTGAAGAGTCTCTGTACTGATAATCATGACGGGAAAATAAGTATATTGCAAGAAGAGGGAACACATCACCAGCATAAACAGAACTGTAGGGAAAACTCTATACAGCGCAAAAGTAGAGAAGAAAAATCAGAGAAGGCTAGCCTAGGGTTGTAGGGCCACACATAGTAGCATAATTCCATAATCCTACCTCAAAGAAGACAGAGATAACGAAGATTAAATCTAGAGTTATTCCAGGGAAAAGAAATTACTGAGGTACCTCAAGAAATAAGCAAATTATAATGATTCTTTTTTTTTTGTCAGTTGTGGGGTTTGAACTCAGGGCCCAGTACTTTCCTTGAGCCTTTCTGCTCAAGGTTAACACTCTTTCACTTTGAGCCACAATATCATTTCTGGTTTTCTGGTGGTTAATTGGAGATAAAAGTTTCATGGACTTTTCTGCTTGGGCTGGCTTTGAACCATGATCCTCAGATCTCAGCCTCCAGAGTAGCTAGAATTACAGGCTTGAGCCATTGGCACTGGCATGAAATCATGCCAGTGATTTCTTCTTAATCTCAACTATAGAGAAAGTATTGGTAAGAGGATCTTAGCCATGGGGGAAACATGAGAATGTATCTGGAAAATAACTCAGGCAAAACAAAAAAAGGCTGGGGTGTATGTTGCAAGTAGTAGAACACAGGCCTTGCAAGTATAAGGACCTGAGTTCTAACCTCAGAATTGTAGTGGGGTTAGGGGGGTGAAGAAACAAACTAAAAACCATGAAGAACTGACAGAACTAAATCCACTTTTAAGAAATTCTAAATAATATGATATTCAGCCATCCTGTCCCACAAACCAAAGTTATGCTGCAGATAAAGACTTGGACACTAAATTTCATAGCAATTAGTAAACAATACAAATAACCCCTTCATAATGGCAGAAAGGGTAGAAAACCATAGGAAAAGCCATCAAGGGTTAACGTAAAACATCTCCCTGGCAGAGGTATTGTTCAGGCCTGTAATCTTTGCTAATGAGGATTGTAGTTCAAAGCCAGCCAGAGCAGAAAACTCTGTGTGATTCTTATCTTCAATTAAGCACTCAAAAACTGGATGAGGCATAGGAACAGTGCCTGGGTCCTGAGTTCAAGCCACACAACCAACAACCACAAGGTTGAAGATAGATAACACTGTAGGACAAATAATGGATTTGTAAAGATTCAAAAGAATCTGAAGGGGGGAAAAAAGTTCTGATCACAAACTTGTCAACCTACTATTTACTTACTTGTTTGTTTCTGTGCCGGTACTAAGACTTAAACTCAGGGTTGTAGGCATTATCCTTTAGCTTTTGCACTCAAGGCTGGCAATCTACCACTTGATCCACCCCTCCATTTCCAACATTTTGGTGATTAATTGGAGATAAGAATACCAGGAATGAACTGTCCTGCCATGGATGGCTTCAAATGCAATCCTCAAATCTCAGTCTCCTGGACAGCTAGGATTACACATGTGAGTCACTGGTGCCCTGCTCAACATATCCTTGGTAATTCGAGAGATAAAATTAATCTGGGCATGTTCACACAGTAGGGAGATTTCAATCTGAAGATGAGCCTGTGCTACTAAGACCTGAACAAGACACAAGAGAGAGAGAGAGAGAGAGAGAGAGAGAGAGAGAGAGAGAGAGAGAGAGAGAGAGAGAGAGAGAGAGAGAGAGAGAGAGAGGCAAACAGACAGACAGACACAGAAACAGAGAGATAAAGAGAGATAGAGCCACAGAAAAAGGAAGAGAGAGAATATTTAAAACACATCAGAATTTCAAGTGTGCCTGGACGTTCAGCCAGCGCTCACCGAGTTTTGATGTTTTGAGGTTGATCTGAATATTGATACTGAAGTCATATCATGTGTTGTTTCTGCCTCATCAAGCCAGCAGCAAGCAGAGCTAAACAATTCTGACACAGTCCCACTTTGTATATACGGCTCTTGATTTGATAGTTTTCTCCTATTGAGAACTGTAATGCAATATTGTCTACACACCAAATACCTCACAAATGGATGATTAGAGAGTCAATCCCACACCACAGAATTTCTTTTTTTCTCTAAAAGAGAAATGTGAGGAATGCCAGCCTAAGCAATTCTGATGTAATTAATTCCACTCAGATGTGAATTTTGTCATTGTAGATAAATCTGAAATGACCTGCTCCTTCCATCCCTGGAAGGATTATTGTCTTTAGAATTGTCCCATGATCCACATTATTTTGCTTTTCAAAATACTCAGCACACAGAAAGGTAATGCGTATTTCATGTGGATTCAGTCTCTGAAGATGTGCAGGTATTTCTTTCTAAGGCAATGCATAATTTTTTTAATGTGGCTCACTTGTTGGTTTAAAATATCATAGCATCTACATAATATCTGTCTTCTGCTCAGCAAAAATTCCCTGAGCCCTGAGAGTGTGGTGGCATATTAGCATGTAAACAATAATAATGATGATGATTTTTAAAAAAATACCCAGAATACCTGGGGTATATCTCTTGCATTTAATATAAATGCATTATAGATGTGAAGTCTGGATAGTCTCTCTTCCGTGTCTCCTGTCTCCAGGATCCAATCTGCCAATCACGGTAGCCGAGAAAAAAAAATGGTACATGCTAGAACACTGTAAAATGGTGGTGAGTGGGGGATGGCACAGGGATACAGATGGGCTGCCAAGGCTCTGAAAGGCATTTGGAGTTACAATGTCTGGGGCAGACTCTCTGCTACACTATTTTTCCTTATGACCCTGAGAAAATAATAGAAGTTATTTGTGTTTCCATTTTTTTTTCATACCTGCAATGCGCTAATCATGGCTTCGCAGAGTGCTAAAGATCTGATGAACTGATGGCTCAACAAATGAAAACATTTTGTGTACCCCCTTCTCATTCATTCTCTGTGTAACTTCTCTGCCCCACTTACCTTGTCATTTATCAAAAGGTACACGGGAGCTCTGTGCTGGTGGCTCACACCTATAAGCCTAGATACTCGAGAGGCTGAGATGTGAGGATTTCGATTCAAAGTCAACCCCAGGCAGAAAAGTCTGTATGGTTCTTATCTCCAAACCACTACACAGAGGAAAGAAAAAAAAATTGGAAGTTGTGCCGTGGCTCAAGTAGTAGAGCGCTAGGCTTGAGCATAAAGAGGTTCAGGGGCAATGCCCAGGACACCTGAGTTCAAGCCTCAAGATACTAAAAAGAAAAAAAAAAGGATACCAAGAAGCTAAAAAAAAAAAAAAAGGATACCAGGAAGCTGAAATATGTATTGTGTGGAGAGGGCAAAGTCTTGGGGTGATGAGCAGACAAATGGATAAATGGATAAAGAAAGAGTGAGGGAATGCAGGCATAGTATTCAATGTACACATGTGATGAAAAATGAGCTAGGAAGATTGAGTGGATGGTTGGGGTGGGGAGGGATGGGAGAGAATTCTGGAAGGGGTGGTATACTTCCCAACTGTACAACTATTTAATCTAATTTTCTTTTTCTTTTCTTTTCTTTTTTCTTTTTCCAATCCTGGGCTTGAGCTCAGGGCCTGAGCACTGTCCTTGGATTTTCTCAAGGATAGAGCTCTACCACTTGACCCTCAGCACCACTTCTGCTTTTTTTTTTTTTTTATGTATGTGGTACCAAGGAATCAAATCTGGGTCTTCATGTATGCTAGGCAAGCACACTACCCACTAGGCCAAACTCCCAGCCCCTCTAATTTTCTTTTAAAGTGACAGAGGCCAATGAAGCTTTGGGCTATGTCTATGACATAGCCTTTTCAAAAATGACTTCAGAATAGATTTGGACTTAATCCACTACTGCTGGGATGTGGTGGACCTGTCAGAAGTAAGAGCCTGAGTGGAGAAAATGGATCATTTGGGAATCAGCCTTGTGTATCTGCTTTGCTCTTCCTGTCACTCTTCTCTGCTTTCTGTCCTCCATGAGGGGAGCAGCCTGAGTTACCCAATCTTACCACCATGATATTTCTCCCCTCTTCAGACCGAAAGCAAAGAATCCAGCCAGACAGCCAGTAATTTCAAAAGTTTGAGGCTTTGGGTCACAAAAATGGGAGAGGCCAAAACTCTTCATGCAGGGCTGCCATATTGAGTGGGAGGCTCTGAGCTGCACCCAAACAGGAGTGCCTGCTGTACACGAGGCCCCATGGGTGGGGGAATGTGCAGGCTGCAGAAGAGTGGAACTCTAGAGATGAGTGGAAATCAGTCTTGTAGGTGAACCCAGAGACAGACGTGTCAGGAAGGAAGGGCCTTTGTCAGGACAACCCTGCTGCTTTTCTCATATGGTGCCACTTAGCACTTAACGTACGAGAGAATTAAACCGATCTGATCCACAATCCACAACCAGTGCCATTACTGCCCTGAAATTTCCAAATTTCCCTGAGTTGCTCAACTTCCCTAGATATCACCTTCAGATCCTAGCCAGGCACCGATGGACGGGTGGGTGGGTGGCTTGTGTCTATAATTGTAGCTCCTCTCGAGGCTGAGATCTGAGAATTGTGGTTTTTGAAGCCAGAGACTGAACAGGATACATCCACGAGAATCCTATTTCCAAATGAACCAGCAGACAAACAAAAGCTCCAAATGAAGCTTTTGGCTCAAGTGGCAGAGCAATAGCCCTGATTGAAAACACAAAAGAACAGTACTTGCCCAGACCATGAATGCATGACTTAGTGCTGTCACCAAATCAATCAATCAATCAATCAATCTGATCCTATAAGTTCTCCAAAACCTGCACGCTGTTATCCCTATCATATACAAAATAAGAGACAGATATTGTAGTCTGTGTCTCCTAATGGACTGTGAGTCACTTTTGTAAAGTAGCCATTGGCATCTCATCTGTTGCCACTTCAAAACTCAGCAACTTTCAAAGAGAACTTGGAGCCCGTCGATGTATGAGAAGAATTGTTATTTTTATAACAATGGTAATCGTGGGCTGCTGAGTAGACCAAGTGTTGAGAAGTGTGTCAATCACACTTCTCCATATCCTACAGTACACCACCTCACCCACTCCCGTTGCTTAGGCAACAGAGACTATCTGTCCATCCTCTCCAAACGCTTCCTTTTGGAGGACCGTATGTGCCTCTGGCTCACAGAAGGTGCAGGGGTGAGGAGTGGGGGGTGGGACGCCATGGGAACTTCCACAACAGCCAGCACAGAAAAAAGTGGAGGTCACAGATTCACATGACATCTTCTAGGGATATTTCTTGAGGGGGAGGGAGAAGTATTGTTTGGTTTCTTTTTTTCTTTTAATTCTGGAGTTCAGATCCAAGGCCTCACATTTGCAAGGCAGGAGCTCTACCACTTGAGCCATGCCTCTACTAATTGACCCACACATTCAGGCCAAGTGTTCATCTTCATCCTTCACAATGAGAATTAAAGGCTCAGTGCATGAAATCTCTATCCAAACTCTAGTATATTCACCTTGCATATCCGAGAGACATAACCTTAAAAAATTAAATGCACCAAAGATTTTAATGTGTTTGTTAAACTATAAAAATATCAAAAAAATTCACCCAAATTTAAATGTGTACAGGAGACTTAATGTGGTAAATTCACAATGTGTTATTAAGAAGTAAGACTTTGAAAGTTTTCTAAACAACTGTTTGAGTTACACAGAAATTCAAACCTGAAATTATTGCCTATTTGGAAATTAAGAAGTAGAACACAACATATCTAAATAATGGGATATCACAAGACTCCAAACAAAATTTATAACTTTGAATACTTGTCTTAGAAAACGAGGAAGACTGAAAATGAACGATCTTATAAACCTGGGGAAAGAAAAGAATGATACAAGAAAAAAAAAGCCTAAAGGATGTAAAAAGAAATAGTGAATAAAGATAAAAGCAAAAATAAATGAAACAGAAAGCCAAAGAAAAATAGGAGACCACAGCAATAAAACCAAAAGGCAGGTTTGTAAGAAAAAGCAATAAAACAAACTGATCAAGGCATACAAAGCAGGAGTAATAGTTCAAAGAAGATAGAGAGGACATAACAACAAATGTGGAGAGCCTTCATACAACACATAAATTTATATCGGTAAAGTCAGAAACACTAATCAAATAGGGTATTATGAAGGAAGATATGTGTGTGTGTGTGCTGGCATTGCAGGTTGAACTCTGGGCTTGTATGCAATCCTTTTGCTTTTTCCACTCCCACTTGAGCCACAGCTCTACTTTTTGTTTTTTGCTGGCTAATTAGAGATAATTGAAGAGAAGCATTTCAGTGACTTTTCTGTCCAGGATAGCATTAAACTGCGATCCTCAGATCTCAGCCTCCTGAGTAGCTAGGATTAGGATTACAGGCATGAGCCAACTAGGAGACACTTCTAATTACTAACAGTAATATTCCAAAAAAAAAGGATAAGAGGATGTCACATGTGATGATTCATGCCTAGAAAACCAATAACTCCAGAGCTCAGAAGGTTCACCATTCCTGGCCAACCTGGTAATAATGTTAAGATGACCCAGTCTTAACCGATGAGATGAGTGAGATGATTCACGCCCATTATCCCAACTGTAGAAGAGGGATAAGTAGGAAACATTTGGCATAGATCAGTCCAGGCCAACATGGGTGACACTCGACAAACACAGGAAGTGGGATAGGGGCTTACATAGTAAAGCAACTGCCTAGCAATCGTAAGGCCCTGGTTTGAAACGCTTAGAGTAGCAGAAAACAAATTATAGCACAGATCACAAAGAGAGAGGAAAACAACTCAATAGAAAAATGTGTAAAGATCAGTAAAGGTCATTCAGCAGTACTGGGGTTTGAATTCAAAGAAAACCCTTGTGTTCATTCAGGTGGAACACTTGAGACATGCCTCCTGCCCTGCTTTTTGCTGCCTTTTTGAAGATGGAGCCTATGTCTACCTAGGCTGGCTTTGAACTGTAGCCCTCTGGGTCATAGTTTAAAGAATCTCTGCCTCCTCAGTAACCAAAAGATTAGAGATGTAAGTATATGCCACCAACACCTGGCTAATAGCTTATTCTTCTCTGTAATCCTAGCTACCCACGGGGCTGAGATCTGAGGATTGTGGTTTGAAAGCAGCCTGGGCAGGAAAGTCCATGAAACTCTTATCTCCACTTAACTACCAAAATAGCCAAAAGTGGATCTGAGGCTCAAGTGGTAGACTGCTAGCCTTGAGCAACTAAAAAAACTCAGGGACAGCACCTAGGCCCTAAGTTCAAGCTCCAGTACTGGAATGAATACACACACACACACACACACACACACACACACACACACACACACACACACACGCTGCCAAGATATGTTGCTATGTTGTTTTGAAATAAAACTTCTAACATAGTATCGCTTAGTAAATAATTTTTAAGTGGAGTACATAAGTGAATGATTCTAACATTGCTTAAGAAGCAACAAAACTATAAACGTAACTTTGCACAAAGCATAGAAAATAGCCTTGGAAACTGGATGCCCAGGCAATGAAATGGAGCTATCGAGAGAGAACGATAATAAACCAGGCTAGGGATGAGGTAGGACTTCCTGCTTTAACATATCCATTTCCTACTTTATGACCATGCACATATTCAAGGGATTTAAGACATAGCTGTGTGAGAAGTCTGTATGGTGGGTTTGTGTTGTTGGGAGTTGAGCATATCTGTGGAGGAGTTCAGCGTATGGTGGTAGAACACACATCCAATTGCTTCAACAAGGCAGGCTATCAACTCCAAGAGACTGGGCCATTGAAAACCTATTAAAATGAAGTTCACCAGTGTCAAGGTTGATCACCTTGTATCAAGACATCCTGGGTTCTGGGATGGTAAGGTGGTTCCAAGACTTGCATGCTGCTAATCAGAGATTAGCCACTGGCCACGTGTGTAACAGGACTCATTAACAGCCATGATTGGAAGATGGAACCTGATTCCAGTTGCTAAACTCTTGTCATTACACAGGTCCCTCATCACATTTTTTGCTAAAGTCTCTTTGCCAAAACAGCTGAGCTTAAAGCCAAGCACCCAGTGGGTCATGTTCATCATCCTAGCTACTCAAGAGGCTGAGATCTGAAGATCACAGTTCAAAGCCGGGAACACGGCCTAGTGATAGCGTGCTTGCCTAGCACGCATGAAGTTCTGAGTTTGATTCCTTGGTGCCACATACACAGAAAAATCCAGAAGTGCTGCTGTGGCTCAGGTGGTAGAGCAATAGCCTTGAAAAACCCAAGGACAGTGCTCAGGCCCTAAATTCAAGGCCCCAGGACTAAAAAAAAAAAAAAAAAAAACTGGGGCTGTGGTCAAAGTCATAGAGTGCTAGTCTTGATAGGAAAAAGCTAAGAGACAGTGCCTGGACCCTGAATTCAAACCCCAGGATCAACACACACACACACACACACACACACACACACACACACACACACACACACACACACACACACGGAGTGGAGCTGTGGTTTAAATGGTAGAGTATCAGCCTTTAAGTAAAAAAGAAATCTGAAAGCTAAACATTCTTTTAAAAATAAAAGCTACGTGAAGCTAGGTTAAAAAATCTCCCATGGGAAAAGCAAATCACAAAACTACAAAACAGCATTTTACCCATCAGTCCCACAGAAAGTACTAAGAAAATGGCCTTATGATTAGATCTAGACACTTATAAATGGGCTCCCTTAGCTCCAAGGAACTATTAGTCCGAAATATTCTGATTTCTAGAATTCAAACGGTGGATCCAGTATTCAACCACTCCTTAGTCATGTGATTTCTAATGTACCAAGGTATCTGGATTACTTTAATTAATTTCCTGGGGATTCTTGGAGAGAAAACGATGAGGAGAGAAAAAGATGTGTGCCTTCCAAACAACCACCATCCACCACAGTAAAGGAGCAGAATGCAAACTCCTAGGACACTGTGCTACTTGAAATAATTAAAAATCTCCACGAAGTGGCTCAAGAGCAGATTGGAGGAAGCCTACATTATCTGAGTGTACCAACAATCTCTACGCATGCTTAACATCAACACATGGAAAATGTGAAGCTCAGCGACTCCTACATCCATATTACAAGCCCGTGACCTACGAGAAATGGTTCGTAGCGGCCATGTGTGAAGCCAAAACTTCAGAACACCCTGAGGTGACCTTTCTTCCAATAATAACAGCGCCCACTCAGCCCCTGCACCCCCAAACCACTTCCCTGCCTACTTAGAAAGAACCCGCTCTGCAGCTGGACTTGCCATCTGACAAAAGAATCCAAAATGTCAAGGAGCCACTGACTGGTGCTTTTGTGCCAGTGCATGGCAAATCAGGGTTTCTTGTACTGTTGGAACTGGGATTCAGCCCAAGGTGCCAGATGGTCCCAAGTATATGAGAAGAAAGCCATCTGCAAAAGAACTCCTTCCACGGCCGTTACAATTTGTCCTGATGATAAGCCTCCATCAGAATGTGCTTAGGACGTGTCTCCGTGGCTAGGCAGACCCCCATCGTTACAGCTTTGCATGTCAAGACTACATTTGCAGGCACTGGAATGAGAAGAACGTATGGAACACAGATTCTCTCCACCAGCCACCAACAATGACCTTCCTCTGCATGATGCCATCTTTATATGAAGATGCAGAAGATGCATCCAGCCACCCCAGAGCTATGTGACATTGATCCTGGTTCTGAAACAATAGATATCAGAATGCAATTCATATTTCGCTAGGCCAGCTAGGAAACTCATCTATCTCGGATCCCCTGGAGAGCTGGGTGGATAGGACTTACAATCATGGGTTCAATCAGCTGTCTTCTCTGGGTGTAGCCAGAGAAAATCCCGTCTTGTTTTATTTGATCCATGTGGTAGGGATATTTAACATCTTGTAAGAGGGTGATTTGTTTAGGAGACGATACACTTTTCTGAACGAATTTGGGTCCCAAATAAGTTGATATACATTATTTCCTTCCAGTGCTGAAAGGATTAAGGTACCCATAAAATAAGTTAATGACCCATTTAAAATGCCCTTTGTGAAGGAAAAAAATCACTTTCTTATTCCAGGAAGCCGATATTACATTATCTTTACCATGATAATATGCTGGCATCTAAGAAACACTTCAAAGGAAAACAATATCTAGCCTGGAAGTTACATGATGGCCAAATATTTATTTGATAGGTTTACTATAACCTATGGAAACCCATTCTTCTAAAATAGCCTAGCTTCTATGTTGACATCACAGATCTCGATGCCATTTCTCGGGCTTAACCTCTGTCTTATGACACAAATAGTTCACAATGAGAACCTACTACACAGTGGTAACTAGAAGCAACTTTATTTTTTATTTTTTTTTTGCCAGTCCTGGGCTTGAGCTCAGGGCCTGAGCACTGTCCTTGGACTTTCTCAAGGCTAGAGCTCTACCACTTGAGCCTCCTCACCACTTCCGGCTTTTTTCTATGTACATAGTACCGAGAAATCGAACTCAGGGCTTCATGCACACTAGGCACTCTACCACTAGGCCTCCCCCCCCTTTTTTTTTAAATTTCTGTATTCAATTTAAGTATTTACTTCTTTTGGTATTAGCACCAATTATTTGTACAAGGAAGCTTCATTTTTTTACATCATGTCACCTTCTCCATCCTTCTCTCTGCTTTCTCCATTCCTCCACCCTACCCCACATGTACCCCAGATATTGTATTTTGTTAATGTGCATGATAATTTTTCAGAGATATCTCACCTCACACAAATACCATACTTTAGTCAGACTGATCAAAGAGCTAGATCAATGATAGATAATACAAATACATAGATGATAGATGAATATCTCACAGAAACAGAATGACAGAGGCAGAGAGAGATCTATATACAACATATATCATTATAAAGTTATCTGTCTATATCTATATCTACATCCACATGTAGAGTTCTTTTGAGTGCCAGTACTAGGGCTTTAACCCAATGCACTGTGTTCCCGCTGCATCTTGTTATTTGTGCTTGTACATGGACTTGAACTTAGGATGTTCTCATTTGGCCCTTTCGATCAAGGCTAGCAGACTACCACCTGAGCTCCAACTCCACTTCTGACTTTCTGATCATTGAAGATAGGAGTCTCCCTAACTTTTATTGCTTAGGCTATCCTTGAACCCTGATCCTCAAATCTCAGCTTCCTGAGTAGTTAAGGCATGAGCCACTAATGTCCGGCAAGAGTTCTCACCAAAAATAAAAATCAATGAGGGAAGAGAGGATCCGTGATAATTCTAGCTTTTATCCCCTTGTGAGAGTTTATGACTGTCTATATCACTCGAAGAGAGGTCACCCAAAGGTCAAATGATCCTGTTTAGTGAGCATTCCATGGTTTACTGTGTGATCAAGTCAGATATTTCTTCCCAAACATCTCCATAAATAAATAACGTGAGACTCTCCCTACATTCCATAAGTACATTAGGTTTGTTCCAAGAAGTTAATCTTTAAAGATCTATTTAAAAAGATCAATACGAGGAGAGGAAATATAGACTACTGGATTTACATGTGTCCAATACTTGAATCTCAAAGGCTTTTAATGAGGCTTGGTTCTTGTACCATAGACAGTCTTTAGGTGGCACGAGTGGTTATCTAGCAACTTCAAAAGGAAGTGGGTGCCTCAACCTAACAGATCCCCTAAACCAAAGGCCAAATTTTACAGAGCCAAGGCCAAATTAGGTCCCACTTTATTTATGTAAAACAGTGACACCTAGTGGCATGGATGGCAAATCGCAAAAGAGAATTCTCTAGTGGCATCTCCCACCCCCATGGGAAGTAATTAGAAAAGTAGTCCCAGGGAGAGTTCATTTTTCTTTTCTTCTCTTTTTTCTACTTTCTTGGTTGAGCACTGCCTGAGGATCCAGCAACTCATAGCTCAGAGAGCATTTTGGTTGAATGAACTGATTTCCAGAGAAAAAATGCAAGCCCAGTTACAGTAAAAGGGGAGGGGGGAGGGAGAAGAAGGAAGGAAGAAGAAAGGTACTGGCTTTGGCAAGATGCAAGCTAAGCCAGGCACTACAGGCTCATGTCTGTTATCCTATCTACTCAGGAAGCTGACATCTGAGGATCATGGTTCTAAGCCAGCCTGGGCAAGAGAGTCCATGAGACTCATCGCCAATTCACCAGTTAAAAGCCAAAAAGTGGAGGTGTGGTTCAAAAGGTATAGCACTATCCTTTGGGCAAAAAAGTAAAGGAGAGCATTCTAGACCCCAGTTCAAGTCCCAGTATTGGCATACAACAGTGCCTCGTTTTGCCAGCCAAGGATACTGGGGGATGATGTAAGGATTATGGCAGGCTGGAGAAATTGTATCAGTAAGAGAAATGCAGAAACAAGCTGCAAATACGAATCACAATCACAGACTGCCTGGTTTCCTGCCATTTAGACTGTGAGTTCCTTTGCTGAAATTATTATCTTTCCCTTTTGTGTGAGGCGGCCACATCTGTCTGACCGATGCCAGGTACACAGTAAATGTTGAATGAAAGAGAGGAACAGTAATAAAGGGAATGAATCAAGTCTGATAAGTACTTCTGGGAAGACCACATAAGATAAGAAGCCTTCCACTGAGAGCTAAGACAGCTCTTTGCAAACCTGATATAGTTAAATAATAATAGCACTAGCAATTGGTTGCCACTGAATGCTTATGGAAGGCTATTCAACCTCACTCCCCCATGAGCCTTGCCAGTTAGTATCTGGGAAACCCAAAGCCCACATGTAGTCAGCCAGGCAGCTGCAGTGGGGATTGGAACCCCAGCTGCCTCTTATCAACAAAGGGGATAGAGTCCTAAGATAGTCACTACAGCGGGACTTTTTAGTGGCTCACCCCCATAATCCTAGCTGCTCGGGAGGCTGAGATCTGAGGATCGAGGTGCGAAGCCAGCCCAAAAAAGACAACTATGAGAAATGCTTATGTCCTACTAATCAGTAAAAAGCTGGAAGTGGTGTCAGCGGGGAGTATCAGCGTTGAATGAAAAGCCTTAGGTAGAGCCCAAGGCCCCTGAGTTCAAGTCCTAGTACCTGCATATGTGCACACACACACACACACACACACACACACACACTCGGGAGTCTAGTGAGTGCCCCTAGCATGGTGATTTACACAGATCCCAACCATCCTGATCTACAGAAAGGACTCCACCCTTCCATACAATGGACAATGGACTCATCAGCTCTCTAGAGCGTTGGTGGAAGGCAGCCATCCCTTCTCCGACCCCAGACATTCTGTGTATATACCTTCAGTATTTCATAGGAAAAAAGCTCTCTCTCCCCTTATCAGATCTCCAAGGTCTCTGTTTTTTTATGTCACAATATTTTCCCTTTTTAAAAAATAGTCCGATCATGAATATGGATAGAAACGTGGAGTGTTCACTGGACACACGAATGCAATGTGTGCAGATCAAATCGGATTGGTTAGCATGTGTGTCAGCCTGCTTTGGGAATATCACTGTACGCCACAAATATACACAACCAAAAAAAATACTCTTAAAATATACTTAAGAAGCTACAAATGTTAAATGCTTCCAGATCTTTTTAAGAACAAAATTCTCTAAGAATCCTCAGAGATCCTAGAAAGCAGCTGGCAATATTTTGCACATTGCCTTTGCGAGCGTGTGTGTGTGTGTGTGTGTGTGTGTGTGTGTGTGTGTGTGTGTGTGCGCGCGCACGCGCATATGTCCTGGTTCTCAGCCTTGAACTCAGGGCCTGGGTGCTGAACTTTCTGGCTCAAGGCTAGCTCTCTAACCACTTGAGCCACATCTCTGCTCCCCAGCTTTTTGAAGGTGTTTTAGACTTTCTTGTCCGGGTTGCTATTGAACCATGATCCTCAGATCTCAGCCTCCTGAGTATCTAGGATTACAAGCATGGCTCATATAGTTTTATTCACCAACATCTTTTCCTTTCTTCATGTCTATCCCTAGCCTGGGGCATTGGAGATGGAAAGAGGGAACGTTGGAGGCACATATTCCCAGCCAGGGACCACCAGTGTCTCATCTGAATAGTTAAGTAAAGGGATAGCTACATGCTCTGATGAAGACCCACTGTAAAACAGATTTCAGAAGAATCACCTGCACAACTTCTCTATAGTCCAGGCTTTGTGGAATCTGAGTTCTTACTGCCTTGCGTTTTTCCCTTCCCCAGTGCCTTCTCCTTATTCAAGAATTATTCCAGGGTTATATCCCAGGTCTATTGTAATTTAGCATTTACAGTCCATGGTACCTCTGGGAGTAAAGTGCCTCCTATTTTGATATTGTTTTTCATTTCTATGCTGACAAACACACCATTTCGACTGTCACTTAAGCAGCCGGTTCAAGCTCTCCCGTTCTTTTAGCTCCATATTGACAAACAGGTGGATTTATCAATGTGTTACCTGAAGGAAACATTTGCCTCTCTCTTCCTCCCCACCCATACACACACACACAAAAAAAAAAAAACAGTGGAAATGGTGAGTTTATTTATTTATCATTATTTGTTAGAGTCATACAAATGCTCCCATTGCTAGAATGCCTCGGGCTAAAACACAAATTAAAACACTTTTGAATGTAATAAAAATAAGAATAAAAAAAACCCAGCAGTGACATCATTTTAATTACCCATTTGGGGAGTGCAAACAGAAGAGATCTGTGTGTTTCTCTCTTCCCTTGGGTAATAAGAGTAGTTGCTCAGGGACCCACCCTTCCTCTATTCATGTCTGACCACATGCATTCATCTTCAGATGAACCAGGCATGCAGGTACACCCAGCCTAGGAGCTAAGGCCCCCAAAGCAGGGAGAGAGCACATGACAAATTTATTTTGTTATATTTGGGGGCTCCCCCAGGTACCTATGTACCCTTCCCTAGTAATATACAGATTCCTCTGGTGGTGTATAAAACTATCCTCTGCTGTTTTACAGACATGGTAGAGAAGTAATGCAGGTCAAGTGCCCCTGACTCCTCAAGGCACACAGACCTTTGCTCCTCTGTTCTGGACTTTTCTATTTGCGCCCCAGCTCCTCCAAATGCCGTCTGGTTCTGCCTCCTTTCTATGGATGGCCTGCCAATTGTCCCTTCCAGTCTCCCTCCTCCTCTCTCTCTTAAAATTCCTTCTAAGTGATCATCTGTTTAAATGAGCCAGGATTCATCTCCAGGACTTGCAAACCCTGGCTTTATAAGGGTTAAAACAAACAAATAAACAAAACTAATAACTAGGCTCTGGTGGTTAACACCTGTAAACTTAGCTGCTCAGGGGGCTGAGATCTGAGGACTGCAGTTCAAAGCCAGCCAGGGTTGAAAAGTCCCTGTGACACTCTTATCTCCAATTAAACAGAAACGAGTGGGGGGGGGGATGGTGCTGTGGCTCAAAGAGCTAGAGTGCTAGCCTTGAGCAAAAGAGCTTGGGGTCAGCATCCAGTCCCTGAGTTCACACCCCACAACCAACAAAAACAAAAAACAAGAGCAAACTCAGTGTAGATTATCTTTGGTTTAACACAGAATATGTAAGGATACTCTCAATTAACAGCAAATCAGTTGACAAAACCTTATCAGCCAGCAACAACCATTAAAGTGAGACCTTCACCCTTGGTGGGGGGGGGGGGTTGGCTTGTGCACAGCGCAAGGGCCTGGGTGCTGTCCCTTAGCTTTATCCCTCAAGGCTGGTACCCTACCACTCTAACCTTATCATCACCTCATACATTTTGGTGGTCAATTAGAGGTCAGTGTCTCATGGACTTTTCTATTTGGGCTGGCTTTGAGCCATGACTCTCAGATCACAGCCCCCCGGGTAGCTAAGATTAAAGGTATGAAGCACCTGCACCCCACCATGTGTGATTTTTGACTCCAGACTTGGCCCAGCTCCTGGATTGGAGAGAGTTGTTTGATCTCTGCATTCCTCGGTTGACTCATCTGAGAAATGGGACCTGGGTAACATTCCTGCCCAAGGCATTATGCCACACTGCTCGATGACAGGATAGTAGGTCAGTGAGCCAACTTGATTTCTGCCACCCTCTGTCAACTGAGCAAAAAAAAAAAAAAAACCTCCACACTCACTCCTGTCACTCCTAGGACATGTGTTGAGACAATGCTTTGAAATACATAAAAAGAACCTACAAATATGAAATTGGTATGGGGGGATGAATAAGACAGGCCATCCTCTGGCTCATGTAGAGAACTGAGTTGACTTATCACCAGCCACTGTTTGCCCAGCGCTTTCTCAGACAAGGGATGTTAAGTAAGTTTTGATATTCAAACAGAGATAGGGAAAGAAATCAGATCTGGAACGGGGCTTATATTTTAAACACACCTCTCTTCGTAAATTAATTGATGGCGATACACTCTAGACATCTGAGCACGTATAAAGAACGACACAACGAGAATCAATATACCTGTCACTCAGCAGAAGAAAGAAAACCTTCATCAGGGCCATGAAGCCCTGCCCAATTTTCTCCCCTCTCCCCCATCAGCCTAAATCCCAGGGTGGAGCTTCAGATGTAATACTGGATGGGTGTGTCTGTGCTTCCAATTTCCTTCCGTGTGTGTGTGTGTGTGTGTGTGTGTGTGTGTGTGTGTGTGTGTGTGTGTGTGTGGCCATATTGGCAGTGTGTAGTGTTCAGTGCTACACCGTGTGACAGGAACGACGGTGACAATGACTGGTGGTGGTGATGATGCCCGTGGTAATGATGATAGCGGTGGTAGCAGCGATGACAGTGATTATAACGCTGGTGTTGATAATGCTGCTGGTGATAATGATTATGATAGCAAGTTAGAATTCTTCCCTGTTTTCTATTCACCAGGTACTGCCCAAAGCTCTCTACCTAGCTCACTGGCTCCCTTATGCTTCCTGGTGATACATGTTATGAGCACAGTGATTCTCATTAGTTACCAGGAAAGAAGCTGATGGTAGCCCTACAGTCAGTGAGTGAATCCCAGGTCTGACTGACACCAGGAACACCTT
Source organism: Megascapheus bottae (assembly GCF_031878675.1). Taxonomy (NCBI): domain Eukaryota; kingdom Metazoa; phylum Chordata; class Mammalia; order Rodentia; family Geomyidae; genus Megascapheus; species Megascapheus bottae. Next base: position 2,995,567 of record NC_143533.1, on the reverse strand, counting down.
TGAGATATCTTGGCTGGTAGTGACTCTACTCCATTACACAGAACACAGGATCCCACCCTTGGGTTATCAATCCGACCGAGCCCCAAACACTCCATGTTGTTAAGACGCAAGCACACCGGGAATTAGTTGCACATCATTTTTTTTTCACCCCAGTGATAAGTGGTTAGGATCGGTGAATCCATCTCTGACAGGAAAGCTTGTTAAAGGATGGCAGAAAACAAACAGGAAATTTAATCTGGAAACATATTTACCAACGCCCTCTGTCAAGCACATTTCCACGTGGCATACGTCCACTGGATGGCTGTGAACTCATAACTGTGCAAGTCAGGCTTTCCATGGCCACTCAGGATTACTGTAGTTCACAACATTGCCATTCAGAAGATAACGGTTTTCCCTGTGCCTTACTTTTTTTATTATTATTATTTGTGTTGTGTTGTTTCGGGAAAAACATGGAGAGAATCGTTGCTGCAATCTGAGCAACACCAGACAAGATGAATGATCATCAAAATACAGCCAGCAAAATTTAAGGAGAGGGAGAGACAGAGGGAGAGGGAGGAGAAAAAGGAAGATATTAATATCCCTTTCCACGGTAATCAGTACATTTTGTTTGACAAAGAAATTGCCCACTGTTTATGGTTTATGCAAATAACGCATGTGAATGTTGAGGCTAGGTGATGTACTGCCACGTGTGAAACTGGATGAAAAACACATGCCAAAATGTCTCAGACCTCTGCCTCTTGTACACACCAAGATTTCATAAATACACCGTGCCTCTTTCTTAAAAAAAAGCATGCATTATAATGTTATGCGATGCAAATCACCTTAGAATAAATAACTGTTTGCTAAGATGGCAAAGTCAGCATAACGACAGGGAAATACCAAGTCCCCAGTGATGTCAACAAGAGCGGTGGGGTAGAATCCAGAGTTCAAAGGACGGGGTTGAGTTTACTCTACATAGAGGGGAAGGCTAGATGGCCTGTGCAGGGGAATCTACACATTTGAAGATGCTGCTGTGTGAGGATGTGATTGACAGGTAGAAAGGGAAGCCCCAGAGGTTGAAAAATGGAGGCAGTCCACAGTGGATCCAGTAGGCAGAGGACCAAACAGAAGGAGAACCATCGGGGTTGCTGTTGAGAGCCAGAAAAGGCAGAACTTGCTGGTGGAGAGCAACAGAAAGAAGGTACCAAGATGAGCTTGTCAGTGTTGGATGCCAGCAGGATTAAAATTAGTTTCTGTTGGCTAGTTAGCAATCACGATGTCTCTAAGGTTCATGGTCAAATTGGAAAGTCAGGATAGGCCCCCAAGAAGTAATCCCAGGAGTCAGAAATATGAATCTAAGATATTACAGCAATATGAGTGCCGAGGTTCAAATTCACATGGGAATTTAATCCCTGCTTGTGAGATCTTAAAAGAATGAACACTGAACGCAACTCTGGGATTCCAGAGGCAGCCTTTGGGAAGTAGTCAGAATTAGAGGCGATCGAAGTATACACCCTCAATCGATGTTCCCAGGGGCCATGAAGAAGGGGGAAAGCAAGAGACCCTAGCAGTGAGATGGCCCTGCCTCCCTCTAGCACTGTGTGTGAGCTGCATGAAACCTGATTGCTGATTCTGTTGCTTGAGTCTATCCAGTGCAATTCTAGCCACACAAAATGAGCTGAAACAAAAGGAACCTTCCACCTGCTAAGGAGAGATGTCACCTGAAAGAATGAAAAAAATAATAAGGGCAGAAGATAGAAGATATAGATTCTTTACACAAAGGACTGTCCGGGAAGTGGCAAAACATGTACATGGCAAGGAGACACAAGGAGGAAGCCAGAGGAGAAAGGAGGCACTGTCATGATGCAATGCTTTGGTTCTGGTTGGAGCTAACAGCTTTGCTCTGCTCTCTTCCAGGAGGTGTAAAGAGAGAATCACAGATCTGATCGACCCAGGCATCCTTTGAACTCCTTTTCCCCCTACCCAGGGGAAAATGGCACACTATATCTAATTGTCATAGCCATCAAACTGCACACCGGAAGTAGGAGACCTCTGCTCTTCCAAGCAATCCAGGTTTACCAGGCAAGTCCCCAGAAAGGGAGGCTTGTATCTGTCAAGTCTCCTCTGTACCCAGGAAGGAGATTCAGAATGGCTTCCTGAGGTCAGCTGGGGACTAAGAAAAGCAACTGCTCCTCAGTCTTTCTTCAGACCTCATGAAACATGGAGAGATGTCATTCCTTGCACTTCTGCCTGGCTTTCAAATGCACCACGCTGTCACATGAAGCCTGTGCTGTTGTGTGTGGAAGATAAGGAGATGAACTCTCTCTGGGTTGTGTCATCCAATTTCACAAAGCTGGTGAATGCCCTCGCTTCTCTGAATCCTTCTACATCTTGGAAATCTGAGCCTGCATGGCTGCCCTGCTAGCCCCTAGCTCAGAAGTTCAGAACACGTCTTTTTCATCTGTGTCAGGGAGGGCAGTTTCACGAAAAGTATGTTCAGATTAAGTGAGAAAACTCACAAATCAATGTGGCAACGAAGGCCCCTATGGCCCAAAAACAACTTTTGGAAAGTACCTAATAGAAAGGGGGAAAAATGAGATGATATACCTTGTATTATCTTCAATGACTCTTCGTGTGTGTGTGTGTGTGTGTGTGTGTGTGTGTGTGTGTGTGTGTGTGTGTGTTACTACTGAGGCTTGAAATCAGGGCCTAGACTCTGTCCATTAGCTCAAGATTGGTGCTCTGCCACTTGAGCCACAGCTCCACCTCTAGCTTCCTGGCGATTAAAGATAAGGGTTTCATGGACTTTACTGCCCAGTCTGGCTTTGAACCTCAGTCCTCAGCTCCCAGCCTGCTGCGCAGCTAGGATTACAGTCTTGAGCCCCCAAAACCTGGGTAGGATGATCGTTATTGAACTAGCTTGAAGTGTGTTTGCATTCTGCCAATCCCTTCCATACATGAGTTCCACCAGAACAGAACCAACACATTTGTTTTTCATGGTGAGGACTGTGGATTTCTATCTATTTGTTTATTAGAAAAATCTTCAAAGGGTTTTGGAAAACTGAAGGTTCTTTTTTTTTTTAATCTCTTTTAAGTGTTATGGTCTACCTTTTATCAGGTGGACAGCGCCCCTGAAGACCTGCATACAAATGATAGCAGCTCTGCTCGTGATTTGAACACAATACACTGGAGATCTGAGACTTGCAGGTCCCAGAAGCCCTGCAGGAAGCAGCTCAGATCCTGAGATTGCCAATGGCTTTCTGGATTCTTCATTTCTAGTGTGTGTGGTAGTTATCCAGGTTTGAACTCCCAACTTTGCACTCTCCATTGATGGTTTCCACTCTGCACTGGCGCTCTGTCATTTGAGTCACAGCTCCATGTCTTACTTTTGGGTGGTTCATTGGTGATAAGTACCTTAGGCACTTTCCTTCCCTGACTGGCTTCTAACCACAATCCTCAGACCTCTGCCTCCTGAGAAGCTAGGATCACAAGAATGAGCCACCAACCCTAATGGCTGCAATTCTTGCCCGGTAACTAATATTTGGTTCTGGATATCTGGAGGAGTCTGCCTATATTTCTTATTAAGTTACACTCTGTCTTTTTGAACTTTTATCACGAAGTCCCCTTTGATTTTTTTTTTATTTCCTTAACATACTTTGATCTCCTGTTACTTACACACAAAAGCATTTCAACAAATGCCACTTTTCAGTGGAGGAGGAGGTAATACTGTAGATCTTTACTGTCTTGAAGATGGCACCTTCTGGAAGGTTTGAAAAGGGCAAGCGTGTCTATGTTTTATAAAGAGATAAACCCCCTTACGGGAATTATACAGCCTGGGCCTGGTGTTGAAATCAGCAGAGAAATCATTAAAACGATCGCTTCATTCTTCAGCCATACTTCCTGTCACTTCAACTGGCCCACTCTTCTGTCCTTCTCTTCAATCTCACCCAAATGTCCTGTCACTGGTTCCCACACCATCGTCCCCTCCTCAGAGTGTCTTCCATGTCCCAGCTGTTTATGGCCCTTCTCTGATTGCTTTAAGTCTGGGATCCCTATTTTCTTTTCTTTTTTTTTTTTTTTTGCCAGTCCTGGGCTTGAGCTCAGGGCCTGAGCACTGTCCTTGGACTTTCTCAAGGCTAGAGCTCTACCACTTGAGCCTCAGCACCACTTCCGGCTTTTTTCTATATATGTGGTACCGAGGAATCGAACCCGGGTCTTCATGCATGCTAGGCAAGCACTTTAACCACTAGGCCAAACTCCCAGCCCTGGGATCCCTATTTTCTTTTTTAATTTTTTGCCATCACACACCCTTCCTCATTAGCTTTGCCTTCTAGTGGGACAATTCCAGCTTCAAATGAACCTTTTTTCACTTATTTATTTATGTATTTATTTATTGCTTGCCAGTCCTGGAGCTTGAACTCAGATCCTGAGCACTGTCCTTGAGCTTTCTCAAGGCTAGCATTCTACCATTAGAGCCACAGCACCACTTCTGGCTTTTTCTGTATATGTGGTACCAAGGAATCAAACTCAGGGCTTTGTGCATGCTAGGCAAGCACTCTACCACTAGACCACACTCCCGGCTACCATGTGGCTCTTGTCTCCTGTATTTTCTCTGTGTTTGTGGACAGAATCTTTTCCCTCTAAAATTCATAGAATGTTTGGTTTGTTTTTGTGCCAGTCTTGGAGCTTGTACACAGGGCCAGGGCACTCTCAATCTCTGAGCTTTCTTCTTCAAAGCTAGTGCTTCACCACTTGAGTCACAGCTCCATTTCTGGGTTGTTTGTTTTTGTTGTTGTTTTGTTGTTATTTTGGTAATTCATTGGAGGTTAAGGGTCTCATGGAAATTCCTGCCAGGGCTAGATTCAAATCACAATCCTCAGATCTCAGCCTCCTGAGTAGCTAGGATTTAACGTCTGAGTCACTAGCAGCACTCCGCTTGTTCAAATCCACACACCGAAGTCCTAACTTCCAACACCTCAGAATGTGACTGGACTTGGAGACATTATTGTTTTTGTAAGGACTGATAAAGGTTGACTGGGGTTTTGAAACTTCTAGTTCCTTGTAGAGGGGATCCGAATACACATACACACTGAGAGAATGAGGAGGAAAGATGATAACCTTCGGACCTCTAGAACTGTTGGAAAAATAAATTACCATCATGTAGTCGACTGTGCCTTGGTACCTAGAGAAAGTGGCTGCAGCTGATAAACACACCACCCGATCACCTGACCCCTCCTCCTCCTCTCCTGCTCCACAGTGAGCTCTAACTTTGATGCTGGTCCCACATCCAGACCTTTCTGCCCTCATCTTGTCTTTCTCTGTCACTCTCTGTTGCCCACTCCAGCTCTGGCTCCTACCTGCTCACCACTACCTTCTTAGCTGCGTCTCTCCTTACACTCACTTTATTTCCTACCTCATTTCCATCTAAAGTGTGCTCAAGTTACACCTCCAGGGAATCACAGATTCTCTCCTGGTAAAATAGATGCCATGGGAACCACAGTTAGAGGCTAGGTGCCCAGGGAGCCTTCACCCAGAACCACTCAGACACATCTGACCCAGTTTCAATCATATGGACTGTTCTATCTGCCTATAAGGTTAAGAGTGTGTTATAGGCATTGCAGATAGGGGAAGAGAAATAAAGCACAGTACTCTTCTTTTAAAAAAAATCATTAATTTTAGCATGAATTGCTGGCATGTGCCTGTACAATCCACACTACAAAGAAAGGTTTAAGTAAGAGGATCCCGGTTTGAGGCCAGTGTTGGGCAAAAGTGAGACCCCCATCTAAAACAAAAAGAAAGGACTAAGGGCATGATTCCTATGGTCCAGCACTTACCTAGCAAATTCAGAGATGTGAGTTCAAATCCCAGCACTGCAGAAAAAGAAAAATGTTGGTCCCTAAACTCTGATACTGGTATAGATTATGTTCATGAGACTCTCAGATAATAAACTCAACAATGTATGAAGAGGTCAAAATGAGATGTACAGCCTCAAATTGAGGCGACTGTTCTGATTTCTCCATTGATAACTGTAAAGAAAATGGTTTGTGTGTAGCATGGTAGTTCCTCAAAAGACTAAACATAGAGCTCACCTATGATCCAGCAATCCCACTCTATGGCATCTACCCAAATGATCACAAACAAGGTCACAATAAAGCTACCAGCACAGCTAGGCTCACTGCAGCATTGTTTACTATAGTTAAGATAGGAAACCAACCCAGATGCCCCTCCATAGATGAAAGGATCAAAAAAAAATGTGGTATATGGAATTCTGTTTCCATCAGAAAGAAGGACATCGCCCCATTTGTAAGGAAATGGAAAGACTTGGCCAAAAAAAATTATATTACACGAAGTAAACCAGACCCAAAGAAACACGGGCTCCATGGTTTCCCTCTTTTGTAATAATCCAATACATGTCTAGGATTCTCCTAGCAGAGGATGATAGCAGTTCAACAACTATATCCTCATGACCATATAAGACGATGCTAATCAAAATGGACTCCAAGATATGGAAACAAGAGGGATATTTTTATTTTTATTTGATTTTTAATGTACTGTATAAGTTTATTTCTTTTTTTCTTCAGTTTTTTTTTTCCTTTGGTTTATACCCTGTTGTCACCATTTTCTATTCTGGTACCCTGTGTCTTGTGCACATATATTTATATATATTTATGTAAATATAAATTCACTAATATATACACATATATACATACATGCACATATATGCATTAGCATATATACATACATACACATGTGTGTATGCATATATATGCTTATCTGATTTGGGGAAGGGAAGGGGAGTAACAAAACAATGAGACACAGGAAAAAGGATGAACCAGGGCAACAGCGAGACTCACAAGACACTATGTTGGAAATGAACTTTACAACTTGGGGGAAGGGGAGCCAGGGTGGGGGAGGGAAAGTGGGAGAAAACAAGGGATGGAGTAACAAACACTGTTCGACAAGAAATGCACTCACTACCTTACGTATGTAATTGTAACCCCTCTGTACATCACCCTTAGAATAAAATGCAATTTTAAAAAAAAAGAAAAGGAAAGAAAGAAAATGCTTTGTGCACTACTGGAGGGTCCTTGTCCATTCCACACAGGAAGATGGCAGGAGCTGGTCTTGGAAAGCCCACAGTGGGAGAGAGGTCTTGGCAGGCTCGCTGTGCATAGGATTCCATTTCCACACCTGCTGCTCTAGTTCTTCCACCTCATAATTTAAGGCCCAACCTTCCTAAGAACCAAAAAAAGCCACCAGGGTATCATCTCCTCCAGCAACTTTCCTCTGCTCCCTATCAGTACTGTCAACATGGCCAGCTCGACCTACTTCCTCTCCTCCAAACCCAGCCTCTGCTACCCAAGGAGGAGGAAGACAGTCTGGTGTTCCTTGAGCTCTGAAGCTAAGTAGGTGATGTGTGGTGGCAGGCTGAAGAACCCAAAGTTCACAAGCCGGGAATCCTGGGCTCACATGTCTAATCCTAGCTTGCTCAGGAGACTGAGACCTGGAGGATCGATGTTCAGATACCATCTCTAAGTAGCCAGCAAAAAGCTGGATTGGAAACATGATTCACATGGTAGAGCACCATCTGTGAACAAGTAAGTTGAGTGAGAGCATGAGACCCTAAGTTTAAACGCTGATACCAGCACAAGGAAGAAGGAGGAGGAGGAGAAAGAGGAGGAAGAAGAGGAGGAGGAGGAGAAGGAGAAGGAGAAGGAGAAGGAGAAAGAAGAAGAAGAAGAAGAAGAAGAAGAAGAAGAAGAAGAAGAAGAAGAAGAAGAAGAAGAAGAAGAAGAGGAGGAGGAGAAGAAGCGGCAGCTGAAGAGGAAGGAGGGGGAGGGGAAGGCGGGGAAGGAGGGGAAGGAGTGAGAAGAGAGAAGAAGCTGATGTTCGTGACAGTGGACACGTGTTCTATAGGAGACATTTGCTTTCTCGGCATGTTCTGACCACCATCACCACCACCTTCCCTCAAAGGCACTGAAAATGACTTCACTCACCCTTTCTACTAGTATCTATAAATTGGATTGTTTTCTGACTTTTGAAACTACAAAAGCCAAAATACGTGCTGGTAAGGTAGAGCAGTGACCTTGGAGACATTTCCTGAAAATCTCAGAAATCCAGTAAATGGTACAGTTATCCTACAGGACTAGAAGAAAAGCAGGAGGGAGGGTAGAAAGGGTTTAAGGGAACCACATTCCTCACTCCTTTTACCTGTGACTCTTCCTCCTCCCCGACAGACAAGCAGTCATCCTGGAAGCCTAACTGAGGAAAACAGGGCATCCTTTTGCTCCGTCTTGATTCGAAAAGTGTAGACTTTTGTAGTTTGAAAACCCAAGTCCCAGAGGGAAATCAAGACATAGAAACCATACTGCGCATCAGAAAACCTGGAATATAAAGAATTTCACCAGAGAAGTCCGTTGGCTTGGCAAGTTGCAATGGTTCCTGCCAGAAATCCTTGCTCTTGGAGAGGCAGAGAGCAAGAGGCTGGTAGTTTGAGGCGATCCATGGCATAAAGATTTTAAGGCCCTATCTTAACCAAGAAAAAGCTTGGCCTGGTGGTGTGTGCCTGCATCCCCAACAGGGAGGGTAGAAGCATGGTTCCAGACCCTAAATTTCCTACCTAATATGGCCATTATATATTTGTGCATATATATATATACATTATATATATATATAAATATAAAGTTCATTCTGTGAAATGACACAAATGCTTCTATTTGCCATTGGGCACACAGCCTTACAGTGCCTTCCTAAACAGAGATGACAGTTTCTCCCTATCCCTGGGGAAGATGTGTCAAATCCTCAGAGGATGCCTGAAACCATAGGAGATATCAAAACTTACCTACACTTGCAAACTATCCCTCATACACAAATGCAAAATTCAAAATGCTCTGGAAAATTTTTTGGGGTGGGAGAGAGATAAGGAGGATTGTCCTGGGGCTTTAGCTCAGAGCCTGGGTGCTCTCCCTGAGCTTTTGTGCTTATGGCTAATGCTCTACCACTTGAGCCATAGCTTCACTTCCAGTTTTTTTGGTGGTCTACTTAGAGATGAGTCTCACAGACTTTCTGCCCAAGCTGGCTTCAGCCTGTCACCCTCCAACCTCAACCGCCTGTGTAGTTAGGATTATAGACATAAGCCACCCGTGCCCAGCTAAATTCTGGAATTTTTGGAGCATCCCTGCAATATCTTCACTGGATTGAGATGTATCAGAAATACAGAAGGGACAAAAGAAGAGATACATGCATTAGAAAGTCAGTTAATGAGGCATCAAACTCATTAGACTGACGAATAAATTGTAAACACTCTAAATTACATAGTCTGACTACTGGAAGTGAAAGCCCTTCTAACAGCAATTACAAAGAAAGAAAGTATGTTGACAAGACTGATCTAACCATGTGAAACATTAAAAAGCCATTCAATAAATACCTTTACAGAGAAAATAGCCCTCAAGGGAAATAATATTCTTCACATACCATGGATCCAAACAATCACTGAGAGACTGGAAACCTTACTATGCAAAGAGTTCTTCGAAATCAAAGATTGAACATGATGACTCACATCTGTAATCCCAGCTAATAATATTTAGGAGGCAGAGATTGAAAGGATTGGTTCAACGCCAGCCAGGGCAAAATACAACAAATAAATTGGGTGTACCAGAATGCACCAGCTACCACAAGAGGCTCTAAGTAGGACGTTAGTAGTCCAAGAATGTCCTGGGGAAAAAAATAAAAGAAAGTAAAAGAAACTTTGTTCAAAAATATAATTAAAGTAGATACTTTATTTTCTTTGAGGCTATTGCAAAAGGAGTTGCTTTCCTGATTGTTGCCTCGTTCCTCTCACTGTATGTGAATTAATGCACCTTCTATCTGGCAAAAACCATGTAACCCTTTTATTAATTACAATAAAAAATATAACTAAAGTAGAAAAGGCTAGGGGCAAGGCTCCTCCTGTCTGTAAATGCAAGGTTTGGGGTTGAAATTCCTACACCATTTAATAAAAAAAAACCAAAAGAACTAAATACATAAAAAGAAGAAAAGAAGGAAGAAATCACTTAGAGGGAAAGATATTGGAAACATATTGAACAAGGATCATGACTAGAGCTCTCTCCACCCCTAAAAACACACACTTCACAATTCCTCCTTTTCCATCTACCATCTTTTGAAAGAGAACACAAGGATAATTATAACCCAGAATTGTGAGGAAGAAAGAGAAATTAGAACACGCTTCAGGCCTCTGCCTGCGAGTCTTCTGATTGACGGGAGCTTTCTGGGGAAGTAAAAACAATATTTATCAGAGCCTAACATGAGTTAACCATTCAGCACTTTTGCTCATTCAGATTGATCCTAAAGACTACTGTCAGGTATGTAAGTGCATTAAAAAACTGAACTAAGCAAAGAAATCTATGTTGTACAAAGAATGACCCACCCCACCCCCTCTCCGGACACAGCCTGGTCATCATCATCATCATCATCAGGAAGTGGTATCATAGGATTGGCCAACTCTGGGTGATCGAAACACAGAAGGACGAAGGGAAAACTGCTCTGAATCTCGGGGTGTGTGTTCCCAAGATTCCAGCATGGCCTCAGACACAGCTCCAAATCTCTGCGATGGATAGCCAACCCACAGGCATTCCCAAAGACATCTTTCCCATTCTTAAAGAGTCTTGGTCTTTCAAATGATAAATCACTTCCGTTCAGAGCTTCCCTGGGAGCCTGTGTCTAGTGGAGTTGAAATTTCATCGAGGACCACAGTTGTGAGCAATCGCCACAGGCCCCCAAACAGATGGACTGTGCACTGACTGCAGAGAGAAACAAGCTGGACAATCCCCTAGCTTTGGAAAGAATGGACAGTAAGACTTCCATGGGGGCGAGGGAGGGAGGGGGAGAGAAATCTGTGTTCGCTTAGTGCATTTTACCCAAGGCAGGCTGTCTTTCTGCAAACTAGACATGCATCAACAGAAACAGCATAGCACTGGTGTCACAGGACAGCCGAAAGCCCAGGACAGAAGACAGTGAGTGGCTGAATGGAAGGAATATCCTTGCTATAGTAACATATTGTGTGTGTGTGTGAGTGTGTGTGTGTGTGTGTGTGTGTGTGTGTGTGTGTGTGATGCCAAATGCTTCTGAAAAAGAGGAAGATGGTTCATCTAGCCCACAGCTAGGAATGGGGCAATTCCAAGTCTGAATTCCTTTCTTCTTCCACACCGTCTCCCCAGGTCTTATCCGGGTACCATGGAGTCTGGAGTCCCATGTGGACCAGCTGACGGGCCAGGCAAGTTCATACTCTATACACTGAGACAATCTTCCTTTGGGAAGTTTATATACTCAAATTTCTTCCATTCTTTTCTCTGAATATCCCCCATTTCCTTCCATTTTCAGACATGCCACAACTCAAAACACCTCCTCATGGGAAAAAAGCAGAGTGGGAATTACAAAAAAAAAAAAAAAAAAAACAACAACTAAATAATACCATAGAAGCCAATAATCTACCACGATACAAGGAGCATTCAAAGGCTCAATCCCTGCTTGCTTCTGTTTTCTAACCTTCCCAGGAGCTGAGGGTGGTGTCTGAGTGGTGAAGAGTTGGCCTAGCATGCAGGTCGCCCTGGGTTCCAACCTCCATGCTACAAAATAAGGCTTTATTTTCCAATCTTTTCCAATTCAAAAGCCTTTACAGCAACACTTGCTGACTCCTATGTTGTGATCTAGAACTGATGTCTCTCGTGGGATTTGAACACATTCTCTCCTTAGCCAGCAAGAACATAAATGATACATTAAATGAGAGGGAAATGTTCAGTCATCCTTTATTTTTACAGAGTGTCTTAGTTTCTTCGGGTTGTTATCGTAAACTGAGAATCTTATAAACAATACATTCTGTGTGTGTGTGTGTGTGTGTGTGTGTGTGTGTGTGTGTGTGTGTGTGTGTGTGTGTGTATGCCAGCCACTCAGGAAGCTTGAACTCAAGGACTAGGCACTGTCCCTGAGCTTTTTTTTCCTTCTTCTTCTCCAGGCTAGCACGCTCTACCATTTAAGCCCCAGCTCCACTTCCAGCTTTCTATTGCTTGACTGGACACAAGAGTCTCAGAGACTTTTCTTCCAGTGCTGGTTTCAAACTGTAATCCTCAGATTTCAGCCTCCTGAGTAGCTAGGATCACAGGTGTGAGCCACTGGGTGTCTGGCTATAAATTTACTTACTACTCTGGAGACCGGGAAGTCAAAGATGGGAGTATCTGATTTCCAGTGATCAGTATTTCCTTCTAGCTTGTCTTCACCCAATGGAAGCATTCAGCTCTCAGCAGCCCCTCTCAGCACTTACCCCACGCACCCATGGGGACACCACAATCCTGCCTCAATTTCCTCTCCAAGCCCCCACCACCTGATACCATCCATCACATTATGATGTAGGTTTTCAAATATGCGTCTGGAGTGATGTAAATAGGTGGAGCCCACGGTCTTTTACAAGCCTTCAGTTCTGTGTACTAACACTACTCCCACTGGACCCACATTTACTGGGAAAGAAATTGTGGCGGGGAAAATGATTCCCCCCACCTCCCAGGAAAAAAGTTCAGATGAGTATCAAGGATCCCAGATTTGTGCCAAACATATTAATCCCTGCCTTCATGGTCTGTGAAGTTTGGCGGGACAGGGGGTATCCCATTAAACAAATGACATTACAAGTATGTAATTGTGAACCACAGTAAGTGCAGATCGAACTTGTCTTCCACCACAGAGGAACAGCTGCATAAACAATGGCTCGTTCACATAGGCAATAAAAATGAAGCCGTATAAATATTGCTATTTACCTAAAATATATCCTCAACACGTTCATCAATACTCCACGGAGATAGGAAAAGAGGGCCCTACTTCTACAGAAAGAGAGGGGAAATATACTCAGCTGAAGCTTTGAGCTGCAAGGTTTCTCTCTGTTCCCAATAGCGGCTGCAGTCACACACCATACCTTTCACAAAACGAGTTTCTCAACTTCGGTCTGAGTCTAACGCGAGGAATCCAGACTCCCGAGATTCTGAAACCACAGCAAGATCAACAGAGTCCTGCCTGGATGCCAGTTTATGCAGCACTTTGCACACACCATTCACTTAGATCAATACTGCAATTAACCCTACTTTTCAGTTAAGGAAACTGAGGTGTAAGGGCATAAATGACTGTCCAAGGTCAAACCTCTGGAAAAGGCAGAAGCTGAGATTGAGCTGAATTCAAACAGCAGCGCCCTGGAATCTAACGTCTAAAATTCACACTCTGGCTTCTTTAGATTCCCTTTCTGGGCTAATCTCTTAGAACCAGAGGAACAACTCTGGCCTCATCTTAACCCAAAATCTGGCAAGTCTGCCACCAACTCTTAACTTTGGACATTGAGAATGAGTAATATTAATTAGCACAGCTATCCATAATGTAATGTAATTATGGAGAATCATGAGTCTCCATGGATGTTGGCAGTACAGATGGCAAAAGCTTATCAATCACCTATGGAGTAAGTAGCTGTAGATGGAAGCTTCTGGAAGGGCTATTGTATGTCCTTTGGTTCTCAGGGATATTTAGCAGATATATCAGTTCAGAATGAAGATATATGATATGCTCAATAGACTCTACAAAGCTCCACCAACATAAAATTCCCATGTCCTGTAGAGCTGGGGAGCGGGTAATTCGTGTGTGCGTGTGTGTGTGTGTGTGTGTGTGTGTGTGTGTGTGTTCTCCTTTTTCTCCTTTATATTACAGCTGTCACTGTACTGACTTTGTAACTGTGTTCCCATGCCGGTTATGTTATGCATGCATCTCATTTCAGGAAGCACTACAAAGATATTTGTTAGTCAGAGGGGCCAGAGGCCCCACAGGATTGTTGAGAACCATTCACTTAGTACAGGAATTGGGGAGCAAGGGTAAGTTCCACGAAGCCTGTGCTGGAGGAAGGGTGAGAGGTGAGAGATACAAGGTGAAGACTTGAGTGAACCAGGTAACAGGAGGTTGGAGAAATGGTTGCATGCAAAGGCAATTAGACCATGAACATTATGAAGCTTAAGCTTCAGTCTGCCCCACGGAAGCACACGGACATTTACACATATAGGGTCATATTAAAGTGTGACCTTTTGATTCCCCCCAAAGTTGTCAGCCTAAAGATGTCAAGATTCTGGCCTTGGACCTGCTCTGATGAAAGCTTATGTTTTGAGGATAAGGACCATCTAAGTAGACACCAGACCCTTTAGGCATCAAAAATGCTGGACATTCATGCTTTCTTGTGGCCAGCCTTGTTTCACATTCATTCATCACTCAACAGTGTATGGAAGGGCCGGGAGTGAGACCTGGAGGTAGAGTGCTTGCCTAGCATTCACGAAGCCTTGGGTTCAATTCCTGGTACCACATACATTCTACCAGCTAAGTGAACCTGCAGCGGACATTTAATGTGAATTCAAACTTCTCTATACCATAAAATGGACATCACCACCGGAGTCGCCGTCTCTTGTTTCTGATTATCCAGAAACTTTTCCTTCTTTCATTTTTTAAATGCTCTGTATTCTGTCATTATTTCTGTGACTGTATAGTTTCCGTGTAGGGTCAGACAACCACACATTTGTTAGCTAACCTTATTGAACACATGGGTCACCTCACAAATTCCCTTCACAGTCAATGATGCCACACCCAGCCCGGCCCTTAATTAGTCCAGGGAAGAAGGTGAGAGGCCCTGCAAGCCAATGACAAGCCAGAAAACATCTGGGCTGTTTCTGATACAGATGGCTGTCTTGGTGGACTGAAGAGGACTGAAATAATCGGAAGTCCTTTTTGCTGCTTGAGTGAAGCCACTCAGAGTAAATCTAACAGGGGGCAGGCGGGAAATCTACGAGCCGACAACGAAACACAGCAAGATTCCCTGATAACTAAAGTAACCCTTAGACAGGATCAAGGACCCACTTGAAATTCTAAAACTCTCTGTCTAACAAGCCAATATTTACTGTTGTTTAAGGCTGCAGCTGCATCATTTGCCACAAACCACGTCCTAATTAATACAGTGCCAGCGTTTTCATTTTCCAAGCTAAGAAGCTGAAAATTAAAGAGGCTAAATTTTCTGTTGGCTCACAATGCTTTATATGAAAATTAAATCTGTCTTATAGACAAAGCCATGCCTTTTCTGCTCATTTCTGCTCCTCTTCATACTTAAAAATGCTTGTCAATACTAAAAAAAAAATAAAAACCATAAAAGAGGAACTCAGAGAATTTAATTGAAAACTACACGATGCATAATTTATATAACGAGGGGGAAAGGCACAGCTTGAGAAAGTGAAATATTTTCTATCTTTCATTTATGTACGTATTTAATTTTAACTTGCTAAGTCATTCAGGGAGTATTTACTGGAAGTCTATATTATATTGAGACACCGTGTTAGAAATATAAAACTACCAGGGCATCAGTGGCTCATGCCTGTTTAATACTAGCTATTCAAATGGCTGAGATTTGAGGATTGAAGTACAAAGCCAGCCAGGGCAAACATGTCTTGTGAGACTGTTATCTCCATTCATCCAGCAAAAAAATGGAGGTATGGCTCAAATGGTACAGCGATGAGGCGAGACCGTGAGTTCAAGTCCTAGTATTGGCACGAACACAGAAAGAAATATTTTTAAAAAAATAAGTCAAGGAATGTTTTTTCCTGTGTGCCTTACTCAACTGAGCCTAAAGAGAATCGAATAAAACTGGCAACAATGGAAAGCAATGAGGTCACATAGTCCAAGTCTAGGACAGTATCAAAACCCTACACTTAGTAAATGCCAATGTAACCTATAGAAAATGGTGAAAGTGAAATATAGGAAAAATATCATGAGCCCTCAGGATAGAGACACCATTCTACCCAACAACTCCAGAATATGTATGTTTTCAAGGACTGTAAAACTAATCCACCACTCAAATGTCAACAGGTTTAAAAGAATTTTATTAAAACTATACCAACGATTTACTCTACAACGCAACTGAAAACCAACAAGACAGGCAGCAAGATAATCTTTTAAATATTTTGATATGATTCATCACATATCTAATGCATAGTTCCCAATGGATGTCTCCACAGGAATAAAAACATATAGGACTAAATAAAGAGGGAAAGTGTAACATCTCAAAATATGTGAGACACATCTAAAGTAGGACTGATGAGGAAATCTACAATACTGAGTTATTTAAAAAGGAAGAAGGAGGAGAAAGAGGGGGAAGAGGAGGAGGAAGAGGAGGAAGAAGAGGAGGAGAAACAGGAGGAGGAGTAGCAGAAGGAGGAAGATCTCAAATCAACAATCTAAGTCTCTCCCTCAAGGAACTACCAGAAGAAGAAGAAATATGCCTGAAATAAGTGGAAGAAATAATAGAAAGCAGAAATTAAGGAACTGGAAAATACAGACAATTGAATGAAACTAAAAATAATTATTCAAATAAAATGCTATCATTTCTAAAATGATATCAATTCTACAAAAATATAAAAGGGAAGAAATACAAGCCACCAGTCTCAGGAATGAAACAGTAGGTATCACTACCAATCTGGAGGTCATTAAAAAGGTAACTACGAAATGTCAAGGGCAACTTTACATTAATTTATTTTTTAATTCTTGAAATGATAAGCTAATAAAAATGGACAGGTTAGTTAAGTACCCAGGTTAGAGTTTGTATGAAGCATATTAGGAAAAAAGTGGCCATAGCTGTAAAGGTGAGTAGGATTCTTTTTTTTCATATATTTTTACTGTAATTAATAGAAGTGTTACATTATATTCGCCAGATAGAAGGTGCATTACTTCACATACATTGATACCCTTTCTCATGTGTTGGTCCCCATTTCCCACCCCTCCAGCCCCACCCCTCATCTTGTTTCCCTCCTTCCCTATCCGATTTCAAATAACCAAATACAAATATATCCAATATATCAGATAACAAAGTGAGATACTGTAATAATATAAGATAACCAAGGGACAGCAAAAGAGATGAGAAATAACATAGTACATTAAGGACAACAATCACTCATTATATGGCTTTTGTTTCTATATCCTAGAGGTTCTTTCATTTAGCGTCATAATGTATGGCCTTATGTGTCTAGGTTTTGCCCTATTGCAAATCTCTGCTAGGACAACCCAAGGTTGCTATTGATTATGACAAATGAGGGAAACCATTGAGCCTATGTTCCTTTGAGTCTGGCTTACTTCACTTAATATGATTTTTTCTAAGTCTTTCCATTTCCTAACAAATAGGGCGATGTCATTCTTTCTGACAGCAGCATAGAATTCCATTGTGTATAAATACCATATCTTCGTTATCCACTCATCAACTGAGGGGCATCTGGGTTGGTTCCATATCTTTGCTATGGTGAATAGTGCTGCAATGAACATCGTTGTGCTAGTGGATTTAGTATGTCCTTGTTTCTGGACAATTGGGTAAATGCCAAGCAGTGGAATTGCTGGGTCATAGGGGAGCTCTATGTTTAGTCTTTTGAGGAACTGCCACACTGCTTTCCATAGTGGTTGAACGAGTTTGCATTCCCACCAACAGTGTAGTAGTGATCCCTCCTGGCCACATCCCCTCCAGCATCTGTTGTTATCAGTTTTCTTGATCCTGGCCATTCTAACTGGAGTGAGGTGGAATCTTAGAGTTGTTTTGAAGATTCTTATAGTGATATAAACCCCTCCATTCAGTAGGGAACTTGTGAACGCAGTCATGTGATAAACTGAACAGAAACAAATATGCATGTGCACACACTTAGGTATACACACATTTACACACTAGTGAGTACAAGTATGACTGGGAATACTGAATAAAATCAATAGAGGTTTTATCTGCGACTTCTCTTCTAATTAGAATATTACACAATAGTTTTGCAATGTATAATCAGTGGGAAATCTCATGAGGAATACATAGTATCTTGTAATTATACCAACATTAGAAGGTCAGATTTTAAATCTAAACCACAGCATTCTCTGCTGTACAGAAGCTGGTAGAAGGTAATCCAGCCAAACATTTCAGAAAGCATAAAACTGAGCTTGACGATTCTATTCAGTGTGTGTCATATACACATTGAACTATGTATGCAATTTGTGTGTAAGGATGGGATGGAGTGAGCTTAGGGTGGAGATGTTCTTGGTACTCACAGTTCAACTTGTGAAATAAAAATTTAGAGCCGGGCACCAGTGGCTCACACCTGCAATCCTAGATACTCAGGAGGCTGAGATCTGAGGATCATGGTTCAAAGCCAGCCCAGGCACTAAAGTCAGTGAGACTCTTATCTCCAATTAACCACTAGAAAACTAGAAGTGGCTCTGTAGCTCAAGGAGTAGGGCAGTAGCCTTGAGCTGAAGAGCTCAGGGACAATGTCCTAGCCCAGAGTTTAAGCCCCACGACTGGCAAAAAAAAGAAAAAAGAAAAAAAAAGAAAAAGAAATGACTGGTCCATGTTGTAGAAGTGGGAACATATCCTCTATAGTGACTTGCCTCTATACACATGATGTAACCTTGAGTCCTCACACACCAAAGGCCTGACAGACAAAATCTAGCAGAGAGGAGCTTTGTGCCAGCACTGAACCCACTGAGAAGGACCATATACACATCAGTGCTTTCACAGACATTGTCCAAGCTCACTACAGATGTAAACACACTGAAGAAACAGACACAGATAAATTCCTGTTATAAAAAGTGCTGGAACCAAGTGGCAACTTGTGGGGCATCAAGAGACTCTCCTGGCATCCTTCTAGGAGACAGAAACGAAGATGGCCAAGAGTCAAGACACAGCTTTGACTGAGGAGCCAGTAGCACCAGTAATGGGCCCTAACCTACTCATTCCTCTTAGGAAACATTCCCCTGAGAACCCCAGGTTTGTTGGAACGGAACCTGCAAGATACCTGGAAGAAGCCAAGGCCTCAAGTTCCTTGGTACCTCCTGTGGGCAATGGTACTGTCGACCTTCTGACACAGGAGAAACACGAATGGCAAGATCAGCATCCTCTACTAGCGAGAGGATGAAGCTCAGAAAGAATAATCACCTCAACAATTTTGTAAGATAAAAAGCTAAGGAACCAGGTAGCATGAGGCTGAACCATACAAAACCCTGTGGGGGAGGTGGAGGGAAGAGTAAAGAAACAGTGGAAAGTTTGAGGGCCAAATGACATGGCAGGATACATGTAATAAGGCTACATTTAGAAGAGAACCAACAGGTTCTCTGGCAGCAGGAAAGACTCATGAAAAGAGCTCGCCACTTTGGAGAAAAGATTTGAACGGAACACACACACACACACACACAGGCATGTACACATGCACGCAGAGGAGGATTGCATTTTCAAGGAAATTTGCTAGGGGAATTTTAGACACCATCTGCTTTGCACTCCCAAGGAAATCATAGAAAACATAGACTCTGAAATAAGAGAGAATCATGAGGCAATTTACCCAGAGAAGAGGAGAGAGAGAGAGAGGGAGAGAGAGAGAGGGAGGGAGGGAGGGAGGGAGGGAGGGAGGGAGGGAGGGAGGGAGAGAGAGAGAGAGAGAGAGAGAGAGAGAGAGAGAGAGAGAGAGAGAGAGAGAGAAACAGAAGTGAATTAGAAATTGCTTTTTGATCTGCTTCTACAGAGCACATATAGTCAAGGAAATTGCACACTAGAAATCCCCCCCAAAAGAGTAATCAACGAATATACAATGTATTCCTTTTCGCATGCGTACTGCCAGTATTATCTCATTTAATTCTCTTTCCATGCTATATGGGAGTGGGCCTTTTTAAATACTAATTTTATAGATGAGGAGTCCACAGGCTGTATAGGAACTTGCTGGGCCTACAAGGGCACTGGTGAAATGCAGTCACTTAACATTTGATTTAAATTTAGAGAGAAATGCACAGGACTGGGAAGAGGACTGACTGTTCACAGCACTTTGACAGGAGAAGTGTGAAGATAATGCAATTCAGGACAACTCGATGCTATATTGATTTTAAGTCCCCAAGCATTCATTTGTAAACTTAATACTATTAAATACAATTCTACCCTAACTTTATATGGAACCTGACGGCATGATTCCCAAATTCGTTTGCACAAATAAGCAGATCAGAACAGCCCACAACAAATTGAAAAAGAATGACCAAGGGAAAGCTGCAATATTAAAGAGTGAATGATAACATAAAGGAACAACAGCAAAAAAAAAATTGTATTTGTACATCTATCCTGAGACAGTTAGCAGAGGTCGGTAAGTAAATAGAATAGAACAAAAAGAAGGAAAACAGATGCAAATACATACATTTAGGCATCCCTACACTGGTATTTTGACACATAAGAAAAGATCAACATAGTCGTCAAATAAATTTAGATTAAAAACCACACAGCAGGTCTCACAGGAAGATAAT
The DNA here is from genome assembly GCF_031878675.1 of Megascapheus bottae. Classification (NCBI taxonomy): domain Eukaryota; kingdom Metazoa; phylum Chordata; class Mammalia; order Rodentia; family Geomyidae; genus Megascapheus; species Megascapheus bottae. The sequence goes on along the minus strand of NC_143533.1, from coordinate 2,975,236 downwards.
TCATAAACAATTGAAAAGCGGAAAGCAGATCAATGAAATGACTAAAGGAAATGGCAGAAACACTAAGGAACCATCTCTCTGACATACAACCCCCCATCTTCCACAACCCCCATCTTTCCTCATCTATATCCATCATCATTCTCACCATCATAGCTGTAATCATCTGTCCATCCCTCTTCTTCTGGTTTATCCTCAGGTAGGGCCTCTTGATGTGATAAGAATGTCACAACTGTTATTACATGCATGATATTAATCAGAAACATGAGTAGGAAGACAACATTTAGATAGACCTGGGTCATGTGGGATCAGGAGCTGACACCATCTCTGAACTTCCTGGTCTGAGAGTGGGTGATGGATGTTTCCTACCCGAAGAAGATGAAACGATCACCAGAGGTTGTATGCAGTTTCAAGTTCCAAGAACACATATGCAGTGAGGTACTACCTCCTTGAGCTTCCAGTACCTTCGGATGTGTTCTCACCAGCTGGGGACTGAGACTTGGCAGGCACAAGCCCGTGTGGGATATTTCACACCCAAATTCTAACAGAAACTACACGCATGTGTGTAGGCGCGTGCACGCGCGTACACACACACACACACACACACACACACACACACACACACACACTATGAGTAACCCAAACAATGGAAATTCTCTGCTGATTCATGAGATTGAATTGCTTTCATATTTTTTTATGGATGTGTGGCTATGTGAGTCTTCAAGTATTTTATGAATAAACTTTACACAGTTCAGGAAAAAGGCTTATTGGGCATGTATGTTGAATATGTCTTTGACCAGTCTGGACCATATATTTTCTCTCTTTCCTTTTATACAGTCTTTGAGAACAGTATTACTTAATTTTATGTAACCTCCTTTATCAAGATCTTTCTTTAGAATAAGTAGGGTGTTTTTTTTTCTGTTATCCTGCTTAACAGCTGAGCTTTTAATCTCAAGGTCTTGAAGACACTCTCCTTTGATCTTCTTAAAGGTCTCTTGTATTTTTTAAACTTAGATCTACAATCCCTGTGATTTTTGTGGGGGAGGGATAAAGGTGTTAAGTGAAGATTATTTTTTTATTTTAGTAAGACCATCCAAGTGACCTTGGCTACTTGTTAAAAAGTCTCCCCCATAGTCAAGTGCAAGTGACTCATGCCTATTGTCCTAGCTACCCAAGAGGCTGAGATTGGAGGATCATGGTTCAAAGCCGGTCTGGGCAGAAAAGTCTCTAAGATGTTATGGTCTCTAAGACCAAAAAGCTGGAAGTGTAGCTGTGGCTCAAGCTGTAGAGTGCTAGCCTTGAACACAAGAGCTCAGGGACAGGGCCCAGGCCCTGAGTACAAACCCCAAGACCAGTACACTGTCCAAAAAGAAATATACTCATAAACCTGACATACGTAACTATAACCCCTCTGTACATCACCTTTATAACAAAAATAAAGTGGGAAAAAAGAAAGAGATGAGAAAACAAAAGCAAACAAAAGTACACTGAGTTGCTGGACAGAACAGCATGGATCGTACAAGTGTGATTCTTCCTGTGAGCAAATAAAGGTTTTCTCTGAGGAATTCATGTGTCATTTTCATTATGTGAATGAAGCAGGACAAAAGGGAGGGTTGTTTGAACCCTCTTAATTGCCAGTCTACCCAAGGAGAAAAATTTCATGTTTATGAAGCAGATGGAAACTAGGAGGGGACCGAGAATATGGCCTAGTGATAGACTGTTTGCCTAGCATGCATGAAGCCCTGAGTTTAATTCCTCCCTGTCACATACACAGAAAAAGCCAGAAGTGGTGTTGTGGCACAAGTGGTACAGCATTAGCCTTGAGAAAGCCCAAGGACAGTGCCCAGGCCTGCAAGCCCCAAGACTGGCTAAATAAAGGTCAAATTTCTGTAGTCTATCTAGTTTCTTTCCTCCTTTCTTCCTTTACTCCTTACATCCTTTCCTCCTCCCTCCTTCCCTCCCTCTCTCTTCATTATCTTCCTTCTTTCCTTCATTTCTTCCTTCCTTCTCTCCTTCCTTCCTTCCTACTTTCCTTCTTTCCTTTCTTCCATCCTTCCTCAGGAGTCAGGCAGGTAAAATGAAGTGGACCCATTGTAAGACAAGTAGGTACAGAAAAACACATGTAGAAATCAGTGCCCCTGGGTCATGTGGGAGTGAGTGTGAGGGCAACTGCAACAGAACTCGTCTGAATTGAGTGTATTTCTCTTAACCCCCCAAGCAGGCCAAATGTATCTGCAAAAGAAATAAAAATCTGAGCACCACCACTTCGCTCCCTCCAATTCTGAATGTGCCTCCTTCTCTCTTTCTACACAACACGGGGGCCATACTTCAGATCTCAGCTAACATCCATTTCCCAAATACCCCATCGTTTTCTTCTTAGAAAGGCTTTCTTTCGAATAGCGATAAGGCACAGAAGCTCTGGCATATATTTATTTAGTGAAACTATATTATACTTTCTGAAAAATCTGATGGCTTTACCCTATGCAATCGCTAGAAGGAAAATTACCTTCGCCAATAGATACACTCATATTTCAGGTGACATTTTTAACAGCCTTGAAGCTTCAACCTCAACCAGCAATATTTGAATGGCTTTTAATTTAGCAGGTTTGGAGAAGGGAATAATTTGACAGCTACTTCTCGGTGCTTGTCAGAAGTGGGAGCCTCTGATGAAAACGTGGGGTTCATAAAAGTAAGTTTTTCCATTCATGCTGCTGACAGCAACCCCCACACCAAGCTGCCATGAAATGACTGTCACTCTTAAAGCTGGTACTCTGAACTAACAACGTGTGCATTTTTTTTAAATAACTTCATATAATCAAGAATTGGATCTGTACGATTAAAGAAAGGGAAAAAATTAATTTAAAAAACAGACACCATGACCTTTAAAATTCTGTGTTGTGGCTCTTGTACAACATGCATTCAAAGGCTAGTGTTTGTTCTGATTTGCTTGTGATGAAAGGTTCTTTATGGAGAATGTGATTGCATTGTTCAGAGAAGACCATTGTTAAGTCAAAAAGATGATTTAATTGGTATCCAGTGGAAAAGGAAAGAGCTAGCTACACTGTCGCATGGAAGTGGCTTAGAAGTGTTAGAATAATAAGAAGGGTAGCTGGGACTGGTGGATCATGCCTGGAACTCCTACATACTCGGGAGACTGAGATCTGGAGAGTTGTGGTTCAAAGCCAGCTTACACAGAAAACTCCGTCTCCAAAATTCCCAGCAAAAGGCAGGTGCTGGTGGCCAGGAAAAAGCTCAGGACAGCACCCAGGCCCTGAGTTCAAGCCAATTAATTAATTAATTAATATGATGATGTCCACATTTTTTTTCTCATTCTGGAGTTGCTGTAAACGTTAAGTGAGGCAGAGAAATGAACATATGTAGCTCACAACTCCAGATCTTCTGGTAAGGAAAAACATTTATTGGACATTTTCACATTCAATATGGATCCATTTCTAAGAAGCACTGTGGGAGAAGAAAACTACTCAAATAAATAACATCATTGGTTAGTTCAGTACCTGTAAAACTCTCTTAGAGGGTGCTATACTAATAAATGCAAAAGATAATATTAAAGTGGGATTGAAAAGACTGGATGGAAATCAGAAATGAAGGAAGAGAGAAGTGGCCTCTATACAAGATCTATTCTATCTCCCTATTCAGGAGCCAAGCGCCAGTGGCTCCCTCCATATAATTCTAACTACTCAGGAGGCAGGGATCTGAGCATCTTGGTTGAAGCCAGCCCAGGCAGGAAAGACTGTGAGACTCTTACTTCTTTTTTTCATATATTTTTATTATAATTAATAGATGGGTTACATTATATTCACCAGATAGAAGGTGCATTACGTCACAAACATTGATACCCTTTCTCATGTCTTGGTCCCCATTTCCCTCCCCCCACCTCCACACCTCATCTTGTTTTCTCCCCTTCCCTATCCGATTTCAAATAACCAAATATGCATACATACTATATATTAGATAAGAAGGTGAAATACTGTAACAATATGAGATAACCAAGGGACAGCAAAAGAGATGAGAGAGAACATAGTACATTAAGGAAACAATCACTTACTATATGGCTTTTGTTTCTATGTCCTGGAGGTTCTTTCATTTAGCATCATACTATATGGCCTATGTATCTAGGTTTTTTCCTATTGTAAATCTCTGCTTGGAGAGCCCAAGGTTTCTACTGATTATGACAAATGAGGGAAACCATTGAGCCTATGTTCCTTTGAGTCTGGCTTACTTCACTTAATATGATTTTTTTCTAAGTCTTTCCATTTCCTTACAAATGGGGGAAAGTCGTTCTTTCTGACAGCAGCATAGAATTCCATTGTGTATAAATACCATATCTTCGTTATCCACTCATCAACTGAGGGGCATCTGGGTTGGTTCCATATCTTTGCTATGGTAAATAGTGCTGCAATGAACATCATTGTGCTAGTGGATTTAGTATGTCCTTGTTTCTGGATGATTGGGTAAATACCAAGTAGTGGGATTGCTGGGTCATAGGGGAGCTCTATGTTTAGAGACTTACTTCTAACAAATCAGCAAAAAAAAAAAAAAAAAGTCAGAAGTGGAGCGGTGGCTCATGTTAAAGAATTAACCTTGAGCAACAATGTTAAGCAAGAATGTGAGGCCCCAAGTTCAAACTCCAGTACCAGCACACACACACACACACACACACACACACACACACACACACACACACACACACACACACACGCTAGGAAGAATGAGCCATTCGCACATGTATGCAAAAGGTTAGTGCTGAACAGATCAACAGGACACTTAAACTATCCCAGATAGGTAGACAGACTGTAAGCTTTTGTCTTTCTTGTTATCATCATGCCTCTCCATGCCTGGAAGTAGGCACACAATCACCCATGTGCCTTGCTTCGAACAAACAAATGAATGAATGAATGAACAAACAAACGAATGGAAGATACATTCCAAAACACATGACAGACTTGATGACATTATCTGTATGCTTCAAAGTCTTTGACAAATTTGGTAACCCAAGTGGTTCAAAACCTTTAAATTCCAGAAATGAAAATAGTTGGGATAAACAGTGCATAGCACCCATTGCATAAGAAATTAACACCACTAGACTTTGACCTTGGAAATGGTTAAAAGGGTTAAACTAGTACATAATATATGTGTGTGTGTGTGTGTGTGTGTATGTGTGTGTATCCCTAATGAAAAAAGGTTCATAAGTATGTTTTCCCCAAGTGCAAATAAAAAATTAACCTCCGGGTCTGAATTACCACGCATTCCCTGTCAATCATATATTTTTTTTTCCGTCACCTTGCCCTATCCTTCATTATAAAGTGTTTTTCCCACAGTAGAGCTTCCAAATGACTCCAGTCACCGAAATGTAGTAAGCTGTCAATATGCCACAAGCAGAGAAAAAAAAGCTAGAATTGACTTGATTACCAAAGCTTGTGCGAAAAGCAGAAAAGTGATTTTCAGTGACACTGACTTCTGAGAGCTGATATTAAAACAGAGGGCAAACCAGCCAAACCCCTATGGTTCTCATTGCAAAAACCAACAAATAAAGGCAATCTGAGGTAGATTAAAAACAAAATCAAAATCAAACACACAAACAAAAAATCAGAATCCATTCTGGAAAATACTAGAAGGTTTGGAGGAGGAGTCAAAATCTATAACTAAAAGCAGCAATGAGTTAAAGAGATAGATTGGTGATTAGCAGAAATGCAGTGGAAAATCGAAATAAAAAAATAAAACCTTTCACAGATAATGACATCATCATACGTATTTGCAATTCATAGAATAAAAAAAGAAAAAAAAAACTGGGTTCGCCTCCTATGCAACACTGATTAGATGCGACTGATTCGATAAACAGTTCCCAAACCCTTTTATTTACTTTATTGTTTACAAAGAAAGCAACAAAATGAGGTACCAAATAGGATTTTCTTTGTGGTAAATAGAGAAAGAAACAGCTGGTTGCTTTGAAATCATTTGACAAGAGACCCGAAACTATTAAAACGGACAAGCAGTGATCAAAAGAAGTAAAATCTACGAGACATATTTTAAAATTATTTAAGTTATTAGGACTGGCCATTGGATTTCATATAGCCCATGTGAGCAAAAAATAAAGTAAGATGACTTGATTTCATTTTAATCTTTTTAGGTCTTTGAGTTTAATAAAAGCTCATTAATTTTCAATGAAGTCAGAAAATTAGCCAAAATGAATCTGGCACATGAGTTGCTTTGCTGTGGATGATCCAATCTAACACTTATACTGCCTTAACCGAGTCCATTCTAGAATAATCCTCAAACACCAGAGATGACGATAAACCGATATGGAAGGTATACCACATAGCCTGTATTTTTTCTCATCGATTGAATCCTGAACTATGTGGTTAAAAATCTGACAATGAATAAAAATGTAATCACAAGCCAGACTGGGGCGGGGGAGGGGGAGCAACAAGTGGCCAAGAATTTCTGCTTGGTGGATGACAACAAGGGCGAACTGTTGAATATCTATTCCATCTCCAGCTACCTGTATGGTCTTGTTATGTAGTTATATAGTTACATGGAAATAAGTTATAGAGTTATTCTAGATCTCCCCAGGTGCCTCTGTTAACAGCGAATGACATTGCCTATTACAAATTGACCCCAGAGGATAAAGTGGGCCAGTAGGGAAGTGCCTACGTCTTTAGACTACAGAGCTGGGACTTAGATAAGAGAGGATTTGAGCAAGAAGATCACTTGAGATGACAATAGAATATCCATAGTTGGAAAATGAACGTGAAATCCTGCTTTTCTAAAGGCTGAGGGGGGAGGGAGGGAGGAAGGGAAGGAAAGAAGGAAGGAAGGAAGGAAGGAAGGAAGGAAGGAAGGAAGGAAGGAAGGAAGGGGAAGGAAAGGAAGGAGGGAGGGAGGGAAAACTCTCCCAAACCAATTATGAGCTAAGAACCTACACATTCCAGAACATGCTAGAACCCACACATGAAGAGTTTTGATCCAACCCAAGTAAGAAGAGAAAAGAGACAGAGAAAGCCACTGCCAAGCTGCCCTCTTACCTAACAAAACTCCAGGAATAAAATCTAAGTTTTAGTGATTCTACCAATCTATATATTTTAGAACTTTGATAAAAAGACAGCAATAGATGTCCTACTGAACAAATCTAAAGAGTAGAAAACAATAAAATTACTTTAGGATCCCATCATATGAATCCATAATGCAGTGGGAAAATGTTTGAATTCATAAGGATCACTAAAAATAAATATAAAGCTGGCCATCCATGGCTCATGCCTCTAATTCTGGCCATACAAGAAAGCCCATACGACTCATCTCCAATTAACCAGCAAAAAGCCAGAAGCAGAGCTATTACTCAAGTGGTGGAGTGCCACTCTCTAGAAATGGCGCACAGGCCCTAATTTTAAGTTCCTATGTGGTGTGCATGCACATACACGTACACACACACACACACACACACACACACACACACACACACACACAGAGTTATAACCATTGGATTCTCACTTACTCCTGGGTCTGTGTGTCAACATTTCCCAAACAACATTGATCAGAAACTTCCTAACAACTAGACCATGTGAGTGCTATCCTTGTGTCCACTTTATAGGTGAGCCAAACTGATCACATCAGCCAGGTGCCAGTGGTTCATGCCTATAATCCTAGCTATTCTGAAGGCTAAGATCTAAGGATCGCAGTTCGAAGCCAAACCCCATCAAGAAAGTCCATGAGACTCTTACCACCAATTTAACCACCAAGAAACCAGAAGTGGATCTGTGGCTCATGTGGTAGAGTATCAACAGTATCATCAATGAAAAAGCTAGGTGGACCAAACCTAGAGCTCTGAGTTCAAGCCCCAGTGCTGACACACAAAGGAAATGAAAGAAAGAAATGGACAATTTTTCCAAGTTTCCCCAAAGTCATGTGCCAAGAGCTGGAGTTCCAAACCACCCTGCAATTCCTTGCTTCTCCTTCTTCTCTAGGGATGTCTTAATAATAATAATAATAATAATAATAATAATTCTGGCCAGACGTAGTGGCTCACACCTGTAATCCTAGCTACTCAGGAAGCTGAGATCTGAGGATCAAGGTTCAAGGCCAGCCCAGGCACAAAAAGACCTGATACTCCTATCTCCAACTAACCCCAAGAAAATGGGAAGTGGGATTTGGCTCAAGGGTAGGGTGGTAGCCTTGAGCTGAAGAGCTCAGGGACAGCACCCAGGCCCAGAGGTAGGGTGGTAGCCTTGAGCTGAAGAGCTAGGGATAGCACCCAGGCCAAGTTCAAGCCCCATGACTAATAATAATAATAGGTTTTCCCTATTTACTTATTCTTGACAGATTTTACTACAGCAGACACCTGGGTAGAGAAAGCCAACAGCTGACAGCCCTTAAACTCAGTCGCCAAAGATCTCAACAGAGGGATCAGATGGGGGATCAGGCCACAAAACCTGGATGGTGACTCTTATAGTGCAGGGCTTGAATGGCCTTAGGCTAACAAGGATAAAATGGCCAGCAAAGACTCAGGAGTTGCAGGTCTGGAACTGCAGATCCTAGAGTCTTTCTTTCCCAGCAGCTCTTTCACAGGGCCACGCAGGGGATGTGAATCAAGCTGAGAGAATCAACAATAAATCCATGAAACAATTGTTCAGCCTCGTGCTCCCACTTGCCTCCCAGGACCTCCTCATCACTCACAATCAGAAGAAATGGAGCAATAACCAACCAGGAGAGCTCAGGAGGAAATCAGTGCACAGACTCCTCCTTTGTTGACACCGGAGCTGTAAATCCACAGCTCACCAAGATACCAAGACAGCTCAGGCACTCGGGTACCGTATGTCTTTGGTAGGGCCCATCAGATATGCTCCCCTCTGGTAAACATCGGTGGATAGCTTTGCTGTTACGACTGTTTTCTGCTCTCCTGGTTCCCTGCCTGACTTCATGGAGTGAACTGAAAATAAGTGAGCTTGGCTTTTCAAAAAGAAAAAGAATTTGTATTCAGCTCCATAGGCCAATCGGGATTTGAATATGCCTGCTCTGAGGAGCTCAGGAAAAGGAGATTTGGTTCAGAATATCATTTTAAAAGAAAAAACAATGTAGTGTGGGGCACAAGGAAATGGTTTCTCTTGCAAGGAATGCTCTTTAAGGTTGCATGGAATTTCTTCCTTGGGATTCTGGTATCAGTGGGTAGAGTGGATGCCCATGAAATGAAAATGATTGGTAGAGAGGGAAGGGTGTGGCTTTGACAACTGGACCTCATAGGCTAGAATCCCTCTCCATAACCAACTTCCGTGTGACTTCAAACTGGGGAGACATTAACAGCTCTAATAGCAAACAGATTTCCATTTGCTCTTTGGATTTCCTTCCAGTCTCCTGTAACACCCCAGGTCCTGGGGTGAAGACATCGCCCCTCCTCTATACCACTATCACCCTAGGTGAGTCCTGCCCCGCTCTATAAGAGGGAAGGTCAAATGTGAGCCCTGGCCAATCAGAAGGCTGTACCTTTCACACCTTGAATACACGAGCAGTCAAGAGTTCAAAGACAAATGGCTTGTGCCAGCCAGCTCCACAGCCAAGTGCAGAGACACAGCAAGAAGTAAGTGGACGCCTGACGACACCAAAGAAGTATATGGCAGGAAAGGGAGGGAAAGAGAACAGAGATGCTGTTTAGGGGCTTTGCAGAAGGTATCCCTAAATGGTGTTATCAGAGCTGGGTTTTGAAGTAAAACTAGGAGTTTGGCCATTGGAAAACAGAGCATTGCAGGTAAAAAAAACATCCATACAAAAGTCAGTGGTTATGCCCCTGTGATCTGTATGCAGAGACCAACTGAGAAAGCCAGTGGGAAGTGGAAGTGACTGCAAGGTGTGTTTGTGTGGTGTGCACGTGGGTGTCCTTGCACACACACACACACACACACACACACACACACACACACAAAGTGTGCAGTCAGGGCTTGAACTCAGTGCCTGGGCACTGTCCCTTAGGTTATTCATTTAAGACTGGTGCGCTAAGCACTTGAGTCACACCTCCTCTTCCAGCATTTTTTGCTGGTTTCTTGGAAATTAGAGTCTCCCAGACTTTCTTCCCAGGCTGGCTTCTAATTACGATCCTCAGATCTCTGCTTCCCATGTAGCTAGGATGACAGGAGTGAGCCACTGGCACCCAGGAGGGGGTGGAGGGAGGGAGGGAGGGAAGAAGAGGAGCCTGGGCCTGCAATGGCTTCTGTAACCTGTGAAGGGGTCAGGAGTAGAGTCATACCTGACAGGTAGCAAGGGAAGCCACACTGCCAGGTGAGATGAGTGGATAGCTAACAAGTAGGACTTTCTCTACCGAAGTACATTAAGAAATCTTTCTGTTTAGCAGGAGAGCCAGAGGCAGGAAGCAGCTCCCTGTCTCACAGACACATGCCAATGGATGCATGGTCCAGTCCTGTCTTCTGTGACCCTCAGTCTTGATGTCCTGCCATTTGGGGGCCTTAGCCCACCCCCATCCCCTGGACACATCAAACAGACAGCAGAGCCAAGGCCTCCTGGAATAACAGAGTGAAATGCCATCCCGCTCCCAGCCTTTGATGGATCAATCTGCCAACTCACAAATGATACAGAAATGGGGTGGGTGAGGCTGCCTCTCAGTCACCAAGGCCCCTGCATAAATAACACTCTATTTAGTCAATGCTGGGGGAAAAAAAAGAAGGAAAAAAAACATGCCACACAGAAGCAAAATAACAAAACCCCACCAGGTATTAAGTTGTAAGCCAGGACATTATGTAGCAAAGATCTCTATCCCTGGAAATTCAGTGCTGCCTGGGAAGAGACCAATGGTGGGTAAAGGAGCCTTGTGCCAGGAAGATGAATGCCAGTCCAGGAGACAAATGGCTAGAGTAGAGCTATGAATGTCCAAGGGGCATGTGGGGTGTGCAGGGGTGTGAGGGGAACTTAAGAAGAGAAATCAACACAGTATGCCTGGATTGCTATTGCTTGCTGTCCTCAGAAGTAGAAACCATCATTACTGCCTCCATTAAGGATGAAGAAACTGAGGCCCAGAGAGATGGAAGAACTTGCCCAAGGTCACATAGTTTCACAAACAGCAGAGTAGGAAGTGAAATCCAGAAAGTCTGGCGTCTGTGGGTTTCCAGGCTAAACCCTCAATGGCTTCTGTGAGGAATGGACTTGTTCTGTGTATGTATGTGTGGGGTATGTGAGAGAGAGAGAGAGAGAGAGAGAGAGAGAGAGAGAGAGAGAGAGAGAGAGAGAGAGAGAGAGAGAGAGAGAGAGACAGAGAGTGTCTGTGTGTGTTTTAGTTGAAGATAAGTCTCACAGACTTTTCTACCTGGGTTGACTTGACCTTGATATTCAGAACCCAGCCTCTAGGCTTATGTGAATACTTGCCTGGTCAAGGCCAGTTGTCAGTGCATTTCTGGAGGCTGTCCCTTTCCCAGAAGCTCCCACAGGGAGGCCCCGCAATTCAGTCATTTGGAGGGGCAAAGGGTAAGTTATATGAAGCATGTGGGGCCAGGCTATGGTCACCTGGACCCTTAAAGGTTCACCAGTGAATGGGTGGAATGTAGGGGTTGTGTGGCGGGGGGAGAAGCCTGGACTTCTCAACTTTGAACTCAGCACTTCTTCCTTCCAACAGTGTCCAACGTTGTAATAAGATGGCAACATGAAAACCATCTCCAAAGGTGCAAATAATTCCCGGTGTTCAAAGTCAGCAACATGTATCAAGCTTTTATGAAGTGCCAGGCAACACACTAGGTCCTAAATGAAATAATAAATAAGTAAATAAATAAATAAGGTTAAGTTAATATGGTCTTTAAGATGCAAGGAGTTCTTTTCTTTCTTTTCTTTTCTCAAAGCTGGCACACTACTTCTTGAGCCACAGCTCCACTTCTGGCTTTCTGTTGGTTCACTGGAGATGATCCTTAGATTTTCACCTCCTGAGTAGCTAGGATTACAGGTCTAAGACACACGTGCTTAGTTTTTAAGGAGGAATTCGTCTACAATTTGCAAACTGAGGTAAACTTACAATTTAAAAAAAAAGAGGGCTAGGAGTCTGGCCTTGTGGTAGAGTGCTTGCCTAGCATGCACAAAGACCCAGGTTTGATTCCTCGTAACCACATACATAGAAAAAAAAGCTGGAAAGGGTGCTGTGGCTCAAGTGGTAGAGCTCTAGCCTTGAGAAAAGGCCAAGGACAGTGCTCGGGCTCTGAGTTCAAGACCCACAACTGGCAAAAAAAAAGGTACCTTTGGGTGTATTACCTTGATGACTGATATTCTTTGTCCAGATGAACTTGGGGCTGTGGGTGGAACAGGATGGAAGACTTCAAGTATTCCAGGAATGGGGAGGCAGCCCCCACTTTCTAGTGGTAAGATACATAAGGTCACCAAAGCTAAGTGGTAAAAACGTGGAGGCAGGCACTTTTGCTGAGGAATAGCAATGTCAGGCTGGACTGCATGGAACTGCCTGTTCTAGAACATTCTACAAAGATCCTGCTTCGGAAGGAGACAGGCAAAGTGTGGGCAGGTGAAGAAACAGATCAGCCGAGATGCTGGGGTGACATTTAGTTGTCCTACACGGCACACACGTAGTTGTGATGTGTGCAGACTCACCACTCCTGCTACCTAATAGAATTTCTCAACACACCCTCCACCCAGACAGTCATTAAAATGCCTTCAAGATTTTAGAGTTTCTACCCCATCCTGGCCCAACGTGCACCCCAGAACTATGTTTCTCTGTACCCCTTCCTTCAAAGGCACCTTTGGCTCTCCAGCTCCTTTCCTACTTGTAACATTACCAGTGTGAAAAGGAAATGTCAAAGTTTTCTCACTCTTTCTCTCTCTCTCTCTTTCTCTCAAAAAGCACACGACACGTAAGAGACGATGGATTCCTCAGCCTTTAAATGTCTCTCCTTCTTCAAAGACTTTTTCTAGAATTCTGAAGATAGTGGGGAGGGGAGGAGGGAAGAGGTAGAGGTCTCTCCCGGGGCTCCACTGAGCTTTCCAGTCTACATTTCCATGTTTCAGGTGAAAGGTGGAGATTTTGAAGAAAAACTTGTCAGAAGACCCAGTGAATGAATATTTACTCAGTCTGCATTATGCGCCGGAAACACACGGAAGAATTTTCATACAATCAAAATCCCATTGGAAATCCTTGGAGGCAGCTGGGTGCTAGCAACTCACACCTGTAACCCTAGCTACTCAGGGGGCTGAGATTTGAGGATCATGGTTCAAAGACAGCCCAGACTAGAAAGCCTAGGAGACTCTTATAGCCAATGAGCCACCAGAAAAGCAGAAGTGGCTTAAAGTGGTAGAGCACTAGCCTTGAACAAAAGAGCTCAGGGACAGTGCCCAGGCCATGAGTTTAAGCACAAAACAAAACAAAAACAAAATCCATGTGAGGCACCAGGCATGGTGGTACACCCTTTACATAGCCTCCACACTTGGGAAGTGCAAGTAGGATCATGACATCAAGGCAGCCTGAGCTACACAGCAACACTTCAACTCTAAAAGCAGCAGCAAGGGCTGGGAAATGAAACTCAGTAGTAGCATTCCTGCCTAGCCTTTCCTAGAAAGAGGAAGAGAAGAAAGCGGAAAAAAAAAAAAAGCAGAGGAAAGAGGCGGGGGGAGAGAAAGGAACAGAGAATGAGAATGGAAGGAGAGAAGAGAGGAATGGAGGGAGGGCAAGAGAGAGGGAGGGAGGGAAGCAGGGAGAGAGGACAAAGAAGAAGAGGAGGAGAAAGAAGAGAAAGAGGAGGTGGTAGAAGAGGAGAAAGAGATGAAGGAGAAGAGAAGAGAAAGGGGAAGAAAGAAGAAAAAAGAGGGGTTAGATAGAGTGAAGAAAAAGAGAAGAAATGAGGGAGAAAGCGGAGAGAGAGAAAAGAAAGATAGGGAGAGAGAGAAGAAAGAGAGACTGGAAGAGACAGACAGATGAAGAAACGCAGAGCTGCTCCCCCAGGCTGCAAAATCTGGAAGAGACTCACTCCTTTCTCAAACAAACAACAGAGCTGTCCATTCAGAACTGACCACTACACACCTGTAATCCCTGTGGGAGGAAGACTGAAGCTTTCAGGCCAGCCTGGTCTACAGTGCAAGATCCTGTCTCAAAATAGACAATTTTTTTTTTAATGGCATGGGTGTTAGATGACGGATGAACAAAACAAAATGTCAGTTTTACACAACGTGCATACACGAATAAGCATGTTGTCGGGGCTGCCTCAGACCTATAAGGGTGAAAAACCAAACAGGAGGAGCATCTTATCACACACAGATGTATGACACCCCTCAGCGAGGTCCCCTGCCCCCCCCACACCCTCCCACCAGGGACTGCTTCAAAAGGGGATGCTGAACTTTCAGCCTTACAATTCTAATCACAAGATGACTCCCACCCTGATAAAGTGTGACCTTGGCTGTCCAGGGTTCCCTAAGTACAGTGGACTACCTGACTGGGTACCGCCAGACCCTGGGGTGCAAGGGATGGGCAGAAGGCTACCTTGGCACTTCATCACCTACTAGCTCAGTGACTCAAGCTCAGTGACCTTCCCCTGGCTGGGAAATGCTTGGGGACATTCCCCATGCTCGGTCCTCAGGGACTTAGAAGATACTCCTCAGAGGGCAGCTGTCACCATGCCCAAAACTCGAATCACCCACTATGATGGAGAGATCAAACACTGCCTACACACCTCAGCTGTGTTTGTCTTGGTCTTCACTGTGGGTTTGGTTTGATTTAATTTGGTTTGTTTAATCTGAGCTAGATATTGTGGGGTTTTTTTTTTAACCAAGATGTTATACAAACATATCTGGTTTATGTTTTTTTTTATTTCAAAATGAAGGACTAGAAATGGTATTGAGAATGCTTACCCCCTTCTCCCCCCCCCCAAACTCTGTTTGTATAGAGCTGAGTCTCGGTCACTCCTGGAGGGAAACACATTCACCTGAGTCACACATTTTCACCAGGACCCTTTCACACCTAAGCCCTGGCCTGGCCCAGCAGATCTGAGCACAGCAGATCCCTAGATGGCTCCAGGCAGCGAGAAAAGGCCTCAAGATTCTCTGGACTGGTGGAACCGCCCCCCCCATACACCACCAGGGAGGGTTGGGAGGTCTTCTTGAATAAGATCATGTTTCAGTCTCCATACTGCCCTGGACACAAGGATAAATATTTGCCTGGCAATACAAGAAGCTAAAGTATCCTGAACTGCTGAGAAGAACTATATCATGGGAATTCAACACCAGAAAGGAATAGAAAAATAGTAACTAACTGACTAAGTGACCCTCTCCTCCCCTGGACATCCAATGAAACTGCTTAAGGTCAATTTACAAACTCTTGCTGTAGAAGTGCCCCCCCACCTTTCCTCAAATGTCCTCCTATCTCCCAGGAAGCTACATGTTAAGGACATCAAAAGAAGGTCAGATGTGGAGTCAGGAGGCTCTTTTGCAGATGTGTGCTTGGGGGTAGCCCTCACTGAGCTTTTCTCTGGAGCCTTGGTTGACCTAATCTTCCCAAAAGCAAACAGCAGGAATCTCTGTCTCCAGCTCAGAAGCACCTTGTGGCCAGAACTAGTACTGCATGCAAAGCTCCTAACAACATCACTGCCTACCTACACAGACAGTCTTTCGCGCACGTGTGCGCGTACACACACACACACACACAAGCTCCAAGTAGTCAGGGAGCTTGTTTTTAATCACTCACCAAAGCTCCAGCACTCTTAGCACATAGCAAGTACCCAATAAACATTTCTTGATTGAAAAATGACATGTGAACCTAGGTAGGTGTGGTGATACACACCTGTAATTCCTGTGGTAGGAAGATCGAAGCTTCCAGGCCAGCCAGGTCTACAGTGCAAGATCCTATCTCAAAATAGATGATCAATTTTTTTTAAATGGCATGGATATCTAGATGACGGATGAACAAAACAAAATGTCAGATTAAATGATTGATAAAGATTAAATGCGGTCACCAATGAGTGAGAGGACAGGAAAACCCGACAGAACTGTCATCCACTAACTCTGATTATCTGAAGAGGCATTGATCACTTAGGAACCTTGTGTAAAGACCACATTCAGAGAGGAGTTTTCCACATACTCAGACGAGCCCAGGAAGGTCCTGGCATTCTCCCTAGAACCCTAGGTTTCCTGTTGAGGCATTGTATTCATCCACTCTTTAACCACAGTGCTGGGTTGACACATTCACCAGAGCCTAGAATACTGACTCAGCTCTGAGCCAAGCTCGCTCTCTCTCCCAGAATAGGAGAGACGATGGCAGTGTATACTGGAAAAGCCGTCCACAGTCTACCCACTACAGATCTCCCTCGTAGTACTTCCTTTGGCAAAGCCACGTGGCTTTATCTGAGTTGGACTCTGCTTGGCGCACCTGTCTCAAAGGTAATGCAAATCCACAAAGTCCTATCAAGCTTATCGCCAGGGATCTGTGCCCAAGACAAAGCAATGGTACTAAAGTCTTGTCTGCACCAACAAGAACTAATCCATTAAGATGCCAAATGCCAAGAGCCCCTTGAAGGCCCAGAAAGGGATGCAAGACTTGACCAAAACAGAGGCCATGCTTCAGTCCAGACTCCTGGTTGAGGGTCCCAGAGTGTGGTCTAGTGGTAGAGTGCTTACCTAGCATGCATGAAGCCCCAGGTTCAATTCTCTGGTACCATATAAACAGAAAAAGCCAGAAGTGGTACTGTGGCTGAAGTGGAAAAGCACAAGCCTTGAAAAAGCCCAAGGGCAGTACCCCGGCCCTGAGTTCAAGTCCCAGGACTATCAAAAAAATAAAAATAAAAAAAATCAGAGTACAGAATTGGGTGAGTCAAATCAAGCCCTGCTTCCACCACCTCCTGGAGACCAGATCTTGACAACCCAAACTCTTGACAACTGGCGTTTCCATCATCTGGATTCTTTCATAATGCTTTGGCCCAGTGAACAGGAGACGCTTTTCAGAATAAATGCAGTGGAATAGAATTTCACGCTAGGATTCGTCTCCCTTTTTTTTTTTCCACATGCACACACAAAACAGGATCGGCTTGTGAGGATCAAAACATAACTTTTAATAAGGTTATGGCCTCAAGAAACCTAGTGGCTATGGTCTGACTTTTTGCTATTTCACGACATGTTTCACACAAACTCCATTCAACCATGCTCCAGTGGTCCAAGAAAACTCAAAATCATGACTGGGCTGCCAGTCTTGGCTCTTTATTTCTTCCTTATCCTTCATCTCTGCCCCTTCAGCTATTTCTCTTCTTTTTATATTGAGCTTCCCCTTACCCCAGGGAAAGGAGCTGACAGGATCAGAAAGGCAACTTCTCATGGAATGGTTCTTTCCTTTAGTAAGTCTGCAGCATGCACACACACACACACACACACACACACACACACACACACACACACACGGGGAGAGAGAGAGAGAGAGAGAGACAGACAGACAGACAGACAGACAGACAGACAGACAGACAGAGACTTGCTTTCCAATCTCTTGCTTTTCCGGAGAAAAGTGATTTCACCAGGGTCTGCTCATGGCCACACTAGCTTCCTATATGATAGGATGCATGAGAAAAAAATCTTCTAAACCCACAATCCACCCCTCATGTTGGTATCCTTTTCTCTCCAATTCTCCTAGCTGTCGAGCTAACAGAGACAGGAGTCCTCCATTCTGGTATCCACGTGTCATCCCTATTTCGGGGCTGTCAAGAGCGAGATGTCCTATAGAATTCAGCCAATGTGATGTGCCAAGTTGGCAAAGGCAATGGTGATATTTTCAAACACTGGCTGGCACTGGAAAGCAATGCTAGCTACCACTGAGTACTGGAGAAAACACACAAGGGCACACACATGCATACATGGGGTGTGGTTCAAAGCCTGGCTTTGACATTCCCTGGTGTTGTATGACATTTAGCCTCTGGGTGAGTGTAGGGAGGAGGAGTGCATGTGCACACATCTGCCCACCATTCCTGGGGCTTGAACTCAGGGCCTGGGTGCTGTTCTTGGCCTTTTGTGCTCAAGGCTAGTGTTCCACCAATTGAGACATAGCTACACTACTTCCTCCTCCTCTCTTCCTCCTCCTCCTCCTCCTCCTCCTCCTCCTCCTCCTCCTCCTCCTCCTCTTCTTTCTCTTCTTCTTCTTCTTCTTCCTCATTTGTAGTGTTTAATTGTATATGAGTATCATAGACTTTCCTGCCTTGACTGCCTTAGAACCAAGATCCTCAGCTCACAGCCTCCTGAGTAGCTAAGGGTTCCCGGTATGAGCCCCAGGTGCCTGGCTGATCGTTAGCCTTTTGAGATTCTCCTCTTCCTCATCTGAGTGAGCTGGGTGGTCAGCATTCAAGGAAAAGCCTCCGATGAAAGTATTCCCCCCTTACAGGAGATTACAACATGTTATTCTTTCTCTCCCTCTTTCCCTCTTGTAGCTCCCCAGGCTAAACCAAGGTGATGGACAGAAGACCTTCAAGTCTGATTGCCTACAGGTCACCCCACGGTGACATCCCACCGCATCCTAGAGTCAGCCATCTTCCTTCTACCCCTGCACACCCTCCTCTTCCCCTGCAACACCGTAAGATCCATCTGCTACCCACTGCCTCAGTGAGAAGTCAACTCACAGGGCAGGCAGCATCCTCTACAATCTGCCCCTCTGGGCCTTAATCCTCTCCTCTTCATCCTTGCTTTCCATCCCCTTAATTCAATCCAGGCTGTTTCCTATGAAAGTTTGTTGGCAGCTCTCCCAGGGTCATTTCATTGAGTTTCCTAGAAGTTCAAATCAGAACCAGTGACTCTCAGGAGCTCTTGCCTATCCTCCTGACTCCTCAGAAGGCTCATATCTGAAGACTGCAGTTCAAAGCCAGCCTCGGGAGGGAAAGTTTGCCAGACTCCTCTGCAAAAAGATGGAAGAGGAGTGCTGGGGCTCAAGTGGTAGAGTGCCAGCCTTGAGCATAAAAAGCAAAGGACAGCGTCCAGGCACTGAGTTCCAACCCCAGTACTTTCGCACACACATGTGCACACACGTGCATGCGCGCGCGCACACACACACACACACGACTTTGATGATTCCCCACTGCCCAACATACAGTCGTCCATCTTTGTCCCCTGATCCTCCTCCTCCTTCAGCCACAAGTCTTGCCACTCCCCCTTCACTTGTGAGGCACAGACACACGCTCTTTCCTTTCCTCTCCAGAATCTCACCTTCAGAGCTCTAATGTTAGACATTTCCGCTGCCTAAAATCATTTCTTCCTGTGTGTGTACTTGCGTGTATGTGTGCACAGGTGTACATGTGTGTTCTTCTACCTCCTCATCATTCAGATATGTAACTTAAACGTTTACCCTGTCTATGCTTCTCCTCCACCCCAGCTCCCGCCACAGTACCAACGACTCAGGATATATTCGATATATACACAAAGAGTTGGATACCTCCAAGGTTTGCCTAGATGAAGTAAGAGCATGTCTGCACAAGGACCAGTGGACGACCCCAGTTGTGTCTGTTTTTCTGCAACATTTCATTCTCTGATCTGATTGAAACCTGCTGGAGGGTAGGGAGGGGCAGAGGGGGGATTCCAGACGGCCATCAGGTGACATGTTCCAGTATCCGACTGCCTTCCTTCCTTCCTTCCTTCCTTCCTGCAGAGGCATCCAGCAGGCAAGCAGAACAGCCTTTGAAAATCAAAAGTTGTTGCAACTTGCCCCGAAGGCAAGTTCTTCCTATAAACCTGAAGTTTGCTACCATAACTCCTGTGCCTCACCTGCCCTTGTCCAGGGAGAGGAACAGCCTTCTTATTATGGAGCATCTTTTTATTTCTTTTTCTTTCCTGGAATGAATCACTGCTCTGCACTGAAAGGAATACACAACCGCCAGAGTAGGGCCAGAGCCTAGGATGTGGTGGCTGGAAGGCAGATGAGACCCACTCCCTCTTTGGGTTTTTTTTTTTGTCCTCCTGGACCACTTGGCATCTGTCTTTTTCTCCCTATATGCATTTCATCTGCCAGCAGCAGCCCTGGGGCTTCTCCCTCACTCAGGGTCCTGGATCCCTCCCAGCCCAGCATTATCCTAAAGTTAGCTAACAACATCTTCTCTAGCTTCGGTTTGAGTTTATAAACACTTCTGTAAACTTTGTCCACCTCATAGGAGCTTGCCCTGTGAGTGGCAGAAGCCAGCAGGATGGAACTGGATCTTCCTCTGAGCTTTACAGAACTACTGAACCCACAAGCTTCACCTACCCTCAATCTCCCAGAAGAGCACTGTGCTTAGAAATATTACAAGTTACCTTGAGTTTCTTGATGGTTCTACAGATACCCTGGACTTGGATGCATCACAAATATTTATTTCCCTTGCAGGGTGGCTGGAAGTCCACAACTACAGTCAGGACTTTGGTAAGGACCCCCACACCTCTCCCTGTGCCCACAGTTATGGCCTCCTATTTCTGTTTACTCATAAGGGTGCTAATTCATGGTGGAAACCTCATCCTGATTACTTCATTCATGGCAACCCAACCAACCACTTCTCAAGGATCTGTTTTCCAATATCATCACCTAGGGCCTGTAGATGTTAGGGAGATCCATCATTCAGCCTCATCCACAGCAAGTTACTCACTCCCTGCCCTGCTGGAAAATGACAAAAAAAAAACAATAGGTAATTCCAGGTGTCTTCACAGTCTTACCGAGAACGGAGATGACAACCGATAGGAAGGTAAGTTAACACGTGTAAGAGCTGTATGTCACCAGTACCTGGCGTGCCGTGCATGTCTCAGCCAGGTAAATGGTTCCTGTGGGATGCAGTGGGGATGGCGGAGTGGAGATGCAGAGGAGACACTGGGGAGATATTGGGCCCTGCATGACAGATGCTGTGCCCTGTGTTCAGACGAGGAAATTGGAAGGCAGATGCGCCAAGTCGGTTCCCTTCCGTCTCCCAGCTCAGCCTCCATGGCGAGCAGATGTGCGCAAATGACTCCCTCCCTCCTGGCAAGTTCACCTTCCCCAAGGGTTGATCCCGTGGCTGGTAGATGGGGCGCGTTAAATCCCACCTCACTGACTTCCAATCACTGAAGATGAAAGGTGGCACTGTCCGGCATAACCACAGCCAATGTGACCACCACTACACACAAAGGACTTAAAAAATAAAATAAATGTATCCAAGGGCCAGTTGCTGGTGGCTCACACCAATAATCCTCGCTTCTCAGGAGGCTGAGATCTGAGGATCCATGGTTCAATACCAGCCCAGATAGAAAAGTCTTCAAGAGACTCTTATCTCTCCAATGAAGCACTACAAAGCTGGGAGTGGAGCTGTAGCTCAGGTGGTAGAGCACTAGCCTTGAGCAAAAGAGCTCAGGGATGGTTCCCTGGCCCTCAGTTCAAGCCCTAAGGCGCACACGCACACGCACACACACACACACTCAAATGTAAATAAAACTAGATGTTAGCTTTAGAGTTTCTAGCGTCAGCTCCTCAGTCTTCACTGGTGACTGGAGGCCACCATTTTGAACCACATTCGCAAGACACTTCTCATTATCACAGGCAGTTCTACTGAGCAGGGCCGATGAAGAGATTGCTATGTTATGCTCTCTATGGAAGGAACTGCAACATACAAATGAATTTGATCCTTCAGATGGGCCCCGATCATCCTCTGGTCCCTGAGAATTCTCTCCACCTTACCCCCATATCCCACTCAGCTCCTTTCTATCCTAGTGTGGAAACAGGAGCTCCCCTCCCCAACCCTGCCCCACATCCATTCACCTGAGCCAGGAAAAATACATCCCTCACCCTTCTTTCTCTCTGCTGCTGCTGCTCTCAGCTACTTTCTTTCTAAGTATTTTTTTTTCCTCTCTTCAAAGACAGAATCCTTTTCATCCTTCAGATCTCAGCTCCAGCCATATCTTCAACCACTCCGATCACCCTGAACCCCACGCTGTATATTCTTCGGTAGCCTGCTCCTGAGTGTGTGTGCTCATCACCAATATCAGACTAAATCTCAGGGAGGGACCATGTTTCCTTTTGCTCACCTTAGCATTCTTGGCACCTCCACTGTCCCTAAGCCAGGCAGGAAGCCGTATCAATAAACACATGGAAGTGTTCTGGGAAGTTTCACCTGGATCATACCCAGGGAATACTCAAGACAGTGTGGCCAGGGTTGGGTAGGTTCTCCATAACCAGCAGCTACTACCCCTAAGGGGGGCATTGCATCCAGTTATAAAGCTCCCGTTATTTGGCTGCACATAAATGCATTTAGCCCTGTGATTCCTGTCCTTAGCAGGGTAACCTCTGAGCCATGGCTTACTTTCTAGATACCTTCTACTTTACATGGAAGGTGCTTTTCTCTGAATGAACTAAAATACCCTTTTCAACCTGCTTTCGTGAGACATAAAAAAGACACAGGGGAGTCTATGGTGATCTGAGCCCAGGAATCTTCACAGTCTTGCAGAGAATGGAGATGACATCCAATAGGTTATCCCTTCTCAAGTCCAGACAAGTAAGGAAGAACCAGGTCCAGCCCTAGCATGTACATCAACACAGACAGGAACACTCTACATGAAGCAGAACTAATTTCCTAGCATGAGGCAACAGCTATGGTATTCTCCGAGTCCAGACTGTGGGTTATAGCTATAAGGAATGGCAATCCCAGCCCAGGTTATTGATAACAGATACAATCCGTTAGGTAGAGACGTGATTAACACTTGCAACCAATTAGAAATAACTAAAAAGGAGCTCAATGGCATGAACAATAACGGTATCA
Source organism: Megascapheus bottae (assembly GCF_031878675.1). NCBI lineage: Eukaryota > Metazoa > Chordata > Mammalia > Rodentia > Geomyidae > Megascapheus > Megascapheus bottae. The sequence goes on along the minus strand of NC_143533.1, from coordinate 2,952,536 downwards.
GCCTGGAGTGGTGGAAGGATCTCACAATGGTGTTATTTTAAGTGGGTGGGAAGTAGGGAATTGCCTGCTCTCTTCAGAACTTCCTGTTTTCTTTCTCACCTTGGGAGGGAGAGGAAGTCAATCTGAGGAAATACAGACAGGGGGAGCCCAAGGATGAAGACACGTGCCAGAAGGATCTTTTTATGATATGCCAAAGTGCTACAAGCTGTTGTGGGGAATGAGGAGAGGAGTAGGGAAGACTGTAGAGCAGCTATGTTGCCCCAAAAGACAAGATCTAACAACAACAGTTGCCTTTCCTTCATGGACCTAACTCAGAGCACACATTTGTCACGATCTTTTATGTTTCAAACACCATAATAGAGGCTAGCAACCAGACTGGGAGCAAGAGAAGCTCAGTCCTTGACATATCAGAGTGCCAACTTCTGTAGCCCTGACTGTAGAACCCTGCCCAAGATAGTTACCCATCAGAGCCTCCAGGAAGAAAAATAAAAGCTCTGGCGCACGTTCTCTCTCCCTCCCTCCCTCCCTGCCCCCCCCCCCCCCCCTCTCTCTCTCTCTCTCTCTCTCTCTCTCTCTCTCTCTCTCTCTCTCTCTCTCTCTCTCTCTCTCTCTCTCTCTCTCTCTCTCTCTCTCTCCTCTGTCACACACACACGCACTATGCCCAGAGAAAAAGCAAGGAAATGAGTAGGAATTCCAGAACATGAGACCCAGATACAACCATCTTATGGTATTTTATGGGGAGTAGAAAAATTAAAGTATGCAAAGAGACAGCCAGGCATGGTGATGCATACCTAATGATCCCAGTTACTTTGGAAACATCAACAGGAGGATGGCAGTCCAGACTGATCTGGTTAAAAAAAAAAAGGAAGATTCTATTTTTAAAATAGCTAAGGCAGAAGGGATTTGCTTGAGGTGTGGCTCGAGTGGAGTGGTAGAGGGCTTGCTCTACCACAACTGAGAGGCCTTGACTTCAAACACCAGTATTTGAGAAAGGAAAAAAAAAATCATTCACAACACTTCTGTAAGGCCTCTGTGGTAAGGAGTTAGCTACGGGGCAGGTTAACAGGAATCATTTTCCATTTTTTCCATCGGTACACCAAACTCAGCTCACCGAATTCCTCTAGTTCTTCCTCACACAGAATCTCTTATTTCAAAGTCTTTCTGTGGTTTTGATTGTTGGCTAAAACTTGCTTTACTTAATGTCGATGTCAGTATTTCAACTGTTGTAAAAGCATATTCTACACTTTGAAAATTCTCCTGGGAGTTAAGTTTCCTTTGCTCTCAAAGGCAGCTTGATTCACATTGTTCAGAGATATACTTAGTTCCCACCTGGTTAAGTTTAAAGAAGGAAATCATAGAGTTGTCCCCCTTCCTGAATCAGAATCTTTCTAGAACTTGGGCTATGTCTAATAGGGGCCTGACACCCAAACCTGGCCAGGTCTGCTTTTTGTCACCACTTTTGTGTTTATCTGGCACCATCTTTATGTCATGTTTAAACGAAATATGTTGTGGCTGAAGTGCCAGTGGCTCCTCCAACTCAACAGGCTGATAGCTAAGGATCACAGTTCAAAGCCAGCCTGAAAAGGAAGTCTGTGAGACTCTGACCTCCAATTAGCCAGCAAAAAGTTGCAAGTGGATCTGTGCCTCAAGTAGTAGAGCGCCAGCCTTGAGGAAAAAAAAACAAGGAAGTACAAGGGTAACACTCAGGCCCTGAGTTCAAGGCTCAAGACTGGCACCAAAACAAACAACTAAGGGGCCGGGAGTTTGGCCTAGTGGTAGAGTGCTTGCCTAGCATGCACCAAGACCCAGGTTCAATTCCTCGGTACCACATACATAGAAAAAAGCTGGAAGTGGTGCTGAGGCTCAAGTGGTAGAGTGCTGGCCTTGAGAAAGTCCAAGGACAGTGCTCAAGCACTGAGCCCAAGCCCAGGACTGGCCGCAAATAGTGCTGAGGCTCAAGTGGTAGAGCTCTAGCCTTGAGAAAATCCAAGGACAGTGCTCAGGCCCTGAGCTCAAGCCCAGGACTGGCAAAAAAAAAAAAAAAAAAAAAAAAGATTGCATGTTTTTGGGGTCGGGAGTTTGGCCTAGTGGTAGAGTGCTTGCCTAGCATGCACGAAGACCCAGGTTCAATTCCCCGGTACCACATACACAGAAAAAGCTAGAAATGGTGCTCTGGCTCAAGAGGCAAAGTGCTAGCCTTGAGGAAAAAGCCCAAGGACAGTGCTCAGGCCCTGAGTTCAAGCCCCAGGACTAGCAAAAAAAAAAAAAAAACAACTAAACAGTTTATACAAAAAGTGAAATAAGCCAGGTGCTAGTGGCTCAAACCCTGTAATTCTAGCTACTCGGGAGACTGAAATCTAAGAATCGTAGTTCAAAGCCAGCCCGGGCAGGAAAGTCTTTGAGTCTTATCTCCAATGAACCACCACAAAACTAGTAATGGCACTGTCATTCAAAGTGGTAGAGCACCAGTCTTGAGCTAAAGAGCTCAGTGACATCACCTAAGCCCAGAGTTCAAGCCCCATGACCAGCAAAAAAAAAAAAGTGAAATACATACAAAGAATGTGTGTGTATACTTGTGAGTCTCCTGACTTAGTCCTAAGTGTTACTTTGTTTGACCTAAATTTAAATCTTCACTGGGATACACACACACACACACACACACACACACACACACACACACACACACACAGGCAATGCATGTAACTAGCTACGTTTACCATCTGGTATCAGGCTGGTGTGATGACATGCCTATAATCCTAACTAGTCAGAAGATGGAGACTGGGAAAATCTCGGGACATGCCAGGACCTCCTAAAAATTTACTAACCCCCTCCATCTCACCCAGTAACTGGATATGTGACAGTACCCACGTGCCATCCATCTATATAACACAAATAGGAGGCCTGCAGTCTAGGCCAGCCTGGGTACAGCTCCAAGACCCTATTTTTCCCAAAGATAACTACAGCAAAGAGCACATGGAGATGTGCTCAAGAGCTATAATATCTCAAGGCTCTGAGTTCAAGCCCAGGGACCACACAATAAAAGCAGTTTCCCTTCTCTGCTATTTGCTTGTTTTCAACACACTGTCTGTCTGTCTGTCTGCCTGTCTGTCTCTCTCTCTGTCTCTCTCTCTTCACCAGCATCAGTGGCATCTCTTTCACATAGCATGGTTTTCCTCCACAAAACAGCTTTCCTACAAAGATATATCATCATAGATTTTAGGACTCCGTAGGAAGCCAGAATATTCCAGGTCATTGTTGGCTCTGCAGAGCTGGGGGCGGGTCCTGTCTGCATCTTCTCTTCCCTGCGTGGCTCTCGACTTTTCCAACCACAGTCCTGTCTTGGTTCATAGGGACATGATTTCCCCCCCCCCAGCTGCCTAATATAACTGTTGTTCTATTGGTTTTTGTGTAGGCCCTCCCCGTGGATGACCAAGTGGTTTCACGAAGTCACACATCAACAATATCTAGGCCGCTGCCCAACTCAACATTTACCACACTTTCCCAACCCATGCAGAGGAACCACAGACTCCCGGGTCTTTTGAGGCCCAAAACTTAACAGAAAGGAAGCAGCACAAGATCTGAGCCTTTCTAGATAATGCCCATCTACCCCCAGACCTGCCCACCTTGAAATACTGTGTTTACGCATTGTGAAGATAACAGAACATTCTTGCTTCCACAAAGAAATATGCTTCCCTTTTCTTTGTTTTATACAAATAGAGACATCAGTGAAGGATTAAAAAAAAAAAAAAACTTGACTGTGTTCACGCTAAGAAAAGCAACCATCTAGGTTAGGTTTGATGAAAAAAAGAAACGCAATAATTAGTACTGCGTAGTCATGTCCCTAAAGATGTCCTTTGGGAAAGGGGTGCTGGGTGGTCCCCAACTGACAGAAGAGGAACTGCTTCATTTCATGGTGGGGGCGGGGGCAAATATAGGCCCAGGGTTCCCAAACTCTCTGAGAAATGGGACACATGGGTTTTGTGTAAGGTCTCCTTAATCAAATCCGGGAAATGGAATGTAGATCTACAGGTCATGTGTCGCCCTTTGACTGCCCACATTCTAGGTCAGAGGCCCTAGATCATTCAGGCCATCCTTCTTAATCCTCTTTCTTCTAGGAAGTTGTGACTTACCCTTGTTTGACCCCAATTCAGTTCCAGACTTTACTCACCACTACCTTGGGGGAGTCAAGGGAGACCATTTCAACCCTCTAAATCTCCATTTCCCCATCTCACAAACCACACATCTTACAAAGTGCTTTGTCAGTAGCTGGAGCTGGAGACCCAAAACATCATGGTTCGAAGACAGCCTGGGAGAGAGAGGGGGGGGGGGGAAATCCATGGGACTCTTATCTCCAGTTAACTAATAGAAAGCCTGACATGGAGCTGTGGCTCAAGTGGTAGAGCACTAGCCTTGAGCAGAACATGCTAAGGGCAGACCCTGAGTTCAAACCTCACTATTGATAGAAGGGGGAATAAAAACGCTTTTGGGGAATGAATGAGATCCTCATGATGTGAAAACACACAGGCCAGCAAATGAAAGCACCACCAACCAGGAATGGACAGTTAGTTATCAGGAAACAAGCTGACCAAAGGATCCACCAGTGGCTTGTGGGAGGAGACTTGAGCTGTCAAAGCAGATAATCATGGCCTGGACATACCTGACTCTTCCCAAATCCTTTCCTTAGTGAGGCTGTGCAAATTCACATCATGGAGAAAGCCTCCTGGACTGGATACACACAACAGAAAGGATCTAAGCAGGCTCCGTTCCCAGTAGAAGTCCGCCCAGATCCAGTCCCTTTATCATCAGGAGCAACCCACGCCTTTGTTAAAGTCTGGCTTCCCCTTTGGCAGTTGCCATTTTCCACCAGGGGCCCACTACTAAGCGATCATGTTATCATACACGACTTCCTTGGAGGTCAAGTTACCATCTAATTGAATCTTCTTTGTGGGCCCAACATATGTCAACATGGTATTTTGCTAAGAAAACTCATAAAGAAGATTGCCGGCTGTGATACGACTCTCACTCTGTAATGCCGTCGATCTAATTGTTTCCAGAAGCAAACAATTAAACAGTTTATGAGAAAAACACTATTTGTGATTGCTGGCCCCCCTCCCCCGCCCCACGCACAGCTGCTTGCTATGTAAGGCAGTTGAAGAGTGTCTGCGGTAGATATTCAAGTACTGTATGTATTTAGCAATATGGCGCCTAAATGCATCATCACAGACCTATTGGGGAAATAAACAACGTTCAAGTGTAATTTTTGGAAGACAAATACTCAATACTTCCATTGAGTGTATGGTTTTGCAGTGAGTGGTTAATCTAAGACAATGAAGAGAGAGAGCTGTGGTTGCACAAAGCTACTGGGGGAAGGAAGAATTGACTTTTTTTTTTTCTTTTTGGAAGAGTACAATTCTCAAGCCAGCAGTGACCTTTGCTGCCTGTGTGTGTGTGTGTGTGTGTGTGTGTGTGTGTGTGTATCTTTCCCATCTGCCTATCATCCATGCACAAAAAATCCTTTGATCATATGGATCTCATCTCTTCATCACAACCACTATGATTAACTACTGAACTTTCCCCTTGCTTTTGCACAACTCTCAGATCTCATGTTTCATGTACAATGGCCTTCCTTACCCAAACACACACACACACACACACACACACACACACACAGTATTTCCATTTCATACCTTCAGGTTATTAAGAATAATTTTGCAACTGGCCCATCAATTGCCCACTCGCAACTGTAAAATTTATGCAAACCTAGATACACAATGCCAAAGAGAAGCCTGATAAAACTCTGATCTGATCATTTGTAAACCAGAGCTAGTGACTGAGACCCCAGAGAGTCTTTTATGAGACTTCTCTTTCTGTGACATATTTTTAATAGAATAAATGTAACACTATATTTCTACATTCAATACATAAATCCTTTGGGGAGAGGATTCCTAAATACAGTTAGTCTATTCTTCACATATTTTTTTTAAGTTTTGATACATAGTTTCTTTAATTTGAAAAGATTTTTATCTAAGGACTCTACTTATTAACCAACAGTTTCCAAATTATTTGGCACGACCAACATTCTTTCTACAATCTGCCCCTTCCATCCCATGTTACTCATAATCTTACCTTGGATTATGTGATATAGCCATGTTAAATGCATGTGTGTGTTGGTCCTAGGGCTTGAGCTGAGGGTTTGGGTGCTGTCCCTGAACTTCTTTTGCTCAAAGCTGATGCTTTACCCTTGTGTCACAGTTCTACTTCAGCTTTGGGGGTAGTTTACTAGAGAAAAGAATCTCATGGATTTTCCTGAACGGGCAGGCTTTGAACCACAAAGCTCAGATCTCGGCAAACTGAGTAGCTAAGATTACAAGCAGGAACCACCAGTACCCGCCTTAAACTTTTTTTTTAAATGTCACAACTTGTGACATGTTTCTTTATAGAATTAATGCCCCCAGAGAAGTCCTTCCTTAGTCCAATCTCTATGGATGTTTCCAATGCTGAATTATTCCCTGGTTTAGATGCCTTCAGAACAGCCCAAGACTTAATCTTGGGATAAATCTTAATCTTGGCAGTGATGAGGCAGATTTAAAACATGCAAGTCACAGAAACACAGTGGGAGGCCATTTTTTAACCCAATGTGATACAGAGCAACTCCAGAGAGAGTTCCTTTCCCTGCCACCATGGGTTAGGATCACTACAGAGTTCAGCAATCTAGCTTTTTGCCAACCCTACCTTCCAACAAACAGCCCAACATTCCCCCAAAATACCGCCTCTCTGTGCACACCAAATAGCAGTGGTGGAAGACATGAAAGGCAATTAGATTTAAATCTAGTTCTGCATGTTTCCCACCAGCCTCACCCTCCCTCCCCAACAAAGACACTCTTTGGTGCAGTAACAAATACGAGCCGCCATTTAGCACCATGTGAAGCCGGAGCGAAAAATGCAGATTCTCTTCGTGTAATTCAGCTACCTGATGGCATTTCAAATTCCTGAAAGGGAACTCTAAACACAGATGACTAACAAAAAAAAAAAAAACACCCGGAGTGCTTTGTAATTATTTATATGTCATTTCTACATAATCAATGTCACTCCAGAACTCCTAAGGCTTAATTCTGTGCTTTGTGTAACATTCTCTGACATTCCGTGAGCCCAATTATAAGGATTTCGAGCCTGGGCTCTGTCTCTACCACCTACTGCATTTTCTTAGAAATGGCCAGAGTGAAAGAGCATCTCCATAATTAGAAGAGATGAAAGAAAACCAAAGGAGGCTGCACATACCAGTACACACACACACACACACACACACACACACACACACACACACACACACACACACACATCCATCCACAGCCATGCACAGAGGAAATGCCTCTTTTATAAAATGGAGATGATATGAACAGACACAAGCCACCACCGCCAGCCTGATTTTGGCCAGGACCTACACAATCGCTCTCTCTTGTATCGTTGTAGGTCTCAGCATGACAGATGCCGGAGCTGGGCGGTTTTAAGCATCCTTCATCAATTCTTTATGTCTCCAGGAGTACATCAAGTGGCAGCTTCTTGGCTCCTCTGAGGCCTTACTCTTCATCACACTACCGGGACTCCCTGCAAATTAGCATTCTTCTCCTCCTGCCTGCCCTGCCCTCAAGTTTTCAAACATAACAACAATCTAAATGAAATAATGAGAGAGACTCATTCTAATGCTGCAGAGGGGATTGGTTTATGGTGAAGGCACCAAAGAGAACTTAATTGAATCCACTGGAAAGAAGGGAAGTCAAAGGGAACAAGCAGGGGTGGGGGGGGCACGGGGGGCACGGATGCTGCACACAACACCCAGGCCAACGCGTGGGAACCTGAGTATTCATGGGAGAAGAACTGTGCAAGTGTGAATGCAAATTGCTTCCCCATATGGAAACTCAGCCCAAGGGAGGGACACCTCAGCCCAAGGGAGGGACACACGGGTCCTGGGAAGGGGCCTCAAGTGCAGAGTACTCTGAGGTAAGGGTGTGTGTGTGAGTGTGTGTGTATGTGCAGATACCAGAGCTCAAACTCAGGGCCTGAACATTGCTCCTGAGCTCTTTTGATCAAGGCTAGTGTTTTGCCACCTGGAGCCACAGCTCTATATGCAGAGCTTTCTGGTGGTTCATTAGAGATAAGAGTCTCATGGATTTTCCTGTCCAATCTGGCTTTGAATCAGGATCCTCAGATCTCAGTCTCCTGAGTAGCTAAAAGGACAGTCGTGGGGTACTGGCACCCAGCTCCTTCTGACTTTTTGGTGGCTAATCAGAGATAAAGAGTCTCATGGACTGGACTTTCTTATCCAAGATAGGTGCAAATCTCGATCCTCAGCTCTCAGCCTCCTGAGTAGCTAGAATGACACGTGTGAGCCGCTGGCACGTGGGCACTCTTAAGTTTTTCAAGCGCTCCATCCGCTCTTGAGGGAGTAAGAGCTGTGAGTGTTCAGACACACAGACACCCGCGTACCTCCACAAACCCCAGCTCTACATCACTTCCATCATGGACAATGGAGTCTCAGTGCCCTTCCCTAGAACACAAGATGGTAGTTTGTGGCCAACACATATAACCCAACCTTCCAACACAGGGATCTGTCTCTTTCCCAAGGGAATCTACAAGTACAAGCCAACAGAGGTTGTTCTATGGTAATAAAGGCTGCATGAGTTTATTTTACAAGTGGCCAGCAAAGTTACCTGTGCTAGAAATCCAACAGTAGACATTCACACATAGTGATTCCTCTGTGACTGATTGATTTACGAGCCTTGGTTTCAGCATCTGAAAAATGGGACTGAAACTAATACCTATTTCACAGCATTCTTTGGAGAGATGGTAACATATATCAATAACCACAGTCAATGCACCTGCACTCACTTCTCTCTCTCTCCCTCTCTCTCTCTCTCTCTCTCTCTCTCTCTCTCTCTCTCTCTCTCTCTCTCTCTCTCTCTTTCTCTCTCTCTCTCTCTCTCATGCACACATACGCACAGACACACACAGACACAGACACACACACACACACACACATTGCATAATTTAATTGTTAACAACCTCATAGGGTAGAGTGATCATTCCTTTCATAAAGTAAAAATAAAACATAAAGAGAATGATAACTTGCTTAAACACAGCACTTAAGAGGCAGGCTGTGGATTTACGAACTTGAACCCCAGCCAGTAACGCTGTGTCTTCTTACAAAATAAACCTGTCCATAGGTAGACAAAGCATACAGGTAGTTCCTAGAACCTACTTAAGCTTAAGCAGTATTTTGGGGGGGGGTGGCTGATGTCTATAATTCTAGATACTCAGAAAGCTGAGATCTGACGCTTGATTGATTGCTGTTTGAAACTAATTCAGGCAGGAAAGTCCATGAGACCCTTATCTCCAATTAATCACCTTAAAGCTAGAAGTGTAGCGGTGGCTCAAGCGGTACAGCACTAGCCTTGCAGCCAAAAAAAAAAAAAAGAAAAAAAACCTAAAAGACCCAATCCCTGACTTCAAGTCCCCAGTGCCAACACAAAGTAATAATAATAGTAGTAGTAATAATAATAATAAAGGGAAGCATTTTTTGCTGCTCACATAAGTTGTTAAAGAATTTGATAATTAACAGACTCAGACTTGGGGAAAAATGAATTTTCCTACCCCTCCCATGCCAGGTGAACTCTGGGAAAGTCTATCCACCCTTCATCATCTCCCAGCTATCAGAAAACAGGAAGAATATTCATATTGTATATTTCACATGCCAAAAAGATTTCAATTTCACGCCGTGGTGAATCTTAGAAATGCTCCCTTTAATCCTGTTTTTATTCTAAACCAGCAAAAAATACTTTAATATTTCCTAATGGAGTATACATTTATTCATTCCTACCCATCTAATGGCAATTTATGAGAAGCCAGGCAGTAGCCAGTACGATAAGCTTGAAGCTTTGGTTCCAAAAAGTTCAATCAGTTAACCTAGGATAGCAATCACAACCTCAGAATGAATAACGATGTAGAATAATATTTGGATGGTGATAAACACTTTTTTGCATAGAAAATTGCATTATCATGTACAGTATCTCAGCTGGATATGTAAGTGTACCAATAAGGATGTCACTTCATGCATTTTTATCATGGAGCTTTTTTCTTTCTGATTTGTAGATTTCCAGAGGATTCTGCACCAAAGGGAGGAATCCTTAATGTTTGTGTAACTTCCAATGCTCTCTCAGATGTTGGGGGTAGATAAGGGAGGAAGAGAGAGGGAGGGAAGGTAGAAGCTGGTCTCTGCTGCTTCTGAAAAGCTGCCTCTACACACTTTTCCAGGAGTTCTTCATTCCACTTAGCAAAATGGTGGAGGGGGGGCAGAAAGCCAGCAATGCACAGTGCGACCGAGTTCTTTAAAGAAATGGCACTGAAAATAACCATCATGTCATTTTCAGCTAATGGGACACAGTATGGGCTCATTTGGAAAGGGGGAGGGGAAGCAGCATGCATCCATTAGGAAAGAAATACTTACTCCCTATGTGACCACAGCTACCCCATAGTGCAGCCATGAGCCAGTTCCACTGGGTCAAGAGCCCAATATGGTCTCCTACACTTTCCAAGGGATCACCCCGGTTCCAGACCACCATTAGGGAAGTATAATTCTAAATAATACTAGTGAAAGATAACAGTTCTGCCAACCCCATCCACCAGCACAAGTGGTGCCTCAAAAGTCTCCTACTGATGGGAAGGAGGAATTTAATTCCTAAATCCCACCAGCTTCCATGTTACAGGGGCACATGTCGAAGCATTCCAATGCACGCAGCCGCTCGCCAATTGACAAATTGAGCTAAGAGCATTCTTTCAGACTCAGGAAGGACGAGCTAACAAAAACCCTCTCTTCCTCTTATCACCCCACCCCCACCCCAGTATCGCTGATCTGGTGCTTGCAAGTCTCTAGCTATGAAATGTCTGCAATATAAACTCCCCCTCAAAGATGGATATTCAGGGCTCGGGTATCAGATGGGACACTGAGATGTCCGTGTGAGTTGGCCTGCTGTTCAGGCTCCGTGGCTCACTGCGCAGGCACTACGGTATCAGTCAGACCCAGGCTTGATCCAGATCTATCAGTCATCCTTTCTCTGGGTGTCAGCTTCCCTCCTCTGCAGGAGGAGTGCAAAAATAACAGCTGCCTGATAAGCAAGGCGAGCATTAGAGATGAGGAAGAGATGCCAAGGCTTCGAAGATCCCACGCCACAGTGAGGGCGGCTGTTACATCTTGATTCTGAAATATTAATGGTCTGCTTTCCCCAAGCAAGGAGTCCTGAGCAGCTGCTTCATGCCCTGCCTAGAGACAAGGGGCTTGACCTGCACACAAAGAACACAGAGCTTGGAGCCGCCCCTAGGGCGCTGTCCACAGCTGACTGGTGCTGAACTCACTCATCCTCTTGAAGTAGCAATCCAGGCTGTGTCACTGCTGTGCCCATGGTTGATGGCTGATGACTGGAGAAGTGCAGAAAGATTAATCCACACCGGCCCTCAGCTTCCTCTCACTTCTTTCCTATGGAGTGTGATGGTTAACATCAACTTCTGATCCATGGCTTGATGCCCTCCTGGCTTTCTCCTCCCTTCTCCAAGCCCATCGTGTTTTTTTCCCACACATAGTCCTGTGCCTCTGCATGCACCAATCACTTCCTGATGCTCTAATCCCATTCTCCCCCAGCGAATACCCTCCAGGTCTTATGGAAGACCATCTGGGCAAAGCATCCTGGGATCTCCTCAGCTCTATTCCCTTCTTGAGCAGCCACCTTGCATGTAACACATTAAAACATGAAAGCTTGTTATGCTCAGTGAAGTTACTTACAAATGTCTGCCAGGTACTGCCACTGAAACAGGTATTTCCATGGGCAAAGGGGATTCAATGATGAGAAAAAAAATGGTTCTGCCCTCAGAGGCCCCTAGTCTACAAAGCAGACACAGAGAAAGCTGGGAATAAGTAATTAAGTCCACAGGACAACTGCACACCAGGCAGTCAACCTGGTAGAAAACAGGTAGGAGAGCTGGAATCTACTCTAAAACCAGAGGATGAGTCAATCAAGGAAAAACGAAAGGACATGGCCTATTGGCAGACACTGTATTCCAAGATCTGCCAATGTATTCTAATATCTGCCACAAATAATATCTGAAACATTGTCCTGCGACATAGTAGAGACCGATAAAGAAAGAAAAGCCAAATGAACACAACTGAAATGAGCCAGAGCTAGTTTTTTTAAAAAAAATCCAGAACACTTGCATTGATGAATCTTAAATTTTAATTGATATGCAAGAAATGAAATATGATTTTGTGAGTAAAATTCTAGACAAGATAAAAAAATAAACTTACACTTGCAATGTTAGCTATTTAGGAGGCTGAGATCAAAAGGCTTCAGTTTAAAGCCAACCTGGGCAGAAAGTCCACAAGACTCTATCTCCAAAAAAACAACAACAACAGCAACAAAAAGCTGGGCTGAATGCATGACTCACAGTGGTAAGAGTGTGAGCCAAGCAAGCAAGCTGAGCAAACACTCAAGAACCTAAGTTCAAGCAACAGTACACACACACACACACACACACACACACACACACACACACACACATTTTTTCTTTTTCCATATATTTTTATTGTAATTAATAGAAGGGTTACATTATATTCACCAGATAGAAGGTACATTACGTCACAAACATTGATACCCTTTCTCATGTCTTGGTCTCCATTTCCCTCTCCCCCCACCTCCACGCCTCATGTTGTTTTCCCCCCTTCCCTATCCGATTTCAAATAACCAAATATGCATACATACTATATATTAGATAAGAAGGTGAAATACTGTAACAATATGAGATAACCAAGGGACAGCAAAAGAGATGAGAGAGAACATAGTACATTAAGGACAACAATCACTTACTATATGGCTTTTGTTTCTATATCCTGGAGGTTCTTTCATTTAGCGTCATACTATATGGCCTATGTATCTAGGTTTTTTTCTACTGTAAATCTCTGCTTGGAGAGCCCAAGGTTTCTACTGATTATGACAAATGAGGGAAACCATTGAGCCTATGTTCCTTTGAGTCTGGCTTACTTCACTTAATATGATTTTTTCTAAGTCTTTCCATTTCCTTACAAATGGGGCGATGTCATTCTTTCTGACAGCAGCCTAGAAATCCATAGTGTATAAATACCACATCTTGTTGATCCACTCATCAACTGAGGGGCTTCTGGGTTGGTTCCATATCTTTGCTATGGTAAATAGTGCATAGTTGTGCTAGTGCATTTAGTATGTCCTTGTTTGGGTAAATGCCAAGTAGTGAAATTGGTGGGTCACAGGGGAGCTCTATGTTTAGTCTTTTGAGGAACTGCCATACTGCTTTGCATAGTGGTTGAACGAGTTTACACTCCCACCAACAGACACACACTTTTTTAAAACCCTATCTCAGGCTGGGAGTTTGGCCTAGTGGTAGAGTGCTTGCCTAGAATTGCATGAAGATCCAGGTTCGATTCCTTGGCACCACATATATCAAAAAAGCCAGAAGTGGTGCTGTGGTTCAAGCAGTAGAGTTCTAGCCTTGAGAAAGCACGAGGACAGTGCTCAGGCTCTTGAGTTCAAGCCGCAGGACTGGCAAAATAAAAACCCTATCCCAAACAAGGTTTTAAAAGTTTATGTCTCTTGAGATCACCAAATTCCGTATGTGTCAGCTTTGTGACACAGCTGACCTGTGCAAACAAATCCAATGCCAGGGGATGGGCATAAAGGTGGAGGATTAAGAACAGAAATGATAAACTTTCTACCATTGGCTAGAGGACAGTGTTAGAATGTAGACCTCATTTGTATTTGAAGAAAGAGGACAAACCTGAGGTGACACCGCACCGAGTGAGACGTGATCAAGGGCAGAGAAAAATGTCAACTGAAGGATCTGTGGCTATTTAAACCAGAGAAGGGAGTGATGAGGAAATGATCTAAAGCCAGTATGTTCTAGAATCATTAGAGCTGTCCCATATTGAAGGAGGCAGAGGGACAGGAGGAAAGAGACAGAAGGAGTCTGTACACAAAGTCAGTAGCAGTCCGTACATTCAAACATGCTGCCTTTACAGGATACGGATGTCCCTGCTCGCTGATTGATTCATTGATTTTTATACCTCGACTAGTTCCCAAAATAAATTCCTAACATTTTAAAGTGATTATGAGATAACGCTGTTGTGAGGGGTTTATATGTATAATTCATTTGACTCACACAAACTCTCTGAAGTCAAGACTATTATTATCTCTATTTTTATGGATGAGCAAATCAAGATTAAACAAGAAAAGGTTAAAGAACTTGCTCAAGGTCACAGAAGTAAGAGGTTCGATGCAAAGCCAAGATTCGAGACATGGGTTTTTGTTCATGTGTTCTGCTCCAGGATGCAAAACTGCCTTGTCCTCACTGAGGCTGGAAGTTCTCTCATGAAATCTTGTCCATGGCGGCAGGCTTCCATGGTTAAGCATTATCTGGCATGCTCAAATAGCCAGGATTCTGGTTTGTGCAACAGCTGACATATTGGCAATATAGTTGGTTGAGCACCTAACATAACTGGAAGATAGAGAAGAGCTGTAATAAAAACACAAGGGAAAAAAATGTACCACATCTTTAGCCATAAAGGAAATGCAAATTAAAACTACCTTGAGATTCAATCGCATTCCAGTTAAAGGGCCACCATCAAGACAACAAACAACAAAGGCTGAAGTTGCAGAGGGAAGAGAATAGACTAGCCTGGCACTGGTAGACGCCTGTCATTCTAGCTACTCAGGAGGCTGAGACTTGAGGATACAGGCTCAAAGCCAGCCTGGGTAGGAAAGCCTGTGAGACTCTTTATTTCCATTTAACTATCAAAAAAGCTGGAAGTGGGCTACAGTTTACATGGCAGTGTACTAGCCTGGAGTAAAAGGCTAGCTCAAGAATAGCACTCAAGCCCAGAGTTCAAGCCTTAGGACCAGGACACAAGTGCACGTGTGTGCATATGCACGCACACACACACACACACACACACACACACACAATACACTGTTGATGAGAGTATAAACCCAGTGCAGCCACTATGGAAATTCGTACGGAGGCTCCTCAAAATTAAAGCTAAAACTTCTACTAGCTCCACTACCCCTAAGTAATAGTCAAAAGAATGTACTTCAGCATATAAGAAAGATACCGCACACATATAAGAAAGATACTCACAACAGCTAAAGATTGAGTTAACCTCTAGCTGATGAAAATATATGAATGTGGTACATCTTCTCTCTTTCTCTATATATTCATATATGCATAAAATGTGGTATACATTCGTAAGAGAGTATTATTCATCCATAAAGAAGAGTGAAATTATGCCATTTGTGGGAAACGTGGGTTCTGTGAGAAAAGTCAAGCTCAGAGAAACAAACATCATATGTTTCCACTTATAGGCAGTGTCTAAACATCAGGAAAAATCTTAGTAAGACATGATTGCAAAGGGGGGAGTGGACGGAGGGGAAACAGAGGGCAGGAAGAGGGAGAAAAGGACAGTCACGAGAAGGGAAGGAATATTCTAGAACTACGTTATATGTGTATGTGTGAAAATGGCACAAGAAAACTTGCCCCCGCCTCCAAAAAAAATCTACTACAGAAGACGATGAGAAGGAAAAATGGCTAAGAAAGCAAGTATAGATGGAATGAATCTGACCAAAGTATGCATGCTGTTAAATATCACAACAAAACCCTCTGTGAGCTAAATTTATGCCAATAAAACTGTTTTTCAAGAGACACATTAGATACTAGAGGCACGCATCTGACAGAAGGGTCTGAGCTAAAAAGAAAGAATTAAAAGTCATTATTCAGGAGTCAGATATGGAGAGGATCACAGTCATGGCTAGCTCAGGCATAAAGTGAATGAATCTTCCTTGCACCAGTCTAAGTGTGGGTGGGAGTATGTAATCCCAGCTACAGAGGAGCTACAGATAGGCCTGAGACTGGCCCTGGAAAAAAAAACAGATCCTATATGAAATAATAAATAAAAGTAACTTAAAACAACAAGAACCGAGGGCATGGCTCAAGGGGTAGAGCGCCTGCCTACCACATACAAGGGTCTGATACCAAGCCCTCAGTCAGATAAGATTACCATCACAGAGTTTTCACATTTGAGAAGACAGAAAGCACAGAAGGACACTGCCACACGTGGAAGCTTAAACTATGAACCAAGTTAGCCCAGCAGGCAGAACATGAAAATGCAGAGCAGGTGGCAGCCACACACAGAAATAGCATAATGCTGGGTAAGACAGTAAGTACATGGCACTTTGTGAAGGCTGGATGATAAGAAACATATGTAGGAGCCTGATGTATCCGTTTCAAAGAATTCTTGAGAAAACGTTTTGAGTCCTCTGTCGCTCTTGCTGACTAGAAACCTCGTCACCCTTATTCTTAGAAATGCTCTCTGGCCATCCATCCTCTGACCAGCGTGGTGGATTTAGAATGGACTCCCCACCTCTATCCCTACACAGGTAGAGCAAGAGTCAACATGTGAACTGAGGGGGGGGTGGAATTCCAGGGAGGGGGTGGATAAGAAACAGGCTGTGGGGGGAAGGTAAGGGGTGGGGATCATCTCAGACAACACTGGGGGGAAGACTGTATATAATCAAAGCCAACAGGGAGCAAAGCAGATTCACAAGGCTTTGCAAGGTTTGTTTGGTGACAGAGGATGGGGAGGGGGTGTTCTGTGATGCCCAGATTCACCTTTAGAATATTCGCATCCAGCTATGTAAGCAAATAAATTCTCTCTTTCATTTGGTTTCTGTCACCTGCCATGGAGAGTGGAAGTCCATGCATCATCTCTGTGTGTGTTGAGGGCTCTGTATCACACACACACACACACACACACACACACACACACACACACGCACACACTTCTGTATGTAACCAGATCTTATCATGAACTCCCGGAAAACAAAGCTGCTCTCCTCCCCCACCCGCACACCCAACATTCACCAGCTACATTCACGATAGAAATAAAACCATCGCTCATCCTGGATCAATTAAAGGAAGAAACACAAGCTCTGGAGAATAACTTGGTATGGTTACACAGATGACAAAGTTGTCTTTCTTTTTGTTCCCAAACCTCCTGGCTCTAAAGTTCAAGTAAGTTCAAGTAAGGCTTCTCCAAGTGTCACCCATCTGGATCCATTCCCTCAATCTCACTATACTGCCGCCCCTCCTCCCTTCCCTTCCCCCCCCCCCGGCTTTTCTGTTACCCTGAATATATTCTTTCAGGAAATGCAGAACTGGTACTTAAAAATCAAATCTTGGCAAGGTGAACGCGTTCCTTTATGCGAAAACAAAACAAAAGCGAAAAAGACTGAGGAGTACATCATTTAAAGCAATAAAAGAAAATTTATGATCCATCTCCTGATTTTTTTTTTGTTCAGATACAAAATGAGAGAGGAAAAATATCTGTGTGTAATGAATTTTGCAGCATTTCTGAGAGTCCTAAAAGGAAAGACAGATGATTTAGAAAGAGGAATCCCTTCCACTCAAACACTTAGTGCAAAAGTAAAGCGCGAGCGTGCACACACACACACACACTAACTCTATGTCGTGCAGCCAAAAGTGTAATTGTGATGGATTCCAGAGAAAAATGAAAAAAAAAATGAGAGCCCAGAAATGGGAAGCCCTTTGGTGTCTTTTCAACTGTATTTATTTAGATAGTCTTCTACCTGGGATTCTTAGCAAACAGACTAAAAAGGAAGTAATGGCTGGGGAGAGGTGAGAAGCTTCATTCACTTTGCAATTAAGAATCTGAGCTTTGCAAAGCAGAGAAAACGTGAATTCCTGTCTTCCCCTGGGTTTTCTCTCTTCCGAATCGCCCTTTTCCTCGTCTGCACATGGAACAGGTCATATTCTTAAGAGATGTATTGGTAAGAAAAAAAAAAGGATGGACATTATTCATTATAAAGGAATGTGCATAATTTTACTTTTCTTATGAATTTTATATGAATGACATCAGCCATCCTGAAATTAAAATACCACTTCCATCTACATCAGCCAGAACACCTGAGATGCATTTGGGTCTCTGATCCTACCGATCTCAGGTTAGCCAAGAGAAAGTCACCGTCTGTGAAAAGAGCCACTTGGAGCCAAAGACGTTGGGGGTTCATTTCATTGAAAACTTTGTTCAGTGCAGGCAGATACTGATGGTTAAGAAACTGACTCACCTGTCATCCCTGTTACTTAGGAGGCTAGGATCTGAAAAATCTCAGGTTGAAGCCAGCCCAGGCAGAAAATGCTGAGATTCTTACCTACAGTTAACCAGCAAAAGCCAAAAGTGGAGCTATGGCTCAAATGGGAGAACACTAGCCTTGAGTAAAGTAACTCAATGACAGAGTCCAAGCCCTTAGTTCCAGCCACAAGACCACTATAAAAAGAGGAAGAGGAGGAGGAGGAGGAGGAGGAGGAGGAGGAGGAGGAGGAGGAGGAAGGAGGGAAGGAGGGAATGAGGGAGAGAGGGGAGAGAAGGAGGGAGGGAGGGAGGGAGGGAGGAAGGAAAGAAGGAAGGAAGGAAAGAAGGAAGGAAGGAAGGAAGGAAGGAAGGAAGGAAGGAAGGAAGGAAGGAAGGAAGGAAGGCACCTGTGGCTTGGAAAGAATGCCCAGCAACTACTGGCCAATCTCCCCGAGTCTTGTTTGTCCTGTAGGAAGCATTCGAGGGGCACTGTGCCTCTGAACACTTCGAACACAGGAAAATGATCAACACTGCGTTATGTTTTTCCTCCTTTGTGACCAAAAGGCCTGTGAACCGAAAATTAGAGCCTCAATGAAAGCTCAAGGGGAACAGACACCTTTCGATAACCAGCGTCATCATTTCCCTCACGGTTACCGTCCACACACAGACAAGGGATGTTCAAGCAGTCCTGCTCCACAAAGCAATTTCCAGGAAGCAATCAGGGCAAGACACCAGCCATCCAATTCACTTTCCCTCAGACAAGTGATGTCATTGCTTCTCAGGAAACAAGCCCAGGGATTGCAGAATCAAGAGGACAGCTCAGTAACCACCAACCAATCTTCAGAGTTCACTTTAAAAAAAAAAAAAAGGTATCACTCACACAGAATGAATGTAGGAAAGAGGGAGGGAGGGAGGGAGGGAAGGAGGGAAGGAGGGAGAAGCAAGGAAAGTTAGGCAGAGGTTGTCATCCATCTAACTGGGGAGCTTAAGATAGACAATTATGTCTTCATTTACCCATGCATGCATGCATGCATAAAATAAATATGAAATGCATTCATTCATTCATTCACAAAATAAATATTAAGTGCATGACTGTTCTGACTTCCGGGATTCTAGTGATAAGCAAGACAAAGCAGTCCTTACTCTCATTAAATATGCCTGATGCCTCTGTGTGTGTGTGTGTATGTGTGTGTGTGTTTTCTAATGAAATGATAAAAACAAAAAAATAAGGCAGAAGAACAAAATAGAGTATTAGACAGTGATGGTGGCTCAGAGACACAGACAGAGACTGGCCTAGGTAAGAGAAAGTGTACCACAGTCTGTGTGTGACAAGGTACATTCTGACACACAGGGGACAGAGTGACAAGAGGCAGACAAAACACTACTAACACAAAGGTTTTAGGGAAGATGCTGTGATTAGCACTTGGAGTGGGGGTATTTTTATAGTGTGAGTCTATCCTGGGTACCACAGGACATTTCCAGGCCTTTCTCATCCATTTAACAGTATCTATAGTTTTCTAGGCACCAGTGGCCCATGTCTATAAGCCTAGCTACCCAACATGGGAGAATCGTGGTTCAAAGAAGCCCAGGCAGGGAAAGCGTCCATGGGACTCTTATCTCCAATTAACTTCAGGAAAAGACGTAAAAGGAAGAGGAGAGGGAGGAAGAGGAAGAAGAGGGGGAGGAGGAGGAAGGGGGGAAGGAGGAGGAGGAGGAGGAGGAGGAGGAGGAGGAGGAGGAGGAGGAGGAGGAGGAGGAAGAGGAGGAAGAGGAGGAGGAGGAAGATGACAACAACCTTTCAATGGTACAAGCCCTGGGAGATTGAGTACGTTCAAGGACAGTGCCCAGGCCCTGAGTTCAAGCCCCAGGACCCGAAGCAAATTGATATTGAGATTCCATCTCACTTCCATCAGAATGGTTGACACTGAGAACACAGACAATACATACTAGGAGAGGAGGCAGGGAGAAAGGTACCCTTACTCGCTTCTGGTACAAATGGAAATTTAGTGCATCCACTATGGAAATCAGCATGGAGAGTCAAAGAGGAACAGACTGGAAATAGAAGCACTATTCAATTCTACTAAAGCACAGTGAATATGTGTCCAGAACAGCATAGAATTGAGATAAGATTATAGCAGCACTATTCACCATGGCCAAGCTATGAAATCAATCAGGGGCCCAGCAACAAATGGACAAATAAAACTAGATAGACGGGCAGGCAGGCAGGCAAGCAGACAGATGGAGTTAGATATATACATATAATTTTATATGGAGATAGTAATATAGCTATAAAGAGATAGATATTGGTATATGTATCTATCACAATGTTGTTTATGATAAAGTATTACTCAATCATAAAGAAAAAGTATGTAGATATAGATATATAGTCAAGCTATGGAATCAACCCAAGACCCATCAACAAATGCATAAAGAAAACCAGAGAGAGAGAGATAAATAGATAGATAGATAGATAGATAGATAGATAGATACGTAGATAGATAGATAAATATATATCAAAGTACTATATGTAATATATATATTAAAAAGTATTATTCAGTCATAAAGAAAAATCACAAAGGAAATGTTATTACATAATTTGCAAGACAATGGATGGATCTAGAGGTAATTCTATTAAGAGAAATAAGCCCAACTGATGAAGTCAAATCCTACGTCTTCTCTCTCATATGCAGACCCTAAATATCTTTTTTTAAATGAATACTAGAAAAATAAAACAGAGCAACTCTTCAGAGATGGAAACGAGTGAGGAAAGAGCAAGTGATTGGAGGGTGAAAAGACAGAGGCACTTCATACATGTGTATGGAAATAGAACAATAAAACCTATTACAGTGGCTTAAACGGTAAAGGGTTGAAAAGAAGCAAGGGCAGGGGTGAATTTTATTAAGCATATGCTAGGTGTGTGCAGAAATATAGCAATGAAACCTGTCTGGACAATTAATATACACTAATAAAAAATAAAATAAGAAGGCAGAAACATCTTGAGGGGGGTAGGGAGGGGAGCTCAGGGATAATAAAGGGGTGTGCATTGAGTATCTCTGTGAGAGACACAGGCTCGCTAGAACAAAGAACAAGACTGCCGTGGAGTGGGTGGCAAGCAGGGGACACATCCTCTGGGGAGGATGTGAAAAGGGTCTGGTTTTGCCTGAAATTTCCCAGAGTTCTTGAAGCAACAGCTCTGTTCTGATGTACAAACGAGAGTGGGTGATGGAAGAAAAAAAATATATGTCTCAAGATAAGGACGAAGATGCTCTTTCAATGAGCAGGAGATCTAAAATGCTAAATGCAAAAGTGGTGCCGTAGTTTAATGCGTGACATTTTATTCTTAGCGAGCGCATGAAGCAGGGGCGCATGGCATAAACTCGAGGAAATCTGAGAGCATCTCTGCTCCTGGGAGTGGGGGTGGGGGAGCAGCCAGGGATTCCCACGTGAGCTGCATGACATGAAATCCCCACAGTCCCCCTCGCAAAGTCCACGTCCTGCCCCTCACCTTGAGGATAAGTGACACTAAGCAGCATGGGCTGCCTTCTCTTTTCCAGGGAAGCACACACCATGGTGTGAAAACCCAACCTCAGGCATGTGGCAGCTAGGTGGAAGTGAATGATTCCTTCAATCGATTAACTGGTTACAAGATCTTAGGCAAAGACTGAACCTCGGAGCTGGGTGCTGGGGGCTCAGCCTGTCATCCTAGCAACTCAGGAAGCTGAGATCTGAGGATCAACGTTCAAAGCCGGTCCAGGCAGGAAAGCCCATGGAGACTCCTCTCCAATGAACCGCTAGAAAACCAGAAGTGGTGCTGTGGCTCAAGGTGGTAGAGCACTGGCTTTCAGCAAAAGAGCTCAGGGACAGCACCCAGGCCCTGAGTTCAAGCCTCATGACTGTCCAAAAAAATAAACAACCATATTTACATTTATAGGTCTATAAATACGGAGATCAGTGCTATTAAAGTGTGAGATACCCTGGTAAAGCCCTTTGAACAATTCAGATACATTCGATCACAAATGAATATTAAGAAGATGAAACACATTCTGCCTAGGGTGTGGGTATTAATGAGGAAGGGATGGACAAACAGAAAGTGAAGGAGGGGAAGGGAACGAGATCCAAATGCCTTCAGTCCCTATGTGAAAACAGAACAAGAAAGCTTGCTGAGACTGGATTGGGGAAGGGAAGGAGGGAGACTGAAAGGCAGGTTTCGTCTGATCAAAACCCACTCTACGTATAAATAGATATGTCAAAAAATGAAGCCCCTGGCACACCTAATGGATGCTAATTTTAAGAACACACAGAAAAGAACTCTATCTATCTATCTATGTCTTTAGAATATCTATATGTGTGTGCACGTACGCATGTGCACAGGCTTCCAAAAATACATACTATACAGCCTCTCCAGAAACCTAATTGGCCTCCTTCAAATATGGAGATGCTGTTACATAATCAAGGTTGTGTGGTATGATTACTTCCCAACGTGATTTCTTGAAGACTCCTCAATATCTGGACACACAAAATGTACATGGCCCCCTCCCATCCCCAGTTCCAGCCATCTGTATGGCCCCCAGAATACCAGCAGGAGGACCAAAGCATATCCCCCTTGAACAGCTAGAAGAGAAACCAACGCAAAATGCAGCAACGGGACTGAAATGGTTCCTCCAGAGAGTTTGACTCCCTAGGTAGAGTCTGATGAATGTATGTGGTCCCTGTGGGACAGCCAAGAAATACAACCCTTTGATTTGTCTCAAGCAAGTCTTCAAAGCTGTAGATAATAAGAGCAAACCTTGTCAGGTGCTGGTGGTTCATGCCAGTGATCCTCGCTATTCAAGAAACTGAGCTATGAGGATCATGGTTTGAAGCCAAGCCCGGAAAGCGCCAGTGTGAATCTTATCTCCAGTAAAAAAAAAAAAAAAAAAAAAAAAAAAGCTCAAAGTGGGAGCTATGGCTCCAGTGGTAGAGCACTAGCTTTGAACAAAAGAAGCTCAGGGATAAAGCCCACGCCCTGAGTTCAAGCCCTAGGACCAGCATTAAACGAATGAATGAATGAATGAATGAATAAGAACTCTTTTTTTTTGTTTTCTGAGCAGCATATGCCTGCCTGATCTTGAAGGAGTGAGGGGTGGCAGTTGGCAGTAAAGGGCTTGCTTTGTAAGCCCAACCTGACCAACCCCCCCGTACTTTCTGAAGAAAGAATGTCCCTCCTGGCAAATCTAAGAGCCTTTGGAATAAACATCCTTCCTGATAAATGCCCTTGCCTTCCTGAGAAATTTGGCTGCACCAAACAGTGGGTGCCAACAAAATGGCCCATAATGGACCCATATTTTTGTGTGCTTGGGACTCTGTATTCAACAACATCCTTTGACCTCTAGGAGAAAAAAAAAAGGCCTCAGAGAAGTGGTTCATGTGGGTGAGAACTGGTTCTGGGCATGTGTGGTAAGACTCTTCAATACACTGGCTAGTCACCACGTCTTGAGATTATCTCTGGCTGGCACAACTTAGCACATCATACTTTGTGAGAACAAAGCATACTCAGATTCAGGTGCGTGTGGCTCGACTCTTGAATCTCCTGGTTTCAACTTTGGGTCCTTTTCATATGTACCTGGGCTGGTGGTATAGTATGTCTGCCTGCTTTCATTGTAATGAACTAGTGTGGTGAGTCCTGGGAGTCCCAGCAAAATCATAGAATTCCCAAGGTGGTCTTCATGACCCCCCTCCTCAAAACACCACACCACACACACACACACACACACACACACACACACACACACCACTTACCAGGCAAAGGGAAGGAGGTGGGGTGGAAGGAAAGGAGGGAACAAAACTGAAATAAGAAAACAACCCAAGAAATTGCTCCAGTCTCAAATTTTGTATTGTGTGAGCTCAAATTGTCAACAGGAAAGAAAATGCCATGTACACAAGCTCCTTGGAAGGACACCGAAAACAGACAAGAATCAGAGGCTGCCGTAGAAGGAGCCAGACATAATTTACCACTCTAGCATGCTGTCCCAAAGATCACTCTGCCTCCATTCTCCATCCCCCCCACACCATACAACCACTAACCTTCGCCTCAGAAAAGTAATAACTATTCCATTTCGATGAAAACATCCAGTTTCTGAAATAAAATAAAACTTCCCAAAGCGATCGGGAAGAGACTTGAACAAATTATAGCATTAAATAATGTCTCTCTCTGTCTCTCTCTTTTGCTGTTGTTCCTTTTCTGTGGTTAAATAAGAGGATCAAACAGATTGCCACCCCTTCACAGGCCACCAAGGCTACTGTGCCATTCTCATTGAATGCTCCATACCTAGAAGCCAATGCTGGAACCTCGGCAGCTTATTCATATCCTTTACCCTTCTCAATTCATTGAAAATCACTTCAAGCAAAAATCATTTGAAAGAAATTACCTCTGTGTATTACGCCACGAGCAGTGAAAAATGTCCCACGTGAGACTGGATGGTCCCGAAGCAATAAAAATTCTGCTGAAGTGTAAGATGTAATAATTCAGGGGGAAAAGAAATCCCCACAACCACCAGAAGAAGACAGAAAGGGAGTGAAAGGAAAAGAAAAAAAAAATCAGAGGATCTCAAGTCTCTTGTAATGCAAGACATTACTAATTTGTACTTGGAAATCTGTCATGGATGGAAATCCCAGAGAGGAGCTTCTCTCTCTGCTTTGTCCTCGCCAGCCTTGGTGGAGTGACTCAGTGTAGCTACACTTGATCAAAAGGCAGTCAGACTCCAGGTAGCACTGAGAGCCAATCTGCATCTACTCCAAGCTATGGGAGTTTCTCAAATGAAGTGACGCAGTGTGATGTCACAATGACACCGAAAGTACAGTCTCGGAGAGGGTCAATATACAATCCAGAAAAACGCTAACGGGCTTTAAAAAAATTTTTTTTGCACCAGTAAATGTCTGGGGACCATGTTTCTAAGCACAGTGTCTCAATCCTTTCCCAGAAAGTCTCTCTTGGGTTTCACCTACTAAATTTCTACATTTACTGTTTCCTCATCTTGCTCTTTAATAAGGCCTCATCTCTTCAGATTTTTACTTGATACATCACTACCACCACTACCACCTACCCCCCCCACACACACACACCATTTCAGGGCTGGAAAACTCTTAAGGATATGATGAGAAAGAGAAGATAGATCATGAATGAACACTATTGACTGCTTAAAAGTTGGGAGGGAAGAAGGGGAAGGAAGGAAAGAGAAATTGTTTTTATCTTTTGTGTAACACTTATTCTAAATGCAAACGCACACCTGTCCTCCCAAAAATGCCTCCGTCCGGCTCAAAAGCAAGACAGAAGCAACCATTGTCCAGTGGCATACTCCTGGAATCGGAGCTACTCAGGAGGCTGAGATCTGAGGATCACAGTTCAAAGCCAGCCTGAATAGAAATGGGTGTGACTCTTATCTCCAATTAATTCTAGTCTTTAGTAGAAATAGCCCCAAGGTCCTGAGTTCCAAAACACTCCCCCACCCTCACCCCCACCCTCAGTACTGGCACAAAAATGAATAAACAAAAATAAACCATAAGCAGACCTATGTAAGCAGACCTATGTGTGCAGAGCCTGGATGTTGGGAAGGAGCTATGTCTTGAAAATGATGCTGTGCAAAAGCATCAACAGACCAGATTCACTGGAGCCCATGACAGTCCTTACCACCGAGGATCCATGAGGTGTCCTCAAGTCGAGAAATGGAAATGCTACATTCCACCTGCAGCATGCATCCAATGGGACTGTGGTGATGCTAACGTCACAGGAGCAATTTCAGCCCCTCTCTCCTCACGGCTGAGGGAGGCCACCCATTCTGCCTGCCACTCAGTCTCAGTGAATTCAGAGAAAAGGGTTTCCACATGTGATAGCAAGAAGAGCCAGCCACATTCCTGGACACTCCTGGCAAGAGTATACATATTGACAGAGGCCTCCGGAAGAGAAATTTAGCAATTGGCATCAATAGCTTTTAAATGTTCACCCTGCGACCCAGTTATGTACACCCAGAAGTTAATCCCAAGAGTGTGTGTGTGTGTGTGTGTGTGTGTGTGTGCACTTGGGTGTGTGATGTGCATGGGTGTGAATGTGTGTTGCACATGCAAAGGCATGTGTGCTGTGTGTAAACATGCAGGTGTGTGTACGTGAATGTGTGTGTACATGCATGTATTCGCCTGTATGTATGAGTCTCCATTTATACCCATTTTCTCACTGCAGTGTTTTAGAACACTTTAAGCATTTCAAATGTCCTATTGTGGGGCCCCAGTTAAATATATTATAATACATGCCATCCAAACAGCAGTACACAGCCAATAAAATTCATAGGGTAAAGGAATAGTTTTCAAACTGTGGGTCACAAATCATTACTAGAGGGTCATGAAACCAATGTAAGGGACCATAGCCAGCTTTTTAAAGACAGAACACAGTACACATGGTAAGAGTAAGTCATTTTGTGAAATTGTTTTGTTTGCTTTTAATGCACGCATGTTTATACAGGGTCATTATATAAAATATTATTTCTTTCTGTGGGGCACAGACACTTTTGAAAGCCACTATGGTAACAGAAATCTTTTAAAAACATGTGAATATATCAATATTCTCTTTACAAGGAGGAAAAATGGAGGCAGGCTGGGGGTGGAGCTCTATAAAGCAACAAGTTTGTGACAGGCCTTGGTTTTAATCCCCTGTGCTGCAAAAAGAAAAGAAAACAAAAGAAAAGAGGGGTGAGATATAACTCAGGGATAGGATACTCACTCAACATGTGTGAGGTTCCTAAGTTTTGATTCTTAGCATCACAGGACAAAAACAGAAGGAAAAATAGGAGCTTAAAAATCTAACCACAACATGGTGCACATGGCCTCTACCTGTAATCCTAGCTACTCGGGAGGCTGAGAACTGAAGACCAAGGTGTTTAAAACCAGCCAGGACAATAAACTCTGTGAGACTCTTATCTACAATTAACCAAAAAAGTAGAGTGTTTGGTCCAAGAGGTAAAAAACCAGCCTTACATGAAAAAGCCAAGCAATAGTATGAGTCTGAGTTTAAGCCCCAGAACCAACATACATATATGTACACACACATGCACACGCACACACAAATCTAAACCCCAAATGTGAGATAATACCAACCACCCTACATCGATTTATATGGGTAGAGAGAAAAATTCCGTGGAA
This sequence comes from Megascapheus bottae, assembly GCF_031878675.1. Lineage (NCBI taxonomy): Eukaryota > Metazoa > Chordata > Mammalia > Rodentia > Geomyidae > Megascapheus > Megascapheus bottae. Next base: position 2,925,154 of record NC_143533.1, on the reverse strand, counting down.
AGCAGGACTTTAGAAGAATATAATTTTTCTCTATATCTTTTGGTTATGGTCCAATAATTTCCTGCAATTATTATAGTAGAAACTGGGAAAAATAAAAGACTATTTTTTTTTCAGTGCAGTTGTGGTAAGTAAACAACAAGAAAGAAAAATGGAAAACAAGTCCAAAGTGTATGATATCCAAAGGGAAAGCCCTGACTTGAAATAAAACCGGGGGGAGGAGGGTGGAGAACACTTAATGAATTTTCTACACAGTGACCAGTGATTCCAGCCACCAAATAGCCTTCAGAAGTTATTAGGTGTTAAAATGCCCCAAAACTCAATACACTCATTGACTTCATTCATAATGAGTTAATGAAGTGACCGGAGAGTCGTGACCTCTTCTAATGGAGGAATTTTATGAGCCAGTTCTTCAGACTCAGGTGGTCTCTTCATTACTAAAAGAACATGGATCCATTAGGTAGGAAGTGGAAAGGTGAGGATGCCTTTGTGTGGAAACATAATCGTTAGTGACTTTGTTTTAATTTTGCTTCGCCAGACTAGAACCCTGGTGTGGATTGTGCCTGCTGGAATAGGTCACGGATAGGCAGTAAAATGCCTTCATTTCCTTCTTTCCCAAATCTTCCTTCAGTGTCAGTACAGCCTTGGCTTTCATACCATTTATATCCTGTTGAGGGAGCGAAGGGAGGGTCCGATAGCTACACGGGAGATGGTTCAGACTGATGCCCCAAATAGAAGAGACTGTTTGCTGATGGAAGTGATGGGAAAGAAATGTTAGAATCGCCTTCCCATGGCCTCTCAGACAATACCTACATAAAAGGACTCAAGGGCATTTGCAGAAGGCTCAAGGGCATGGCTCAGTGGTAGAGTGCCTGCCTAGCAATCTAGAAGCCCTGAGTTCAATCCTTAGTAGGACAAAAAGAGGACCGCGGAAGAACATGATGACCCAGGAAAAATAGAATCACTTCTAGGCTGCAAAGAACAGGCACCCTAGCTTTGCTGGACAAGACATTAAAAAAAGTCCGATGCAGATGGACAGACGCACATTTTTGAATGTTACTGAGAAATTTGGGGACCGAAGTTCGAACAAAGAGCTTACTAGTCATCCATTTTCCTGAAGATTTACAATGTGTCCCTCTATGTGTCCCACCTTGAACAATACTGGAGGGAGTGACCAATGTGGAAAATAACCACTGAACATTAGATAGATCAGGCTCCCCAGCCGGCGTTCAATGAAGACCTGAGGAATGAAATGCTCAAGGAGCATAACTAATAAATAACTACTCAGAACACCTGGATCCAACCTGTCTTCATGTCCACAAAACTTGGCTTCTCATTTTTTTAATGTCCAAGCCAGATAATTACTACTGCCAAATGCCAAAGAAAAGAAGAGAAGGGAAAGGAAGAGGAGGGGAGGGGAGAAAAGGGGAGGAGAGGGAAGGAAGGAAAGAAGAAAGAAAAGGAAGGAGAGAGGGAGGGAGGGAGGGAGGGAGGGAAGGAGGGAGGGAAGGGTTGGTCAAAGTGGCTCACACCTATAATCCCAACTACTCAGGAGACTAAGATCTGAGGATCGTGGTTCACAGCCAGTCCAGGCAGAAAATTCCATAAGACTCTTATCTCTAATTAACCACCAAAAAGCTGGAAATAGAGCTGTGTCTCAAATGGTAGAAAAGCTCAGAGAATAGAGCCCAGGCCCAGAGTTCAAGTCTCTGGACTGGCACCAAAAAAAAAGGCTGCAGCAATACATAAATAAATATAATAAAGTAAAATAAAATAAAACATCAGTATTAAAAACTATCTCTTTTAAATGTAGGCATATCAGGCATTATGAGTATTGATTTTTTTTCCAGAGCTGCTCATATACTATCTCATCTAACACTTCCAAGAAGTATATACTGTTCACACCCACATAGGAGAGAGGAGAAAATGGAGTCACACACAAGGTGATTCATCCAAGGCCACACAGCTGGCAGGTTGTTCAGTCCATACCCAGAGCCAAGGAATGGGCTCCACGTTTCATTTTGCCTGAAAGCTGCTCCACATTTCCAAGGGGCTCTAAACGTTGAGCAGACAGTGCTCCGTTCGTTCTTCCAATTGGAAGCAACTTGAGATGGCTTGTTAAAAATGCTGTGACCTTCCCAAGGCAGATGCCCTGGCTGTGTATTGTCTAAGAAACCAAGGCAATTTCCCACAAGGCCATCTTCATTTCTCACTGGCTGAAAAACAAAGCAAGACAAAAAACAAAAAAGAGCAAGAGAGAGAGAGAGAGAGAAAGAAAGAAAAATAAACAGGCAGGTTGTTTGGGCAGCCTGTGTAATGGACACGTACAAATAAAATGGCTTTAATAAAAGAATGGTGAGTAAGCACATCTATCAGTTAACAGGTACCCTTGGTAGACCATTTAACCTTTTATGCCATGGGGCCTCGGCTTGCCCTCTGAGATCTGGTGGCCGCCTGCAGATTTGAATAAGAAACCATGTGTATTGTAAAGCACACAAGGTGGCAGGCTAATTTGAGGGTAAACTTAGTGGAGTAGTTTTGTTTTCCCAATAAAATAATTGTGATTAGGTCAACCCAGTCTAAAGAGAATCCCCAGAAGTAATTATCAATACACTGGAGGTTTCTCAAAGCCCAACACTGCAAACAAGGGATCAGATAATTCTTTGAGAATTGGGGAAGGAGAAGGAAGGTCATTGAAGAAATCTGGTCATACAAGATGAAAGGGGGTGTCTTCCAGCAAATCCTTTCCCCTGGACCTTGTCTTCCATGCCTGCCTTCCTGCTTCGTGAATCTGCACAAGAGAAAATCCTACAGCAAAAACATGTGCCCAGAGTATAAAACACCCAACACTGTTTCTGTTTGTCACAGGCAAACATCTAGATAAACACTGTAAAATGCTTTTGCCTTTCGCCTCTCCTTCTCTTCCATTCTTCTCTCTCTCTCTCTCTCTCTCTCTCTCTCTCTCTCTCTCTCTCTCTCACACACACACACACACACACACACACACACACACATACACACCACAAGGACAGGTACAAGGCAACAGGAGCCCCTGTCCAGGCTTGTCTACGTAGAAAGGAGCTCTGGTTTCTAGTACACGAAATCCACTAGGCTATCTCATGTGGGCACACAAACAAATGCTCTCCTATCAAGTGACTCAGGTGAGCTGAGAGTGTTCTTTCATTTGAATGCATAAGAAAAAAAAAAGAAATATTGCTTGGAATGCGGGGGGGGGAGTATTTCATTGTTATACAGGCCATGTGACATTAGGAGAAATGTTTAAAGGTAAATTTGCATTTAAATGAAAGAAAATGTGATTTTTTGCACCCCAAAGATTCTCCAGCCTACATGAGGGTTTGCTTCTCCTTCTCTACCTTGGATGTGAACTGCTTCCCAAACACCCATACATCAAAGGTTTGATGGGCCTATGGTGTTAGTGGGAGACGGTGAAACCTTTAAGGGGCGGAGCCTAGGGAGAAGACGTTAGGTCATTGGAGGGCGTGTCCTCGATGGACATATTTACCTCAGCCTCTTCTGTCTCCCTACTTGCCTCCCAGAAGTTACATTATAAAGAAAAACTATTCTTTTTCCGCCATAAATTATGAGTGTACTATGTCTTCTTCCTCCTCCTGCCTTGACACCATTCCCTTACCACCCACTCTTCATCTAAATGAATAAATCTCTTCAGATCTCTTACCACTCCTGTGTGTCACTTCCTTTGTGGCAGGTCCTGTCACTTGCCTACCTGATCCATATCTCCCTCCCTCCCCTTTTTTTTCTTTCAATTCTTGCTAACAGAACTCACATTTCCTTTGGGCAGCGAAGCACTCAACTCCAGGATGACTCACAGCTGGCCCACAATGATCTGTTTACCACAGTCTGTTCTCCTTAGCAGTGACTCAGAGGTCTAACATTAGACAGACAGAGGCACGAGAACGGTCTACCTGGAAGTCTCATGGATGCTCCATATCCAACACAGAAGCCCCGATCTTTTTCTCACTGCTTTTCTTCTACTCTCCCAGCTGTTTAGCTAATTGTTTCAGGACTCAGCTGGGACTTCTATTTCATACTCGGTACCTTCACAAATACACCTTGGAACTTCAGCAATTGTGTGTGTGTATGTGTGTGCTTGAAATCAGGGCCTGGGTACTGTCTTGACCTATTATGCTCAAGGTTGGTGCTCTACGACTGTAAGCCACACCTCCACTTCTGATTTTCTAGTGATTCACTGCATATAAGAGTCTCAAGGACTTTCCTGTCTGGCCTGGCTTCAAACTGTGATCCTCAGAGCTCTGCCTCTTGGCTAGGTGAGAATAAAGGTGTCAGGCACCAGTGCCCAGCTCAGCTTACTTCCTCTACTCACACCAGACATCCCAGTCTAATGGTGGTCTCTTCCCCTGGTCCACCAGAACTTCCTGAGACTTTCCTTGCTTCCTCTCTAGTGTTCCTAGAGTTGCCATTTCACATAGCCTAAGGTTTGTATCCTGTCATATCCTTCCTTTGCCCAGTTCACCAATTCAGAAACTTGTGTGCTCTGACTCTCCACATCCCATGTCCCCCACCTCTTACCTCTCTCCCTTCCTCAACCAGAGCCAGTCCTGTGGGCCTCCCTGCAGTGTCTTGAATACACCAATCAAAGGCAGACATGAGAAAGGGTCTCTGGCTAGAATGCTGCTCACCTGTATTTCCACACAGCTCACTCCTCCCTCCCTTCCTTCAGCATGCAATAAACCTTTTCCACCTCCCTTACATCTTTGTCTAAGTTCCTTCTCCAGCTTTCTCTCATCCGCTCTTCCTTTGTTTTCACTGCATTTCCCATCACCTGGCAATTACACATCTGCCTATTGAGTACCTGTCTACCCCAATAGAATATACATTCCTTGAAACGGTAACATTCACAGCTAAAACACTTACTACATCATATTAACTCTATCGTGTATTCATATTTTTCAGTTATGAAGATCTTCCTATATTGTCCAGGCTGGCCTCAAATTTCCTCCTGTCTCAGCCTCCCAAGTAGTTGAGACCTCAAGTGCTTCTCAGAGCTCCTGGCTTATATATGAACAGATTAGCTCACAAGGCAGTTTATGTGTTCGTTCACTCTGGATGCTTCTTATCTAGATGAGTGTGAGACACATAATGCTTCTTATCTAGATGAGTGTGAGACACATAATAACTTATCAGCAGGGATTTTTTTTTCTGTCAGTCATGGAACTGTTTAAGTCCCTGAGTTAATCAGAGCCAGGGAATGGGCCAGTGCTTTTTGGCTCAAGACTAGTACTCTAACAGTTAAGCCACAGCTCCACTTCCAGTTTTTAGGTGGTTAACTGGAGATAAGAGTCTCACAGCCTTTTCTGCCTGGGCTGGCTTCAAAACTTGATCCTCAGACCTCAGTCCCCTGAGTAGCTAGGATGACAGGCGTCAGCTACCAACACTAAGCTGATCAGTGGACAGATGTGAAAAAAATGTATGTGATCTACCCAGATGCACCCAGCAGTGTGTCAAGGAAGTGAACTTGAATATTCTGAAAGGAGTTTCTCCTCTTCCTCCTTCCCCTCATCTTTCCTCTTCTCCTCTTTCGCCCCCCTTTTATTCTCCTTTCCTCCTCCCATTCCTTCTTTTGCCCTTTTCCATTCCTCTCCTCCCCTTCCTTCTCCTTCCTCTCTCCTTCCTAGTCTCTCGCAAACGAATTTAAAGAGCTGCCTGGGGGATGGGGAAAAAAAACAGCCCCACTTGCCACATTTCCTTCTTCCTTCTTATTTTCTGTCTGTGAGCTATGCCCACAACGGCAATTACCATGTTAAGATCAGCCACCATCCCAAACCCAACCACTAACAGAGACTAAAGTGAAGACACGAAGCAGCCTGGATGCATGCTTCATGCATCAATACACTGCTCAATCTATGCCTGTACCACCTGTGTGGATTTCTGGCTAAGTGAAATCTAAATGTCCTAAGTCACTCTTCATTAAGTTTTCTCTTGCTTATAGACAACTGTATCCAAGTTGACACATTCTGCATTTATCAACCTAAATTGCACATGGCGTTTGCTTCTCTGGTTCTGTCCCCTATCCTGCAAGCTTCACAAGATCAAAAAGCCTCATTATTGGCCCTTTCCGTCCCCTAAAACCATACCTAGGGAAGAAGAATAGGATGCCAACATTGACAGTACGTCTAAGAACAATATGTATCGGGTGCCTCTCTCCGCTCTCAAGATGTGAAGGCACCTCTTAAAAAGTCAACTCGACCTCAAGCTGTAGCTAAAATGAAATACTCTTTTCTTCTTTCCCCAGATTTCCATTCGAAGTATCTTCTAAGTGACGTTCATTCAGCATGGCTGAAGGTTGAATTCATTCAACATTCATCCCTCCCTCCTTTTTGAAAGCATAACTCCATAAAAGTGCCATCTCTCTTTTTTTTCCCCTCTAACAATTCTTTGCTTTCTTTACAAGTTCATTTTTCAGCATTCCCTACCCCACGTGGAAAACCTTCCTTGTATGGTCACATACCTGCTCCCAGTAAGAATAAATAACCTTGACCAGGCCTTCTGTTGTTGCCTTTCTGCTGATAAAATTTCAAACTTAGGTCACTTGTCTATCAGCTCAGAGGCCTACATCTACCGGCCTATTTGCTGCTATCTATACCTGGCTATCTCAAAACTCAGCTGCAAGTCAACATTTTTTTATTATTTGTTTTTTGTTTTTGCAACTGAACTTCCTATTTTATCTGACTATCCTGGGTCCAATGAAGATATCAAAAACCTATCTCAAACTAGTTTAAGGCATAAAATATATTGTCTCAAATAAGAACCACTAGAAACTTAGCCAAGACTGAACAGACTGGAGCATGACTGAGCAGACCGGATTTAGGAATGTAAGTAGCAAAAGAAGGGGTGTCTCTCTCTCTCTCTCTCTCTCTCTCTCTCTCTCTCTCTCTCTCTCTCTCTCTCTCTCTCTCTCTCTCTCGCTCTCCCCTCCCTACTTCCCTCTATCTATTTATCTATTTATCTATCTATCTCTACTTATCTTCATATTCTTTTTAGTTCCTTTAAACCAGGAGCAGCAATAGAAGTCCATCTCAGCTGCTTTGCCAACTCCAAAGGCATATCATGTGACCTCTAACCTCACAAGTCCATAAGCATCCTGTATCAGTGTTAGCTGGCCTTGGCCACTAAGCTGTCACACACACACACACACACACACACACACACACACACACACACACACACACACACACATTGTGCTCCAGCAGGCTAGCGGGGATCTCATCAGGAATATCTAACCAGAATCACACAATTTGGATTCACAGTAAATGGCAGAAACATTAAAGAAGTTTTCTATCCATGCTACACCTAACCCTCTCCTCATTGGTTCCCCTGATGGGGAATAATCCAACATAGTTATGAAGAGATGATTCTCCCATACAGGTACATGAGCCAGAAATGCAGGACACTACATCCTTTCCACTTCAGCTCCCAGCAATCATCCCAAATCGCCATCTTCACGGCCAGCTTTGTGGTCTAAGCCAACACTTAGACATTTGTTCAAGCCAGATCGAAGCTCTGGCCGTACTTCAAGAACCTCCAACATGTTCTTGCTCTCCTTTCTCCTCTAGGCTGGGACTGGGACTGTCACCTAGCCCTAACAGCTCCAGAGGAATGAGGATAGCACAGGTGGCCCAGGCCATCTAGGAAGCTTAGCTGAGAGGGAACTGAAACCCTCAGATTCACCTTTGTGGGTATGCCCCCGCCATTCTCTTCATCGGTCCCCCAAACTCCTATGGTGGAATCCTAATTCCAGCATTGCAGAATGTGGCTGCAATTGGAGAGAAAGTCTTTAAAGAGGGAATTTAGTTGAAAAGAAGTCCCATGGAGGATTTCTGAATGGTTTCTATAAGAAGTGAGGGTAAGGCCAGTATGCCTAGCTAGATATGTGTCCACAAGGGCATTGTCTAGTGTGTTCAAGGCCCTGGGTTCCACTACTGGCATGCATAAACATCCAACATTCAAGGGTCACATAGGAAATCAGCCTGCACTGAAAACAAAGTGAAAATAAAATCTTAAGAGGCTCAAGAAACTCTAAGGATATAAGTTTCCCAAGAAACTTCTACTGAGGAACCTTAAAGCACTCTTCAGGATGAAATAAAATTTACACACACACATACACACACAGAAGCTGAAAAAGAAACAGACTGCATGCAAGGCATGTGTGTATGCCTTACATATAATGCATATAATATATATGTATATGTACATAGCAAAACAGTGTGCGTGTGTGTGTGTGTATGTGTGTGTGTATTTATAAATATAAACATTAAAGCATTGAATCTGGCAAGGTATCTTCCCAGCGAAAAAGAGGATTTATTTTAATAAAAAGTCTCACAAAAATCACACAAAAAAATTAAATCACATTTAATTCTATCTTGAAGGCCTTACCTTTTGAGTGAAAAGCCTAAAATGGCATAGAAGAGAAGGCTGCTGTAGAATTTCTGGGCTACCTAGTTGTTACATTAAAACTGATCAAATGCCAAAATCATTTCTCCCTCTCCATTTGTAATGAATCCGGGCAGGAAGATTTAATGTGATGAACTGAATTTACTTGCTATTTGGAGAATTCTCCTGTAAAATACACAATCCCTTTAAATTTTCCCCAGCAGCTGCTAGGGGTTGCTAAGGAAGTGATAGAAATAGAAAATATTCTAAATAAATAATTAGTGATTTCTGAAGTGTGTGTGGAGGGGGGAGGATTTTTAGATTTCTTTTTTTTTTTTCAGGCTTTCCCATCTTAGAGACTGGACAACTCTCCTTTCTTACATCTCCTCCCTTGCTTGCTTTCTTCTGTTCTGGCTTACAAAACAAATGCAGAATATTCAAGCAGTGAGTTAGAAAAGGGAAATTCAGGGCTGAGAAATTCATGCCCTGATAGAAAGAGATTGTGGCCCAAGCTCTCTATCTGTGCACAAGGTGAGGGAACTCACAGTATGTCTGATGTATTGCGTTGTATTCCAGGGAAAGATTGCACTGAAACAGAAGTCTTGAAATCGACATCTGTTGTTTTGGCATCAGCATCCACTTCTTTTCTTTAATAACCATATTCTAGTTTTGCTCTGGGAAAATGCTCTGCATCTCATTCTCTGTCCCGCTAGGTAGAGCCTATCCCCCCCCCCCAGAAGGGTGGGGCCTCCATCCTCTTGTAACCCTGGCAACAGAGACTTTTGACTGATGCCTGGCATCAGTGAGATAGCTAATGAGATACAGGAAAGTGTTTAGCAAAGACTTCTGGGACAAAGATGGAAACCTTTTCCTACTTCCCTTGGGGGAAAAAGAATAGGGCTGGTACAAGGTGAGGTGAATCTTGACCATCAACTCAACCAGATTGGGTATGTGACCAGGAGATGACTAAAGCCCACCTCGGTGTGAGGGTTTTCCAGAGAGGATAAACTAGAAGGAGAACTGCACTGAATGTAGATGTCGGAGATAGGAAGGGGGGACAGGGAGAGAACAACAAGGCAGACATTCCATCCTCTCTTTTCTCCTTTTCCTTCCTCCTCCTCCTCTTCTTCCTCTTTCTGTATCTGTTTCTCCTCCTCCTCTTCTTCCTCTGTCTTTCTGTATCTGTTTCTCTCTGTGTCCTGGCCATTGTGAGGTGAGCTGTTCTACTCCACCTGGCGATCCATTCCATAAGGAACGGAAACCATTAGAAAAATAAATCATGCCTCCCCTTAACATGTTTATGCTGTGCATTTGAAAACTCTGACTAATACACAGCCACTTTATAGCCACACAGGACTAAAGTTTTAAGAATGCACCTCAGCAGTAAAATCAAACGGCTGAAAATAGTACTACTTAGCCCTAATTAAGCCGCACTTCAAAATAAAAATAACTTTAAAAGTTATGTAAAAACGATTCCCAGCCTCATTTGAGACATCTCAGAAACATGAGCCATTCGGTTACTTTTTTTTTTTTTTTTTTGGTCATGTTCAGTTTAGATATTTTCCTAGCATTTGTGCCAAAAGAATAGCAGGCAATCAAGATCTGAAGCTGAAACTAAGTTCTGAAAATGTTTTGTTTCTGTCTTTCATTTTCTCTTTTATTTTCCTATTCTGTGTATATGTCAGTAGTAGGGTTTGAACTCACAACCTTAGGCTCTCACTCAGAATTGTCTAGTAACAACTTCTCTCTACCAATTAAGCCATACCTCTAGACCTGGCTTTCTGCCAGTTAACTGAAGATAACTGCCTGCCTGGACCAGCTCTGAACTTCGATCCTCAAATATCAGCCTCCGTAGTAGCTAAAATTATAAGCATAAACCACCAATGCCTGACAGAAATACCTTTTTTTTTTAAAGATGCAGATCAGACTGTGATTTTTGAATGATGAAAGGTGAGAGAGAGCAAAGAGATAACACCTACAGGGAAGCTGGGAGCTTTCTGATTGGACAATATATGTGAATGACAGGCAGGAAGTACAAGACTGGTTGCTGTGTTTGAAACAGAGATAGAACAGTCAAGAGAGAGTATGAGGGCTTGTCAATTTACATTACCCTGCATATTTTCAGATTCTTTGGTGGATAATGCACTCATTTAAGAACCAGCTATAGTAGTATTTTCTCATGTTAAATGGTAACATAGTGCACTTGCTTTCTAGATTCCAATAGTCATAGGAGTGGTAGGACAGGAAAAAAAATATATTCTTTCTGCATCTGAACTGCTTCAGAAGGTGTAAAGGAGAAAAATGTCTAGCTATATTTGGATATAATTTTTAAATTGGCTCAATGCATCTATTTTAATACCTGTTTATTGTTTCCTAAAAGTGAACCTTGTGCAGTGTCTGCCATGTTAGGAGTTTGGAACAAATTACACAGGGTTAATCTAGACTGGGAAGGAGCTTGAAGTCAACTAACATTGGTCACCTCGTATGTCACTTTCTCTACAGAATGAGGGATTAAGAACTAAGAAGAAGCCAGGCACCAGTGGCTCAGACCTATAATCCTAGCTACTGAGAAGGTTGAAATCTGAGGGTCACAGTTCGAATCCAGCCCAAGAATACAAATCCAATATACTCTTAATCACCACACACACAAAAAAAAGGTGGAAGTAGATATGGCTCAAGTGACAGAGAGAAAAAAAAAAAAGCAATAGCATAAGGCCTTGGATTCAAATACAGAGGTACATGTGCATACACACACACACACACACACACACACACACACACACACACACACACACACACGACACACACAGTGTAGTAACTGGAACACAGGTCCACAAAACAGTAACACCATATCTGCCAGCATTTTCCCATGAAGGGAGCTCTTACTTCTAGTTGTGTATAAATGGTACAAAAGAGACTACATGGAAGAAAAGACATCGGAAAAAGCAGAGATCTAGCCAGGTGCCAGTGGCTGATGCCTATAAATCCTAACTATTCAGGAGACAGAGAGCTGAGGATTGTGGTTCAAAGCCAGCCCAGGCAGGAAAGTTTGTGAGATTCCCCTCGCCAGTGAACCGCCAGAGAAACTGAAGTAGCTCAAAGTGGTAAAGCCCTAGCCTTGAGCACAAAAGCTCAAGACAGTGCTGAGGGACTGAGTTCAAGCCCCACAACCAACAAAATTAAAAAAAAAAAAACTATGTAGATATATAACTGTAAGGTGTATTTGTAAACATACATGCAGGTGTGTATGTGAGCATGCTTAATACACATACACATGTGAACATACTCATCACACATACACGCTTGTACACTGGAGAACCATTTTCAGCTTGTGCTCCCTCCAACCTTCCATGCAGCATGACTGCTGTATAATTTGCCTTATGTAGAACAGAGACAAACGTCAGTCTTAGGTAAGCCACAAGTGCCATTTCCATCTGCCAACAGAAGATATTCCCATCATGCTCTACTCCATCCATTCAGCAAGAGACCCAGTGAGCCCTGGCAGTGAGATTTTCCATCCAGAATAAAACAGATAACAAGGTAGGTACTGTGAACACATCCAAGGGTGTGGTGAGTGCTAAGAACATCAGTGGAAAGATATGTATTGGTTCCCTGTTGCTGCTGTAACAAGAATCCACAAGTCTCATATCTTAATACACATTTATTAGCCTTGTGGTTTTGGATGCCTAAAGCCTGCAATGGGTCTCAATGGGCTAAAATTAAACTGTCAACAGCTATATTTCTTTAGGAAGTGCTAGAAGAAAAAAAAAGTCTTTCCATGAAAATCTCCTGCTTCGTTTTTAGAAGTTGCCCCACTTCGGTGTCTCTTGGCTCCTCTCTCTCCATCTTCAAAGCCAACAAGAGGTGACTGGGGTCCTTCTCATGCTGATATGACTCTTTTCCATCTTTCTCTTCCATTTGCACAATTTCTTAGGGATTATCTGGATTATCTGGGCTTATCTAAATAACCTGGGGGCCATTTCCTCCTTGTAAGCCAGCAGGTTGGCACTGAAGAATCTTAATTACTCCTGCAATGTAATTCCCACCGAATCCATAATATTCCCAGATTGTGGGGAACAGGACAACATCCTAAATGCCCTGCCCACCACTAAGAACACTGGATGCCCAGAAAGCAAGGTATGCAGGAAATGGAAATGATGGGCCAGCTGAGAGCAAAACAAAGGATTCTTCTTTCCATCAGTCCCTTCGCTTATTACATACTGCAGAGGGCCTCAAAGCCAGCTCTCCCTGTTGCTATTTACATCATTTTGGTTACAGAGGAACATCTACCCAATCAGTGGTTGTGAGATTAGGGAAGAGTTAATGCAGACTGTCAGGAGAATTTTCCAGAACTTTATGCAGTCAGCATGAAGAACGTTTGCTACCCACACTATAAAATAGTTTCGGTAAAATTAAACCTCTTAATCTAACTTTATGGTAAGAGTGCTTGTCCTGTATCCTGTATTTCAGATACTCCCTGGAGTGCAACACCCCAGAAAACCAATTACCTGAAGGAATTCAGGAAAACGTGCGTGGATTAACAACAACGCACATACGTAGACAAGAAAGCTCCCGGCTCAGAACCGTCATTCCCTACATATTAAAAAAAAATCACCACGAGGTTAGAAAAGGCTGTTGCGCCCATTTTAGAGATGAGAAAAATGAAGATGGACAGGCTACCTACTTGGCTGTGCAAGCAAAGAAAGGCAGAGGCAGAACCCACGCTCAAATCTTTAGCTTCTTTCTTCCCAAACAGTCAAACTGCCCGATGATAGAAGAGCTATAGTTGCACCCAAATATTCCCTCAGCTCCACCAGCATTCAAGCACAGACAAAGGTATAACTATAGCTACCGTGACTATAAAGCCACACAGACTTCTTTTCATTGATCCGTGTGTGTGTGTGTGTGTGTGTGTGTGTGTGTGTGTGTGTGTGTGTGTGTGTGTGTGTGTGTTGGTCCTAGAGCTTGAACTCAGCGCTTGGTTGCTGTCCTTGAGCTTTTTCAGTCAAGGCTGGTGTTCTACCACCTGAGTTCTTGTTCAACTTCCAACTTTTTGGTGATCATTGGAAAGAAGAATCTCATAAACTTTCCTTCCTGGGCTAATTTCAAGCCACAAATCCTCAGATTTGAGCCTAAGATTACAAGTGTGAGTCACTGGTACCTGTATGTTTCAGAGCCAGGATCTCACTGTGTCATCAAGGATAGCCTAGAACTCATTACTTCTCCAACCTCAGCCTCCTCTGAGTGCTGAGATTACAAGCATGCACCTCTGTACCCAGCTCAGAAGAAGGGCCTTTGAATTAAGTGGTTGGGAAAGGTCTTTCTATCTGGAGCCAGTCTCTCCAGATATAAGGGAAACACCAGCAGGTAGAGATCAGGGACAGAGTAGTCCAGGAAGAGAGAATGAAAACGAAAAAAGACTTCCGTGTGATGGGCACCCAAGAGAGAGCATTCCACTACCGCTGTGCTGTGAGGACAAGATGCTACATTGGCCAGTCTTGTCCTGATCTAAGGATGAGCCCAAACCATCTCAGCCCAGGGAAAGCCAAAGCACAGAAATGCCTATGCGTATTGCTGATTCCCTGATTGCGGAAGTCACACTTCCAGTGCAAAAGAGACCTGAGAGAAACACAAGGAAATATAGTGTATTCCTGGACACACACCTTTAAATAACAACTTCCCATCTGGGAGTCAACTTGTCTCAGCCCCCCAACCCTTCCCCTCTGCCTCTGTTTACAAATGTGTCAGTGAGTGTTATGTACCTATGGTCTACTAGCTGACATCAACCATTTGAAGGAGGAATGACTTATTCTGCTCCTGGTCCATGTTCTCTTAGCTGGGTTCATTCTGTCAGAACATCACAGACGTGAAAGCCTGATGGAAGAAGGCTGTTCACCTCATGGTGGACAGAAAGCAAAGCAGAGAAAGAACTAGGGATCAGGTATGATCTGCAAAGGCATGCTTCTGGTGAACTTTTGCACAATTTCCCACAGTGGATATCTAAGTTCGTGGGAGACATTTCATGTTCACCTAACACTTTCTCTCTCCTTCCCCCCTCCCCTCTTTCTCTTTCTCTCTCTCTCTCTTTCTCTCTCTCTCTGTTCCTGCAAAGACTAAACCAACTTTAACATCTGGAGCACAGCAAGATGTTCTTCTTCTCCCTATGATAACCACTATTTGGTACCTGAATCATCTTTTTTATTGAACCTATGATCATATGTGTGTGCATATAGGCATACATATGTGTACATACATATGCATACATGTATGAGCATGTGTGCACGTGCATGCGTGTATGCATATGCGTGTATGTGTGTGCATATAGATGTGTGTATGCACATACATGTATGTGTATGTGTAAATATGTGTATGTGTGTATGCACATATTCAACATTCAGTCTTCACCTTGACCGCAGTCCTTCTACCCTCCCAGTGAGGTATAAAGGCTCCCCTGTACTCATAGGCTCACAACACTGTTTGTGACTGAACAGAAATAATGGGCCTTCCCATCATTTTCTGTTAAAAAAAAAAAACAACAAAAAACGATGTAGGAAGTATGGGAACTCTAGATGAAGTACTGCATTTTGGTATTATTTATATAAGCAGTATTTTCTGTGCACATACACACAGACTACCCCCACCTCCATTTAGACAGCCAAGAATGTCACCAACAAGCAAACAAAATCAAAGAGGAAGAGAGACACCTCTCAGAATAGTATTAAAGTTCTGTCCTCACAAAACCCTTCGCAACGAGTGCAGAATTTATTCGTTGTGACTTTCGTCTTTTCATTTGGTCCTACACAAGACTATTTCCCCCCATTATATATTCAAAATGGCTACTTCAAGCTAACAGGGAACCTGTAGCTCTTGGGATGGCTACTTCCCTATCAGTCTCCTTAATGAATTCTATTAGCGTTTCTAACAGATTGATGGGGAGATTCTCTCTCTCGGGTTTTCCAAAAATAGAGGAAATTGCTTGCAAATAGTGATAATTCTACCTCTCCTTTCTTTCTTCTTTTTCTCACTTAATTGCATTATCTAACAATTCCTGAACAATGGTAAACAACAGATATTCTTATCTGGTTCTAGGTTAAAATGGGAATTCTCCCATTAAAACATTAAGGATGGTACTATCTGCTAGAATATTGCTTTTAAAAGAAACAGATGTTAATCGGATACCTTTTTTCAACATGTGTAAAACAAATCACAAAAGATGTGTATTGGGGGGGGGGGAGGGAAACAGGTACCAAGACATGTGAAAGGGTATCAATGTATGTGAATTAATGCACCTTCTATCTGGCAAATATCATGTAACCCTTTTACTAATTACAACAAAAAAAAGATGTGTATATGTGTGCCTATGTATATATTAACAATACATCACATTAAATTCTCAGGATTGAACTATCCTTCCCTTCCTGGAACAAATCCTCCTTGGCCAAAGCTTTGCAATGCAATCACTCCCATATCTATATCTGTACTGGATGAACACTTTTCAAATCACTAACCATATCTGGTTCATGTTTGAGATCAGCTCCTACAATATGTATTTAATGAATAAATAAATAAATGAATAACTGAATGACCCAGGCACTGTTTGTCCCTCTCCCCAGTTAAAAGGCTAAATCTGAGACCAAGTCCCTGTCCCAGAGCAGATACTGTACGAATAGTGAATATTGGCTGTACTGGCTCCCTTCTGTCTAGCTGCAGAACCCTGGAAAACCTTTTTCTCTATAGAGAACTTCTTCCTTGCAGTTTCATTGGGGCTAACCCCACTTTACACCAACCCAAGACAAAGGGGCCCAGGCCTGACCAGGGAACCATACAATCATTGCTCAAGAAACAGATCCTTCTCAGGACAAAGGTATCTCCGGGAATTTCCTACTGAATGCCTCAAAAAAAAAGAAAAAAGTAATTCCAGTCCAAAATAAAGGAATAAAGTATGTTTGTCTAGGGTGACCACTCACCATCCTGACTAAAATATGGTGAGACCATCTACTGAAGGAGGAGCAAGCCAACTAGACATAAACGAGAGACAGAGAGAGAGAGAGAGAGAGAGAGAGAGAAACGATAGAGGTCTTTCAGCCTCTGGATCCAACTTTTCTGAAAGTCCATTACCTGCCTCACGTCAGACTTCTCAGTCACATAAATGTAAAAAAAAAAAAAAGACGTATTTATTCCCAGTCACTGGTGGCTTATGACACTAATCCTAGCTACTCAGGAGGCTGAGATCTGAGGATCAAAGCCAGCCTATGCAGGAAACTCCATGAGAGTCTTATATTTAGTAAACTAATCAGAAAAGGCTAGAAATAGTGCTGAAACTGGAATGATAGTGTGCTAGCTTTGAGCAAAAGAAGCTCAAGAACAGTGCCCAGATCAAGAAAAGCCCAAGGATCAGAAAAAAAGATATATTTATTTAACTTGACATATATATGTGGTAACATATTATGTATATTCATATGTCATATATATATATATGTCCTGATATGTTTCTTTGTTCCCTTGTATATAATTAAGTATTCTTAAATGCTAAAAATAATTTCCTAAAGGAAAGCATTTGTTAACTAGTGAGAGTAAAAAAAAAAATCAACCTCCTGCTTTTAATTAATAGCAAGATTGGCTGAAAGGTTCCCTCAGTGAATCATAATTTCAGATTGAAATTCCCCAGGCAGTTACAGAATGGCTTGTTAAGCGGCAGGAGCCAAGGGAACCTAGAGGTGGCTTTACCAGAGAGTTTCCATCTGCCCAGAGAGACCATCCATTATGCAAAAGACAACCCTTTAATACTTCCCCTCATACAACCCCTGCCATGTGTTATTCACTTCGAGTCTCAGAGCCTCTCCACTGACTCCATATAAAGAAGTGCCAGGCACTGGTGATTCACACATATAATCCTAGCTACTCAGGAGGCTAAGATCTGAGGATCACAGTTCAAAGCCCACCCAAGCAGAAAAGACCCCTGAGACTCTTAGGGAAAACCGGAAGTGAAGCTATGGCTCACACTGATGGAGCACTAGCCTTGAGCAAAAAAAAGAGCTCAGGGACAGTGTTCAGGCCCTGAGTTCCAGCCCCACGACTAACAAAATAATAATAATAATAATAATAATAATAATAATAATAATAATAGCTGAGAACTGAGGATTGTGGTTCAAAGCTAGCCTGGCACTAAAGACCATGAGACTCTTATCTCAATTAACCCTAGAAAACTAGAAGTGGGGCTGTGGCTCAAGGGGCAGGGGAGTAACCTTGAGCTGAAGAGCTCAGGGACAGTGCTCAGTGCCAGCATTCAAGCCCCAGGACCGACAAATAATAATAATAAAAAATATTAAAATATATTAATAAGGACCAAGAATCACAACAAATCAGAGAAAGGCTGGATAAGTGGGACTGCATTAAACTGCGGAGCTTTTGTATGGCAAAGGACATAGCTAGTAAATAATTAGGAAGCCTACAGAGTGGGAGAAGATCTTCACCAACCAAACAACGGACAAAGGCCTCATATCTAAAATATATCAACAACTCAAAAAATTGAATCACTCCAAAACTAATCTCCAAAGTAACAACCATCCCATTAAAAAATGGGCCAAAGACTTAAAGAGAGTCTTCTCTGAAGAAGAAACAAAAATGGCCTATAGACACATGAAGAAATGCTCAACATCTCTGGTCATAAAAGAAATGCAAATCAAAACAACTCTAAGATTCCACCTCACTCCAGTTAGAATGGCCAGGATCAGGAAAATGAATAATAACAGATGCTGGAGGGGATGTGGCCAGGAGGGATCACTACTACACTGTTGGTGGGAGTGCAAACTCATTCAACCACTATGGAAAGCAGTGTGGCAGTGCCTCAAAAGGCTAAACATAGAACTCCCCTATGACCCAGCAATTCCACTACTTGGCATTTACCCAACCATCCAGAAACAAGGGCATACTAAATCCACTAGCACAACAATGTTCACTGCAGCACTATTCACCATAGCAAAGATATGGAACCAACCTAGATGTCCCTCAGTTGATGAGTGGATCAACAAGTTGTGGTATCTGTACACAATGGAATTCTATGCTGCTGTCAGAAAGAATGACATCGCCCCATTTGTTAGGAAATGGAAAGACTTAGAAAAAATCATATTAAGTGAAGTAAGCCAGACTCAAAGGAACTTAGGTTCAATGGTCTCCCTCATTCGTCATAATCAGTAGAAACCTTGGGCTCTACTAGCAGAGATCTGCAATAGAGCAAAATCTTGATACATAGGGCCATATAGTATGAAGCTAATTGAAAGGACCTCCAGGATATTGAAAGAAAAGCCATAAAACAAATGATTGTTGTCCTTAATGTACTATGATGTCTCTCATCTCCTTTGCTGTCCCTTGGGTATCTCATATTGTTACAGTATCTCACTTTGTTATCTGATATATTGAATTTATTTATATTTGGTTATTTGAAATTTGATAGGGAAGGGGGGGAAACCAAGACGGGTGGGGGGTGGGAGGGAGAGTAATGGGTACCAAGACATGTGAAAGGGTATCAATGTACGTGAATTAATGCACCTTCTATCTGGCAAATATCATGTAACCCTTTTATTAATTACAATAAAAAATTAAAAAAAAAAGAAAGCCCAAGGACAGTGCTCAGGCCCTGAGCTCAAGGCCAAGCACTGGCAAAAAATAAAACAATTCAATTGTCAAAAAAAAATTAAAATATATATGTTATCTATATATGCCTGGCACAACATATAAAAGTAAAACATAAATTCTGCCATGATGGCTGAACCCACCAGCAAAAGCCACCAGGTTGGAGGATACAAGAGGGGATGACAGGATCTTCAAAAGCATCCTGTATCCTTAAGGATCTTGACTTCTTTAGAGGCCTGAGAGGCAGACACCCTGCCCTATCATTATCCAAACTTTTGACTACCTCGGTAAGCGCTGTCCACCCCACCAAGACTCGAGCAATCTGCAGCTAGTAGCCTAGAAAGCCTGGGCCACTATCCACCAGGAACCCTGAGCAAACCCTCTGGTTGTCATCTAGGAACTCATACACTGCCTCCCCACTCTGTGCCAGTAACCACAGACCACATTCTGGTATCCGGTTTTGATTATTCTCAGGAGAGCTATACAAGAGCTGCTTCTGGGCTTATAACCACTCCTTCAGACATAATCTTGAAATAAAAGACTATATTCAAAAGAAAAATGCATTACAACTTTCTCTTCAGGGCCCTCGCTTCTGATAGGCATGACAGATGGGAGGCACTTGAGGAAAATAAAGAAGAATGCCAAGGGATGGGGGTCGGGGGGGGAAGTGGGGCAAAAAAGAAAAGAGAAAGAGTGGGGGAAGGGAAGTTGTCCATTATATCACTAACTCTACAAAAGGTCCTTGAAATGCTACTTTAATTCATCCTCACACAGTCTTTTAGAAGTCAGCCATCTCAAACCCATTCTGAAGATGGAAAAATTGAGGTTTAATAATAGTAATTTGCCCAAGGTTACAGAATGAACATGTTTGGAGACAAGAGAGAAAAAACTGGGAGACAGAAAGGGAAGGGGTGACATGACTAAAAAAGAAATGTACTCATTAACATAACTGTAACCCCTCAGTATAACACCTCTACAATAACCATAATATATATATATATGTATATTTAAAAGTGAACATGTAATGATTATGGGTCAGAAATGTTAAATATTGTCCAAGCCATGTAGCTTTGTAGATTCTTCCCTCTAGAAGGTCTAATAAGTTTATTCTAGTCCAAATATTCCAGTAAGTGAGTTAACCCTATGGCACTAATCTGGCCTCATCACTAAAGGAACAAGGATTTAATAAAAATAAATTGACACTCAGTGGAACAAAGCAAAGCCCAGAGCCCATTTTTAATATATCTAAGATCTTCATTCAGTTACTCAGTATCTGTGAGTTCAAGTTACATATATAAATCTCCACTATAGGTACTTCTGAATAATGAGGAGAAAATTCAAGAATTTTTCTGTTTGGGGATGTAGCTTAGTTGGTGGAATCTTTGTCTAACATGCCTGGAGGCCCTGGGTTTCAACCCTTAGCACACATCTCACACACACACACACACACACACACACACACACACACACACACACATCTCTCTCTCTCTCTCTCTCT
Organism: Megascapheus bottae; assembly: GCF_031878675.1. Classification (NCBI taxonomy): domain Eukaryota; kingdom Metazoa; phylum Chordata; class Mammalia; order Rodentia; family Geomyidae; genus Megascapheus; species Megascapheus bottae. Next base: position 2,904,597 of record NC_143533.1, on the reverse strand, counting down.
ATATATATATATATGTATATAGGAGATACATACATACATACATAGATAGATACATAGACAGATATCTGGCAATGGTAGCATGTACCTATAATCCCCTTACTGAGGGCAGGAGGATCAAAAGTTTGAAGCCATTTAGGCTCAAAAATAGCAAGACTCTGCCTCAAAAATAAAACAGCTTCTCCTCCCTTTGGGGAAATCTGGCTGGGAGCATACAGAGCATACAGTTACTTTGGTTGTAAGGTCCCTGCCTCTGTCTCAACATCTGCCTCAGTGTCAAGGTCTTCCAGTTACTGTTTCATTCCCCATGCCACTTATAATAAAGAGAAAAGAAAATGAACCAAGAACATCTCGAGGCCACAATTCTGGGATTTTTCAAAGAGGCCAGGCCTGGGTCTAAAGCAGAAACCACAAGTCAGTGGTCAGCCAGCTGTGAATGGAACCCAGAAAGGCTTCCTTCATTCCGACGTGCTGGCCCATGTGGCGTTTTGTAAGACACTGAAATCCACAGCCAAGTTCAAAAAGCTGAGTTTTTTTGGCATCAACATCTGGCTTTCCCATCTCTCCCACCAAGTAGAAAATCTGAGAACCCTGACATCACCCACCTCCATGGAAGAAGGTGGATGGAACAGAAGTTGTACATTGTGAAGAATGCCTGCTCCTCGCTTCTATCCAGGATAACCTGGTCTGGGAACCTTCTGTTCACACTTTCTGCGTGGCTGGGAGGACAAGGGTGAGACGGTTATGCACAAAAACTCTTGGTTAAAATGAATCTTGGGGTCTCTTTTGTTTATGTCACAGTCCTTCCAATCCCTCTGGCGGCAGCCAGGGTTACAGAAGTGAGGCTGACCTGGTCCTGCCAATCTCCTGGCCCCAGGACTCGAACACATGGTTGCTGTAAATGTTCCCAAGCTTTGCTCTGAAAGATTCAACAGCTCTAATTTGCAAAGCTAGACATAGCTGGGCTTTTCCCCAAACAAGACAAAGAAACCAACAGGATTGTTCTCCATGGCCCCAAGGTAAAGCTCAGGAGACACCAGGAAGATAGCCAAGTCCATCTGAACTTCTATTCTAAGACAGTCCTTTTCTCTAGAAATCCATTCAATTTTATCATTCCATGTGTGTTTCCCAACAATCCTACCAGGAACAAGTTGTGCTGGGCTAGTCATCTGAAGCTGGGGGACATCTAACTGAGAAGGGAGGCACAACAAGCTCCAATCCAGTTTCATGTGGCCACACAGAGAGAGTGCTTTTAGAATAGACTCAACACCTGTAATCCTAGCTTCTCAGGAGGCTAAGATCTGAGGATTGCAGTTCAAAGCCAGCCTGGGCAAGAAAGTCCGTGAGACTCATCTTCAATTAACCACCAAAAGGCCAGAAGTGGAGCTGTGGCACAAGGAGTAGACCACTAACCTTGAGCACAAAAGCTCAGGAACAGTGCCCATGCTCATGCACACGCACACACATACACACACGCACAACCAGTTTATCTCTTGCTACTCAAAGCTAGGTCCGGGAAGAGAGGACAGTGGCATCCAGATCATGTTAGAAATGCAAGTTCTTGCTGAACTCAGTGGCTCATACCTGTAATCGTAGCTATTCAGGAGGCTGAGATCTGAGGATCAAGTCTCAAAGCCAGCCTGGGCACAAAGAACCTGAGACTCTTATCTTCAATTAACCTCTAGAAAAACAGGGAAGTCGGGCTTGGCTCTAGGATAGGGCAGTAACCTTGAGCTGAAGAACTCAGGGACAGCACCCAGGCCAAGTTCAAGCTCCATGACCCATCAAAAAAACAAAAAAGAAAAGAAAAGCAATGCAAGCTCTCAGGCTTTCCTCCTCCTCTTCCTCCTCCTCCTCCTCCTCTTCCTCCTCCTCCTCCTTCTCCTCCTCTTCCTCTTCCTCAATGGATCTGAATCCACAGGTTAAATTCCACAATGACTCATGCACCCTTCCTGTCCCAAAAGCTAATTCCTCACTACACACACCCAACACAACCACAATGTGAGGCGAAATTTCCTGAGAGCCACACTGAAAAAGAGAAAAGAAGGGAAATTAATTTGATCATAGATCTCATTTAGCTCAATGTTAGTATCGGAATTTCAACCTGTCTTCCAGGGAAGTTGTCAATGAGCAATTTAGCATTCTGTGTATTTTTTACTTACAGAGCCATATTTCACTTTGGATGGTTTATGGGTTCAATGGCCACATGCAGGTGGAAGTTACTGCACTGGACAAAAATGTTCTGGGCCACAATTAACTTCTTTATTCTGTTTCTCTGAATAGGCTTTATCACATTCTGAATTTTCTCTATACACTCTCTGATTTGCTTTGTTGCTCTCTGCTCTACCCTCCTGCTAAAACAGAAGGTCCAGAAGAAGAAGAATTTCATCTGTCTAAGTCACCCTCTACTTTAGTCTGCACCTAAAACTGTACAGGGTGCATGGCCAGTATTTGCCAAATAGGTGTTGGACAGCTCAGGCTCTTCTCTGTAATCCTAGCTTCACAGGAGGCAGAGAGCAAAAGGATTGTGATCTGAGGCTAGAATGAGCAAAGATCACAAGACCCATCTCAACCAATAGCTGTCCACGATGTCACGCAGATTTAGCATCCCAGCTCTATAAATAGGAGGATCCAAGTCCAGACTGTCCTGGGTGTGGAGGGGATACAAAACTATTGGGGGGTGGGGGAAGACTGGGGAAAGGACATGGCCACGTTGGTACTTAGTAGATGGGCAATGTAGTGTATAGGAAGGGGGGAAAAAAAAACATTTTGAAACTGGAAGGTTGTTGGGTTCAAATCTCAGCTCAGTTACTGCTCCACATTGGCCCTGAGCCACTTGGGACAAGGCAAACGCTGCCTGGGGAATGGCAAGGCTACTGACACAGTTCACAGCATCCTCGAGGTGCTCCACTGCCATTGTGCTCTCTACAGCACCAGGCACCCCCTTAGCCAGCCAGCTGTAAATGCCAGCTCTTCCCGTCCATCCTCCCCTGTCTCCAGGTACCCTGGAAGACCACCAGGCAACTTTCCTCTCCTTCCTCCACACAGCAGATGCTCGTCTCTCCAAGCATCTTTCCCTGGGTTTCTTTCCCCCTAGCCGAAGGATGGAATCACGCCACATCAACTCCCATCACCCCGAAAGCCACAGTGAAACAGCAAGCCTCGGGTCCTGTGTGGCAGGATATCACAGGGGAGGGAAACCGTGCCAGTCCATGTCACTTTGATGAGCTCTGCAATGGCAGCCAGGGGCCTCCCAAGTCCCATTCCTACCAAGAGTACAAGGTTTCTGTCCAGAAAGATCATTCTGCAAGTTTTATTTTTCCAAGGGGGATGTAAAGCAGGATTGGAAGGGGTGAATTCACCCCAACTTTTTAATCCATCTGCCAAGCAGTGCTAGCTTCTCCGAAGACTTCACACACACACAAACACACACACACACCACACACACACACACACACACACACACACACACACACACACCCATTAGTCAATGGTGCCCAGTGAGAGAATCTGATGCTCAGAACTGTTCTCCAAACTGTTTTTCTTTCTTACATCACATCGGATTAACAGTGTCAGGAGCAAAGCAAATACCCAGATTTAAGGATCACTGAGTGTCACCCAAAGAAATGAACCTACTTGAGCTGATTAACTAGAAGGAAGAAACCCAAGCCAGCTGAGTTTGCCAGCAAGCAAACTTGGGGGGGTGGAGGGGAGTAGCCTTGGTGAAAACATAAAATCCTGTGCCACGTACATACAGAATCAGTAGGCTGGGGGAAGCCTATGTAAAAAAGAAAGAAGAAAATGAGTCAACATAAATAAATGATAGGGAAAACTTCAACGTGTGATAGTGAACTTGTGGATCTCTACTCAGGCAAACAAACTCTATGGCAATTCTGGGTACGAGATTCATTATTTAAAAGGCTTACCCCTGGACCAAGGGATCCAAAGCCGTTGTTTCTTTTTTGCCATCCAGTATGGCTGCTGTCTCCTCTTTTCATGGAAAGGAGGCAGAGGGGGAGATAAGACGAGATGGCACAATTCATGCAAATCTCATAAATGTGAGGATTTCTTTTTGATTTTGTTTTGTTTTGCTTTGCTTTGTTGCAGACCCATGGTCTGCAAAATCAGGGTTCAGAGCTGCTCACAGCCCAGGCAGGCCTACTGAACTCCTTCCCAAAGCCTAGCAGCTTCTAAAGGGGGCTTCCTTGCAGCCAGATTTCAGATCATAAGCATTCTCTCTATGTTCGATAGACACATCTTGGCAGGAAGCTTGTTCTCAAGAGAATGTTTTTTGGGTTTTTTGTTTTTTTTCCTCCTGCACTTCCAGTCAACACCACCCAGTTATGTATGGCAAAGATCAATCACAGGCAAAGACGTGGAAGCAAAGAATAAAAGACCAAGAGAAGTTAGCTACATGACCATCTTAAAGGAGAACCAAGCATATCTCATTCTATCCACATCCTTCCATGGATGGACGGCTAGTAAATATCAACCCCTCAGCCCCTACCCCACCCTGCCCTGTACCACAAAGTGCTGACCAGAACAAGAAGCTGGGAGCATCAGCAGGCTGGTGGCATGTTTTCAGTTCTCATGTTGTGACAGTGAGGTAGGTAGTTCATGTATCTTCTCAGAGTCAATGTGAAAAGGACCTAAGAAACCCTGTCATACTCTTCCCTTCACCTCCACTTGTGAACTGTAAGCCATCTCAAGAAAACACCCCTTTCGAAAATTTCCAGCAGCTGCAAAGAATGCCAAACACATGTTGGAAAAGATTTGATCTCCTTCCTGCCTAGAAAAGGCTCCTGGCACAAGAGATGCAGGTATAAAATTAGAAAAGGAGGGGTGAGTGGAGAGAGAAAAGGCTCCAAGCTAACCTCCTAGGACCAAAGCTACCCCATCAAAAGAAACCCAAGCCTTCCTAGCACTAACATTTAAACAGCTAAACCCTTCCCAGACATCCTCCCATCTTGATTTTGCTGTTTTTGCATTAATCATCCTAACACCTTTTTTAATTATAATCGCAAACTGGAAGCCATGGCTTGTGATGTTATAAATACTGATTTTCCCCCCAGTTAAATTAGGCATTTGCTGTATTATGTTTTGATAGGAAGGGACTGTCTGAAGCCTCCTAAAACATTGCAATTAGTTCTTGCTGTTGAAACAGACAAGACATTAACAGACACATTCGGGCTGTTGCTGTAGAATGTGCTGGAATGTTTATGCCTAAGTGTCCTTCTCTCAAGCTTTTAAAAGCAGAAGGCAGATTTTTTTTTAAGTGAAAAAGGAAACAGTCTCGATCCCCTTCCATCCTTCCTTATTTATTTTTTTCTGAAGTAATTTCTAGGGGGGAAAAAAAGCAACTTTTTTTCCCCCAGGTAGTAGATTTAAACCTAGAAAGTACAGGAAGGCAACCCTGAAACCCAACAATTTTATCTAGTGGGCTCCTGTGGCAATAACATCTCTTTCAGCTGATGGGAGTTTGTGTTTCTGTTTGACAGACTGCAATTATTTATTGAAATGAAATTCGAGATGGGAAGGTGGTGTCAGCCATACAGCTCTGTTTCCCAAAAAGATAGGAAAGAGGAAGAATGGAAGGAATGAAAGCCAGAGAGGTTTTTGCCTGTGGAACTTTCTGCACCGGTTCTCATAGACTTGGTATGGCTGGGGGAGAAAGGCACATTCTCCATTCACTGAACTTTCCAGTCCTCTCCACCATGCTACGCACACACCTCTCCCCTTGTCACCACCATCTGAGCGGCTGAAGATGGGAAGGTAAGCACACAATCATCTCACAAGACAATTTCCATCTGTCAAGGAGGACGGGAAGATGAGAAAGGACCAAGGAGCAGGACAGCCACAGTCTTCAGCATCCACTGTTCCTTAACAGCACCAACTGTTATTGCTCTTGAGGCAAAACTCAACCCCGGAGTGCCAGGGATAGAAAAGTTATTCCGGAGAACATATCCCTTCTCTTTACTTTAAAATAAATAAATAAGCCAACGCACCAGATTCCTCCGGTGAACCATCCCCTGTTTCGCTTGCTTTGACCTTAAAATACTCAAGTTGGATTCCAGCAACCACGCGAAGGCAGGGGACCCGAGAGGATTGGGGCCAGGGAGTGAGTGGGGGAAGCACTTCTAAAGGACTCCGGGGATCCTCTAAGCCCCTTGGTCGTGTCCCTCCGATCCCAGAGTCCTGGGAGGAGGGGGTTTGGGAGAAACACCCCCAACCCACAAACACAGACGCAAGCATGAAGACTTGGGGGTGGGGTGGAGGGGGGGGGAAATCCCCAGGTTTGGGAAGCTGGGAAGAATCCAACAAGCACCTCGTTGGAGGAGGGTGACACAGGGCCAGCTCTGGCTACCTCTGAAATCAAATGATTATGTCCACCCCGCCTCCAGCCTTCTGGGGTTCACACACACACACACACACACACACACACACACACACACACACACACACACACACACACACGCCAGGGCTCGGAGCCCCCGTGGGGACCCGGGCTCTCCAGACTGCGCGCCTGGATGGGACGCAGGGGAGACGCTTTCCACCCCCCTCCCCTACCCCACCCCACTCCTGGAGGGGTGCGTCCCCGGCCCCGCGGGGTCCTACCTGTACCACTCCAGCCCCTTCTCGTAGTTCCTGTCGAAGAAGTGCGGCTCCACGCCCACCGCCCGCACGTCCGGATGCACTCGGATGGCCTCCAGCAGCGCACGGGTGCCCCCTTTCTTGACCCCGATAATCAGCGCCTGGGGCAGCTTCTTCTCCCCGTAGTCCGGGGTGCTGGCGGGGACGGCGCCGCCCCTCTCCGCTCCGCTCTCGTTGGCCGCCCTCCGGCCTGCGAGCTGCTGCTGCTGCTGCTGCTGCTGCTCCTCGGCGGCGGCCGTGCTGGACTCGGGCGACGCGTCTCTGTCCGGTGGTGCGCCCGGCGCAGCCATCGCCTCACCGGGGTTCCGAAACCAGGGATCCCGGACGACCACCACGCCACCGCCGCTCGCCAGCCCCCAGCCGTCCGGGCCGGGCTGGGAGGTTCGCTCGGGAGTAGCGGGCGGCTCCCCGCGGCTCGCGTTGTCCGGTGGCGGCGAGGGGGCGCCGGGGCGCGCGGCGGCGGCGGCGGCGGGAGGCGGCCGCGAGGGTGGCGGCGGCGGCGGCGGCGGGCTCGGCGGGGGCTGCGCGGCGGCGCCCGGCGGCTCCTGCAGCGCCAGGGGGAACTGCAGGGACCCGGAGCCGCCCAGGAGGCTGTAGCACAGGTAGGTGACGGACAGGGACAGAGTGCACATGAAGAGCAGCTTGCGCGCCGGCGGGCCCTTAGCCGAGGCGCCGGGCGGCGACGGCGGCGCGGCGAGCGGCGGAGGCGGCGGCGGAGGTGGCGGCGGTGCGGGCCACCGGGCCATCGCGGATCCCCGTGCGCGGCGGCGGCGGCGGCGGCAGCGGCCCCCGGCGCGGCCCGGACATGGTTTCAGCCGCCGCCCCCGCCACCACCACCACCACCACCGCCGCCGCTACCACCGCCGCCGCCCCAGCCGCCCAGCCGCCCCGGTAGCATGAAGCGGCGCCCCTGCGCCCCCGGCTGCTGTCCCGCGGCGCCCGGGGTGGACCCGGCCGCATGGCCCGCAGCGTCCCGCGCCGCCTCCCACTCCCCCCCCTCCTCCCCTCAGCCACCGGCCAGGGGATCGAGGGGGGCGCCCGGAGCCGCCCGCTGCACCCGCTCCGTCTGCTGCTTCCCAACCTTCCGACGCTCCCTCCCTCGCCCCAACGCCCCAAATCCCCGCGCCGCCAAGTCGCCTTCAGTCCCCGCCGCCGCCGCCGCGCGCGTGGTGGCCACCCCGAGTTCCTTCCCCGCTGCTAACTTTCTGCCGGGAGAGGAGAGGAGCGGGAGGGAGGGAGGGAGAGAAGGAGGGAGGGAAGGGGAGGCGGGCGAGGGGCGGGGCGCGCGCCCGACGCCGCCGGGGGAAGTGGTGGGGAGGGGGGTTGTGCGCCTCGCGCGCGCCTGCGGAGGGAAGGGATGGAGGTGGTGCTGGGGGGCGGGAGAGGGTGGGGGGTGCGCCCGGACCCCGGGAACACCCCGGGAAGCGGAGGTCCGGCTCCCCGACCTTCTCCGATGGGGAGGCCACCCGCGCGCCTCGCGCCTTTTGGGGTGCGCACCCTCCCCTCCCCGGGGAGCCACGGCGCCCAGGTTCCGCCCCCAACCCCCTCCATCCTCCCGCCAGGACTTTTTTGGAGAAGCCGAGCCCACCCCACCCCCAGACACACACACACACACACACGCACACACACTCACACGGTCAGCCTCTGCTGCTGCCGTGCGCACTGCGAGAGGCTGGACCGATCGGGATTTGGGGGTGTCATGGAGTCCCCCAGCACTGAGCCCCAGTCTCCCCCCTCCCGACCCCCGCTTCCACTCTACTAACCCTCCCTCGGGATTCCCAGCCATCTCGGTGTCTGTCTTTCTCTCACCCTGCCTCACGGGCGGGCGGGGCGGGGGGGGGGTCCTTCTCCATCCAGCACACACACACACACACACACACACACACACACACACACACACACACACACACACCCGGGTCCAGCCCAACTCCCATCTTTCCAGCCTCCCCGTTTTCCTCGTGATGGGTGGAGCTTTCCCACCAACCCCCTGCCTTCCCCCCCCCCTCCACCCCTCTCCAGACCCGCTGCAGCCCGGGACCTGAAGGCAGACGGTTATTAACTCTTGAGTCTGTCCCCTTCCATGCACCCCACCCCACAGGTGCCTAACACCTGCGCCTTGCGAACAGCCAGCGCCTTCCAGGCTTCTCGGACTGACACAGCCCGGGACCCGCATCTTTCTCACCACGGGAGCACCAGCCCGGCGCGCGCGCGCGCGGTCAGGTTGCCTGGTGGAGTGAGTGAGTGCCTGTGGCGGCTTCATTGCGTTTGGATTGATTGATTGATTTTTTGCCCCTCCCAACATGGTTATGTTCTCTGCTGGGAAATTTCTCCCCCCTTACGTTTCCCTCTTTGGGATGGAGGTAACCCAGCAGAGGGCTTGGGAAGATTCAAAAGTACATGCTAGGGATGGCTGAAGCCACCCCCTCCTCCTCGCCCAGTCCAGGTGCAGTGGCCTCTCTGAATGCTTCTTGGGGAATCAGGGCTGCCCCTTGCCTGTGCACAGCTGGCACAGCTGGGTCTCCTCCCTCCCCTGGGGCTGGAACCGCCTTGCCACCGCCACAGCTGGGGGCCTGGCAGGTGCGCATTTCTCCCCAGTTGGTGATGTGGCTGGCTGATCACCAGGGGGGCTGTTTGATCACAATCCCGTTGAAAGAAAACATAGATAATATCTAAATAGGAACGAGGTACCCAAGCGCCAATGAAGGGGAAAGTCCTGTTCATGGAAATCCGCTGAGGGACGTTGGAGTTTTCCCTGAAAAGAAGGAAAGCTCACTGCTGCACTCAGCTGGACATGGATTTTCTTCACCGCAGCTTCAGTTCAGTTAAAGATTATTATTCCTTTATAATATATATATATATATATTATGGTACACAGGAGACCTGTGAAATGCAGAACCTGGTGTCTTGTAAATCATTCCATGTAACTAGGGATTTTTTTTTAACTCCTTGGGTTTGGTTTTGTTTTTATACAACTGTGTTACTGTAATGGGAATGGGAAAGGGATCCCCTCAACCCTTGTATTTTACCCAGAACCCAGCTCCAGGCCAGGAAGCCTGGATTCTAGCTAATATCACCACCCATCTCCTCCTCCAGGGTCAGCAGCCAGGATGACAGCATAGAGATAGAGATAGAGATATATAATTCTGGGCCTTCTTGCAGTTCAATACCCACCACTGAAACTTTCTATCCACACTGCACTTTATGAAGTCCTAAACATATGTTCTCCAATTTGGGAAGGTTTCCATACAGTGCTGTTTAAAGAAAGAAAGAAAAAAAAAACTAACAACAAATGAACCCAGGAGATGGCAAACCGAAAGCAAGCAGAGCTGAAATGTAGCCCGCACCATGATACAAAGAAATAGAAATGGGTCACAATGGTTTAAAAGTTTTAAAGCCAATTAAACAGATATGGATATGATGTTTCTGTTGGGGGAAAAACAACAACAACAACAACAACGGGAGGTGGGCAGATCCAGAATTTGTAGCCTCTTCAGGCAACACAAAGCCTTGGGGTCCTGTTTTCCAGAGTCTCCATCCATATGTTTCTACCCATCTGGATGCTGTGGGGCTTGAACTCAACTTGGGCACTCTCCCTGAGCTCCTCAGCTCAAGGCTAGTGCTCAACCTCTGGGCCTGGGCTTTGTCCCTGAGCTCTTCAGCTCAAGGCTACCGCCCTACCCCTGGAGCCATAGCCCCACTTCTGGTTTTCCAGTGATTAGAGATAAGATTCTCATCAACTTTAGTGCCAGGGCTGCCTTTGAACTTCTGTCCTCAGATCTCAGCCTTCTGAGTAGCGCTAGGATTACAGGCAGAAGCCACTGTGCTCGGCTTGTTTCATGTATTTTTTTAAAAAATATTTATTATTATTAAGGTGATGTAAAGAGGGGTTACAGTTGCATAAGACAGGTACTGAAGACATTTCTTTTTTTATGACAATATCACCCCTCCCCTTACTCTCTTCCAGTTTTTCCCTCCCATCCTCACCTACAAATTATATAGTTCATTTTCAATATAGTGACCAGTAAGTAGCACTGCTGTATTTGTTCACTCTTTGTCCCTCTGTTTCTGAGCACACACACTCCCCCTTCACAAGGTTTCTTTGTTTGTTTATGCTGGAACAGGGGCTGGAATTCAGGGCCTTCAAGCAGTCTCTTAGCTGTGTTGCTCAAAGCTGATACAAAGGTCAAAGTTGCCAAGTGCCACTGAAGCCACGCCTCTACGTCCAACTTTGTGCTAGTGAACTGGAGATAAGAGTCTCAAAGACTTTCCTGATCCTCGGATCTCAACCTCCTGAGCAATCTGGATTTCAGACAGGAGCTACCAGCAGCTGGCCCTTTTCTCTATTTTTGCTAGATGCATTTTCCAGGAGCAAGTCTTGAGGAACTTACAATAAAAAAGAAGCATTGTCTATGGAAGGTGTCTTATACCAGCTCGTGTCCTCCCCATCTCTTCACTCTCTAAATTCCAGCCTCTTTGCCAAAGCTCTACCCCAAGTGTTGAATCTCACATACGTGCATATACCATAGTCAGAATACACACTGCCTTTTTTAGTTTTACCTCTATAGTGTGTGATGAAGATAGAGTTATAACTCAGGTGCTATTCCCTAGCTCATGGCTTTGGAAACAGGTCATTTTACCTTCCTCAGCCTCTATTTCTCTATATCTAAATTATGCATAATAAGACTCACCTGAAATTGTTTTATTAATAAAGAATCAAATTGTAGCTTAGCATATCCAAACATACCTGGCTCCCAGCCTGACATGTGGTGGCTACCAATAATTATTTGGATCTGAATGTTGGCTCGGACAATGCATGGCTTCTTTTCCAACTAGAATAGTATCCCTGGTAAGTATATTTCTATTCTTGCTTCCAATCCAGCCCCCTAGACATGCTGAAGTTCATGTTCCTTTGCTTCCAAGTAGGAGCATGCTTGATTCCCAATTCAGTGCGGTCAGGAATAGAGCTTCACTCTGGCTAGTGCTTCTGCTTTTCAAAGCAAATTACCAGAAGTATTTATGGTGAAGGGAGTTAAGAAGAAGGGGGAAAAGAAATCAAGAAAACGCAAAAGTGGGCTTTGGAGAAGATGGTAGAATCTATGAAAGTCAGTATAGACGCTCTCCCAATAGTGTCACTCATCATGTAGATACGTGAGAGGGACAAAAGCTGTGCCTGTGGAATCCCTAGCCAATGAGACAGTGAATGGAAGTTCCAGGCTTTTGGACTTGCTGTTGGTTTTCCTGTCAGGCAAATTGTGGAAACGATGGGAAAGGAGTAAGATCTCTCTGGCTCCATCTACTGGGCGTTCTATGTTGACTAAGGTGACAAGCCCCAATGATGATGATGATGACGATGATGATGATAATAATAATAATAATGCCATGTGATTAATACTTAAGCCATAGGTCTGGATTGTCAACACAGTACAACCCAGACTACCTGACTGATGAAAACATGCACACTGTTGGTTTCCATTACTGTTGACCAAAGGAGCCCCTTCCTCCATAACTAGAATTCCCTTCCACGAGAGGTCATGATCACGATTCCCTAATGGCAGTCAGAGTTTCCACCTGAGAGGAAGGGGAGGGAGACAAATAAGATCCCATTGTAGACACTACAGGGTAGAACACTCTGGAGACACAATTCTACCCATCATGGATGTAGGAATAAAAAACATTTTGCCAGTGAAAGATAATCATATTTACAAATTAAAGATTCCGTCTTATAAAAATGAGATCCTTGACAGAAGCTACTGGCTCACACCCATTGTCCTAGTTACTTAGGAAGCTAAGATCTGAGGATCACAGTTTGAAGCCAGCCAGGGCAGGGAAGTCCAGGAGACTTTTATCTCCAATGAACCACCAAAAAGCTGGAAGTAGAGGTGTGGCTCAAGTGATAAAGCACTAGCCTTGAGCAAAGAAGGGATAGTGGCCAGACCCTAAATTCAAGCCCTAGTACCAGCATACACACACACACACACACATACACACACACACACACACACACACACACACACACACACACACACACACACACACTGAAAGTTGTGTATAGTAGGTGTGGGTTGTGTACAATTTGGTATGTTGCTCCTAAATCTCACATGGAAGCAAAATGATGCTAACTTTCCTGTGGGGAAAGATGAGCCCTTCATTAAGAAGGGGAAGAAAGGGAGACATTAAGACAGCCTCTTCAACAAGTTGTGCTGGCAGAACTGGTTAAGCACCTGCAGAAAACTAAAGTTGGATCCTTCTTTGTCACCTCGCACTAGAATTAACTCCAAATGGATCAAAGACCTGGAGGTAAAAGCTGACACACTGAAAACTCTACAGGAAGGAATAGGAGATACACTAGGCCTCCTTGGCACAGGTCGAAACTTTCTTAATAAGGACCAAGAATCACAACAAATCAGAGAAAGGCTGATAAGTGGGACTGCATTAAACTGCGGAGCTTTTGTATGGCAAAGGACATAGCTAGTAAATTAATTAGGAAGCCTACAGAGTGGGAGAAGATCTTTACCAACCAAACAACGGACAAAGGCCTCATATCTAAAATATATCAACAGCTCAAAAAATTGAATCACTCCAAAACTAATCTCCAAAGTAACAACCACCCCAATAAAAGATGGGCCAAAGACTTAAAGAGAGTCTTCTCTGAAGAAGAAACAAAAATGGCCTATAGACACATGAAGAAATGCTCAACATCTCTGGTCATAAAAGAAATGCAAATCAAAACAACTCTAAGATTCCACCTCACTCCAGTTAGAATGGCCAGGATCAGGAAAACGAATAATAACAGATGCTGGAGGGGATATGGCCAGGAGGGATCACTACTGCACTGTTGGTGGGAGTGCAAACTCATTCAACCACTATGGAAAGCAGTGTGGCAGTGCCTCAAAAGGCTAAACATAGAACTCCCCTATGACCCAGCAATTTGGCATTTACCCAACCATTCAGAAACAAGGGCATACTAAATCCACTAGCACAACAATGTTCATTGCAGCACTATTCACCATAGCAAAGATATGGAACCAACCTAGATGTCCCTCAGTTGATGAGTGGATCAACAAGTTGTGGTATTTGTACACAATGGAATTCTATGCTGCTGTCAGAAAGAATGACATCGCCCCATTTGTTAGGAAATGGAAAGACTTAGAAAAAATCATATTAAGTGAAGTAAGCCAGACTCAAAGGAACTTAGGCTCAATGGTTTCCCTCATTCGTCATAATCAGTAGAAACCTTGGGCTCTACTAGCAGAGATCTGCAATAGAGCAAAATCTTGATACATAAGGCCATATAGTATGAAGCTAATTGAAAGGACCTCCAGGATATAGAAACAAAAGCCATATAACGAATGATTGTTGTCCTTAATGTACTATGTTGTCTCTCATCTCCTTTGCTGTCCCTTGGTTATCTCATATTGTTATAGTATCTCACATTGTTATCTGATATATTGAATTTATTTGTATTTGGTTATTCGAAATTTGATAGGGAAGGGGGGAAAACCAAGATGGGTAGGGGGGTTGGGGGGAGGGAAATGGGTACCAAGACATGTGAAAGGGTATCAATGTATGTGAATTAATGCACCTTCTGTCTGGCAAATATCATGTAACCCTTTTACTAATTACAATAAAAAAAAGAAAAGAACATAATGAAACCTGCCACCATACCTTGCCTTGAGTTGAGCTTTGAAATTCTAAATTTGTTCTTACTGAGTTGATATTTTATTATGTCTTCTTTATCAGAGAAAGCTATTTTAATATTTGCCTCTGTTTTCAACCCAAATGCATGTAATAGTGCATTATTAATGCTGGTCATGTTAACCTCTTCTAATTTTCCATACCAGTTCTTTGACATTCCCTACACTTGAGGTATTTTGATTTGATTCTGTTTTTCTAGAATGTTTTCCCTCAGGGGTCTGGCTTCTAACAGGGACCAGATTCCGGTAAGTCCCCCAATTAAACAGCATGCTTTTACCTAAATGACCAAAATCTATTGTTTCTCTGGGCACAAAAGAACTCTCAAACCACAGTGACATCAAAACAAGCAAACAAATCCAAAACATTTTTCAGAAGGAAATCAACATGTACAGAAATGTAATTGTGCCTGCCAGTAAGTACCACAATTACAAGATAGCTTCCTTTTTTGTTTTATTATTTTCTGTGTTTGTAATTACAAAATAAAATATAAATACATATTCTTAAGTTAAATAAAGAATAATTTTACGAACCCAGACACAATTGGAAGCTCCTTTATTAACAGATATTGAACTTTCAAATTCTCATAGATATAATGAAAGCTGCATTTCAAAATAACCATGTACCAAGTGTGTGGCTGACAGATAATGTGGTCATATTTACCCCCATTTCCATGCGGAGATATTCATTGGGCAGTGATATCTGTTGAGTTTGTGTGTGGAGTTTAGATGGTCTACAAATACTGATAGCACTGTTGTATCTGATGAAAGGGTGAAAAGTATTGGGAGTCCTGGAAAATTTTGTAAGATGGGACCAAGGACATAGAGGTTGTTTCCCATTTGGGAGGGGGTGTACGCATATACATGGGATATAAATACATATACAATGAAAGAAATGAAAGGTGAAAAAGTAGAGAAGGTAGTTCACACACACTCCACAAATTACTGAGGAGTGTGAATGAATTTGCTGTACAAATGTATTGAGCAGATGAGAAGGGAATCGGGGTGCCTATGAAATCAATCACGTCTATCAGGACGTAAGAAAATAAAACTGCTTGACTAAGTGAGAGGGAGGGAAGAGAAAGAGAGGGAAAGAGGAAGGAAGGGAGGGAGGGAGGATGAGAGAGAAGAAGGGAGAAGGAAGGAAAGAGAAAGGGAGGGAGGGAGGGAAGGAGGAAAGAAAAAGAGGGAAACAGGAAGGAAAGAAGGAAGGAAGAAAGGAAGCAAGCAAGCAATTTTGAGTCAGCAGTAATAGGATCAACATCAAAGCCCACTGCCTATCCACTCAGTGTTAATTGATGATGAGAATTTCAAGAGTAATTAGGCGGTAAAACGGCTTTTGCTGATCTTTCATTTCTGGGATGATTCCTGGAGGAATCATGGAGGCCCCCCCACCCCCACCCCGTCTGAATCAGCACACTGTCCCCTGCAGATGGCAAAGCCACACAGGTATAGACTTCACAGCTGGAGAATAATGTATGACACCAGGCAAGATTATGCAGGAAGAGACAAATGCCTCCCTTAACAGGTTTCCAAGAAGGACAAAAATTTATCTATTTGGAGAAAATAAATCTGCTAGAAAATAGATGTGTAAGAAAGAAGAGAATATGCCTGCTTCTCAAGCTTCAAAGAAATGGAGTCACAATCTTGTAAGGCAGATACGCAATTGGGGGGCACACATTTAAATCTGGCCCTGGTATTTTTGGGACCTAAAAAACCTAAAAACCATATGGAGTTGCAAACAAACTTTCAAAAACTAATCTGTCCCTAAATGCAAGCTCATCTGAAGTAACCTTTCACTGTTTGATAGAGGTTAGTCATTTGTTTTTCTGTTATCAAAAAAAATTGAGTTATGTGACAAATAATGTTTTGTGCCAGTTATTTAATTAATCTATTGTTTATTTGTCTATTGCTGGTCCCAGAGCTTGAACTCAGAGCTTAGGCATGATCCCTGAGCCCCTTTTGTGCTCAAAGCTCTACCACTTGAGCCACAGTGTCAATTCTGGCTTTTTCTAAGTAGTTAATTGAACAGTCTCATGGACTTCCCTGCCTGAGCTGGCTTCAAACCATTAACCCTCAGATCTCAGCCTCCTGAGTAGCTAGGATTATAATAAGCATGAGCCACTGGTCTCCAGCTCCCAAATTTATTTTGTTCTAAAGATTTGGGAGACATTTCCTGTCAAAACATTGTAGGGGAGAAAGGGACTTTCTCTACCCTCTGAAAGTTCAATGTTGTGGTTTGTGAATAATCTAGTAGTAGAGAGCTTTAAAAGAGAAAAAGCACGTAAGTATAATTCATTGTATACACAACTTAAAGAAGGGTTGGAATGTCTTAAAGCAGAGAGAAAAAAATGAAGATTTCTGGAAAGAGGCATCATCAATTACAGAAATATGATAAGATGAGATATATACTTTAAACAAAGGTTGCCTGCCATGCAAATAACACTTCAGGGGTAAAAAACCTCTGAAAAATTGGTGATGGGAGGGTCTTCAGTCTATTTTCCCATGTGTTAGTCTTGTTTGAGAGGATTCTAGGGAAGAGCTTAGCCACGTTAGGGGATCTCAGAGAAAGGCACTGTCCATGAGTCAGGGGAAAGGAGAGGGGAGAAGGGACTGGGAAGGGAGGAAAGGTTAGGAGGGAGGAGGGGCAGGGATGGGAGGGGCTGGGAAGGGAGGAAGGACTGAGCAACCTGGGTTCTGACGCTGCTTCAATTCTTAATTCTTTTTGTGCACAACACACCAGCATCTTAGGTTGGGATTTTATTTTCTGAGGTTCAACAACAACTAGATCTATTCAAGTTCTTTGAATGACTACTGAGGATTACATGGAATGTGTCTAAAATAAGATATTATAAAATCCTTCTATTGTTGGACACATTCGAAAGTGTCATTGTGCACATATCACACCACACACACACACACACACACACACACACACACACACAGAGCAATGAACCAGTGGCTGACGGCTCATACCGGTAATAGTAACTACTCAAGAGGCTGAGATCCTAGAATCATGGTTTGAAGGCATCCCACTCTGATTAACCACCAAAATGTCAGAAGTAGAGCTGTACCTCAAGTGACAGAACACTAGCCTTGAACCAAAATGCTTAGGGACCGTGCCCAGGTACTGAGTTCAAGCCCAGTACAAGAAGGAAGGAAGGAAGGAAGGAAGGAAGGAAGGAAGGAAGGAAGGAAGGAAGGAAGGAAGGAAGGAAGGAAGGAAGGAAGGAAGGAAGGAAAAGAAAAGCAATGGAGTCATGTGTCAACTAGTATATACATTTAATAATTTGAAAAAAGTCAACATGTATGACAGTCTTACACTTTTACTCTCAGTTATTTCAAATATTTGTGTTTTCAGAAAGATGGTGAATTTACAAGTCATTTGCAAAACAAATGCCTAAAACTTCCATTTGTCTTTTAGCACAATTCATCTACTTTAAACACAATGACATGCCATACTCATTTTACCTTCTTTCTTCCATTTTTCTGGTTCTTCCTGATTTCAGAGTAGCTTTCATACAATATGCCACTTTATCTTCTACTGTCTTATAGTGCGTCTTCCAAAAGCAAAGATAATTAATTATGTAATTACACATCAGTTACCAAAGTACAGAAAATTTGACTTTAACATTCGTCAATTTTCCCAAGAATGTGTGTGTGCATGTATATGTATGTTTGTGCACACATGTGTGTGTGCATGCATGCATGCATGCACATGCTGATACTGGGGCTTGAACACAGGGTCTGGGTGCTGTCCCTGAGATTCTTTTTCTCAAGGCTAACACTCTGCTACTTGAGTCCACAGCGCCATTTCCAGCTGTTTCTGAGTAGTTGATTACACATAAGAGTTTCACAAACTTTCTTACCCAGGCTGTCTTCAAACCCAATCGTTATTCAAACACAATCTACAGATCTCAGCTTCCAAAGTAGCTAGGATCACAGGTATAAACCACCAACGCCTATCCTAAGAGTATTTTTACAGCATTATTTGTATCTGGTACATGATACAGTTTAGAATCATGCGCTTAATTTAATTGCTTTGACTCTTTAGTCTTTTTTTCACTGTGTGTGTGTGTGTGTGTGTGTGTGTGTGTTGCTGCTATTGCAGTTTAAATCCAAGGCTTAGGCCTTGTCTCTTAGCTTTTTTGCTCAAGGTTAATGTTCTGCCATTTGAGTCACAGTTCCTCTTCTGGCTTTTTGCTGGTTAACTGATGAGTCTCATGGGTTTTCCTGCAGATTGGCTTCAAATTGTGATCCTCAAATCTCAACCTCTTGAGTAGCGAGGATGAATAGTGAGCCACTGTCATCCAGCAATTTCATCTCTTTTTTTGGAGAAATAGTGCTTAACCTTCCTTTGTTTCCATGCCTAATACTTTTGTAGAACAAGGCATGTGTAAACCATTCTCTAGTTCATGTGATATAATACTTCCTGAGGATTGGATTCATATTACATATTTCTGCATGAAACATTATTAAAAAAATAAAATAAAACTACCTTTATTGTTGACTTTAATTCTGCTCATCTGATAAAGATCCCCATTTTCTCCATATAATTACCATTATATAGTTACTCTGTAACTAGCAAATTACCTGAAGGGAGAAACTTGAACATCTAACAAATATTTTGTTCCTCATCACTCATTTATCTCCAAATAGAACATCTTACTGACAGTGATTGTCTGAAAGAGTCATTAATACAGTGTATTATGTCATTTCTATACTTTTTACTTTGATATAATAATGTTGAAAAAAGGAGTGATTTTTGCCCCACATCTACTACTCACAAGTTACATTTCTTTTCTTTTCTTTATTTTTTTTGTGGATCCTGGGGCTTGAACTCTGTGCCCGGGCATTGTCCCTAAGCTCTTCACCTCAAAGCTACTGCCCTCCCCCTTGAGCCACAGCACCACTTCTGATTTTCTGGTGGTTAATTGGAGATAAGTCTCATGTTCTTTAGTGCCCAGGCTGGCTTTGAACCATGATCCTCAGATCTCAGCCTCCTGAGTAGCTATGATTACAAGCATGAACCACCGTGCCTGGCTCACGAGTTATTTTTCTTAGCTCTAAGATTCCCAGTTCAGTTGATGATTACCAATAGTAGTAGTAGTATTCTAACTGTACGAAAAGTCTCATTCTTGTCACTTAATGTTTTCCTTGTTTTGTTGAACCATTCCCATTTGTTTTCTTGAAATTCACAGACCTTCCACAAACAGTGGTGGAGGATTGTGTGCTTTGTTCATTTGTTGACGTCACATTTCCCTTGTTCTGAACTGTATCCATGCCTGTGCATTTCAGTAAGTCAGCACTCATCTGGTCTTCAAGGACTGTGTTAGCAGGCTCCAGGGCAGGTACAATGTTGGGACACACCAGAAGCCCAGGGCCAAAGAGATCTTGCTGCTGTGTACTATCTAGGGCTTGGGACATCTACCATCCAGTATCTCAGCCAATGTCTGCCAGACAAGCCTGAAACCTGGGGCTATATAGTCTGAACTGGCTGTGTCTAGAGGCTCAGTCCATTGACTCTGGTATAAAGTAATGAGATATGGGCTCAACTAGTTCAGGAGGAAGTGTTGATTTTCTGGCCTTAGTGGTCAGATACAAATGAAGTCCTGTGCTCACTTCCATCTCTCTTTCGTCTAAACAGCACTGTGCTGTCTAGAGCAGATGAGGAAAGTGATGTAGCTGTGTAAAATTACCCTTCCTTGAGCAGGGCACTAGTGGTTCACACCTGTGATCCTAGCTAATGAGGAATTAGGAGGCTAATGTCTGAGGATTGTGGTTTGAAGCCAGCCAGGGTAGAAAAGTCTATGAGATACTCAGGAGGCTGAGATCTGGGAATCACACTCCAAAGCCAGCCTGGGCACTAAAGACCTAAAGACTCGTATCTCCAGTTAATCACTAGAAAATGGGCTGTGGGGCTTTGGCTTAAGGGCTAGGGTGGTAGCCTTGAGCTAAAGAGCTCAAGGACAATGCCCAGGCCCAGAGTTCGAGCCCCGTAACCCAGGCTTGGGGCTTGAACTCAGATCCTAAGCACTGTTCCTGGTCTTCTTTTTACTCAAGGCTAGCACTCTGCCACTTGAGCCATAGCACCACTTCTGGGTTTTTCTGTGTATTGAACCCAGGGCTTTGTGCATGCTAAGCAAGCACTCTACCACTAAGCCACATTCCCAGCCCTCCATGAGACTTAAATCTCCATTTAAACACCAAAATAGCAGTTGGTAAAGGTGGAACTGTAGGTCAAATGGTAGAGTGCTAGCCTTGAGCTAGCTCAAAAACAGTGTCCAGACTTTGAGTTCCAGCCCCATAACCAACATACACACACCCATACACACACACACACACACACACACACACACACACACACGCACACATTTATCCTTCCTATTTTCTTCCAGGCATCTTTTCTCATTGTTGTCCTACACCCAAGTGCTATGCCTTCTCTCCTAGGTCTCTTTTTCCTCTTTGAAAGACATTTTTCATGTGCAGTTAGTAATGTTTCTGTGGGCAGACTACTACTAGAACTTAGTCCTATCATTAAACTTTCAAAATTGTCTGATTAAAATTTCTAGTTAAAAAAAAAAGCTAACCATCTTTAAAATGTTGGTCTGTGCTCTGAGGAGAGATATCTTGATACCAGTGCCTAATTATCTTTCTGCAACAGTGAGGACTTCACTCTACATAGATGATTGATATGTTTGCAGTGTAAAATTAAATAACCTCCCCCTGATTCTACTCCTACAGAGGTCTACAGTTCTTCTAGTTCTTTCTGCCCAAATGCATTTTTAGGGATCCTCACAGAGGCTGAAAAAGAGTGTCTGGAGATTCTGATCACCCAAGCAGGAAGCTAAAGGAGATTCGAATCCTTTCTCTTGATGGTGGAAGTCCAAGATGGTCAGATTTCTTGAAATATATTTCCACTTATGATGCTACTGTCACAAGTACAGACTGCTAAGTGTTAAGTCAGAAAAGCTCTTCCTGGTTCCTAGGGCTATTGAAATTCTCCATGGCCTCTGGAGTTTTTATATCTATATAAGTGCAGGGAATGGCTAATCAGAAGCGGCCGTCTTCCTGTTGTCATCATTCAAGATTAAGTAGGTTCTGTTTATTTCACTCCAGTGCATAAAATCCATCAGGGGACTCCAATCACGTATCATGGGAAGTCCGTCCACTCAGAAAATTATGTGAAGTTGGGTGTCAGTGGCTCACACCTGCAATCCTGATGGCTCAGGAGGCTGAGATTGGAGGACCACACTTCAAAGCCAAACCCAGAAAGAAAAGGCACATGAGACTTTTATTTCCAAGGAACAGCGGAAAGCTGAAAGTAGAGCTATGGCTCAAGTGGTAAAGCACCTGTCCTGTACAAAAAGCTAGGTCCTGAATTCAGACCCCAGTACCAACACACACACACACACACACACACACACACACACACACACACACACAATATCATAACTAATTTACAGTCCCAACTTCATATTTCCTTCCTGCCAGATATCTCTAGCTGGATTTCCAACCTTTTCCTCAACCTGTCTTATAGTTTCCAGAACCTTCTGTTTCTCCTCCTTCCACCCACTTTGCTGGTAAGGCCTTCGTTTTTCAAGCTCAATGGCAGTTTCCTGTTTACTATTGGAAGTGGAACAGAAAAAGTATCTCCTCTCTGTACATGTCCCAGATTCCTGAGCAAAGTAATTACAACATTTCCCCTAGCCCTGCAAAGCATGCCAGAAAGTTTCACTTTCTCCAGATCTTACTCTTTATTATGGATGTCTGTTTCTTTCCACTATATTTCTTTAACCTTTTATCTTAATATTTAGACAAGGACTGTCACACAAATATGTCCAGTAATATCTGTTTATCTTTTTAAGTAATAAAATGAATGACAGGAAATTATAAATACCAAGACTACTTATTCCAAATAATATTTTAACTCTCTTTCACTCCTTTCTTTTTTTAAAAATCTCAGCAACTACTGAAGTTTGCCCCCTGAAGCTTTGTTTTTATAGTTTTCCTACTTTCTGAATTAATATGCTATGTCTCATTCACACTTTTCTTTCTTTCTCCCCCCCTCTCTGTCTCTCTCTCTCTCTCTCTCTCTCTCTCTCTCTCTCTTGCTTTCTTGCTTTCTTTTTTGTACATGTGAAGGTCCTGGGGCTTGAACTCAAAGCCTGGGCGCTGTCCTTGAGCCTTATTGATCAAGGCTAGCACTCTTACCACTTGATCCCCAGCTCCATTTCTGCTTGTTAATTTTGATGTTTAAATTGGAGATGAGTCTCACAGACTTTCCTGCCTGGACTGGCTTTGAAACATAATCCACAGATCTCAGCCTCCTGAGTTGCTAGGATTATAGCTATGAACCACTAATACCTGACTCTATTGCTTAGAAACTGTAATGGCTTTTATTTTTATATTTCATTCATCTACATCTTTTTATATATTCCTTACCTTTAATTTTTAACAAATAATTTTAAGTTAAATCCTTTTATTCCAGTATTTTTTTTCAGTCTTGGCAATCAAATTCCTGGCCTCAGACAAGCCAGGCAGCTGGCACTGAGCTGTAACTCCTGACCTCACTTCTTAACTTCTTTTGTGTGTGTGTGCTGATACTGGGGTTTGATCTTAGGGCCTCACAATCTCACTTGACCTTTTCTCTCAAAGCTGGCATTTTCCCACTTGAACCATACCTCTACTTCCAGCTTTTTGCTGGTAAATTGGAGATAAGCATATCAGACACTTTCCTGTCTCGGCTGGCTTTCAAATCTCAATTCTCCATATGTAATAATTGAGCATGATAAAAAGTGGAAAAAAATAACTGTACTCATAAAGAAGCACAATTTTTTAAAGTTGAAAAATGTACTAGCTCTGTTTTACCTTCTTTATAACGGAACAGTTTGTGTTTTTCATTCTTTTGGTGATTACCATTCTTTTACATGCTGTGCTAGCATTGCCTTTTCTAAATTTACCAGAAGACCAAGATGGCAACTGAGGCTATTCCTCCAGCAACTGTCTGTCCAAAGACACACCAATGTGAAAGACTCACAGTCCAATAAATTAAACACTGGGGGAAAACAGGTACTCAGCCAGGAAGGGGATGGAGTCAAGGGAGGTAGACAAATGAAAGTGGGGGGAGGGAGAACGCAGGCATAAACTCAATGCATATTACAAAATTAAGAAAACTGAGGGGAGGGTGGGGAAGAAGGAGGGACTGGTGACAGGGATCAGGATGCACTGTATTCATAAGCTCGTTTGTTGTACGGCAACTCCTTTGTCCAATGACTTAAAGATCATATATAGTCTATATTAATATCATCTATTATGCATCAACATATAGTATATTAACATGTCATATTAATATAATAAATGCACATATGATATTTATATAATACAATGTGTTAATAGATTTATGTTCATTACTTCATTAATATATTAATATGATATAGTGATATGTTAATATGTTAGAGTATGATGTTGCTGCATAAATGATTAAATATTATATATGACATGTTATGGATTATTATATAACATATTATGTTGTATTGATATATTATGCTTTAATACATGCAATATATTAATATATCTTCTATTATATATGCGAATATACATACACTGGAGAAGGTAGAAAGGAATTGTCTACATCATACCTCCCTTCAGGTGGGGAGAAAGCTGGAGAAGAGAGAAGGAAACTCAGGATGAAGCTGGTGGCTGAAAAACTCAGTTCTGAGCAGACCCCATTTTCCCCCAAGCCAATCCGTGTGGGGTGCACTGCTGAGAAGGCCTTTGCCATACGACTCACTGTCTCCACTGCTCCTGTCATCCTAGCTACTCAGGAGGCTGAGATCTGAGGATCAAGGTTCAAAGTCAGCCGGGGGCAAAAAGTCCATGAGACTCTTATCTCCAATAAACTACTACCTAGAAAAAACCAGAAGTGGTACCATGGCTTAAGTGGTGAAAATACTAGCCTTAGCTAATGAAGGAAAGGAAGCAGAGGCTACTACTGTAGTCCCAGAAGCCTTCAAGGAGGTAAAGTTAGAGCTCAGATTTGAAGTGATAAGGAAAAGCCCATCAAGTAGAGGCCCAGAGAAAGTCTGCTCCAGACAGAGGTGACATGTGCAAAGAAAGACGCATGAGGTGGAAAGAGATGTCACATAAAGGGGCATAAAGAAGACTAAGAAGAATCAGGAGCCAGTGCTCACACCTGTAATCCTAACTCCTCAGGAAAATGAGACGTGAGGATCAGGGTTTAAAGCCAACCCAAGAAAGAAAGTCTGTGAGAACTCTTATCCCCAATTAACCACCAAAAAGCTGGAAGTGATTTTTGGCTCAAGTGGGAAAGCGCCAGCCTTGAGCAAAAAAATATAGATATAATGAAAAATATTTTTTTAAAAATGCAAGCTACAATTTTTAATGTATCAGTTCAAAAGTAATTTAATTGTAAAATAAATGATTCTACTCTGGATTGTCATAGCATTGTATAGCACAAACCCAGGAAAGGAACAAAACATAATCTTGCTTTAAAAAAAAAAATGCAAGCTACACAAGAGTGCAAGGTCTTGAGTTCCAAAACTGAGGACCAGACCAGTAAGAATGACCGTGACACACACAGAGAAAGCGTGCAGAAAGAGTCAGCAAAATCGAGCATGAGGAAGAACTCCAACTATAATTAATGTATTAATTACTCTGCTAGTTTGGAGCCTGTCTCATCTGTGTCCCCAGTATTTGTGGAGTCAGAGTTTTCAAAGGATTCCTCTGGGAACCATTCTTCTTCCCTCTGGCATTTTGGGTGACAACTTTCCACCATCAGTTTTCTTCATCAATCAGCTTCCATCTGTTTCTGTATTCTAAGATTTCTTCAAAATATCCTTCTCCAGCTGCCTGCCTTCTTAGTTTCCTAGCATTATTATGGATGTAGTCTTTCTTTAAAAAATAAAAGTATAGCAGGTTCTTAAAAGCATTTTTAAGGAACATGGTATGTGCCTGTCCTCAGTTCACCATCTTGACTTGGTAGGTTCTTTCCTCATTTTCAAATCTGTAGCTCTAAACCCCTCGCCATCTATTTCCCCAACTTCTGTAATCCTGTCCTTTCTCTCTTCCTTCTCACGAACAGATTCTTTCCCTTATACCTCCTAAGAAACAAGATCTCCGAAGGATGTTTATTCTCTACCCAATACATATTTATTGAGTACTTTCTTATCTACAATCAAAATGAAGCCCTTACCCACTGCTCTTGCTACTCTTGCCTTTCTTCATTCCATTTGAGTCTGGCTTGTCACACACCTCATTCAGGGTCCAAACTACATTTTACACACACACACACACACACACACACACACACACACACACACACACACACACACTCCATATCAATATCAAATATATATATATATGTAGGATATTATACATATGTGCTAAGTGAACAGACACAAAGCCAGATAGCCCCAGCTCCTACCTGTAATCCTAGCTACTCCGAAGGCTAAGATCTAGAGGGTTCAAGATTCAAGGCTCTCCAGAGGAAGAAAAGTCTGTGAGACTCCAACTAGCCAGCCAAAAACAATTAAAAAAAAAAATCCCCATCTCACATCCTGGAAACTGACCTGGGACATTAAGATGACTTTAGAGATCTTGTCGGATTGCTAACCTCCTGCTGTGGTGGAGATTCACAGAGCCTGACTCAAATGTGGTTGTTGTCCCAGAAACTGACCCCCATAGCAAATCCCTGTAGTCCCAGATAAGAACTTCCCCCAGCAGTAAAGGCAGAAAAGGAAAAGGTTGTTACATCCTTAGACCTCTATCCCTGAGGCTGGACTAGTATTTTCTAGGGCCACGTTCTAACAAGGAGGCCCAACAGTTACCTGCTATGGTATTGATAAAAGTTGCAGTATAGTCTCTGCAGGCTTACGTGCTAGACACTTGATTCTCAATCCGTGGTTCTGTCTCTTTGAAAGGGTAGAGCCTGGACGGAGGCCCTGAAAACACTGACCACAGAAGGATCTGATGTACCTCTTTGTTTTCATTTTCATTTACTTTTTTTTTTTTTTATAAAAATAGATTCCGTTTCCCCACCTCCAGCTATTCTGTTTTTCTGCATGGCCTTCTCCCTCTGCCCCCATGTGGTTCTGCCATAGCATTCTCTGCCATGGAACCCTCACAGAGCCCAGACAAGGCTGGCACCCATGCCCTGGGATCTCCAGAACAGTGGACTAAATAACTCTTTTTATTTTATAATATACCAAGCCTGGGGAATCATGTTCTAGTCACAGAAAACTGACTATTACAGAACTTAATGATTCCTTCACTGCTGTCAGGAAATGGGCCTTCCCCACCTCTGGAAGCTACCTGGATGGTATCTTCAGGAACCAGTTTCCCAAATGTGCAGTGACACTCACATGTACACCACCTCTATGAAGCTTGAAGCTCTCACCCCCTTTTTCCTTCCCCAAGTTCCCCCACTCGTAGCTCTAAAAAGCCACCACCTCTCAACGTCCTCCTTACCCTCTGCTCACAGTGAAGGTTTGCTTCATTTTTATTTCATTGATTTATTTACGCTTTGTTCGTTGTGGGACTTGAACTCAGGGCTCAGGCACTGATGCTGAGCTCTTTTGCACAAAGCTCAGCACTCTTCTACTTGGAGCCACAGCTCTACTTCTAGGTTTTGAGTGGTTAATTGGAGATGAGACTCACAGGATTTTTTTTTTTTTGCCCAAGGTTGTGTTCAAACTATGATCCTAGATCTCAGCATCCTGAGTATCGAGGGTTACAGGTGTGAGCCACAGGTTCACATTTAAGGTTTGCCTTACCTTGTACCTCTTTCTCTTCTGTGGTACCTCTGTCCACGTGTTGTTGAAGCTGAAAGTTGTTGCCTTGCTTTGTTCCCTGAGGTAAGCGACAGGAAAGGGGAAATGTCTGTGCAAATCTGCAGTTCAAAGGCCCTAGTGTGTTTGAAACCCTTCTTATTTGCCTTTTGTGGTCCATAAAATGCCTTCCAGATTGTAGTTGGTGAGAACCACGTCCATCCAGAAAGTTTTTACAAAACCTCTTTTATCTACCTCGAATTTATCGGCCTCTTTCTCCTACTTCGTTCTTCTCTCAAGAAATGAAATCTCCACTGGGACGAATCTAATAAAGTTGAAAATGTACAGGAAACACGATGGGCATTTCTTTGTCTCCTGGTTCATTTTCTTTCTAACTTAGTCGACTCATTTTTCATATCCCTCGGTATTTTCAAGTAAGATAAATTTGTGTTTGAATAGTGCCAATAAAAGAGCAGAAACACTCTCTCCTTAACCACTTCTGGAAAAAAAAAAATCCAAGCTCTAATCTAAGACACTCTCCAGGGACGGTCTTATTCTTCATGCCCAGTGAGTCATGGATGTTCTGAGGTTCCAGACAGATTTCACTATGAGGAGCCCCCATATGTGGTCAGAAAGCAGAAACAGTGTGGGGTGGAATAGTCAGATAGTACCTGGTCTTGGATTTGATAGACTGATCTTGAAAGGCTTGATAATTCCTTTCATCAGCTCTCTACCACTTTGAGCCACGGCTCTACTTCTGGTTTTTGAGTGACTAACTGGAGATAAGAGTCTCCCATGGAGTTTCCTGCCTGGGATGGCTTCGAACCATGATCCTCAGATCTCAGCCACCTGAGTAGCTGGGATGACAGGCTCACTGGAAATTTCAATTCCCTGAGATGAGAGAAAAGTATGATTTGGACTAATAAGAGGATGTAATTCTGACGTTGACCTATCCTAAACCCAGGCAAATTCTCACCTCCTTTCCACTAGCCATGACAACCTCTCTTTCTTCATCCCTATTTTCCCACAGAGCCTGTTGTCTGTCATGGTTTTCATGAGCATTCCTGACACCCTTGCCTCCAGAAAATCCCATCATCTCTCATCTCCCAATCCACTGGAACCTTCATTACCGCTTCCCTGTTTGCAATGACAAACATACTAAGTAAATGCACTGAGGCCACTTGGTTTTTAACCAGTCCTCAACCCTTCTCTGGTTGACAACATGGGACATTTCCTTAAAGACTTCATATGTGTAATATACTCTGTTCTGTGCGTGTGTGTGTGTGTGTGTGTGTGTACTGGGACTTGAATTTAGGGCTTTATGTCCTTAAGCTTTTTATTCTCAAGGAATAATTCTCTTAATACTTGAGGTACTTACTCACTGATGGCTCTTTGCTGGTTAATTGGAGATAAAAATACCTTGATTTGGTCTGCCCAGGCTGACTTCGAACATTGGATGGTCAGATTTAGGCCTCCAGAGTAGCCACAAGCCCCGGGGTTGAACATACTCCAGTCTTATCAAGGTCTGTATCTCATTCAAATCACCAGAACATTTAACTTCGTCATACGCAGTTTTTCTTAGCCCACTTACTGCTCCAGAGTACCATGAGGAGGGTGGATTATAAGGAACAGGACTGTGTTTGGTTCTTGGTGTTTGTGACTGGCAAGTCTATAAGCCCAGCCTCTGCATCTGGCGAGAATAGTTGTGCTGTTTCCAAGTCCTGGGATCCGGAGCAAGATTAGCAACTTGACTGTCTCCTCTTCTGCTTGCAAAGCCACTAATGTCATCTTGAGAGTCTTGCCCTCATGACTGACTAATTCCCTCCTTCAGGTCCCATTTCCAAACGTAATTACCATATGACTTTGGTGATTCACTTTTATCATGAGTTTTAGAGAGAAGAGACTCCCTAACCTCTTAGCACAGTTAAAAATCTTATCTTGTTGGGTGCTGGTGGCTCAGGCCTGTCATTCTAGCTACTCAGGAGGCTGAGATCTAAAGATCATGGTTTGAAGTCATTCCAGGGCAGTCAAATCCATGAGACTTTTATCTCCAATTAACCAGCAAAAAAAAAAAAAAAAATGTCTCTTTTTTAAAAGCCAGAAGTGGAGGGTTGGTAGATTGCCAGCTTTAAGGACTAAAGCCTAGCAAAAGCTTGAGACTCTTGAGTTCAAGACCCAGTACATGTACACACACACACACACACACACACACACACACACACACACACACACACACACACATACACATATCTTTCAGGGACCAAGACCATCCAACAGAGCTTCCCTCAGAACCTCTATTATCTATATTAAATGTGTTATTGATATCTGTCTTCTTCTTTCCTTTTCTTTTTGCTTAAGGCAAGACATTTCCATCGCCATTAGCTAATATTGTGGAAATAGACGTGTTACACCACTCAGCATCTCCCATACACCTCAACTCTGGCTGTTTGCCTCCTTGTCTATTTTCCTAGTGACTTATTCTCCTTCTGTTTAGAGGATTTTCTTTATTTATCAGAAGGCTGAGACCTTAGAGAGAGACAGACTAATTATTTGTGCTCCTTTCCCCCAAAATAGAAGATGTAGTCACTTGAGAGTTGTGTAACAGTGTTTGTGTGGGGGAGGGGCTGAGTATGGGGTCAGACTGACCTTGGACCTGCACTAAAGATTAGAGCTAAGTACACAAAGAAATGAGCTGTCATGTGAGCTACATCATCAGTATTGTAAAACTGATCTGAGACTTGATTACCTGATTTTAAGAAAAGTATATAAGAGTGGAACTTGAAATAAATGGGGCTACAGTCTTAAATTCACAGCTGACTTAGGCTGTAGACCTCCCAATCCCATCTGTTTCTTGAGTATTTTTTTTTCTAGTCCTCACCCCCAAAATCAGTAATCCCTGTTTGCTGCCGGCTGGCTTCAGCAAGTGGCGCTCTGAGGTCTGTAGGAGATGTGTGTCTATGATAATAGGTCAATTCTGTTATAGGACTACAAAATGGATTCATTCTAAGGGGGCAGAGGCAAGGAAGTATTGCCAGGAGGTATACTCTATCCAGGTCTTAACACAACACAGGCCCCCAACACAAGTAGGGTGAAGTGGGTTCACTTTGAAAACTGAATTCCTCCAGGGGACGGTAGGGAGGGGAAGTGTGAGGGAGGAAACAAAGCTGTTTGGGCCATGTTAGAATCACTTCAACAGAGGGGATATTCATCTTGGCTCCTAGCATTAGAGGTTTGGGTCTATTGTCATGTGGCTCCATTGTTTCTGGACTCATGATAAGGCAGAATGTCTTGGAAGGGAATGCGTGGCAGGATTAAAGTTGTTTCCATTAGAATGGCCAGGAATACAGCAAGGGACAAGCCAGGAAGGAGCCAGGGCAAGATGCCCTGTGAAGGCACTTCCTCCCCCAGTGACCTCCTTCTTCGAAGCAGACCTACCTTCCACAGCCCCAACAGCTCTCCAAAGTCTGTTCAAACACACTGGGATATGATAACTTATACAGGTCTCTAGACATTCACACCCTGAGACCAAAGAAGGATATTCTTAGGAGTGGATCACAAAGGCCCAATAGCGACATGTGTATAAAATAGTATTTTTATGAAATGAACTCCAAGAAATGGAACAGAGATTTGTTGTCGTTGTTGTTGCTGCTGCTGCTGTTTTCATTGTCTTTTTCTTTTGTCTTGTTAGCTTGTATGTCTTTGAGAGGGTAAGAGGAGCACAGAAGGATGAGCTAATACAGCAGTGGTACTCACTAGATCCTACGTGGAAAATAAACTATAGAACTTGTATGCAGGGATGGGAGGGGAAAAGTCAGAGAGAGCGAAGGAAAGGGTGACATAATTTAAAAAGAAATGCACTCTTGAATCTGACTTACATAACTGTAACCCCTCTGTACATCACCTTCACAATTACAGTAAAATATATTTAAAAAAAATTTTTGAAGCCATCTGTGGATGAAACCACAAAGGCAGAGTCCTGAAGGGCTAGTCTGAACAGTTAGGCACAGGGAGCCTTTTAAGGGGTACTTTATTCTGAACCACAGCAGCCACCCTGTTGGTCAGTTACTCAGAAAAACCTTAGGCCACCAGAAATAGGGCAAGGGTAGAGAAAAAGGGGAAAGTGGATGGGATCAAGAAATATTCCTGTAATCCTAGCTCCCCACAAGGCAGTGGGAGGAGATTCATGAGTTCAAGCCAACCCAAGCATTTAGTGAGAACATTATCTCAAAAATAACAACAAAGAAAAAAAACCACAAAAAACCTAGGGGAAGAACTCTGATGGGAGAGTCCTAGGTTCAATTCCTAGAGCCTATCATCAATATATATACAGAGAGAGTATTCTATATACTAGATAGAAAGATTTTACACATCTTAGAATATAATTTATATGTAACTACATTTATATGTACCTATAATTGTATTATAGGTACCTATATTTGTACTATATGTATATATATTTGTATGCTTAGATATATTGATATTTATACATGTACATATGTATACATATATATGTATATATACAGAGAGAATTGTATATACTATATAGAAAGATATTACATATTTTAGATATAATTTGTATTATATGTACCTATATTTATTTATATTTATATTACCTATATTTGTATTATGTGTACATATATTTGTATGCTTAGATATACTAATATTTATACATGTACATATATAATTCAAGGTTTCTGTAATCCTCACTACTCAGGAAGCGAAGACTTCGAGGATCACAACATCAATCCCAGCAACAAAGTCTGTGTGTCTCCATCTCCAATTAAGCAGTGACAAGTTGGGCTGGAGATGTGGTTCAGGTAATGAAAAGCTGTGTGAGAACCCAAGTCCTGAGTTCAAGCCCTGACATAAAATTTTTTTAAAAAATCAGGTTACATTGGATAGACTCAAGTCCTCCTGAGAAAAGTGAGTAAAGCTGAGGGAATGACTTCAAGGTTTTGTTTTGTTTGTTTGTTTGTTGGCTTTGCAAACTCGAGAGAAACACCTTAGAAAATGACAGCCATCTAAACAAATGACATTAAACTTGCTCTTTGAACACAAACCATCAAATCAGAGCTCCAGATGAACCCCCATGGCTTCCAGTTGCAAAGTACAAATAGAAGCTGGGACCCTTAGCAAACTCCCCCCTCAACTGCCCCAGCACATTCAAGAAAGAATCAATGGGAAGTCAGCTTCAATCTCTCTACAAAGAGACTGGTTCCTTAGTCTAATAAGGGAGGCAGATGCAAATATACTGACTGACAGGAAGAAAAAAGAAAAGAGGAAAACAGAAAGCCCATACTATACTGACAACATTCATCTTTGCAGTCAGCCACCGCAACAAAATTTGTTGTTTTTTCCTCCCCTCTCCTTTCCTCCCCTGCTAAATCTCACACTCTGATATTTCACCCAGAGGAAATTGTAACTGAATGATGAAGTCCTTTCAACACCAGACATTTGACACAATCCATTACTGAAGCCTTATAAAAAGCACACTCGCTGCCTGTAAATTTTATAATTACGTTAATTCACGCACAAAGACATTCCTGTGCATTTTTTTTAAAAAAGAAATGTTTCCAGCTTAGTGGATTTTCTCCACTGGCCATGGAGATATGCAGGATATTTGCTGTTTCTCCGCCCATGTCGAGAGAAAAAGAGAGAGAGAGAGAAAGAGAGAGAGAGAGAGGGAAAGGGAGAGAGAGAGGTGGGGAGGGGGAGAACTGGAATGAAAATAACCCCACAGGACAGTGCAGGTGAAAGTTCACCAGGGGTATAGTCTGTATCCAAGCTCAGATGCACCATCTCAGTTGATATCAGCTCAGACTGATCTTTCTAACACCTCTGGGATCCACATTAGAGCCCACTTTTGGTTGGATACTTAATGTGAAGATCAGAATAGATCATCAAATCATTCAGTCTAATCTCTAATCCACAGCTGGCTTCCTCAAATCCATTCATCCATTCATTCAACCAGTCTTTATTGAGCATGTGTTGTCTAAGGCCTTTTCCAGAGGGACTTGTTATACTCCTTAACTCATCAGCTATAAAGACCCTCCTCTCCTGGACTGATTGTTACAACCTAACGGGAGAAGCCAAGCAACAATACTAAATAAGCAATGATTGAGAGCACATACATTACACAGCACTATACATTGGAAGGTGATGTGCAGCCAAAGAAAAGTGTGGAGGGAGGGGGATAAGAAGGGGATGCAGTCTTATGCAAATAAGGTATCAGATCACTTTCAGGGAGAAGATAATGTCTGCAAAATGATTTGAGGGATGGAGCCATGGAGGGCTGGGAGTTTGGCCTAGTGGTAGAGTGCTCGCCTAGCATGCACAAAGACCTGGATTCCATTTCTTGGTACCACATACATAGAAAAAGCTGGAAGTGATGCTGTGGCTCAAGTGGTAGAGCTCTAGTCTTGAGAAAGCCCAAGGACAGTGCTCAGTGTCTGAGTTCAAGCCCTAGGACTGGCAAAAAAGTGCTGGAGCCTTGGAGATCTGTAGGAGGAAACTCTGGAAGGTTTGTTGTTGTTGTTGTTTTGCTTTATTTTTATTTTATTCTATTGTTGGAGTGATGCATAGAGGGGTTACAGTTACATTCATCAGATAGTGGATATACATTACTTCTTGGACCCTTTCCATGCTTTTCTCCCACTTTCCTCCCTCCACCCCATCATCTTTTTATCCCCCTTCCTTTTCCTCTTTCAAATAAACATGTATACAGTATACCAGGTACTTTGTTTTTTTTTTAAAAACTGTTTCCCTCCAAAAAATAATCCAGAATTATCTACAATGAGATCTTCAATAAAACACAGCTCCGTCTTGAGCATCTGAGTGATTTCTTATTCCACCCTTAGGCCTTGTGCCTCAATCTGTTCACTTTCCAGAATTCTGCATAAAATCAGTGTACCCCCACCCCGCACACCAGTGGCCCCCAGATCCTCTACCACAGCACTCACCATGTGTAGCACCTGCTTGTGGTGTTCATCTTATGCAGGAGTTCCTGCAGAAGCAGAAACTAGAGGAACGGGGTCAAAGCTATCATCATCTGGCAAGTTGCTTAGGTCTATGAGTCTCTGCTTTGTGATCTGAAGGAGCTGAAGGATGAATGAATGGATGGAATCTGGATGGCATGGTGATGGCATACAGTAAGCACGTAAGGTGACTGCTTTCCAACGGCACTCAAATCGGCACCGCCCATTCTAGGGTGCCAATGTTTCTCTGAGGCCCCAGCATGTGTGAGTGCATGGTGGAAAGTAATTGACCCAAGAATACTCAGGAAAACATGCCCCAAATCCTAAGAGAAATTGCCACTCATCCATTCCCTAGGAAACACACACACACACACACACACACACACACACACACACACACACACAGATATGATTTAAATTTCCTCTCCCGGTAAGATGTGATTGCCGACATCAAAGACTTCATGAAGAAAATCAAAACTCTGACCCCAAATACTTTCCAGTGTAGATAAAACATTGTTTATCGCAGCACTATTCACTATAGCCAAAGTATGAAATCAGCCCAGAAGCACGAATGGATCAAGAAAATTGAGTAAATATACACAATGGAATTCTACTCATCCATTAGAAAGAATGAGAGTGGATCACTTGTGAAGAAATGGGAAGACCTTATTTCACTTATGAAGCGAAATAAGTCAGGTCCAGACAGACATAGGATCCATGCCTCCCCTTCTATGGGGAAGCTAAAGTTAGCTTACAAACTCACAGATAAATCTGTGGGGTGGTATGCAAACATATTCACTGAAATACGGTAGATTCAATGGAGATCTCCGATAGGGTCATTCCTTAGAAGGCCTCAAATCAAAGTTCAGCAAACTAGAACACCAGGAAGCAGGTAGTACGAGGCCAAGAGAAAAGGAGAGAGACAAGGAGGAAAAGAAGGGGGAAATGGGAACAAAAATTCAGTGTTTATCCTGTGAAATTAAGATAAGGGAGGGAAGGAGTGATTAGGGGAGGGATGGGTGAGAATGTTGAAAAGGGTATAGATTATAATCATAAACTGCTTTGTTAAATGGCAACTCCATGGTACAACCACATTAAACATAATTATTAGGCCGGGATTTTGGCCTACTGGTAGAGTGCTTGCCTAGCATGTACGAAGACCTGGGTTCGATTCCTCGGTACCACATACATAGAAAAAAGCCAGAAGTGGTGCTGAGGCTCAAACGGTAGAGCTCTAGCCTTGAGAAAATCCAAGGACAGTGCTCAGGCCCTGAGCTCAAGCCCAGGACTGGCAAAAAAAATGTAAAAAAATAATAATTAATAATAATCATCATGGAAATTAGAAAAAAAAACTATGTATAAAATTAAAGAGATGAGTCCCCAAATTTCGTGGCTGAAGGGATATAACTTCAAGAATGCTCTGGTTTTGGTTTTAGTGTACAAATGTCTCCATGTATTAGTGGAGTTGTTAGACTCTGTGATCGTTTTCAAGCTGCTAGAGTTGAAAATCCAGGAGAAGAAAACAACATTTGGGGCCAAGGGAAATTAGTTATATGCATTCTTGCTGTGTGTTGGTTTGGATAGAGACATTAAAGAGTAACCCTACTTGATATCCAGGGTCAGTAAACTTCTAGCTTCTGGACCAAGTCTCTTCACTAACCTATTTTTGTGATCCATATTTATAAATAAAGTTTATAGTTGACCCTGCCCCCCATCTCACAATGGTCCCTGAACTTGTTAAATAAATGTCCATAACCCAACAGACAATCTGGTCTATTGCCTACTTTCCTGGTGAGGAAGTTTATGAACAGTCATTTGCAATCTACAGCCTTCAGGCCAATTCTGGCCCACTGCTTGATTTTTGCCAATAAAGTTTTATTGGAACACAGGATTGCTTACTTGTTTATGTGCTGTGTGGGTGCTTTCAAGCTACAATGGTAGATGAGAAGTTGCAACAGGGGTCCCCCAAACCTAAACTATTTCTGGTCTAGTCCTTTAAAGAAATGGTTTATAAGAAAGATTCTAAATGTGTGCAAGAAAGCTAGGAGACAATCAAACCATCACTCAGAAGAGGGGGATAAATGCTTGAGCTCCTACTCAGAGGAATCTAGTAAAATTAGACTGAGAAGCAGTGATCTTATGGTAACTGACAGATATCCTTCATCACCTTGAAGTCATGGTGCTAGCGTGAAGTAGGCTGGGCTTGTCATATTGACTTGGGGACAGGATCTCACTGTGTATCCAAGGCTAGTCATGAACTTCGAATCCTTCTGCCTGGGTCTCACAAATGCAATTTGACATGCGATTCTAGGCATGCGCTACCATACCTGACCTCAGTCTTGTAATGCTGCTAGTATATTTTTAAGTTTGGATTTGTTTGTTTTAGAGTGTGCTATAAGAAGAAGGAGTCGGGAGCAAGAACACCCACAAATATTTTACACAAATCTAAGAGGCATCAGAGCATTGGAGGTTTATCTAGGTTTGCGGAATACAAATGAAGGGTTTCTTTCTCTACTCCTTGGTGCCCTGTACCCTGCTTTCTCTCAGCTCTCTTCTAGGCCCTCTCTCTCTCTCTCTCTCTCTCTCTCTCTCTCTCTCTCTCTCTCTCTCTCTCTCTCTCTCTCTCTCTCTCTCACACACACACACACACACACACACACACACACCAGAGGCTTGGACCCTGGGCTTAGGCACTGTCCCTTAGCTTTTTTGTTCAAGGCTGGCACATTCACTTTAAAGAGCAGAGAGCAAATGCTTTAGGTGAATGCTGTGCAGCCTTACATCTCTGCCATTTTATCACAGAAGCAACCACAGAGAAGGCATAAAACTGAGCATGGCTTTGTTCCACCAAAACTGTAAGCTGAAATCTGGATTTTGTGTGTCATTCTCATGTGTCACAAACTGTGATGGTTTTGCTTGAATAGCAACCATTTAAAAATCAGACGATCATTCTTAGCTCATGTGGTATATAACAAACATTCAGGAGGTTGGATTTGGCCATTGTCAGCTTATCCCTGTCTTTCACTTCCAGTGAAACTATCTTGCTTTTCTTTTTTTCATTTCCTTTCCTTTTTTTTTCTTTTGATGGCAGTAAGCTTTGAACTCAGAACCTTTCATATGTTAGGCAAGTGTTGTGCCATTTGAACAACACTTCCAGATAATTTCACTTTAGTTTGCTTTTCACACAGGGTCCCTTGCTTTGGCCTAGGGCTTTCCTTAGCCGTCCATTCTCCTATCTCCACTCCCTGAAAGCTGGAATTACGGGCATGGACCTCTAAATCCATGACCATGAATGCATCTAATTAGTAAATTGTAGTGCATTCCAGCTTAGAAACCTTTCCTCAGTCTTCTATGTGTTATGTAATTAAATCATTTCATCTAGACATGACATTCTATCATTTAAAGCATGATTCCAGAGCCAGGTACAGGCAGCTCACGCCTGTGTGTTTGGGGGTAGGAGTGGGTGAGGAAGGGATGAGATCCAGATGATCACAGTTCCAAGCCAACCTAGAGCAGAAAAGTCCATAAGACACCATCTTCAAAATAATCAGCAAAAGGCTGGCCTGGAGGTGTAGCTCAAACGGCAGGGTACCAGCTGAGCAAGCAAGCTGAACACACATGAAGTCCTGAGGTCAAAGTCCACCCAAACAAAGCAAAAATGTGATCATACTCATTTTTGCCCACACTCCTCCATGCAATCCATGTTCAAGCACAACCCACCAGCCACTTGTTTTCCTCTCATTATCATCACCCAAGCCGTCACATCCTGTGGTCCAGAGTATCCTCACTCTCATCTTCCACCGGCCAAAGCTCTGAAAGCTCTCCTCACTCCGCCATCCCCATCCAGCATCCCTGCCTGGCTCCAGAGCAGCTAGCTGTACACCTCTCTGTTCTCACACAGGGCTCAATGCATCTACTGTTGATGGCACTTAACTATGTAGAATTCTAATTATTTATCTAAGTGTTTTATTGCTCTGATCACCTGAGCTTTTTGAGAGCATGAATTATAGCAATTTATCCCTGTCTCCCTAACAGCTAATACAGTAGCCTGCCATCAACCAGATGCTTCACCAAGATTTATTTAGTGAAGGTTCTAGCAAGAATTCATCATAGAAATTGTCACCCGCACCCCCCCCACACACACACACCCTTCCCCATTTATAGGGACCTTTTGTATGTTCCAGCCACTGACCTGGCTTTCCTGCATATGGGATCCAAATAGGTAGATCCAGTTGGATGCATTTTTTCCCTCCTCCCATTCCGGTGTTTTATTAGTTTACAACTCCTTCATTTCCCCCATAAAAGTACCACATGCTCAACAGTGGAAAAAGTGACAGACACCAGAGAGACAGGCTGAGGGAGATAATAGCTAGGTGCCTTATTAGATTGACAATGCTTTGCAATTACGCCACCACATCCTAGAGCTTGGCATGCAAAGAAATGCGGACCCAATTCTTATTAACGAAAAGGTGAACGCAAAGTGTTGGCATTTGGGGAATTCTCTTTTATCTTTATCACTGAGTTGAATCAGAGGCTCCCCCACCCTACTCCAGGGACCTGACTGGGCATTCTCCTCTTGGCACAGAGAGAGAGAGAGAGAGAGAGAGAGAGAGAGAGAGAGAGAGAGAGAGAGAGAGAGAGAGAGAGAGAGAGAGAGAGAGAGAGAGAGAGAGAGAGAGTGCTTTTGTTTGCAAGTGGATGGTTTCCAAATCTGGAGAGTCCTTAATGACTCTTCAACTGCATTACATCCTCAGGATAATTAGTAATCTCGCTGCTCAGGCTGTTTAGTCCCAATCAATCAAAGCAGAGGCACAGAACTTGCCATAAATCCAGAATGGGATTGGATATTCCCTCCCCCCACCCCAAAGGGAAAAGGGATTGCCTTCCAAGGTCTATAAAAGAAGTCCATCCATTCTGGGCGATGATTGAGAGGGGCAAACAAAAATCAAATAAACAAGAAGCATTTGTTTGCTTTGGGGAGGTGGCCATTTGTTTCTGTCTTGTTGTTGTTTGTTTTTCATGGGGGTGAGTACAAGATAGAAATGTGTTCAGGAGGAAGTATTATAAAGAAAATATTACAAAGGAAAGCAAGGGTGATGCTGGATTTCTATGTAAGCTGGGGATGGCGCCACCTTTTTCTTGAGGCTACTTCCCACAAGGACCCATACTATAGAAGGAGCAGCACTAGAATGCAGGCAAGTCCAGAGAAGACTCAAAGAAATACAGTATGGGCTCTAGAGGTTGAGCCTCCATCTCAATGAAGAGGGGAAAATCAGCCTTTGAGGAGCAGTTAGTGTGAAGAAGAGAGAGAAACATACGTGCATAGAGAGATTCAATCATAGGAAAACCAAGGTGAACTTGACATTGGAGTGCATGGAAGAGACAGGACTTGACATAAGGTGAAGATATCTGGCCTTACAAAATTCCTTGTAAACATGAGAACAAAACTGGGAATAATTTGAAGTAGGATCCTACAGGTTTTTGTTTCTATTAATTGGATTTCTATTTTTTTAAAAAAACCATATAAGATAGAAGGAGTTCTTGAAATTCAATGGGGATTTCTTTTACAATGTCAACCACAGATCTATTTTCTTTGGCTTTTCCATTGATGTCACACAGTGTCCATTTTGGAATCCATCTTATTTCAGTGCATAATTCATTTCAGATTCAGCTACATCTGATCTGTTCTCCATTCCTTTTGATCACCGTATAGTATTCCATCCTAGGATTGAGTCACAGTTCCTGTATCCAGTCACAATTATTTCTCAATTGTTTCACAATGATTTGGTGATTTTAAGAGTGGTGCAGTCCACACTCACTCAAAGGTTAAGGGCATAAAATCTGACTTTCCCTTTGTGTTCGAGCCAAATGCCCCGGAGTGGTTTCTGGGTTTTACTGTGTATGCTTTCTCTTATAATAAACTACCAAATTGTTCTCCATTAGAACAGAGTGAATTTTCAGGATATGAAAATTTATGAAAAGCCTAAAGGCAAAGGCCTGGTGAAAGAGAGACAAAACAAAACTGTGGACTGGAGAAATCCAGGTTCCGGGTGGAAGCTAAGATTACAGAAAAGGGAAAAGTTTTAGAATCCAGGGGACAGACAGCAGCTCTCCCCAGAGAATCACAGGCTTATCTCTCAAGGAAGTAAGGCTGGGAGCTGCAAGTGAAGAGATTGGTTTAGTAACAGAAAGCCAAGAGGAACTTTCCATCTTTGAATCAGACACCAGCCAGAGAGTAAAGGAGGTAGAAGTCGGAGGAGGGTAGAGACTGAAAGCAGTATTCACAGAGTGTGGAGAGAAACTGCATTGCCTAGAGGAATCATGTGAAAACCTAGGGACAGAGCTGGGCTACGAAGCAGAGAATCCAGCCTGCTTGTTTGAAGGGAATAAAATTTATGAGATCCAGCCAACAGTCACGGAAAGAGTGAATAATTAATCCCGAGCTGGGAAAATAAGGAAGTTTAGGTATGGAGAGAAAGGAAATAAAGGCCTCTTTCCAATTAATGTCTCTCAGCTTCAAGCTTTCCTGGAGCAGGGAGTTTCTTTAGATACCATTTCTCTATGCCCAGCTGCCTAGTCTTAGGGAGGTTCTGCCAATAAAGAGCACTGGAAGATGACCACAGTGGGGAGCAGGGAAAGGACCTTGCTTCTGTCTGCCCATGGAGGGTCTGTTGACCTTCACCTTAATGAAGGTATAGGGTACAACTTTCCAACACTCAGAGCCAGCCTTAAGGTACTGGGACTCGTCGAGGACTGAGAGGGTGTATCATAGGGATCTCCCCCTCTTTCCCAGCTCCCAGGCTATAGTAATAGCACCTCCCTTCACGTCTCTCCTCCCCAGAGTCCATCACTACCAGGGATTCCTACTTGGTTTTGCATTTTCTAGATACACATTGGGTCTCGGTTCATCACTTCCAAGAATGTGTGGGATTTCTTGGTCTCTGAAGGCTGACAGAAATGGCTGAACTGGAGGTATTCTGGAAGTAGAAGAGAAGTAGTGGCGGGGGGGGGGTATACTTGGGAAGGTAGAATGGGAAGAAGCAGGGGTATTCTGGCCTTGAAGTATTGCCTGCCACAGGAGATCAGATTTCCTGGCAAGGTAAAGGGGTCAGCAAGCTTGTTCCAGTTGGGAAATCGTAAGTCTGAGATGCTTTGCATAGGGTCACTGCTTAGCCACGAGGCCGGCCACTGGGGTAAGAAGGGGGACTGTGCAAGAATTAAAGAAAAATGGCCAGGTGACTCACAGCTGTAATCTGGGCTACTCAGGTAACTGAGATCTGACTTTGTGGTTCAGAGTCAGCGCAGGCAGGCAAGTCTGTGAGACTCATATCTCCAATTAACTACCACAAGGGGAGATGTGGCTCTAATGGTAGCAGATTTAGCTC
Source organism: Megascapheus bottae (assembly GCF_031878675.1). Classification (NCBI taxonomy): domain Eukaryota; kingdom Metazoa; phylum Chordata; class Mammalia; order Rodentia; family Geomyidae; genus Megascapheus; species Megascapheus bottae. Next base: position 2,863,111 of record NC_143533.1, on the reverse strand, counting down.
TGAGTTCAGGCTCTGAGTTCAAGCCCCAGGACTCACTCTCCCTTCCCCCTCTTTCACACACACACACACACACACACACACACACACACACACACACACACACATTAAGCAGAGAATATAAAGAATAAGGTTGGTTGAAATGCTTGTAAGGAAGAGGCTACTTAGTTCAGGAGCTTGAATTTCAGAACAACTGTGAGTTTGCCTCCTTCCCTCCCTCCCTCCCTCCCTCCCTCCCTTCTTTCCCTACCTCCGTCCTTGTACTAGAATTCAAACTCAGGGCTTTGTACTTGCTAAGCAGCTGATGTTCCCATTGATTCCCATCTCCAGCATATTCTGCTTTATTTAAAAAACAAATAGCATCTCATATTGATACCCAGGCCATCGTGGACTACAGACTCACACAATCACCCTCTGTTCTGTTTTTGGTTTTGTGTGTGTGTGTGTGTGTTAATTGATTTAGATGGTGACTCATGAACTGGGCTGATCTTGAACCGTGATCTTCCAGATTACAGAATGTACCAGCATGCCTAGCAGTTTTTAATGAGATGGGACAATGGTTTTAGGCACAGAATGAAGTAATAAGCAGCACAAAGGTGTGCTTCTTACCCCTTGAGGTGCACAAGGATGAGAAAATAAATTGCTTTCCCCTAGGAGATTGCAAAGGGTACAGCATCTGCAGTAGACCAGGTTAGGAAAGAGGTGTTTTTGTTGATCAAATGTAAATTGGGCAAGACTACTATGAAGTTGGTAAATGCTGTAAAGTGGATTTCTGTGCTATTCACCAGAACAACTTTCAGAATGGGTTTTTTGGGTTTGTGTTTTGGTTGGTTATGGGGCTTGAACTTAGAGGCCTTGGGCACTGTCCCTGAGCACCTTTTGGTTAGAGCTAGTGCTCTGCTACTTGAGCCACAGAATCACTTCTATTTTCACCTCCAGAGTAGCTAGGATTATAGCACCTGGCTACATAATGCTTGAGGAAGAAAGGGAGGGAGGGAGGGAAATAGGGAAGAGAGGAAAGGAAGGGAGAGGGGCAGGGAAGAGATTGATATACTCTTTTGTCAGAGAAGGAGGAGGAGGAAGAGAAAGAAGCATGGATGGAAGGATGAATGGATAGATGGAAACCAGCTAAGCTCAGCTTACCAGTGGGGATGGAACTAACGTCTTTCCCACCTGACATGCCCTGCCTCACTGGTGAGCAATTCCTAGGGCAAAGCATTAGCTCTTTCCTCTCACTTGGATCTCATCAACCAGCAGCTGGATTCAGGCTAATGGGAGAAGCCTAGAAGTTCCCATGTGAGCATCCAAGATCCTGAATAGACAAAGCTGTCAGTATGGCCATGCATGAGCTTCTCTTGGACCAAACCTCAGTGAAGCAGCCATTCTGAGAGTTCCCGTTGCCTCATGTCCAGACATAAGGACAGTAATCTTTTGGAATGAGTAAGCTCGTGAGTTTACTGGGATGTATTAGTGTTAGACACGACAAGCTCTCTGGACATGGGTGGCCCAGATTATCAGAGATGTTGGAAAGGAAAAGCGATGTATTAACTTCTGTAACCTAACTTTGCAAAACAGGTCAGTAAATAAATATAATTTTCCATAAATTAGCTTCTGCATTTATAGAAGCAGAACTAATAAATTGTTGCTGAAGGGGCAAACAGTAATAATAGTTTCCCCCCCTTAGTTTCATTTACTTGGAAAATGATCAAGTTCACAAATGAATTGAAACTAGTCAATCTCACCATAATTATCTATCCACTGAGCTTCTTCACCACTGATAATTATTATTTGGTGAGGTCCAGTGTTCCAGAAATACGGTGAGAAATGACATGGTTCGAAAAGTTCCGTTCTTAAGAAAAATCATGTGTAATGATGATTAATCAATCAAATGTCTGTGTGAGCAATGTTATAAAATGTTTCTGAGATATACTCAACGATTTAGGTAACTAAAAAAAAAATCCACCAAAATCCTGAATAAAAAGATGAGTAGGAAATCTCCAATGATATCTAATCTTAGTCCCAAAGGTATTTCTTTGGATTTGGATAATTCCTACTTTCTAGAAGAATATCCGTGGCCGAAAACAGATAAAAGAATTTTGAATATTGAGGATTTAGTAGATATTATTATGTGTTATAAAGCAAAATCTTTCAATGGTACTGCTGATTGCATGGGAAAGCTGAGTGAATACCTTGCGTTTCCAGCATGCTGCTGCTAGAATGGGTCCCCATTAAAGTGCTTGCCTAGCATGCATAAAGCCCTGGGTCCGATTCCTTGGTACCACATACACAGAAAAATCCAGAAGTGGTGCTTTGGCTCAAATGGTAGAGCGTTAGCCTTGAGAAAGCCCAGAGACAATGCCCAGGTTCTGAGTTCAAACTCCAGGACTGCCCCCCCCAAAAAAGAAAGAAAAGGTCGCTGGGCGCGGTGGCTCACGCCTGTAATCCTAGCTACTCAGGAGGCTGAGGTCTGAGAATGGCAGTTCAAAGTCAGCCAAGGCACTAGTCCATGAGACTCTTATCTCCAGTTAATCACTAGAAAACTGGAAGTGGGGCTGTGGCTCTAGGGGTAGGGTGGTAGCCTTGAGATGAAGAGCTCAAGGACAGTGCCCAGGCCCAGAGTACCAGCTCTATGATCCACCAAAAACCCCACAACTACACACACACACACACACACACACACACACACACACACACACACGAAAGAGCATTTTTTAAGAAAATTTTTGAAAACTTGTTTCGTGATGAGCATCAAGAGTCTAAAAGATATAAAACTTGTGTGCTGTACCCGAAGAATTCCCCTTTTAGTCATCCACCTACAGAAATAATTAGGACTGCAGTTTGCAGGAAGGCTGTCTGGAAAACTGCAAAGACAAGAATCTGCACTGGCAAATGTGAAGTTCTCAGGGAAGCGGGGAGGTTGTGCAGGAGTAAGTCCACGCAGGATTTAATGAGTCCAGGCGCAGGAGACCACGGGACCTCCCTCTCCAAATCGCAGCACCCCCTCCCTCCTCAGTCCCCATTCAGTTGCTAGGTACTTCCTTGTGCCTTCATTGTACCTCATAGCCACAGCCACCTGAACATCTGATTTCACCATTTTCCTGTGCACCTTTGATCCTCTCCACTCCCCTATTGTGGAGTCTCTGGCCGGTGCAGACAGTTCCCACAGACCCTGTGGGCCCCACAAAGCTGAGCCAGATGGTATCCCATCTCTGCTGGCCTGTGGCCTGTGGTGATGCCCAGCTTTTGCTGGCTCATGGCTTCCTGGGAATCGTGGTTTCGCTCTGTTCCCAGGCTTTACTGGCCTCCTCACTTCCCACAGACCTCGCATGGTCCATGCACACAGCTCCTCTGTCCTCTGCAGATGCATTCAGTGAGAAAATGGCTGCTGCAGGGCTGGGCTCTCTGCGAGCCCACGAGGAAAAACAGGCTCAGGAACACTCCATCTTGGTTTGCTGGATTTCAGCAAAAAAAAGGCCTGCGAGAGTACCAGACGCTTCCCTATCTACGAATGCAGTGTGCAGGTGTGTACGCACGCAGGCGTGCAGGCACACAGATGCATGGGTTCGTGGGCACTTATGCACACAAGTACGGGCATGCAGGCATGTCTGGACTCAGGTACAAATCCATGCATTTATCTAGGCTCAGACACAAATGCATGCAGGGGTGTATGCACAAGTTACATGTTGGCACATGTGTGCAGCTAAAATACATGCAGGCTGTGGGCATGCAGGCATATAGGAATTTGGGAACAAATGCACCAAGGCACATATGTGTACAAGCATTTGTACCCATAGTCATATATACATGGAGACACAAGTGTACACACTCACGTACTTAGAGACATAAATGCACACAGGCATATAGACATGCAGATACAATGCCAGTGCATGAATGCATGTATACAGGCATGTATGCACATGCATGTATCATACCACGTCTTTCCTTCTGGTCTGCCTTAGCACTTACTCTCTTGCACACATGCTAGAGGCCAGAAAGAGCCTTTGAGTGGAGCACATTTTGCAGAAGACTGAAATTCTTTAGAGAATCTTTCTCTCTAGAGCCTCCAAAAAGCTTGGTTTGTTTGTTTGTTTGTTTGTTTTGGTGGGGTTTTACACATTTGTGTGTGCCTGTGTGTGTGTGTGTGTGTGTGTGTGTGTGTGTGTGTGTTTGCTATGGGTGTGATGGTTTGCGAGCACTCTTGAAAAGTTTCTCTCTTTCCTGTAAGAGAAATAAGTACCTTGAGTGGAGATGTTACTTGAAGAGAGAATACATTAAGAAGCAAACATAATCTCGTTTCTTACTGTATTTGAATTTCAAGAGAAGAGATTCTGAAACATGGAATCTTTGACTCACCTCGGTGTGTGTGTGTGTGTGTGTGTGTGTGTGTGTGTGTGTGTGTGTGTGTGTCTATGTGTGTGTATCTGTGTCTATCTGTCTTTGAGATAATGGAATTTGAGCTCAGGGTCTTACACGTGCCTCTAGTAGAATCACACCTTGAATGCCAATGGGGAGTGCTCTGCCTTAACAAGATGAAAACAAATATATAGAAATTAACTATTTTCCTACTAAGGCAAATTTTTATTTTTATTACTCCCAGGTTTTTACTTAGAATATTTCCCCTCTCCAAAGGGCTATTATTGTCCCATCATATATAAAAAATCTCTGGCAAATCAACAAAGAATCTCTATTACATCATTCCTTAACAGCAAAATGCAATTTAAAAACATAGCAAATGAATTACCCCAAGTTTTTAAGGTTATTGATTTAGAATAAAGTAAATCAAACATGCCGAGAGAAATGATTAGTGTAGATTTCCAGAAAGCTCAGTAATTCTCCTGGTGAACAGAGTTCCTTCTGGGAATTTTTTTTCCCCTGGGAGAAAATGACTACAAATTCAGGCAGAGATTTTTGAAGAATGTAACCAAATTTCAAGCGCACAGCACACTGTTGTAAACTACGGTCACTGCAACAGTTGGGTTATGGCCCCTCGAACTTTTCCATCATATAACTGAATGTGTATGCCTCTTGACTAACATTTCACAATTCTCCCCCCTCTTTAGCCCGTGGAAACTTTTCCTTCTTTCTATTAGTGTCACACACCCCTAACCACACACAAAATGGTAACTATCATTGATGAAGAATACGTTGCATAATTCTGTTATGGCAAGACTCCTGTACTTATTACCCATTATCCATATAACAAATCATACAATTCTTTGAATTTGTATTCTATATATTTGTCCACGAGATACTTTTTGAAAAGAATGTCATCAAGCAATTGATGATGGGGTAAGGTGGAAATAGCATGAAATATCTAAATGGTTAAAATTATATTACATTCTGGGGGGGCGGAGAGACACTGAGTTCATTCAGGTAGGGTTTTCATCAAAATTTTAAGGCCTAAGAAAATGCTCTAAACGGATAAGCAACAGGTAGAGAAAATATTTTTATGCAGTATATAATCCTGCAGGGTAAAAACAATCTTGGCTCAAGCATCTGATGAGTAGCAGAGGCTGTTTGTGGATGGTAGCTGAAGAGGGTGGCTGTTGAAACCCCTCCACAGCAAATGTTTGAGAATTCAGACATCGTCTGAGAATCCTTCCATCTGGAAGCAAAGGTAGTCTGAGGGAAGATGGCTGTATTGAAAGCCCAGGGTCTTAGACCAGTTCAGCTTCTTGCTAAGAGTGAACTTCAGGAGTCTTGCTTGATCTGTGATCTCCAGCTTGTGAAATAAGGTGGGGATTAGAATCGATACTCATAGCTAAAGGAGATGAAGTAAATAAACGCTTGGAACCCAAGGCTGCCCAATAATCATTAAATAACCAAAGAGTCAAGCCAAGAGCACAGGGAAGAAAGACACAGCAGCAGATTCCTCAACTTTCCTTATATAGATTATAGTGCTTATGATGGGCTTTTGATCGCAGTAAAGTTCATGAAACTGCACTTTTTGCAGAAACCTCTGACAATTGATGACCACGAGGTCTCGGGGGGTACCTTGAATCCTGAATTGGAGTGCTGGGGCCTGGAGTTGCATGCAAACGATTCATCTCTCCAAGACACGTTCCTTATCTGTAAACTGGGGATCAAGGAACGTAGAGATTACAGTTCCATGCAGGTCAGTGAGATCAGACCAGAGTAAGCTAACCACAGGGTGCAGGCTAGATCTAGCTACAACTTGTTTCCATCAACACCATCTTCTTGGAACACACACCAACCGTTTGTGGATGTGTTGTCTGTGACTGCCTGTGTGGACCAGGGATATATTGGAGTTATTGCAACAGGGATCCCATGACTCATCAAACCTAACACATCTCTTCTCTTACATCTACACTAGACCCCCACACAGAGTTTCGAAATAAGCCACCCAGCGTGCATGAGTGAAAAGACCACTGCCATTATTACTGTCGCTATCATCATCCCAAGTAGCACGGATTAATCTCTCAATTTAAAAGCCATTTTGCAGCCAAAAGCTGAGGGGTCAGGCCTGCCAACCTAGCTACTCAAGTCTTGACAGAAAAAGTGAAAGGACAGTGTCCTGGATCTGAATTCAGACCCCAATATTGGTGCATGGATATGCATACAGACAATCAAACAGACAGACAGATGACACATCATACAGAGAGAGAGAGAGAGAGAGAGAGAGAGAGAGAGAGAGAGAGAGAGAGAGAGAGAGAGAGAGAGAGAGAGAGAATGTCTGACTCCTGCTATACAGGGAGTGTGGAAGCTTGGGTGAGTCCACAGGTAATGGAAGACACAGAGATTCCTGCCAAAGAAAGAGCAGGTCAGAGCTCCAGCCTATACCTGCTAAGTCCCACCCCCTGGGTCTCCACCTACAAGTTCCTGTCACAACTTTCCCTGTGTCGATTATAGTGCTTATGATGGGCTTTTGATCGCAGTAAAGTTCATGAAACTGCACTTTTTGCAGAAACCTCTGACAACTGATGACGATGAGGTCTCAGGGGGTAGCTTGAAGAGTCTACATTTCTATCCTGTTCCCAGGTGATCAACACACACATGATCCAGCCATCAGGCTTTGAGAAGCTCTGGGCAGAGGCCCTTCCTTCTCCTAGCAAGACACAGCAGTCAGGTTTTAATTAAAACCATAAAGGCAATCTCCATTTAGTCCTTATCAGAATCCTAAATAACTAGGATGTCTGCATTCACAGATCCATAGAGTGAGAAACAAGGAGCTAAGAAGGAACCAACTTAAGATACAAGGCTTGGGAGCAAGACTTTGCAACTGGGGAGCAGGTGAAAGGCGGTGGATGAAATAAGAGCAAGTTAACCACATGCAGAGGTACTGAAGCTGGCCTTAGTGAGTGAAAGAGAGACACGATCTGAACATGCAACAACTATAGCAGCTGTGAGTATGAATGCTCTCTCTTGTTACTCTATTCCCATGAAGACCTAAGGCTGTTAGAATTTTCCCCCCAATTTGCCAAGAGAAGTCAATAATTGTTAAGCATTGCCAAAAATATACACATCTGCCCCAGCTAAATGTGGCTGGGATGATGCAAATGTCTACCTCTATGTATCTTCCTTCATCATTGCTGACAATACAAATCACTTGGAGTTCTTGTTGAAGAAGAGGAGGAGGAAGAAGAGGAAGAGGGGTCAGAGGAGGGGGGAGGAGAACCACGAGAGAAGAGGAGGAAGAGGAGGAGGATGGGAAGAAAATAGCAGTAGCCAAATACTGGCGGCTCACATCTGTAATCCTAGCAATTCGGGAAGAATATACAATTGGAGCAGAAGAGGCAATTTCCAGAAGTTGTATACATGAAGCACTTGTCTGCACAGCAACTGACGGCAGGGAGGGAAACAACAAAGGGAATGGGATTCCTGACTCTATCCCGTGTCCAGGGAACAGCACGGCTGCTTTCCTTAGTCCTTCACAATTCTTCTTACAGCTAAGATCTGCCAGCACGACACACTTGGCCACTTGAAGGGTGAGAACTAGCCAATGTCTAGAGTGGCCAAAGGCCAAAGTAACTGAACCACAGATGGCCCATCTGGTTAGCCATAGAGACCTGGCTTTGGTGCCTTGCCTGGTTGTGTCGTTAAAATGCCTGCCACTCTGTTTTCTGGTTTTTATAAGCGAATTGGTGACTGACCGGTTCAATGGCCTAAATGACCATCGTCTCCACAGTGGGGAATGAGTATCTGATGACCTCTTCTGAATGACATCCAAAGAGTCAGGTCTAGATGAGGGTCAGAATCTCTGAGAAGGATGAGCTTGTTTCCAGAGGCTGAGCATGAAGCTATATAGTGGTTAGTTAGGTCCACCAAGCACCCTAAGAGAAGAAATCATCAGCAAGACAAAGCAAATAGGATCAGGAGGCAGAATCTGGAGTGGATCCCAGAGGACACATGGATGCAGGTGGATGCAGGCATTCACGGGGGCCCCTTTGCTGGGTTGATAGGCTGGAAAGGAGATATCAAGGGCACTGTGCCCGTTTGGACAGCACCTCTTATTATCTCTTTTCCCTATCTGTCAGTCAGTCAACAAATATTTACTGCGTCCTTACAGTGGACCAGGCAATAGGCAGAGTTGGACTGAGCTATCCTGGTTTTAGAGGTAAATTGTTTTAACTTGAATGACCACATTCAAAAGGCTCAGTTGTATTCTGCCAATGCCTGTTGGGTCACCTTTGGTAAGTTCCAAATCCTGTATTTAAGACTGAGGATGAGAGTCTATATTCTGTCCAGGCTGTCCTGCTAAATAACACATGCTCATAGGAGCAGAGCCTACATAAACCAAAGAACATTATAAGTAAATACACTCCAGGATGGTACAGAACGACGCGAGGTACTTGTGAGGAAGTATTCTTCAAGAACACTTATCTCTCGGGGATGTACAAAGGATGAAGGGACATTTGCGTTGCTATGGGAAAGCAAAATATGAGTTAAGCCAAAGCTGCATTGTGTCCTGAACAAAAGGAACAGAATGTGCAAAGGCCCAGAGGCAAGAAGGAGCATGACGCTATGGAGACATGGCAAAGATTAATATGGAGAATCTAGGTCTAAAATGATGATCATAATAAAAGTAGACATACACATCAGATGAAGATTGGGGAGGCACTGATTTTTGGGGGGGTGGTGAGGAGGAAGAAAGAGAGAAGGAATTAGGGGCTGAAGAAATTCCAAGTCTGTTACATATACACGAAGATCACACAAGGAAAGCCACCAAATATTATTTGAAAATTCAGGGGTGGGGAGAGGGAAGGGGCTAAGAGATTATGATAGAGGAGGGGGATTTGCTCAAAGTACACCGTAGTTACCTACAAAATTTTCACAGCAGGGACTGGTAGCAAGGCCTAGTGCTAGAATGCTTGTCTGGCATGCATGAAGCCCTGGGTTCAATTCCTCCGTAGCACATAAACAGAAAAGGCTGGAAGTGGCACTGTGGCTCAAGTGTAGAGTGTGAACCTTGCGCATAGAGAGGCTCAGGGATAGAGCCCAGAACCTGAGTTCAAGTCCAGGACTGGCCAAAAAAAAAAAAATCACAACAAAACTCGAACTTTTCAATACTGAAACTGGGCAATTTCAGCAATTACATATTTGATTCTGGTCCTTGAATTAATTTCATGAAGAAACTGATATGAAAAAAGGCAAAGAAATAGTGAGAAGACTGCCAGGACCATGGTAATGGTCAAGAAAATACAAGCACCTGCCAAGTCTTGTGTGTGTTGCAAGGGACTTGAGTTTGACCCCAGAAGGTGACATCCAATATCACAGTCTGCAGCTGTTGGAATAAACAAAGCCTAAAGAGCCAGGCTTCACGCTTTCTCCACACTGTCAAGCTAGGGTGATGGTCCCACAAAGTTTACTAAACTCAAATTCCATTCTGACCAGGAGCACAAGAGACATGGAAGCTGTCCAGCCGCTCACTTCAGCCACCAAATGTGTACAAAGCCTGTGTCCCTTCTGATCTTCCTAGCTACAAGGTAATTCTAGGCTGCCTGGACACTGCTGGGGTCGCCCGAAGGCTGTGCTTGATGGTGACATAATCAGATTTGTGTGTGTGTGTGTGTGTGTGTGTGTGTGTGTGTGTGTGTGTGTGTGTGTGTTTTAATGACCACCAGGCTGCTATGTAAGACACAGATTGGAGGAGGCTCTACTCTAGAGCAAATGTACAACAGTGTGCTCATTCGCTTGCTCGTTCTCTTCGTATATTTTAATAAATATCTCCTCTGTGTGCTTTCCAGATATAATTATAGAATGAGAGTGACTGAATTTGAGTCCTTTGTTTCTCTCTGTTTCTGTCTCTCTGATTCTCTCTCTCTCTCTCTCTCTCTCTCTCTCTCTCTCTCTCTCTCTCTCTCTCTCTCTCTCTCTCTCTCTCTCTCTGTGCCTGGCTCTCTCTGTGATTTATATATATTTTTTTTCTCAGATAGTGATATCGCCATCTCTCTTTATATAGATAGATCGATCTACATATATATATATATGATCTATCTCTCTATACATGAGCATATGGACAGAGATACAATTCTGTTGTTCTAAAGTTATTCTACTATACAAATATACAGACAGAGCACAGAAGAGGCACTGTGAACCCAAGCAGCCATTCTAGTATGGAAAATAGGGACAGGGATACTAAAGAGAGCCTAGAACCAGGTCCTAGGTCAGGGGTGACACAGTCAGATTATGGATGTAGGCTTTTCTTTGGGTGCACCCTCTGGCTGGTTTATAGAATAGCTGGATTACTCTTTGGTGCTTCCTTTCTACGTGTTCCCTTAATAGAATATTCATAGAAGGATGGGATTTGATGCCGCATCTCTTTTAAAACATACCCGGTTGGATGCCCGAAGGAGTTCTCGTTCTCAATGCTGAATCTGCAATGGCAAAGGATATGGAATACCTGGAGACTGCAAACCACACAGCTGTGGGGGGGTCTATGTGTCCCTGATTAAATGTTAGCTAAATAAGGCAAGAATCCCAGCATCTAGCTGTCAGAGTATCTGCTGGGGCTTTCAGGACACCCCTGTACACCCTTCCTTGCAGCAGGCCTGCTCGTGACCTCGTTCTCAAGACTAAAGCAGAGCAATTCACTGACTGCCTTTAATGAGGCTCTCCCGGAGAATCTGGGTTAGCTATTGGAAGTTGCCAGATGTGGAGTTAGTTCTCTTGGGAAAAGTGGTTCCTTCTTCCCAACCACATCCATCTCTAGTCTATCCAGACTGGATAAACTGAGTTGGAAAATGAGACCTGCAATTGCTGAGAAGGTATACAAGACACAAAAGACAAGACAGCCCTGTACCTCATTTTCCAGAGAAAGTAACACAGAGCTGGCATCTCCTGCCAATTTCCCCATCATTGTTTTGCCTTCTCCAGGTCCAGAACACAGCACGTTCACTCCCTCCTCAAATACTTTATGCTTACTAAACCTTGAACCTGCAATCTTCCTTCAATTTGCATCATCGCTTCTAGTCAAATCTCAACACCAAGGTCACATCCTTCAAGAGGCCTTCCCTGGTTTCTCTTGAGCCTTTTCATATTAACCTTGAGGATATGTATTGTTTCTTGTAGTGACTCCGGGTATATAACTGTATCTGTCTATTGACCTGAGAGCAAATGTGAATTCCAGACATTGTCCCTGAGATCTACAACACTACCAGGCAACTTGTTAGATGTTCAAGAAACAGAGGAATAAACAAATAAAGCTTTAACCTATAAAGATGGTTGGAAAATAAAATCAATATCTGATGGGAATGGTTGTCATTGAATATTAAGGCTAAAAAAGGAGCCGGGAACCACTGCTCACGCCTATAATTCTAGCTATTCAAGAGGCTGAGATCACAGTTTGAGCCAACTTGGGCAAGAAAAGTCTGTGAGATTCTTACTTCCAACTAAACAGGGAAAACCAGAAATGGAGTGGTGGCTCAAGTGGTAAAACAGTAGCTTTGATCTTAATTATAGCTACTTTGGAAGCTGACGTTTGAGGGTCATGGTTTGAAGCCAGACAGGGAAGGAAAGTTAATGAGACTTAATTCTCCAGTTAACTACCGAAAGCAGAAGTGGAGCTGTGGCTCAAGTGGTAGAGTGCTAGCCTTGAGCAGACAAAAACTCAGGGTTAGCGCCCAGGCCATAAATTCAAGCTCCAGTGATTACATGTATGCTCCTTTGCTGCTTAACCTCTACTGAGAAAGACAAACTGATGGATAAGTAAAGAAACCAAGTGCTAATACATGGCAGTAGAAGAAGGTTGAAGCTGCATAAAAGACAGAGAACACCAGGCGATCCTTCAGCCTCCTTTAATCCCCTTGCTCTCGACCTCAAAGCCACCATGTTCTACCACCCACCATCTGACACACAGTCTTTCCACGTGGCCAAGATGTTTCAGAGCCGATAGGAGAGTAACACTTAAAAGACCAACTCCACAGAACAGATGGCGTCGTTATTTTGTGCCAATTAAATCAACGGTTCAACTGCCTGATCCGCTGCACGCTGATCAAGCTGGAGAGAGAGAGAGAGAGAGAGAGAGAGAGAGAGAGAGAGAGAGAGCCTCTTGTGCTGGTGCAGATATGTGATTTAATGTAAAAGATACAAATAGAAGCGGGGATAAGGGAGCAGAGTTGAAAATAAAGGAACTTTACCATGCCAGCATGGGGAGGCAATGTGGGGGGAGGAATTAGTGGCATGGTGAGTTGGGGAGAGGTAGGCTATCATGAGCTTTCTGTAATTGGGACAGAGTTGTAGATAGTAATCAGGTGACTCACTTAGGCACCTGTTACAACAATGCGCCAGCCTCTGCGAAGTACTCGGATGGGAGGAGAGTCAACACTATAGACCAGCTTGTCTTTGTCCAAAAGGAGTTTACCGTCTAAAGCTGGAATGGACTCAGCAACAAAAAGTCCCCACATGAAGTTCAAGGATGTAGATGTGGTATAATCCAAATCCAGGGACTAGACTCTGTCTTCATTTAATGTTATTTAATTTTTTTTTTCAATTCTCAGTAAGTAACCCAAGGGTAACAAGACTGGCTTGGTAGTTTGGCACTAGTGGCTGGTGCTTTTATATTATCCTAGCTATTCAGGAGGCTGAGACCTGAGGCTCATGCTTAGAAACCAGGTCAGGAAGGGAAAGTTCATGAGACTCTTATTTCTAACTAATCACCAAAAAACTAGAAGTGGAGCTGTGACATGAATGGCAGAGTGCCAGACTTGTACAAAAATAAAAACAAGCTAAGGGGAGAGAGTGAGGGAAAGAGACATTGGCCAAAAGAAATGTACTCATTACCTGACTTATGTAACTATAATCCCTTTATCTATTACTTTACAATAACAATTTTTTAAGAAAAAAATCTAAGGGACATTGCCCAGGCCCTAAGTTCAAGCCCCAACACTGGGGAAAAAAAGAAATAGAAAAATAAATGGCTTGGCACATTCCAAAACTAATAAGGCAGCAAGGAAAATTTAAAAAAAAAACATTAAAACTTAACTCTGGATACCGAAATGACTGATTTTTTGTTATCTCCTTTGAGTTGTAGAGACAGTTAGGTCAGATCAGGAGTGAATAGATGCCTGAGTCTTCAGTCCTAAAAATGTGACCTGAGAATTTGAGGGGTATTCTCACACTGAGATCACATGAACCTTCCTTCCCTGCTTTTTCTGAGATTAATTATAAATAAAGGTTTGCAGGTCAAACATTGACAGATAAAAATGCCTAAGGCTCTACTAGTGATGAGTAGAGTAAACAAGGAAGAGGTTGGATCAGATTTCCCATAGAGACACCTGAGCCTATGCAGGAGTTATCCTCGTGGTATGGATAGTAATTCTTTTCTATTGCCTCTGATGCTCCAGGAAGGTATCCCTTTTAAAATGTGACTCTGCCATCAGAGGAGCCAAATCAATCCACACAGCAAAATAGCCATATACCAATGGACATTCATTTATGACAAAAGTAGTATTGGAAGATGGCAGAGAAGGAATGGATTGTTCAACAAATACTATTACCTATTAGGGAGAAAAAAAAAGAAAATTTCTACATTTTGCCATACTGTATGATTCCTATCATACTTGAGTATATTCCAGATGAACAAAAAACTCCATGTAGCCTGGACAATGATGATCCACACCTGTAATTCTATCTATGGAGAAGGCTGAGATCTGAGGATTGTTGTTTCACAGCAGTCTGGAAAAGCAAGTCCATGAGATTATTATTTCCAATTAACCACCCCCCCAAAAAAGGGGATGATAAGGGAGAGAAAGGGGGCAGAAGGGAGCTGTGGCTCAAGTGGTAGAATGCTAGCCTTCAGGGGAAAAGTTCAGGAATAGCACCCAGGCCCTGAGTTTAAACCTTTGGGATGGAAAAAACAACGAAAGCCATTAAAAGGTTAAGAGATAAGCACATCATGGATAGAAGTATTTTCAACACATACTGTCACCAAAGGAGACTTCTTTAATCCAGGCATCCATAATCCTGGCTACTCAGAAGGCTGAGAACTAAGAGTCACAGTGCAAAGCCAGCCCTGGCAGAAAAAGTCTGTAAGACTTTTCTCCAATTAACCAGCAAAAAGCCAGCCATAGAGCTGTGGCTGAAGTGATAGAGCACCAGGCTTGAGAGAAAAAGCTAAAGCACAGCCCAGGCTCTAAATTCAAGCCCCAGTACTGTCACAAGAGAGGAGAGAGAAAGAGATACAATATATGTGTGTATATATTTTAATTCTTCAGTAGTTATTTATTGTTTCATGCGTAATTTATAGATTTATATACTTATTTATAGAAAGATTTCTTAAAATCACTAAAATAAAGTACTAAAAGTCAATACAATAAAAATTGAACAAATACTGTAATCCTAGCTACTCAGAAAACTGAGATCTGAGGATCATGGTTCAAAGCTAGCCCAGGAAGAAAAATCCATGAGACTCTTACCTTCAGTTAACCACAGAAAACCAGAAGCGGCTTTGTAGCCTTGTGGCTTAAAGTGGTAGAGCCCTAAGCAAAAAAGCTCAGGGACAAAACCCAGGCCCTGAGTTCCGGTACCATGACCACCACCACCAACAACAAAGAAAGCAAATTGGAAAAAAAAAATATAAACAGGCAATGCAATAAAAGAAAGAAATGCAAATGAAATGACATTTAAGTGTCTTAGGAACAAGAGCCATGTGAAAAAGAGTGATGTTTTCACCCAGGAGAAGAACCAAGCAAAGACACTATTAATCTCATGTTGATGAACATTGTTGCAAGTTAAAATTGATAGAGCATTTCTACCGGGTAACTCAACTGTACCTTGCATTCTTCTCCAAGAAATGCACCTAATCCTCTGCCAGAAAACCAGGATGGACAGCCTAGATGAAAACATGAGGACAAGGGCCGGGAGTTTGGCCTAGTGGTAGAGTACTTACCTAGCATGCACGTAGACCTGGGTTCAATTCCTTGGTCCTACAGACATAGAAAAAAGCTGGAAGTGGTGCTGTGGCTCAAGTGGTAGAGCTCTAGCCTTGAGAAAGTCCAAGGACAGTACTCTGGCCCTGAGTTCTAGCCCCAGGATTGGCCAAAAAAAAGAAAAAGAAAGAAAAAAGAAAAAAAGAAAAGAAAACATGAGGACAAAGAGGCAGTACTTCTCAAGTCGTACCTCCAACTCATATTCTCCAATGGGATGGCTTTGGGGCTGGGGCTTCTTGGAGGTAATTAGATCATGGGGTGGGGAGGTAAATCCTCCATGAACTGTATTTGGTACCATGTGAAGGCCCAAGAAGAAGACATAGACTACAGCAAAGAAGAGAACTCACATCAGTACACAACTCTGCAGACATCTGGATTCCAGACTTCCAAACTCTGGGATGGCAAGAGAGAAATATTTGTTGTTTGATCCACCTGGCCTGTGGCAGTTTGCATAGTGGCCTCAGCTGAGTCTATAGCTGTACTACACAAACTATCCAGCCACAAGAGAGGGGTTAAATAAGTGACAGCCTATCACTGCAATAGAATGCCATGCATCTGTTAAGTGAGGTCGGTTAATATGTGTTAATATGGGCAGGTCTTTCAACATACGCTGTTTGATGAGAAAGTGATTTGCATACAGTCTGATGCTATTTCTGTCAACAGAAACATCAAGCTCCACAAACACCAAGCTAAAAATGTTTAAAGATGGGTTTTAAGTTTGGCCTAATGGTAAGAGTGGTTGCCTAGCATGCACGAAGACCTGGGTTCAATTCTTCGGTACCACATACATAGAAATAAAAAAAAAAACCCAGAAGTAGTGCTGTGGCTCAAGTGCTAGAGCTCTAGCCTTGAGAAAAAAAAGCCCAAGGACAGTGCTCAGGCCCTGAGTTCAAGCCCCAGGACTGGCAAAAAAAAAAAAAGAAGGCACCGATGCTATATGGGTCTATAGATGCAGATGTAGATGTAGATATAGAAATAGGTACATAGGGGGCCGGGAGTTTGGCCTAGTGGTTAAAGTGCTTGCCTAGCATGCATGAAGACCCGGGTTCGATTCCTTGGTACCACATACATAGAAAAAAGCCAGAAGTGGTGCTGAGGCTCAAATGGTAGAGCTCTAGCTTTGAGAAAGTCCAAGGACAGTGCTCAGACCCTGAGCTCAAGCCCAGGACTGGCAAAAAAAATAAAATAAAATAAATAGGTACATAGCAATCACTAGACCCATAGCTATTGATATGACTGTTCAGATGCATGTAAGCAATAACTGGAAAGAGGCAAAGCCAGCCGTAACAACAGTGACTTCTGGAATGGGAATCCCGGAAAGGGGCAGAAGGAAGCAAAGGAGATTTTCCATTTTGCATCTATCTGAATTAAGTATGTTCATATTTAGTTATGATAAGAACATGTTTAGGGGATCTGCAATAGAGAAAGAGGTGGGGAGGGAGAGAGGCTGGGTGCTGGTGGCTCATGCATGTAATCCTAGCAAGTCAGAAGGCTGAGATCCAATAGGAGTCTGTGAGATTCTTATCTCCAATAAACCACTCAGGAAAAGCCAGAAGTGGCTCTGTGACTCTCAAGTGGTAGAGTGCTAGCCTAGAACAAGAGAAACTCAGGGACAGTGGTCAAGCCCAAGCCTCAGGACCAGCAAAAGAGAGGGGGGAGGGGAAGAGAGAGAGGGAGGAAGAGAGAGAGGGAAGGAGGAAGGGAGGGAGAAGGAGAGGGAAGAAAGAAAGGAGGGAAGGAGGGAGGGGGAAGACAAGAAAAAAGGAGACAATAGAAGAAAGGGAAGGTGGAAGTGAAGGAGGATAGCCTCAAAACTTACTCTGGGAGGGAGTACCCTAAAAGAAGATTATGTACCCCAAGAGTTCTGATAACCCTGAGCACTGACATCTTGGGGGTTGGGCTCAATTGCCAGATCATAAAGAAAGGTGCTCAAGCTTTTAAGCTCAGATTTGTACCTCTTGCACTTAATGACCACTGTCCAGCCTTCCAGGGACTCACACGAGCCACTGTTAAGCTGTTCTTGTCCAAGATAGCCCTTTATGAAGAGTAAATTAGTTCCAACCTGACACACTTTACCAATATTCTTTTATGGTGTCGGCAGCTGGTTCATTTGGTGTTTACTGCAAAGTTCTAAAATTGCAATTTCCTTCCCAGGATAGGCTAGTTAACGTCAGCATGTTTTATATCCCTAAAGCCAGGTCTCAACCTGATCAATTTTCTCCTGAGAGACATCTTGGATATTTCAGTGTTGGTCATTCTGAGGTTCATCCATAGAGCGTCCCTAGCTTAAATCTGTTGCTTCTCCCCCCTTCTCTGGGCTGTTCAAGACTATGCCTGAACTCTGGATAAAGCCATGTCTCCTGTTTCATGGGTTCTGATCGATCGCTGTGGTTATAAGGTATAAAAGAATCAAATTCTGTTACCTTTCCCCCCCTCAACTTGCTTTGAGTCTATACTTCCCTAGCTGGGTCCTGTCGTCTCTTCCCTCACTAACAATGGAATATCCATTCCATATTCACAGTGCAGAAATCCCTCTTGACTCACAGGAGAACCTGCAAACTTCTCAGCTTTCTGCCCTGTGACTCTGCTCCAAGGTTACCTCCCCCACCCCCATTATGCCTGCCCTATTGTGTAATATTCATCTACTTTGGAAAAGAAAATGTTTAAAGGATTGATTCCGTGTGGTGGGGGGGGGGAGAAAATTCTATGGTTTAAGACTCTACTCTTTTTTTGCGGGTGACGTGCCAGCCCTGGGGCTTGAACTCAGAGACTGAGCCCTGAACTTCATTTTTGCTCAAGGCTAACACTACCACTTGAGCCACAGCTCCACTTCCAGCTTTATCATTATTATTATTATTATTATTATTATTATTATTATTATTATTATCATTACTACTACTACTACTGTTTTTGGAGTTGAGTGGAGATAAGCATCTCACAGACTTTCTTTGCCTGGGCTGGCTTCAAGCCATGATCCTCAGATCTTCATCTCCTGAGTAGCTAGGATAACAGCATGAGCCACTGGTGCCTGGCTGAGAATCTACTCCTTTAAGTAATTTTTTTAATCTGCTCTTGATATTTATATATATATATATATATATATAACACATTGTGTGTATTTGTGCGTGTGTACACAAGCGTATATGCATATCAAAACTAGTACTTGAACTCAGGGTCTGGGTTTTGTACCTTAGCTTTTTTGCTCAAGGACGGTGATATACCACTTCAACTACAATTCTACGTCTGGCTTTTTGCTAGTTGGCTGGAGATAATGGGCTCATGGACTTTTCTGTCTGGGCTGGCTTGAAACCTCAGTCCTCAGATCTCATTCTCCTGAGTAGTTAGGATTAGAGGACTGGCACTTAGCTATTATAACTTTTAAAATGTATGGCTGCCATTGAAAAACAAAAAGAGCTCTCGAGTGTGCTTGCTCGTTCAATCTAATTCCCTGCACTGGCTGTAGCAGGCAGGAATCTCTACTATAGTAGCTTTCTCAGAACCCAGGGGCAGGGCCTGCCCTCTCACGCCATTCTTCTACAACATTCAAATCTATGCAGCAGCATACTTGACAGGCTATACTGGCTTGAATAACTGAAAACAAAGACTGTTGTACACACCATCATCTATCCATCCCAGCCTCTGGAAACTCAATTTCATGTTTGGGAGCCAGAAAGAGGCATAGTTTAGGCATAACAAAGGCAGAGGGCAGGGCAGCCGCTAACTTCAGCGCATCATTCATTAGCAGGGTTGGTGAATCCAAGAAGGAGAAACAGGAAAACTGATTAGAAGGAAAATGTATTACCCTGCCTGAGAGAAAAAACAAGGCAGGACAGCTGTCCATCACAGCTAGAAATCCCACCTAGGCAGTAAACATCTGTTTCCTTAGCTGAATGTGTTGCTTCAGAAAAGGGAAGAGCAAGCAGAGGGTTTTGTGGAAAAGCTCTGTGGGCCTGCTGAGTCTGGGGCCATAGGGCAAAAACAGGGAAATGTATTCAATGCTAAGTAGTAACACACATGCTTAAGTCTGTCTCAGCAATCCCTAGCCCCAGGTGAAGGTTCTAGCCCCCATTCATATCCTCACATCTCCCAGGTACAGTAACTATGGTTAAGTAGCTTGCTCTGGTCAGGTGGCCTAAGAGGGTGTGTGTACTCTGGAGTTGGTTTTTCTCCTTATTCTCATGGCCGCCTTGACCCCAGCAGAGGACAGACACTCTGTTTGCCTGACTCTGGTGCTGGGGGCTGAGTGATGATGAACATATGGTGTGAGTGAGGAAATAAACATTTGTGGTTATAAGTTACTGATATTTGGGGATCATTTATTCTCACCACTTCCTCCAGACTGTCTGGATTCAAAACAGATCCATCCATCTTCTCCTCACAACATTCATTTTGTGTTTTATTCCGTGATAGATGGCACTGGAGGGGAACTGATGGTACCACTTGGTTCTGTGGGTATAGATTTGAGATCTCTCTGAGTTAAATGTGCAAGTACTTGTGCCTGGGTACTTAACTCACAGGGCCACCAGAAGATAGGATCTTTGTGATATCCCAAGTTGATGCTAAGCAACCTTTAATTTACATATACCATGCATCAGATACCAGGTCAAGTTGACAGCATCTGACTTAGTTTTCCAGTGATGGAGTCCCTTCCAAAACGTTCATAGTAGTTTTTCTAGAACCTTCTCTCACTCAAGGCCACCAGTGTTCTCAGATATATGGGACTCTCAGTGTGATGTAGAGAAGTATTCAATTCTGCTGCCCTGTATGGCTGCCATGAATCCTTAATGCAATGGAATTTTAACCATCTATCAGGAAGAATTTTATGTCCTTTGAAGAACAAAGCATAAGGGTGGGTGAAGGCAGCATTATATTCAATATGCAGCTGTAAAAATGGAACCAGGTAATTGGAGGAGGGTTAAGTGGACTTGGGAGAGATGGGTAGGGGAGGGACCCATAGATTGGGTGAGAGAGACCAAGATACATGATACTCATAATCTGGTTTAGTCAACTGAAATTTCTTTATACAACCACTTAAAAATAAGGACATGTTTTAAGAACCCCTCCCCATACTAAACGTTTTATTGCATATTTATTGACATTTCCTTTAGGAAGTCTGCTGTAGCTCCAAGCCAGTATGGAACTTTTGCCCTTGAATCTTCACAACTGTTAATTACACAAACTTTTTTTTTCAAATATAAAGCAGCCTCTCTCAGGTTATTTCATTATAGTGCTGAAAAACTGACAGAGGCAGACTTTTGCATTTGAACATTTCCCTTCCATCTTTTCGAGTTGGAATTTGTTTCGCTGGACCATATTAAGTAGAAATGGAAACTTTTCTTGAATAATGAATCCCAAACTCATTGGCTGATAATCCATCACCTCTTTTGCTTATTGTAAAATATCATTATTCTTGGTAACAAATGTTTAGTTGTATCAAATCTTATTTTGATGCTTCTACTCTGTTTCAAAGTTCTACTGGCTTTTAAATTCACCACACATTTCAATAGTGTGTGCCTTTATAATATGTTCTCAATGTATCCCACTACATGTATTTCAAATATTATAATGAGCCAGGAGCCCATGGTTCATGCCTGTAATCCTAGCTACTCATGATGCTGAGATCTGGGAACTACAGTTTGAAGCCAGCCAGGGCAGGAAAGCCCCCAAGACTCATTTCTAATTAACTACTAAAGTTAACTAACCAATTAACAAAAAAAGCTGGAAATGAAGCTATGGTTCAAGAGGTAGAATATTAGCCTTGAGCAAAAAGAATCCTCAGGGACATTTCCAGACACTGAGTTCAAGCCCCAAACCAGACACACACAACCCCCATCTCATCCCACCCTCACATGTACGCACACATGTGTGCCCATTATAAAAGTAAATTCGATTGAAAAAGATAATCACAGAGACGGAGTTTAAAGTTTTCAACACTATTTTTTGGCCCTGCAAGAATTTAAAGAATAAATTCTTGGTTGCATTTTAATTATGACAAGCTAAAACTGTCAAGTCAAAATTGACAGAGCTAGACCTAGAACTTCCTTTTGTTTCGGCAGTCTGCAAACTGATCCGTTTCTGGACCTCCTTTCTCATCAATGAACAGAAATTGGAAGTACATAATCTTCAAAGATGGATAAAATACTACACACTATGTATTACAGTCTGTCTCCCAAACATATGCTTGTCTCCAGTATATACATTCTGTTAGTTATTCTGCTAGTTAATAGGAAACTGAAACTTGATAATAATTCTGTGGTACAATGTGGTATTTTCCTTGCCAGTGCATTAGTCATGGATACCTAATTATTATTTTGAAAACTCATTCAACTGTGTAAAACAGTGTGATGCTGATGTTTTATTTTTAAATGTTACTGTTAAGTAGCTGTACAAAGAGGTTACACTTCTATAAGTCATGTTATGAGTACAATGCATGCTGACCAATGGCACCCCTCAATAGTAATCTTTCTGGCTCTTTGTCTTGCCCTTACATGCAAGATGGTACATCCTCTACTATTTGGCTCTGCAAACTTAAATACGATTTTGACAATAGTGTGGGGTTTTTTTTTGTTTGTTTGCTTGCTTGTTTGCTTGGTTGTTTTTGTTTATGTCCGTGGTAGAGCTTGAACTCTGGGCATGGGTCTTGTCTCTGGGCTCCTTTGCTCAAGGCTAGCATTCTATCACTTTGAGCCACAGCACCACTTCCAGTTTTCTGTTGTTAACTGGAGATAAGAGTCTCATGGACTTTCCTGCTCAAGCTGGATTTGAACTGCACTTCTCAGATCTCAGTCTCCTGAGCAGCAAGGATGACAGGCATGAGCCACTAACACCTAGCTTGATATACTATGTTTTAACACAGTAAAGGTTCAGGCTCTCTTATCTATTCTCTTAAAAATTACAGAGACACCGAGCACAGTGGCACACATCTGTAATCATAGCTACTCAGGAGGCTGAGATCTGAGGATCAAGGTTCAAAGCCAGCCTGGGCAAAAAAGAACCTGAGACTTCCCTGATTAACCTCTAGAAAATGGGAAGTAGGGCTTGGCTCAAGGGTAGGGAAGTAGCCTCGAGCTGAAGAGCTCAAGAACAGCGCCCAGGCCAAGTGCAAGCCCCATGACCCACCAAAAAAAATTATAGACACTAAAGATGAAGATCATTAGATAGTAAAACTGATTAAATTAATAATGTCTGAGTTGAGACAGAATTGATTTCAATTATAAGGTGAAAGGATTGAGGGTGAATGAATCTGGATTCACACACACACACACACACACACACACACACCTTCTCAGATTTTCTTTATGTTGGTTCATAAAAGCAAGAAATATTGAAATGAGTAAAACTTTATTTTTCAAGTCTAGCAATTCTAGTTTCTCACAAACATGCTGGGCAGAGGGGGGGCAGGAAATGCAACAATCAGACAACTGGTCAACCAGCCTTTGAAAACCTGCCCCAAACATTTCCACAATCCAGACAAGAAGTAAATCTTGGGGGAGAAATGCTGTGAATTGAATTCACATGGATCCTGTCTCTGGGCCACCAGTGGTGAGGACAGAAGGTATGACAGCAACACTTGACAGTAATTGCTGCTTTCCATGTAGAATTTCAGTTCATAGGTGCACAGGACTTGGTGATGAGGGAAGGAAGAAGAGGCCACTTCAAAATATAGGATTTGGGACCAGGAGTTTGGCCTAGTGGTTAAAGTGTTTGCCTAGCATGCATGAAGACCCAGGTTCAATTCCTCAGTACCACATACCTAGAAAAAAGCCGGAAGTGGTGCCGAGGCTCAAGTGGTAGAGCTCTAGCCTTGAGAAAATCCAAGGACAGTGCTCAGGCCCTGAGCTCAAGCTCAGTACTGGCAAAAAAAACAAAAACAAAATATAGGATTTGATGAGGAAGGAATTAACTAGAAAAACAAATCAACAAGAACTCTGCAGTCATATGCTACATGTGCTCTCACTGACCCCAGATTACTCAGCAGAGGTCCCATAAGATCATAACAGGTGAAAAGTCCCTATTGCCTAGTAATATCATCTCCATGGTAGCACAGTAATACAATGTATTACTTTACAGTGATTCTGGTGTAAATAGCCATGTTGTACTGACAGTCATATGAAAGTCTAGCATGTACAATTATTGTGCAATGATGTTTCTGGTTGACTTTACATATGCTTTAGGTATAGTTACTGTCCTTACTGATTCTCCATTATTTTTAAAACATTTAGCCCTCAAGAGGCTGGGGATCACAGTTTGAAGCCAGCTCAGGCAGGAAAGTGTGTGACACTCTTTTATCTCTGATAAACTACCAAAATGTCAGAAGCGAAACTGAGGGTCAAGTGGTACAGTGCCAGCCTTGAGTGAAAAACCTAAGCATCAGCATCCTGATCCTGAGTTTATGCCCTGGCACCAACACAATAATGAAAATCAAAGCATTTATATCACCAGTAGTCTTGTACCTTTCACATGTAGCTTGTCACTTGATTATATCATTTTTTTCTTTTATTTAATCTCATGTTTTGTAGATCATGGCCTTACAGAGAAAACACTGTAATTAAGAAACAAGCTAAACTTGAGAGGTACAAGACTTTTGGTGGTATAAATGCACATATACATATATGCATTTGTGTATACATATATATGCATTTATATGTATATATGCATGAACACACACACACACACACACACACACACACACATATGGCCTAGGTGTGCCACAGGTCATGTCATTTAGTTACTAGAAGCACAATCTATTATTGGGCCCTTTAATCACTCAACAGCACCCCTGTCCATCACTAAACAGTGCATTGCTATGCTCTGCCTCTCTTAGAGGTTTTTGAGGACTCTGTCATCTCCAGCCCAGCTCTGTCATTCATCTCCTTCCTGGCTCTTTACAATGATTCCTTGGTTGGTCCTGCACCTCGTCCCTATTCCACCTCTTATGTTGCAGCCACAAGGCCTCCTTTAAAGTGTAAATCAGATCATATCACTCCTCTGCTCAAAGTAGTACGGTGGGTTACCATCCCTCTCAGGTGGTAACATTCAAATACCCTGCCATTATCTTGAGGCCTCAGAGATCTCACTTCCTCCTAACTTCAGAGGCTGGGGTCCTGGCTTTCACGACCCTTCCACTCCTTGTTCTTCCTCATGTTCATTTCTTTTTTCAATTTTATTTTATTGTTGGGTAACATATAGAGGGGTTATAGTTGCATTCGTCTGGTAGTGGGTACATTACTTCTCTCACATTGATACCCCTTCTCATGGTTTTGTCCTTGTTTCCCTATCCCACCCCCTCCTAATCATCTTGTTTTCCCCCTTCCTTTCCCTATTTCAAATAAACCAATAAACATATATACAAGGTAATGAAGTCAGATACAGTAACCACATGAGATTAACCGTTATGGGAAAGGAAAGAAAATAAATAACATAGTACAATGTTACCTCTCATCTCTTTTGCTGTCTCTTGGTTATCTCATATTGTTACAATATTTCACCTTGTTATATATTGTATATATGAATATTTGGTTATTTGAAATCGGATAGGGAAGGGGGGAAAACAAGATGAGGGGTGGGGTGGGAAGAGGGAAATGGGGACCAAGACGAGAGAAAGGGTATCAATGTTTGTGAAGTAATGCACCTTCTATCTGGTGAATATAATGTAACCCTTTTATTAATTACAACAAAAATATATGGAGGACCGGGAGTTTGGCCTAGTGGTAGAGTGCTTGCCTAGCATGCACAAAGACCCAGGTTCGATTCCTCGGTACCACATACATAGAAAAAAAGCCGGAAGTGGTGCTGAGGCTCAAGTAGTAGAGCTCTAGCCTTGAGAAAGTCCAAGGACAATGCTCAGGCCCTGAGCTCAAGCCCAGGACTTGCACAAAAAAAATGAAATTCAGAAACTTGAGGGCAAATACCAAGTCCTTACCTATCAATAATTGTTCTCAATATAAATGACTTGAACTCATGAATCAAAAGACATTGAGTGGCTGAGTAGATTTTTAGGGCATATGGATGGAAGGGAGAATGGATAGGATGTAAAAATCAAAGTAAAGAGTTAAAAAAAACCATAAAGATGGAGGCTCCTCATAAAACTAAAACTAGATCTACCTTATGACTCTGCCATACCATGGTTCGGTATTTATCCAAAGGACTGCCAACCAACATACAAGAGAAATAAATACCTGTAAACCCATACCTCCTGAAGTATTGTTCACAATAGCCAGTCTATGAGATCAACTGTGGTACACAACAACTGACGAATAAGAAATATATATATATATATACTTTATGTATATACTGTATATACACAGATACATACCATGGAATACTACTCATCTGTATAGAAAACAAAATATAGCATTTGCCGGGGAAATTGGAAATAACTAGAGATGATCATATTGAATAAAATAAGCTCAAAACACTGAGAATTACATTTTAATTGTGGAGCCTAGACCTACAATGTTGATGTTCATTATCATTATCATTATCATCATCATCATCATCATCATCATCATGATAATAATAAGACATAAATGTAAAGGGGGGTGTCCTTGGATATCCAATGGAAAAATGGGAAAGGATGAGGATAGTGAGAGGAGGAAGAAGGTGGAACACACAGCCAAGTTTTCATCCAGAACGATCACAAACAAGGAAGTTGTGTGGCTGCTGGACTTGGATGTGAGAAACAGTCCAGGCAAAGAAGCAAGAAGAGATGAGGAAGCTGAAACAATGTTTTAGTAAGGGTATCATAGACTGGATCCTGGACAGATTTCTTCTTTTCCAAAAATGAAAAGAAGACCTACGAGTCAAGCAATTACTTTTGCAGGTAATGTTTTCAATGTAGACCTGGTGCTCCAAGAAATGTTTTCCTCATCCTTCAGTTATTAAAAAGTACTCATATAAAATCACTTGGGGTTTGGTTTCTTTCTGGTAAACTTGCCCACAGCTAGCTGAGCCCTGCACATCGGTAGGTCTGGATACTTTCTTTACTTCCACAGTGTTGAATTGAGTTACATACTGCTGAATTCAATTTGGCTTTGATTATTAGATAACATCTATTCCTTCCTATTTCTCCCCAAAAGCACTGACCTCTAGCATGAATCTGCTCCATTGTCTGTCTTCTAGACCCAAGTTGTAACATGCTTTCATCGTTGATCTTTCTGCTCTGGGTCTTGGAGCTTCCCACGTTTGGGATATGTGCCATTGAATTAGTTTTCTGATAAAATTGAACATTCTCTTCTGCTGTTATTGGCCTCTTTATGTTTTCTTGGTATCTCAAGAGTACAACCTTTTATGTTAGACTACTGTGACATCCCTATTTTCACTTCATAGAGTGCAGAAAATACATGTTACATAAAATGGCCTTCTATAATATTTCCCTTAAGATATATATTTTTTTCTTTTTTGTGGGTTTTGTGTTTGTTTGGCAGTCATAGGGCTTCAACTCAGGGCCTGAGCACTGTCCCTGAGCTCTTTGGCTCAAGGCTAGCGTTGTAACACTTTGAGCCACAGCACCACTTCAGGTTTACTGGGGGGTTCATTGGAGATAATGAGTCTCATGGACTTTTCTTCCCAGGCTGGCTTTGAACCATGATAGCTAGGATAACAGGCATGAGCTATCAGCACCCTACCTGGTACTAGGGTTTGAATTCAGAGCCTTGAGTTTACTAGGCAGACATTTAACCACTTGAGCTATCTGTGCCCCCAGCTCATTTTAAGCTTTACTTTTCAGATAATCTCATATTTTTGTCCAGTATTTGCCTAGACTGTGATTCTTGCCTTGATTCTTGTGATTTCTGCTTTTTTCATAGCTTTGATGACAGAAATGAACCACCAAGCCCAGATATTTTGCTAAGAGGATGTCTCACTTTTTTTTCTCACAGACTGATCTTGAACCACAATCCCCCCAATCTTTGCTTCACAAGTAGGTGGGATTGCAGCTGAAAGTTACACACACACACACACACACACAGAGCCTCTGAGATACATCCTTTCAAATCCTCTGTTATCTTTTTGTGTTGAAACATCTTCCCATAGATTTCAAATTACTTCTTTCTATTCTGTTAGTCTTATCCAAAGATATTCTGTTCCATGCTTGTTATTTGTGAATGCTAATAGACCTTAAATTATCCATCTGTGTATAGGATTGAACAGTTTTGTTGTTTTTTATAATATTCATTAAGGGATCTAACAAACTTTATAGACTGGATTGAGTTAGATTGAGCTGCATTGGATTGGTTTGGGTTGGATTGGACTGGACATAACTGGCTTAGGTTGGGTTAGTCTAGACTGGACTAGACATGACTGGGGTTTGGTTGCATTGGGTTGGACTGGGTTAGATTGCTTTGGATTGGGTTGGATTGGACTGGATTGGACAGGACTGGATCATATTGGGTGGGATTGGATTGGAGTGGACTGGACAGGACTCGGCTGGGTTGGGGTGGAATGGACTAGATAGGACTGGATTGGGTTAGCTTGGGTTGGACTGGGACTGGACATGACTTGGTTGGGTAGGAAACCAAGTGCTGTTGGAGGTAGCTGCCAGTGTTAGATGCTACTGCTGGACTGGCAGGGTGGCTCTGTTACCTTGATGCTTTCCTGTTGGACATTGATATCTTTGACCATGAAGATGGCTGCTTCTTGACTGGTAAGTGAAATGTGCATTTAGTATTTCCTAATGAATCACGATTTACCCTTCTGTCTAAATATCAACTCTCCAAGTGTGAGAAATAATGCAGTTCTACTACCTTAACCTTCCACTTCTTCTATTGTGTCTCTGACTGCCTTCCTTGTATCTAATTCTCATTTCTGTAGAAGGCTTTCCTTGAAGCTTACAGCGTGTATCTACTGTCTTTTCATCTTTCTGTAGTAAACCTCTCTATGTCTTGGGTCATTTCAGAAAGTCTTTGAAAACTGAGAGAAGGTGGAGAAAAGTGTTGAACCACACAGCTCTTGAATATCCAAAGCTGTTTGGGTTACTTAGTAGAAAACCATGTTCCCTGGAAGTATGTAGGATTGTATGTAGAAGATTTTGGTGTGATTTTCTGCCATCCTCACAATACATATACTCAATCCTCTTGTAGAGTCTTGGTTTTGTTTTCAGTGCTAAAGATGGAACCCAGAGCCTTGCTAGGAGAGTGACTTACTAGGAAAGTGACTTAGTACTAAGCCATATTCCTTACCCTCTTATAAAGCTCCTATTCAAATGTTACATCCATGCTTCAAAGCCTGGATTACATTTTTTTTCTGTAGCGTTATTTCGACTCATGTAAGTCTGAAGGTCTTTTCCACCTTGATCTGCTAGAGCATTATTTTTTCCTCTGGATATCTCTCAATATCTCATTCTCAGAGCATCATTATTTATGTCTTCTTTCACCTATACCATCAACAAAGTAATGTTTTGATGGAGGAGACTGAGATACCTTCTAGTATCTTTATAAGTTTGGTTTTTGTTTTTTTTTTTCAAATGAGGAGGTAAGTTTGCATTGCAAGCCATGGTACAAGCTTCCACCATCCTTAAATGTATATTAGGTGTATCCCTGCCAGCCCAGAAACAAACAGAGCCACCAAACCCTTGGCCTTCTAAATTGTGGCACAGCATTCTCTACACAAATCAGAGAGCAAATATTTTAGACTTTGTGGGTTGTATAGATGGCTGTTCTATGAACTCTTCTACAGAAGGATGGGAGTCACCACTTGAAATACATAAATGAATTGGTATGTTTGTGTTTCAATAAAACTTTATTTATAAAAAAATCAGTAGCCAGAACAGTGTAGAACAGGCTCTACTATAAAAGGTGTAGGCAGGATTTCCTGTTCAGCTATTAAGTGTGGATACGCATTGAACATGTCAGCTGATTGGTGAAGAAAGAAGAGAGCCCTCCCTCACCCCACCATCATCACAATGCTCCCTATGCAGCCACTGGTACAACGAGCTTCATCAAAGCCTGGTGGTGACATAAAGAAAGAAGAATGCACATCCAATCAGGTGTTACCATACTTTGCTAGAGAAATGACCTGTTTCTCAATAAGTCAATATGGAAACATCCCATCAAACGATTTTTAAAAAGAAAAAAATTCGATCGCAAGTACCACTCTGCAGAATATTTTAAAGAGGTCCCATCTGTGGATTCCCTCCCAAGCAAGCACAGGTTCCATTTGAGGCAGCTGTTTGCAGAAACTTATGGCAGCTCACTCTGCAAACCGACCTACTTTTTCCCAACTCAAGCTCAGCAAACCACGTGGTCTGAACAGCCCTGTGTGTGTGACAGGTTTCTTTTTTCAGACACTGCAACCTGGCTACTGTTTCATTATTGCTAACTTTGAAATTTGTCTTGATGTTTTCCCAGGTTTTATAGGAACTCTTAAGGGGGAGAAATAGTCAACTGATGGAAAATGGTCATGTGCTGAACACGGGTGAAATTTTTTTGAGTTGCCAACATTTCCTTTGCATTTATTGGCCACTCTACTTAGAAGCTTCCAGTCTGTTTTGTTGTCTGAGTGATATTTCTTTCTTTTTTTTTTTGCCAGTCCTGGGCTTGAGCTCAGGGCCTGAGCACTGTCCTTGGACTTTCTCAAGGCTAGAGCTCTACCACTTGAGCCTCAGCACCACTTCCGGCTTTTTTCTATATGTGGTACCAAGGAATTGAACCCGGGTCTTCATGCATGCTAGGCAAGCACTTTAACCACTAGGCCAAACTCCTGGCCCTGAGTGATATTTCTTAAATGTGCATTAAATGGCTTCCTGGTTCCTGGAGAATGAAATACAAATTATTTGGCATGGTAAACAACTTGACTTCAGCCAATCTTCCGGTGTGATGGCTTGTCATGCCCTCGTTTCATTCACTTTGCAAGCTGTAGATTGCTAGTCTCAACCATTACTTGTTTACTCTCTTCTCGTGATATCTGGTGAGTTAATACTCAAAAACCCATTTCTTCTCTATAGATTCCCTTGAGATCAAATAACTTCATGTACATTCCCAAGCTGTTCAAGCACTGGTCAAGCATAGGATTAATCACACTGAAACCCCTGATTATGCATCATTCTCTTCCTAATTCTGAGCTTCTCGAAAACATGAGGATCTGTTCTTGTATGTCCATGTATGTAGTGTGTGTGTGTGTGTGTGTGTGTGTGTGTGTGTGTGTGCGCGCGCGCGCGCGCGCGTACGTGCCAGGCCTGAGGCTTGAACTCAGGCATTGTCCCTGAGCTTTCTTTCTCCAGGCTACTGCTCTACCACTAAAGCCACATTCCCTCCAGCTGTTTGATGTTTCATTTGAGAGAAGAATCTCATGGACTTTCCTGTCATGGGTTGGGTTTGAACCACAACCCTCAGATCTGAACCTTCCAAATAGCAAGGATTACAGACATGAACTCCCAGTGCCCAGCATTTTGAGATCCCTTCTACTTCTTTTCTACTGTGATTTTAGAGAGGTGAACACTTGAATCCCTTTGATGCTCTATCAAGAAGGAATTCCGTGATAAATTCACCCATGAATGCCACTCTCCCTTAGTCCTACTGTTAATGTGAGCCTCTCTCCTCTTTTTTTTTGTAATTCCTTCATGCAATCAAGGAGGACCTGAAAAACGTCTCTTGAGGTAGAAAAGTGGATGCTCTCCTCTCCAAACCCCAGGCTCATTCCTCTCAGAATGAATGCTAATCGCATGCTAAATCGCATGAGGTCAAAGTCAAGGATAATGACTGGTCATGTTC
The DNA here is from genome assembly GCF_031878675.1 of Megascapheus bottae. NCBI lineage: Eukaryota > Metazoa > Chordata > Mammalia > Rodentia > Geomyidae > Megascapheus > Megascapheus bottae. The sequence continues at coordinate 2,832,021 of NC_143533.1, read as the reverse complement.
TGTGATGGGGCAGGTACTGCATGGGGACCGTCATCCGGGTAATTATGGACCATGCTTGCCTGAGATCAAAGTAGTGAACTCGTTCCTGGACACCTCTGGCTTGCTCAGTTCACCTCACGTCATCTCAGTTCATTCTGGACTGGATGGGTATTTTCATCTCATTGCTCAGGAAACATGAGCTTTGAGATGCAGATTTTGTAGCTGCTTTTGAGAAAGGGAGGGAGAGAGAGGGGAGAGGGAGAGGAGGGGAAGAAGAAGGAGAGGGGGAGGGACAGGGAGAAGGGGAGGAATGAAAGGAGGGAGAGGGGAAGGAGAGAGACCATATACAACATACAATATTGTGTATACATATACAATAGTCTTGCTCTTTGGAAAGGTTTCTATTGGGTGTAATGATAATGAAATGGATTTGATTCCTGTTATGCATACAAAACCTTCCAGAAGAATCCATCAGATAACCCAGTCTACCTGTATCTGATCAGGACAGAAGTCAGCACACCAAAGTTCCAAAGGAAAGGTATTTGCTAGAGGATTTCTTCATGCCTGTGGCCCCTGTAGGTTTCTATGGATGAAGAGGTCAAGGATTAAAAAGACTCTCAGAAAGATCCCAAAGCAGAGGAATAGCCTTAGGATGAAGAAACTCTCATGATCTCATTCCCTGAAGCACTATCCTGTCCACAAAGGAAAATGGTGTTTGCACCAGCTCTATCTCTCTCCAATGCATCTGCTTTGGAAACTGGAAGGAGGGTGAGGTGCCCAGCACACACACACACACACACACACACACACACACACACACACACACAAATAGACATCTGCCACTCGCAGTCACACACCATCAGTTCAGCCAAATAACTTCATTTTCCAAATGCATACTACCTCTCTTCCATTTGGACAGCTGTCACCAAGCGGACGTGGACTCAGAGACCTTTCCAGACACATTCATTTTCAGCTGTGCAGTGTAGGGTAGAAGGTGGGTCTGTTTGGAGAACTGAGATCTCCAGCTGGAGAGGGTTCACTCCGGGTCTTTCTTTGTTGATGTGTTGCTTGGGCATAAAGGAGACAGGAAATCACTGTGCTAGGAAGGACATAGCTGTGAGGTTGCAGAAAAAAGGGGTGAAGTGCCAGAGATGCAACGGTGAACACAGCTTAGGGTTTGAGTATAAGTCCATTCATGTCTAGCTCCACAGACACATTTAACATACATAGACGAAGCCTGGCACTGGTGGCTCAGAGCTATAACTCTAGTGACCCAGCAGGCTGCGATCTAAGGATCACAGTTCTAAACCAGCCTATGCAAGCGAGTCTATCAAACGCTTATCTTCAATTAACCACCAATACCCAGCAAGTAGGGCTGTAGCTCAAGATGTGGGTGGATAGATAGACAGACAGACAGATTGATAGATTGATTAGATGATAGATTAGATGATTGATAAAGGTAGATTAAATGATAGATAGCTAGGTAAATAGAGGAATGGATGGGGAGATGTAGTCATAATATTCAGTGTGCATATATAAAAATAAAACCAGATAAATTGAGAGGATGGAGTGGTTGGTTAGTAGAGTAGGGGAGAAAAAATTACAATAAAGTAAAATATAAACAGCAAATGTGTGTGCTGAGCTCTTACCCTCCAAGTTCCCGTACAAACAACACCAATCTCTGAGCCAGTAAAAATTCTGCCTTGGTCTGAAAACATGTGGCCTATGGTGATGCTTCTTATTCCCACAGTGGCTTGAGCTCCTATTCAAATGCTTTTTCTTCCCAGAATGCCTTGGGTTCTGCTATACCAATGAAAAGGACCAGGGATGGGGCCTATACAAGCCATCAAGCAGTGAGCACAAAGCCCAGGGTGAGAGCTAGACAGGAACCCTGTGCTAGAAAAACCTCACTGTGAGAAGCCACCGTTGGGCTCCTCACTGAATGCAGAGAGTTAGCCATTTTCCTTTGGTGGCTTTCCTTTCACTTTCCAATAAACTTACTCTATTGACATTGTTTTTAAAGATGAGTCCACTTTTTTTGCTGCCATGACAGAATACTACAGGTCAGGCAATTTATAAACAAAGGGATTTATTTTGTGCAGTTCTAAAGACACTGGGAATTCCAACAACAAGGGTGTGTGTTCTGGGAGGGCCTTCTTGTTGTGTCATAACAAGTTGGAAGGTACCACATGGATGAGAGAAAGCAAGAAAGAAACTCCCAGCTCCAAATTTCTTGTAAAATTGGTGGGAACTACCAAGGTAGTTCAAGTTCTAATGTCCAAATTCCTTTGAGAAACACATCTGACCCTAGAACGTCAGCGCTATGTAGAACATAATCCAGAATGACACAATATACGAGGCAAAAAGAAAAAAATGGGATCTTCCACTTTGGGGGTATTTATCCAGAATATTGCAAATTAGGATAAAAATACCTACACATCCACATTCATTGCTGCACCATAGCCAAGTTATGGAAAGAGCCAAGGTGCCCTGTAAGAGACAAATGAATCAAGATAATGGTTGTATTCAGGCCCTGAATTCAAACCCCAGGACCAGAAAAGGAAAGAAAAGCACAGAACTTTGCAACCATGCTCAATGTAGAAAAGGAAAATATTCTCACCTTGTGATGACTTCTTAGATGGGAGATCTCAGTCTGAGTTTCTTGTGAGTCTGATCACAAATTATTGCAACCTTTGTGGTTTAAAATAACAGCAAATTCATTCTAGAGACCCGAAATCTGAAATTCAGTTAGTGATTCGATCAAAAATCTATAACTTTGAGCTACATTTTTGTTTTGTTTTGCCTCTTCCAGATTTTGGTGACTGACAACTGATAATCTACTTTCTGTCTCTACAGGTTTGTTTCTTCTCAACATTTCATACATATCATATCACAGAAGATTTGATCTTTTGCTAGTGGCTTCTTTTACTGGGCATTAGGTTTTCAAGATATGAGGGTTTGACATGGTAGCACATGTCTGTAATCCCAACCACTTGGGAGGTGAAGCCTGGGAATCCAGACTAGACAGACCAAGCCAGATGTAGTGTTTCATACATTTAATCTCAGCTAGGTGAGAGGCGTCAGTAGCAGGATATCCGTCTGAGGCAATCCCTGGGCAAAAGAAAGAAAGAAAGAAAGAAAGAAAGAAAGAAAGAAAGAAAGAAAGAAAGAAAGAAAGAAAGAAAGAAAGAAGAAAGAAAGAAAGACCCCAAAACATGGGATACTATTCAAAAAAATAACAAAATAACTAAAGCAAAAAGGAATGACAATATGGTTCAGTGGTAGAAAGCCTGAGAGCCTGCTGAGTAAGTCTAGAGCTCTGAGTTCAAGCCCCAGTACTACAAAAAGAGAGAGAGAGAGAAAGAAAAACAAAGAAAGACAACAACAAAAAAGAAAAACTATAATGCATTGCTTTTATGGCCAAATAATATTCTATTGCATGGATTTTCCACATATATTTGTCCATTGGTCAGTGGATTAAAAAATTCTGGATTGTTTCTGCATTTTGATAGCTAGGAATAATTCTGGCATATGAACACCTACATACAATGTTTTTGTATTTGCCTAATATTTTTGCTTGTTTGTTTCTCTTGAGCATATACCTACAAGCAGACCTGCTGGGACCAGCTGAATCATGGGTAATGGCTAAGGAACCATTCATTTCCTGGAGTAGCTGTATTACTTTTCACGTTACTCTGATCATATGGCAGGACTCTGGGCTCTTTCTCCACATCTTGGCTCATAGGAATCTAAACAGCCGTGTGAATCACAGCCAGGCCTGCTGTGGGCCTCTTACTGTGGTTTCCAGCTGACTTCCTATTCCTGTGTCTACCGATCACAGAAGAGATATCTGTTTGTTGATTTTTCAAGAGAAATATCTGTTTAGTTCTGTGACCCTTTTATTTGTATTTTCACTCTCTAGTTTTAAAAACAACAGAAAATGTTCGTTTTGATCAATTCCAATTTCTCTCCTGTGCATGCATGTGTGTGTGTGTTTGTCTCTATGTGTGTTTTAGGCTAAATAGTTGTGTTTCCGTTTAGCTATATTGTTTCCCTCCTACCTTTCAGGCTTCCCTGAATGTATGAATTGATAACTTGCCTATTGTCTGTCTTCCTCTAGACTGCAAAACCTCTGAGAGCAAGAACGCTTGTGTATTGAGTTCACTGTTCTATCCCTAGGGCCTAGAAGTCCTGCATCCAAAGATGCTACTGGGCAATAAACTTTTCGCAAGTTCTTGGTCAGCACTGGGGTTTGAACTCAGGGCCTCTCAAATGCTTGGTACTAGGTGCTCTATCCCTTGAGCCATGCTCCCAATCCTTTCTTGAATCCAGCTTTTGTCCAATAGAATCTTGCATTTTGCCCAAGGCTCATGTCATACCATCCTCTTACCTCTGTTTTCCAGATAACTGGGATTATTGGTGTCAAGTACCATGTTTGGTCTATTTACTGATAAGGTATGGCTTTTTTCTGGCCAAGTATGGCCTTGACCTCTAATCTTCCTAGTCTCTGCCTCCTAAGTAGTTAAGATTGCAGGCATGTACCACCTCACCTGGCCATTACAGAGGATTCTTTATATTTAAACCATCTCCAAAAAGTGAGCCAGTTAAAGACACGTTAACAATGATAGAAGTATAGGATTGAGAAGTTGATTTATTCCCATCCAAGATGCATTAAAAAAATCACCTCCTACACTGGGCACCAGAAGTTCATGTCTGAAATACTGTGCAGGATACTGCCATAGTGCTGAGATAAGGAGATCATGGCTACGGGCCGGGAACCTGGCCTAGTGTAGAGTGCTTACCTTGCATGCATGAAGCCATGGGTTCAATACCTCAGTATCGAATATACAGAAAAAGCTGGAAGTGTAATGTGGCTTAAATGGTAGAGTTCTAAACCTTGAGAAAGCCCAAGGACAGTGCCGAAGGCCCTAAGTTCAAGCCCCAGGACTGGCAAAAAAATAAAAAACAATAAAAATAAAAAGATCATGGTTTAAAACCAGCCTGGGCCGAAAAGTGTGAGATTCTTACCTCATTAATTAGCAAAATAAAAAAATAATTAAAAAAATAAAGGGCAGAATCGAGGCCTTGGGTTCAAGCTCCAGAACACACACACACACACACACACATCTCCTGCAGCCTCTACCGGTGTCATCTGAAATAAAGGCACTGTGGAGTCTAGGGCTGCAGAACTCCTTGCTTGGAGGTTGCCTGGAGCAGGGTATGGACTGCTTTATGGAAATGAAGCTGAGCTCGAGTTAGAGGACATCTGCTCACTAAAACCAGCCAAAGACACCAGCAGCTTCACAGACTGCCAAGCCATTGCACCTCCCTGAAGAGCTCTCACTTGGATGTGGCAGGCCTGGTAGTCACTGAGCTCTGCACGCTAATGGATCACTGGCCATTAGCATTACTTACCCCCTCTACTGGGCTCCAGCCTCAGTTTACTCTCTGTACCTTGCTATTGTTCACAGCGTTTCTTTGCACCCGGTTTTCTTTTCTGGTTAGCTCGTAAAAAGAATATACTTGGCCCACTTCACTCAAATAGAGATGGTCTTTAAATGGTTCGTTTTTATCTTCCTAGGTCTGTAGGCTCTTATAATAACCATTTAAAAGAGATTTCTGCAAAGATTTTATGTCAAAGGATGTTGGTAACGAATGTGATTTAGCCAGGCCCGGTAGCTCTTACCTGTCATCCTAGCTACACAGGAGATTGAGATATGAGGATCATGGTTCAAAGCCATCCTAAGTGTATAAATCTAAAAGACTCTAAACTAGGGGAAATGATGCTGGCAAAATATCATAATTTAGTGATACATGGAAGTGGGCCTTTCGAATGGTAAACAGTCTTCAGTGAGGTAATGGCGGGAGAGTCTATCAATGGCATTATGGTAGCACATAACAGCTAGTCTTGAAGCTTAGGGACAGTGTCCAGGCCCTGAGTTCAAGCCACAGGACTAGCAAAAAAAAAAAAAAAAAGACTGTAGGTGGCCAAGAGGTGCCTAGAACTCTGGGTACAGTCACTGGGGTTGATCCCCAGCCATCGAGCTTGATGAGAATCAGGATTGGGGAGACCCCCTACCCCCAAAGGCCCCAGCCCTCTCAGGATTCTATTTTCTGAGAATATGACTGCTTCCTGCGCCTTGCCGGCCTCCCTGGGGGTGGAGAGACTATTAATAAACCCCGGGTTTCTGAGGGTGTCTGGGAACTAGGGCAGGTTCAGGCAGTAAGCAGGAGGCCTCTGAAACACCAAATTGGGGGTGTCGGGAGCGGTAGAGATAGAGTAGCTAGAAAGAAGGTACTAGAGGCAGCCAGTAACTAAGCATGCATGGATTGGCTTTTTGGTTCTTTTTTTTTTTTTTTCTTTCCTAGCTCTTTGTCCCTGTTCCTTTCTGTATTCAAATTCCAGCGAACAGCCCAGACTCCACAGGAATGAGAGCACTCTTTAAAGACAAAAGTAGAGACCTCATTAAATCTAGTAATCCAGAGACTGGAATGCACAGAAATGAACTACTCTCAGCTCTCTCTCAGGAGGCCTGCGCAGAACAGCTTCTCAGTGGAAAGCATTAGCTAGAGCAAAGTCCTTAATCAACTCCAGTGTGTCACCTGTGGGAGCCGGGGGTGGAGGGTGACACCCAGATCTCTCCCCTCCCAAGACTGATTAAGACTCAGAAATACAGTGCCAGGACTGCAGGTGGCAGATACAAGACAGAGGACAGGCTGGGCGGGTGGGGGGGGGGTCCTGTGAAGGTCATACCCTACCCATCTTCCCCTCAGGCTCTCATACATAAAGTATAGGCCTAGCTATTTGTAGTCTCTAATGTCAGACTTTGCCAAGGTAAAGTGAGGAATGGTTAATATATTATTATATTATACTATATACAATTATAAGACATATAATAATTATATATGATATATAATAATTATAATCATATATGCCATATGATAATTATGACAATATATAAGTATATAATCATAATATAATTATATGTGATATAATTATAATACTATATTATCATATTGTATACATTATATACATGTTATATATTATGTTATATAATATGCATATTGTGTGTAAACATGTATGTATATTATATAATATGCAATAATGTATTATATATAATCATTTTCATTGTCTGAGGAAACCGCTTGGGTCCAGAGGAAAATGAGCTCTTTTCTTTGAAGTGGTTTTCTGGAGGTGGTGTTGAGGTGCTGCGCTAGTTCAAATCCCCATAGTGACAAGGCAGAATGGGAAGAAAGGAGGCCTGATGTCCTTGCAACCAGGGTTTGGATCCTGGCTTGGATGCTAAATTGCTATGGGATGTTACTGTGACCAGTCACGGATTCCAGCTCACAAAGAGACATATGGAGTCCCTAACTTCTTAACCAAGGGACCAAAGATGTCACTAGTGATTGAGGACAGGTCAAGTTGATCTCGGTCCTTAGGTCCTGCAAAGGCAGGCAAGATGGGAATGTAAGTAAAGGTAATAGGATGGCTGATTAACAAAGGAATGTGGCAGAGGAAGAGGGCACGTGGCATAGACAGGGTGAAGGCCCTTCAGGCTTTCCCAGCCACCATGGGTCACCTGCCTCTTTACAGAACTTGGCCTAGATTAGAAATGGAGTCCTCGAAGATAGCTTGCTGGGGCTGGGAGTATGGCCTAGTGGTAGAATGCTTGCTGCCTTGCATGTTCGAAGCCCTGGGTTCAATTCCTTGGTACCACATACACAGAAAAAGTTGGAAGTGGTACTATGGCTCAAGTGGCAGAACACTTGCTGTGAGCAAAAAGCATCCAAGACAGATTTGGGGTTATCAGGGGCATTCTGCCATGTGCAAGTTGTATAGGCCACAATTCTCCAAACGCCTGCTTTTTCTAATGGCTCTTATAGCATCTGAGTAGTCTTTTAGTCTCCCTAAGATTTAGTTCAATTTGTCCTTGATCAGTTAAAGATAATCTCCTAGGCTGGGTCAGGAAGATTACATAAAAATAAAATATATGAATGAGGTGAGCATTGAAAATCAGAGTACAGGTGTCTGTGGTATTTTAGGGAATCAGGATAATTTTCTTGATAAGGATAATGATAATGGCTAATACTGATGAGGCACTCTTTGTACTGGGTACCGTGGTTCCATCTTTTTATACATGAACATATTGAATCCTTTTTTTTTTCTTTTGGTAGTATTAGGGCTTGAATTTAGGGCCTCCCACTTGCTCAGCTTGCTTGCTAGCTTGTTTATGAAGCTGGCATTCTTGAGCCAAGTCTCCAGCACTGGTTTGGGCTTATTGTTTTGGAGATGGAGTCTCAAGGTCCTTTCTGCCTGGGCTGGCTTTGGACTTTCGTTCTCCAGCTATCAGCCTCCTGAATAGCCAGAATTATGGGTATGAACCACAGGTACCCAACCCATACTTAACTTTTCCTGTAAGACTAGATAAAGGGTTCTTCTCACTCAAGGAAGTATGGGGAGCCAGGTGCAGTGGCTCAAGCCTGTAACCCTAGCTGCTCAGGAGGCTAAGGATTTCAGTTCAAAGTCAGCCTGATCGCTAAAGAACGAGAGACTCTTATCTCCAAGTAACCACTAGAAAACAGGAAATGGCGCTGTGGCTCCAGGGATAGGGTGGTAGCCTTGACCTGAAGAGCTCAGGGACAGCACGCAGACCCAGAGTTAAAGGCCCATGACTAACCCCCCCCCCAAAAAAAAGTATGGGCTCATGATATATAGGGAATTTACTCAAAGTCATGTCCCTAGTAAAAGTCACGTCTACTGAGTGACCCAGCTGAACAAGGGAGCAAGTTGACCCTGGTTCCCCAGGATTCCAGGGGAAATGGAATCCAGATGGATTTTTCTGATTCAAGTGACTTCCAAATTCTCAGTGCCCTTGACCTGTTCATGTACTCAATATTTGATGCATGTGTTGGATATACTCAGTCCCCTACTCCTCCTGTCATGACTGTCACTGAGTCTTGTCACTTTCAATGCAATGCATTCTGACAGCAGTGTACTTCATACATGTATGTATGTGTATATATATTATGTATGCATATGTACATATATGTATATATAGTGTTTTCATAGAGGAATAGATAAATCAAGCCATTTAACATATCTACTACATCATATACTTACAATTACCTCAGTAAGTAAAATTAGCTCCGTTTGGACTAGAACTCCTTAGCCTCCTACTTCAATTTCTTAGTGGCTGGGATTATAAGTATGCAGTGCTGTGCTGGGCAAACATCTCTTAACAAAAGCTAAGTAACAAAAGCTTATGACCTGCATGGAGGTTATTTCCAAAAGACTGAGTTAGCAAAGATGACTGATTCACTACCTAATAGCAGTCTATAAAACACAGTTCACGTGATTTAGGTCTGAAGGTACTTCGCTTAGTAGAATGGCTGCTTTACACGAGAGATTTGTGGACAGTGCGGGAGGGGTGAAGGCTGAGTTGGGCACTGTGCCTGCATCATGTTGATATGTGGCCTTCTCTGTGTACACAGCCATTAAATCTTCCTTCTATCCCACGAACTATTAAAGGATAGCTCCCCAATTCACACAGAGAAGCACTCAGGGTTTGGGCTATTTTTTTATTGTTTTTATTTGAGAATGCTAAAAAAAAAACCAGAAGAGTTACAGTTATATAAGTCAGGCAAAGAGTGTGTTTCTTTTTGGACAATGTCACCCCTTCCCACACTCTCTCCCAGGTTTTCCATAACATCTCCCTCCCACAAGTTGCATAGTTCATTTTCCACATAGTGTCGAGTAAGAATCACTGCTGCATTTATTTGCCCTTTGTTCCTCCATTTCCTTGCCTCCCCTTGCCCTCCCCGGAGACAATTTTTAAATGGCACAATTCACCAGTATTTAGCAGTTGGTGACTGTGTACCACCTGGTATCTGGTACCACCTGGCACTAGCCTTCCTGCTGGCAACACACACACACACACACACACACACACACACACACACACACACACACACACACACACACACACACACACACCATGATCCCCACTACCGGTAGAAAGGAAGCTGTCCAGATTTCATTTCATTCATGAAAGCTAACAGTGAAACCACCGAGCCCACCTCCAACATTTGCCAAGCCTGAGGCAAGAACATAAGGAGAAGCCCATATACCAAGTGTCTGAACTGTTATAAATGAAAATCAAGCCACTGGCAGTCAATAAAACACATCCTCATCCCCTTCCTGGATAAATACATGAACAGCGTGTAGACGTGGCATGAAAATTACCTTAAACTGGATTCCTTTCTTTCTCTCTTCCAGGGACAGTATCTAGAGGACATCAAATTGGTCCAGCGATTAACATACCTCTGTATGCTTTCCTACAACACGGCCTCTAACAAAACCAGGCTGTCCCAAGCCCCTGGCAATAGAATTTTGGGGAAAGCCCCAAAATCTGCCTGTGGTGTGTGCCCAGGCAGACTCCAAAGGATTTGTACTGTGAGACCTAAAGTCCGCATGCCTATAATCCTACCTACTCAGGAAACTGAGAACTGAGGATCATAGTTCAAAGCTGGCCCATGCAGAAAGGTCTGTGAGATTCTTAACTCCATTAATAAACTAATCAGAAAAGGCTGGAAAGGGCACTGTGGCTCAAGTGGTAGAGTGCTAGTCTTAAACATAAAAAGGCTTAGGGACAGAGGCCTGCCCCCAAGTTCAAGCCCCAGAACTGGCAAAAAATAAAAATAGAAGTACAAATCAAATAAATATGAAGGTTGAGCAAGGGTACTAGGCTGAGTTCAAGTCTCAGTATTAGCACTGAATAAATATATAAGTACATTTTAATAGTTACAAGAGAGTTCATGTAGGGGATACCATGTTCCCATAATAATGCCACATAGAGACTGATTAAAATAAATAAATCAAAATGTCACAACTTATAATTCTGAATTTACTGCCTAGGTCTGAAGACCATAAAGCATAATCTATAATTGAGAATTTGTTTAATATTGAGCACTTTTTTCTCCATCTTTTTAATCGCATAAGGGAGGGAAATACGATTATTTCGTGCCTTTCAAACAAGCTGACATATTGGGTAGATCTCTATAAGCAAAGATTCTGCCACCTCTGAGGAAGCCTCTAGTTTCTCAGATCTCCTGTGGGGAAACAGTAGCATAGTTATTTGTCCTTTGGTTATCCCATTAGCATAAAGGCTCAAATACAGATTCCCCGTGGGTGTGAAGTCATTCTTTCTCAGGAGGTAGCAAGGAACAGAAACATATTTATGAAAGAGCCACACTACCAAATCACCACAAAGCTTCCTACCATGCTTCCTGTGTGGATGACATCTCTGTTTGATTATCGATAAACCACAGGCAGAATTATTTCCATATTTCCCTTATAAACTTGAATGTAGACAGTTGACAAGTAAAAGAGCAAAGGAGAAATAGTGTATGTATATGAGTTGTCCCTTTCATTTCAGTTGACTGGGATTCTTTCTGCATTGAATTAGATACAATTTAACACTGGATCCTGAGTTCCTAGAATGAGAAGGGTGACCACAAGGGAGTGAGTACTTATCACATGAATAATGAGTGAATAAGTGAATTAATGAGTGAATGGGTGAATGAATGAGAAAGTGAATCATCCATGAGTGAGTGAATGAAGAATGGATGAGTGAATGATGAATGGGTCAATGAGTGAGTGAATGAACAAAAAAGTGAATAAGTAAACAAAATCAATGGGTAGATGGCTGAAGGAGTGAATGAATGGAGGGGTCAGTAATGACTGAATGAGTAAATTAATGAATGGATATCCGAGTAAATGAATGAGGGGATGCATACATGAGTATATTAATAAGTGAGTAAGCGTTGAGTTAATGGATGAGTGAATGAATGGATGGATCCTGTCTAGGACATTTATTACACACGCCATCTTCAGGAATGCTGATCTGCCAAGATAGGACTTGCTCAGATTTTTTCAATCATTTTGTTTGGATAATTTTGACAGCAACACCCTTCCAAGTTCCCTGAACTTTAAAATGGTAAAATAGAGAACCAGTAGATCTGAGAGTGGATGTGAAGTTGACAAGTCTGAGCTGGCCAGTAGATATTGTGGGGCTTGAAGTTCCCATGGTGCATTATTTTTTCTAGTCCTGGGCTTAGGCTCAAGGCCTGAGCACTGTCCTTGGACTTTCTCAAGGCTAGAGCTCTACCCCTTGAGCCTCAGCACCACTTCCTGCTTTTTTCTATATATGTAGTAAGGAGGAACCGAACTGGGGTTTTTGTGCATGCTAGGCCAAACTCCCAGCCCGATCCCATGTTGCATTTTTCCCTGCTGAACTTAGTCATGAGAAGTTACTTACACTCAGATAATCCTGGTGGCTTTCTTGGTCCTCTTCCCTAGGAGAGATGCTATCCCCTAATTTAGTTCATACCAGGATACCTGTGTATGGCAAAGGACCCAAGACTGTCTGAGTAAGATCAGAAGTAACAAAGAGCTGAAATAATGCTCCAGGTCTGGAAAGACGTAGATAAGAATGGACTCAAAGGGCTACAGTACAAGGCACCTGCCTCATATCAGGAAGAAATGAAATCCCCGAGAAAGAAGGAAAAGCAATGGAGGAGTAACATCCCATTGACCGTGGGCTCTGCCATAGCAACATGTCACTGAGGCTGAATAAAACCATCCTCTATGGGATGTGGCCAGGAGGGATCACTACTACACTGTTGGTGGGAGTGCAAACTCATTCAACCACTATGGAAAGCAGTGTGGCAGTGCCTCAAAAGGCTAAACATAGAACTCCCCTATGACCCAGCAATTCCACTACTTGGCATTTACCCAACCATCCAGAAACAAGGACATACTAAATCCACTAGCACAACAATGTTCATTGCAGCACTATTCACCATAGCAAAGATATGGAACCAACCTAGATGTCCCTCAGTTGATGAGTGGATCAACAAGTTGTGGTATTTGTACACAATGGAATTCTATGCTGCTGTCAGAAAGAATGACATCGCCCCATTTGTTAGGAAATGGAAAGACTTAGAAAAAATCATATTAAGTGAAGTAAGTCAGACTCAAAGGAACTTAGGCTCAATGGTTTCCCTGACTTGTCATAATCAGTAGAAACCTTGGGCTCTACTAGCAGAGATTTGCAATAGAGGAAAATCTTGATACATAAGGACATATAATGTGAAGCTAATTAAAAGGACCTCCAGGATAGTGAAACAAAAGCCATATAATGAATGATTGTTGTCCTTAATGTACTATGTTGTCTCTCATCTCCTTTGCTGTCCCTTGTTATCTCATATTGGTATAGTATCTCACTTTGTTATCTGATATATTGAATTTATTTGTATTTGGATATTTGAAATTTGATAGGGAAGGGGGGAAAACCAAGACGGGTGGGAGTGTGGGGGGGGAGGGAAACGGGTACCAAGACATGTGAAAGGGTATCAATGTATGTGAATTAACGCACCTTCTATCTGGCAAATATCATGTAACCCTTTTACTAATTATAATAAAAAAGAAAAAAATAAAAAAAAAACCATCCTCTAACAAGGGTCATGCTTTCTGCCAATCTCACTCCCCAGGTGGGCCAGCCAGAGGGGTCAAGGTTACCTGCCAAGGAAACACAGGACACCAGACCACTTTCAGGCACCAAAAGGATCAGATTGGGGAGACAGGAGTCTCCATGAGATGGGCCTGAAACTTTGTCTTTGGGCTGACTTCCTGATTACCATTGCTTGCCATTGGTCTGTTGTTGTTTGTCTTTCCCTCTATGTCAGGCAGGAAGACAAAAAAGTAATTCATGGTAAAACAGTTAACTCTCTTTACTCAACAACAGCCTGAACAAATAGTTCAGTCATCTTTGCAAACAGAGATATTTAAACAGCCTGGCACACTGGTTCTAGCAAACATAGCATACAACTTAGAATAATATCTCAATATACATGAACTTTAAATACATATTAAGAGAAAATAATAAAAATGACGAAATAAACTATAATGAGGTGATTGGTTAGCCCTGGAGAAACTCTCTTCAACAATAGGCACTCTTGAAACAAATTTCAGACAGCTCGAAGAGTTATTTGGGCTAAATCAAAGAATAAACAAACTATAAGAAAACAGAGCTGAATGAGCATCAAGCTTCTGGGAAAAGAAGCAGCAGCTAGATTGGAGAGAGATTAAAAAGTCACCAAGGGAAAAGATAGGCAGATGTGCTTGCAAAAAGTGAAATAAAATTTACGCCTTCTGTATATAAAAACCTTAATCAAACTTAAAAGGAAAACAACAAACAGGAGAGCACATTTGCAACGACTTCAAAAAGGAACGATATTTTTGTCTATTGGAATTAATGCAAATCCTGAAGAAAAACAAAGAGCCAATAGACGAGTGGAAGAAAGACACTAAGGACCTTTCCCAAAAGAGGAAATGTCAGAGTTTAACAAACATGGAAAAATGTTTCAGCATTTCTGCTAATCAAAGGCATGCAGATAAAAACAACATTAAATGCCTTTCAAATTAGCTATTCTCTTAAAATGACAACAAGCATATTAACCAACATGTGGCAACATGGCTGTTTTCTTACAGTGCAGATCAGCGTTGTAAATTGGTATAGGCTTTTTAAGAGAGTGGTTTGTAAGTGTGGATTGAATATCTAAAAGCAAGCTCATCTTTGCATATTGTAATTACCCACTAGAGAGTATAGCTTAATAGAATAAACTAGAACATTGATGGTGAGCTGTGCTGGGCTGCAGCAAGGGTAAAGGAAGGCCACAAAATCAACATTATAATGGGATAAATAACAGGAAGAAAAAAATTTAAATGTTTGGTTAACTAAGCCATGCCGTAATCCGTACGTGGCACATTATACAGTTATAAAATGAAATGTTCACATACACTGTATAATGTACAAAATGCCTATGATATAATAAGAACGGGAAAAAATCAAGACAAAAATTACATAGAGGATGGATATAATTATGTAGTAAAAATGCATTTTAAAAGCCCCGAAGAAAAGTCATTAAAATGTAAATAGTTGCTATGCACGAATGATGGAATTCTGGATGATATTTTAACTTTCTACTTTTCAGGAATTTTCTATTTTCTCCGGCCATGTAAGAAAAGCTAACTGAAGAAAACTTAAGATTTCCCTTTGCTTTGACATCTCTGGTTATTATGAATGTCACAAAGGTCAGTCAAAGGTCATTTCTGGAGCATTTGAAACACAGTTTACACACAAGGTAATCAAATATTTAGCATAAAACCCCTAAGTGAATGGCAGATGCATGGCCTGAGCCATCAACTGACGCTTAGGAATATAGTTGTAGAGTGAATGAATGAACGAATGAATGAGTCACAGAATGCGGGACATCTGCCTGATACTGTTTTCTGATTTTCAATCTAGAAGTAGAAGTGTGGCTCAAGTGATAGTACACCAACCTTGAGGGGAAAAGCCAAGCAAAAACATGCAGCCTTTAGTTCAAGCCCCACTATGGACACAAACACAAAAACTACAGGTAGAGAGAGCCATGTCAATGTCTGAATATGCATGCAATAGGTTTTGCCTGTTCATTTTACATTATTATAGCCATTATTGAAGTCCTTATTGGACACACAGGGATCAAAAATAAGTAGATTGGTTGAAAAGAAAAAGACAATCTGAATAATAAAACAGTAACCTGCTTAAACCTTTAACTTCTAACTTAACCAGGAAATAAATGTTTAATCACTAAGATCCTGATGTAAGTCAAAAAGCCGCAAATGAAACAACTTCCAGGATATGGAAACAAGAGCTTTACAATGGTGATTGTGGTTCTTCATGTACTATGTTATTTCTCATCTCCTTTGTTGCCCCTTGGTTAATCTCATATTGTTACAGTATCTGACTTTGTTACCTGGTATATTGTATATATGTTTATTTGTTTATTTGAAATAGGAAAGGGAAGGGGGAAAACAAGATGAAAGGAGGGGGTGGGGGAAGGAAATGGGAACAAAAACATGAGAGGTATTGCACCTTCTATCTGGCGAATATAACTGTAACCCCTCTATTAATTACAATAAAAAATCATCTGAAGGAAAAAAAAGCCTCTTCTTTAGGTCAGAGGTGTAGCTCAGTTGTGGAGTATGTGTTTAGCAAGCTTGAATCCTAGGTTCCAGCCGCAGAACGAGCCACAACAAGAACTGAAATGAATATGGAGTCACTAATGGTGGTTTCCATCTTCTGAGAACATCAACCGTTGCTGATGGATTACTGGAAACCATGATGGGTATTTAAAGACAGTGCCCAGGTCCTGAGTTCAAGTCCCAGGACTGGGTCCAAGAGTGGGTCCAAGTTTCAGGTAAGTCCTGAAACTGAAAATAATGGAGAGAAACACTTCAAATACAGGGATTGGCAACAACTTCCTATTACTCTTAATAACTCAGGAAATAATCACAAGAAATAACTAATGGGACTGCATCAAATTGAAGAGCTTCTGCATGGCAGAGGAAATAATTACCAGGATGAAGAGACAGCCCACAGAAAGGGCAATAAATAAATAAATAAAATTCCCTTGTGAGTGATTCATCCAACGGGGAATTTATAGCCGGGGTGTAGAAGGAATTCGAAAATTAAACAACACTGAAACAAATGGACACATTAACTGAACAGACAGATCTCGGAAGAATGGCCAATACATTAATGGAAAAAAATGATGGTTCAACATCCTTAGCCATTAAGGAAAGGTAAATAAAAATGACATTGGGAGTCCATTATCTTCATCCCCACACCCAAAGTCAGAATGTCAAGCATCAAGAAAACTAATAGATTGGATGCTGATGGCTCACACCTGTACTTCTAACTGCTCGGGAGGCTAAAATCCAGAGGCTATCCCAAGCAGAGACATTCCACAAGACCCTTTCTCCTAAATAACCATTAAAAAGCCAGGTTAGGGGCATGGTTCAAGTGGGTAGGGCACTAATCAAGCAAGGATGTTAAGAAAGCTCAGGAGTCTGAGTTTAAGCCCAAGTACCACCACAACCAAAACCAAAAACCAAGTACTGGTGGGGATGAGGGCAAAGCAGGACTCTTTCACACTCCGTAAATTGTTATGGAATTTAGTGCAACCTCTATGGAAATCCGTATAAAGGTTCCTCAAAAACCACAAAAACTACCATATGAGCCACTTATTATACCCCTGGACATACATTGGAAAGAGCTGAAGCATGCATCTAATAGATGGATCCACAAACCCTTAATCTTTGCAGCCCTGTTCATGAGAGCCAACTGACAGAATCAGCCAGGATGTGCTTCAGCTGAGGAGTACATTATTGATACAGTAGAGTATTCTTCACTGATAAGAAAGAACAAAATTTAGATTCTTTGCAGGCAAATGGTTGGAAATGGGGAGCATCATGTTAAATGCAACAAGCCAGATTCAGAAGAGGCAAATGTCATATTTTATCTCATATGTGAAAACTAGATTCTTTTAAAAAGTACAAAAACAGAAGAGGGACTATTTGGTAGCAAGCAAAGGCCTGTGGACAAGGGAGAGGGAAAGGGATATTGTAGACATGAGAAACAATAAAGCCCATTGTATTATACAATTATTATATATTAATTTTTTTTTAAAAAAAGAGTATTCTGCCCAATGCTAGTGCTGTTGCTCCGGCAGTTGAGATTTCAGTATCATAGTTCAAAGCCAGCTCAGGCAGGCAAGTCCCGAAACCCTTATCTCAACCACCGAAAAGCTGTAAATAGAGCTGTGGCTCAAGTGGTTGAGTTCTATTCTTGAGCAAGAAAAGCTCAGGAACAGCACCCAGGCCCAGGTCAGAGCCAGGGCTCAAATAGTAGTGTAATTAGTTGAGAGGAAAAGCTAAGGGATAGCTCCCAGGCCCTGAGTTCAAGTCCTAGGACCAGTACCAAAATATAAATAATAAATCAATAAAATGTAAAATAAATAAGGAAAAGAATATTCCGTCCCATCTCCTGTTTCCTGGTGAAGACCTCTGAAGGCATCAATTTATTTACAGAGAATGTTTTGATTACTGAGCTTCTTCTCATGTAAGTGAATTTCAAAATGCTTTAAATTCAGGATAAAGCAGTGAAATGGGGAAAAAAAAAATCTTTACCCTCCAAGAAGACATCATTACTGGTGACCACGCTTCACTTTCCATCTCAGACTGGAAACCACTAGAGCATGAAAGAGACTGAGGGTCTTGGGGTGCAGCAGCTGCTGCCTCCAGGAGCAATGTGACGGGGAGGGAGAAGAGATAATGCTGTGACTTATCCTTGCAAAATCACCCCCTACTCCAACACACACATCCAGTACCCTCAGAGCTTCCTAAATATGGCAGTTTCCAGTCCCCATCCTGAGAGAGGGGAGAGAGAGTTATTCTAGGCTGTGTTGTCTCCTAGGGGCAGAAGGAGGTGAGGAGTAGTTATTAGCATTTAGATTGCATGACTAAGAATCCAATGAGCCTAATGTACTGGGTTGCTGTGACAGGGAAAGGAGGAAGACCAAGAACAGAGATGGAAAGTTTCTGAAACTGATCAGGTACTCTGGTTTGCTTCAAATCATGATCCTCACATCTCAGCCTCCTGAGTAGCTAGGATTGTAGGTGAGAGCCATGGACATTTGGCTCCATTTTTTAAATTTTTTTTGCCAGTCCTGGGCTTGAACTCACTGTCCTTGGACTTTCTCAAGGCTAGAGCTTTACCACGTGAGCCTCAGCATCACTTCTGACTTTTTTCTATGTATGTGGTAACAAGGAATCGAACCTGGGTCTTCGTGCATGCTAGGCAAGCACTCTACCACTAGGCCAAACTCCCAGCCCCCATTTTTTAAATTTTTTAAAGCTAATTTGAACTGAGTTACCATCACATACAACCTAAAGCAGTTGGGACATTCTATTATGTATCAGGCTCTGGTGCCACATTTTTTTTTTTTTTTTGCTTTAGAGATCCTATACTCTAGGATTACATCTTTTTTTAATGAGAAACTGAGACCCGATTAATCAAACCATGTGCTCAAAGTGTAACAGCTGATAAGCCACAATGCAATTCAAACCCAAGTTTGCATCCCAGATCTTCCTCTTTTTTTCCCCGGTGCCAACTTTCATTTGAGTTAAACATACCCAGGGTGAGAAAAAGGGGAAGCTTAAAGTCAACTTGAAAATGTTATTTATTTTCAGGTCTTTTATTCTTGCACTAAAAAACAACAGATCACAGTTGTTGTATTAGACCTCTGATGGAGCTTCTTAAAATCTCTGCTGAAAATCTTGTTAACTTTCTGTTCAGAATGCAATGCTTTGTAGTAAAAAGATACAAGCTCTTTGTAAAACACTTTATATCAGAAACCATGTTATAAAAGCTGTTGACTATGAGGTAGTTGCCCAAGGATCTATTTGCCTTAAATTCAAATAATATCTACAACAAGCTGGGTGCCAGTGGCTCACGCCTGTAATCCTTGTTACTCAGGAGGCTGAGATCTGAGGATCAAGATTCCAAGCCTTCCAAGGCAAGAAGGTCCTTGAGACTTGTTGGGAGCCAGAGTAGAATCAAATTGTACCTTGATTTGCATCAGACCATGGCTTTATTGTCCTATTGTTTTATGGCCTTATTCTGTTTAAATTACCTGAGATTTACCATATGAATGTAACAGTTGGAAGTTCCCTGGTTTCAAGATCTCACTTAGACTCTCTTGGGCTGTGGCATATGGCTCAGCCTCAGGTTTTTCAGAAGGGTCCTTTAACTCATAAATTTCCCTTAATTCAAGATTAAGTTCAGCATTCTCATGTTGAGGATCTATGCATTCACTTACTAAATTCCATACATCAATAGCCTCTACTGGGGTCTTTTCGGGGCCATATACATTATAATATTCTTGAATTCTTTTTCCTATCCGCTGCCAGGTTTTTTGGAATTCCTCCTCTATAAACCTCGGGCATGCCTCCTCGACAAACTGTAGGAAGCTCTGAAGCACCCCTTTTTCCACCCACGTTCCGTGGGCTTCAAGTAGGCCTGTTAAGATCGGTACATATGACCTATGGCTATTAACTTGACCCATAATTTTTACTCCTGACTATACACTCTCTTAAGATCCTCTCTTAATAGTCCTACCACAGGGAGGGGTCCTTCACCTTCGTCCCAGATTTTCAGGGTCCCTGTTCGGGTGCCAGTTGCCGGGGCCAGCCGGCAGCAAACCAGGGTTCACAGATTGGGGTTCCTGAAATAGGGGGCAAGGACTAGGAAAAAATAGAAGAGAGATAGACACACTGGGTCCAGGATGTCTGCAGCCCAAGTAAAGACTGCCTCGTTTATTCAACTCCAGCTTCTCCCTGCTTGAAACCAGGGAACTTCCAACTCTTACATTCATATGGTAAATCTCAGGTAATTTAAACAGAATAAGGCCATAAAACAATAGGACAATAAAGCCATGGTCTGATGCAAATCAAGGTACAATTTGATTCTACTCTGGCTCCCAACAGAGACTCTTATCTCCAATTAACCACCAGAATGCCTGAAGTGGTGCTCAAAGTGGTAGAGTGTTAGCCTTGAGCTGAAGAACTCCTCAGGCCCAAAATTCAAGCCTCATGACCAATGGTAAAAAAAAAAAAGATCAAAGAGGATCAGAAAGAGACCCTCATGGGACATTTGAAGATAAGGAACAGTGGTAACAGTGCTGGGAAGATGTTTGGAAGAGCTGATCAAGAGGAAAGAGGAGCAAGTGAGACAGTGAATTGGGCTAGCAATGAAGAGGGCAGGTTAAAAAATACAAGCCATCTATCCTGAGACTTCCTGATGCTAGCCTGCAGAGAACCACAGCTTGAAGTCCTGGAAGGATAAAGGCCCGACCAAGGAGACCATTGAAAGCTGGGTAGGAGACAGATCTGAGAATCCTGGTTCAAAGCTAGCCTGGATAGAAAGTCCATGAGAGACTTCTTATCTCTTGTTAACCATCAATAATCCAGAAGTGCTTCCAAGTGGTAGAACAGTATCCTAGAGCAGAAAAGGCTAAGGGACAATACCTAGGCCCTGAGTTCAAATCCCAGCACTGGCCCTAACTAAATAAGTTACAGATGAAAAAAAAAAAAAACCAAAACTGAGTCTCAAATATCCTCAGCAAGACAGTCTGAGAGGACCAGAAGATTCCAGGAATCTGTCAAAAGGAAGAATTGTCTTGCCTGAGTCAGCAAGACAGCCAGAAGCCTAGTAGAGCTGAGAAATGCAGCCAGGTGTCAGCGAACAGACCTGGCACTGAGGGGAGAAGCCATTCTGCCAGAGGGGGATAGATCACTTCTCAGTGATTCCAAAGCCCTGTCCACTTGCCTTGGGTTGGGTCTGACTTGCTTATGTCCCACTGAAAGTCTTCTTGCACTCATCAACTCTGCTGCCAGCTAAGCTGGAACACAATCCTTGATTAATGGTTTTGTTCATCACGTTGGCACCTCCTTTCTGTCTTTCATGGGAAACCCCCAAAGTTCCTGCAATTTATGCCACAATGACAAGAGCAAGAGTGTTCTTTCTTTCTTTCTTTCTTTTTTTTTAAAAAAAATTCATTTGATGCTTTCATTGCTCTTAGGATAAGACGGCACAAACTGGCTGGTTTTATTGGGAAAAGGGAAGTTAGATGCTCCACAGTTTCACTTGACCTTCACTTGACCTTCTAGTGTCTCTTATGTCCCACCTACCATAAGGATGCCGTGAGTACTTGTTCAAGGAAATTTGTGCAATCAGCGAATGTTTACTCACCAACAACTCTCAGGGTGAAATACAGAGTCAAACACAAAGGGCAAAAAATGGTCCTTCTGGTTCTATGGGGCTGTGTGAGCTAAAGGATGAACAGTGCTAAAGGTCAGACCAACAGAAGACAGATGGTTAATAAATGTTTTCTGAATGAGTCAATTATCCAAGAGGCCTCCAACCTCTTTGTACTTGTATCCAGACTACTGACATTTTCCTCTAAGTACTTTATGTTTGTGTGTTTGTTGTATGCCAGTCCTGGGGCTTGAACTCAAGGCCTGGGTACTGTCTGTACTTTTTCCTCTCCAGCCTAGCACCCTGCCACTTGACCTACAGCTCCACTTTCAGCTTTATGTAGTTAATTGGAGATAAGAGTCTCATGGACTTTCCTGTCCAGTCTGATGTTGAACCACTATCCTCAGATGTCAGCTTTCTGGGTAGCTAGGATTCTAGGTATGAGCCACCAGCTCTCTAAGTCCATTTAACCCAGGGCTCTGCATATACGCTTTGAAACCCAACTAACAGAAATGAGATTACAAAGGATTCCAGATTAGCTCAGAGAGAGGGCTGAAATCAAGGCGAACACACTTTTATTGAAAAGAATGCCCCTTAAGACCAATCCTCACCTGTATTGCCCACCGAGGGTTGGAAAACTCACACTTTGAAGACCTCAGAAGTCAAGATACTTCTGAACTAAACATTTTCTTTTACTAGTTAATTTGTATAGAAACAACTGGCAACATGGATGACATGGGCCACGGAAGCAGAGATCGCCTTAAGACAATAATATCGCTACCTACACTGCATGACAACTCAACCTTGAGACCTCTTGACCAACCGTCTCTTAGGAATGTTTCTTCCCAGATCCTGGAGGCTAGAATATGGATTTCTTCCTCCAGTATCTCAAAGGAAGAGCAGCATGTCTGAAGACTCCTCACGCTCAGCTCAGCTTTGTCATGTCCCTTCCGAGTGGGAAGTGCGAATATGCTGATCCTTGGAACAGCCTCTTGTACATATGGCGTGTTCTTGGAGGAAATGTGTCTGCCTCTCAGGAAACTCACCCAGGACAGGGCTGGCATCACAGATGGCCTTTCCTATGAGAGTGAGAATGGGAGAGATGGGATCTCAGCTTATCCAGTGAGAACACACCAGACTAGGCCTACCATAGGGCCAATGAGAATGCTGAAATGTGAAAGATACTACGGTCTGAATTGTTCCATATGCCTTTACCTACACCTGGCTGGGAATGACAGAGATGTCACAAGTATGTCTAAGCCTGGTGCCAGTGGCTCATCTTTATAATCCTAGCTACTCTAGAGGGTGAGATTTGAGGATCACAGTTCAAAACTACCCCGAGCAGGAAAGTCCCTCCAATAAATGACTCAGAAAAAGCCAGAAGTGGCTCTGTGGCTCAAGTGGTAGAGCGCTAGCCTTGAGCACAAAAAGGCTCAGAGACAACATCACCCAGACCCTGAGTTCCAGCACCAGGACCAAGGAAAAAAAATAGTAGATAGTTGGAGTGCTGGTGGCTTATGCCTGTAATCCTAGCTTCCCAGGAGGCTGAGATTCAGAGGACTGAGGCTAAAAAAACAACCCAGGGGTAAAAACGTCATTGTGATGCCATCTCCAAAGTAACCAGCAAAAAAAAAAAATAGGGCTGCAGGTATGGTTCAAGTGATAGATAGATTAGCAGCTGAGCAAGGAACTAGAGTAAGCACAAACTCCTGAATTCAAATTCTAGGTATTGCCCCCAAATAATGTCCTCTCATTTACTCTATATAGCATGCATGTAAAGGTATTATCCAGCTTTCTATGACCCAGGCTAAATTAAGGGTTGATAAACCATCTCTATAATCAGGATCTCATACAAATGGACAAAATAGCTAAAGACAACTAGGCCTGTCTATTCCAGCTGGACATACTTAGGAGATTTAATTGGGGAACCCCTAGTTGTTGAACCACACCCCCTCTCCAGCCTTGTTTCTACTCCACAGGGATTCCTCAAACCAATGACCCAGTTTCAATGGCTCATCCATTCCACAAGCACCCACTCCACGCCCCACTCTACCTGCTGGCATCTCTTTGGATGGCTTAGGAGCAAAGACACACCCCTGTGGTGACACTGGAGCTGCCCCCAGCCCATCAGTGTAGACAACAAGTGGGCTTAGCTCTCTCGTCTGATCAAAATCTCAAGTGTTCTGTGTGTATGTGCTGTTTTGTTTTTTGTTTTAATCAAGGTTTTTCCTAAGAAAATGTAATTGAAATAACTAAAGTCAGGCTGGAGAATATATTTATCATAGTTTCCTCTCTCTTCTTCTGGGAAAACTGTCAATCAGTACTATCTGATGTATAAAGTTAAAAAAAATGACTACGGATTCTTGCTAGAATATCAGTATCTTTCCCAGGCTGCAGTTGCCTTTCTTGACTTTCTCAGTTTCTTCCATGCTTTAATAGACACATTTCTGTCTACCTCCGTGACCTGCACTGCTCACTGTATGGAAGCGTCCCGTATACATGCATCGTAGCTGCCTTGTCTCAGGGCAGATATTCTAATGGCTTGTTCAAGGTATCTGCGTGCTGACACTTTAAGTCACTTCTGCAGGTAACATGAGATGCGCCACAAATACAGTTTGCCTCTCCGACATGGAACTCTTACAAGGCAACAGAGTTGTTGTGGTTGCTTTCAGAGTTCAGGATGATGAGTCAAACAAATGCAGAGAGAGGTTGTCAGGTAGGGGGAAGCCCACACAACGGAGAACACAGACCCTGCCCCCAGCACCTGCTGGCTCTCAGCCCCGCCATTTACCAGTGTAGGCCCAGGAGTCGGGACACAGTAAAGACACCCAAACACCCATGTACATTGCTGGACTGTTAACCATAGCCAAGTCATGAGGGAATCCAAGATGGTCTACAGCAAAAATGTGTGTGTGTGTGTGTGTGTGTGTGTGTGTGTGTGTGTGTGTGAGAGAGAGAGAGAGAGAGAGAGAGAGAGAGAGAGAGAGAGAGAGAGAATATAATATAGATAATCGAGGAATAGATATGATAGAGATAGACAGACAGATGAAAGAAAGATAGACAATGGAATTTTATTCATCCATTAGGGGAAATAATATTATATCATTTGCAGGGTAATAAATGGACCTGGAAAAAAATTACGTTAAGGGAAGAACTGAGTCAGGGTAGAGCCAAAGTGCACATATTTTCTCTCATATGTTCACGTTAGATCGGAATTATAAACATATAGATAAACATAAACAGGGCCATATGCACACATACACAAGCCAATTTAAGTATAGTATCTGCAGGGGAAGATTCCGATGATGTAACTCCTTTGAACAAGTGAGAGTAGAACGTAACTGAAAACCAGAAAATGGAAATGTGTTGTATTAGAGAGAGGTAAAGCCCAGGGGAGGGGTAGACAAATAGAGAGAGAAAGTGAGTGAAGACAGTTATAGCATTCGATGTACATATGTGAACATGGAGTCCTCAGAGAGCTCCCGGTCCAGCTCAGCCTAGAAAATCATCCTGGCAAAAAAGGGTCACCTTGGGAAAATAGTCTTGAGGACAAGTCTCTCTCAGTTACACGTCTCCCATGTATGGGTTTGGGAGGTAGAAGCAGGGAGCAAATTCTTTCCCAACACAGCAAATAATATCTCTCCACCAGCTCCACTTGCATGCACATAATCCTCGAGCTTTGAAGAAGAAGACTAGAGGATCTGGAATTGGATCACAGAAAAAGTGGCAGGAAATGGGTTGTTCCAAGTCTGTAAAGCATTGGGACACATAGCAGCCTGGTTTGAATGACCTTGCGATGTCTGTGTATACCATGCACATGAAGTACCATCAGGACAAGAGAGATGCTCTTTCCACTAGCGTAGTTCTGGACCTTTACTATACCAACACCCACAGATCCCTCCCGGGATTAAAGGAATATCAGTTCTGATGCTTCCCACACGAGACCTGCAATAACGGTTATTATTCGGTGGGATAGTGTGTAGCATCGAGCGTCTGTGACTTGACAATCAAGTAACGAGCTATTGATGAAGGAAATGAACCAGACGACAGCTGAAGGCTGGAGACTATGAACATCTAAGCCTGCTCCTGCTGACTGTTACCCACCCGGGAGTCTTTCATAATAGTTCATAATTATAATCACATTTATTGAGATGTTACTCTGTGCTGAGGGTTTCTTTCGGCTTATTACATACAAGCCCCTGAACAACTCTATGAGAATAGTAGTGACATCGTGCTACTTAGACTTACAGATAAAAGGATTAGGGGCAGATGAAAGCAACCAATGCCAGAGAAAGGGAGATCATGGAGGGTTGTTCACACACACACACACACGCACATACACAATCAGTGGCCAGTGGTTCACACATGTAATACTAGCAACTCTGAGATCTAAAGATCAAAGTTGGAAGCCAACCTGGGGACTCTTATTTCCAATTATCCATCAAAAAGCCAGAAGTGGAGCTGTGATCTTAAGTGGTAGAGCAAGAACCTTAAGCAAAATTGCTGAAAGATGGTGTCCGGGCCTCTGAGTTCAAGTCCCAGTACCAGAACCAAAGAGTAAACATGTATACATGGTGATTCCCTGACCTCTGATTTTCCTGACGGAAGGGAGAGAATTCCAGATACAAGGGCATACTTGGATTTTGCCTCCTAGCTACACTGGCAGGGAGAGAGAAGAGTCAGCTCTTCCCACAGTGCAATGTGCACTGAAAGTCCCGCCAGACCTTACTAAAGATGCAGTTCCAGGCTCCAACGGTCCAGAGTGAGTTCTGGGATGCTGCATTGCAGATGGTGATATGGTTGGCACAAAGAAGCACAGCTGAGAAGCAAGGACCCGAATCATCACAGCGAGGTGGTGCTTTGGGATACAGACACGACCTTGTTCGGAAGGAATGAACTCAGTTTGTGCCACCACTGGGCATACTCAAACCTGTTGAGCTAAGTCACTGCTATATTAAGAAGGGGAAAACCTGAGTAATATAGGCCTGGAGGCTGTAGGTTGGGGGTTAAAGCCCTTAACATAGCATGCACGAGGCCCTGAGTTCAATATCTCTAGTGCAAAAGGTAAAGGCAATGGAGGGGGAAAGGAAAGAGAAGTGGCATCCACATTCATTGAGCTAGCAACTTGCAAATGAAGTGAGAATAAAGCCACAAAACTGATTGGATAAAATGTTTACTATTCATTGAATCTGATAGTAATGTGTTTAGTGTCATGTTACATTAACTGAATGCAATACAAATTATGAAAGATAAGGATCTTCTTAGCAAGGTCCCTACAGGAACCAACAAAAATTATGACAAAATATTTTGATGTACTTCACAACTATGATGTTTAGCTTTCTTTTGAATAGAAAGTATCTTTTATTATGGTACCATATAATTTATTTTCATAACTACACAAGAAGCTAACACTTTCATAAAATCTTCAGATTTCAAAAAGACAAGCTTGCCCAATGCCGGTGGCTTATACCTATAATCCTAGCTACTCAGGAGACTGAAATCTGAAGATCGTGGTTCAAAGCCAACGTAGAAAAGTAAGTCCACAAAACTCTTATCTCCAATTCACAAGAAAAAAGAAAAAGAAAAAGCTGAAAGTAAAACTGTTCAGGTGGTAGAATACTAGCCTTGAACAACAATAACAACAATAGCAACAAAAAAGCTCAGGGACAGTTCCAAGGCCCTGAATCCAAGACTCCAAGACTGGAAGAAAGACATTAAATTTACCTTAAAAGTACTCTTTTGCTTTTTCTTCCATCAAACCATCTGTCAAGCCCTTCCTCATTTCTAACAAATAGCTCTTTCCTTTCTGTTTCTGCTTTCTCTTCCCAACTTCTCCTGATTTTTTTTTTACTTTAAAAATGTCAGGTTTCCAATATTTGCATTTTGTCCTCCTAATGGTAATTAAATCTTCGGAGCTTTATCAGTATGTTGGTTCTAGAAATTGAAAACCAGGAACGATTCTATTCTGATGACTATGACGCTGGCTTACTGAACAGTCATCACTCTCTGTGATGAAATGTTCTCTCTTCTATGTCTGAGATTCCATTATTTGCAACTAATTACTTAAGGCTTATTTTTTTAAAACTTGGATTCAACTTGTCCTATAAATTTAGTATCTTGACAAATCCTCCCTTTACCCTAAAAGTCCCTCCTAAGCCTTATTTAACTTATAATGTCTCTATCCTGCCACCTTTTTTTTTTCTAACATTTTACCTCTAAATGAGAGAATCCTAGACTCTTCTCTTACAAAGCCAAAGTTTTCAATAATCCACAATTGTGGATGAGTGAAGTCCCATGCTGGCTTTCCAGTTTTGTTCTGGATTTCTATCTCTGCTTTTGGGAGTTTCTTTTTATTCTTGTCTGGCAATTTGTCATATGCATTAGGGGAATGTTTAAGGCTTTCCCCCCACTCCCTCTTTGATGCTCATTGTACCAGGCACTGGGTGTAGAGTTTCTTTCTGTTCTGTGTGTGTGTGTGTGTGTGTGTGTGTGTGTGTGTGTGTGTGTGTGTGTGATTCTGGGACTTGAACTCAGGGCCCAGGTGCTATAGTTGGGCTTTCACACTCAAAGATGCCACTCTATTTTTTGAGCCACAGATCATCTTCAGGATTTGTAAGATTTTTCTGCTGGATAGCTTCCAGAGTAGTAAGGATTACAGTGAGACACCAGCACCGGGCTTGAATAAAGATTTTTTGTGCCAGTCCTGGGCTTGAGGTCAGGGCCTGAGCACTGTCCTTGGACTTTCTCAAGGGTAGAGCTCTACCACTTGAGCTTCAGCACCATTTCTGGCTTTTTTCTATGTTTGTGGTACCGAGGAATTGAACCCAGGTCTTCGTGCATGCGAGGCAAGCACTCTGCCACTAGACTGAACTCCCGGCCCCAGATATAGATTTTTTTTAAAATCTAAATATCCCATCTTTTTGTTCTGGTGACATTTCTCCTATGTCACCTTTCCCTCCATCATTTTTCTCTTTAGTGGAATGGTGTTATTTCTGCATTGATTCTTGAGGTTTCATTCTCATCTCTCCCTTCTTTCTGATTTTTTTGTTGTTGCTGTTCTACTTCTAAGAGATTTCCTAGTTTTAATCTTCCAAGATCTCTAGTGAATTATTCTCTGCTCTGACAAGCATATCTTTATCATCTAACAGGAGTTCCATGGAATATTTTATTCCATTTGTACTGTGTCCTGCACTCTTTTTAATATTGCAACATTTCAAGTCTCACTGGAAGCACACATTTTATTTCAAGTTCTTTCCTGTACCTGGCATCATTTCCTCCCGAATTCTATTTTGTGTCTGTTAATTTTTCCATATCTCAGTTCCATGTTGGAGGTGCATCATTTGAAGAACTTAGTGCTCTGAAAGAAAACCATCTGGTCTGGTGAATGCTGTTACCAGAAGCATGATATCACTGATTCTGTCAATTTACTCTAAGTGGAAATTAAGATGTGTGCTTGTGTGTGTGTCTCTCTGTGTGTGTGTGTGTCTGCGTGTGTGCTGGGTCTGGGACTTGAACTCAGGGCCTGGGTGCTATCCCTGAGCTTTTATGGTCAAGGCTAGTGTTCTACCACTTTGAGTCACAGCTATATTTCCAGCTTCTTTTGGTAATTAATTGGCGATAAGAATCTCACAGGCATTTCTGCCTAGGCTGGCTTTGAACCACATTCTCAAATCTTATCTTCCTGAATAGCTAAGGTTATAGGTGTGAGCCACTGACATCAGGCTTCTTTTTCTTTTGAGGAAGCAAAAATTAACAATGACTTGGTCCAGGAGTTTGGCCTGGTGGTAGAGTGCTTGCCTAGCATGCACGAAGACCTGGGTTCAATTCCTTGGTACCACATACATAGAAAAAAAGCCAGAATTGGTGCTGAGGCTCAAGTGGTAGAGCTCTAGCCTTGAGAAAGTCCAAGGACAGTGCTCAGGCCCTGAGCTCAATCCCAGGACTGGCAAAAAAAAAAATAACAATGACTCCCTGCAACAGTCTAAAAGTTATGCTTCCTCCCATTTGCATATTAAGTTCTAATCACCAACATGATTCTGTTGGGAGGTAAGACTGTTGGGAGTTGATAGGTCACAAGGGTGGAGCTCTCATGATAGGTTTGATGTCTTTAAAAATGAAGCCCCAGGGATTTCTGTCCCCAGTCTCCACTAGGTAAAGACACAGCAAGAAAGTACCAGTGAAAACCGGGAAAACCGATGCCAACGTACCTACTAGTGCTTGCAGCTCCTAGGTAGTGAGAAGTAGATTTCTGGGGCGTATAAACTAGCCAGGCTATGGAATTTGGTTATAGCTGTTTGAAAGGACTAAGACAGCCCCTCTGTGATAGAACATCAAAGATCATTTCTCTGGAGATCATTAATCTGTCTCCAAGAGAATGTGTCCTGTTTCTCTGCATTGGAATAGAAGCCTAGTAACCACGCATGGTGTGTCTGTCCTTGAGGACAGACACAGTTTGACAATGATGCTGAATAAAAGCACATTTTTTCCCCCAGAGACTTTCAAGCCACTGAATTAAGAATACTGGATCTAACGGGTGACATCTTGGCAAAGTAGTGGAAGATAGGGAATTGGGTTTGAATCCAATCTTGTCTTCTTGGGTTGATAAAGCTGAAGTCTCACCCCAAGGTGATGGGTGAGCCTGAATTCTTAGAAGCAGGGCACTGGGACAATAGGACTTGGACCTGACAGTCCTAGGCCATGAGTTCCTGAGACTCTCCAGCTCCCTGTTGACCCTGCCTCCTGACCAGAACCTTTTTTAGGGGCCAACCACTTGAGGCGCCATTTTGTACCATACCTCGTGTCACCTGACTCTCCTCAGGCCAGCATGGCATCCCTCCTCAGCTCTCCATTAGAGCTGATCAGGTTTGATGGGATTGTATTTCTGTTCTTGTGGGGTTTTTTTTTCTCTCTCCTACCCTTATGGCTCAGTTTCCTAACCATGTATTGGAGGCTGAGTGGACCTGTGTCTGGCTGCGGTCACCGACGTTCTAATTAAGTCTCCCAATTTGACCTCTCAAAAGATAGCATCTCTGTATAACATAACCACCTTGTTTTCTATCCCACACGGTGATCTCTCCTTCTTTAGTCCTTAGTACTGTACAGCAGCGAAGCCTTTCAGTGCCTGACACGTGGTGGGGACACTTGCCTGAATCCCTGCCACACACACTTTGTTCTCATGCTTTTCTTTCTGCCAGTTTCAGTCTTCTTCACTTTTCCTTTCATTTCATACTCAGACCTCTCCTCCCACCACCGCATTCCTTTATTTAGACGTGGTATCAACATTCTAGAACTGCTATCAATTGACCTCAGTTCTTGTGTCTGGCAAGAGAAGAATTCAGGCAAGCCAGGATGGTAGTTCAAAAGTGATAGGAAACTTGCTTAGGAAAGAAATATGGCAGAGAACGAAAGTGAGTGGCATAGATATACCACGTGAAGGTAACTCTTCAGCCCATCTCATCACAGAGGTTAGCCATCCACCAGATAGAGAGAATCGGAGTCCTTGAAGAGGGCTTTATGAATGATAGGCCTCCTTTCTGTTTCCTGTGATTCTCGGGGCCAGATATTTAGTGCTCAGTCCTTATTTCCTCTTCCTTTTGTCCTTCTTACTTTCTCATTCTTTTGTAGTTCCCTGCCGCCATTTCAATGTCAGGTGGGTTTTGGCTTAATGGCTTAGTCTGTTCTCTGCAAGTTCCCTGCTAATTCATATAAAATTTATTGGGGTACCATTGGTAGAAAGAAGAAAATAGAGTCATCTGTCCAACTAGTCAATTTGAACCAGTAGTTAAGTCTACAGGCAGCCTGATCTGCATGCGTGTGTGTGTGTGTGTGTGTGTGTGTGTGTGTGTGTGTGTGTGTGTGGTGTGCACGTGTGTGTTGCTGAGGATCATACCCAGAATCTTACACGTGCTAGAAAAAGAAGGTCCCTACCACCGCACTACATCCCAGCTTTCCCTACCAACAGCTTTAAAGGTAAACTCTTCCTTTAATTGGCACAGTAATTTTTTGATGTCAATTAAATTTAACACCACTTGGCAATGATAGCCCTTGCATATTAGATTTATGCCATCTCTCATTAGCTCCACAGGCTAAGGAACAAGATTTTGTCAGACTCGTGGACCTTTCCAAGACCCTTAATATCCTAGCTACTCAGGAGGCTGAGATCTGAGGAACCCATTCAAAGCCAGTCCAGTTAGGAAAAGACTCGTCTCTCTAATTAACCACCAAAAAGCCAGAAGTGAAGTGGTGGCTCAAATGATAGAGTGCCTACCTTGAACAGAAAAAAGCTAAGGGACAGCACCTGAGTTCTGAATTCAAGCCCTAGTATCAACATGGCAGCTAGTTTGCTTGAACCTGGGTTTCAGAGAGAGTTGCCTGCAAGGGAAACAGGATTGCCAGAACTTGCACAAGACAAGCGTTGGTGAGGAAACATTACTGGAGTGAGTGTAAATTAGTACAACCACTTTGGAATGTAGTATGGAGATTCCACACATAAAAACAACTACAAACAAAAATTCTATGACCCAGTGGTATCACCTTGGGACATTTGTTTAAAAGATGATCAATCAGGACACAGTGAAGACACTTGCATACTCACACTCATTGCTGCACTATTTTCCATAGCCAAGTTATGGAAAAAGCTTAGATGCCTAATGTCCTATGATGGATGAATGAATCAAAAACTGTGATGATAGATAGATAAACAGAGAGAGATGCAGATGCATTTTTTTACCTATCAGGAAGAATAATATGTCATTCACTGGGAAATAGACCTGGAAATGTTATGGTGCTCGGAGTAAGTTAGGCTCAGACAGACAAAGGGTAAATGCCTTCTCCCATAAGTGGAAATTAGATGTAAAATAAACATGTATGGAAATACCCACAGAGTCATACATATATACATATATGTGAATATACACACACATATATATATATATATATGTATAATCAAACTAAAGGTTGGTAGGGGAAGATTCCAGTGTGTAACTCCTTTGAACAAGAGACAGTTTAACACACAATGAAAAACTCGGAAGGGGAAATATATTTTGTTATCCGAGAGGGTAGGCCCGAGGGCAGGGGAGGGGACAGATGCATGGAGAAAATTAATATAGTCATAATATCCAGTATACACATGTGAAAATGGAACCAGATAACTGGAGTGGATGGGTGACACTGAGCTGGGGGAGGGAAATGATAAAAGAGGTGGCATTAATCAAGATGCATTGTACTCATAAGCTAAAATGTTGCATGGAAACCCCTTTGTATGACTACTTAAAACTAACATTAAAAAGTTACTGAAACAGGGAAAGGAAGAAAGGAACTAGGCTGAAGAAGAAGTAAGAATATCTGGTAAAGAGATTGGAAATCATGGATGAGAAACAGGATACAGGTTAAGTAAGCAAAGCAGTGGTCACCTCACCAGCGACCAAGAGTAACCATTTCAATGGCGCAGGACGTGGCTTCTACTGTAATTATTCATGTGAGTCTAGCAATATATCATTTAAATGTTCTCCTATTGAACTCGTGGGCACCTAACAGTAGACTTAGGACCTATTCTGTCTGATCATACTGCACTATTCCTCCAATCACAGATCTCCCCGTCAATCCTCCCCCTCTAACCTCCCTTTACAGGGACCAGGCTCAATTTAATACACTCAGGGAGTCCAAAATTGCCAGAGGGATCTTAATTGTCAGCCTTGAATACTGAGTGCTCAGCAAAAGTTTCAAGTCAACTCTATTGGAGGGGAAGGTACCATGCTGCAGCCTTAGTGATATTTGAAAGGGAATTACCTTTATTGTGTGTCTCCAACACTGCCGTTCCTTTCTGGTACCGAGCTTCAGTTTCTAGCCCAGGCTCCGACTTTTTTGATAATACTGCTATCTGTCTCCACCTCCCACATGAATACAGTATACTCAAGTAATTCATCTCCAAATGCATTACGAAAGTGTCAGCCATGCCAGGTTTATCCAAGCAGCATTCATGTTCAATTAAAATAGCAACTTGCATGGTGAGTGTTATCTTACCTGGGCTCAAGATTCATTTCTCAGACTTTCAAAGTCCTAAGTTTTGTGAAGGGAAAACAAATCAGGAAAATGATGAAATTGGTCAAGCTAAAGGCAATGCTGGCTGGCTCTTTTCATTCACGTACTCAGCCCACAGATGCTTCTGAATGTCTGCTATCTGGAAAATGCTGGATGAGGTCCTGGGGGGAACGTCAGTGTTCTCCATTCACTGGGTGGTATCTTAACATAGTTTCCTGGGGACACAGATTCTGGGAGAGGTGTCTCTGAACAGAAAATTTACAGGGGGCATTTCTGCACTGAACATTCCTAAGGCAATAAGTGGAGAAAGAACTGGTGGAGAGAGACAGCATGGGTGAATGCAGTCATTATATTCAGCCTACGTCTGAAAATGGAAACAGATAACTGAGATGGAGGGGGTGAGGAAAACTGGAGGAAAACGATGGAAGTGGTAACAGTGATTAAGATGTATTGTCTTCATAGTCTGACATGTTGAGCTGAAACTCAATTTAAATATAATTTTAAAAAGAAAGAACAATAAAGAGGAGAATTTGAATAGCAATACAGCGAAAGCAGAGGCCTGAGGCCACTCCTGGTAGCTTCAGACCCAGGTTGGCCCTTTATCATTGTCTTGAATGGGAACAAAAGAGTCGGGCCACACTCATACAGTGAGACTAAAGGATATTCTTAGGAGAGGATTGCAAGGGCTCAATAGCTATGTGTATATGATCATATAAAATGATGGTTATTGAAATGAATTCCAAGAAATGGAAAGGAGGTTGTTGGTTATTTTCCTTTCTGAATTTTTTTTTCTCTTTTGTTGCTGGCTTTTATTTTATTCTCCCTGTACCTTTTGTCTTGTATGTCCATCACCTTTGCAATAACAATTAAAAAAAAAGTCAGGCCCATCATCCTAGTTGACCAATCACTGGAATGCAGCTGGTTCAGAGACAGGGCTGTAACTTTGTACGAAGGAGCTCCCAACCACTGAGGAAAAGTCAACAGCAGACCCAAGTGTTCCGAGACATTGGTCAGTGATACCCAATTCTGGATAATGAATGCTCTGGTTCTCAGAGGCATTCTTGGAAACTCATCACAGAATCCACTACAGGTAGCACGGGTTAAAAACACAAAATGGTAGCTGCAAGTATGGCTAAAGGCCTGGTGCTATCCCAGCACCAACTTTTACACTCAAGGTTGGTGCTCTACCACTTGAGCCAGATCTCTCCTTCCAGCTTTTTTTTTTTTTGTGGGGCGTGGGGGATGATTAATTAGAGCTGAGTTTCCCAGACTTTCCTTCTCAGGCTGGTTTTGAACTGTGATCCTTAGGTCTCCAGCTCTGGAGTAGCTAGGATTACCAGTGGCATGAGCCACTGGTACATGTTTTGGAATTATTCAGCCAAAGGTCTAGTTATGTAAGTCAGTGGTGTATTTCATCCCCAGTATCACAAACATACATTCTTTTTTAAAATGAAAGTGTGACAAATAGAGAGTAGTTGTGACAGGCATGGCCTTGGGCTCAATAATGACAATTGGATGGTTTTGTCATGGAGGGGGGGTAGGTCTCCTTTGTTTTCTGTAAGGTTGTGGCACCAAAGAGTTATCGTCTTGTCCTCATTGCCTCATTCTTCAGTAGCCCTACTTCATTGTGAGACAGATTTTAGATTATCAGTTCTGTAGGGTTGCAATTCCCTGATTGGCTGCTTTTGTACTAAATGCATTTAATTTTAACCAGAGATGAGTCTTGGTCACTTCAGTTTGATAGCAACATTATGTAGATTGTGTGTGTGTGTGTGTGTGTGTGTGTGTGTGTGAAAGAGAGAGAGAGCAGAGAGAGAGAGAGAGAGAGAGAGAGAGAGAGAGAGAGAGAGAGAGAGAAAGTTTTAGATTAGATTCTGTCCTTTCAGGGAAAATACAGTTAAAACCCTGTGGAGACACTGAAGGACATTCACCCTTACACACATACACACACACACTATTTAATTCATCTGAGTTTTCCATCCCCAGTTACTGACCAGCCTTATATTTTGATAGTGTGGGTCAGAAAGAAAGTCAGTAGAAGCCGGGATACGTTCCAAATGAAATAGCAACCCACTGAAATAAAGAGGAAAAACCCCTGCCCTTCTGTTGGTTTTCCTTTCTGAAAAAGATATGTGTCCATGAATTTGTTTCCCCTAGCTACCATGCAGAAAAATAAAAGATGCAGGATTGGGTCGTTTTTATGGCTATTAGAATAATAAAGTGTCCCAGAAAGTTATTGCCTTTTAAGACAGCATTCTTCGTGCACAGACTCTGGAGGGCAAGGCAAAGATGGGGAAGACATCTTCCTGTATCCAAGTAGTTCCTGGGTTTATGGGTCTTTTCAGAAAAGTTGTACAGAGGAGGCAAGCATGCCGGGAAGAAATGTACTACCCCCTCTCCTGAGCTAGCCCACAGGTCGTTCCTTAGAAAATTAAATATGAGATGTCTCTGATATTGCAGATCCCATGCATAAAACTGTCCTGAAAATTTGATGTCATCTGGGAGGAAAAGAAGAAAAAAGAAAACGAAAACAAACACAGTAACACACACACACACACAATGTAACAAATACCAAGATAGCCATGTGCCTTTTCAGGAAGGCATCGAATCTCAGCCTTGTTTAAACATGCACGTACATTTATCATTGCTATAATTTACAATGGGCAGCATCCAGTGGTAACCGGAAAGACCATTTTTGAGTTTAGTTTCCTACAATTGCTTGTAGCTGGGAAGATTCCTTCACCGCCCACCTCTTTACTCCCTGTTAATTCCACATTGGCAAGCCACTACTTCTGCGTGGAAGCCACACTTCCTTTCCTGTTTCTCTCTGTGCGCTTCCATGTCACTTCCCAAGTCTGATGTTGCGTAGATGATATTTATGTCTACCTTTTGTCATAAGCTGTTCAGACATTCACAAAAACAAGAAAGATGAGACAGCGAGGGGTCAAACAGCTCAAAATCATGGAGATCTGTCCATAATGCAGAGATTGGAACTCTTGAATTTCTGATGTAAGTACAGGTGTGAATCCTGCAGAAACCTCCAGTGCATACAACAGAGCAAAAATCTCAGAAAGCTGATGGTTTATTTCACATTAGAAATGGCCAGTCCTCTGAGAGAATCTGAGGTGGAGGAAGGATTATTTTCTCGGGACAAATGTGAACCATCAGAAGTTGTAGAAATTACCAGGTTTCAACTGGTTTTGTCTCCTTGTTATTATTGTTTTTTGTAGGGCTTGAACTTAGAGCCTTGGCACTATCCCTTAGCTTTTTTCCTCAAGGCTAGCGCTTTACCACTTGAACCATGCTCCATGCCAACATTTTAGTGACTAGTTAGAAATAAAAATCTCATAGGCTTTTCTGCCCAGGCTAGCTTCAAACCATGATCCTCAGATGGCAGTCTCCTGAGTAGCTAGAATTTACAGATGTGAGCCACCAGCACCCAGCATTGATTTGTTTTTAAGTAGGCCTTTTTTTTTTTTTGAGTAAGAATGTAACAAGGAAAAAGCATTCACAGGATTTTCAGCCTAATTGAAATATTCTCTGCATCAAATATGTTCAATGTACTAGAAACTACAGATGTTATTGCTTTAATTTTATAACCCAATTATTCTTTTATTTCTAGTTGTCTTCGGGATAAATTAACTCTTATCAGCTATTCAAATAGGTAATTATCATAAAGCTAAATACCACACAACCTCATAATCCCTGTCAATTTGTAGACTAAACTAGAATAAAAATCATATTTCAGGAGTTAGAGGAAAGGAAATTCCAGATTTTTATTATCTTCAACATTTTCCCCCAGAAGACCCAAATGGAATTTTAACAATTTGACAAGGCAAAGGATCTAAAGGCAGCTTTTCTATGGTTGTGGAATGAATTTGAAACTGGAGGCAGACGATAATGCATTTGGATACACGATGTGGAGTCAATCAACTGTGTGACTTTGCCAAATTAGTTCAGTCCTTGGAGTCATTGTGCCTCAGATATAGTCTCTTGTGGAAGAAAACCTTCAGATATTATATCTCCAATACACTTTCTAGCCATATCTTTCTGATGGTACTATCATATTCTAGCCAGGACATCTCAGGACATTTCACACAAAAGGTGAACTATCAAAAAGCTGAGGTTGGGCCGGGAGTTTGGCCTAGTGGTAGAGTGCTTGCCTAGCATGCACGAAGACCCAGGTTCGATTCCTCGGTACCACATACATAGAAAAAAAGCTGGAAGTGGTGCTGAGGCTCAAGTGGTAGAGCTCTAGCCTTGAGAAAGTCCAAGGACAGTGTTCAGGCCCTGAGCTCAAGCCCAGGACTGGCAAAAAAAAAAAAAAAAAAAAAAAGCTGAGGTAATTTCCAGGTTTTGAGTGGTTTTTTGTTTTCCTTCTTGTTGTTTCATGGGGTTGAACTCTCAGAGCCTTGGCTCCATTCTTCCACTTTTTTGCTCAAAGCTATTTTTCTACCACTTGCTCTATCACTTGAGCAACAGCTCCACTTCCAGCTTTTTAAGTAGTTAATTGGAAATAAAAGTCTCATAGATTGTTCTGGTCAGGGTGACTTCAAACTGTGATCATCTGATCTCAGTCTCTTAAGTAACTTAGATAGTGTTGAGTCACTGGCATCCAGTATTGATTAGCTTTTAAGTGTGGTTAAACTGAGAATAAAGTCAAATCATGTGACCTTCAAGAACAAAATGGTACTCAGCTGTATTTCCTCAGGGCAAGACCAAGGCTGAGATGAGAAAAGTGAAATATATCAGGGAAAATGTCACAATGCCTTGCTCAAAGTTCAGGAACCAAGTTAAACATGATTTGCTTTTTGATATTTAACTTAGGCCTGGGGCACTGTCTCTGATCTTTTTCAACTCAAGGCTAGCACTCTACTACTTGAGCTACACCTTCTGGTGTTTTCATAGTTAATTAGAGATAAGAGTTTTACAGATTTTCCTGCCTAGGCTGGCTTTGAACCATGATCCTCAGATCTCAGCATTCTGAGTAGCTAGGATTACAGGCTTGTGCCACCAGCACCCAGCAAGATAAAAATGATTTTCTGTGCAATATTTTTAAGTAAGTTAAGATTATTATATTGCCAGTAGTGGGACTTGAACTCCAAACCCCACACTCACTTGGTTTTTTCACTCAAGGCTGGCACTCTATTTGAGCCATAAAAGACAGACCCAAAATTGGTGACCCACCTAAATCAATATGAGATATTTGTGGGATTTTTTGCTTAATTCTAAAAAATGAAGCAAATATAGCAGATTTGCAATAAATCAAGCCTGTAAGCTAGCCTTTTCCATGAAAATTTGAGAGAAATTTTAAATGACTCTGCTCAAATCAAATCAAACTCTTTCTTGGAAGGTTCCCAGAAGCTCTTTCTTTGTAGGGGGAAAAAAACCCACTCTGGCAACATCTGGGACTGAATGTTAGCGTTCCGAGTTTGGAATCAGAGCTGTCAGTAGAGAAGTGGTTGCTGTGAATGTGAGCTCAAAAAATAAGGTGAGGAAGTCGGAGGTGGAATGAGGAGGGAGGGCGCATTCCCAAGTCAGAACACACACAGAAGTAAGGAACTCTCAGGAGTAAGTGGTGGTGTGGGTGGGAAATCGAAAAAGTCAGGGATTAAGGAAGAAAAAAAAAATCTTCACTCATTCCACAAGTCAGAATCGAGATGGACCAGATTCCTTAAAAGTTTAAGGTATGTGCTATTGCCTTTCTTTCCTTGAATAGGAAACATGAAACTTAAAACACAAAAAATGAGAAACCTGGCTACAAGAGCTGTAAAAATGCCTGCGTTCATCCCTTCATTTGCACACACGATTAAAAGATCAAAGGAAAAGAAGAAAAAATGTGGGAAAATGTTGTGGTGACATGTATTAGGAAAGGAAGGTAAGGCCTCTAATATATTAAAATTGGTTAGAAATATAATATTGAACTCACAAAGGGGCAAAAGACATGAAGAAGGTAGGGGTGGGGGGGAGGGAAATGGGGACCAAGATATGTATGTGAATTAATACACCTTCTATCTGGCGAATATAATGTAACCTTTCTATTAATTACAATAAAAATATATGAAAAAAAGACATGAAGAACTGGGAGAGAGAAAGGGAAGGATTGACAGTGTCCAAAAAGAAATGTACTTTATCATCTGACCATAACCCCTCTGTAAATCACTTTTATAATAACAATTTATTAAAAGATGTGAAGAACCAATTTGCAAAATGAGACATGCAAATCACTAATACTTACATAATGCCCATTGTCACTGCTGATCTAAAACATTCAATAAACATGACATGAACTTGTTTTGGTCAGATGTCAATATTGAAAATATTTGAGCTGCAGGTAGTTAATTATATGACCTTTATGACGTCTGAGTTAAATCCCTACCGCCACAAAACAAATGGACAAATCTGTTGGGTACTTGGTTCACTTTTGTAATCTTAGCTACTCAGGAAGCTGAGACCTGAAGGAAGAGGTTTGACACTAGCCTGAGCAAGAAAGTCCATGAGAATCTTGTCTCCAATTAACCACCAAAAAAGCCAGAAGTGTTGCTGTGGCTGAAATAGTAAGGGTACCCTTTAGAAAAAAAAAAAAAAGCTTAGGGATAGAATCCAGGCTCTGAGTTTAAATCCCAGGGCTGGCACAATTTTAATTTTTGTTTACAAATCTTAGTATTAGTAATATCTAAAGAAATAGTTTTTCCCAATTACTGTTAATAAAAGGGTAAGCTAATATGGCAATATAGAAACCATTTAAATGAAAGCATCTTTGAATTCAACAATCTGAATTTGTTAGGTGCTTATGCAAATATTGCTTAAAGTATATTCAAGGATGTTTACTGTAAGAATGTTTATTTAAAATCTCATTAATAAGAATAACTTGCTAAGCAAATCTGAGTATATTCACATACTACCTAACCACAACTGCCATCATCAGTCCATATTGTCAAAACTCTCTATTCATTTTCCTTAAGTAGAGGTGTTAATTCTCAGTCCATCCAATCTCTTTTTTTAAAATTTTCCAGTCCATATGTTGGAAAAGCAGTTACCAATATACTATCCCAAGTTTGCATTTTTTTCCCAAGAAATATATACTTTCTATCTAGCAGATTCTTATTAGTCAATATTATATTTAAAAAATCAATCATACAAAAAAGGAAGATAACAATATAACTTCAATAAATATTGCCACTTGCACATGACAGGAAACAAATGATTACAATTTGGCCAGCGGCCAGAGAGAGTACATACCCTAATACAGGGTTTCTCAGCCTTGGTGTGACTCATGTTTGGGGCCAGATGATTGTTGTAGGGAGAGCTTCTTTACATGTATCTCTATCCATTCAATGCCAGTAGCAACTTTCCCCAATTTTTTTTTCTCTCTTTTTTTTTTTTTGCCAGTCCTGGGCTTGAGCTCAGGGCCTGAGCACTGTCCTTGGACTTTCTCAAGGCTAGAGCTCTACCACTTGAGCCTCAGCACCACTTCCGGCTTTTTTCTATGTATGTGGTACCGAGGAATCGAACCCGGGTCTTCATGCATGCTAGGCAAGCACTTTAACCACTAGGCCAAACTCCTGGCCCCAACTTTCCCCAATTTTAACAAGCAAATTTGTCTCCATGCATTGTCAAATAGCCTCTAAGTGCAAAATGCTGATAGCCCATGACAGTAATTTTATTTATGATGTCCTCATAACCCCACCCAGAGATTTTTTTTCCACCCTTGTAACTACCTTGTGTTCATGAAAAGACAAAATATTTCTGTGCTCTTGCTTCTAATCCAAGTTTCCTCTCCAACCAAATGAACTGTAAGACATAGTGTAACATTTTCTTTGCCCAGTACACATGCTGTTATCATTATTGGGGGTTGAGTGGGTGAAATAATGATTCCTGGCATCTCCCCATTATCCCCTATTCAAGATAAACAGTCTAGGGGCCGGGAGTTTGGTCTAGTGGTTAAAGTGCTTGCCTAGCATGCATGAAGACCCGGGTTCGATTCCTCGGTACCACATACATAGAAAAAAGCCGGAAGTGGTGCTGAGGCTCAAGTGGTAGAGCTCTAGCCTTGAGAAAGTCCAAGGACAGTGCTCAGGCCCTGAGCTTAAGCCCAGGACTGGCAAAAAAAAAAAAAAAAAGATAAACAGTCTGTGCTCTATTGTATTATCCTTTCCCCCACCTTTCAGCAAAGCATATTTTTTATCTTGATTTGCTCCAGAAAGTTAACTATAGACGGTAAAGATTTCCCTACAACACCCTCGCTATTGAGCCAACAAACAGGAGATCTGGTAGAAAGAGGATTATGTTCTTTTCTTTCAAACTATACACAAAAGAACAGTTCATTTGGTAATCTTGGTTGGCAATGTTTCTTCCAAAATGAGAGCAACTCTGAAAAAATACATGAAGAGCAAAGAAGAAAAAAAAAGGGGGGGGTGTAGACACAATGTCAAAGCCACTTTCAGAAAGAGAAAAGGAGACAAGGAAGCGCGTCTTAGTTATCGATGGATGATGGATGGATCGTGGGTGATTTTTACAAGTCAACTTTGTACAATTCTGCATCACTTTAATTTTGTTAAACTATGTGTCAATCGGGAAATTTAAAAAAAAACTTCACTGTATTAGCAGTAATTTTTTTTAAAAAAAGAACATTGCAAAAGATAAATATTTTGTTAAGAGAACTAAAAAAGATCCCCAGGAGAAGCTATAAAATCATTTTCGGTAAGAAAGGAGTGGTTGGTCCCAAATGTTGCAGAGAGGTCAACTCAGAAGGATAAAGAAGCTGCCATGACGTCAAGGAGCTACAAAGCTCTTTCATTTCCTTGGGAAGTCTTCATTTTGTGAATGGGTAAGAAGTCAAAATAGTGCAGGTGAAGAGTTACAAGGAAAAAGAGAAAATCTTGGGCATGCACAATGGTGGCGTGATATTCATTCTGAGGTGCTGTCTGTCATGCCATAATATATACATGAATATATACATATATATATATGTATGCATGCATGCATGTATGTATGTATGTATGTATGTATATATGTATGTATGTATGTATGAGATTCTGAATGATGCTTGAGCAATGGGGCAGATAGCATGGGCTTTCTCTGATACACAAGACATAATTTGGGAGACCATAGTAAGTTTCACAGAGGTGTGTTTCTTGGAACTTGCAAAACAGTTCGAGTATTTTTCTCCTGCATAAAGCATCATGCTTAGAAAAGGCAGAATGTCAGCAGAGAACGGGTGGCTCACTCCTGTAATCCTGACTATACAGGAGGCAGGGATCTGAGGATCATAGTTCAAAGCCAACCCAGGCAAATAAAGGCTGTGAAGACTCTTATCTCCAGTGAATCACCAAAGAACCAACTGTGACATTGTAGCTCAAAGTGATAGAGCACTAGCCTTGAGCAAAATTGCTTAGGGACAATGCCCGGGCCCTGGGTTCAAGCACTATAACCAACAAAAAAAAAAGGTGGAAGGAGGAGGAGAAGGAGGACAAGGATGAGGAAGATGAAGAGGAGAAAAATGAGGAGGAGGAGGAGGAGGAGGAAGAGGAGGAAGAGGAGGAAGAGGAAGAGGAGGAAGAGGAGGAGGACGACGACGAGAGCCCTTTTATTAAAAAAATAACAAACTAGCCCCAACATTATGTACCACCACCCTTCTTCAATCAATGAATCTATGATAGTAGACTTGCAACTGAACCTCAGAGGAGAAAGTTTCACTTTCTCAGCATCGCCTCTTCCTCTCTTTACCTGGAAAACTCATGCCTGTGAAATAAAAAGTAAGAATGTCATTTGCTCTGTGAAACACTGACTTTCTCGAGGGAAAATGTCTCGTTCTTTTTACTTTCGCATCACTCACAGCTTGCATGGTACCTGGAAAGCAGTAGGAGATTTTTTTTTTAAGAAATTGGAATGTCCATGATCTAGTCTGAACATTTGTACTATAGTCAAATCCAACAATTGAACAAGCCTCAGCCAGAGAATAAAAAAGACTCATGGCAGCTGTTCCACCCCCCCCTCAACTTCTAGCTCCTTTCTCTATTTTTAAAAAGTCTTCGAATCACCAAGTTTGCAAAAGTCAGGAAGAGGAAGTGTTTCTCTTCTCTTCCCATCCCATTATCCCATCACGTAGGTACCAGTGGTTCACATCTGGAATCTTCTACCTACTCAGAAGGCTGAGATCTGAGGATTGCAGTTCAAAGACAGAAGACGCTAGGGACGGCGCCTAGGCCCAGAGTTCAAGCCCCATGACAGATGAAAAAAAAAAAAAGTGGGGGAGTGGAGATGAACAAAAGTATAAGGCCCTGAGTTCAAGCCTTAGTATTGGCACGTACACACACACACACACACACACACACACACATACACACACACACACACACACACACACCATGCATACACAAAAGAATTTTCAGTCCCTTGTCTCTCAGGTCTCTCAGAGGACCTTTTTTTTTTTTTTTTTTTTTTTTTTGCCAGTCCTGGGCTTGGGCTCAGGGCCTGAGCACTGTCCTTGAACTTTCTCAAGGCTAGAGCTCTACCACTTGAGCCTCAGCACCACTTCCAGCTTTTTTCTATGTATTGGTACCAAGGAATCGAACCTGGGTCTTCGTGCATGCTAGGCAAGCACTTTAACCACTAGGCCAAACTCCCGGCCCTCAGAGGACCTTTTTAAAAATGTTTTTAAATGACTTCTGACTCTTCAGTAGTCTTTATGTGGTTTTC
The DNA here is from genome assembly GCF_031878675.1 of Megascapheus bottae. NCBI lineage: Eukaryota > Metazoa > Chordata > Mammalia > Rodentia > Geomyidae > Megascapheus > Megascapheus bottae. The sequence continues at coordinate 2,787,598 of NC_143533.1, read as the reverse complement.
TTCACTTCTACCGACAACCAGAAGAAGAATGTGATAGAGGGCCTTCTGTCTAGACCCTACGTTTTCAAGCTGTTCTGTTCAACTTTGGTAAGTGCAAGAGAGAGAGGCACTCAAGAGTTAGAGACAGAGACGCGGAGCTCTCTCACATGAACTGTCAGCTTCGAGAAGGTCACTGAGCGCATCCAGGCTGCCAGGTTCCCGGGCTTGCACCCAAACTCCCACAGTGCCGCTGCAATCTGGCTGCAAGACGAACGTGCCATTCAGTCAGATCTTGGGCTTGCTCTGTGGAATAAAGCCAGGCTCTGCTGGGGTCTCAGATGCTTCCTTGGGTGTGAAAGGGTACCTCAAGAAGTCATATCTTTCCTTTTACATTTGATGGTTTAAAAAAATGAGAAAGAAAACTAGAGGCTAGAAATTATTTGTTCTATAATCTATAATTTTATTTATATGGGGTTTTGTGGCCAGGACTGCTGGACAATACTTACTGTGTCTAATACACTTCTAGAGGCAAGCCAGGATAATGACAGCAAAAAAGGGGGGGTGACTCTTACCCAAAAAGCTCAAAGTGGAGCTGGAGGCTCAAGTGTTAGAGAGTGCTAAGCCTTGAGCAAAAATGCTCGGGCACGGCTCCTACATCCTGAGTTCAAACCCCAGGACTGGCACAAAGATACATAAATAAACAGACAAATAATCGCTGGGGACCTTCTCTAGAACACTGAAGTATCATGTATGTTTGTTTAAGAAGTAATTTAATAAGCTAAGACAGTATATATACTGTGAAACAATAATGTTTACTGAATACTTATCACAATCACTGTTACAAGAATTTTCTATGCATTAACTCACATAACCCTCCATGTTAATTTGTTTTTCCATTTTACAGAAGCAGGGAGACCAAGGCATAAAATTCGCAAGCAATCAAATCTTGAAATACCTCTTCCCCACACCCGCTGGAAGTTAGTTGATAGCTTATGCTCAAAATGAACTTGTTTAGTTTTGCATTCTCCTTAGCACCTAGAGCCTTCAGCTCTAGAAAGTTATCTGTGCTGTCTATTCATTTATTTCTGTCTTTCCATTCTACCTGTTGTCTTGTTGAAACACATGCTACATACAGCTTGGTACAACCCAGCTCACTGCAAATCTAAACAAAATCTGAAGAAAAAAATAGTCCTCAGAAAATAATAGGAGAATTTTGAGGACATTTCTTTTTTTGAAAATGCAATGATTTGGACTCTCAAAGATTTTATTCTAGAGGTTTTGAACAGAACCCAGGAGACTCCATATTTTTTCAATTTCTACAGGAAACTCTACATCTTGGAAACTGAGAATCTCTGTCTCTATGGATCAAAGCCATATGTTTTTCCTTATCTCACCTGCATTTTTCCTACCTTGGAGAAACAGACAATTGGCAAAGAAATTCGAATCCTGGATTCCACTCAAGTATTGCCATTAAAAGTGGGGGAAAGAGAAAGAGGGAAGGAGGGAGGGAGGGAGGGAGAAAGAGGGACTGTTACGAAAATAAGATCTGTCTTTGGGAGAGTAGGCAGGACACAGAAATGGAGGGACAAAGGATAAACAAATGCATCCATGCTACTCATTGAACATTATGTAGAGAACTCTACAACTTGTGGGTAGGGATGGGAGGGAAAACCCAAGAGAGAGCAAAGGAAAGGATGATATTGTCCAAAAAGAAATGCATTCATTACCTGATTTATGTAACTGCAACCCCTCTGTACGTCACCTTTCTAATAACAATAAACAATGCTAGTAAGAGCTGAAGCTAACTTGCTATGTACTCTCAATCCTTTCCATTTCTTTTTTTATTCCACTTGGCCCACAATCTACCTCCCCATATGTTTCAAGCTGTGTCTTCCAACTTTATTTCAATAAAATCTGATCATCTCTGCTTTCTATAAATGAGGAACTCTCTCATCTGTTTGTGGCACCTTTTTATCTCTCCTACGCCATTGGAGATTTCCTCTCTCTCTCTCTCTCTCTCTCTCTCTCTCTCTCTCTCTCTCTCTCTCTCTCTCTCTTTTTCTCTTCCCCCCTTTTTTAAATCTCTCTTCCATCACCTCAAGAAATCGATCTTAAAGGCAAAAGAGGCAGCCAGGTCTGACCCTGAGGAACCAATTCCAATTCCCTCCCCCCCCCCACTACTGAATCTGTGTTGGACTTCAAGTGGTTTTCTGTTTTTAATCAACTGTGCAAGGATGATATTCCAACAGAATTTCAATATATCTCTCTTCCCTATTCAAATGTCTTGAGACCAGAAGCAGAGAAGTGACCTGTTTCTTAAGGTAGATTCAGCAGCTGGTCTTAGAAAGAGTTCTCTTTTTATTTCCTCCAGAAAGCCTTTTGCACGGCTCAAGTTTCTTCCTCACACCCACGTGAGTGTCCTCATCTCTGACATATGGCAGCTCCCGTATGCTTGTCTGAATAGAAGCCTCCAGCTGGACTAGAGCTGAAAACACTGTTGGCTCACACAGATTAGACTCCAACACAGAGCTAATTTTAAGATTCACCTTGCTTATAAGCAGGAAACTGGAGGATCTTTCAATGTGTGATTCTGAGACTGGGCAAAAGATGCCTGTTTCTAGAAGAATAAAGAAATGCTGTTGAGAAAATAACCAGGAAAAAATAAAACAGTAATAGAGCTTTGGCTTCCGGATTCCAGAACCTCAATTTCTTTTCTACAACATAGAAAAATGGCAAAAGTGGATGAGATCATTAAACTGTTATGGAGATAAGGTTTTATTTCCTACATCTATACAGTTGTTTTTTTTTTAATGGCTGGGGTTGGGAGGGACGGGGAGAATGACGAAAGGGAGACATTGATACACACACACGGACACATTGAATCGAAACCCCTTTGTAGAACAGCTTAAAGAAAAGAAAAAAAAGAAGGAAAAAAGAGGGGAGGGAAGAAGAAAAAAGAAAGAAGGAAGGAAGGAAAGAAAGAAAAATCAAGAGGGAAGAAAGGAAAGAGAAAGAAAAAGAAAGAGAGCTCTACTACTGTTTTTTTTTCTGTCCATTTTCTCAACATTTCTTTGTTCCTTGGGAAACAGGCATTTTTTTTTGTCCAGGGAAAGTTAGGAAGGAAAGAAGGAAGGAAGGAAAGAAAGAAGGAAGGAAGGAAGGAACAGAGGAGAGAAGGAGAGAAAGAGGGAGGAAGGGAGGGAGACAGGGAGCTATTTGGCCACCAAAATGATTATAACATCCTTGCTTTAAAAGACATTGAAATCAGATGGATAAAGTTGATTCAAAGTTCATCTAGCAGGCTTCTGGCATGATAACCTAGCTTTACTAACCCTCGGTCCCCTGTATGCACACCTCACCTGAGCTCGTGCTGTGGTTAATTAACCTTCTTGTTATATCCATTGCTGTGTAACAGCCACAAAGCATCAGTAGCATAGGATAGCTGGGCAATGCTTCCTCACTCCTGTGTGTGCAGGTCGAGAAGGCTCAGCTGTCTCCGGCTGTAGTATGTGAGCTTTAACTCCAAACTTGAGGCGTGACTCGAGATGGCCGAAGTAGGTCTGCACCCATTCTGCCTTCTAGATTATCTGGGGGTAAGAGCAGCTGCTACCTGAGAATATTCTTCTCACAGTGATGGCTGAAATGACCCCAGGACACCCTCGGAGCTCAGACTCAGGATTTCTGTGTGCTGTTCTTACCACTTACATTATTTTATCACTTGGCAAAATCCAACATCTAGAGGTCAGGAAGAGGAGAATCTGAGGGGAATGAGGGCAGGAAGAGGCAAGGGACAGATAGTAAGTACTAACCCCACCTATGAGAGCTGCTTCCACAGAATGGCATGCCCTGTGCCCCGTGCCTCATCAAGAGCACAGTATTCTCCACGAGAATATTCGCATTATATGTGGTGCTGTGGTTACATTTGCATTACAGATATTACGTATTATGCAGACACACTTCTGGCTTGAAGATAAAGAAACAGAGGGCTAGGAGCAAAGCCTAGTGGTAGCATGCTTGCCTAGCATGCATGAAGCCCTGAGTCCAATTCCCCAGAACCACATACACAAAAAGGTGGGAAGTGGTGCTGTGGCTTAAGTGGCAAAAGGTGTGCAAGGACTGTGCCCAAGCCCTAAGTGCAAGCCCCCAGACTGGCAGAAAGAAAGAAAGAAAGAAAGAAAGAAAGAGAGAGAGAGAGAGAGAGAGAGAGAGAGAGAGAGAGAGAGAGAGAGGGAGGGAGGGAGGGAGGGAGGGAGGGAGGGAGGGAGGGAGGGAGGAAGGAAGGAAGGAAGGAAGGAAGGAAGGAAGGAAGGAAGGAAGGAAGGAAGAGCAATCTGGAGATGGTGGTACAGAACTGTGAGATGGAGCTAGGAGGATTTCGATCTGAGGCTGGCTGGAGCAAAAGAACGAGACTCTATCTGGAAAAAAGAAAAAACTAAAGCAAACAAAACAATACATACTGAAGGTATGGCTTAAGCCATCCAGGGCTTGCCTGAGAAGCACTGAGTTCAATCCCTAGTACTACCAAAAGAAGAAACACCTGGAATACAGAGAGATCAAACAAGCGAAAGAACAAAACCTGACAGTCTCTCAGCCTCGGTATAACAATGGTTCTTTTCTCACTCCTTCACTCCAGAACCCACTGGCTAGCTTTGGAAGTCCCATGTATTATTGAGCCAAGAAATGGTATTTGTCCCATCAAAGTTGATCTCTGTCTGAGGCCAGGTAGTCAAGATCTCAATCAAACTCCTTTGAGAAGGAAGGCAATCCAATTCCATGTGTTTCTTGCTCTGAAATCACAAACACAATGAAACTCTGACCCAAAAACAAGGCAGGTGACTGGGTAACCTGTTAGTTGTTTTATGTGATAATGTGAACTTTAGGTTGGAGCCATAAAGAGTGAACCCTTCATTTTCTTGTGAAACACAGCCCCAGAGACTGTACAAATAACGAGATCATTTAACATGGGCACTCAGAAAGTGCACGCCCAGCGCCATGGCATGAAGTCAAATGTCACTGTCCATTCTTCTCATTAGCAACAGCTTCCAACACCAAAATGACAAGACCTGGCCAGGTCATGTTCATAAAAGGATGAGTTAGGGCTTGAATTAAAGGTCAATGACCCCCATCTAATGAACTTCTCCTGATAATGAGATAGCCTACCATTTTTATCACCTGCTGTCATGCTTGAAATGGTAGAGGGCTATGTGTCACATTGGGTCCTCACAGAAAGTTTCTCTTGAGCTAAAGCCCTGGGCTTGAACTTGTCCTTGTGACTGTAACGACTTGATGATAGGATTCAGTTTTGTCATCTACCAATAAGACTGAATAATCACAGACTATCCAGAACATAGCTACGGACCAACTTCACAGGCCAATAGGAAAAGCTCTGGATCTAACTCAAATCAGCGTCATGTTTCAGTATCCTCCATGGCTTACCCAGAGTTCATTAAAGACATACGGTATGGCTGGGAGTGTGGCCTAGTGGTAGAGTGCTTGCCCAGCATGCACAAAGCCTTAGGTTCAATTCTTTGGTACCACATACACAGAAAAATCCAGAAGTGGTGCTGTGGCTCAAGTGGTAGAGCACTAGCCTTGAGAAAGATAGTGCCTAGGCCCTGAGTTCAGCCTCCAGGGCTGGCAAAAAAAAAGATCTACAGTATATTCCAGAAGTCATCAAACTAACTCACAGAAGGTAACTCACCACTTAAACTGTAGCTGCTGTGTGATATTTATGTATTGATACAAGATCACTAGGTCTTTTGTTTTATTTTATTAAGTTATCTTTCAGTAGGTGTACAGAGGAGTTTCATTTCAGCATGTCCTTTTCTGAGCACACTGCATCCTCAATCCATGTCATTTCTTTCATCCTTCTCCCCCAGTTCTCGCAATCCAACCTATCCCCTCAAATTTCCTACTTCTATTTCCACATGTACACATGGAATCACATGATGGCATTCTCCCATCCTTCTTCCTTCCTCTCAGCATTTATCTGCCCCCTCTCTTCCGATTCCACAAGTTCCCACATTTTGCTAAACTGCAAGTTAGTTGTTCAAAGGAGTTCCCCTGTGGATACACTAAACCTTAGTTACTCTGTGTTATATACACAACAATCCTGTAATGTTTTCATAGGTACTTAGAATTTAGATCTAACTTCCACATGTGAGAGGACACATGCTTCCTTGGTCTCTCTGACTTACCTCACTTAACTGTGGGTGGGGCATCTGTGGCTCACACCTGCCACCCTAGATACCCAGGAAGCTGAGATCCTATGGTCGCAATTCAAAGCCAGCCCAGGCAGAAAAGTTCATGAGACTCCAGTGAACCACCAGAAAACTTGAAATGGAGTGCCTAAGCGCCACGACTGACAAAAAAAAAGTGAGAGAGAGGGAAGGAAGGAAGGAAGGAAGGAAGGAAGGAAGGAAGGAAGGAAGGAAGGAAGGAAGGGAGGGAGGGAGGGAGGGAGGGAGGGAGGGAGGGAGGGAGGAAGGAGGGAGGGGAAGAGGAAGAGAGGGAGGATAACTGAGGGAGAGAGAAAGGGAGATTATGAGAGGATATATCTTTTGAACTTTTATCTACATATAATACATAGAAAAATTTAAACATCAGAGCTATGCAGCACTGCAGATTTTCATGAAGTACACTGAGCTGGGTAACCATCACCCAGATTAAGACACAGGGCGTGCTTGTCACTCCATAGGCTCCTTGGTGTCCCTCGTTTGCCTTGGGGTTTTCAGTCGACATTCTGTTCATGAGATTCAGCCATCTTCCTGCCTATAACTCTACCTGTAAACTCCCAGACTCAAAATACCAAGCACCATCGAAGCTTTGTCTACTGGCCTCTAGAGAGAGAGAGAAAGAGAAAAAAGAAGCCTATTACTAAAGAAGCAGACAGAAGTATCCATCCAGGATTCAGTCCAAATCTGGGGCAGTTAGTAAGAGTCTATGTCACAAACAAGCCAGATGTGAAGGTACATACCTGTGATCCTGGCTACTGGGGAGGCAAATCATTGTACAAGAATCCCCCCAACACCAAGAAAGAAGGAAGAGGGGGAGGAGGAGAAGGGGAGAGGATTAGAGAGGGGGAGGAGAGAGGGGGAGGAGGAGAGGGGGTAGGCAAGAAATTTAAAGCAAATGGGATTTGAGAATGTGGCTTAAGTGATGGAAAATAAAAGATCTTGCTTAGCAAGTGAAAGATCTTGAGTTCAAACCCCAGTGCTGACAAAAATAAGAAAGGAAGGAAGGAAGGAAGGAAGGAAGGAAGGAAGGAAGGAAGGAAGGAAGGAAGGAAAGAAAAATTGATTGCTGGAGAAAAAAACCCAACAACCCTGTTAAGTATTTTTGTAGCAAGAATTAAGAACAGCATTCAACTTATCAGCAGAGTCTTAGCTATTGCTCTCGGCTAGATTGAGGGATACAGAAAAAGCAGAGAGGGAGATAATATAGAAAAGAACTGACCAGTCTACCAAGACATTCCCAGGCTTCACCCTCTCTCAAAAGACTTGTAAAGCTTCCTCTTGTAGCAAGAGTTTTTGCTCAGGCCACGGCAGCATCTCCTGCTGTTGATAGTTCTGTTTTAACGAACCCACAAGGGAAAAACTAAACCCTTGTAACTGGACAAGAAAAGAAAGGGCAGAAGCTGATCTGAACCTAATCAGCAAGCAGGTCACAACCAGCTATAGCTGTTGCTGTGATGTTTTATCCCAGCTACTTTCTGTAGTCTTTTCAGGGAGTTGCAAGAGAATGAAGGCCCAGAGAATTAAAGATGGCTTCACCATGGAGCCCATGTGAGGCTATTAGCTTACTAGTCTCTCTCCTCTGGCTGCTTTGTGTAATGTGGCAAGACAACAGAAGCAAAGATCGACCAGGATCCCCCAGGAAGGAGGAAAGATGGAAAAGGGACATCTGAGGTCACCCACTCTTAAGAAGCAAGGCTACTAAGGAAGCCATTAGTTCCAGTGGATGTTCTGTCTATCCCATTGCCTGCATAAAGCCTGCTTTCCCCAGGAGATCTCCTGTGGGGAGGGAGCTCATCTGTCTGGCTGCCAGGAGCACAAGCTGAGCCCTGAGAACCTGGGGTGTGTGTAGGGGGGGGGCGAGTGAGAACTGGAAAATCCAATCCTTTGCAAGGACCACTTCAAACGATGCCTCTCTGCTAAGAAGGGAGAATTCTCTGAAATCTAAACACCCTGTCGTGTGAACACCTGAGACCCAGCACATCGTGAACCCCAGACACTGTGTAGCTGAACAGCCTCTGGTTCCATTTCTGTCACCAGGCTTTGGAGATTGGAGAGGTGGGGAACCCAGCCAATCCCCACAGGGCCCATCAAATATTCGATGGCATTTCTCTACAGGTGCAAAGGCCAAGGGGGGGGGTGGTATCCAGGGAATGCAAAACAATGGTGATGGCTCAGCAAGATGTGAAATGACCCAGGGAATTCACAAAGGAAATAAAAGTGGAATGAGAACAGAAAAGGGACAAGAAGGAAAGGTGGGGGGGGGGGGCAGAAGGGAGCCAAAGAAATGGAGAGGATACACAAAAGGATGAAATGAAATGAAAACAAAGTTCCACTCACCAATGCTGATGTGTTTAGCATGTAGTATTGTGAGTTTTCATTTGTAGGACTGAATTGCTTCCTGCCTGGAATGGAAGAGAGCAAGACAGCCCGGATAAGTTGTTCTCAAGGCTCATGGAAGTTCCATAAAGACAGAACAAAACCCAGGTGCTGGTGGCTGTTATCATAGCTGCTCAGGAGCCTGAGGTCTGAGAATCCTGGTTAGAAGCTAGACTGGATAAGAAAGTATAAGAGCCTCTATTTCCAATTAATCAACAAAAAAAGCTGAACGTGGCAGTGTAACTCAAGGAAGTAACAGAGCACTGACATTGAGAGGAAAAGCCAAGTGAGAGCTCAAGACCTTGACATGAAGGAGGAGGAGGAGGAGAGGAGGAGGAGGAGGAGGAGGAAGAAGAGGAGGAGGAGGAGGAGGAGCAGCCACTAGGGGAGGGAAGAAGAAAGGAAACAACTAATCAAAATAGTTTCAAGTTCATGTTTCTTGGATCAGAATTTTATGGTGCTTTCTCCTCAGCACCCCAAACCCTTTCTATTTAAATGTAAACTATCTCCCTCCCTCCCTCCTTCCCTCTTCCTTGTCTTTTCTTTGTTTTTTTTTTCCTTCATCTTTTTTCTCTTTCTCTGCCACCCTAAAAAGCCAGGGAATCCTCCCAACACATTTGTCTTCCTTGCATTTTGCCTACAAATGTTTCTTTTCACACAGAACCCTCTCCCAATCCTAAGTCCCCTTGCTTTAAAATTATAATTCAACAATTTCCGGAAGCCATCTTTCTCTTTGGCTTCCAGTAACTAATTTCCTAGCCAAGTAGGAAATTTGTTATACCATGTCCTATGGGTTTCCTGACACCTGCACACAGGTAGCCCCTGAGTTCCCAGAAGAAACTATGTAATATCCCCTTCAGCCTCGTCTACTTTTTCAGAACACTTGGCCCTCTTTAGATTCCGTATGCTTTTTGTTTTATTTTATTGATACAATTTTTTTTCTTTTCTTACCATTTAAGTCATTGTATGAAGGCATTTCAATTCTATGCATTGTTTTGGAAAGCATACCCTGACTGCTCCAACACAGAAATCCCTTTTCCTGTCCTCATTCTCCCAGGTCAAAGGGCAGCTCTCTTGGCCTTCACCCCAGAACTCCCTGGCACAATCAAGTCAAGGCTTTGCCTCCAATCCTATCCTTGCTGCATATCTTATTTATCCGTGAGCGTAACCACATTTGCCCACAAAATTAATTTCTCGAAAGAAATATTTGTTATGTCACATAGTCTCCGAGGGTCAGGAATGTCGGAGAAGCATTATTCAGGGTCAAGTTCTTGGCTAAGGCTGTAGTCATCTGATGGAAATGGAGAATCTGCTTCCAAGATTGTCCTCACGACTGTTGGCAAGAGGAGTCCGTTCCTTGCCAGATGGGCTTCTCCGTGGGGCCAGTCTTCTCCCAAAACAAATGATCCAAGAGAAGAGAGCTAGAAAATGAGCAAGAGTGAACTCAACGCATGCAATCGCGTCTGCCATATGCTACTGGTCACCCATACAGGCGTTGGAAGAATACAGAAATGAGCACTGAGAAGTAGAAGCCATGTTGAATGAGAGCTCCATTTGGTTTCTCTCCTCCTCCTTCTTCTCTCTGTCCTCCTTCTATTCTCTTACTAGATTTTTTCTAAAATTAGTTCTTTTTTTTTTTTTTTGCCTGTCTAGGGGCTTGAATACAGAACCTGGATACTGTCCCAAAACTTCCTTGGCTCAAAGCTAATGCTCTACCACTGGAGCCACAGCTCCACTTCCAGCTTTTTCTGAGTCATTTATTAGAGACGAGAGCCAGATCTCAGCCTCCTGAGTAGCTGGGATTACAGGCGTGAGCCACTGGCACCTAGCTTTAAAAGCACGTCTTAAGGAATCCTTTGTACTAGAATCCTGGCCCTGGAGACAACGTTTGGCAAAGCCAGCCTCATACAAATTGGAAAGTTCCCCCATTCCAGGGCTGCTGCTGGTTCAGTGCCATCTCTTGACAACGCCTGTGCCATCCTGGGTGCTGAGATGATAGATCAGCCACATGCAGGTCATGTGTGATCTTCTTGTGACCTTCCTCAGAGGGCAGAAGCAGGGCCTTCCTCATGTTTTCTCTCCATCACTTGACACTTGGTAGTCAATACTTGTTACAGTCATTTAATACTTGTTAAATTAATGTCTACTTCCAGTTTTTTGCTGGTGGTGTGGTGGTGGTTCTGAGGCTTGAACTCTGGGCATGAGCCACCAGCTAAACCTCTTTTTCCAAGTCCGTTATTTCCCTTATTTTGTTATAGAAACAATAAACTAACAACTCCTCCCTCCCCCAACTCTGGAAAAGGAAACAGGAGAATCCATGCATTTATGTATTCATTCAACAAATATTTACTGAACATATACTCTGAGTAGCATTTTCCTAAGCAGTAGGCTATAGCAGGAAAGAAAATAAAAACTCAAGTCTACTTTCAGGGTCTTAGATTCCAGTGTAGGCAAATTATAGCTATAGGATACAGGGAGGAATCCTGTCCCAAGATGGTTGTAGGTATAGATTTGATACTTTTCTTCAATTATATTTAAGTAGTTGTACAAAAGAGTTTCCCGGGGCTGGGAGTGCTTGCCTAGCATGCACAAAGACCCAGGTTCAATTCCTTGGTACCACATACATAGAAAAAAGCCAGAAGTGGTGCTGAGGTTCAAGTGGTAGAGCTCTAGCCTTGAGAAAGTCCAAGGACAGTGCTCAGGCCCTGAGCTCAAGCCCAGGACTGGCAAAAAAAAGAAAAAGAATCTTACAGACTTTCCTGCCTGGCGTTGGCTTTGAGCTGAAATTCTCAGGTCTCCTAAGTAGTTAGGATTACAGGCATGAGTTACCAGTGTCTGGCTTATCTAATTTGTATACAACCCTAGAGGGTAGGCATGACTGTAATTCCTATTTTGAAGACGAAGAGAATAATGTCCAAATAGCAAATAGTGGCTGTTGAGTTTGAACCCTAGGGACATTCCAGGGCCTGCCTTCCTTTGCCTCCCAGTGGCAGAACCAACAATAACCCATTTCTTTACGCAAATTGCCTTTTCCTTATAATGTGCACTACTTGAAAACTCAGAGAAAGACAGAGAGAAGGAAAGCTGCTGTTGCCTGGCACACCTAGATTGAAGCAGCCACTCGGAGCTGGAACCCATCTAAGTGCAGATGCCAGTACAAAAGCCTGAGGTAGGAGCCAGTGGGTTTCATAAGCTGATGCTTTCCTTGTGGTCTCTTAAGGGAACCCAAGAAAGAACAGTTCTAAGATCTTTCCTCCATGTAATAAAAGCACCCTTACTGGTCTAAAGACCTGGCATTTTATTTCCCAGCTGGCATCCTTCATCTCCCTGGCAGCAAACAAGCCCTCCATTCTATGCCATGTGCCCCCGTACCCTGTTGGATATGTCTGGCCACAAAGCATGGAACTTGTATCCAGGGGATTCCTGCGAAGGGGATCCTTCAGGGTCACAGAGAGAATAAAGAGAAGAATCAAGATTCCGAGGCAGGGATGTCTCACTCTAAAGCTCATGCATTCAACTCAGTGACTCAGGAAGAGCAAGTATTCTAAATGGCATCCTTGCTGCGTTCATGGTGGTTTCAGACATTTGTTCCTCAGCCATGCACACACACAAACACACATATGCACAAGTGCATGCACATGCACACACATGCACACATGCACACATCCAATAATGACTTATCTACCTATCCCGCATGGCACACCTTACCTTCAAATTGGACATACTACATGCATAGTTAAATCCTGGCCTAGATTTTCAGCTCAACCCCTTTGCAGACATAGATGTACTATGGGGAGATTTAAGATGTAAGATTCCTCCAACATTGATATTTTCATCTTGGATACACAAAGGTTCATTGTATTCCTAGGACTTTTCTATCATTTTCTTTTGTGCCAGTCCCGGGGCTTGAACTCACTCAGGATCTGGGCATTGTCCTTTAGCTTTTTTCAGTCAAGGTTAACACTCTACCACTTGAGCTGCAGCTCCACTTTCCAGCATTTTGCTTGTTAATTGGGGAGGAAAAAAACCCCAAACTCTCAGGACTTTCTTGCCCCAGCTAGCCTCAAAACATGGTCCTCAAATCTCAGCCTCCTGAGTAGCTAGGATTCAGGTATGCCACTAGCACCTGGCTTATTTTATAACCTTTTTTCCCCCATTTTTTAAGAACAGAAGGGCATTATCTTCCCAAAGGATTCCAGATTCTTGAAAGATTTGTGCAGTGTCCCTGTCATGGTGATGATACTTTACTTGCTCACCAATTTGGAAAAATTGAGACCCCAGCAAGAAACACACAGCGTACACTTTATAGGTTCAAGGAAGGGTCTTTTGAGAAAATAGGGAGGTAGCAAAAAGAAGTCAATCAGTAACACACAGATAAGAAACACACATGTATTTAGGATGCAGAGCATAACATTTGCGCCTTTATTCCCACAAATGCAGGCACCAGTGGCTTCATGCCTGTACTCCTAGCTGCTCAGGAGGCTAAGAGCTGAAGATTGTAGTGCAAAGCCAGCCTGAGCAGGAAAGTTTGTTTGGTTTTAATATAGTCAATTAAACAGCAGGGGGGAAAAATGCCCAAAGTGGGATGGTGGTTCAAGTGGCAGAGCTCTAGCCTTCAGCATCTAGCTGACAGCATCCAGACCCTTACAATTCAAGCCCCAGCACAAGCAACAACAATGGAAAAAAAAGTAGGAAATTGTTCATCTTAGAACTCTATCACCAAATGCTGTTTTCTAATCATGAAATGCTATAGGGAAAAAATTGCAGAATGAACTAGCCATTTTTACATATAGTTTTCCGCTGCTGGCTCTAAAACCTCACTCTTGTATATACTATGAGTCTGCCATAATCCCTTAACAGCTAGGTAGAATTAGAATAGGAGCTGAGGGAGGCCCCACTACAAAAAAAAAATGTGTCCAGTTAAAGGAGATTTCTTAGCAGAATAATGAATTAAAATCCTCAGGAAAAAAAAACAAAATCTAGCAACTTTGTTTTTGGATATGGCATTTACCAAAAAAAAAAATGCCAACTCCTTCTGATCACAAACATGTTGTTCTGAGTCAGACAAAGAAATAAAATTCTATATACTGTTTGCCAGCCCATCATTCATTCATTCCAGACAAGGGAAAGGCTTTGATATTTAGATTCATTTGAGCCCCTGGGGAACAATGTTGAAATCTGAAATATCAGCATGGACTAGGGTTGTTGCATACATAACAAATAACCCTAAATTTCAGGAGCTTAAGCAAATGAGACCTTTTCCACTCACTCATGGTGGTTCTGTAGAACTCAGGCTGGTAATGCCCCAGCACAGCTGGACACAGCCCACTGGAAAAGGTAAGCCTTTAGATCACAAAGCATAAACAAAACAGATGAAGTCAGGAAGCAATCTGAGAAGCTTGGAAATGTGGCCAGAGACATCATTTGGCAGTGGTTTTGGTGATTTTTGTGCCATAGTTGACAAGCTTTTTAAGTTACAAATAAACTTTGGGGTAATAACCTTCCAATGCAAATATACAGATCTAAGGGACTCCATAATGCACTATAGTGCTAGTATTATGAATACTGTTAAACACAAAAATAGACATTCAGAGGATGAGAAATTAATTCATTTATGCAGTGATATGGTACTGCCCATATGATATCCACATCCCTCTCCTCTCTGGGGCTCCTGAGCCCCGGTTTGGAGACCCCCAGATGACCAAATATTTCTGTCTTTGGTGATCTTTAAGAAAGGCATGTATGTCTCTTTGTGTGTGTGTGTGTGTGTGTGTGTGTGTGTGTGTGTGTGTTTGCAGGTCTTGGGGCTTGAACTCAGAGCTGAGCACTCTCCCTGAGCTTTATCTCTCAAGGCTAGCACTTTATCATTCAAGCCACTGTGCCACTTCCAGCGTTTTCTGAGTAGTTTGTTGGAGATAAGAGTCTCGTGGACTTTTCCTGCCCGGGCTGGCTTCAAACTGTGATCTTCAGATCTCAGTCTCTTGTGTAGCTAGGAGTACAGGTCTGAGCCACCAGCATCCAGAAACATGTATTTGGGTTTATAGTTAACAAAACGTATGTTTGTATATTATATTATATATGTATATGTGTATATATGTAATATGTAATATACTGTTTATATTACCTACATAGCATTGTATGCTTATAATTATATAATAGATTGTCTATTCTATAAGATACACTATATAGTATATGCTTATAATTATACAATAGATTGTCTATTATATAATAGATATACTCTATAATGTATGTTACGCTATATGCAGTATCTATTACAGAATAATATATTACATATATCTATTACAGGTAATATAATATATTACATACTTATGTATAAATATATATAAACATGTCTATGTATAACTATGTAATATATTGTTTTACACATTCATTATATATATTTTACTTGTATTTGCATGCATTATATATTACATGTAATATAAATGCATAATACATAGTTATAATATATTATATAATTATATGTAAATATACATATGTCTTGCAGAAAAGATTAATATGTCCTCTCCCTCAAATGCATGAAAAATTATTTGTAATTCCAGATATAACCCAAATTTATGACAATATCTCAGTACATTTCTTTTTTCTCTACATAATTATCCACATATGTTTTTGTTTTGTTTTTTGCCAGTCCTGGGCTTGAGCTCAGGGCCTGAGCACTGTCCTTGGACTTTCTCAAGGCTAGAGCTCTACCACTTGAGCCACAGCACCACTTTCAGCTTTTTTTCTATGTATGTGGTACCGAGGAATCGAATCCAGATCTTCATGCATGCTAGGCAAGCGCTTTACCACTAGGCCAAACTCCCGGCCCCACCATATATGTATTTTTAAAAACCAAAATTTCATTGAGCAAACTGCATCTTTGCCCAGAGATCACACTGCAAACAATGTATCACATTTTCTTCTGCATCGTTTTTTATAACTTTTATCATTTTCCATAACGCAATCATAATGTATGTTCATTGTGAAATCTTATTACATGTATATAAGCAAGAGAGAAAGCAAAACCAACCACTTCCCATTTCCCAGACTGGACCACTCTCAATGTTTTGCTGTTTGATTTGGTTTGGGTTGGTCTGGTTCAATTTTCCATTGGTGGGACTGCACTGTGAACAGCAGCGATAACCTGTGTCACTCTTGTCCAGGTATCCTGAACACCTTTCCATGCTCTGAAAACCTTTCAAAGCAGAGCCAGAAACATGGAGAGTGGAGTTGGGAAAGATGGAGTGCTGGGCTGGGAATAGCAGAGCGGTTACGTTGATCTAAATGCATTGCACGCAAATACTGATGTGTAGAATTGAAACTTAAGAGATCATATTTTAAAAATAAAAATAAAGGGCTGTAGAGTGCTTGCCTAGCGTGCACAAAGACCTGGGTTTGATTCCTCGGTACCACATACCCAGAAAAAGCAGGGAGTGGTGCTGTGGCTCAAGTAGTAGAGTGCTAGCCTTCAAAAAGCTCAAGGACAGTACACGGGCCCTGAGTTCAAGCCCCAGGAATGGCAAAAAAATAAAAATAAAAATAAATACTCCTGCACAACACAGTTGCAGTGATTGTATAATGACATTTAAACATTATTATGAAAAAGTCTAATACATAAATGGGAAAAATGTAAATTCCCTAGTAAGTCTAGAAAATACTATCTATGAACTATGATAATACACAGAAGCTATTAAAGTCTGAAAAATCTTACAGCTGAGGGAAAAAAATGTGATTATGTAATGTAATGTTTCTCAAATGTGTTTGATCATAGCTGAACTTTTCCTTCTGAGGCACTTTGAAAAGCAACCTGCAGTGTGGTATTAATTACTGTGTATTCGAGTCCTATTTTCTCAAACACTTGCATTCACAATTATTAACTACTAATTCCAGCATTGTAATAAATGTTTCTTTCCCTGTCTTCCACTCTGCATATATTTTCAGATACAATTAATAAAGGAGCATTGTCAACTTGAAAAGAATGTTGATTTTTTTTAAAGATTTCTCTTCTGAAAAAAAAAAAGAATTGCTTGCCAGAACTATCAAACATTGTATTTTTCAATTTCATTTTATTATCTTACAATAGTTGTACAAAGGGATTTCAGCTCCATGTGTCAATTTGTGAGTATAAAGCACCATGAAAGGTGTCACTCTTCTCCAGCCCGTCACCGCCAACCCCAGCCTTCCCTTCAAGTTTCCTTCTTCCGTTTTCACATACTTACATTGAGTATTAAGACTGTATTTGGATATACTGGGATTTGAACTCAAACCCTTGAGCTTGATAATCAAGAGGTCTGACTTACATCCTCATTCCTTCTTTTTGTTGTTGTTGTTGTCATTTTTCAAATAGAGTCTCGTGCTTTTGCCCAGCTGTTCTCAGATTGTAATTCTCCCTTGTCCATCTCTTAAGTAGTTGCTGGGATTACATGAGTGCAACACAATGTCTGACCCCAGATTATTCTTGAGTAGCAAGTACACCTTGAAACCTCTCACCAAACTCTTTTTTTATATTCCTGTTATTCAATCTAAATCATTTTCTAATCTGTTCCAATAGATTACTGTTGATCAACACTATTCCATCAGAATGTCACCTGATACTGTAAAGACACTTGAGGACAGCTATCAAGGAGAAGGATAACTATAGCGTTATCGGCTATACTGGAAAGTGAATTTGGGTTTAGAAGTTTTGGATAGTTTGGTTTTAGGAATTTAATAAGAGTTCTGTATGAAGGAAATGCAAGAGAGTAGGAAATTACATATAATTGTTAAGATATTAACAGGGACCTTTGAAACAAATGCATATAAAACAGATGGCTACCATGATAGAAAAATGCAAACCATACTGGAAAACTACAGAAAAGAGATAGGTGGACGGATGGCAGATTTGAAAAGAAAGGTGACAGAGGTAAAGGAAAGGAAAGAGTTCAAATTTTTTTAAAGTCATTTTAGAAATGACCCCCAGCTAAGGAGAAGCACGATTTGCCAAAATAACTGTGTGAATGCAGAAATCCCTCATCTAAAATTCTGTTTCGCACATACATAGATGCTACATTATTTGTGATTTTTTTCATTGAAAAACATTTCCCATTAAAAAAAGGTGCCTGGCTTGCATGGTTGTGATATTTCTAAAGCATAATGGAGTACTATGAAGTGATGGAAAATGGTTTAGAATATCTGTACATGCTGCCATGAGACAATATCCAGGATCTGTTGTCAAAACAGAACCAAAAATAAGTGTGTGTGTGTGTGTTTGTGTGTATGTGTGTGAAACCAACCAAAAATCATTGCTAACTTGTCAGACACATTATATTCCATACATTTGACTTCAGAGCCATGTTTTGCAATATAAAGCGTCTGTGAAATAAATCTGAGTATAAATGAAATAAGATTGGCCATCAGTTAACAGTTGAAGGTGTCATTAGAGTCCATGTGGGTTATTAAAATGTTTTGCTTCATACCCAAAGTGTGGTTTATTTTTTTGTGGTTCAGGGCTCTACCACTTTAGCCACATCTCAATGTGTGGCTTTTTGTCGGTTAAGTGAGATAAGAGTCTCACAGACTTTCCTGCCAGGTCTGGATTTTGAACCATGATCCTCAGATTTCAGCCTCCAGAATAGCTAGGATTATAAGTTCGAGTCACCAGGGCCTGGTTATTTAAAAAAAAAAAAAGTGTTCGTTTTCTTAATGATGGTAAGATGGTAACTGTAACCCCTGTATACATTATCCCAACAATTTAAAAAAAGATGCTAAGATGATCTGAACACCCATGAACTATCTACCCAGGAACTATCACTTCCCATTTTATATCTGGAGAAATAGGTAGGGGGTGGAACAATGGGCAGGAGATTCAAGGGAAATAGAATGCTATTGTCTGGGTCTAGCTTTTGCTTCTAAATCTTCATGTAGAAGTTGGGTAAAATAAGATGGACTCCGTGGGCTGGAAGACTGGAGCCTTCTCAGGTTCATTCTAGTCTTTCTTTAGATTCTGTTCCTTCTAGAGAGATACCACCTCCATCACCAGCTTCCTCTCTCTCTACCTACCCTGCCCCTGGGCTTTGGAGCAGAAGTCATATTCCACTCTTTTTTTTTCTTTCTTTGAAAATAAACTTGTAGGAAATCTTCAAAGCTGGTTTTTTTTAAGCTTATGTATGACCTCTTTTTTTTCGGGTTCCCAGAATGAAGAGGGACTTTTTTAATTTTTTTTTTTCAAAAGAAATTTCTGACAATTTGGAATGAAAGAAATTAGATGCCTTCATTTTCTAGGGCTGCCCTAAGTCTGTTCCAGAGATGGAATAACTGTTTTTTTTTAAAAAAAAAAAAAAAAAAAAAAAAAGAACAGAGATATATTTCTCCACAATTCTGGAGGCTGAAGTTCAAGACTGAGGCCTTTGCAAGGCTGATTTCTTCTGAGACCTCTCCACAATCACATGTTTACATCATTATCACTCCAGTGACCCTCTCTCCAAAGAGAGCTGTATTCTGAGGTACTGGGCTTCAGGTTTCAACATATAAATTTGGGAGGAGACACAGTGTAGCCCACAGCAGATGTCTGGGCTCAAATTAACATCCCAGTCAGATGGCTTGAGAGAGTTTGTGGGAGTGACTGGAGCACACAGAAAATGAACTTAAGAAATAACCAGAAAGAAGTGGTGAAAGGAGATAGCAGGGTGTCCCTAGTAGTTGAAGATGGCAGGGGATGAGAGTCAGAGAACAGAGAGGTTTCTAAAAAAAATCATTTGTTCTGTGTTCCAATGGGTCACACCTCTAATCCAAACTACTCAGGAGGCTGAGAAGGGATCAAGGTTCAAAGCCAGCCAGGGCAGACAAATCCAAGAGACTCTTATCTCTAAACAACTAACAAAATGCCAGAGTGTAGCTGTAATTCAAGTAATGGAGCACCAGAGTGAAAAAACTAAACAAGAGAAAGAGAGACCCTGAGTTCAAACCCCAGTAGTTGCAGAAAATTAATAATAATAATAATAATAATAATAATCACCATTGTTAAGGTGATAATGAATGGATAAGGGAAAGGGACACAGGTTAGAGAACAATGAATAATTGCTTCCTTCTTTCTATGGGAGAAAGCTGGGAAATTTCCTGTCTGGTAGCTCCTGTGTACTTTGCAAATTTTGGAATCAAGATTAAATCAGCCAGGTAGCTCACACATGCCAATTCTAGCTACTCAGGAGACTGAGAACTGAGGATTGAGATTCAAAGCCAACCCGAGCAGGAAAATCCAAGAAACTCTTATCTGCAGTGGTTAATTGGTGGTTAAGCAGATGGAGGTAGATATAATAGCTCAAACAGTAAAGTGCTAGCCTTGAGTACAAGAGCTAAGGGACAGCACACAAGCCCTGAAGTCAAACCCTGAGACTGGGGGGGGGGGGGGAGGGAGATCAGGTCAAAGTTGAGAGAAGTAGTGGTATCATAGAGAATGGATGAGAGACCACCCCACACATGATGGTGAATTAACAAGTAGGTGAAACTACTGATTGACATCTACTTCAATACTGGAAAATATTCTGATGAGTGAATGACTTACATGTTGTGTAAATGCACACCAGAGGACATAAATAAGAACACACACACACACAGAAAAGAGGGGAATGGAGACTGGGTGTGGAGATTCCCTCAGGAGGGAGGGGTGAGAGAGTCTCCTCAGATAGATAGGTAGATAGATAGCTAGATACATACATAGATACATACATACATAGACACACAGATGATAGATAGATAGATAGATAGATAGATAGATAGATAGATAGATAATGAATGGATGATAGTTGAGAGAGAGAGAGATGATAGATAGATAGATAGATAGATAGATAGATAGATAGATAGATAGATCTTGCCCTATCACTGTAAAGAATTCAAGAAACCCAGCTTGTATATGAATACAGGAAGGAAAACCTGGGAGAGAATCAGGGAAGAAGTAACACTGTCCAAAAAGAAATGTCCTCTTTATCTGATTTATGTAACTGTAACCCCCTCTGTACATCACCTCTATAATAACACATTTTTAAAAAATCTTATATCCTTAAAAAAAAGATTTCAAGAAATTGCAGGCACATGTGGGCTCACATCTATAATCCTAGCTACTCAGGAGACTGAGATCTGAGGATCATCACAGTTCAAAACCAGCCCAGGGAGCAAATTCCATGAGACTCTTACCTCTAGTTAAACAGCAAAAAAAAAGTCTGAAATGGAGCTTGGGCTCAAGTGGTAGAGCACCCCAGTCTTATGCAAAAATGCCAAGCAAGAATGTGAGGCCTTGAGTTCAAGCCCTAGTACTCTTAATACTGGCACCAAAAATAAATAAATAAATCATCCCTGCTGGATGTCTACCAATGTGACCATCTTTCTACCACCTTAAAAATATACCAGTAGAATGTGATGTAGCAAAAATCTTCAGATAATCCAAAAGCTTGGACCACAAGGCCCATTAGTTTTGTCCAGCCTGGGGAGGGAAAATAAAACAAAACTCTGCAATGACTTTGAATAACCCTCTGCTGGAATTTCCCTATGCAGGTTGTTTATGCCTTGCTTACCCTCTGGCTACCAGCAGCTTTGGTCTCCCAAGCACTTTTCAGGGTGGGCTTCAAAGGCTTTGACAGAAAGGCTGGATGCCACTGGATGCCACAGAGCTTGCACTGAGGAGGTTTGGTATGGTGGGGGGGACGGGTGACTTCATTCCCAGTTTTGTTATTTCCTTAATGGCCCTAGGCAAATCACAGAACCTTTCTTCTATCCTCCCTGTGACACTGAGGTGGTGGTACAAGCCTAAACACAAGTGGAAGAGCTTTGCAAGTTGAGAAGGCAGTACCCAAGTGTGAGGGGCTGTGATTAATTTAGAGAGGAATCGAAGAATCTAAAAATTGTCTTGCATCTTGAATAGCAGTTCTTATTTCATAGCCCGCTTCTTCTCCCCATTTTGTCTTCCCATATGAGAAAGCAGGGCAGTTATTATTATCATCCCCAGTTTACAGATGCGGAAACAGAAGAACAAGTAACAAATGCCATCCCTAAGAGCCAGGCATTCTGATTTCCAAACTGCAGATTCACTAGGGTGTTGGCCCAACTAGCATCTCTCTGGGCCACCCTGAAGGTGACACAGGCTAACACAAAGGAACGCATCTGTCGGAGATGGGGTGGAGGTGTCTGCAGGCTCTGAGCCCTGGGGAAAATATTTGGTCTGCAGACTAACACATAGGCCTTCTAGGAAAAATAAATAAATAAAAGTTATAGTATGGAGGGCAAATCCAAAACCTGAATCAGAAAGCCAGGAGCCATCACATCTGTAACCCAGGCTTCTTCAAGAGGCTGAGATCTGAGGATTGAGGTTTGAAGCTAGCCCAGTAGATAGTCTGTTAGAGGATTATCTCAAAACAACTACCAACGAGCTGGAAAAGGAAGTGTGACTCAACTGGTAGAGTTCCAGCCTTGAGGAGAAACAGGTGAAGGAGTCAGTCAGTACCCAGGCCCTGAATAAAAGCCTCATAACTGGCACACAAAAAAAAAAGAAAGAAAAAAAAAAGCTGGGCCCAGTGGCTCATACCTGTAATCCTAGCTACTCAAGAGGCTGAGATCTGAGGATCAAGGTTCAAAGCCAGCCCAGGCACAAAAGGACCTGAGACTCTTATCTCCAATGAACCTCTAGAAAACAGGAAGTGGGGCTTGGCTCAAGGGTAGGGTGACAGCCCTGAGCTGAAGAGCTCAGGGACAGCATCCAGGCTGAATTCAAGCCCCATGATCCACAAAAAAAGAAGGAAGGAAGGAAGGAAGGAAGGAAGGAAGGAAGGAAGGAAGGAAGGAAGGAAGGAAGGAAGGAAGGAAAGAAAGAAAGAAAGAAAGGAAGGAAGGAAGAAAGAAAGAAAGAAAGAAAGAAAGATCATTTTCCGAAGCTCATACGGTTGGAGAGCTTTCCTTACCTGAATTATGAGCAAACTCAATGACTGTGTTGGATCAGATGGTCTTCAGCACATCTGGGGGTGGGGCTTACCTCAAGCTGCCTCTTAGATGAGTGGATCGCACCAAATATGTATATCAGTTTCAAGACAAGGCCTGAAGAGGCATCAGACATGGCCACTTGACCCACCAGAAAGTGGCTAGTCCAATAAGAATGAGAAGACAGGGAAAAAAAAAATCTAGACACAGTTAACAGCTAAGAGCTCAAAGCACTGAAACAATTATAACCTCTAACCAAGCTGTAGACCCCTGAGCATAAAACAATTCTTGAATATTTTTTCTTTTACTTTTTAAAAAACTTTAATCTTGTGCATGCCAGGCAAGCATCCTACCACCGAGCTACATCCTCAAGCCCAAATGCTTGAGGATCTAATCTTCTATATTACGAGAGAGCTTATGATACAGAATATTGTTACATGTAATTAGCTGACATGGCCGATTTTGTCAAAAGCATTTATCTTAAATAAAAAAAACACCTACTAGGTCTTAGAAGACATGATTCTCATGATTCTCAGCTCACACCTGTAATCCTAGCTACTCAGGAGGCTGAGATTTGAAGACTGAGATTCAAATCCAGTCCAAGCAGAAAAGACCCTATGAGATTTTTATCTCCAATTCACCACTCAAAAATGGGAAGTGGTGCTGTGGCTCAAGTGGTAAAACGCTAGCCTTGAGCACAAAGAAGCTTGTCCAGGTCCTGAGTTCAAGTCCCACAACACCGCTCCCCCCCCCAAAAAAAAAGACAAGAAAAACAGGATTCTCACCAGGCACTGGTGCTTCCTGACTGAAATACTAGTTACTCAGGAGGCTGTGAGCCAGAGGATGGCTCAAGAACAGGCAGGTAAGTCTGCTAGGCTCTATCTCCATTGTTCTTAAGCATACCATCGTGGCAGGACAGGTGTCTTGAAGTAAAGTTGGCCAGAAAGCACAGAGAGGAAGAAACCAGCACTCCAGTAACTCCCTACAATGACCTAACTTCCTTCCACTAACATTTCCACCTCCTTCCAATAGGACCAGCAGCTGAGAGCCTTCAATACATGCACCTATGGGGACATTCTCAACTCAAAGTATAGCGGAGGCATGTTTAATGGATGACAATAAAAATAACCACCAAGAGCCGAGAGTTTGGCCTAGTGGTAGAGTGCTTGCGTAGCATACACGAAGACCCAGGTTCGAGTCCTCGGTACCACATACATGGAAAAAAGCCTGAAATGGTGCTGAGGCTCAAGTGGTAGATCTCTAGCCTTGAGAAAGTCCAAGGACAGTGCTCAGGCCCTGAGCTCAAGTCCAGGACTGTCCAAAAAAAAAATAATAATCACCAAGATATCCTGAATGCCTGGCTTGCTTCTCAGTGTTTCCGTCAGTCAACTTCTTTAACCCTTACAACAGCTTATATGGCTATGACCACTCTAGTTTCTCAGATAAAGAACAAACTAAAAGATATCAAGAAAATCACACGCTATGGTATATTGAGAAGTGACAAGAACCGAGGTTTGAACTTAGGTCCTTCTGATGCCATGTTTTGTTGTGTGCACCTGAACAGCCTGATTTCCCCAAAACAGGACCCTGAGGAAAAAGTAAAGGAAAAGAGACCATCATTTCTTTATGCTCCTATAAAGGGTCTAAATCAACTCTGCACACGGTCTCTCTGTCTCTGTTTCTGACTATCTCTGTTTCTGTGTCTCTCTCTGTCTCTATATATCTCTCTTGAGGCAGTAAGAGGTAGAGTAACATTATGGTCCATAATTATTTAGTACGCCACATCTTCAAGTCTCATCGTTCCAATATTGGCAGAGACTCTGTCCTAAATGATGACTTCAAAATACAGGAATGCAAAAAGGCAAAAAGGTGTGAGCCACGTTCCAGATGGCATTGACCAAGGACAATGACTGCCCAAAGGGATTTGAACCCTATTGATAATTCAGCCAGGGAATTCTGCCTGAGTAGGTGATGGATCATTTGCTAGTCAGAGGTTACAAAGACAATGAGTCAGGCAGCCTCAGTCTGTCACTTCGCATTGCTGGGTGGTTCTTGTCATACCAGACAACTAGCCTCACTTGGGCGTTCTCTGCCATTCAGAATATGCAGCTGAATGCACATAGCTGTTTCCTATAGATTGCAAAAAAAAAAAAAAAAAAAAAGTCTTCGTGTCTGTACCAGTGGGGAAATTAAAACGAAGCCACGAGCCCCAAACTCAAATGTTCTGTTTTGGTTTGGTTTTTGGTTTTTTTTTTCACAGAAGTGAGTGGCCGTGGCCAGAGGGAAAGCAAGACCAAGGATTGGTCACATGCTTTATTAATTACTCATAAGAGTTTTATATTCTGGATTTCAGCTGTTCTGACATCTAGGGTCATAGCAGCTCTGGAGAGACTGCTGATTCCAGGATGAACCGAATCAACTCCTAGCGATAAGAAATGACAGCTTCTTCCTTCCTTCACATATAAATGAACCAATCCAAAATCCAGAGACACCCTCCCCCCACCCCCGCCAAATACACACTAAGTTATTCCACCCTGGACTACTCCATCCTTTTCCTAATCACTCCTTACACCTAGAGACCACCAGTGGCCTCCTTGAGTCCAGCTCATTCAAAGTAGCCCTTTCTAAATCTGTATTCCCTCCCTTCTTTCCTTCCTTCCTTCCTTCCTTCCTTCCTTCCCTTCCTTCCTTTCTTCCTTCATTTCTTTCTTTCTTTCTTCCTTTCTTTTTGCCAGTCCTGGGGCTTGAACTCATGGCCTGAGCACTGTCCTTGGACTTTCTCAAGGCTAGAGCTCTACCACTTGAACCACAGCACCACTTCCGGCTTTTTCTGTGTATGTGGTACCAAGGAATCGAACCTGGGTCTTTGTGCATGCTAGGCAAGCACTCTACCACTAGGCCAAACTCCCAGTCCCCTTGCCTTTCTTTGTCTACAGAAAATGTAAGATATGCTCCTGTCCACAAGTCACTACCTTCTGACCCCCTCCCCCAGGCGGCTCCCCGTTTACCCCCTCAACTTTGAGGTGTAGTGTGGAACATCCTCTTCTGTTGAGAATCTTACATTTTAAACCACATGCCCATCTATGGTGGATGATTGTGGCTAAATAAGAATTAGCAACCTCCCCCGGGTACCTGTGCTCATTCCCATAATCCTAGCTACTCAGGAGGCTTGAGAACTGAGGATTGTAGTTCTAAGCCAGCCCAGGCAATAAAGTCCATGAGACTCCTATCTCCAGTGAATCAACAAAACTCCCTAAGTGGAATAGTGGCAGAGCACGCTCGTCTTGCTTGAGCACAAAAGCTCAAGGACAGCGCCCAGGCCCTGAGTTCAAACCTCAGGACAGAAAATCTCTTCCGGATTCAGAAAGTTTGCTTTTAGTTCAATTGTAAAAATGGAGTATCTATTGCTTCACTTATTAGAATCAAGAATACACAGTATCTATACAAGAGAAAAAACATAACACACTTTGTTTTTATTGCTCTCCCAGTTTGTGGTAATCTGAAATTTTAAACTCAAGTTCTTATTTCCCAAATATTGCTGTTTTATTATGAGAATCTTTCAAAGTATATTCACATATGCATGCTGATAATTGACAAAAGTTCTATGTTTTAAACTCTGGGTTTAATTGATGCTCTCATTTTCTGCCCATCATTTTCAGCCTTGAAGTTCCTTTTCAAAGATTTACTTGTTTTCATTCACTTCCACAGTGGATGGAAAAATTCTTTGCGGGGCTTATTCGTCTGTTGGTTGGCTTTTAATAAAATACTTTGTAGACTTTGTATATATGGAAATTATCTTTCTATTGCTTTCAAATTTAAGTAATAAATTTACTTTGGGAGATACAACTGTCTCCCCTCAAAATTGTGCATATGGGTTGGTCGCCAAGATAAATTGTTAAATAAAAAAGTTAGGTGGAAAAATATGTTATCTATTCATATGTGCAAATATTTCATTTTCTCATCCCTTGAGGAAAAGGATAGAAACACGATCACACGAACACATATACACTCTTTTTTTAACATATGTTAAGTGTTCATGTGTTAAGTTTTAAGTGCATATGTTATGACATGTTCAATTGTCTATTAACATAACATGCTAATGTGTTAGATTACGTTAAAATGACATATTCAATATTATCATAGAGTAATATACAATCTTATACTGGCTATTTATGACATTGTTAACTATATTAACTTCATAAAAACAGTAAACCTCAAGACCTAGAATTTCTCATGTTGTTATTGTTCCACTCCCGGGGCTTGAAACTCAAGGTCTAAGCACTGTCCCTGAACTTCGTTGCTCAAGGCTAGCACTCTTACCACTTCGACCATATCTTCACTTCCAGCTTTTTTTGGTATTCAGTAGTTATTTGGAGATAAAGAGTCTCATGGGCTTTCTTGCCCCCACTGACTTCAAAAGACAATCCTCAGATCTCAGCCTCCAGAGTAGCCAGGATTACATGCATAAAGCACCAGCACCCAGCAAGATCTAAATTTTTTTTTTTTGCCAGTCCTGGGCTTGAGCTCAGGGCCTGAGCACTGTCCTTGGACTTTCTCAAGGCTAGAGCTCTACCACTTGTGCCTCAGCACCATTTCCGGCTTTTTTCTATGTATGTGGTACCAAGGAATTGAACCCGGGTCTTCATGCATGCTAGGCAAGCACTTTAACCACTAGGCCAAACTCCCAGCCCAAGATCTAAATTTTTTTTTTAACAAAGGGAAGGAACAAGCATGGAAGTGGAATTAGGTGCTGAAACAGACTTTTCTGAATAAATCTTGTAAGATAGTCCTGTGACTCTGTGCTAGTACTTTATATAACTATGAAAGGAAATTACATAAAGAAAAATATTATTCCAGAGTCTGAAAAAAAAAAGAAACAGATAAATGTAGATGTATATTTGTTTGGCAGCTTTATCTCAGCGTGACACCCTAGCACAATAATTTGACTTCTGGTCCCCAACACACAAAGGATGAAAAGAGAGACAACCTCTGAATCTGTTTCCAGAAAGATCCCTGTAAGTGACAGTGTTGGTGAGATCTGAGGCTTGGTTGAAAGGAGACACAGATAATAAGCTTGCTATGGCTGGACAAAATCCATGGATACTTGATGTTTGAATTAGATACAGTCTTAATATTTTTTTTCATCTGAAAAACACTGTGTCCTTGCTCTGCCCAGGGAAGATTCTAGAAGTCATGTTTAAGTCAGGATTGCTGGGTATCCTTGGTACCAGGTTTGGTACATACTTCTCTTGCTGAAAAGAATCAGGGTTCTTTGAAGGGGTGGAAAACTCCATATCTAGGGAAGGGAATTTAGAAGACAAATCTGGAACTATCTTGACACCCAAGTGGGGTACAAAAAAAGACAAGTAAATTACCCTTCATTGTCTGATGTTGCTTAATCGGAGGCCAGATTTCTATCTTCTTTTTTTTGTTTTGTTTTGTTTTTTGATTTTGCCAGTCCTGGGGCTTGAACTTGGGGCCTGAGCACTGTCTTTGGACACTTTTTTTTTTTGCCAGTCCTGGGCTTGGGCTCAGTGCTTGAGCACTGTCCTTGGACTTTCTCAAGGCCAGCATTCTACCACTTGAGCCTCAGCACCACTTCCAGCTTTTTGCTATGTATGTGGGGTACCAAGGAACCGAACCCGGGTCTTCGTGCATGCTAGGCAAGCACTCTACCACTAGGCCAAACTTCCGGCCCCAGATTTCTATCTTCTAACTTTGTAGATAGTTTATTTCCCACCCTCTACCTGAAAAGTGCAATATTCTCTACCTTTCAAGTTCAAATATCTTATCAGGTTGAGGTCTGCACTGCTATTTTTTCTATTATCTGATGAGCCTTCTATTTATTTATTTTTTATGAATGGAATTGAGGACCAGCATGGCTCACGTTCTTTCTTTCATGATACCACCCGCATTATCTGGTAGGGCCCTTCTCTTGCATGATGTATTTATTTATTCCTTTTTTTAGTTTCACATCCCCTGTCTTTCTCCTTCCCTTTGGCAACTCTTTGACTGTGTCTCAATGAGTGGTCTTTTATTTCTACATGTCCTTGTAAAAGTGATCATGTTGTTTTATGCACACATATTTTTAATTCACATCACTGCTCTCATGCAGTGGACCCCTTATGCTAAAAGGGGGAAAAAAAGGCTTCCTACATTCCACAACACGTCAATATGGGTGCATTTAGCCTGGTGTTTCTACTCTGAATCCTGCTACATGGGGTGCACACTAGGCCTTTTAGCTGTTCATACCTCTGCGATTGAAGTGCCCACTATCATGAACAAGGCTTTGATGTATATCTTCAAGGTTGTCATCTTAGACCTTGTGTGACATACTGGTTCATATATATACATATATATATATATATATATATATAGAGAGAGAGAGAGAGAGAGAGAGAGGTATACATCTATGTCTATATCTATCTATATCTATTTATCTATCTAGATATAGATATAGAGAAAATAATTTGGCACTGTTTGGGGGCACTGTGCAGGAAAGAGAAGAAAATGTTAGGGGGTAACAAGACCAAAATGTGTTATATCTGTCAATGAAGATAGCTAAACAAAACTCACTGCAATGCAGCTGCTGGATAATGGAGCCGGTGGAAATGGAAAAAGGGAGCATGAGCAAGGATTCATGGGGATGAAAGGATTGTGTGAAATGCCATGGTGAGCCCCTTTGAACAGTTAGTGTACCCTAAATAAAACAAATCACAGGAATATCCAATCGTTCCGGTTGGGGTGGGGGGATGGGGCAGAGAGGAGAGGGATCATGGGAAAGCCAAAGGAATATGGTCAGAATACTTGATTTTCACATGAGAAATATGGACCTGTGAAGCTTGTTCAGATTGGCTTGGGAAGGGCAAATGAGTGCGAGTGCTGGTGGGATGAGTGTGAGTACAGTACCTTGTGTGTGTGTATTTGGACATGTCCAAAATGAGACCCTTCATACAACCAATGGATGCTAATGTATTTTTATTTAAGTGGAGGGGAGTGGGAGGGGGAGCAACCTGCACGGTAACTTCTGGAAAATACATCCAGAAGCGAGAGTGCTGGGTAGCTCCTGTTTTAACTGTGCATTTAAAGTGACCAAGTTGCCAGCACTCATTGGTGTTCAGCCATCACTAGCAATGCATGAGGTCTCTCTCAGAATCCCTACTGACCAACCTTGGCACTCCCTGGTTGGTTTTTTTTTCTTTCTTTCTGTTCAAGGCTAGTTGTTCTGCCTTACAGATTCACTTATGGCTGTGTGTGTGGTGGTTCACTAAGGCTAAGAGTCTCGTAGATTTCACTGCCTTCATTGGACTCAAACAGTGATCCTCAGATCTCAGCCTCCTGAGTGGGTAAGATTAGAGGCAGGAGTAATCCTATAACCAGGGCCCAGCTGACATTTTCTTCCTCTCTAGACAGGAATCATGTGTTGTATAGAAGCTGTGTGTTAAAGGACAGGGTAGGGAGCAAGCTGGGACAGCCAGCCAGGACACCTGGCCACTCAGAAGTACACCCCAGAGACGTTCAAACTATGCCATTCATCCTGAGCTCCCCCTCCCCCTCCTGCCCCTCCCCACACCCCTCCTCTTCCTCCTCCATCGCTGCTTATGTGCATTAGGGAAGAGAGTGGTTATTTTTGTTTATCTGCCTCTTCTAAGTTTTTAACCTTATGGCTTAGGATTCATTTTCCTTTTAACCCTTTCTTCCCCCCACCTTCCCCACTCTGCCAACACCAGCATCTTTATGTCTTATTGATATCATTTCCTAAGTCACTTCTCACCACAGTGTGGCATTTTAATGGGACTCACAGATGGTTCTAGAACCCACATGTGCTCCTGGTTCTCCAGGTATGGCACTTACATTTGGGGAAAGAAAGAAAAAAACCTGCATGCTGACTGAGCCCGGAGAAGCACCATCTTCTTTAGGTAAAATGACTTGGTTTGACCCAAAGTAACTCTGCTTTGCAGGTATTTTTCACAGGATGCTGTTTGGAACTTCAAATCTGTCCTAAACTTTATTGGAGCTAGAATGGCTGCTTTCTGGAACAATTTCAGTTTTGACCCATCTCAGAGAAAAGAATAAGAAGGTGTAACTAAGGGGTTTTTGGAGGGTCTAGATTTGAGTAAGTCTAGACTTTAAAAAAAAATCACTTTGCACCAGGAGCATGGCCTAGTGGTAGAGTACTTGCCTAGCATGCAGGATGCCCTGGGTTCGATTCTCCAGTACCACATACATAGAAAAAGCCAAGAGTGGTGTTTTGGCCCAAGTGGTAGAGTGGTAGCCTTGAGAAAAGTTCAAGGACAGTGCCCAGGCTCTGAGTTGAAGACTCAGGACTGGCACACAAAAAAAATCACTTTGGCTTTATGGAGCCATAGTATAAATTGCCAGATGAGGAGTAGGGAGTTGGGGTGACCTGGGAAGAAGATGGGTGGTTCTTTAACCATAATTTGATGTGATTGGATCACGAAATATGAGGAAGAGAAGTGAGCCAAGACAGAAGCTTTGGATACACTAAGCTTTAGGAATGCGTTATGGTTTGGATATAATGTGCCACCACCACCCCTGTCCCCACCCCACCCACCCCACCCCCCCAAAAAGAAATCACAGGAGTTGAAGTCTTTGTTCCCAATCAGTAGTGTGCAAAAGTGGGGACTGGAGGGGAAGTGATTGAGTCATGAAGGGTCTGATGTCATCAGTTAATTAACTCAAGACTGAGTGAGATGTTGGGAAATGGATGAATTTTAGGAAGTGGGGTTGAGTGAGAAAAAGGAGGTGACTGGTGGGGTGTCTTTGTATTTATCCCTGTCCTTCCCCTCGTTTACTGTCAGGAGGGGAAGAACTTTGCTCCACCACACGCCTTCTGTCATGGGGCCCAGGGACCAGGAGCTGAAATGCATTTTTCATCATTGTAAGTTGTCTCGGGCATTCTGTCACAGTGAGAGAAAGCTGACTCATTTATACAGAGCAGGAGGGAGACGGAAAAAAAGAAGAATCTGCAGAAAGAAAACTGATGGCTACTGGAGAGTGGGAAGAAAACAATGCAATAGATGAAGGGCGAAGAGAATTTCCAAAAGGGAAATCACATTTCCCAATGATAAAAAGGAGTCAGATAAGGTCTGAAGGATTGGCTGGGAACTTAATGATTGGAAAGTCATTAAATTACTCTCTAATGAGACCAATGAAATTGCTATCAGGAGATTGAGGTGCAAAAGGTAGGGCTGGCCAAGGCATAAGACTTTCAACTGAAAGATAACAGAATGGCTGTAAACAGGAAAGATCTAGAAATTGAATGTGGCTAAATAGAATCTCTTCAGTAATGGTATAGGTGGAGCTTGAGATACCTCAGAGCAATAGTCACTCACATTTCTTTCTTTCTCTCTCTCTTTCTTTCTGTCAGTCATGGGGCTTGGTCTCTGGGCCTGCACTCTGTTCCTGAGCTCTTCAGCTCAAGCCTACCGCCCTACTCCTTGAGCCACAGCCCCACTTCCCATTTTCTAATGGTTAATTGGGAATACAAGTTTCAGGTTCTTCAGTGCCTAGGCTGGCTTTGAACCTCAGTCCTCAGATCTCTGTCTCCTGAGTTGCTAGGATTACAGGTGTGAGCCACCACACCTGGCTTAGGTCACTCATGTTTCTATGGAATTTTTGCTGGAATGGGCTCATGCATGCATAAGCTCATTCCAAACCCATCTCCCCAAAAAGCATCTCCATTTTCCTGGTGAGGAAACCGGAACTGAGAAAGGTAGGTTCCCATGGATAAAAGAAAGAAAATCGGGAATGCCTCTCTTTAGCCATTACATTGGGCCCAGTTCCTCCACTCAGGTCTCTCAGCACCTCAATTTCAACAACCTCAAAGAAGAGAACAAAAGGAGAGGTCAGCATCTCACCCAACCCCAAACCCACCATGCAAAAATATGAGATTGACATCTATGTGTTGATTTCCAATGGGATAAAATGACCGAATCCACCCAACTTCCTGATGATTTCTAGAACACTTCCCCTGCCCAGGAATTTCCATGCCAGGCATATCCTAGTTAAGTACCTGAATTAAACATTTTAGAGCCTAAAGGAACGTGGAGTGAAGGGAAGGTATGCTTTATGAATTGGCACCTCCTTTGACAAGTACTTCAAGATATTTTTTAAATTAAAGTATAGGGAAGTTGGGTGCTAGTGGATTCACAGATGTAAATCCTAGTTACGTAGGAGGCTGAGATCTGAGGATCAAGGTTCAAAGTCAGCCCAGGCAGAAATGTCTATGAGACTCTTATCTCCAATAAACTACCAGAAAACCAAAGGTGGAACTGTGGCTCAAATAACAAAGCTCTACCTTGGAGCACAAAGGCTCTAGAAACTGTTTATAAGCCCTGAGTTCAATCTCATGGCTTAAACACCAACAAACAACAGGGCCCAACACCAAAAAGCAACAACAACAAAGAAAGAATATAGAATACTCTCCATACTGCACCATTTATAAACACTCCTGCAGGAGGGAGGAGCAAAGGGAAAGATGGTGGTGTCAGCAAACTATTGGGTGTCATCCCTGACAAGCTGCCTCTGTGCTTGGATAAAAATGTTTCTGGATCCTCAAATCCTTCATAGAAAAACAATCTCTCCAAACGCACTACCATTTCTGCTGAGCCACTGAATAACTTCTGTCTGGGAGGGACAGAGACAGCCTTAAGGTGATGTGATAGATGCCAAGCAAATAATCAATCAATACACTGCATAAGTCTTCGTCTATCAGTGTGGCATTGTGGGGACTAATTAGATGATAAAATGTGATGAATGTGTATTAAAGTTAGCCTCCCCCTGGAAATTCCCAAGGGGGTCCTTGGCCATTTTCTAGCTGACCTTTTAGAGCTCAGCCTTATTGTATGTGAATGCAATTAAATCAATTTGTCAGATATTTGCATTCGTCTGGCTTGTTCAGAATTCAATTATTCAGTGTCACTTTACTGCCCTTCCGAGGCCTGTGGATTGGCCATTGTTCAAGTAGTGAAGAAAGGCAGGAATGAGTAATCATGTTGATGCCTTCTAGCCAAGGGATTTCTGAGATCCAGCTTACCTAAGTTCTCCCAAACCTTGTGAGAAATTAAAAAAATAAAGAAGGAAAAACCAACAACCAGGCTCTCACTACACTGAGCTTGAAGAGCTTGAATCTTGGAACAAGGCAGACAAGCTATGTGAGCCTCAGTCTGCCCAGGTTTCCTGTAGAGTTTGCTTTATGTTGAGATTCTCTGTGACATAGATCTGGAGAGGGGACTGTATAAGTAAGTGTAAGTGTTTTCTTGGGAGGAGTGGTAGCAAGCTCTGGTAAAAGAAGACTGCAGCAGGAGAGGGACAGGAAAAGCAATGAGCAGGTGCTACTGCGTTCTCTACAACAGGCCAGAGGTGTCTGTCTGTCAGGGGATCGATGAGTGGTGGAGTAGATGGTTCTGCAGAGAAGTGTATCCAAGGAGCAAAGACTTGAGGTACATTTCCACCAACAGTGCCAATTGTTAGTGGATGGCTGCCTTAAAGCACTTTATGCCCTTAGCAATCCTGGCTGAGTATCCTTTTGTGGCCAGAGGAAACCCTTGAGCAGAGAGGAACACATAGGCATCAAAGTATGGTGGAGAACTAACAGCACACACTCTATAGAATGAGCACTGTAAAGGCAAAAGGCTAGTGGCTCACGCCTGTCATCCTAGCTACTCAGGAGGCTAAGGTCTGAGGATCACAGTTCAAAGCCAGCCTGAGTACAAAAGTCTGTGAGACTCTTATCTCCAATGAACCACCAGAAATCTGGAAGTGGTTCTGTGGCGCAACATGGTAGAGCACTAGCCTTGAGCTGAAGAGCTCAAGGACAGTGCTCAGGCCCAGAGTTCAAGCCCCACAACAGACCTAAAAAAAAGAAAGAAAGAGGGTTGGGAGTTTGGCCTAGTGGTTAAAGTGCTTGCCTAGCATGCATGGAGACCCGGGTTCGATTCCTCAGTACCACATATTTAGAAAAAAAGCCGGAAGTGGTGCTGAGGCTCAAGTGATAGAGCTCTAGCCTTGAGAAAGTCCAAGGACAGTGCTCAGGCCCTGAGCTCAAGCCCAGGACTGGCAAAAAAAAAAAAAGAAAAGAAAGAAAGAAAAAGAATGAATGATAAAGTATATATATAATGTCCTTATAAGGGGCATAAATTAATGTATGCTACAGACAATGCCTGATATCAATAATACTTGATATAAAGAGTATTTGATTATTGCTAGGGATGTGTCAACCAAGGGAAAGGAGTTTTCTTAGTGTGGGACTCCAACTGTGATCTTGGTTTTATGGCAAAGGGGAAAAGGACCCACCTATTCAAACCTTTGTAGGGGAAGTAAAGGGTAAAACTGGGTTTCAACTCGGTTTTGAAAGACAAGTAGCTATTCACCAGCATACAAGGGGAGTAAAGGCACTTTAAGCAGGAAAAATGGAGAAGGCAAGGATGGAAAAACATGACAATATATGTTTGGTCAACTGCTTTGAGTTTAAAATGACTAAACTGTGGGATGGGAGAATGCTTTGTTGTGATGGCAAAACTCAAGTAATGAGAGGATTTCTGCAGCTCAAAAGCATTATAGTACTGTATTATCCTATAAGAAACAAGTAGCTACTGGATGTGTTAATGCTAAGCTTTTAATAAACTCTTTGATGACACACAAAGGAAACCATTTGTGACAGAAATAATTTAATGAACAGAGGTTCAAAATATCTCCTGCACAGGAATAAGAGGAAATACGATCATATTTTATGAGAAAAGGACTTCTGGGTTTTCATCAAGCCAGCATGTTACCATTCTTCAAAGAAGTAAAAATAAGAAAGAAATTAATTCAATCTCAGATTGCATTAATAGAAATAATGTCATGTTCAGATCAAGAAAGGAATGGAACCACACTCCTGTAATGTCTAGGGCTCAGGAGGCGGGTATCCAATTTTAAATGACAGATCTTTTAAAAAGAGACTGCTACAAACTGAAGCCAAAGTGGCAAAGAATAAGCAAGACGCTAACTGTCCACAAGCTGTGTAGGAAGGAGAATGGCTGAAAGGAAGGAATACAAGAAAGCTGAAGAAGGAAGATTCCAGGAACTTCCCCCAAGCTGACTTTTTTCGTCAAGATGAGATCTGATTTCCTCAGAGTGGTCCCAGAGGCTAAAAATCCAAACCCCAACCATGTGTGGGGAACTAAGCAAAGCTATCCATCACTGGTATGGGCTGTCCTGGAAGGAAATTCTCCATCCTTGGGAGGGCTATAGCTGTAGATGAAGATGGTTGCTTGTTCAAGACCTGTGGAGGAAATGCTAGTGCTTAGAATGGCATCAAATTCTCAAGAGCTTTGTCCATCAAGATTTGATGCCACACAAGAGCCATTATTTTGCCAGTGACACCATTTCTGATGATCTAAAGCTAAGGGTGATTTCTTTGTGCTGCCAAGTGCAAAGAACTAGATTCAGTGAATGAGAGTAGGGGGGAAACCTCAAGTATTTCTTCCTTTTTTGTTTCATCAGTTCTGGGGGCCTGGGCACTGTCCTTAGACACTTTTTGCTCAAGACTAGAGCTCTACTGCTTGAGCCACAGCACCACTTCTGGCTTTTGCTGAGTATATGGTACTGAGGAATTGAACCCAGGGCTTCATGCATGCTAGGTGAGCATTCTACCACTAAGTTATGCTCCTAGCCCAAGTATTTGTTTTTTGTATTTGTTTTGCATTGTGTTTTGGCTTGAAATTGAGGACCTGAATGCTATCCAGGAGTTTTGGTCTTGAGTGTCGTTGGTTTTGTTTTGTTTTTGCTCAAGGCTAGTGCTCCACTACTTGATCCCTACCTCCACTTCCAACTTCTTGCTGCTTAATTAGAAGGAAGAATCTCATAGATTCAAACTATGACTCTCAGATCTCAGCCTCCTGAGTTGCTAGGATTACAGGTATAAGCCACTAACTCCCAGCAAATATTTTCTTTTAGTGTCAAAAGGAACTGACAGGAATCAGGACCTGCTCTAAGCACCTCATATTAACTACTGCATCAGCAATACTTCTAGTATTCATAGTACATGAAGAACATGAGGAGGAAGAAGAGGAGAAGGGAGAGAATGGAGGAGAGGGAGAAATAAACAACACCTACAATTTACTGAGTGTGCATGTGTTGTTGAGTGCTCTTATTTAGCACTTCTAAGATTAGAAAGTCTTTGAACTTCAGGATGGTATTTCTTTGGCTTACTCTGTGCACTTGGGTAGTATAGCATTACTATAATTAGGTAACAGGTATATTGTTACACTGTGATTTATCAGACACAGTGCTATGAAGGGAAAAGTTTGATCAATTATCTAAGGGATGGATCCTCTTTGCAAAGGCACAATAAAATTGCATCTTCTAGACTATAGGTAATAAATGTGACAGTAAAAATGTATTTTACACAAAGCATGCTCATATGTTCTGTCCAACTGATTTTGGAAAAGGTCTAACACATTCCAATAGTTTCAAGTGTGAGAGAGAAAGGGGAACAGTTAGGCAGATGGGGATAAAAATGTATTTCTTATTCCCATAATGTGTGGGACTCCTGCCCAAATGCTTCTGTTCAAACATTTCAGAGGAAATGCCCCATGTGCCTGTTCAACCAATGAAAAGAGCCAAGGTAAGCAGGGAACAGACAGGTGGTTCACACCTCTAGTCCCAGCTACTCAGGAGACTGAAATGAGAGGAGCACCATTCAAAGACAACCAAGGAAGGAAAGTCCCTGAGACTCCTATCACCAATTAACCACCAAAAAACCACAAGTAGAGCTGTGGCTCAAGTGGTAGAGCACCAGCCTTGAGAACACAAAAGCTCAAGGAGAGCCCCGAGGCCTTGACACAAGAAAAGAAAGAACTAGGGCAGCACAAACCATCCAGCTATCATCACAAAGCCAAGGGGAGGAGTCCTGTGCTATAATAACTGTCCTCCCAACTGGCTCCTCTTTGGCTCCTCCTCTCTCGTGAAGGACAGCTTTCATGGCTTTCCCTTTATTTTCAGATAAACTTGCTCTGTTAACCTTAAACACTTCCTTGCCTTTGAATTCTTTAATGGATGGAGAGTGGAATCCACTCTCCCAAACTGAAGCATGGGGACTTCATTTGAGCTTTCAAAATAAAAAAAAAAAATTCTGATGTGTTTAATTTGCACATTTTGTTTTGGTACAATATGATTTTAGAAAAACACAAGAAATACTTTGCTAATATATATGTATTCCTGTATCAAACACAAGCTTCCCTTGTGAATAACAATAATAATAATAATAAGGGAGTGCACATTTTCAAAAGTCTTTGAGCTTGGTTGCTTTGCTGGATTCTCTCTGCCTAATCCCTCTGCTTCCTAATATGCGAACTCCCCATGGCAAGAGTGAGGGGTAACCAGAGAGCCCCCATTCTCCCTAACCCTACAGTCATCAACCGCGCTAGCCATGACTCTGCAGTCCACAGGCTTGGAGTTCCCCCTGTGAGGAAGTGCACACATTAACGTGGAGCAGAGTCTGCAGCCAGATTGCTGGTTTCCAAAGGGAGATTTAACTCTCTCTGATGGGATCCTCAGCAAGAAGATTCTGTTTTCCCTCCCTTCCTCCCAGATGCCAGAATGCCCTGGACTTGAAAGAGCGTCTTTGGCTTCCCAAATGAGCTCCCTACACACACCTGAAGCTGAGACACTACACCCTTTGTTCAGATGATGCACCTATGCAAACAGGCTTTCCACCAAGTGTGTGACTCCCCTCACTCAGGAAGGAAGTCTTCCCACACTTTCATGTCTCAGCCCTGAAGACAACACCTTTATATGGTCCTCCAGCCACCCAGGATGCACCGAGGCTGCAATTACCTTAGAAAGTGGGGGGTTTCCCTATGGACTTGGCTGGAGACAAAGAGCACATCCCAACCCACAGAATCATAGAAATGGATGCAAAGGAAACTAGTTTAAATCATTAGGAAATGGACTTCTAAGTGATATCTGTTATGAGACAAGAATATTTTGAAAGTGAAATAAATAAAATTCTGTTCTTTCCAAGCCAGGAAGGAAGGAAGGAAGGAAGAAAGGAAGGAAGGAAGGAGGGAGGGAGGGAGGGAGGGAGGGAGGGAGGGAGGGAAGAAGGGAGGGAAGGGAAATTGGAAGGAAGACATTAGGAAGGAAGGAAGGATGAGAGAAAGAAGGAAGGAAGGAAGGAAGGAAGGAAGGAAGGAAGGAAGGAAGGAAAGAAGGAAGGAAAGAAGGAAGGAAGGAGGAAAGGAATGAAGGAGAGAAGAAAAAGAAGGAAGGAAGGAAGGAAGAGAGGGAGGGATAGGAAAGAAGGAAAGGAAAGCAAGAAGGAGGAAGAAAGGAGGAAAGGAAGGAAGAAAAAAGAAAGGAAGAGAGATAAGAGAAAGAAAGAAAGAAAGAAAGAAAGAAAGAAAGAAAGAAAGAAAGAAAGAAAGAAAAGATGGTTAACTTGAGAAATTGGCCCAGGAGCCCAACTTGCTCCTGGAGCCCAAAATGCCTCTAGCCCAGCCTTGCTCTTGCCAGCTCGTCTTGCACATGGCTTTGCCACCTGCATGCTCTCATTTGCCTCTGGGTTTCAAATGGTTCTCCTTAGAGGAGCACCCTCCAATTGCCTCATTGGCAATTCCACTTTCACCCTGCGCCAATAGCCCTACGACACAACTCCTTAGCTCCTTCAATGACGTGGAATGAGATTCCAGAAGCTGGCAGCACTGAGCCTCATTCTGTCCGGACACAGGAGACAGGATCATCTACTCAGCTCCAGCTCACACGTGTCCTGCAGACACCACTGGTTTCCATGGGATTCTCACACCAGATGGCACAGGCTGGATTACCTTTTCATGCCAAGGTATCTTCCCAGGTAAAACCCGCCAACCTTCCCTTCAGTCTCCAACACCAACATGGAAAACGCAGCCCTGGGAATACCATCATGCTTCTGATACCCCAAAAGCCGCCTCTTATCCTTGACTGCGATTCCAGAGCCAGCCCCACTGCTGCTCTTCTTGCCTCTTTAGCCCATCCTCTCCAGTGTAAGCTCCCTTCTTCTTCCTCTTAAAGCCCTGTTTTGTCATCATCAGGGGTTCTTCCCCCTCATCCCCACCATCATCCTATGCTCATGTCTCCCTACAACACATTCCTTCATCTGGTACCCCAACCACATCCACACCACCCTACCTCACGGCCTTGTTCTGAGACTCAAATCCATGTTCCTGGCCCTGTTAGGCCAATCTGGAACTGAGTCTTAACATACCTTCAGGCCAACGCATATGGTTCAGTGGGTGGGCTCCAAACCCAAACGGGAATCCAGCACC
This sequence comes from Megascapheus bottae, assembly GCF_031878675.1. NCBI lineage: Eukaryota > Metazoa > Chordata > Mammalia > Rodentia > Geomyidae > Megascapheus > Megascapheus bottae. The sequence continues at coordinate 2,747,757 of NC_143533.1, read as the reverse complement.
AGCTCTACCCTTAGTTCATAATTGGTCATTCTTAGGGGCTGAAAGCATGGATCAAGTGGCAGAGTGACTACCTAAGACCTGAATTCAGACTCCAGGATTACCACCAAAAAAAAAAAAATCATAGTGTCTATTAGTCATTTTTTTTGGCCAGTCCTGGGGCTTGAACTCAGAGCCTGAGCACTGTCCTTGGGCTTTCTCAAGGCTAGCACTCTACCACTTGAGCCACAGCACCACTTTCCAGCTTTTTCTGTGTATGTGATACTGGGGAATCGAACCTAGGACCTCCTGCATGCTAGGCAAGCACTCTACTACTAGGCCACACTCCCAGCTCTAGTCATTGTTCTTGAGTTCAACTAATAACATCCATGGTAATGATAATAGTAAACACTTCATTGGTATTTGTTGTGAGCTCTACATCATAGTCTAAAGCATTCAACCCAGTTCCAGGCACACAGAAAGGAAAACCCTGAGACATTATTAGTAGGAATATTACTGAAATCTCTAACATTAGCATAATTTCTAATCTCAATTGTCCAGAAAGTGATCTTCCGTCATCATACTTCACATAGCATTGTAGCCCTTGAGCTTACACTGATATTGAAATTCCATCTTTGAACTCAGCTATGTGACCCCATGCCTGACATATTGTTGCTTCTCAACCAATGTTAAATGACTAATTACTCAACAATCCTAATCAGAACTACCATTTAAGAAGAACCTATTCCCTTCAAAGCATGCCATGTATTTTATGTAATCATCAAAATGACCCTACAAAATGGGTAGCACTCTTCCATGTGAAAGATGAGGAAAATTGCAAATCAGAAAGGTTAAATAACTTGCTCGAATGCAAACAGCGGACAACCTTTCCCATGAGATCAGCTTTTCCCAATCTCTTCTTGAAATATGCAGCCCATTACAATTATTGTAGGACCTTCCGGATTTTTCTTAATTGTTTCAGCATTGACAAATAAGAAAATTCTTTCTTAAAAAATGTTCTGCTACCATGATGCTGTATTATTAAATAATATGCTTAATGGTTACATTACAGGCTTAGTGATATTAAGATAGGTTATTTTGTGTGTGTGTGTGTGTGTGTGTGTGTGTGTGTGTGTGTGTGTGTGTGTGTGTGTATGTGTGTGCTGGTCCTCTGGACTCTGTCCCTGGGCATTTTTCCCCACTTAGGCTAGTATTCTACTAGCCATAGCCCTAGTTCTGGCTTCTTAGTTAGAGATAGGATTTGGTTGTTTGTTTTGTTTGAGATAAGAGTCTCTTGAACTTTCCTGTCCAGGCTGGCTTTGAACCAAAATCCTCAGATCTCAGACTCCTAAGTAACTAGGGTTACAAGTAAAACCCACCAGAACCACCAGCTTCCAGCTAAAACAAATCTTTCATTTGTCCTCATTTAACATGCAATGTAAAGCTGGTAGATTAAGTTTAAACTGTTTATGAAAGAAAAAATATATGAGTTGATTTCAGGACTGAGTTTTTACGAAGTAGTAAGACATCAAAAACGAACACAAAACCTTTTATGAGCTGATGTTAGGAATTCTAAATTTCGTACTACTTTCTTTACATATAATTGTTCTAAATGTTAAGATGCAAAAGAAGGTTTCTAAATGGTATTTGCAAGTACTTCCTTACAAATAACACATTGCAGGTGTGAGAGTCATTATTCTCCATAAATGAAAAGCCAAATTGGATATAATCGTCACTTTATTTTCTATTTTTAACCTTCATGTGGAGGGCTATTTCCACATACTCTAGACTTCTTGATCAGCTGAGTGTAACTTTGGGAGTCTGGTGAAGGTCAGCCTGAAGTGAATTCTCAGGCTTATCTGGGTGCTTTTGCTCTTCCGGAACTCTGCCCTTCACTATCACTATTCCGTCTGCTTCCCATTGTCCAGTGAAGACCACGACAGGTGTGTATTTATGACTGACTGTCAAAAAACAGACAGCACTGAGCCAAAACCACCCCAGAAGGCCCCTCTGGATTGCTGAGAGGTGAAAGGAGTCAGTGAGCCTTGAGGTCAAGGACATTTTCTCAGCCCTCCCTGAATATGCCACAACTTCCCATGTGCCCCGTGGCCTCCCAGTGCTGAGAACTGGTCGTGGCAAACTCTGAGCAATAGCTAGAGGAACTCTGGTCTGTTCTGGCTGTCTTCTAGAAAGAGGATGTGACCGGGGGAAGGGAGGTAGATTCCGTCCCCCAACATAGAGTCATGTGGCATGTTCTAGAACTTTCCACGGCTTTTTTTAAAAAATAATCTTTTAAAAAGTATGCTTATCAAATTCTGCAAATAACCTAGATGCCCCACAATGGATGAATGGGTCACAAACATGTGATATAGATGAGAGAGAGAGAGAAAAGAGAGAGAGAGAGAGAGAGAGAGAGAGAGAGAGAGAGAGAGAGAGAGAGAGAGTATAGAGCCATCTAAAAGAATGTAAATTATGTCCTGTGCAGGGAAATGGTTGGATCTGGAAAACAGAATTTAAGCCAGGCACAAAAAGACAAAGGGAGCATATTTTCTTTCATATGAATCTTACAACCCAAATATAATCACCCAGTAAACACACACAGAGGCATTCACACACAAACACACACACACACACACACACACACGATGAATTTGACTAAAATATTGTATATACAGCAGGAACAAACCTCCATGGAATAAAGTTTTTGAGCAATTCACAAAGGGTTTAACAAAATGATTATCCAGAGGCTGACATGAGATTATAAGGGGAAAGACTGGTGAGGGGTGAGTGAAAAAGGGAATGAGGGACAAATTCAGCAAGAATACTCAATGTACATACATGACAAAGAGGTGGGAGGCGTGAAATGAGTCTAGGGAGGAGGGAACAGGCAAAATTGGAGAAAATGAGTAGATGATTCTGAAGAGAAGGCACTTAACCTATAGAGGGACACATTAACTTGTGACCTCCCCTTTGATAAACTGAAAGTTCATGGGGCTACATACTAAATTTATTTTTTTTTGCCAGTCCTGGGCTTGAGCTCAGGGCCTGAGCACTGTCCTTGGACTTTCTCAAGGGTAGAGCTCTACCACTTGAGCCTCAGCACCATTTCCGGCTTTTTTCTATGTATGTGGTACCGAGGAATCGAACCTGGGTCGTCATGCATGCTAGGCAAGCACTTTAACCACTAGGCCAAACTCCCGGCCCACTAAATTAATTTTTTAAGTGTGCTTATTTTTTAAGAGAAGTCAAGTCCCTCAGATCAACTCACACCTTCTGCCAAAGTTAATCAGGATGGGAAGAGAACAGAACAGAACAAGACATGAAGCAGTGTGTGTATCCAAGACTCCGATTGTAAGACTATACATAGTATACAGGTTGGAAGCTCATGGGAAGAAAGTCATCAAGCAGATAGCCTGAAAAGAGTAATCCCATTTGAGCCAGGCAAAAGACTGTGGACAGAAGAAGGCTAAAGAGAGAAGGATGATATTTGAGTACAAAGCTAGTTGTCAGAAATATCCAGTGACAAGCTGGAGGAATGGGGAACTGAAGCTGGATGGAGAGCCAGAGAGTAAGCTAAAACAAAGGAAAGTTATGAGAGTCACTAGAGATGAGTGACAGGACTGTCCCTGGCTAGGGCAGTACAAGCCAGGGTTTACTCTGTATAGAAACCCCCTTTAATCTTGTCTCTGACAACTCCTGCAGAGGAGACTTGAGGCTTATCTCAGGATGAAGAAGACAGAGCAGGAAGGTCTCAAATTTCAACTTCTGACTTTCTCCCCAAAAGGTAACCATCACATCAGCTCAGAAAACATAAAGATGATGCAACCCAACAGAGTGTGTCTTAGTGTTTTTAACTTGATCTCTGTGCTGCAGACTCCCCTCCTACCTCAAAGTCCCTGGTGCTCCCATTTCTCTCTTTTTCTATCTGAGATTGCTACATGCTGAGCTGTACAGGTTCACCAAACCAGACTCCACGACTATTGCTGGGGTGGGAAGGGCAGGTAGGAAAGATGCCCAGGATGCCATGTTTAGGAAAGCCCTCACTCTCAGCTCTCTACAAGTGCTCTAAGCCCAATTCTGGGAGGGAAAGCATCTCCTTAAGATGCCTTGCTGCACTCTACACCCAGGCCTACTCTACTCCCTGGTTCTGACTGGTCCTTCCATTGTACTCTCTGATTGGCAGTCAGAGAGAGGGCAGGCTCCTCCCCTGGCTCCTCCCCCATTAAGGCATCCTCCAATGGAAATGCTCAGTGTGTGTGTGTGTGTGTGTGTGTGTGTGTGTGTGTGCGCGTGTGTGTGTGTGCATGTGTGTGTGCGCGTGTGTGTTCCTTGAAGTCTCAAGATGGTAACAAGTGCTTCTACCAGTGCCTAAAAGGCTTGATTAACTATTGGTTGGGCTTCTACTACTAGCCCAGATAATGGCACAGTTATTCGTGGGCACTCTGATTCTACACAATCTTTGAAAATAAACCCCCCTCCTGTCATCTTAGTCTGAGGAGAGGACACCATCTTCAGGTTGAGACCCAGACATTACTCATCCAGGCTCTGCTTACCTGTATTGTACTATGAATTAACATTTCATGAATCTAGTAATTACCTTGTGAATAGCTGAACTACCTTGCATTGCACCTCTTTATTTTTTTACATTAAAGGCATTAATTATGTAAATGGAAACATTTCTTTTTAAATAGCTCATTTGAACTCGAGGGAAATAGCCTACTATTTCGGCCTGCATCAATAAAAGTTGTCCCAGTCTTTCTTAATTCCTGTGAGACTGTGATGTCAGGGAGATTTCATCAAGCAGCCGTGATGCAATGTAGAAGAAAAGAAGAAGGAGAAGGAGGAGGAGAAGGAGGAGGAGGAGGAGGAGGAGGAGGAGGAGGAGGAGGAAGAGGAGGAGGAAGTAAACTTGTAGATGGGAAGAGGAGGGTAAAACTGGGAGAGCATGAAGGAAGAGCTGACATTATTGAAAAAGAAATGTACTCATTACCTGACTTATCTGTGACCCCCCCTGTACATCACCTTTAGAATAACAAGTAAAATATTTAAACATAAAAATCTCTACAATTTAAAAAAAATAAAAGGGACTTGGAAGTCAGAAAGACTTCAGTGTAAAACCCTGCAAACTGTCTTCTAGCTGTGTGACATAGGACAGGTCATTTACTTGAGTGGACACAGAACTGTTGCTCATTTTTAGGTCCTTTCAAAATTGGATTCTTTCCTCCATGAAAATAACCTCCCACTAGTTAGATACCTAACTAGTGATAGGACAGTACCCCTCTACTGCATGAAATATACCTGGTATTGTGTGTGTGTGTGTGTGTGTGCACGTGCGTGCTAGAACTTGGACTTGAAACTCCCTTAGCCTTTCCCCTCAAGACTGGTGTTTTACCACTTGAACCACAGCTCCATTTCTGATCTTTCTTGTGGTTTCTTGGACTTTCCCACCCAAGCTGGCTTTACACTGAGGTCCTTAGATCTCACGGCCTTCTGAGTAACTAGAATTACAGGCCTGAACCACCAGTACCCAGGCAAGTATTCTCTCTTTAAATTGAAACCTAGGGGGAAAAAAATCAAACACACCATCAGCTCCCCTGTTCTCCAATTCACACCTCTCCTTGCCAATGGAGAGCAATTCGTGGACACCTGAAGGAAACAACTTTGGAGACGGACTCCGTGGGGGCACAGAGTCTGAGACAACAAAGCATGCACTATTTTTGAAATGTTTCCTCTTCAAGTCCTCCTACTCTCCATAATATCTGGCTGAGGTAAGAAGTGTTAACTCCAGCAGGTATCAGAAACAGATGGAACCAGCTAATTATGTCTCTCCTACATGGGAGGGGTGATAAAGCTGTTAATTGCTAATTGTACACTTCCCCTGTTTCGCACTGCAGGGCGCTGGGCAGAGGCCACTTCTCAAGCCAAAATACAAGCATGACCTATGCTCCAGGCTGAAGAAAAGTGTGGAAAGTAGCTGGATGGATGTATCCCCGAGATGCCAGGCTCATCAACAAACCAAGTCTGCCATGAGAAGATTCTTGGGACTGGTTCCACCTCTCTAAGCTCTGAGCTCATGAAAACTCAACATGCCTGTTGAATTTTCTACCAGTACATGACATCTGGTCACACTCTCCACAATGCTTGTGAGTGAGTGTAGGTCCCCAGATTTCATGTAACACATCCACATCTATGAACACCAACTAATATGCACCTCCCAAGAGGATACTGGGAAGTACTGCCATCCAGAACTTTCTCTTACCTTCCCAGCCCTAAGAATCTATCTCAGGGTGCTCACAGGATTTGCAACTGAATTAATGTGAGAATAACCGAGTCATACACTTTGATGTAACTGGACACTCTGTTTCCATAGCCACAGAGATTGGCTCAAGGACAATCACGTGACATACTTTCACCCAATCAGAGACACTTCACAGACTTGATCAGAATCCTTGGGAATCAATATTCCTTTGCCTGGCACGGTGACAGATATAATCCCAGCTGCTTGGAAGGTGAAGTTTAGGAGGATTGTAGTTAGAACAGAAGCATAGATAGTGTTGCCATCCAAGGCCAGGCAGGTAAAAAAGCATTAGGACTTTATAAAGCACAAACAGCTAGGAGTGTATTTAGCCCAAGAGAATTAGCACTTCCTTACACATGTAAAAGATGTTGAGTTTAAACCATGGTACCATGAAAAAATATTCCTGGAAATTGCTGTCTTAGAGAAATTATAAGGCATCAGTAGCTAAGCATTCCCTCTCATTTTCTCTCTCCCTCCCTCTCTCTCTCTCTCTCTCTCTCCCTCCCTCCCTTCCTCCCTCCTCTGAAACCTCCTTCCCCAACACACACACACATCACACAGTATAGTAGTGCTAAATACAAGCATTTATCTTTCTTACTCTTGACCTGGAAGCCTTTTCACTGGCATCCTAAGACCATTCTCAGTAACAGTGAATGTGAGACCGTTAATATAATTAGGCAGTCTTCAGCCAACTGCAAATGGAAGCCTGGAATTGAATCCATCTGTCTCCTTACTCTTGGATGGGACAACCCTGAGCCTGTGTCATGATTGTGAAAGGATCCCAACATGCCTTGCACACTGTGACCCCAGCTCTCTCGTTGCCTTTTCTCCCACCTCTGTGGCTCTCTCCCTACATTCTCCTGTGTGTCTCATGAGGTCCCCTTCCTGTGTCGGTTGGGTGTTTTTGAAAAGGTGCCTGGATGAGAATGGAAAAGTGAGAGCTTCACTGAAGAAATATGGGAAGGCCGATAGAAGAGAAGGAACTAGACAAGATGGGAAAAGCCCAGGACTATAGTAAAGTACGTGTCTCACAGTAGGAGAAGGAACAAGAAAAGGATTGAGAACAGAAAGAAACTCACAGACAGCAGTCAATCCCCAGACAACTTTCATCTGGGGGGGCGGGGTCAGTCCACCTGTCAGTCCTCTCTGATCTTTTGCAGGATTGTGCCTGCCTGGATGGTTTCACCTCTCAGTCAGTGTAAGAAGTGTGGCTTTGGCTTGAACATGTGATCAACCTAGAGGAGAAAGAATGAGACCATCGATTAATTGTGCTAAGCGCAACAGGACATCTGGACATTGCATTTTCACGAAGACCTCATCCCCCACCTCCATTACTATACACGGGGACCTGTTTTCAGTATGATGGTGGTGGCGGTGATTATGATGAAAATAATTGGTCGATCCAAACGAAGTCAAAAAGAAAACCGAATGAATCATATGTCAGAGAAAGCAAAGCCAAAGGCTTTCTTCTAAGTGCCTCAATTAGCCATCCCTGATCCCAGAGAACCCAAAGCATGTTACTAATTAAATAAGTCCATAATTTCTTCTTTTGACACTTGGCCTTTCGTCTTCAGAGTGAATAGTTTAGCTACCATGGGATTTCTGTTCCCGACAAGGGAAAACTTCCCAGAGAATGCAGCCATCTTAAATACCAGCGGTGACTAGTGCAATTTTGGTTTCCTTTAGAATGAAGACCAGCCATCATGGAAGTTGTTCTCCCTAGGGTTTTGCGACAATTCCCCCTGACCTTCCCTATCCCCCTTGACTAGATTATCCAGAACACTACCTAGCTCTGTGAGTCTATCCAACCATAGCCAGCTTCTGACCAAATCATCCCATCCTTCATGACACTGGTGCTAAGTATTAAGTGCCATATTTGTTGGGCATACCTGCTTCCTCTTAGCAGTAGCAGCCAAGAAGACTTGAGATACTTTTTTTTTTTTTGGTCATGGAACTTGAACTCTAGTCCTGGTCACCGTCCCTGAGCTCTTCAACTCAAGACTACCGCCCTAGCCCTTAAGCCACAGCACCACTTCTGGTTTTCTAGTGGTTAATTGGAGATAAGAGTCTCATGGACTTTAGTGCTCAGGCTGGCTTTGAACTATTATCCTCCAATCTCAGCTTCCTGAGCAGCTAGGATTACAGGTGTGAGCCACAGCACCTGGCTGACTGGAAATGCTTTGAAGACAGTATTGCCAAGGATAAGCTGTATAAGGAACTGCAAACAACCTTAAATGACAGTTCCAGAAATCAGCTAAAAAGGCTGGCTGAGGGAGAGATCAAAGAAAAAAGGCAACTGACTTAGAGACCAAGGCAATTTCAAAAAAAAAAAAAAAAGGACTCTGAAAACCAAAAATTTCTTTAGCAGGGATTAGCTACCATTGTACACAGAAAAATGTCCTTTCTTTCATCTTTCAGGTATGATCGACACAGAATCTTCCCCACTGGATTCCCACTACCAGAAAAAAAATCCCCTTTAAATTTATAGAAAATGAGCCTGTGATTTGTGTCTGTAATATTAGCAATCCACGAACACAGTTCAAAGCCAGCCTGGCAAGAAAGTACTGAGATTTCTCCCATTAACCACCAAAATGCCATAAGTGGAGCTGTGGCTCAAGAGGTAAAGTGCCAGCCTTGAGTGAAAAAGATATGGGATAGTGCCAAGGTCCTGAGTTCAAGCCCTAGTACTAACACGAACACAACACACACACACACACACATACACACACACAAACAATTTTACAGCAAACAACAAACAATAATAAAGAAAGAAAACTATCCTCTGACAACAAAAGGACCAGAAACAGAAAATAAAGGCATATAATTTGTCTGTTACTTTGAAGGGCACCAATACCAGATGGTTGTGAGAAATTAGAGCACATTTCTTTTAGTGCCCAGCCAGACTGGAAAGACAGAAGACATTTGCTCCTTGTACACAGTGTCATTCGGCTTTGAAAACGTGTGCTTTTTGTTGATTTTTTTTTAAAAATGAGACAGACATATGCTTTTCAATTTATGTCTGTCTTTGGAAAAATAAGGCTGACTTCTTAAGAACTATAAGTCTTTAGTGTTTGCACCCAAATGGGTATTAGCTTGTCCTTCACATAGAAGCTTTTGTCTCAGGGTTCTGTAGTTCATGGTAGAGTTGAAGCATACAGATCTGGAGCGTCCTTCCCTAAGTCAGTGAGACTAAGAAGAAGCTAGCCAGAAGAACTTGAGTGAAGAAGCTTCCTAGGAGACAGAAGCCTTGGCAAAGACTTTGCTTTCTGTGGATAAAGGCTGGTTGGGGAGAAGATCTCCTGTCCCTTCTACATTTCCAGAAGTACATGTCACATAAGGCCTTATGATTTTTTTTTTGGCCACATAGTACATGTCACATAAGGCCTTATGATTTTTTTTTTGGCCACATAGTACATGTCACATAAGGCCTTATGATTTTTTAGCCACACGCATCTGTTCCAGCTGCTGGGCCAGTTACCAATCCAAAAACACTTCTGCAAATGAGTCCAGAGCCCACAGTACTGAAGCCTCAGATGGTCTCAGAATAACCACTGGATGAATTAGCAACATTACCATTCGCCTGTTTATGCAGGCTCAGGAACAATTCCATGCAAGTGGCATGGACATAAGCTCACTCAGTAAGAAAATTCTGGGCAGCACAAGAGAGGGGACAGAAATTTAGGATTAGATGAACAGGGGTTTGAGGCCAATTCTACCAATTGCAAAGTGTACACCAATGGGAAAAATCTCTCTCTCTGACCTTCATTTCCTCGTCCATAAAATGAAGGTGTATGTTTCAATTCTTTTTTGGGGTTCTTTGTTTGATGTACTAGGCAGGTGCTCTACCATTTGAGTCACTCCCTAAGCCCCCTTTTTTTCCAACTTCAGTTATTTTTCAGATCTCCGTGTGCATACAAGTGTGTATGTGAGCATGTGTGTGTATGTGCACTCACTCGCATGCGTGCCACACACAGGCCTGGGTTCTGTCCCTGAACGTCTTTTTGCTCAAGGCTAGCATTCTACCACTCGAGCCACAGTGCTGCTTGTGACCTTTTCTGAGTCGTTTAGTGGAGCTAAGAGTCTCATGCCATTGCTAGGCCAGGCTGGCTGACTTCAAACCATAATCCTCAAATCTCAGCCTCCTGATTTACAATAGAGCAAAACCTAGATACATAAGGCCATACAGTATGACACTAAATGAAAAGACCTCTAGGATATAAAAACACAAGCCGGGCCAGGAGTTTGGCTTAGTGGTTAAAGTGCTTGCCTAGCAGCATGAAGACCCAGGTTCGATTCCTCAGCACCACATACATAGAAAAAAAAAGCTGGAAGTGGTGCTGAGGCTCAAGTGGTAGAGCTCTAGCCTTGAGAAAGTCCAAGGACAGTGCTCAGGCCCTGAGTTCAAGCCCAGGACTGGCAAAAAAAAAATGTTATCTCTCATCTCTTTTGCTGTCCCTTGGTTATCTCATATTGTTACAGTATTTCACCTTGTTATCTGAAATATTGGATAAATGGATATTTGGTTATTTGAAATTGGATAGGGAAGGGGGAAAACAAGATGAGGGGTGGCCGTGGGGGGGAGGGAAATGGGGACCAAGACATGAGAAAGGGTATCAATGTATGTGAAGTAATGTATGAAAAAAAGAGGTAGAGTGCTCGCCTTGAGCTGAAGAAGGAGGGGGGGAGGGGAGGATGGAGGAAGAGGAGAAGGAGGGAGGAAGGAAGAGGAGGAGGAGGAGGAGGAGGAGAAGAAGAAGAAGAAGAAGAAGAAGAAGAAGAAGAAGAAGAAGAAGAAGAAGAAGAAGAAGAAACAGCTGTTGTTTAAGCTGAAGCAAAAGGTACTAGTGACTTGTACGTTCTAGCTACTCCGGAAGTTGAGATCTAGAAGGATCTGAGATTCAAAGCCAGCCCACCAAAAAGGTCTTTTAGATTTCCATCTCCATTTAACCAGCATAAAGCAGCTCAGAAAATATGGCTCAAGTGGTATAGTGCCAGCCAAGTATACTTGAGACCAGAGTTCAAGCCCTATTATGTGCCCCCACACACAAAAATTTTTGCTTTCACATCTGAAATCAGTTGAATATTCTGAGTGACATTTGTCTATTATACTTTAGAAAACTGTCATTTTGTTAAAAAAAATATGCCATACCTATGCTTAATCTAAACTTCCATGCACTTCACATTTATAAATTCACTAAAATTAAACTTTTTTTTACAATTTTCCTACAATTTTTTTCTTTTTTTAAATTTTTTATTGTAATTAATAAAAGGGTTACATGATATTTGCCAGATAGAAGGTGCATTAATTCACATACATTGATACCCTTTCACATGTCTTGGTACCCATTACCCTCCCCCCACCACCCCCCTCCCGTCTTGGTACTAAAATTCAAAAAACACAATACAAGGACAACTTATAAAAGAAAAGTCTCCCACCATTCTTTTACTCAAAGTCTTAAGCAAGTCCCTATTAGTTTCTTTTCTAGGTGTCCTTCTCTAGGATTTTTTTAGGTCCTTAGACCTAAGTTTATGTATCCACCCATTGGTATGTCTTTATTTCTAGCTGTGTGTATGTATGTATGTTTGCTTCTCTGTGTATACTTATATATCTCAGCACAGGAGCTTGGAAATCACCAACAGATGTTTGATGAATTAACCTTTATAAGAGTTCTTTTAAAAAAGAATACAAATCACAGGAGGAAAATAAAAATATTACTCATAAAAGGAGACTTGAGAACAGACCTTTAACAGTGAGAGAGATAAAAAAAAAAAAACATTAAGATGGAATTTCCTAAAAGCTTAGAGCTGTCCAATTGAAAAAGACAGGGGAAGGTGGATAGGAAACACATTTTACCCTAATGTAAGCCTTAGGCAGAAAGGAAAATTGCTTGGAGATGTTGGAGGAAAAAGTGCAATTCTAGTAACAAAGTGAAAGAAATCTGGCTTTGAAACAGGGATCCAAAGTGAAAGAAGAGTTAAAATATTTATAAGGATAAAAGCAAATATTATATTATATAGTAACCAACAGGCCAGGCAGTCTTTGAGGAAATCTCTGGAGTCAGACTTTTGAAGTTTACTCTGAAGAGACAGAATGAATGCATCTATGGGTTGATGTATAATCTCTCTCTCCCTCTCTCTCCCTCTCTCTCTCTCTTTCTCTCTCTCCTTTTCCCTCTCCCTCTCTCTCTCTCTCTCTCTCTCTCCAGCAAAACCAAAAACTCTCCTCTGTCATTGTACATATTTGTCCTTGCTGTCTACAGCAAATCCTTTGTCTGTGGAGCTTTAAAAAAAAAAAAGAAAGAACAAAAAGAAAGAAAGAAATAGGAATGTGAAATCCTATTTAACCAACTTTCAGAGGTTAGCTCCTGATAATTGAGCTTGGAATGAGGCAAGCTGCTGTCTCTTTGTCAAGGTCACAGGTGACTCCTGACTGGGTACAGGCTGAGAGGGCACGAGTAACATGTAGAGTAAAGTGGCTTTCCTCAATCATGGCTGCTTCAGAACCATTTTCAAGAGACTGCTTTCCTGGTGGAATGCTTAATAATCTTCAGAGCCAAGCAGATGACAGCTAAGATTACAAACTCAAAAAAAAAAAAAAAAGAATCCAGGGGGGGAAAAAAGAGAGAAAAAAAAAAAACAGCCTGCCCTAGCCAGTGTAATGCTATAGTCATTAATCGCAGAGAAACCACCTGAGGGGAGGGAGAAAAAATAATAATAAAGCTGATGGTCAATGTAACTGAAAGAGAAAAACCTGGCATTGGGGTCATTTGTTGAGAGATGCATGTAAACACAGCAGATCTGAGGTAATTGCAGAAGCTTCAGTCCAGTGGTCTGGGACATTCCATGTAGTGCAACCTTTCTTTCCCAGCCACAGATGAACTAGTGTGAAAAGAAGAAAAATAATGTCCTTTTGGTGTTTACAATGTCTCAGGGGGCTTTAGCATATTTTATTTCACTTCATTCTCACAAGAACCCTGTCAAAGCAGCATGATACCTCTAAGTCTCTAGTTGAGAAAATGTGAAGTCTCATAAAAGTGACCAGCTCAGGAAGCAAGAGAGCTAGATTCGTATACAGGCCTGTATCTTTCTGTTTATTTGACATAATCTACATCCTGGGTTAAATCATGAAAATTAAAAAGCAAAATGATATCACTTACAATGATACCTCAGCCAGCTTCCCAGTCTGAATATTCATGAATATAATGAATGTCCATTTGCCTGTGAAAGGTGAGAGGCACACGGGCAATAGTAGACTTCCCATCTCCTAAATGACTCCAAAAATGAACCCCAAAGGAGATTCTGTTGTTGGGGAAATGGAAGGTTCAGACTAGTTGGGAAATGTGTCAGAGACGGGAGACCAAAATTTCTACAGTTCTACCACAGTTTTCCAGGCCACTTCTTGGCTTTGGACAAAACCCCGCCACCTTCTTTTCTGTGTGATATCTGTCTGGCACTCCTTACAACATGAGCACAGACACAAACGCTAACTCCCTGTGCATCCTCCCTCTTATTTGAAAAGACCTTCCACTGTATAAGGGAAGGGAAGAAAGGAAGAAAAGGGAGTTGGAAAGACACCACACCGGATCTCAACCCTATCTGAAACTTACCCCAGCCAGTGTGGTCGACTTAGTTTATTCCCTGACCTTCTTTCTCCCCAGGTATGTCTTCCCAGGGTATGCTGGTGTTGGTATATATTCTGGGACTCATCAGCTCATTCTCCATCTCTCTGCCTTTGTGACCCCTGGGACTTTTAACCTCTTTAGGTCCAAGTGTGTTTGTTTGGGACAGAGAATGGGTTTGGGTAGTTTCTTCTGTGTCCTCAACAAAGCTACTCCCCCAAACAGGATGTCTAAAGTCCAACCACCATGTGACTTAATAAATTCATGAGCTTACATGGCCAACCGAGTCTCAGATCATCTTGGAAGTTTTTCCAGTCTTTCAGTCCTCTGCTAGTTACTTGGGATTGGCTGGCTATCAAGAAGAACCATGATTATCCAGCAGTCTTGCCTGGGTTTATTCACAAGGCAGCTCAGCCTTCCAAAAGCAGCAGGAAGACAAATCCCTGTACATATAGCTCTTTCCAAGTTTCTGTCTGTTGGTAAAAACAGTCACACGACCAGGCCCAGAGTCACCATGGGAGGGAAAGAATATGGAGCAAATAAATATACAAAAAAAAGCCGGCATGAGGCAGAATGAAATCATTAACCAGGATAGAGATGGGAGAGTTCAACACTGTTTCTGATGCATCACAAAAAGTCATTGTTTCCTATCACTGCTGTTATTGGGGGGAGTGAGGGGAGTAAGGATAAAACTCCTGTTTCCATTCATGAGAAAGGATCTCCATTCCACCCATAGATGTAAACAGCTTGAGAGAAATGATTTCCTGGTTCCTTTCAACAACCCTTGCCCTTTCTTCCCACAGGAGAAGAAATGGTCTTGGTAGTTACTGTGTCTCATTTCTCTGATGCAGGGGGTCTCTCTGTTATCCTCTGACTCCTTTTTCTCCCAGGCTCACTGGAGGAATAGTGATGAGCACCTTGTGTAAATGCCAGCCACAGCACAAGGTGAAGTGTGAGTCCATTAAGACAGCATGGCAAAATCATCTCAGCTATTATTGACTTAATACTTAGAACGTTCATGTGCTCTGTGTGCCTCCTTTTTATTTTATCCTCCTGCTCTGTTTGCCTCGAATACACCTTTCTTCTACACTTGAAGACTTGCTAGTCTTGGGAATATATCTGATGACATCCTCGTTTATCTCATCGAGCATGAAAGCAGGGGTGGCTGGTACACTCTTACCTAGTGGGTAGAGCTCAGGGATGCTTTGTAAATAGAAAACAATCCCCAAAATAGCCTCTTCCGGCTCCTGAACTCAGCACTACTGAACCAGAGAAGCTCTAATGAGGATTATACATGCCACGTAGAATAATAAGGGCAGAGAATATCCCAGGATATGATGCTTGACTCCACATACCAGCTATATGGCCCTGGACAAGTCATTGAACATTCCTAAGCTCCCAGCTTCTTTCCTGTAAAGCAGAGTGAGAATTCAACCCTTTCGTGTGGGGTTATTGAAAAGGTGAAATACCTTACTACATGTGAAGTACTTAGAACAGAGTTGGCATCTAGCAAAAGGCCGCTAACATAGTCTCTGATATATGAAAAAGACCATACGCTTTGTTCACTTCACATAATTTTTCCCAGGCCCATCCTTTTCTTTGCAAATGACATAATATCATTTTTCCTGATGGATGGGTAAGATTCCATTGTATATACATGCTACAATTTTTTTTTACCCATTTGTCCACTGAGGAGCCTCTGGGATGTTTCCACAGCTTGGCTATGGTGAGTAATGCAGCAATGAACATGGTTGTGCGTGTGGTTTTACTGTTTCTTCATCAAAGTGACCAATGATGAATGTTGTCTCCTTGGTGGAAGCTATAAGTGTATACAAGTAAACATATACAGAGGTACATGCATGTGTACACAAACGCCTGAACCAAAGTATGGTATTTCCAGAGGAGAATTGAAGTGGTGGAATTCCTTAGAAAAATGAGCTCACAGTCTAATACAATGTACACCAGGAAACTGGCACTTGAAATGTGTCAGGGGAGATCTCCACGAGACCTCGAGGAAGAGAGTAGATGAATAAAGAGAGAAAGGGGGAGAGAATGCCTTCATCATATCAATGCATATCCAACTCGATGAAGATCAAAATCATGATCTTCCCCCGTGAGCGCAAATACTCTCTGTGGATTGATGGCTCCATCCTGGCCTCCCTGCCCACTTTCCAGCAGATGTGGATTAGTAAGCAAAAGTAGAAGTATGACGAGCCTGGCCCCTCCATCCTGCACTGCCAGTACTTCTAGGCAGACTGTTACCTAGCTGTGATACACTCTCTCTTGACCAAAAAACAAAAACAAAACCTAACTGCGCAGAAAATGAGATGAGATTGGCATGGCTTCAATTTTTTTTTTGTTTGTTATTTTTTTAAAAAAATTTTGTTTGTTTCTTTTGGCGTTTTTGACTCAGGATTTAAAAACTGGAACCGTGTGAAGGTGACAGCAAGAGCAAGCAACCCCCAAAGTTGTACAAAGTACCCAAGACTTTGATTGTGCATTGTCTTTTTCTTTTTAATAGTCATTCCAAATATTGTAAGATTGCAATGTTACAGGAAGTCCCTCACTCTCCCAAAAGGCACCCCAGTCCCCTCCTTCCTGGGAAGGAGCTTGGCCTGTCAGTCTTCCCTCACCCCCAGCCCCAGGGGAGAGACAACGTTGCTTTTGTATACATGGTGTAATGCAACCTTTTTTTAATTGCCTTCATACTTTTTTTATTTAGTTTTTTTTTTGAGTGGTCAGCCATGGTGACCCTCCTTCCTTTTTTGTCCCCCCCTCAACATGAGATGTATGAATGAAGGCTTTTAAAAAAATCTCCTTGGGAGTGGGTTTAGGTGAAACAGGCCAGGACTCCCCTGTATAGAGCTGAGACCAGTTCAATAAAAGTGGACATCTTGAAAAACAAATACATATATATATATATATATATATATATATATAATTTCTAAAAAATGGAAAGGGGAAAAAAAATCCCTCTCTCCAGCATGCCTTCTGGATAAATTCTCCTTTCTGCCCCTTCATACCCATGGTAACTAAGCATGTGGAGGCTGTAGCTGTGGTGATTCTGTCAAGAATCCTGACTGTTAGTTAATAGGGTGTGAGGTACTAAGTGGCCAAGGAGAGGTGAGCCCTTTCTCCTCAGGAAATGCTTGAAACAGCCCTAGGAAAATGGGAAGGAGCTGGGCGCTGTGGCTCATGCCTGTAATCCTAGCTACTCAGGAGGCTGAGATCTGAAGATCAAGGTTCAAAGCCAGCCCAGGCACAAAAGGACCTGAGATTCTTAGCTCAAATTAACCTCTAGAAAATGAGAAGTGAGGCTTGGCTCAAGGGGTAGGGCAGTAGCCTTGAACTGAAGAGCTCAGCGACAGCACCCAGGCCTAGTTCAAGCCCCATGACCATAAAAAGAAAGAAGGAAGGAAGGAAGGAAGGAAGGAAGGAAGGAAGGAAGGAAGGAAGGAAGGAAAGAAAGAAAGAAAGAAAGAAAGAAAGAAAGAAAGAAAGGAAGGAAGGAAGGAAGGAAGGAAGGAAGAAAGAGGGAAGGTGGTTTCACTGAGGAGGCTCTGGCTCCCAGACAATAAGGCAGAAGTTGAGATTTGAACCCCACACCTGTGGCAGCCATGCCACCCTTTCTTTTCTGTCCAACAGGGCTTTCTTTTCTACCAAATCAATTCCCACTCTTCTGCCTTGGGAGAAAGTAAATTTATAGACAGACGTTAAATGCCAGTGCACTAAGCATTGACCAGACTGCAAAAAAAAAAAAAAAAAAAAAAAGATAACCTGAATCTCTCCGAAATGGTGTGGTGTGTAAGTGGAATTCAACTGGGTTGATTGTTAGCATGAGACAGCATTAAAAGCCACACAACATCAAGGGGCTACTGGAAACAGAGTTCTCCTTAGAAAGATCAAGAACTTAGTGGCTTTGAAAAAATGTATAAATGGGCTTAAACCCATCCTTGAAATCCTCCATCTCTAACCTGACCTTGCTCAGTTATAAGGGTTTATGGAACAGGGTAGATGGCCAGGAATTGGTCAGCAAAACCCTGTATGGATACCCAGGAACTATCCCAGAGCTCTATGTCTTCAGGCCATAGTGTGGAGAGGAGAGGAGAGGTTATTTGACAGGGCTCTGGTCCTCAGCTTCACCGGTTCAATCATTTCTCAGCACTCTTGAGAAACTAATATTCTTAGCTTGCTCTCTGGGCTGAACTTCCTCAGAGGCTCTGACCTCTGAGCTGCTTCTTGAAGGTGGGAGGTGAACATTAGTTATTTCTGCCATCTTCCTGGGGAATCTCTAAGTTATAGTTCTTTACGTCGTGCCAATGCAGGTAAAGTCAGAACCAGGTCCCCCCCCCCACACACACACGCACTCAGTACAGATAAGTTCTGGTGGGGTGACACTGGAGAAATTACTGGAGATGTCTGAAAAAATGATTCCTCTCTTCTACAAAAAAAAAAAACTAATGAGATGTTATCTAGGTGCTGGTGGGTCACATCTGTATTCCTAGCTACTCAAGAGGCCAAATTCTGAGGACTGTGATTCAAAGGCAGTCTAGGCAGAAAAGTCTATATGACTTTTATCTCTAATTCACCAGCAAAAAGCCTGAAGTGGAACTATAACTCGAACTGTAGAATACCAGGCTTGAGCAATAAATAAATAAATAGATAAATAAATAGATAGATAAATAAATAAATAAATAAGCTAAGGGACAAAGAGGTTAAACCATTTTCCCTAGGCCAGTCAATGTTAGAATTAATACTTGAACTTGACATTGTCCAAGCCCCAGCTCTTACACTTTGATATAGAGACTCTGCTTCTATCCAAAACAGAGAAGAGTGTGTGGGGGGGGGGGGGGCAGGGAAGGAGCTAAGGTTTATTAGTATTGAAGCAATTGTTATTTCTATTGGGCTTTAGAAAAATGATAGATAGAGAAGCAGACAGCTAATGTGTACAGTCCAATAAACCACAAGTCTATTTATAATCCTCACAGCAGCCCTATGAGGTAAATATTTTATCCCCGTTTGACAGATTGGAAAGTTGAGGCTCAGGCGTTGAAGAGTGATGCTTCCAAATCACAGAGCTAGTAAATCACAAAAATGAGATTCGGGTCAGAATACCCTGGGACCAATTCCTGCCATCTTTCCGCTGTTCCAGTTGGATTTGAAGCTTGGCTCTGCCGTTTATCAGCTGTGTGATAAGTGGGTGAGTTACTTAACCTCTCCCAGGCTCAATGCCCTCAGAGATAAAGAAAAGACATCCAAGACGATTAGGAAAGAAGATAAAAATGACTCGTGTGTAAAGTTCCTGACTATCGCAAGTCCTCAACAAATAGGAGTTGGGTGTGTTATATTGTGAGTGACTGACACATCATTTTGTAGTATTGATTAAATCACAGCACAGTGTGCTAGCATTCATTATTTCAGTAGCCCTATAAGACAAGCAAGAATTACACTCTTTCAGATTTTGACATTGCAAAACACTATATATATATATATATATATATATATATATATATAAATAAATATATACACATGTGAAATACAAGTCTATGCCTTTAATCCTAGCACTCAGCAGGCTGAGACAGAACAATTGCAAATCCAAATTAAACATACATACATACATACATTGATCACACAGAGAAAGAAAGCAGAACGTCAGTCTAGATATGACCCAGCAATTCCACTTCCAGGCATTTACCCAACTGACCACAAACAGGTCCGCAGTAAATCTACCTGTATAACAATGTTCAGTGTAGCATTGTTTACCATAGCTAAGCTAAAGAACCAACCCAGATGCCCCTTAGTGAACGAATGGATCAAGAAAATGTGGTATATATACACAATGGAATTCTCATTTTCCATTAGAAAGAATGATACGGCATCATTCATAAGGAGGAAATGGAAAAAACTTGGGGGGGGGGAGTATATTAAGGGAAGTAAGCAAAACTCAAAGAAGTATAGGTTGTATGGTTTCTCTCATTTGTGATAACTAGAATGTGCTTATAAATCTACAAGTAAACACACTGGATGGTAAAAGACAAAAAGAAAATACATTGGAACATAGATAAATTATACAGCTCTCTAGACATTCATATAGAGTGAGACTGAAGGAGGATATTCTCAGGAGAAGATTGCATAGGTACAGTGGCTATGTGTATCTGACCATATAAAATAGTATTTATCAAAATGAACTCCAAGAAATGGAAATAAGAGGCATTTATTTCGTGGTTTCTGTTTCTGTTTTCTTTACCTTTTATCTTGTGTGTTAGTTTATCTGTCTTTGGAAGGAAAAGGGGAACACAAAAAGAATGGGAAAAAGGGTGAACAAATGTAACAGTGATACTCACTAGATGCTATGTTTAAAAAAAAACACTATACAACTTCAAAAAGACCTGACTTACATAACTGCAGCGCTTCTGTAGTGTGTGTGTGTGTGTGTGTGTGTGTGTGTGTGTGTGTGTGTGTGTGTGTGTGTAAAGTCAGGCTAGAAAAGAAAGCCAGAGAGGAGGGATTTCTTTTTTTTTTTTTTCTGAAGGCTAGAGTTCTACTACTTGAGCCACAGCATCACTTCTAGTTTTTTTTCTATGTATGTACCAAGGAATGGAACCCGGATCTTCGTGCATACGAGGCAAGCACTCTACCAAACTCCCGGCCCAAGAGGAGGGATTTCTGATGCACTTAATAAGCCATATCAAAGAACTTAAACTTATCAGAAATCTCTCCGAGAACAATTAAGGTTTAAAAAAAAATGGGTAAGTAAATCAGGCTATTGATGAACCTACTTAGAGTTTAGAAATATCACTATGGCTGACCTAAAAATAAATGGACCCCAAAAAAGAGAATAGACACAGCAAGACTAATAGAAACGTTAGCTGCATTAATCCAGGTGACAGCTGATTGGGTGACAATGAGGATAATGGGGAATAAAGATACTGAGATGGAGAAAATTATGACTGCAGCCAGCCACATTCTTATCTCTGTCCCAATATTTTGCTGGGCAACGGTGTGGAGATTATCTCCTGAGAAGAGCTAGGGGTCAACTCTGAAGCTCCTCGGGGGAGGGAGGGGAGTTTAAAAAAAGGTAAATTTTGACTATTGTGCATCTTTTCCCCAAAAATCTTCCAGAACAGCAGGCAGCCCCCAAAAAGCATATAATGGGCAGGAAGGTCTCTATACAAGTATGGCAGTTGACACATGAGCACTGTTGTAACCACAGAGCCAGTAATGGCCCGCAGAATACTCTGCGAGTCTGAGAGTGGATAAATTGGGCTGCTGACAGCTTCAAACTCAAGAGGCAGAGCCCACATCTCCAACAGAAGGGGGAGAATTGTCTAAATGCTTCGATTCTTGTAATTGAAGCAATTGCCCATCATTTTACATGCCAGCCTCCTGACAGGATAACCAGTTTGAGCTGAGTGTAGGAATTCAATTATGTATCTTCTGTCTGCATCTTTGAAAGAAAACAACCCAACCAGCCTGTCAAATACCCAGCATGTTTGCCTGTTGGAAATTGCTATCTCCTTCTGACATAAGAAATGTCTCTGCCGAAGAGAAACCTATTATATTTCACACAACTCGCATAACCTTATTACAAAACTTGACAAAGAAAAACAGAGAAAAGAGGAAACTACAGACCAATTTCAACTATGAATATAAATGCAAACCCCTAAATAAAATATAAGCAATATGAAATAGA
This sequence comes from Megascapheus bottae, assembly GCF_031878675.1. Classification (NCBI taxonomy): domain Eukaryota; kingdom Metazoa; phylum Chordata; class Mammalia; order Rodentia; family Geomyidae; genus Megascapheus; species Megascapheus bottae. The sequence continues at coordinate 2,726,171 of NC_143533.1, read as the reverse complement.
TCAGTGAAACACTAGAGGCTTGTACATTAAAAATTGAAGGGAAACAAGAATGCGTGTTTGAAGCCTAATTATTTAACGTTGTTCTGAAATGGCTGGCCAATGCAATAAGACAAGAAACATAAATAAATAAAGGGAGTAATTATTAAAAAAGGAAGTGGCATATTTCCTCATTTGGATTCGTATTTACTATGACATACAAGCAATAGAACCAGGAAAAAAATTAGGATTCAGAATTTACTCATTGATTCCTTTCCTAGAAATTTAACCTGAAGAAATATTCCAAAAATCAGAGATTTGTGACAGAAGAAGCAAGGTCCCAACATGATTTTTTTTTAATTAGTGAAGAAAAATGGGAGAAAATCTATCAATAGTAAGGTGTGGATCAAACACACTGCTTTAGATACAGACATTGAAATACGCAGCCATTGAAACATTTTTGCCAGGCACCCATGTCTCACCCCTATAATCCTAGCTATTTAGAAGGCTGAGATCTGAAGCTCAGATCAAAACTGGCCTGGGCAATACAGTGCAAGAGATTCATATCTCTAATGAACTTCCCAAAAAGCTGGAAATTGAGCTGCAGTTCAAGTGGTAGAGCACTAGCTTTAAGATGGTCAGCTTTAAAATTCCCCACTTAGCCCAATTTTCTTAGTTACACACTGTTCAATGTATGATTTGCAAACAACAGCCTTAGGATGCTCTCTTGGGACCTTCAGAAGTATAAGACATGTACCTGGATAAGTTGAGGATCAGAAGTTTGTTTGTTTGGGGGCTTTTTTTTTCCAGACTAGATCTCTACCTTTGAGCAAATGATACCCCTGCACAGATTTTCGAAAGGCTGGGATTTCAGGTATGCACTGCTTGATCCATGTATTAGGTCTTGGGAAGCCTCTTCTCAATCATTGCTGTGCTGGTCTCCTTTGCAACTTGGACGATTTCTTGTATTCTCTGCCTATATGTAAGTGGAGGAAATCAGGAAAGGCAAATCTTTGAGTTGGCGTCAGCTACAGGAAAATAGAAAGGAGTGTATCATGCCTATGCATTGGCATGTTGACGTAGCAAAATTATAATGTAGCATAAGCATGAGTTATCATAACCTGCACCCTAACCAACCACACAGCTATCCCTCCTCCAAGAATGAAGGGTGAATGTCAAGAGAGAAATATATAATATAATACAATAGGGCCAGCTTCATAAAATGGCAAAGCGGCTGTCTTAAAACTCTGTACTCATGAGCTGGGCATGGTGGCTCATGCCTGTAATCTTAGTTGAGATCTGAGGATCTTGGTTCAAAGCCAGCTTGGTCACTAAAGAATATGAGACTCTTATCTCTAATTAACCCCTAGAAAATGGGAAGTGGGGTGGTGGCTCAAGGGTAAGATGGTAGCCTTGACCTGAAAGGTTCAGGGACTGCACCCAGGCTCAGAGTTCAAGCCCCATGACCCCACACACACACAAAAAAGAAAAGAAAAAGAAACCTCTGTACTCATAAAAGACTACTTTGCTATCTAGGCGCCTGTGTGGCTCACATTTATAATCCTAGCTATTCAGGAGGCTGAAATCTGAGAACTGAGGTTCCAGGCCATCCTGGCAGGAAAGTTGGTGAGACTCCTTATCTCCAATGAACCAATTAAGGCTCAAGTGGTAGAGCACTAGACTTTTAGCAAAATAAATAAATTAATAAATAAATAGCTCACGCCTCCAGTTCAAGTCACAGGACTTGCACCAAGTGAAAACAAAATGGAAGTATAGGATACAACAGACAAAGGCCTCATATCTAAAATATATCAACAGCTCAAAAAATTGAATCACTCCAAAACTAATCTCCAAAGAAACAACCATCCCATTAAAAAATGGGCCAAAGACTTAGAGTGTTCTCTGAAGAAGAAATAAAAATGGCCTATAGACACATGAAGAAATGCTCGACATCTCTGGCCATAAAAGAAATGCAAATCAAAACACACTAAGATTCCACCTCACTCCAGTTAGAATGGCCAGGATCAGGAAAACGAATGACAACAGATGCTGGAGGGGATGTGGCAGGAGGGATCACTACTACACTGCTGGTGGGAGTGCAAACTCATTCAACCACTATGGAAATCAGTATGGCAGTGCCTCAAAAGGCTAAACATAGAACTCCCCTATGACCCAGCAATTCCACTACTTGGCATTTACCCAATCATCCAGAAACAAGGACAGACTAAATCCACTAGCACAAAGATGTTCATTGCAGCACTATTTACCATAGCAAAGATATGGAACCAACTCAGATGTCCCTCAGTTGATGAGTGGATCAACAAGATGTGGTATTTATGCACAATGGAATTCTATGCAGCTGTCAGAAAGAATGACATCGCCCCATTTGTAAGGAAATGGAAAGACTTAGAAAAAATCATATTAAGTGAAATAAGCCAGACTCAAAGGAATATAGGCTCAATGGTTTCCCTCATTTGTCATAATCAGTAGCAACTTTGGGCTCTCCTAGAAGAGATTTACAATAAAGCAAAACCTAGATACATAAGGCCATATAGTATGACGCTAAATGAAAAGACCTCCAGGATATAGAAACAAAAGTCCTATAATGAATGATTGTTGTCCTTAATGTACTATGTTATCTCTCATCTCTTTTGCTGTCTCTTGGTTATCTCATATTGCTACAGTATTTTACCTCATTATCTGATATATTATATATGCTTATTTGGTTATTTGAAATCGGATAGGGAAGAGGGGAAAACAAGATGAGGGGTGGGGGTGGGGGGAGGGAAATGGGGACCATGACATGAGAAAGGGTATCAATGTATGTGAAGCAATGCACCTTCTATCTGGTGAATATAATGTAACCCTTCTATTAATTACAATAAAAAATATATGGAAAAAAAAGAAACCTCCAAAAAACGGAGGTGTAGGGCCCTGAAGAAAATTGAGTATAGGAAGCTGATGAGACATCTTCCTCTGTGGACCTCCTCTTGGCAACTTCCTTTCCTAAAATACAGGAAAGCTGCTTCAAGATCCAGAAAGTATCGTATGCTCTGTGGTAGTCTCTAAGATAAGCAACTCGCTATACAAAGGGAGCTCAGAGCTCAGTCAATCACGAAGGCACAAATCCAGGCTTAAGAAGTAGCCTTCTGACTTCTTTTACATTGGAGAAAAATAAACTTCTCCTTTTAAGTCCATTTGACTTTTTACTTTTCTGATACCTGCAGTGAAACCTGATCTCACCTGATAGAAAAATTATATAAAATATGTGTTTGATTCAGCTATAAATGTCCCTCGAGTAATTGTAACCCTTTAAGAAGTATATTTCTAAATAAATCCCCTAGGAAGACCCATCATATATGGAACTTAAAACTCTCCTGATAAAATAAATGATTACAGACATATATGATATACGCACTTTCTCTTCTGTGAATGCTAAGCCTGTGTAAAAAGAGAACTTAAGTCAGGAAAGTTTGGGGCAAGCAAAGAATGGAGGAATTTCTCTTCAGGTGGGTGGAAGAGAAGATAAAACTGCTGATGACATAGTAAAAGAAGAGATGCTGCATTCTGCATACACAGCAGCTCTCCTGGTTTTCTTTCTCTCAGAAAAATAAAAAAAAAAGATTAGCAAAGGAAGGACAGAGAATACAAGTGGTAGAAATCTGCTGAATGAGCAAAGAAGTTTGAAGATGGGGGTGGGGTAGGGAGTCTCAACAGTATATTCAATACTGAAAACCACTGAGACCAAAAAATAAACTTAGGAAGTGAACTGATAAGACTCATTTCGAGGTTTCGATGATGAGCTTGCCTGTTTGATGAAAGCCTGAGTTTGCCCTGGAAAGCCTGGGTTCTCAGTTGAGATTCAGAGTGAATTGACAGTTTTCCAAGAGGGTTTATTGCTCAGATCAGATGAACACAACTCCTTATCACCACCTGCTGGAAATACACAAAATTACAAGAATAAAACTGTTGGGAAGGTGTAACTGGATAAAAAAGGCATTCCTTTCTCTTTCTTCTGAACTGCTCCTTCTGGTTCATGTATCTGGGATCTTGAATGGTGTGGCAATCAAGTTGTGTTATAATCTATCAATAATATTCATAATATTATTCATGTTATAATATTCATGTTATATGGTGCAATTCAAACTACTCATTTATGCATGGCGCCACACTGAATTAACAATTTCTAAATGGTTTTGGTTTTCACCCAAAGACAGAGATGGGAACAGATAAACAAAGAAGGAAAAAGATGACCTTACAGAGAGATCAAGGTCATTTTAAACAGAAGAGAAACACCAAAAAAAATCACAACTTTCCTAAGTCTCTGAAGTCTTAGTTTTGAAAGTTGAGTGAAAAAGTTTGTGAAGAGGAAAAGACTGCCATCACACAAAGTACTACATTATCTTATCAGCAGAAGGTTGACTCAAAAGAATCACGCTCTTCACCACGAAGTTTCTAAAGATATCTATATTTAACTGTGGGGAAAAAGTGCAAGTTCCTTATCCAAACTTCTGACTTAGTCTGCACCCTATGGTCATAAATGGTTTCCTATAAAGTTTTGTTTTATAAGACGTGCCCTTGAGACATCATGATTACAAAAGTAAACCCTTATATCCAGAGGTGAGGCACAGGGTCAATTTGAGAAATGCTTACTTATTGTGATGCTTATGATTTGTGAAGGCGTTCTGTTTACCCAGAAGTTATCATGCATGTGCCAACTTTATAATAGTCAACTCACTTCCTGAACCCACATTTGCCTTGGTTGGAAAAATGGCTTGATTTAAGTAACTTGACTGCATTTCTGAGTCAGAAACGTGTTCACCTTTTTACCAATAGACTTACTTGTGAAAAGAGTAGAAGCGGGGGAGATGAGGATAAAGAGAGATCGTCACAGATTTACTTCTAGAAAAGGCAAATTTGTTCAGGTTTTTACAATACCTAATTTGATGTTTGGGATGTTTGGAGGAGGCAGAGAGAGACATACTTGTAATCATCAGAAAACAATTTTGGAAAATACTCAGCAACTTGGAAGAACTCAGGAGTACAAGACTGTGTCTGTGCAAATTACAGATAGCCAGCACACAAGCAATGCACCAACCTATGAAAACATGGAGGAGAAAGCAAACACGTACTTGGGTGTCTGCTCCTACAAATCACAAACCACACTAAGATTCCTAAAGAATGGCTACAGATGTAAGAGTTGAAACAGAAGAAATACCTGCTAGTGAGATTTACAATAGAGCAAAACCTAGATACATAAGGCCATATAGTATGACACTAAATGAAAGAGCCTCCAGGACATAGAAACAAAAGCCATATAATGAGCGATTGTTGTCCTTAATGTACTATGTTATCACTCATCTCTTTTGCTGTCCTTTGGTTATCTCATATTGTTATAGTAGTTCACCTTGTTATCTGCTATATTGGATATATGCTTATTTGATTATTTGAAATCGGATAGTGAAGGGGGGAAAACAAGATGAGGGACAGGGGTGGGGGAGGGAAATGGGGACCAAGACATGAGAAAGGGCATCAGTGTTTGTGAAGTAATGGTGCATATAACCCTTCTATTAGTTACAATAAAAATATATGAGAAAAGAAGAAATACCTGCTAGTGTTTTAGACCACGGTAGCATGAGTTCCCTCTACCTCAGACTTTGTTTCCAAGAACCCAGTATAAATCCATTCTATCCCTTTCATCAGCCAGGTGAGGCTTTATAGTGTTATTTAAGGCCACATAACTGACAGTCAATCTCCCCTTCCAAAGTGGTTTCCTCATTAAGTCTCTTCCACACTTTGTTGCCATCTCCAATTTTCTTTTTTTTTAAGTACCCCTCTCTGCATTATCCCAACAATTTAAAAAACAAAAAATCCAAAACAAAACAAAAAATCTTATTATGGGCCGGGAGTTTGGCCTAGTGGTAGAGTGCTTGCCTAGCATGCAAGAAGACCAGGGTTCGATTCCTCAGTACCACCTATATAGAAAAAACTGGAAGTGGTGCTATGGCTCAAATGGTAGAGCGCTAGCCTTGAGAAAGCTCAAGGACATTGATCAGGCCCTGAGTTCAAGCCCCAATCCTGGCCAAAAGAAATCTTATTGTTATTGTAAAGGTAATATACAGAGGGGTTACAGTTACATGAATCAGATAATGAGTACAATTCTTTTCATACCAGGTCACTCCCCCACCTCCCAGCTTTTCACTCCCATCTCCACCCACAAGATGTATAATTCATTTTCCACAGTGTCCCGTGAATGCTGCCGTTGCATTTGTTCAGCCTTTGTTCCAACTTTTCTGTGCACCTCCTTATTTTCCCAAACACAAATTCTCTTCATACCTTCAAGACAGCCTGAGACATCAATCCCCAGAATTCTAACCATGGCCCTGCTTCTTCAGCCCTCCAGCAGAGGACACGGATTCTCTTGGTAACATAGCCTGCACGTGTGGAGATGGTGCCATCCTGTCCCTAAAAGGACTCCCACCACAGAGAAGTGGATTCAATCAGTCCTACCCTGCAGTGTCAATCCTGCCTCAGAGCTATCACTGCGGCTGCGCCCAAACTCTGGTACCATTGTTTGGTACACAACAACACCTGCTTTATGTTCTCCAGCAGGATCAAAGGGAACCTTTCGCTGGGTTATCCACCCCAGTGAGTTGTCTGGCTATCACAGGCAGACCAGGGTGTGTGGATGAGGGGATGGGAGCTGGCAGGTGTAAAGCAGAAGAGAGGATTCGAGGGCTAAGCCCAGACCATTCAAGTGCAAGCACAGAGATCAATGTCCTGGTGTCAGAGGAGCCATAGACACATGGAAGGCTTGTGTCTCCAGGCTCTGAATTTCTAATGCAGGAAGCAGAGGAGTGATTTATTACACTGATCTCACAGATCTATAGCAGACAAATCTCACCTTCACATTAGGATCAACAACCCCCAAAACTGCTTTCCTATTACAGGAATATATATATATATGTATATATATATATATATATATACACACACACACACACACACACACACACACACACACACACACACACTCTTGTGAACCTCTACAATGACTTTAGAAAAATAGTAAGGTTTCTCTGAAGGAATTGGAAGGAGATTCTCTGCGTGGTCTCAGTTCCAGTCTTAAAGTCCGATGTCTTTTTTTCCATTACTTTTAATATTCTTAAGTCACAAAAGTGAGATGCCAAAGGTAAATTTTCAGACAAAAGTAAGTAAGACAGTAAATCAGAGGGGTACAGTGGCTCCCGCCTGTAATCCTAGCTGCTCAGGAGATTGAGATCTGAGAATCACAATTCAAAGTCAGCCTGGGCAGGAAAGTCTATGAGACTCTTATCTCCAATCAGAAACTAGAAACAGAACTGGGGCTCCAAGTGATAGAGTACTAGCCTTGAGGGAACAGTTTAGACGTAGTGCCCAGGCCCTGGGTTCAAGCCCCCTGACCAACAACAAATAGGGAAAAAATCAAACTTTTAACAGTCCCCCAATCCAGATCTCTGTGATAGTATAAGGAGTGAGAAGATTGGAGCACGTTCTTATGGTTCATGTCCATGTGTATATACAGATATTAATAGGTAGATACACACATACATAGATAGATAGAGGATATACAGGTAGAGCGATGAGTAGATAGATGTAAAATAAAGTCAGAGAGATAGATAGATAGATAGATAGATAGATAGATAGATAGATAGATAGATAGACAGATAGATAGATGATAGATAGGCAGACAGATGCATAGATAGGTATATACATGCATGATAGTTAAATAGATGATAGACAGGTTGGTAGATAAGCAGAAAGACAGATGATAGAAGATAGATACATTGATACATGGAAATAGATACATACACAGGTACATACATACATATTTGGTTGTATACACATATACATACACACATGTCATGTAAATAGGATTACATGACATAGATTGTTCCAACTCTTCTGTTATCGCGAATAAATATGGACTCTCCATGTAATTGGTACAATCCATACCCGAAATTACCATCAGCAATAGTAGTAATACTGATAATGAAGTATATCATGAACAGATGTTTTCATTGCTCTGCCACTTTGAGCCACAGCGTCACTTCTAGTTTTCTGGTGGTTCATTGAAGACAAGAGTTTCACGGATTTTCCTGCCCTGGCTGGCTTTGAACCACGATCCTCAAATCTCAGCCTCTTGAGTCACTAGGATTGCAGGTGGGCACCTCTGCTGCTCAGATACTTCTACTTTTTTTCTTATTGTCATTTTCTTATTTTTGTCTACTTATTCATTTTGTCATTTTGTTTTGTTTTAGGCAGGTTCTCTGTATGGTACTACTGGCTGTCCTTGAACTCCTAAACTTCCAAGCCCAGCCTCTCAAGTGCTGAGGCTACAGGCATATGAAACTACACTCAGTATGTTTATTCTTTTCTAAGGACTGTAATATGTTCCACAGTAGGGATACAGCTTGTCTTATAATAAGGAACATTTGGGCTGGTTTCCAGTTTTCCCCACAAAGAATTAAGTTTATAACAAACATCCTTAAAAGGATGTCTTCATGCAGAGATGGCTTTATTTACATGAGCTGATTTTTAAGTGTAGGGTTGCTAGGTAAGAAATGTATGGAGTTTATTTTTAACATATTTAAATTTTTTCCCAGTATTACTTATTGTCACATTTCATATTCCTACCAGCAAAATATGAAAGCATTTATTTCCTAACATTTTTGTCAGTTTGAGATAGCTTCCCTTTTTAGCTCTTTTTTTTCCCGTCTAATGGATAAAAATTGGCATCTCATTTTAGCTTTCATTTGCATTTCTCTGAGCATTCTTGGATGCCCATTGGCCATCTTGGAGGTTGATTTTGGTGAGGGGCCACTCATTAGCCTATGCTCATTTTAATATTGGGTTGTTTATCTAGCGCTACTCAGTTTATGAGACGTTTCTGTGCATTAGGAATATTAATATTTGTCTGGCATATAAATTACAAAAATGTTTCCAGTTTCACTTTAGCTTTTTATTCTTTTTCATGTATGCTTTTGCTACACATTTTTTTCTTTTTCTTTTATTTTTATTTGAGAAAAATATGTATAGCTATTTACAATATGACATTTAGCTTTTATTTCATTTTGTTCTTTTCCATATGTTTGTTAATTTTGCTGTTGTGATGGTGGTGCTTTGGGTTTTTTGTGACAGGACTGGAATTAAACTTAGAGCTTACCCCTCTCGCTTAGCTTTCGCTACTCAAGGCTAGTGCTCTACCATTGGGGCCACATCTCCACTTCCAACTTTTTGCTGGATAATTGGAGATAAGAGTCTCATGGACTTTTCTGTTGGTTTCAAACTGTGATCCTCAGATCTCAGCCTCCTGAGTAGCTAGGATTATAGGCATGAGCCACCAGCCCCCAGCAGGTTGTTTTTGTTTCATTTTGGATAAAATACAATCACAAGTGTCTATCTTTTTTTCTGTGGGTTTAGGGATTAGTCTCATGTAGTGGGAAATTTATTCCATACCAAAGGCTTAAAAACCAATGTTCTAATATTTATTTTTCCTGGTATGTGCCAGCAAGCTAAGAGGTATTCTCATTTTTATTTCTATCTTATAGATAAGCAGGTCTGGACCGATCAGAGAACCAGACCAAAGGCGTCGATCAAGGTGGCTATCAAGTGATGCTTCAAACTCAGGAAATCTCACAGCCTCACCAACATACAGTGTTCACTCCTCTTCCCATTCCCAGTCAGAGGCCAAGCTGTCCTTATGGGACATTATCCTTGACCTTGTACACAGATTGAAGGGGCAAGGGGCAGAATGCTTCCTATAAGTTCCGAAGCAAAGGAGCATAAATAAGTGCCTGCTTATTTTTCACCTCTGACACGGGGACCAGATGGTGATAAGGGGCCAGTAATTGTACAGCACTCAAGCAGAGAGGAAGGACTGTGGCTCACTCTGTATGTAGTGCAAATGGCACAAGCTTTAAAGTCAGGCTCTGGGGCAATGGTAACTCTGCCTGACAAGCTGAGTGACTTAGGTTGAGTTACTTTACCTCTCCGAGCTCTAGCTCTCTCACATGTTAAGCAATATATAGCAATAATAACTAGGTTTGGCACATAGTAGGTGTGTGTGTGTGTGTGTGTGTGTGTGTGTGTGTGTGTGTGTGTGTGTGTGCGTGTCCGGGTACTGGGGCTTGAACTCAGAGCCTTGTGTGTTCATTTGGCTTTTTTTGTTCAAAGCTGCTGCTCTACCACTTGAGTCATGCGTCAATTTTTTGGTGCTTTCTGGTGGTTAGTTGAAGAGTCTCATGAACTTTTCGGTCTAGGCTGGCTTTAAACTGCCATCCTCAGATCTCAGCCTCCTGAGTAGCTAGGATTACAAGTGTGAGCTACCAGAACCTTGTGTTGTAGATGACATTGAAATATACTTCCCCAACCACCCCCCCCCACCACCATGCACATAACTCAACAAGGCCCAAGACAAGACAGGACAGCTGATCTCAAGAACCATGATTTTTATGAAGTTAAAAAACCCACACAATTCAGCCAGGCACTGGTGGCTTATGCCTGGTAGCTACTCAGGCTAAGATCTGAGGATCAAAGTTTGGAGCCAGCCTGGGCCAAGAAGACTGTTATCTCCAAAGAACCACTCTAAAATCAAAAGTGGTGCTATGGATCAATTGGTAAAACACTAGCCTTGAGCACAGACAGGCTCAGGGACAGTGCCCAGGAGGAGGAAGAGAAGGAGGAGGAGGAGGAAGAAGAAGAGGAGGAGGAGGTGACAGTGGTGGCAGTGGCACAATTCAGAATCCAAAATGCATACGGACCTGAAGCCCCAGTTCCAGTAGAAGTTAGATATACTAATGCTAAGTATCATGTTGATTTATTTACACATCACCAGTGTATAAGTCTATAATGCAGATAGTACTCTTATCCACAGTCACAGTTCAAAGAACTGCAGTTACACAGATTAAGCGACTAAGAATCTTAGTCACTAAATGGCAGAACTCAGGTTTGAACCTACATACTCTGGCTCCAACATTCTAGTTTTTAGCTGCCCTGACTCAGTATTCTCTATGCTATTACCCAGTTCAGAGAAATCAGAACAACCAAGTAGGTGTGAATTGGGGCCATTCCAGGCATCTGAGTAGTAAGAACTAGTGACAAATCACTCTAACACACACACACACACACACACACACACACACACACACACACACACACACACACTTGCACGCAAACAAATTCCGTATATTTCCCACCCCTGCTTTTCCAGGAAGAAAGCACCAGCCTCAAGCTTGTGCCCCTGCCCTCTTCTACCAAAGGACTGATATAGAAGAAATGATTTTAATAGCCCACATCTTCTTGACTTGCCCGAGCTTTCCTGGGATTTGAGTGGAGAGGTAGATACCAGCGCACGAACAGCTTCTCACCTCCAAGCCTTCAATCTCCCCCTTCTATTCTCAAACAACAAAGATGGGAGTTGGCAAAGTTCTCACTTCCCTCTCCTACAATACAGTGACTTGAAGCCATCACCAGAAACTTCTAGGGGGGGGAGGAGGATCATTATCCATAGTGGAAAGCTACTTGGAAGCACTTCCCGGGTTGAAATATTTCCTCTTTCCTGTTCTCACTGTGATTTTGACATCACTTCTGAAATACCCTACTTAAAAACCTGACCTTGGTGTTTACCCTCACATGGCCAAGGTGTATTCCTTAAAATTTCATGTGACAGCTACTCAAGTGGTAGAGTGCTAGCGTTGAGCAAAAATAACTAGGGGACAGTGACCAGGCCCTGAAGTTCAAATTTTGAGACCAGAATGAAAAACAAACAAGAAAAAAAAAATCCAGAGGCAGGTTGTCATGAAAGAGTGATCATACCCCTCCCCCAGCCCTCCCCCCCCCCCAACCACCTCATCCCATCCCCAGTTCCTGGCTTCCTCTTTTACCATATGGTCTCTTTGCCTTTCCCTTCTACATCTTTGCCAGAATATCCTCACTAGATTCTGATCAGATACTACTACCCAATCTCGGACTTTTCAGTCTCCAAAATTGTGAGTGAGCTACATAAACCTCTTTTCTTTCTTTCTTTCTTTCCTTTATTTTTTTTTTGTGCCAGTTCTGAGGTTTGAACTCAGGGCTTAGGCACTGTCCTTTTGCTCAAGGCTAGCACTCTACCACTTGAGCCATTTCTGAATAGTTTATAGGCAATAAGACTCTCATGAACTTTCCTCAACAGTGATTCTCAGACCTCTGAGCAGCCAGGATCATAGGCATGTGCCACAGTATCTGGCTCTAAACCTCTTTTCTTTATAAAATACCCAGCCTTTGTTATTTTCTTATTAACCACTCAGAAAAAAGTAAGACAGCCACAAATTAAGAGAGGTACCATATTTGATAGTTTCACCAATAGAGTACCCATTTGAGAAAGTTCTTTTTCCCAAAAGAAAAGCAGGATGCGATTGCCAAAAGAAAAGAAAAGGGAAAAAAAATAATGTTGAGTGGGGAAAAAAAGATTCTCCTTCATCTAGGTAGGTCTTAGCTTTCTCTGTCTAGAAACTCCACTTTCAACTCAGCCCCTAAAGCTTTATCTGTCCAACAAAGTCAATGGGAATCAATTGTTCTTTTAAATCCTCAAGGCCAGAGCTGAGACCATTCAGACAAAGTCAAGTATGAAAAAAAAGACGCTTTCGTGAGCCGCAGGAGAGCCACGGGAGGCTGTAAATCTCGAAGCATTACCACTGCCACTGCCAACAAGCTGGAATGGACGGGCGCCTCTCCTCATCCGCTACAGCTCATGGCTGTCCATGCCCTCACACCGCCCTGCATGAGTCCAGGAGCCTGGATAAAGTCTGGCCTCAAAGCACAGAGTGCACATAAGAATTCCTGCCAAAGGAGGAAAGGGGTCATAAAATCAGAACCCCAGGGGAGCCAAGGCTGACATCCATAAGAATTCAGCCAGAGTCAGGGGAGGTTCCTGCTGAATATTCAAAACCTGAAAGCACAAGCTGCTAAGAGACCACCGATGTCTCATATCTAACCCAAAATGAATTCAGAATGCTTTTTTTTTTTTTGCCTTTCCAGATCATCACTGGCCCTTGATACGCACACTCCAAATCTTAACACCTGTGCCTCAAAAAGCTCACACAGACAGACGCATAGGTGAATGATCCTGGCTGCAGCCTCTGGATCTGCCAGGTGAAAATGCTGGGGGCAGGGGTCGGGGAGGGATCCTCTGGTGAATCCACTCACAACTCTAGAAGTGAAGTGTGCTGGCGAGGTCCTTCCCTCCCTCCCTTCACAGACCCTCAGTCTCTCTCCAGTGTTTGCCTGAAGCCTCCTGTACTATATAGAGAGGCTTCAGGGAAGTGTAGCAGTATTTACATATCATTTGCATAGTCAGCCAAAGATGATTTAACGTCCACAGGGTGGTGGTAGTGGGGAGGGGGGCTGTTGGCACATGTTACACGCAAAATACATTGTTTTATGAGAGAGATTTGCATACCTGCAGGTTGTGCAGGGGGCGTCTGTGGGGACATCTGAGAAGCAAGCCCTCAAAAATACAGAGGACACCTGCAGAAGCAGCCTTCATTTATCCAGAAGCACCTGTGTCATTTGTATTCATGTAGGTGCGTTCCAGCGGGGTTCACTTGTCTATATCTGTTCAAGAGTGTCTTGGGCACCTCAATAATGCAAGAGAGCCAGCCTCTCCTCGCACACCCCAAGTCTCTGCGTGAATCAGCTCCACTTACATCCTAACGGAGTAACGGTAAGCAAGCAGGGAAGTACACTCCACCCACCAGAGCTGTGACAAATGAATGGATAATACTATTACGAGGGAGAAAACGGCCGATGATTCAATCCATTGAGCCTGAATAATAGGAAATAGCTTGGAGGTATCAAAGAGAAAAAGCACTCCACACCCAGCTATGGTAGGGGGACAGAACTAAGAAGACAGGCCCCAATCCAGCTAGCTGGGGTCTGCAGAGGCTTGTATTACTCATGGACGTCCCTCGGCATCAGTGGCTCTCATCTGTCACCCTAGCTACACAGGAGGCTGAGATCTGAGGATCATGGTTCGAAGCCAGCCCAGGCAGGAAATGTCTTAACCACCAAAAAGCCAGAAGTGGAAGTGTGACTCAAGTGGTAGAGTGGTAGCTTTTAGCAACAAACTAACTAACTAAATAAATAAATAATAAAGCTCAGGGACAGTGTTCACACTTTGAGTTCAAGCCCCAGTATCAATACCTATGCGCATCCTTTGTGTGTGTGTGTGTGTGTGTGTGTGTGTGTGTGTGTGTGTGTGTGCCTATAGTTCCCGCCGTGGTAGAGGCTTGCTTCCACACAAGATGAGGCAGAACTGAATGCCAGTGACCAGCAAGAGAATGGTGTTAATACAGAAGGCAGGAATAGAAACCAAATCCCTGGAGAATTGGGCATTGAGATTTTTCACAGCACCGCGACTGCCCTAGGATGAGCGTTTATCCTGAAGTATACTGGACATGAGCAATAAGAATAAAGGAAGATAGCTGGGTGCAGTGGTTCACGCCTGTACTCCTAACTACTCAGGAGTCTGAGATGGGAGGCTCATGGTTTAAAGTCATCCTGGGCACTTCAAAAGCCTGTGAGTCTTTTATCTCCAATGAACCACCAGAAAAGCAGAAGTCGTGCTGTGGCTCAAGAAGTAGGGTGGTAGCCTTGAGCTGGAGAGCTCAGGGACAGTACCCAGGCCCAGAGTTCCAGTACCACAAATGACTCGTATGTGATTTCCCCCACCTGGAATTGTTCCCAACAGATCTGCACAGAACAGACACACTCTCTTGGTCATTCAGGTTTCAGTGAAGCCATCATCTCCCCCCAGAAAGTCCTTTCCTGACAACCCCTACCTCAGATACAGTATCCCTGCATATCCCACATGCCCATGGGATTGTGCTGGGTACTAAGTTCCAAGGATGGACCCACACAAAACCTTGAAGTAACGTAGAATACTGTGTGCAGTGCATTGATTAGTATCTGCACTGTTTTTTCTTCCTTTTCCTTTACATCCTTATCATCTGTCCTCCTCCCTGGAAGAGTCTGCTGCTGCTTGTGGTCAGTCTTATTCATTGCATTCTCCAGTGTCTTCAAGAGTGCCTAGAACATGGCAGGAGTTCAGAATAATGGTTGGAAAGGTGTAAGGATGGATAGTTTAATGAGTGAAGCTGAAAATATTACAAGAAGAGAGGAAGTGGAAGAGAAGAATATAGAAAGGAGATGTGAGAGAAGTCCTGGGGGAAAGCAGAAAAAAATTATTAGAACAAAAAAAATTATTAGAAAAAAATTCTAAGGAGGAAAAATAAGGAAGGGAGGGAGAGAAGGGAGTACTGAGAGGTAAGGAAGGGAAAGGGGGAAGAAAAGAGGGAGGGAGAAGAGAAGGGGGAGAGGGGGAGAGAGAGAGAAGGAAGAGAGGGAGGGAGGGAGGGAAGGAAGGAAAGAAGAAAGAAGGAAGGAGAAGGAAGAAAAGAGAAGGGAGGGAGGGAAAGAGGGAGGGGAAGAAAGAAAATGAAAAGGAATGAAAGAAAGAAGAGGAAGAGGAGGTGAAAGAGGAGGAGGAGGAGGAGGAAGGAAGGAAGGGAGGGGAGCAAAAAGAGAAGGAAGAAAGGGAGTGAGGAGGAAGGGAGGGAGGGAGGGAGGGAAGGGAGAAGGAGGGAAGAAGAGAGGGGAAGGAAGGTAGCAAGCAAGCAAAACATTTCAGGGTTGAATTGTACCAGGAGCCAAAGGGTTAAGGTCTGCAGCGGCTGTGCTCGTAAGGGTCTGACCAGCAGAACTGTGAGCAAGGAGAGTCCAGAGTCTGATTTGCATTCCTTTATCCATCAAAACCTGACCGGGAGGCACTGAGTTGGAAATGGCTTCCCACTTTGTATTCTTCCTCTGTGCTGGAAACTATTAGGACCAATAGCTCAGAAGTAGCCCTGGAGGAATAGAAAGGTCAAAAGACAATCTGTTGCTTGTAAATAAATAATAATAAATTACCATGTTTGAATATACTCAGGCTCTCTGGGAGATTTGCTGTGCCATGCTGGATTAGGGCTCTTGGTGACAGTCTGTAAACTCCAGGACTCCTGTCCTGACCGCTTGTCTCTACATGCCTCCCATTTCAATGCTGGTAAGCGATAGCCTACACTCCAGCTCCATCTTTTCTCTTTCTCCTTCCACAGCTACTACTGAAATCCTCATTCCTAACTTTGCTTCTGAAGAGTTATCACTCTCCTGTGCATTCCAGGAGAGTTTGTCGACTGACTCTTTCTGTTCCTTAATTTGTTCTTCAGCTCTGTTCATTTCTATGGCCCCAGGAACAATATATTTGTCATCAAAATGGTATGGGGTGTGTGTGTGTGTGTGTGTGTGTGTCCCAAATCTCCAAAGAGTTCAAATTTCCTATTCCTGTTTCATGTTCCTAATGTCTCTTTTTTTCAGAGTTTTGGTTTTCTTCATTCATTGGTGTTAAGTTCTTTCTGATGCCTTATTTCTACTTCTTGAGCCATCCAGTCTTCAGAGACACATGCATTTATACTGAAGGCCTTACCTCACCCTTCTTGGCCCAACCTTTTTATGTATATAAAGATGGAATGTGAAGGATTGACTCCCAGGCAAAACCCCACCTATTCGAGGACATGCTGTCTTGCGGACAGGGCAATCTGACCTAAGCCTGCCCATCAATATTGAGCCTTACCAAAAGTTCCCACCTGCCCCAGGCCTAAAAGCCTTCCCCATAACCTCTGTCTCCTTTGCTCAGATCCCATAAAAGCCCAACTCCAACCCTATCTCCCTGCACAGCCTTCCTCCCCCAGAAATAGGGCTCTCCCCTCACTGTGCCTCAATAAACAGTCCTCTCTTACAAAGATCGAGTCCAAACTGTACCTTTCTGACACACATACATACACACTTGGTAAAGTTTCATGTTTGGGATTCTGTGTCACCCGTTTGCAGAATGAATTTCCTTAAAATTCTGTAGCAAGGGCTATGCCCATTTTAAACTTGGATAGAAATTGTTCCAAGTGCCCTTTCAATGTTATCAATTTGCACTGCCAATCTCAGTGCCAATTACCCTAGAAAAGCTGTATACCTGAGCTATTACCAAACATTTCAACGCTTACCACAAAAAAAAAGGTACAGAGGGGGAAAAATGACATTGTTCTTTCACTTTGCAATATTTTAGTTAGGAAGAAGATTGGATATCTTTGCCTAGACATATGGTAGCATTTCTTAGCATAGTTTGAAAGAGTGGGCTTGACTTAAATATTTATCATCCAAAGATAATCTGTTTAGCCATTTGGAGAATACTCAGGTTACAGAAAACAATTAACATGATTAAGTCATACCAAGAATTCAATGCAGTGGGTCAATGATAATTTTTAAAATGCAAATTAAAACAACGAATGATGAGCCATGATCTTTGGCCTCATACAGCTGGCAAACATTGTTTTCTAATTGAATAGTTTACCACACTTGGCAAAGCCTTGTTTCTATGCTGCTAACATTTGCTCCAAAATTCAAATACAAGGGATGGCCTTGATTATATGTCTTCATGCCCAATCTCTTGCCCCCACCCTCCACCTGCCTTTCCTGAAGACAGGGTCTCATCTTGAATCTCAGGCTAGCCTTGATCTAAGGATCTTCCTGCCTCAGCCTTCGACCTCCGTTGACATTTTGTCAAGATTACAAAGAGAGATCCTGCAACTCCAGTTTTAAAAGCCCAGTAGGTCCAGATACACAAAACTCATCTAACTGCTAAAGCCTTCTGCTTCCAAGAGCTGAGCTTGTTACCCAGGGGTCCTCCTCTTAGTCCTCAAGTTGTAGTCCTGATATGAATGGGTGAGACTTGCTAGCTAACCCTCTACTCAAGGACACTACGTCCTTTCACTTGTACATTTCCCTCCCATTAGAAACTCTATTAACTGGTGGAAATGACACAAGAGAGCGAAGACAGAATCAAGAACAGAAATAGGGGCTGGGAGTGTGGCTAGGGGTAGAGGGCTCGTCTAGCAAGCATGATGCCCTGGGTTCGATTCCTCAGTCCCACATACACAGAAAAAAAGCCAGAAGTGGTGCTGTGGCTCAAGTGGTAGAGCACTATCTTTAAGATAGCTCATGGACAGCGTCCAGGCCCTGAGTTCAAGCCTCAGGACTGACAAAAAAAAAAGTAGAACAGAAATAGTGCTACTTATAGAGCAGAGCATAGTTGGTTCCCTTTACAGATTTTGACTTCAAGACTGCCATAATCCAGACCAATCCCAACTTGTTTCCAGGTTAACATCAGTGGAGGGAAATAAAAGAGACCGCCTGATTTCTACCAAGAGAAAAAAATAAACTAACGCTGACCTTTGGTGTGCTTGTGAGCAGATAGGTCCCAGAGAAGAAAGAAAGAGAGATGGAAGGAGGAAATTACAGACAGAGGGAGGGGCCTGTGGCAGAGGCCTTCTGGGAAAACAGCCAAGCCCCACCCAGAAGTGTCATGTCCTTCTCACAGGAATGAAGATTGACCTCTGCTTTCCTCTAAGGACCAAAGCAAGGGAGAAAATAAGACTATGCTCCCTTATCATCTGCCCCTCATTTCCAGACTGTAGACACACACACACACACACACACACACACACACACACACACACTATAAGTTTCACAATCATTAGATCTCAGTGCGCTAAGTAGCTAGAATTGTAGGTATGAGCAAACAGTGCTGGATCATCAACATTTGAAATGCCAGGAAACCAGGTGTGAATCTCCCAGTAGGTTCTCTTCCTTACTCCACTCCTGTGTTTATTTTTTTTAATGGCACCTGCTCACCTCTGAGGAAAACTCAGGATTATCTGGACGTCCCCATACATCTACACCCACTTGCTGCTGGTTCTGGGTACCAAAGTCTGCCTTTGAAAAATAAAAGTATGTACTACCTGCCTGTTCATGGGGGAATTCATCATGCTGATAAAACACTTGCATTCTTAGCACAGCTGTGGTGCCTTCGGGAAGCCTGACCACAAAATGAGTTGATTTTAACTGCATCTTGCAAGGGAATGCACCTATTTTTAGCAATTATCTTTGGAGTTGCTGAAATAAAAGCCACCCGCAAATTAATGATTCTCACCAAGGTATTGGCTTCTTTATATGCAGACCTGAACTGCCCAAGATTAAAGAGAAGCCAGGCAGATAGTATTAAAGGGAGAGTGGTTTTATCCAAGAAGAGAGCACAGAGATGAAATGGTAGAGGCTAATGGAAAAGAGCTGTGGATGTAGAGTCAGGAAACCAGGGGGCTTGAACTCAGGGCCTGGACACTGTTGCTTTGTTTCTTCTCTCAAGGCTGGCACAGCACCACTTGAGCCACAGCTCCACTTTCAGATTTTTGCAGGTTACTGGGAGATCAGAGTATCATGGACTTGCCTGTGAAGAGCTGACTTCTAACTGTGATCCTCAGATCTCAGCCTCCTGAGTAGCTAGGATTATAGACATGAGCCACTGGCACCTGGCTTACCATAGTCATTTTTTAAGAGAAGAAATTATATCATGAACAGCTCAGTTAACTTCAGTTAAAAACCCTGCCCCCACCCCATGTGTATGAGCAAGGAAATTGACCTATCCTTCATAAGAACCTGTTTTCATGGGTATTCCTGCTTAGTAAACAAGCCATCCTTACCCGAAGCTAGGTTAGTCTAGGGCAAGGAACAAAAAGATAACTAAACTCTTTTGGACAAGAAATGAACAGGAATTTAATGTTAAATCAGCTAATGGGAAGGGGGGAATCCAAAAGAGACAGAAAGACATTTCAAGTAGGATAGGAAAAGGAAGCAATAAAATCAAAGATAGCCAAGAAGGTAGGAATGGAGAGATGACTACAGAATGGAGCAGCAAAAGGCACCTACACAATTCCCTCCTATCCCTGATCCTTCTAGAACCTAGAAGACACTGTGCTTGTTAGCTGCGGTCCCTGAGCTAGCTCCCTGCCAATAATTGTTTGCTTAACATCAGTAAGTAAACTATTTGTTTAAGCTGTATTATAAGGTGCAAAGCGTGGCTGTGATAGCACAGGACCTGGTTTGTTCTGGATCTCTTTTCTTGCTTCTAACATTAAATCTCCATCCAGAAAACTTAAGTTCACCACTACATATGGGCATGTGTCCCCCCCCCCACCCCCCACCCCCAACCAGGGCATTATATGAGTCACCTGTGCCCTCTGCTGGCTGATAAACGCAGTGACCCTGCCTCACCTGCTGTACCTCCGTTGATCAGGTGTCAGCTGGCTCCCTCCTCCTTCTACAGCTCCTTCTGGTTCTAGTAACATTAAAGACCCCATTACTGCTTCACCCTTCCCTTCCTGACCTGCCCACACTTCCACAAATACATGATACCATGCCTTGCCTCCTGGGGCACACGTATACAAGGCTTACAGCAACATCCCTGAATAACAAGGTAAGCCCCGTATGCTGAAGGTCTGACAAAGACTCAGGTGGTTAACATCTGGAGTACAAAAAAAATAAATAAACAAACTGGCTATGGAAATAGTCAATGTGCTATGTCTGTGGCTCTGAATCTTAAATCAAGTCTTTGTTCCAATGAGATATCCCTGGCATCTCACATCTGTCCATCTTCCACTCGTGTGGGTGGCGCAGCCTTCAGTTGAATTGGGCCATAAATCAAGGAAACTGAAATAAATCTTTGTGGATTTCATCCCGGTGGAATAGGATTGGAAGGAATCTGAGGTTACACTAAACTTCTAGGGATATTCTTTTTACTTTACATATAAAGAGAGGTAGGTGTTTACCAGAGACTCCCTGCTGAAGCCCACACAGAATTTGGAGCACTCTTTGTTCCTTCCCCTCTGCCCCTCACATTCTGAGTCAAACACTTGCACTGTGAACCAGTAGTACAAAGTAAAAATGGTAAAGCCTAAACGCTGTGATTTTAGTAGACTCTTTTTGTTAGTAGAAGATTTCAAATACTGGATAATGAATTAAGTAGAGAATTAAGAATCTCACCAAGCACCAACGGCTCACATTGGTAATCCTACCTACTCAGGAGGCTAAGACCTGAGGACTAGGGTTCAAAGCCAGCCTGGGCAGTCAAGTCCATAAGACCCTTCTCTCCAGTTAACCAACAAAATGCTGGAAGTGAGTGGAACTGTGGCTCAAGTGGCAGAGCACCTGCCCTGAGCAAAAAAAAAAAAAAAAGCTCAAGAACCATGTCTAGATGCTGAGTCCAAGTCCCAGTTGAGGAGGAGGAGGAGAAGGAGGAGGAGAAGGAGGAGGAGGAGGAGGAGGAGGAGGAGGAGGAGGAGGAGGAGGAGGAGGAGGGGGTTCATTCAAGGAGAATATCAATGGCCCCTGTCCCCTCTCCCCTCTGGAAGTGTGCTGTGCTACCCAGTAACCCACTTCCTGTTTGTTTTCAAGCTTATGACTCTCTGAGCCAGGTTTGTGGCGCATTGGATTCTGTTCTTTAGATGGAGAATTCTAGAAGGCTCTTCCATGTATTCAGATAGGCATCTCCAGAGGGTGCTTCAATGGAGTATGTTCAACCCCTGCAGTTTCCCATACGGCCAGAGTGAAGGAAAACTAGTATCCTCACTGTGTGGTTTGAATATGAAGTGTATACACGCACACACACACATACACACACACACACACACACACACACACACACAGAGGCTCATGCATGTTACGGACTTGGTCTCCAACTAATGGATCTAATCCTTGACAGGTGATTGCATGATGAGGGCTCTGACTTTTAATCAAGCATTCAAAGGGTTTTCACACTGAATGTTGAATTTCTTTTTTTTTTTTTTTTTTGCCAGTCCTCGGCTTGAGCTCAGGGCCTGAGCACTGTCCTTGGACTTTCTCAAGGCTAGAGCTCTACCACTTGAGCCTCAGCACTACTCCTGGCTTTTTTCTATGTATGTGGTACCAAGGAATCGAACCCGGGTCTTCATGCATGCTAGGCAAGCACTTTAACCACTAGGCCAAACTCCAGGCCCTGAATGTTGAATTTCTATCTCAATAAAGAAAGGTCCTTTCTCATCTTCCCCTCCCCTGTGTCATTGTGAAAGACACATTAAGTACAAATGTTCCATTGAGGGTGAGTGTAAGGTAGACAGTTCCAACCTGAAGCAAAAAAAAAAAAAGCAAACATGACAGCGGCCCCCCTGCCCCAGACCCACCATTGAGCAGTGAGCTTGTGAAGGGGTCAAGAAAATTGCACTGTCTGCCTGGTTTTCTGGCTGGAAATGTTCAACTCCTACTGGTCACTGCATGGAATACACAAGAGTGCTCATTTGTTATTCCAGAATCTGAAGGCTATTTTCATGTTATGTGTCATTCATTTGTGGAACAATCTGATGTTACAGTTAGCGCAAAGCTTTTACGTTAAATGATCTGCTGCTGCTACAAGAGGCAGTGACAAGGGAGGGAGATGTCACTTCTCATCAATCTTACCACTATCCCCAATCCAGGGACCTGTGGAGCCTCATGATTGGCCAATATCACCACAATGAAGTGTGACAGAGAATGGAACACTGAGCTGATAGTAGAATGAAGAAAAAAGGGGTGTGTAGCAAGTGAGTATTGCAAGAATGCATGGGAGGAAATAAAGGATAAATATATCAGGAGTTTGGGTAGACAGAGGTAACTGGGGAGCACCTAGAGATTGAAAACAAAGGACCAAATCTTCAGACTTAGATCCATGATGGTTCTAAGCTTCCTTACAATATGTTACTAATACTATTCAGATCTACAGGTTAGGGCTGGGCATGGTAGCCCACGCCTGTAATCCCAGCTATTGGGGAAGCACAGATCTGTGGACGATTACAATTCCACGTAAGTGTGGTTAACTCAGGTTTCCCTCTGTAATCAGGATGCATAGCTTAGCCCTGCTATGATTTTAATTCCGCAGCTGAGCCTTGCTTCTCACACCTGGATAATATCCACAGGCCCCTGCTTGTCTAAATAACCCTACCAGAACCAAAAGGTGATCCTTAGAGGGCAAGGACATAATTAACCATTTCCAGGAAGTAGGATTTGGTGGGCCTTTTGTGGTGTCTCCTGCAATAACCACGTGCCTGGTATATGGCAGACAAAAAGGGAATGGGGCTGAGCAGAATTGCTCCGTAAGATGTGTTCAGTATCTCCTGGAAAACAAAATGAAGGGACAACTCAACATACGAAGTATCCAGGAAAACGCATAACTAAAATTGTGAATGAATTATTTTATCATCAAATAAGGAACAAGGAAAGAACTCAAGTAACTTGAAGTGTCATTGTCTTAGTTAGTCCCTGTTTGAAAGCTAGCATTGCTTCTTGAAGCCATCCACAAATAGATTGTACATCTTAGGATTAAGTCTCAATATTTCTGGAATTCAGCAATTTGACTAAAACTTTCATGTGAGGGAAAATAATCTCTACCTAAGAACAGCCAAGGAAGTTTTGGAAGAGAGCAATGATAATAAGGCATCCCATATCACAACATGTGATTAAAAATCCAAAAAGAAAACAATATGGTACAAGAGTAGGCCAGTAAATGAGTGAAACGCCATTGGAGAGTCTAGAAATGGACACATCAAACTTAAGTCACCGATGAAAATAGAATTTCTCATTGGTAAAGGTGAAGGGCAATTACCCAATTAAAGTGATTGGGTTGCAATTGTCTATTCATTCAGGAAAAAGTTAAGTTAAATTCCAATCTTCTACCAGACACAAAAATCAATTGAAATGTAATTGAAATCTAAATAGAAAAAAAAAACTCTAAATGTACCATAGCACATTTATCTATCACAGCCCTAAAAGGTACCTATTTGGTCACCATTTTGAGGATGTAGACACTGAGTCTCAGAGTGGACAAGAAGCTTGCCTGAGGTCACACAAGGTCACCTACTAGGAGTTTGTTAGAGAGCAGAGGCACTTTTCCCCAGGTTGTCTCCATTAGGGGAATTTCACCATTCTTTTCTTCTCACTCAACTCCCTTAACAACTCTTGGAAAATGATCACCACTTCCAGCCCAGAGCAGAAATCATCAATTCAGTCCTCCTTAGTGAAGGCCAACCATTCTTGGAAGAATGTGTCATGAAGATGACTACGGAAATTGGAAGAGGATCAGAATGAGCCAATCCAGAGCATGGCCTGGAATCATGGGAGAGATTGTCGTTAGTGGGGTTGGAGGCATGGCTCAGTTGGTAGAATGCCAGCTAGTGAACAAAAGTATCCTAAACCAAGTCTGAGTCCATATCTCAGATAAGAAAGAAAAAAAGATTTTGCTCTATTGCAAATCTCTGCTAGGAGAGCCCAAGGTTTCTACTGATTATGACAAATGAGGGAAAGCATTGAGCCTCTGCTCCTTTGAGTCTGGCTTACTTCACTTAATAAGATTTTTTTCTAAGTCTTTCCATTTCCTTACAAATGGGGTGATGTCATTCTTTCTGACAGCAGCATAGAATTCCATTGTGTACAAATACCACATCTTGTTGATCCACTCATCAACTGAGGGACATCTAGGTTGGTTCCATATCTTTGCTATGGTGAATAGTGCTGCAATGAACAGGGTTGTGCTAGTGGATTTAGTATGTCCTTGTTTCTGGACAACTGGGTAAATGCCTAGTAGTGGAATTGCTGGGTCATAGGGGAGCTCTATGTTTAGTCTTTTGAGGAACTGCCATACAAAAGAGATGGTTGTAAGTTAAACCGAGCAAATGCCTCCTAGAAAGCCAGTAGGCTTGCCTATAAGAATTAACAAAGAAACAAAAGCCATATAGTGAGTGATTGCTGTCCTTAACGTACTATGTTATCTCTCATCTCTTTTGCTGTCCCTCGGTTATCTCATATTGTTACAGTATTTTACCTTGCTGTCTGATATATTGGTTATTTGAAATAGGATAGGGAAGGGGGGAAAACAAGATGGAAGAGGTGGGGGGAGGGAAATGGGGCTCAAAACGTGAGAAAGGGTATCAATGTTTGTGAAGTAATGCGCCTTCTATCTGGTGAATATAATGTAACCCTTCTATTAATTACAATAAAAAATATGAAAAAATATATATATGAAAAATAAAGGATTTCCTCTAGGGAATTGGAAATGCCTCCTGTCCAAGTCCCCAGAACTGAGGAGGAAAGAAACACAAGATAAAGTACTTGTATTCAGGAATAGATTAAGGGCTTCATTACAATGTTATAAAGAACAAAGGATCTATGTCTTCTTGATGATGCTATAACAAAGTACATGAGGCCAGACACTGTTTTTAAAACATCGGGTTAGTTCACAGTCTGAGAGGCTGAAAGTCCATGGTCCTCAAGCCCCATCTGTTTGAAGGGTCCCCTCTGACTTTATTACAAGCTGGTGATGGCATCAAGGTAAAGAAAAAAAGGACAAGGTCTCTCTCTCCCTCCCGTCCTGTCTCACATGCTGAGACAGAAAGCAAGGATGAGCCAGGAGCCAGGCTTCCTCTTCTTACAACAACTGGTGTGTGCAGGGACTAACTTACTCAACAAGACTTGTCTTCATCTTTTCCAAGGGCAATTATCTTCTATGACCTAATTGCCCTTCACTAGGCCCCGCCTCTTGAAAGTTCCACTACCCCTGAAAACATCACCCTGGACTCATGCTTCCCACATGTGAACATTTAGGAAACCTAGCCCTAAGCTTCAGTTGTACACAAATGAGTCTCCCTCACACTAACCTCTGCTCCTCCCCTCTCCACTTTAGTCCCCTCTACGTCTTTCTACCCTCACATCTCCTGCACATGCTCTAAGTCTAAGCCACCCACCAACGGGTAGATCCTCTGACGGCTCCCAGTCCCTTCTAAATGACCTCTTCCTGTAGTTTTCTTCCCAGATCGGATGACCTCCACTCTCATGTCTCTCTATCCTACACACAGTCCCCCCCCCATACACACACACACACACACACACACACACACACACACACACACAAAGTTAGACTTAATAGGTAATGGATATTCATTGAAAAGGAGGGCTTCTTCTCTACTGGATGTGTAGGCTACCATAGAATTCCATACCAATGGATTTCTGACCTGAGACCTCTAAAGATGATGGGAATCCATGACCCTTCAAATGATTCTGGTTGAGTGGACAGAAATTTACATAGCTGTGTCATTCTGCCTAGTAATCTCTATGTTTGTAACCAACTCACAAAGCCATCGCTGTCATGCAGTGTTTCAGATGCTGCTTCTAGATACACTTTCTGGCTTCAGAGCCTTTGCCCAGGCTCCTTCCTAAAATTAATAATCGCTTCCACTTCTGCCTCTGCTCAGGATACCCTTTTCCATTATACCCAGACCAAGACACAAAGACTGGGTTCATATTCTTCCCATTAACATGCAACTCACACCCCCTCCACTTTTTTCCCTCATCCCGTCTCCTCCCACCCCTCGCATTATCTCTTCTCTTCTTTTTTTTAAATTATTTTTTATTGTGATTAATAGAAGGGAATCTCTTCTCTTCTTTCTCTTTCAAAAACATGTACACACAGCCCGGTGCAGTATTTCACGCCTATAATCCTAGTTACCCTGGAGGTGGAAATTAGGAAAATCTCAGTTGGAGGGCAACCCATGCAAAAAGTGAAAAACCAACCAATAAGCTAGGTACAGTGTCTTATACTTGTCACCCATGCTATGTAGGAGAGGTAAATAGGGGAATGACTGTATAAGCTAGTATAAAGGAAAATGCAAGACTTTATCCAATAAACAACAAAAGCAAAAAAGAAAAGAACAAAGGTCTGGAAACATGGCTCGAGTAACAGATAAGCAGTAGGAGGCCTTTGTTCAAACAAACACAAAATAAATAAATAAATAGACAGATAGATAAATAAATATTGTGTACAGAGATTTACAATAGGACAAAACCTAGATACATAAGGCCATATAGAACGAGCTAAATGAAAGGACCTCCAGGATATGGAAATAAAAGCCATATAATGAGTGATTGCTGTCCTTAATGTACTATATTATCTCTTATCTCTTTTGCTGTCCCTTGGTTATCTCATATTGTTACAGTATTTCACCTTGTTATCTGATATATTGTATATATGCTTGATTGGTTATTTGAAATTGGATAGGGAAGGGGGGAAAACAACATGAGCGGCGGAGGGGTGGAGGGAGGGAAATGGGGACCATGTCATGAGAAAAGGTATCAATGTATGTGAAGTAATGCACCTTCTATCTGGTGAATATAATGTAACCCTTCTATTAATTACAATAAAAAATATGAAAAATAAATAAATAAAACTAAATATTGTGCACAAAGAAATTTCACTATTTTCCCATGAATAAAAAATAAATACAAAGCATAATTATTCTAATTCAATAGTGTACATATTTAACTTACTAGCACAAATAACAGGAGCTAAAACTCCACACAAGTCTTGTTGCTACCAATTGACAAAAGGACCAAATTCATTTCCTAAAATTTAGATTGGCAAATTTTAGCCCAGGGTAGCAAAAATACTAATTTGAAATAAATAACAGCTATTCTATAAAACAAAAGTCAAGATCTATGCAATTTGATATGGACAATGTATAATCAATCATCAAATTTTATTTCAGATTTAAAGTGGAGAAGAATGTACCCATGTAAAAATAAATTCAGAAGAGCTAATGTTTTTTGTTTTTTGGGTTTTTTTTCAGAAATGATCCAACTGTGCTATGCAGAAAATTGATCAAGAAATTAAATTGGTTTAATGGAATTCACTCCAGAGAACATTTTTCTGTATGGAAAATCTACCCGAATTGATATAACTCTAATTAAAAGTCTTGAATTCAGAATGTTCTCAGAGTCATTACAGAGGCAGTTGTCCTCAAGATCAGAACGAGGTCAAAATGATTAAGGTCAAAATGCCTGTGATATGGCCAAAGGTTTAAGTAAGGTACCACGTTGGGTCAAGTCAGTTTTCCTCATAGCAATGCCTTTTCTCTTCTCAAGAGAAGTGGGGGAAAGGGTGTGTGGGTCTCATAGGCACCCAGGAAATCAGCAAGAACAGATAACAATGGGAGAGCATTTTTGGCAGGGCCTGAGGCTTGAACTCAGGGTGAGCCTGAGTGCTGTCCCTTAGCTTCTTTGCTCAAAGCTGGTGCTTCACCACTTCTGGCTATTTGCTGGTTAACTGAAGAATCTCACAGACTTTCCTACCATGGCTGGTTTTGAACATCCCAATCCTCAGATCTCAGATTCCTGAATAGCTAGGCGTGAACCACCAGCTCATGGCAGAACATGGGTAAATATATTTTTAAATAGCAATAACCACCAAATCTACTCATGAGGATACTGGGACAATCAGATGGAACACAGTACATTTTGTTCTGGAGATAGCAAGTGCATAGCCAATAATAGTTCTATTGTATTACCAGGAAGAGAAGAATTTGGAAAAACTTGACCTGTTAGCTGTAAAACCAGGTTAACCTTGGAGGACCTTCGTAGACTTCTCTTCCAGAATCAGCTTCAAATCAGGTCCTACCCCACTTCACAATGCACACCCTGGCGTGCGCACACACACACACACACACACACACACACACACCATCACAAAGAGGGCTACAAAATTCTGCTACTTGTGTCTCTGCTCTGACCTCTCTCATCCTTACCAGGAAAATATCTATGTGCCCTTTGCAACCCACTCTAATGTCATTGTCATTTTCTCTACAAATTTTCTATTGGCTCTCCAGGGTAGCTGGCATGGCCTCTTGTGCATATTTTATCACCTAGTGTTATAAAAGTTTGTTCCTATTTCTCTGATTAAACTGAGAGTTCCTGGAATACCTTTCTTGCCTCTGAGTTCTAAGCACCCAGCAGACATCTGGTCAGTGTTCAGAGGGGCAGATTTACCAATGATAACCAACTTGAGCCAAATCTTCTCTCTCAAAAGATTCCTTAGTGCATTCTCCTCTACTTTGAAAAGAAAATTGGATTGTACTTCCTTTACCTAAAGCACTTCTGGTGGGCAAAGACGCTCTGATGAAATACCAGTTTAATCCCAAGGGGGAACATTTCACCTGCAAAAGATTGTAACTATTGGGTTCCTAGAAGTTTCCCTAATCAACCAAAATTGAATTGCTAACTCAGTCAAGAAGCTTCAGGGACTGTCCCTCTCAACAGCAACAGAAGCTCTGGGGAGTCATACCATATTACCTTCTAGAATGTTTTGATGTCAGAAGATATATCCAATTCCAGTTCATCCTTATGGCAGGATAGCTTACTAAGATTTTAACGTGTGGGAGAATTACAAGGATAACTACATTTGTGCTTTGGAATCTGAGCTTTTTCTTTCTTGGGACCTAAGAACGTAGCCTGGCTT
The DNA here is from genome assembly GCF_031878675.1 of Megascapheus bottae. Taxonomy (NCBI): domain Eukaryota; kingdom Metazoa; phylum Chordata; class Mammalia; order Rodentia; family Geomyidae; genus Megascapheus; species Megascapheus bottae. The sequence goes on along the minus strand of NC_143533.1, from coordinate 2,696,908 downwards.
TAGCTTTCTTTTTCTTTAAAGTGTCTGCACAGCAGAAAATCCAAGTTCCTAAAAGATAACATCTCTCATTGGTTATTTTTTATATATATAAAAACAAGATACCCCATAGGCAGGTACTGGTGGTTCGCGCATGTCATCTTAGCTACACAGGAACCTGAGATCTGAGGATGGAGGTTAAAAGTCAGCCTAGCCAAGAGAACAGCATGAGATTCTTCTCTCCAACGCACCACCAAAAAAACCCCAGAGGTGGAGCTATGGCTCGAGTAGTAGAGTGCTAGCCTTGAACAAAAGCTCAGGGATACCACTGAGGCCCTGAATTCAAGCCTTTGGATCAGTAAAAAATAAAATACAATTTAACAAACAAACAAACAACAACAACAAAAGGATAGCCCAAGAAGGTCACTGGAGACTTCAGAAGAAGGATGTGAGATTGGTAGGTGTCCAAAGGTGCTCAACAGAGGAGGGGTCAAAAACATTCCAACACAAAAGGAAAGAGAGGAAATGTTCAGAAGCTAAGGTTGTTATCCCACATTCCTATGGCGCTTGAACAATTTGGCAGGATTTGAGGAAAATGACTCTGTTGTAGCCAAAGAGGCTGAGCCTTCAGCTCACCCAGCCCCAGTGAAGATGTTCATACCAGGCATCAAATGGCAATCAGATTTCCCAAGCTCCAGGTACCACCTCGTGAATTGATTACTATTGACATTATTCTGTGAAGAGTAGACGGGATCTCTCTCTCTGTAACATAACCACCCAAAACTCCATCTTTCCAAGGTTAGAATGACCTCAATACAGATTATAGTGAGTTGTCCACTTAGCTAGGCGAGTCCAATGTGGAATTTAAGAAAACCAAGTCGAAACGGATGGAATGTCCCGTGTTCTCTGCATGGTGGCTGTGTAACCTATGTCCTCAGAAGGTACTGACTGAAGAATAGGAAGATACAAGGAACTTGAGCACCTACAATGGAGGGACCAGCAGTGTGCTACACTAGCCAGTTCCTCTACCATTTCCTCCTAGCCCAGAAGCACTGGGGTCAGCATCAACCTCACTCAATTACATTACAACTGGATCAGGATCAAAGCCATCCCATTTAACATTCAGCCTTGAGACATATTGAAGTCAATACACGGAAGTCAATACGCTCAAGTCAATGGTGGCTACTAGTATTTCACGTTCCAAAAATCCCAGTGACTTTAGCAAATCAAAGTCATTTACCAAGATAATAAGCATGTACCTGATATAGGCTGGGCACGGTTCAATCACTGATGACGCATTGGGAGGGATCAGTTATTTTTGAGTGCTACATTCTCCTATTGCCTTCTTGCGTGGGGCTACAGTCTGGACCTAACACCTTGCTCCTTGAGAATTGTGCATCACTCTGGGTTTGCAATAAGGAGCCCCCAAAAAAGAGGGTGAGTTGTTGTTCCAGCTGTTTTTAACAGAGAACATACTGGAAATGAACTGGGAACTTCATAGAAAATGGACTCTTTTTTTGGTGATGGTTATGGGGCTTGAACTCAGGGCCTGGGCACTGTCACTGAGCTTTTTTCCCACAAGGCTAATGTTCTACCACTTGAGTCACAGATTCCCTTTCAGCCTTTGGGTGATTAGATGGAGACAATAATCTCTCAGAACGTTTCCTGCCCAGGCTGGCTTGGAACGGCGATCCTCAGATCTCATCCTCCTGAGTATCTAGGATTACAAGCATCAGTCACTAGCATTCAGCTTTAGGAAGGAAATGTTTACATGGGTCTGATAGTTTAGTATTGTAACAAGCCTTCTGGGTGGTTCTGAAGCATTCCAGAATCTGAGGTATATTCCTTCTTTCTCTAGCTTCTCCAGAGAATGATGGATTCTGTCAAAGGCTTTCCCTACATCTATTGAAATGATCATGTGACTCTTATCTTTGGTTCTGTTAACATGCTATATCACACTTATTGAGCTGCATCCCTGGCTGTTTGTATTTGATTTTTGTTCTTAGATTAGTTGTTGAATTCAGTTAGCAACTATTTGGGGGTGGGGTGTCAGTCATGGGGCTTGAACCCTGGGCCTGGGTGCTATCCCTGAGCTCTTCAGCTCAAGGCTAAGTGCTCAACCACTTTGAACCACAGAATCCCTTCCAGTTTTCTGGTGGTTAACTGGAGATAAGAGCCTCGTGGACTTTCATGCCAGGCTGGATTTGAACCTCATGCTCAGAGCTCAGCCTCCTGAGTAGCAAGGATTACAGGCGTGAGGCACTGGTACCCAGCTTAGCAAGTGTTTTATTGAGCTTTGTGTCATTGTTCATCAAGGAGATTAGTCTATAGTTACCTTTTACTTGTTGAGTCCCTGTCTGGTTTGGGGACAATGGTAATGGATGCTGGAAGAGTTTGAGATATATTGGTGTTTCTTCTTTAAAGGTCTTCTAGAATCCAGCTGTGACTGCATTAGGGCCTGGACTTTTCTTTGAGGAAGAACTACTGCTCTCATAATGTCAGCCACGCCTCATTCTTCCTCTACCGCTTTCTCATTCACTGCCATTCTGCTGGCCTTTTCATCTCTTGCCTGGACTGATATACTGGCCCATTTAAGTGATGCTCTCTTCACCTGCTCCTGTCCAAGTCCACTGCTGCAGGTTCTGCCCATAAAGAGCTGGGGAGCAGTAACACCGAGTTCTTTTAGAAACTCCATAGAGAAGCAAGATGGGGATGGTGCTGTTGTAAACAGTCTTCTCTTCCACTCTTGACTCTCTAGGAGGGCTACTGAAGGAATGGCTTAACTGGTACAGCATTTGCTTACCAAATGTAACGTCCTAAGCTCAAACTCCAGTACCACAAGAAGAGAAAATAAAGTAAGGTGCTGCTGTGTTGAGGAGAAGGTTCTGTGTATGTCTTTTAAGTCCATTTAGAGAATAGTAAGGACTACACATATCGATTTCCTACTGGTTTTCTGTCAATTTTCTGTTTCTTCTTAAAGGTTGGGGTATTGAAGTCTCTAATTATTATTGTGTTGTGAGCAGTTCTGGGTATATATATTAAAGAGCTTCAATCAAGATTTTAGAGAGCTTGTTTCTTCCTTCCCTTCCTTCTTTCCTTCTTTTCTTTCTTTCTTTCTTTCCTTCTTTCTTCCCTTTGCCAGTCCTAGGGCTTGAACTCAGGATCCGAGCACTGTCCTTGGGAGCTTTCTCAAAGCTATCTCTCTACCACTTGAGCAACAATACCACTTCTGGCTTTTTCTGTGTATGTGGTACCAAGCAATCAAAGCTAGGGCTTCATGCATGCTAGGCAAGCACTCTACCACTAGGCCACACTCCCAGCCCTTTCCATGTTTCTTGCAGTTCTATTCCCAACACATACAAGCCAGGGAAACGAGCTAAATGCTCATCAGTGAATGAATAGATAAGATAATGTGGGATGTGAGACATAATGGAATATGAGTCCGTTTTATGAAAGAGAGCTGAACCTAAAGGACACAGGACACCACCTAAGTAAAATGCACTAATCACACAAAAGAACAAACAGGACATCATCCCCTTTATGTGTGATATCTGACACAGTCAAGCTCATGGGAACCAAGAGTAAAAATGGTGATCATAAGCAGATTGGGAAGGAAATTGACTGTCTTGGTTCTCTGCCACTATAACAAAGATGTGTGATGCTCACTTATAAAGAGAGAGGTTTCCACCTCACAGTTTTGGAGGTGCCTGTCTAAAACTGGCCAACTGACTCTTTTGTTAGGGGGGGTGGTCCTGTAGCAAGGAATCATAGCAAGGAGCATGTGGCAGAGCAAAGCTTCAGACTCCATAGCTCTGGAATATTTTTTTTAAAAAGGAATAGGAAGAAGGGGCTGGGGTCTCATTGTTCCTACAGTTCTCCCACTGAAAGAAGGTAGCCTGTGAGGTACCCCTCTTTTAGATTCTACTTTTTCTCAGTATTGCCACCCTGGAGATGGGCCTTTAATCCACAGGCCTTTATGTGTGCATTCAAGATCAAAACACAACAAACATGATTTCAGTTACCCAAGACAGAAAATTCATAGAGATCTTCCAGATAGATGTGAAACACTGCATCTATGGTTACAGTGCTGTACAGTTTGCTTAAAATTTTGTTACCTTTCTTAAACTATAACCATACAGTACATGAAGACCCATACAGAGGCATGTGTGTACAATGCAAGCAAACTGACTAAAGTATGTTGTGCGCAAGGTAGGATTCCCATGGTGTAACTCTTCTAAATGACTAACCAAGAATTTAACAGAATGAATACAAGGAAGCTAGGGGAAGGAAGGGAGATTAAGGCAAGGGAGGGTAGACAAATGGAAAAAGGAAGGGTGAGTGAATACAATCTTTGCATTCAGGGTCCATTTGTGTAAATGAAACCAGATAAATTGAGATTTGGGTGGAGTAGAGTGAAATGAAGGAGAATGACAAAAAGAATGACAGGGATTCAGGTACACTGTGCTCAATCAAGCTGATCCGATTTAATTGAAATCCCTTTGTACAACTACCTAAAGATAATTAAAGAAAGTAAGTTTGGCTTAGAGTTGGCAGGAAGACTCTCGACCCATGCACAGAATATTTGGCAAGGAGATTGAACCTACCTTATCCTTGGAGGTAAGGTAAGATTTCCCTCAGAAAGTGAGCCATAAACTGAGATTCTAAAGTCTGTAGGGAAGTAAGCCATAAATCATCTTAATTATGAATAATCTAAAGCTCCATGGAAGTGGAGGTATGGCTCAAGTGGGAGAGCCACCAGCAATTTTAAAAAAGAAAAGAAAGCATAAAGCCCGCTAACTGGCCTCAGATATCTACTGTATATTATCTTCTGGGAAAGCTCCTGAAAGATTTTACCAGTATCTCTATTCCACTTGAGGTAGGAAAGTTTGCATGGGTATTTTGTGCTCTCTCTGTGTCTCTGCATTGGGACACTAACAGGACTGAGACTATAGAGCAGGGAATTTTACCTCCAGGGATCAAATTTTTCAGGATGCACACTTCACCAAAGCTTGTCTGAGGCTCCTCCCTCTCCCTGCCCTGCTCTTCAGGCACTGGGAAAAGTTAGTCCTGAATATGATACCAGACTCCAAGGAAAATCAGAGCAGGTCATAGATTTGTGGCCACTAACACAGACATAACAGCAGCAATTCCTCTACAATAGCTGCATGCTGTGGACAGGAAGACTTTTGTATTGTTTTTATTCCTTCCAAGAGCTTGACAACTGTAAGGTCTGCCGAAAGGAAACTCCACGCAGTTCAGGAGAAGAGGGTTTATTGTGTGAGGAAAGAGCAGACTCCTGCCACCCAAGATGGAGTCAGGCAAGCAAGAGATCTTAGGGCGGGAAGTGAGAGATTATATAGCGGGAGGAGTATAGACACAGCAGAAGTGGATGTGATCTCAGAGGATGGGGAAATACCTCAGTGGGGACCTCCCACTGCCCCAGGGCATGCCAGTTGCCAGGGTTACAGGTGCTGGGTGGGGATTTCCAGGGTGCAGGGTGAGAGAGCCAAGGGAAGAAATCATTGCTTCCTGGAAGACCTAACAACAACCTTGGAATGTGACTCTTACACGCTGCTTACATTTTTTAAAAAAATAGGATTTTTTTGGTCAAAAAAGAGTGAAGTCATTTTTCCTGTACTATGACTTACATTTCGTTTTTTGCTTAACTAACCTGTGTTAATTCAGCATGTCAGCTTGTGAGTACAAGGCATCTTCATCAATATCACCCCTTTTATCGTCTTCCCCTTCTCTCCCAACTCACCTATCCCTGAAATTTACCTGGTTCCACTTTCACATATGTGCATTGAACATTATGACTATATGTGCCCTGTCTATTCATCTGACCACACACACACACACACACACACACACACACACACACACACACACACAGAGCAGTACATATAATTTGGATTTTTCATCTTCATTGGATTAATCAGTTATGTTTTTAGCACGTACTTGAGAGAAGCAACATAAAAGGAGGAAGGACTTGGTCTGGCTCCTGGTTTCAGAGATTTGGGGTTCATGCTCAACTGGCTGCATTGCTCTGGGCTTGGGGGGAGTCAGAGCACTCTAGGAAAAGGCTCAAACCCAGGTCGTTGGGCATGCTAGACAAGCACTCTACCACTAGGCCAAACTCCCGGCCCAACTCTGGTGATAATTCTTAAGACATAACAAATAAGATGAAGATGATGTTCAATGGTAGTTTACCTGCTTAGCATTTGAAAGGCCCTGTGTTTGAGCCTCAGCATCAAATAAGGAGAAAGAGGGGAAGGAGGAAGTGGAGGAGGAAGAAGAGGAGAAAGAATTGCTTAAGGTCCAATATGGCAGCCAGGATACCCTATCTCCCTTCTTCTTCTTGTCTCCCCATTCTTTCCAAGAGCTTTCCAAGGATCTATCAAAGGGTCATACTCAGACATAGTTTAAGAGAATAGAAAAATTGAAGATAGTACAAAGGAGCATTATGCTTTTTGCAACATGTAGGTGGGCAATTAGAAACTCCAGGCTTAACCCAATTTAGTGCTGCAGCTTGGTGTTGCTTGGTCCTGAGTCAAATGTTTAAGCATGTATAGGATTTGACATTCAATCCCCAACACCAAGTGAAAGGTGCTGGATGGAAGAATGTATTTTTTTCATCCTGTAAGTTTGAACCTTAAGACATCCTTCTTGGATGGATCTAAGCATTACAAGTTGTAATCTGTAGAGAAGAAAATGTCATGCCAGCTCCAATGCTTCCTGCAGGAGTGAACAACCCTCACAGAGTTATAATAATGCAAGCATTGTGCTTACCTCTGAATTTTGGCAAAGAACAACTTGACCAAAGTTTGAAGGGGGGAAAGTAGCTGTTAATGCTGTTAGCAATATGGAAGTGAGGGCTGCAGCCGTGAGAAAAGGTAAGGGAGCAAGAGAAAGAGGGAGGGGCCAGGAAGGCAGGAGGACGAGGGAGGTAGGGAAGGAAGGAAAAATGAAAGGAAACTTTGATGTCCTCACCTTACAGGATCCAGGGAACTGGGAACAGTGCATAAGCTATGTGGTGTATATAAGCTATGTTGTCAGAAATTACAAAGAAGCCATTTTAGAAGAACTAAAATGTGCCAAGTATTCAAAGGAGAAGGACAGAAAAGAAAAAGGCTCAGGCTCTTAACTAAATCCTCAACCTTCATAAAAAAACAAACAGAAAGGGATAGCAGAATATATATATATATGTATACATACATATATATTAAAATAAATAATAAATGTATCCTTATATATAAAGGTCTATGTAAAAATATTACTGAGAGTATTGGTTTAAACAATAAAAGCAACTAAAAAAACTGGATGGTTAAAAACTAAGCCAAGAGAAAGACTACAGGAGGAAGTGAGAGGCCACTGCTTTATGTCTACAAATGCTCCTTATCCTGCAGATCTATTGCTTTGATTGAATCTTTTTTTAATTTTAATAGATAAAAATGTCTTGGCAAGATCCTTTGATGGTGTTAAAGAAAAAAAGAAATGGATGTGAAAAATGGACCCCAGGAACAGTGGTCCCCCCACCCATCAGTCCTGTAAACATTTACCAAGTAAAGACATTCTCTGAGATGGAACTTCTGCTAAGTCACAGAAGGATAACAAGATGAACTAGATGTGGTTCCTAGTTCCCCAGGAGTCCAAAAGAAAGTAAGAGGGAAAAAAAAGAACCATGAACACACAGATAAGGTAGAATATACACTAAAGATATATTTCCATTAGCAATCTCCATCTCAGAATATGCCACAGCATTCCACTAACCCCGATGACTGCTCAAATAACAAGGATGGAGAGAAATCTAAGTAGACATACTATTAAGTGACCCTAAATCACAGAATCCCTTGATTATTAAATGTTATAGAGAAACTCCCTATAACCATAAAATGAGTTGTTGTGTCGTTTTGCAGATTTTTTTTGCTTGTTTATGTAACTAGCCTTCAACCACTTGAGCCAAGCTTCCAGCCTGACCTTTTGCTGGTGAATTGGAGGTTGAACCTCACAGACTTTTCTGCCTGAATTGGCTCCAGCTACTGTGTGCCCATCTCTGCTTCCTGAGTAGCTGGGATTACAGGTGTGAGTACCTTTAAAGTCAGGAAACTAGGAATTCACTCACTGGTTCCTGCATCCTAAGAAAAGTCCAGCATTTGAAAGATGCTCAGTAGATGAACAAAAGGAGAAAGAGAGAGCAAGATGGTTACCTGGGTGTATAAGTCTTCGTGTGTGTGTGTGTGTGTGTGTGTGTGTGTGTGTGTGTGTGTGTGTGTGTGTGTGTGTGTGTATATGCATGCTTGCCATTTCTGGAGCTTGAACTCGGAGCATCTTACCCTTGACATTTTTGCTTAAGGCTGGTGTTTTATCACTTGAGCCACATCTCCACACCTTAGCTGTTTGATGATTAACCAAAGATAAGAGTCTCATTGACTTTCCTTCTCAGGCTACCTTTGAACTGCAGTCCTCAGATCTCAGCCTCTGGGTAACTAGGATTACAGGTGGGAGATACCAGCACCTGGCTATTCCATTTCATGCTTTCCACATGTCTCTTCATATTTGATGCATATGACTGTCCCTGGATTCTGGGCTCAACTATGACATATCCACGTGATCAGTATATATTAAATGAGAAGGAGATAGGACTCAAGTTGCAGAACGTCTGCCTCGTGAGGATCGGAATTCAACGGATAGATAGATAGATAGATAGACAGACAGACAGACAGACAGACAGACAGACAGACAGACAGATAGATAGATAGATAGATAGATATTATAGACAGATAGATAGATATTATAGACAGACAGCCCAACAGACAAAAACACACAGAGGGACAGATATATGGATACCTAGATATATAGCTAGAGCTTATCTGTGTACCAGGCACTAGGACATAAATTTGGTCCCCTCTGGACTTAATCCTTGTGGGATGAGCAAATAATTACAATCACAAAAACATGACAGATTGTATTTGAGTAATACATAAGAGGTGAGCAAGGCAATATAAGACAGAATAATCGGCCATCTAAATAAGTCCCAGTGTCAGGGCAGGGGTCAGGGGAGGAAAAGTTAGAGAAGAAACTGACGTTTAATCTGGGATCTATAAGAAAAATAGCTGTTAGTCAGGTAAAAGGCGAGATATTGGAGAGATAAGTCTGAGGGAACCAAAGAAAATCATTAAATCATTCAGAGCCTTCCAGATAACATATTAAGGACTGCTGCAGTAATAAATATCAATGGCTTACAACAGCAATCTGTTTCTCCCTCGTGTTAGGTCTTCACACGGGTCTTGTCTTCATGTTTCCTTCACACCTGATGGATCAGCCTTTATCTGGACCAATGGCAAGTCTTATAAATAAATACTCATATATCAGGCTCTTGAAGCTACTGCTTAGAAGTAACACACTCCACTTTGTCCCCTCGTACATTAGTCAAAGCTAGCCCGTGGCTATTTTATGCTCAGTAAGACAGAGTACAGAATCTTCAATACCTGCAGGTCACGTAGCCATGCTCAATACCCATGAAGTAGGATCCTTTTCTTTCTACCAAGTGGGGCATCAAAAATTTTGACCCCCAGAATGGTTTTCTACCTGGGTTTCACCCTGACAATAGGTGGAGACACACTGAAGTGCCTTTTGCATGGGTGACATTCTTTTTATGTTTTTTTTAAGCTCACTCGGTATGGAGAATAGTTTGAGGAGAGTTAAAGCCAGTGAGCATCAAGATCAAAGTGAGGGAAACAGTGGACAGAAATGGAAATGAATGAGTAGAACCGACGTTGGGGAGTTAGATAAAATTCACATGAGATGCAACTTTATAAGAGCTGGTGCTATGTCTGAACATTATCCTCATGAAATTTAGAGATGCTTAGAGGTAGTGGCATACACCTGTAATCCCAGGTACTCCAGAGGTAGAAACAGGAGGATCACGGTCCAAGACTAGGAAGGGCAAAAGCAGACAGGCAAGACCCAACTTTTTTAAATATGGTAAAAGAAGACTATGGGAGCATGATCAAATGGTAGCAGCTTTGTCTAGGAAGTGCTCCACACTGAGTTTAACATCTAGTGTTATCTAGCACTTGGGTCACACCTCCATTTCTGGTGTTTTGCTGCTTAATTGGAGATAAAGAGTCTCCTGATTAGCTAGGATTGTAGGTGTGAGACATTGACACCTGGTCCTGAAACTAACTGGGTTTTAGATCTTGGGCCAGGAGACCAGGAGTCCCAAGTTAGATCCAACCACTCATCCCCATATACTACCAAATAGACACAGTTACGGGCTGAGAGAGGAGATTGATTGTATGTTAGCCATGGGAAAACAGCACTTGAGCACATCTTTAGTTATCCTCAGGTATCTAGACATTGGTGTTGGCTTATGTAAGGACAACTGAGGGCAAGTAACCCAAGAAACAGGTATGGACTGGTTGACTATTAGCTCAGTGTTGGACTCTGGAGTCCTGGTGGGGTTCCTTTTTGGCTGCTGTCTCTAAGATGACATAGACTGCCTGTCTGAGAGGCAGTTTGCCTTTTGTCACAAGATGATTACTGATAAATTTTGTTTTTCCTGGTGACCAAGGTGATTGCAAAGTGATTGCAACAGAGAATAGATGGGATCAAAGAGCCCAGGTACAAACTTGGGGGGTCTGAATGCCCAGCTTTTATCCTACTTTTAGTTCATTTATGAGTCCAGCAAAAGCAGCTTTTAGGTTGCCTCCTACAAAGTGGGTAGTTACAACAAAAACTGTTAAGGACCGGAAGCTTAAAATCCTACCACTAGACTCTAATTTCATCACTGTGTCCATATTATAGAACCTAGCATGTGGTAAGGCCTGGAAGAAAGGTTTGTCAATGTCTGTTGATCTCTGTGTGTGTATGTCTGTATACAGGCTCTGTGTTCATCCATCCATTCATCTATCCATCCATCCACTCATCCACTCATCCACCCACCTACCTATCTACCTACTTACCTCAGAATCGCCAAACATCTTTTTCAGCTTTGCCATATTGTTCAACAGAAAGAATACAGTAAATCTTGGAGACAATGCTCTTTGCGGACTGTTTCTCTGGCTTTAAGAACACTTCATCAAAACAAGGCTCACTTTACTCTCCTTCAGTAAGTAGCTGAAGAAAAGATTTCTCTCTGCTTCTCCAATAAGCCCTGGGCCTCTGAGAAACTGACATTCCCCCTTTAATTACTGAGAGTCTAGTGATTATTTCCCTTGGGTGTAACCCCCAGTTACTGAGCCCCTTCCCAGATACCTCTATTACCTCTCCTCTCCAAAAAAAAATTAAAATTAAAGCCAAAGGAACTCCACTCTCTCTTTTTCTTCTCACACTATCTCATTTGTGGGGAAAATAAAATACAAATGTTAAAGTCTCGGCTCATTTGGCTTCAGGTAACCTTTTACAGCCTGTGGATAAATACCAAGAAACAGCTCACAAATTTAACAAGCTATTTTACCTGCTTGAGTCTTTCCAAACTTTATCAGGAATGAAAAGCCATAGTGGAGTCTGAGAGAAGATACCCAAACAGCCTCAGGGTTACTGGAAAAGAAATCTGTGATGATAATGGCATCCATCTCCTATAGGCCCTATCTTTTCTTTGGAGGTTCAGCTCTGTTTTGTTTGGGTTTTTTGAGGGGGTGGTATTGTAGGGTGCAGTTGCATGCCTATGAATCTTCCTCAGCTGCTGAAGGATTCCAGGCCTCCTTGGTGGAGAGGGGGAAGGGGTGCAGAGGCTGGGCTATCCCTCAACTCCTGACCCCCTGCTGCTTGTTTAGAAATCATTCTCATAATTTGCTTTCTGTACACGAGGTCTCATTTCCTCATTCCTTGCCATTTTACACATTTCCCAGGGGAAATTTCAGGAAAACATAGATGCCTCACCGAGCTCAGCCATACTTCCCAAGCCCAGCCAATCACGTTCTTCTACACCCAGCCACCCAGCTTTAGGGTTCTAGACTGGTAGGGCCATTGCATAATTCTTGCCGTAGCAGGACACTAAGGTCCTGGAAAGTCACACATCACCTAACTGAACTTCCTTGTCTATTAAACACCTGAGCTGGCACAGCCAGGAGTTTTGTATCAAAGAGAGTTTGGGATTTCTGTTCCTTGTCTCCCAACTGCTCTCTCTCCAGTGTCCATCCACCCAGCTGCTCCATAACAACCGAAAGAGGCTTCCTGGCTTCCTCTTGCCCAGGCCCACACATCTAATCCCTCCGTGAGATCTGTCAGGTGCACCTCTCAAATCCCACCGCTCGCCTTTATCTCCCCTGCATTCCCCCTAACCAAGCCACCATCCCTGAAGCTGTGGGCTCTGGACTGCAACTCAATATTAGAAAACAACAGAAACCCAACAAACATCTCACCGTCCTCTCTGCATCCACTCTTGACCCATTACCACCCAGGATCACTACTTGGAAGACAGAATGGAAAAGGAAATCCTGTCTAGACACTCACTGCTTCAAGTCATCTGATGGCTGCCTCCCAATTTAGAATTCAGGGCTGGGGCTGGGACTCAAGTGGAAGGGTATCTGCCAAGTAGTTGTGGGGCACTGAGTTTGAGTTTATCTGAGAGAGGGGGGGGAGAGAGAGAGAGGAGGGAGATATCAATTTCAACTTCGTTTCCTTGGAGCTCTGGTCTTGTATATAGAAACCAGGATTTCTCAATGTTAGCAGGATAGATATTAACTGAATTATTCTATGTGGTAGAGCTGTCCTGGGCATTATACAAGTGGGGGAAGGGAGAGTCCTGGCATTATCGAATAGTTGGATATATGAAAAAGCTAAGGGACAATGCCAGGCCCAGAGTGTAAGTCCCTATAATGGCACATGCATCCTTGAGTGTGCACACACACACACGTGTACACACACACACACATGCAAGCAACAATGTTATCTTCTTGAGAAGATTGTTTGCAAAGCTTATATAAACTCATAAACATAAATCACTGAGAATAGTACTTGGTGTTATTATTGTTACTGTTCTATAGACTTTTGTGACTGTGTGTGTGTGTGTGTGTGTGTGTGTGTGTGTGTGTGTGTGTGTAGGTAGGTACTGAAGCTTGAACTCAGGGCCTGGGCACTGTCCCTGAACTTTTTTTGCTCAAAACTAGCACTCTACCATCTAAGCCACAGCTCCACTTCTGGTAATTAGGTAGTTCTTTGGAGAGAAGTCTCGTGGACTTTCCTACCCTGGCTGGCTTCAAAGCTTCATCTTCACATCTCAGCCTCCTGAATAGTTAGGGTGATAGACGTGAACTGATGTCCAGTTGTTCTGCATTTTTTAGGAGGAGAAAACACCTGTAGAAAGTGAAGAATTCCACCGTCTCCCCATCTCTCCACCCCAAGAGCCATAGCAGTTTCACAGAACTTTCTCTCAGGGATCTTTTTTTTCCCCTCTCTCTCTGTCCCTAAAGCTATTTCCTTCCAGTTAAAATAAATCAGATTTTATCTTGGACCCAAGCAGAGAACTACTTATATAGCAGTAACCTTTCATAGCCCCAGAACGATATAATTGCCACCTCTTAGCATTCTCTTCTCCAGAGTAAATAATTTTAATGCCGTTAATACCTACTTGCTTTTCCCATTTTCGGATCTTTTTTACATGTATTGTTCTCAGTTTGAAAATAGACCCAAATGAAAGAGGAGGGGAGTTTGCTGTTGCCTTAGCAACCACAAAGGGACAGACAACCTAGCTCAGATGAAATGAAAAAAGTTGAGTCTCTTCCCCCCCCACACACACACACAACACCTTTTCTTTTTCTTTTTCTTTTTCCTTTCTGGTTGAAAATATGTTATCACTTGGAGCTAGGGAAATGGGCATTGTCATTCTTCTGTCTTACCGCCCGATTCTCTGTCTGCACCTCTTCCCAGGAAAAGGGAAAATGTCCAAAGATATGATGAGAAGAGATAGATACTGGGTGTGGCATCTATTGAAAAACCATCTCCACCGCCCCCCACCTATCAGTGCTGGGAGGGCTGAGTTTATAGTTCCCTGACATAGCCTCACAACCCCCTCCCCACTCCCACTTCCTGTCTCTCTCAGGTAGGTAAGCATCTGCCTATATTCCCTCCAGCAGAACTCCTAAAGACTGAAGATGTGCCAGGCACATCTCCTGTCATCCAAGCTACTCGGGAGGCTGAGATCTGAGGTTCACAGGGCAAAGCCAGCCCAAGAAAGAAAGTCCATGAGATTCCTATCTCCAATGAACCCCCAAAAACAACCCCAAAGTGGAGCTGTGGCTACAGGGGTAGAGTGCTAGCCCTACACACACACACACACACACACACACACACACACACACACACACACACACACACACACATTGAACATTTTAACATAAACAGAATGATATTTTAGAAATCATGCTGTTATCAAAGATGTTTTAAATGCAGCAGTGGCACTCACTAGACACTATTTATAAATGAACTATACAACTTGAAGGTGGGGAGAGGAGGGAAAAACTGGGAGAGAACCAGGGAAGGAGAGACATTGTCCAAAAAGAAATGTACCTTTTACCTGACTTACCTAACTGAAAGCCTTCTATACATCACCTTCATAATAACATTTTTTTTTACTTCTTGAAGATGTTTCATTCATGTCATATGGCATGATATCAATACTACCAATCCTGGAAACAGAGGTATGCTTTGAGTTGGCAGTGTGTTAGCCTTGACTGCAAAAGTGAAGAGACAGCACCCAGGCCCTGAGTTCAAACCCCAACACTTGCACATTAGTAAATAAGTAATTAAATAAGTAAATATAGTATTGCCCTGCCTGTTTTCATCTTTATATTTGCCTTTATTTTCAGCATTATATACTATTTTGCATTCATTTGTGCCTTAAAAAAAGCGTTCAAGTATTTTCCCTAACTGAGCTTAGTGGTGATTTTAATAGGATGATTAAAAAGTCATAAGTATCAAAATGTCTAGGTTTGAGACACTCTTTTACCTTGTAAGCAAATGGCTTCGTCTCTCTTCAGCTTTCCTTTCTCCTCTTTAACCTGAGAGTAAAAATAGAGCCTCCCTGGCAGAGCATATTGTTGGCTTTAAATGAAATTATCTATTTAAAGTGTTTAGCACAATATCTAAATTACAGTTACTACTTACTAAGTGGGTGCCTTTTATAGAGAGGTTTAATGTGCTGACATTTAACCTGGATGTTAATACTTGGGTTTATTCTTGCCACCATATTTTGTGTTTCTCAGCAGTATGACTTTGGGGTTATTTTTGTCTGTACTTTTTGTAAATTATGTGGGATTGGTGAAACTCAGTTTCGTGTGTGTGTGTGTGTGTGTGTGTGTGTGTGTGTGTGTGTGTACATAGGCATTCTTCCTGGGGGTTAATTTTTGTGTTTAGTGAGTTTGGCACCTCTCTTACTATAATGATAATTATGATGATGACTCTAAAAACAAATGGTGGCTATTTTTCTTACATTTGATGAATAAGAGTTTAAAAGGGAAATGTTTGGCAGGAGGGGCTGGGTTTTGTCAAATCAAATAAGATTTCTTTACCAGGCAGCAGATTCAAATTCTGCTTTCTCTAAGTAGCTTCACCTCGCTGCATGGGAAGCAGCAGCTGTGGTGTGCAGACGCGTGTGCTGTATGTGGCTAGAGTGTTCCCATAATCCCTGCTTCCTGACTTCTGGAGGGGAGGACGCCTTCTCTTCTTTATACCTAGTGCTCCCTCAAGGAGTACCCCCCAAGGAATATGCACACATGCACAAAGGCATGCCCATATGTATACACACATGTACACATGCACCCTCTTATACATGTATGCACAAACATGTGTGCATACATATATGTATATGCACACAAGTACTCTCACATGTACACCCATGTGCATGTTTGGGCCCAGTACTATATGACCACATGTACTCACTTATGTGTGCACCCACGGGCACACAGGTACATGCATGCGTAGCCACGTGTCTGCAAGCACATACACACATGCATGCTCTCATACACGTATCCACATTCACACACATATCCACCCCCCATACACTCACATGCACACATGTATAGAAATATACTTTCAACTTTTTCCTGAAAATCAAAGTTGTAGTCAAGGGTCCCAAATCCTTTTTTTGCTACACAAAACCCAAAAACTGTAATATAAAAGCTAGTGGCCATTTTCATGGTGCAAACAGATGCAAATTGTCTGGCCAAAAATATTACTAAAAATATTATTCCTTAGGGCTGAAGGTATAATCTAGTGGTAGAGTGATTACCTAGCATGCAAAAGCCCTGGGTCTAATTCCTTGGTACCACATACACAGAAAAAGCCAGAAGTGGTGCTGTGGCTCAAGTTGTAGAGCACTAGCTTTGAGAAAGCTCAAGAACAGGTCCTGAGTTCAAGCCCCAGGACTAGCAATAGATAGATAGATGATAGATAGATAGATAGATAGATAGATAGATAGATAGATAGATAGATAATTATTCCTGGATGCAAATTTTCTAGATTAAAAAAATCAAAAATCAAGAAAAAAATATGCAACCAATTTTTATTCAGAAATGCCAAGATCATAATAAAATATTTATTAAGTTCATCAGAGAATTGATTACATGCCAAGGTGGTATTCCAGACCCCCAGACCCAGTCCAGGGGATGCAGATACCAAATTAGCTTCTACAGACCCAAGACCCAGTCCCAGATACCATGCTCACCTCTGCACACACAGGAACCAGGCCAGCCCACCCAAGAACTCCAGAAGCTCGCTCACCACAAGCCACCAATCAACCCACTCACCATCTCTAATGGGCACACTGACTGGTCAAAGCCAATGGAGGAGAGGTCCACTACCTACAACCCAAAGAAACAGTGCCACACACTTGTTAGAACAGATGCCACCAAGGAGACAAAGAATGATACATGTTGGTAGGGATGTGGAAAAATCATTACACCTTGTCCTAGAAATGTAAATAGAGTACTCAATAGAGTAAAGGTACAGCTACCATATGAACCCTCGATGCTACTTCTGAGTACATAGCCAATGGAGATATATGTGCACTCTTCTGTCCATGGAAGCATTGTTCATAATAGCCAAGATGGTAAAATGAGCCTGTGTCTAGTGATGGATGAGTAAAGAAAACATAATGAAATCATAGCCAGATAGATGCATGCATGCATATATATATATATATATATATATATATATATACAGAGAGAGAGAGAGAGAGAGAGAGGATGATTATGTACTATTATTCAACCTTAAATTAAAAGGCTGATGGATCATACCTATGATCCCAGTTACTCAGGAGGCTGAGATCTGCAGATCATGGTTCAAAGCTAGGATAGGCAGGATAGTAATTGAGACAGCTTATCTCTGATGAACTACCAGAAAACCAGAAATGGAGCTGTGTTTCAAACTGGTAGAGCTCTAGCCTTGAGCAAAAGAGCTCAGGGACAGTGTCCAGGCCCATAATTCAAGCTTCATGATGGACAAAAAAAAAATCATCATCATCAAAACCCTCTGACCATGCATCTTTGGGCCTCTGATCTCCAATTAACAACCCAAAAGCCAGAAGTAGAGTAGCTCAAGTGGTAAAATGCCAGCTTTGAGCACAAAAGCTTAAGGACAGTGCCCAGTCCCTGAGTTCAAGCCTCTCAGGACCAGCACAAACAAACAACCTGGCCAGATCCCAGTAGCTCAAGTCTACTCAAGAGGCTGAGGTCTAAAGATCATGGTTCAAAGCCAGCCTGGGCAGAAAAGTCCATGAGACTCTTATCTCCAGCTAAGCAGTATGAAGCTAAAAGTGAAGGTGTGGCTCAAGTAGTAGAGTGCCAACATTGAGTCAAAAAGTGAAGGGACAGTGTCCAGTTCCTGAGTTAATTCCCCAGAAGCAGCACTTAATACATACATACATACACACACGCACACACAAATATATATGTGTGTGTGTGTGTGTGTGTGTGTGTGTATATGTATATATATATATATATCAGTATGACCTCTGCTGCATATTTCAGGCTAGACACTTTTACACCTAGTTGTACAGCTTCCCACTATCTCCTGAATGATTTCTTCCCTTTGGTTTGTAAATAGAGTAAGTTACCCAGATAGTTACATTGATTCCCAAACTTGAATGACTCATAAATCCTATTGATCAAGACCTTACCACACTTTTAATTTACTGCCTGATTCGATAGCTTCATGTTTTGTAGTGCTTCTATCTTCCAGAATAAGATTAGCTGTCGTTTTGTTTTCTTGCTTTAATATCAGGAATAAATTAGACAGACAGACAGACAGACAGACAGACAGACAAATCAATAGATGAGATCAATGGATCCCTACCTTTTTCTATGCACTGAAATAGATGGATTGAGTTTTTCTCTGGGTTCTGACAGAACTAGCCTGTACAGTTACAAAGAGTTTATGTTTTGGATGACGGAGGCTGGAAGCTCAGATTGGTAGATGGGCATTTATATGTCATTTATTCTTTGTGAATGTTTTCTATGGGTCTGTTTGGATCACTTTTGGCAATGTATATTTTTCTTGACATTTTGGTCCATCTCATCTAAGGTTTTCAAACAGATTCGTATAAACAGTTGGATCACATCCTCGTACAAATTTTAGATGTGGATTCAACTCTACAAGCTCCATTAACTTCTTTACATATTTTTAAAGAAAAAAAAAGGAGAGGGAGAAATGAATGCTTGAAGCCATGAGGGTGGAGGGCAGGAGCATCCCTTCTGCTATTTCTGTTAGGAGGTTGTGACACACATAGTCTTCATTCCAAATACAATTTTGCAGTTTTACTGATGTCTGTAATCAAGAGGCTCAGATCCAGAAGGTTGTGATTCAAGACCAGTCTAAGCAGAAAAGTCCTTGAGACTCTCTGTCCCCAATAATAACCAGCAGAAAACCAGGCCACCATGCTCTTTTAGCCACCACACTGTACAGTCTCCAAATTTAAAAATCTCTTTTGTAACCCTAAAATACCTCCACATCATTTCTGATGTCATTTCTAGCTATTCTCTTTACTTTTATTTTTATGTGAAAAGGCCAACTGCAAGTCTTATTGATGGTCCCTACTGGTTTATCTATTTCAATTCCTCTCTCTCTCTCTCTCTCTCTCTCTCTCTCTCTCTCTCTCTCTCTCTCTCTCTCTCTCTCTCTCTCTGTATTTATCTATCTGTGTGTGTGTGTGTGTGTGTGTGTGTGTGTGTGTCTGTGTGTCTGTGTGTGTCTGTGTTCCAATCCTGGGACTTGAATTCCGGGCCTGGACCCTGTCTCTGAACTTTTGTGCTCAAGACTAGAATTTTTCCACTTTAGCCACCCCTCCACTTCTAGCTATTTTGTTGTAAGAATGTCATGGCTGGCTTCAAACCACAATCCTTAGATCTCTGTCTCTTGGGTAGCTAGCATTACAGGCATGATCCACCAGCATCCAACTTTATCTATTCAAATTTATTTCATCTTTTTTCCTCATTGGAACATGGTTTAGGATTTCAAGAGGAAGTTTAACAGTGTTTTTTTTTAAAGTACGTACTCTCTGACCCAACAAATCTGCACCTTAGTGCTATATAAACATGTTTAACTCTTTAAAAAGGCACATCGATATGAAAGTAACTTACAGAACAAGGCTCTATCATAAGACTATGGAATAGTATGCAGCAGATACAAATGAACTGAACTCCACAAACAGCCTACAAAAGCTGCTCCAATTTTTTGTTCTTCAACTACCTATTGAATAATCTGCCTCCTCTCCTACTAAGACATGCTCTCTTTATGACACACTAAATCCTCATCTATCTTTTCATCTATTTCTATACCTGATTCCATCCCATTGCTCTAGAAGTCTCTTCCTGAATCTGTCTTTTGTCACCATAAATTTCATTGTCCTATAATACCTTGCAATGTACAATGGAGTGGCTTATGTCCAATTCTTCTTATTTTAGAGAACATTCCTGGTAATTGCTACATGTTCCAAGAAAAAATTATATACATCTATCTATATATACATACTATTGAACTTTTGATTGAAATTGCATTGAATTTATAGATTTATTTAGCGAGAATTGACAATTTTACGATTTCAAGCTTTCCGATCCAAGCGCAGAGTTAGAACACTCCATTGATTCAAATCATCTTTTATGGCCTTTGATCGAGGTGTAGAGTTTTATTCATTATAGACCCTGCACATCACTTTTTTTTTAAGTTTATCCCCAGATATTTTATGAGTATTGTCTTTTGAGCCTATGGAACTCAGCATTCCAAAAGCAAACTTTCAATGTTTCTCCCTGCAGCCTTTTCTTTTCTTGCTAGATCAATTCCACTGGAACTTAGCTGCCTGTCTGCACCCTCCAACACACCCAGGAGCCCAAATCACTTCTGATACCCTTATAGGCATCTCTTGATCCCTCAACACCCACTAACCTCTCCCTCCTTCCATTATCCTCCAGCCCAAGCCAAACACATCTTAACTTGCTGCACTAACTTTAACTGCTTTAAGTCTTCCCTCTGCTTCTACAGCCAATTATTGAAATAATGGCATTTTTTAAAGGTACATTGATCACAGTTTCCTGCTAAAAAGCCTCCAATGGTGTCAATATCTCTAGCAAGGAGAAACAGCTCCGGTTGATACATAGCCTCACTCTTTCCCTCCAGCCTCATATCCCATCACCACCCTTCTCATCCATGACACCTAAGCCCCAAAGGATGCATCTCAGTTCTTCCAATAGCCAGTGGTAGCTGGTGAAATTATTGGTTCAGTTGATCCACTTCTCCCCTTTAACAGAATTACATATCTGTGTCTTGTGGATGCTTGACTTGGCTGTGTGATCCTCTTCGGCCAACGTGATATAAATGCACACGATGCTGAGTTTTTGAATGCGTCCCCACGTTGGCTTTCTGCATTTATGCCATCTGGTAGAAGAAACCATGCTGGAAGACCATAGAACCTGAACACACTCCACAGCTCAGAACAGCATGGTTCTGGGCCGGGAGTTTGGTCTAGTGGTAGAGTGCTTGCTTAGCATGTACAAAGACCTGGGTTCAATTCCTCGGTACCACATACATAGAGAAAAGCTGGAAGTGGTGCTGTGGCTCAAGTGGTAGAGCTTTAACCTTGAGAAAGCCCAAGGTCAGTGCTCAGGCCCTGAGTTCAAAGCCCAGGACTGGCAAAAAAAAAAAAAAAAACAGCACCATTCGTTCCAAAAATCATCATATCCTTCCAAAGAGATACTTGTTCTTTTCCACTGCTGAGACTTGGAGAATTATTATTATTATTATTCTCATCATTAATACAAGTAGTTGTACAAAGGGGTTTCAATTCAACATGTCAGTGTGTGAATGCAATGCATCTTGATCCATGTCATCCCTCCCATCCTTCTCCCCTATCTCTCCCAGCCCCACCCCTCCCCTCAACTTACCTGGTTCCATCTTCATAGATATAATATATGTATATAGAGAGAGAATTTTAAGATTAATTTACTTTATTGTTATTAGACAGGTGATTTACAGAGGGATTCCAATGACATGAGTTGGGCAATGAGAGCAGTATCTTCTGTTCCTTCCATCTCTCCTAGTCCATCCCATCTCCACCCACAGGCTTATATAGTTCCTTTTCATCTGTGTCCAGTGAGCTCCACTGCTGTACTTTTTCACTCATTTTCCCTTAAGTTCTGAGCCCTTCCCCTTCCCCCTTCCCAAAGATACACACATGAATACGCCATCCAAGGTAAAGAAGACAGATTCGTACTACCTATACAGAATGGCATTTTATACAACCATTAGAAAGAATAAAATCATGTCATTTGCAGGGAAATGGATGGAACTAGAGCAAATCACATGAAGTGAGGTAAGCCGAGCTCAGAGACAAACAGCATGTGTTTTCTCTCATTTGCAGGAGTTAGATCTAAAATGTACTGTGATACGACCAATCATACAGGATTCTAGATACTCACACACAGTGAGACCAAACGAAAATAATCTTAGAGAATTCTTTTGTTCTCCCTTCCTTCCTTCCTTTCTTTCTTTACTTATTATTTTTCTGTCTTTTTGGTTGGTTGTGAAGCTTGACCTCAGGGCCTGGGTACTGTCCCTGAGCTCTTCAGCTCAACGCTAGAACTCTACCACTTTGAGCCACAGTGCCACTTCCAGTTTTCTCGCAGTTCATGGGAGGTAAGAGACTCCTGGAATTTCCTACCTGGTCTGGCTTTGAACCATGATCCTCAGATCTCAGCCTCCTCAGTAGGAGGCCACCAGTGCCCAGCTTATACATTGAATATTATGACAGCAATCACCCGCCCTTCCTTCTTCTCTCTCCATTTGTCTACCTCCCTTCCTTTGACCTCATGCTGCCTGACAACACAAGTTCCAGATTCCTGACTTTTATTTTATTAAACTGTAAGTTAGTTGTTCCTAGGGGTTATATCACTAGAATACTCCCCCAGTGTATATCATACTTTAGTTAATATGTTTGTGTATGAGATTCTCCCCAAACACACAACAAATCTTCATATTGGCTTAGGGAAATAAAACGGAGAGAAAAGGCATCAAACACTTGAATGGCTGCTATTTGGGGAGGATGAAATTACAAGAGCAGAGTCTCATTTAGTATTATGTTCTTTCGTCATGTTTAAATGTCATACTGCAACATACGTTTACTTGTGCAATCAAAGAGGATATCAATAGTGATCGATTGCGGACTTCATTTCACTCATCACTTTAGGGAGAAAATGGCTTTTCTTGTTCTTATTAATTCTCTCTTAAGTATTTATAAGAAGTTTCAATTCAACAAGTCAGATTATGAGAACAATGCATCTTGAACAAGGAGGAAGAAATGTTTTAACACAAAATAAAACATTGACTTTTTGTTCTGCTGTGTGTGTGTGTATAAATATGTGTGGACTATCATGTTAAAGTACATTTTCACTTTTATTATGATGTGACCAAATGTTTTGGCCACAGCCAAACATTGTCCTGGAAACACTGGGCAAGGGCAAGGTTCAGGAAGATGGGATGTATGTTGAAGTGAGGACCCACTCTGAATTGTACCCAGAGACTTACTGATGAATTTTAACTTGGCAAGTGGAATCAAGAAGCTCACCTCCAGATTTGGTAGGGGACTTGAACTCAGCACCTGGGTGCTATCCCTTACCTCTTTCACTTAAGGCTGGCAACTCTTACCACTTGAGCCATATCTCTCCTGCTGCTTTTTTACCAATTAATTGGAGCTGGGAATCCCATAAATTTGTCTGCTCAGGCTGGCTTTGAGCCTCAATTCTCAAATCTCAGCCTCCTGAGTAGCTAGAACAACAGGGGTGAGAAGTTGCTAGAGAAGGTCTACCACAGGAAAAGTTCCACAAGGAAGGACTGGGGTTTGAGGGAGCACCAGGTCTGGGTCCCCAAATCCCTCCCATTTGAGTCTCCAGAAGCTACACACTTTCTATAGTCCTGAAGGGAAACTCAGTTGTCCTGTTTTCCACCATAGTAAACACCCCGTAGTCAAAGTCCACATTTACCACTGGAGCACAGTGATTGCCAGTGGTGCTAAAGGTACCCACTAATCAGGATAGACAATCAAATTGTTGAACCAACAGCGTGAAAGACAGGTGGGAGGCTGAACAAACAGAGAAGCCAATGCCAAGCAGAGCAGAGTTAATCTGACAATCGGAGAACTGTAAGTGTGGTTGCCCTGGAGACATGGTTCAAGGGTCGAACTGCCTGTTAAGCACAAGCCCCTGAGTTCAAGCCTCATTGTAGCCAGAAAGGGAAAATGAAGAGGAGGAGGAAGAGGAGGAGGAGGAGGAGGCAGAGGAGGCGAAAGGAAGGGAGTATAGCTCATACTAAGAGATATTTAAATCGATATCAATTGCTTGATCAAAATGGTGCTGTCAATAACTGCAAAAAAAAAGGAATTGGCGTCTTGTCAATATAGAGTTGCTCAAATTAAAAACCTAACACAATGCTAAAAAGCAAGGAAAATACTTAGGAAGACCAGTTTCATGGGCTGGAAGTTGAAACCACTGATTTTCCAGAACAAAGTGCTAAATTACAGGTAAGAATTTCCCCGCCCCTCACACACTCACTCATTGTGATACAGTTCTGGGGGGGAGGGGGAAATAGAGGCATCTTGATTAACAGGGCAGGGAAAGAAGTGGGAAGCAAGGAAAGGGAGACTTAGATCCTCAAACCCTCCTTTCCCACAATGAACTGCCAGCCTACAGTACCCATAACATAGGGAGAAAGCGCATACACACGCGCACGCGCACACACACACACACACACACACACACACACACACACGTCTGCTGGGCTTGAAACTCAACGCCTCTCCTTCTTGCTTAGCCTTTTCATTCAAGGCTGGTGCTCTACCACTTAAGCTGTACCTGTACTTTGGGCTTTTTGCTGATTAATTCTTGATGAAGAGTCTCTAGGGTTTGTCTGGCTTTGAAACATGAGCCTCAGACCCCAGTCTCCTAAAGTAGCTAGGATTATTGACCTGGCCATTAGTGGCAGACTCTCACCTCCCTTCCCAAAGGTCTTTTGGATGGAAAATGGAGGACTGCACTGGAATGAGTTTGTTCCTACAGCTGAGGTGGCTGCAGAACTGAATAACAAATAATTGACCAGAGAAGCCTCCAGGCTTCCTGGGGCCAGCATTCAGGTCTGCAAGAGCAGGTCTCAACACACAGTGGGAAACAAAAATAAAATTGCAGAATGATTAGCCTTACCATCCAGCCGCTTGCAGATAATGGCTCCATTTGGTTCTCAAACTATACAAGGGTAATACAATCAGAAATTCAAGGGGGAAATGTCAAAAAATAGATCCTAAGGCTCCCAAACCATGAGAAGTAGACTCAGGAGGTAGTGGGGGGGGGGTGGTCTAAAAAGTACCTCAGCTACTGGCATCATAAACAAGTCTTCCCAACTGATTCAGATCAAGTGAACCCATTTGCCACCCTTGAAATAATATTCTTCAAACGGTAGTCCAGCCTGTTACTTGATTTCCCCTATACGCAATTGCCAGCTTCTCATTGTTCCAGAAATTCTCACCATTATTAACAGCCTGTCACATATGTCCCAAAGGCTCCTGGGTAAAAGCTTTGGTCCCCAGAGGTGACATACTGTGAGGTGGTAGAGCCTTTAGGAGGTGAGGTCTTTAGGTTATTGGGGGTGTCTCCTCAAAGGAATCCATGGAGCCTCAGCCCACCCTTTCTCCCTCTTTTCCCTTCCTGACTCAAAATGTCCATAAGGAGTTGTTTTTGTTTTTCTACCACACACTCCCTCCCTCCCTCCCTCCCTCCCTCCCTCCTCTATTTCCATCCTTCGCTCTCTATGAGAGGACCAGAACAATGTAGCCACTCCATTTGAGATTGGAACCTCTAGAACCATAAGCTAAATGACTTCTCCTTGTAAGCTAGTTGCCTCTGGTATTTTATTATAGGAATGACAGGCTAAACCACTACTGCCTCAAATTCCATTTATTCTGCAAACTCTCCTGCCTTCTGTTCTTAGCACCCTTGTGTTTATACAAAGC
This sequence comes from Megascapheus bottae, assembly GCF_031878675.1. Lineage (NCBI taxonomy): Eukaryota > Metazoa > Chordata > Mammalia > Rodentia > Geomyidae > Megascapheus > Megascapheus bottae. The sequence continues at coordinate 2,671,446 of NC_143533.1, read as the reverse complement.
CTGTAACCTCTCCCACGTGTTAGCATTTTGATGAAAACCTGGGCTTGGAATGAAGCAGCTGTTTCCAGTTCCAGCCCCATCTGCATGACTGCTCACCAAATCAGTTCACCTCTAAACTTCCTCGTTCTCACCTGTAAAAAGATGGCGGTGATACATGACAGCTAGACTTTTTAATAATCCAGGTTGGAGAAATGGGCAGACATGTGAATGTATCAAAACTGGTGAAGTTAAATGAGCAGCACATGGGGTTATCGTGGGTCATTGTTTCATGGTTGTTGAAACAAAGTTCAGCAAAATGATAGACCAGGAAACAGATACTAAAAGGGGTAGGGTGGGGGCCTGGGGAGAAGAGGAAGGAAATGCAGACAAGAATCCAATGTATATCTACAAAATTAAGAAGAGTGAGAGATGGGGTGGTTAGGGAAGGCATAGATAAGAATGCTGAAAGAATATTTGTTGATCCAAATATACTGTATTCATAAACTACTTTCTTAAATGGCTACTCCTTCATACAGCTACTTAAGGATAATAATTTCAAAAATACATCACTTATGTGATTACCAAGATTAAATAATATGTATTAAGTGTATATCATCATATCTGCCCCATGATTCTCAATAAAAGCTAACTTAATTTCTTTATTTGATTTGATTTTCATTTCTGGTTTTTTTTTGTACTGGTACTGAGACTTGAACTCAGGACCTCTTACTCTTGCTTAACTTTTTCTACTCAACACTGGAGCTCTAACACTTGAGCTCTACTTCTGGATTTTTTGCTGGTTAATTAAAGAAAAGAGTCTCTCAGCTTTGTCTTCCCAGGCTGGCTTTGTACCTCAGTATTCAGATCTCAGCCTCCTGAGTAGCTAGGATTATAGGCGTGAGCCAGCAATTCCCAGCTGATTTTTCATTTCTTTATTCAAACAATATATGTATAAACATTACCTTTCCTCCCCTTAACTACACTATTTTATTTTGATTTGTAGTGTTGTTGTTTTTTTCCTTAAGAGAAGATCTCACTATACAGCTCCAAGCTGCCCTCAAATGCAGAGTGAACTTGAACTTGTGATCTTCCTGCCTCAGCCTGCTACGTGCTGGGGCCTAAACTGTAAATTCCTCCAGAAAAAAATCTATTTTAGCCTCTTTCACACCCACAATGCTTACTGCATGTACTGGGCTGAAACTACACATTCAATATTTGTGAGATGGGTTTTATTTATTCAATAAACATTTGTACATCACATATTGTGTGATTGATGATATTCTAAGAACTTTACAAATATACATGTATTTACTCAGAGCTTAACCCAAGTTAGTCTTCCATCTCAAAAGTAAGAAGACAGGAACAGCAAGATGAGATAGATAATACTATAGGGACAGAGCCAAACCAAGCATCAGTGGCTCATGCCTGTAATCCTTACTACTTGAAAAGCCAGTCCAGGCAAGAAAATCTGTGAGACTTTTGTCTCCAATTTTCTAACAAAAAGACAGCAGTGAAGCTGTAGTTCAAGCAGGAGACAGCCAGTCTTGAGTAAAAAAGCTCAGGAAGCCAGGTGAGTCACACCTGTAATCCTAGCTACTCAAGAGGCTGAGATCTGAGGGTTGAGGCTGGAAGCCACGCCAGGCAAGTAACTCTTTGCTTATGAGACTCTTAAATCTACTTAAACAACTCAGACTTGAGCAAAACAACCTCAAGGCCTCAGGATTGGCACACACCAAAAAGCTCAGGGACAGCACCCAGACACTGAGTTCAAGCCCCAGCACCAGCACAAAATGAAGAATGGTAGGGAGGAAGACAGGAAGGAAGGAAGAGAGGGAGGGAGGAAAAGGGGAGGAAGGGAGGAAGGAAGGAAGGAAGGAAGGAAAGTCATGGGGAGATTTGATCTACTGAAGCTGGCTCCTAGGGCTTGTGAACCTCATTACTCATTCAGCTTCAGTGACATTGCACTGGTGACCTTAAACCAGATTTGGGGAAAATATTCCTACCAGGGAAAATGTCAAATGCCACAAATCAGAGCACTTGGTGTTTTTCAGCAAGTTGACCTCAATGCTTTCCAGTCCACTGCTGAATTTGTCTCAGGGGATCAGCCGATGTTGAACACCCCAAACTCTGAGTTGTCATCCTGTGTGGTAGGTAGGTAGGTTCACTGTGCATGGGTAGAACAGGCTTGCTTCGGGGGCCATGGGAAGAGCGATGAATGGAGGCAGGCATGCATGAATGCATGAACGAATTCTCCTGAAGCGATTCCTAATGTGAAGTCCTCACGGAGAGGTATTATAAGCAATTTTGGTAATTGCAGCTTTTCAGGTGGCAAATGAGAGAGACATCCCCTGCAGACTGCAGTCAAGAACTGGAGCGTCATTAGTCAATCATTGACATCTCTTCATGAAGCACAGTAAATAGACATTTTACTGAGGACTTGGCAATAATCCTATGTCTACAACAGCCTTCCCCTTCCAGCAAGGAGAGTGGGCAAGTTCATCATGAGGAACAACTGAAGGCTAAACTCTCTCTCTCTCTCTCTCTCTCTCTCTCTCTCTCTCTCTCTCTCTCTCTCTCTCTCTCTCTCTCTCACACACACACACACACACACACACACACACACGTATGCAAGGTGAGTTCAGTGTAGACAGTTAGGGTGATGGTAAGGATCCAGGTTATGGCACCAGCTCTGCCATTTGTCAGCTGTGGGACTAGGGGAAGTCCCTGAGACACTGGACTCAGCATCTGGATTCAGTCTACACTGATTTTATTCCCTTCAGCTTCAACTTGCGTGGTCTTTGTCTCTGAGAAGGAACACGGGGCCACCAGGAGTGAGAGGATATGCTTCCCAGCCTAGATTTCTGCACAAGTTCAATTACCCAGAGCTATATGCTTGCCCTTTGGCCATGGCTCGGTGATTTTTTTTTCCAGAAAAAGCCAGAGCATGGCTTCCTCTTCAATGACCTGAGTGGGTCTCCCTGTGTCCTTTGGTGGGTGTGGGACCCTAGACAAGCTCCTTATCTCTCTGTGAGCATCCCTTTCCCTCTAGAGTAAAATGCAGAAGATTGCACGGGGGATTGGAACCACATAAACCCACCAGGAACACTTAATAAAATGCCTGGCAGATTGTAGACACTTGAAAAATTGAGTCATCTAAGGTAGGATGAGCTTACCTGCCCTCTCCTGACAGGAAGGCTTTCCCGTCTTATAATTAGATCACGTCCTTTATTCATTCCATGAACTCACTCGTGGCCTTGTGACACCAGCATGGAAATGCATCGAAATCAACACTCCAAGGGTTAGGGTGTGGGTGTGAGCTGCTGAAGAGGCAGCTCAGAGGAATGAAGGAGGGAGAGAGAGACGCTGCTGGCAGACAGAACACTGTAGATTAAGGCCAGGATGCAAGAAGAGTTATACACGATGCATCCTAAGGACTAATCCTAGGGGATCAGTCCTTACCCACTGCTTTCCCTACTGTCCTTCAGCTCCAGTCACACTGGCCTCTGAGGATCATGGTTCAAAGCCAGCCTGGGCACAAAGTCCAGGATTACCTCCACTGAACCAGAAAAAAATCCAGAAGTGGCCAGGTGCCAATGGCTTGCACCTGTATTCCTAGCTACTCAGGAGGCTAAGATCTGAGAATCACAGTTCAAAGCCAGACTGGGCAGGAAAGTCCATAAAACCCTTATCTCTAGAAAGCAAGAACTGGAGCCATGGCTCAAAGTGGTAGAGCCCTAGCCTTGAACACAAAAGCTCAGGGATGGTACCGAAATCCTGAGTTCAAGTCCCAGGACTGGCATCAAAAAAAAAAATCCAAAAATGGAGTTGTGGTTCAATTGACACAACACCAGCCTTTGGGAGAAATTCTAAGGGACAGCAGCTAGGACCCAAGTTCAAGCCCTGAGTTCACCCACACAAAAACAGAATAAAATAAAATAACATCAGAACCTTTGCATGAACTGTGTGCCTTTCTCTGGCTATCCACCTGGCTTGCTGTCTCACCTGTAAATCTAGATAAAAGTATCTCTTCCTCAGTGAAGTATAAGTCATTCTTTGCAGTCTGTTTGTACCAAAATGAGGCAATGTACCACCAAATTAGAGAGGATAGATGCTAGTTGTTTTTTATTTTGTTTTGTTTTGTTTTTATTGTTTGGGGTGATATACAGAGGGGTTGCAGTTACATTCATCAGGTAGTGGGTACTTCTTGAACATTGTTACCCCTTCCCATGTTTTTCTCCCCGTTTCGCTCCCCCACCACCCTTCACTTATCTTGTTTTTCCCTTGCCAGTCCTGGGGCTTGAACTCAGGTCCTGGGCACTATCCTTGGTCTTTCTCAAGATTAGCACTCTACCCTTGAGTCACAGCACAATTTCTGGCTGGTTTTGTTTTTTTTTTTTTCTGTGTATGGGTTCGAGGAATCGAACCCAGGGCTTCATGCATGTTAGGCAAGCACTCTACCACTAGGCCTCGCTCCCAGGCCCAAGGTGCTAGTTTTGAGGAAACAAAAAGCAAGTTCAATGCTGTCTATGTTCACATGCCAGTGAAGGTGCTTCTAAGTAACTGGACAGACAGCGTTCAGGTAAAGAAGAGCTGGGGAGGAGGGGCGCCACAGAAATGGTAGTAATGGTGTAGCAGGACACAAAGCCAAAACTGAAGGTCCTAGAATTTTAATAGAGACCCTCATTGTAGCCTGTAGTCAGAGATCAAAGATAGTAGGAAGTATTTCCATGAAGTACATATGGGAATGACCTCTCTCTCTCTCTCTCTCTCTCTCTCTCTCTCTCTCTCTCTCTCTCTCTCTCATCTATCCTCCTCTCCCTTCCTTCCTCCCTCCCTCTTGTCTATCTCTCCCTCTTTCCCTGCCTGACTCCCTGCCTTTCTGTCTCTTTCTCCTCTTCCTGCTCTTCCTCTTCTCTCTCCTCCTCTTTTCCTCTTCTTCATCATCATCATCTTTTTCTTCTTCCAGGTATAACTTAGGATGAATTATCTCAGAAATCCCAATATGTAACTGATCTCATAGAATGACATTTATTGTCCCATAATTCGCCAACTTTCTAGGTGAATTTGGCTTCCTGGGCCTACTTAAGACCCCAATCCCCTCTCATATAACATTCTTTCCTTGGTAAAGTGTTCTTGCTCTGGTCTTTTCCTACGTATACCTCATTCATAAGCAAAGGCCATCCAGCTGCATTTTGCAGAATTCCCATTGTAGGTGGTTGAATCCTTGCATACAAGGAATAACCATTTCAGGGATGTGAACTATGTGTTTGATTCCCAAGAAGGTTGTTGGATCACTGATGAACTCTAAGACTAGAGGAATCCTTGAGCCCAAGAGTATGGGAAAGACAAAAAGAGATCTCAAAAATATAACAAAAATTGGGGGATACATATATCTAATAGTTTACATTAAAGCTCAGTAACTATGCAGAGTCTCTGGGATGAAATAACCATCTGTTCTACTTGGTGTTCTTTAGGTTCCATCTGGTAAAAACTCAAATTGGCATAAGTAAAAAGTTGGGGAAGGAGGGGTGCTATCCACTGGTATCACTGCACAGTCATTGATCACTCATTACTATTATTTCTGGCACATCTCGACCCAGGGTGTCAAACAATGGAACATCTCTTGACTCTGCTTTGCTCTATCAGCTTTGTAAAGAAACTAACCCTTGGCAGAACCCATCCACCAGATTCTTATCCCCCCCACAAAGATCTTCACAGAAAGGAGGTGCCTATTTTCTAATCACCTCAACAAATGGTTGGCCTAGGAGCTTATATGGAACTCTAAACCACTACCATTTCCAGCTGGAGGAAGTGAAAGACCTGTTAGCTACACCCTCAATTAAGTGGCTAACTTTAAAGAAAAATCATCAACCTTATTATAGAAGACAGGAGCAATTCCCCAAGGAAAACATGGAGTCTGCTATGGAAAGGAAGACCAGATTTGCCACAAGCAAGGATAGTAGATATCTCAGGGGACTTGGGTTGGAGATATCCTTTTGTGGTATTTCTGAGCCACGCCCCCTGTTGACCATGTGTTCCCAGCACAGTGTGCCAACCCACCAAAGCAATGAATTTTACAAAAGGGGAAGTGTTTATTTATGAAGCACCAATCAAATGGAGACAGAGGACCAGCCACACATCTATCTCCCTGAGAACGGGGTGTAGGGATATGGGTGGCCTACATAAAGCACACAGAATGGTCTGAAGCATGGGGAGAGCTCACTGGAGGGGAGGAAAGGTGATGTAATGGGTGATATGAACATTTGGTGAGTAAAGTACGTATGTACGTACGTACGTAGCTCTTCCCAGGAGACAGGCTCTAAAAGGCATGGGCCTAATATGTGGGTTCAGGGCTCTCTGATATCAAACCCTCAGCCATGAAACATCAGTGGAGGTTCCAATTGCAAAGATCAATAGTTTCAACCAATTTAAGCGAAGCAAGGCTATCTCCAAATCATAGAAATAAATAAATAAATAAATAATGGTTACCAAGGTGACCATACATCAGAGGTGTTATCTACAATAAAGCTCGTCAGGGGTCTATTACTTATGGTTTAGCTAAGCCACTTCTGAAATCAGCGAGGGAAGCAGTCACAACTAAAAGCAAGGGAAGCTGCAGGGTTTCCCACTGGCTTTCAAATGACAGAATGTGCTCTGTTTGGTTTCTGAACTTGACAGAGGGAGAATTATTCAATCCTCTTACAAGAGAAGGGGGGGGAGTTATTAATTCTATTAAAGGGACACAGTTATGCTTAATGGATTCTCACTCACCAGAGGGCCCCTGGAGGGTTATCAGAGTAGGAGGTGGGCCTGGTGGCGAAGGAATCGAAGAGGATTTCACATGAAGCGTGGAGAAGATAGATGGTCCCTAGAGACAGGGCTCCCCATCTCTGAATACATGGAGTTCGGCCCTCTCTAGTTCACCCACCTCCTACTGAACAAGCTGAGTTAATACCCAGCCTTTCTCCATTTGCTCAGGGGCACTCCAGTCTTTGCAGTTACTTGGCAAAAAATGACTGAGAAGAAAGAAAAGAACAATTAAGTTCAGTAGCTCTTGAGATGGGGGTGTGTCTCGGTCTGTTTACGCCCTTTCCAAAATCCATAGCAAAATGTAATTCACAGCGCACAGTATTAAGAGGTAGGCCTTTAGGGCGGTGATTAGGAGTATGGGAGCTTCACACTCAGAGATGGAATTAGTGCTTCTGAAGCCAGCGGCATGCAGAGTCCCGTCTTGGAAGCAGTCAGGGCGCCATCTTGAAAATAGAGATGCCAAACCTGCGAATATTTTAACCTCCACAACTGTGTAACACTGTCTGTTCTTTATAAATTATATAGTCAAAGGCATTCTTATTGGAGCAGCCTGGACAGACTAAAGCAAGGGAAACACAGAAAAAAAAAAAGAAAAGGAGGGGGGAGTGGAAGGAGGAAGGAAGGAAGGAAGGAAGGAAGGAAGGAAGGAAGGAAGGAAGGAAGGAAGGAAGGAAAGGGGGAGGGAGAGAGGGAGGGAGGGAAGGAGGGAGGGAGGGAAAGGATTTTTAAATCTTTAAGAGAGTTTCTACACAAAGGTAGCTTCCCTCTCATAATGGGAGTGGTTTACCTCAGATTTCAATGCTAAGAGAAGATAAAGTATTAGGCTATACACAGAGAGACCACATGGAGAGACAACATGGAGTCCTGGGTCCATATGTGAGTTGTTTCAATGGGTACTAATACTAGACATAGATAGGGAAAGAGTGAGACTGTTTGTACCAGCAATTCAAGGTCAAACAAGCAAAATAAGAGTTAATGAGGAGAGAAGGTGCAATGAAAGCCCAGAAGGTAGATAATTGCTTCCAGAGGATTCATTTAGATAATACATGGGACTTTGGGGTAGATCCAAGGACTTGATTCTTGGCCACAGCTTCATAAATCTGAAAGATGTTTCCTTCCAAGTTCAACATGTGCTATCAACCAATAATATGTTCAAAACCCTCCTTAAGTCCTACTCTTCTGGGACCAACTTTATAGCCTAGAGTCTGAACTGGTGTTTTTCAATGCATTCTTTATTAAACTTGCTTCTTGACTTATGACCTGTCAACCAAGTGAGTTGTTGTCTCCTAAAACATAGATCCAAGCTTTTCTAAGGCCCACACCTTGACTGGGCACTACTTTAAGAAAGGTTTCTCCTTTGATAGATGTGCTTTCTGCAGAAATTGACCATCCATTCTTTCCGTCTGTGTTCCTGTCAGGCCTGGAGCAGTTAGCCTTACTTAAACCTTTCATTATAATCAGCAGCCCTTAGCTTTCTATTCTCTGAAAGAGCTTTACCTCAATCACACATGCATTAGAACAATTGCCCTTTTTATCTATGGATCAAGTTATCTTTGGGGTGCCCTATGTAAATGAGAACACTTCAAGATGCTAATTTATAATAAGTCAAAAGTTGATTGACAATAATGAGACTACTATGAGTGGACTGTTAAGAAGGTTAAATGAATAGACTAAAGAAAAGTATGGCTGGGGAAAAACAGCAAATGGACCTGAAGCATCAACAAAAGGTGTGGGGGGAGCAAAATAGAGGAGAAAGAGAGCATAAGCTGGTAATGGTTAGCAGTAAGAGTAGTCCTGGTAGGTTACAGGAAAAAAAATAAAAACTAGCTTTTTGCTTATTTACTTTTTCTTACTGTCCTGGCAGCTGTATAACAGAAAACAATATAAAACAAGAAGTCTCAAGGGTATAAAGCAAATTTGATTAGAGTCACTGATATGAGAAGCTTGTGTCTGTGAGGAGAAAGCTAAGCAGTACAAAGAAAAAGAAAGCTGAGTGCCAGCGGCTGTAATCCTAATTACTCAGGAGACTGAGATCCAGGGGCTCCTGGTTCAAAGCCAGCCTGGGGTAGAAAAAAGAAATCTCATGAGACTTTGTATCCCAAAGTGATCTGCAAAAAGCAGGGTTGGAGGCATGGTTCAAGTGGTAGAGCAGCAACCAAACAAGTTTGAGGCTCTGAGTTCACAAATAAGAAGAACAAAGGGAGATGCCAACCATATGTCACATAGAAAATTCTGTAGCAAGAATGATGGAAATTTCTCAGGACAAGAAACAGAATCATGACAGACCCTAGGCTCTATTTCTGTGACAGTCTTTTTCACTGGTGATATAAATAGGAACCTTCCTATTAGAAGGATGGGAGGTAGAAAGAGGAAAGCACAGCCCCAGGCATTATTTCAGAATGTGAGTAGACACTATCAACAGCTGGTGCATTGAGAATATTATACCACCATGCACTAGCTATAGCCACAGATGTTCAGGTCCTACAAAGGAAGAAACTAATTTTATAATGAATGGATTACTTCTGTTATAAACATAAAAACATGGGGCCAGGAGTTTGGCCTAGTGGTAGAGTGCTTGCCTAGCATGCACGAAGACCCAGGTTTGATTCCTCAGTACCACATGCATAGAAAAAAGCCTGAAGTGGTGCTGAGGCTCAAGTGGTAGAGCTCTAGCCTTTAGAAAGTCCAAGAACAGTGCTCAGGCCCTGAGCTCAAGCCCAGGGCTGGCAAAAAAAAAGAAAAAGAAAAAATGTAAAGACAGGGTTATGTAAGCACATGGAACACTGTGGGAACGAGGTGGAAGAAAGAGAGGAGGGGAGAAAACGTATATAACTATTCTCTATTCTTGAGAAAAGATAAAGGAATAATATGGAGCTGAAAAATATTTCTTCTAATCCTTCTCTCTTTTCAAAATGGTGTTTTTTTTTTCTTTTTCTTAGGAGAAGAGCAGAAAAGGCAATGAGTCAAGTATATTTGAAGATTCACAGTGTCTAAAAAGAGCATTTTCACTGATTGTGGTGGTGCTATGAAAACACAATTTCATATATCTTTTTAAACTTATTTTATTTCTTTTTTTGATTATGTGGCACCAAGGAATTAAACCGAGGACCTCATGCATGCTAGGCAAGCACTCTACTACTAAGCTACATTCCCGGCCCCACATATATCTTCTTACTATGTGTCTGTGTCAGAGGCTTTATAATGCAATGAAATGGTGATTAAAATGGTGATTAAAACATAATTCATGATGATATTTTGGATGAAAGGCCATGTGTTCAATTCTCAATTTATCCATGGAATAAAATTTTATCAACTGCTTTCTTTATATCACATGCAAAGAAAAGAAATAGATAAGGAAAAATATTGTGTGTGTTTTTTTAAAACATTACTCAAAGAGTTTTAAACAAGAGCTCCTCCAGAGAACAGGAAAGGAGAGGAACTTTGTGCTGGCACTTCTCATTATAAAGGCCATTGGTGCCATTTCATTTTTTTAATTGGCACAGGACTTGATGTCAAAAATTTCACCAAGCATCTGCCCCATAATGAGTATTTTATACATCTGTTTGAATTTAAATCACTCAGTAATAATGATAAAAAAAACATTGCTCTCCTGATTATAATGCACAGGTAACTGTCCTAAGCATTTAGTCTTTCCAGCAAATTTATGAAATACTTAGTCTTAATTGGTCCATGTAACAGATGAGGAAGCTGAGGCACAAGGAGAAACTTATTTTAGGTCAAGCAATTAAGACAATTGAACTCCCCATAGCAATCTCCAGCCTCTGACTTTGTGACAATAACTGACAAAGCCATGATGTACCTTTAGCATCTCATCCTCAAAGAACAAGACCCACAGAGACTTAAAACTCAACCCCAGGCCAGATGAGGTGGCTTGTGCCTGTACTTCTAGGTATTTAGCAGACTAATATCAGGAGAATCATTGTTTCAGGCCAGCCAAGATCATGTTTTAAGACTCCATCTCAAACATTGTAAACCTGAGCCTGGCAGAGCACATATATCACCCAAGCTCTGTGGAGAATAACCCAGGCAAAAGAATGAAGCCCTGCTAGAAAAATAATGGAAGGGAAATGAACTGAGTACCTACCTGGCAAGCATAAAGCCCTGAATTCAATCCCTAGTACCCTAAAAAAAACACCTCAACACTAAAAAATAATCACAGATAGTCCAACAGATGTATCTAAGAGAATACACGGGTGGTAAGTAAACATGTGGAAAGAGCAGAATTAAGGGGGATTAATATCTTTCTACAAGATGTCCATATATGAGGACAGACTAGAAATCTCACTAAACTCTTGAACTACAAGGATAAGGGAAGGAATTGGGGAAAGACAGAGCAATAGATAGGGTTAGTTAGATCAAAATCTAATATCTGCATATGTAAAATACTGTGGTGGAAGTCTTGGTATGACTACAAAAAAAAAATACCATGAATGAAAGGAGAGTGAAATAAGCTTTTTTAGGAACTAGGGACTTACAAAATGGGCATGGGGAATGAAGAGGGTGAAGAAGGGAGGATAAAATTGACATGTTTTATATGCACATATGAAAATGTAACAAATGAAACCTGTTGAAATTGTGTTAAGAGGGAAGAATAAGAGAGTGACAGAGGGAGGGAGTTTGATGGGATAACATTGTATGAAAATATCACAAATAAAATCTCCCTGGTAAAACTAACATATACTAATTAAAAAAAATCTTGAAGGAGGAAGAAAAGGAGGGCTAGTAACAACTGCCAACAGTAGGCTCCTGTGGCTCATGCCTGTAATCCAAGCTGCTCAGGAGGCTGAAATCTAAGGACTGTGGTTCAAAACCAGCCTCAGTAGACAAATCTAAGAGACTTTTATCTCCAATTTACCACCAAAAGCCAAAATGGAGGTGTGGTTCAAATGGCAGAACACCAGCTTGGAATGAAGAAGCTAAGGAACAGTGCCCAACTCTTGAGGTCAAGCCCTAGTACCAGCATACACACACACACACACACACACACACACACACACACACACACACACACACACAATCAATCGTCCCTGAAAGAGAATACAGTGGTGACGTTGGCTAAGACAAGGGGATGAAATAGACAGGCATAGATGAATTTCTTTGTTGAGAAGTCAAACTCTCCTTGTTGAATGTATTCAGATTTAAATTCCCAGGAAACAAGCAACTGACAATGTTGGGTGGGCTGCAACCCACCTGTGGCCAAAGGAGAATCTGGAATGGAGGCCAAAAATGTAGTCGTGAATACACAGATCAATGACTGTTGACTACACGAATTACCTAAGGAGCTGCGGAAAAGGGCTGATACCCAGACCCCACCACCAAACCAAATAAACAAATCAGACTCACCATGTGGAATCCAGGCATCAAGCCTTCTGAGGAACTCTGGGAGTTCCGAGAAAGGAGAGTCTGGTGAATGATGACTGAAAAGTGAGCAACTGCTGAGATAGAAATGGAGATGTGGCTTCCAGAAGCTGAAAGATCTTGCTACAGAAAGGCAGTAAGACATGACAAGGGAGGGATATTATGGGAACCAAGTGAAATGGGTACAGATGGAAGCAGCTGTCAGTAGTCAGTTAATGACCGAATACTCAATGAAGGATATCATCATTTTGAGGGAAACTCTTCCTCTCTCTGCTACTACTGTACATCATTCCTAACCTGGGCCCATAAGGGACTGGGGGGGGAGCTGTATTCCCTCTATTTCTTCCACGGGTGAAGAGAAAACAGCAATCCTTATAGTTAGGTTTAGCTTGGTACATCCTTATTCTCACCATTAGCAACCGCAGCGGCATTATAACTAACACTGACACAGCACTTCTTATGTGCCACACAAATCTAAGTGCAGTGTATCTACTCATTAAGCATTTGAGACACATTAGCTAGAATTGTTTGCTGGGTTGTTATTAATTCCTGACGGTCTGGCTTTCCCTAGGAGACACTAAAGAAGGTGTGAAGTCTTAGGGATTGCACTCAAATCATTTGTAACTTTGTCTTTTTCTGTCTTTCTATGAATTTCTGTTTTTCTGTGAATTTCTGTTTGTCTCTCTGTCTCTCTCATTGCCTCCTACCTTCCCTCTCTCAGAATCTATCTAGCTTCTTGGGTGAGTTTCTGAGAAACTATAAATCCCCCCAACATTATAAGTAAGATTTTGTATTTATGAGGATTTTCCCCCTGGGGAACAAGCCTGTGATTTTTACCAGGGTCTCAGAGAGGTCAATGTTCTAAAAGAGGAGATTAAAATTCAAGGAAAAGATTTTTTTTCAACCAAGGATACATATAAGCTTTGATACAGTGTCCTCTGTCTATCATGCCTGTTGAATCAGTTATTTCTGTCTATCATGCCTGTTGAATCAGTTATTTCTTGATCAGAAGAAAATGTAAAGTGATTTGCTTTTACCCTGCATCCACTAGCCCTGTTCCTAGAGAGGAAATGCTCTGCCTTAGGAAATATAAACATCTCCATTGTTCCAGGCCCTCCAGGCCTCCCATCCATCAACCCAAGCTCTGAGCAGCAGTCAGCTTCCTATCCTGCCATTCACCCCCTCTCCATCAGATGTCAGGAGCTGGCTGCAGGCTGGCTTTGGGGATGATCAGGGAGATTTTTCCTAACCTAGACTTTGCAACAATCCCCAGGGAAATCACAGAACTGACACATCAGAGGCTGTTCAAATCCGCAGTGGTCCACACACAGCTATGGCAACTCCCCAAGGGCCAGCAACCCTGGGCTCTAATTAGCCTCATCTGCAATGTAGACTTGTAGGACCCGCCCCCCCCACCCTCCAGAGATGCTTTGGGAAATCTAGTGAGAGGAGAGCCACTGATGTCCGCACCTAGGGTTAGCTAACGGACAGCCAGGCTGTTCGGCTGATATTTGGCAACTCATCCATGTACCTGGATGTCTCTTAGCTGTCAGCTTTGTCTGAACCATCTTCTGCTGGGTGAAGTAGGCTGCTTCAGCTCTGCTTCAAGTGTCCCTCACTCTCCAGCCCATTTGTCAATGGCAGAAGTCTCAGAGACAGCAAGCATCAGTCTGCAAACTTATCTCCAGCCTCTGTGTGTATCACTTATGCTGATATGCCATTCGCCAAAACAAGTCGCAGGACCCATCGGCCAGCTGGGGCAGGGTGGATGGGTTGCCCTTGGCAACAAAGTATGGCAAATCACATGAGTGGCTGCATTTGGACATGGGACTCTACCTTGTACCAGATTCACAGCTTTCACCTTTTTAAATTCTCTGAGCATGTAAAATACTACTTTTTACCTCTCTGGTTAGTAATGATTGTGTGTAGGTATGCCAGTACTGGGACTTAACCTCCAGGCCTAAGGACTATCCCTTTAGCTTTTTTGTCCAAAGCTGATATTCTATCACTTAAACCAAAGATCCACTTCCAGCTTTCCCCTGGTTAACTGGAAATACAAATTTCATGGACTATACTGCTTGAGCTGGCTTTGAACCTCAATCTCTAGGTCTCAGCTTCCTGTGTAGCTAGGATTACAGGTGTGAGCAGCCACTAGTGCTTCGTTAAAGATTATTTTGGGTGCCATCCACAGCTCATGGCATGGGAAAAAAATGAAGATCTCTATGGTTTGGATATCTCCCAAGGGTGCAGTACTGGGGGCTTGGTACCAGGTTTAGAGGCACTGGGAAGAGCCTTTGAGTCTTTAAGAGTTGGGGCCCAGGGGGAATTTTTGTGAGTTCTCATAAAAAGATGTTATGATAGCAGCAAACATATTTCCTCTCTCCCTCCCTCCTTCTGCTTTCTCCTTCCCACGTCCAGTCTGGCAGTGTGGTACTCCCTCTCATTCCCAGCCCCACCATAGTATGAGGTCATTTATGGTGTAATGTCATCAGCCACTATGCTATCAGAGCCTAAACCTATCCATTGGCCCTGCCCAATCCTGGACTCTGAACTGACAAAAATTGTAAGCTAAATCAACCTTTGGTTCCTCACAAGAATGTTGTCTTAGAAATTTTGTTGGAGGGCCAGGAGTGTGGCCTAGTGGTCGAGTGTTTGCCTAGCATGCGCAAAACCCCGGCCTCAATTCCTCAGTACCACATACACAGAAAAAACAGGAAGTGGTGCTGTGGCTCAAGTGGTAGAACAGTAGCCTTGAGAAAGCTCAAGGACAGTACCCAGGTCCTGAGTTCAAGTCCCAGGATGGGCAAAAAAAGAAAAAAGAAATTTAGTTGGAGTATAATAAAGCTGATTCATATGTTAACTATGCTTAAAAAAAGTTGACTCATGTATATATCTTAATATGATGTTGATGGAATTCATGCGTGTGTGTGTGTGTGCCGGTCTTGGGGTTTGAATTTAGGGCATAGGTGTTGTCCCTGAGCTTCTTTTACTCAAGGCTAGTGCTCTACTCCTTGAACAACAGTACTACTTCAAGCTTTTTCTGAGTAGTTCATTGGAGAGAGAGAGTCTCACAGACCTTCCTGCCAAGGCTGGCTTCAAACTGCAATCCTCAGATTTCAGCCTCCTGAGTAGCTAGAATTATAGGAATAAGCCACCCATGCCCAGCAATTTCATGATCTTCTTAAAGAGCAATTCAATCATATTTACTGTGGTATGTTGCCAAAATGGCCTGAAATTCTTCTGATTCTATGCAGTCCCATTTGCTAGTTCACAGCTTATGCCTTCAAGATTCTGGGTCAGTCACAGGACTAACTTAGACCAATGGCCTGATAGCCAAGGTGACACCACTAGGACTTCCAGATCGTCCCTTCCTGCTGTGCTTGGAAGCCTGAGGCCACCGTGGAAACAAGGTCAGCCATATAAAGGATAAGAGTCCTGAGAAAAGAAAATCAGAGTCCCTCCGCCAGTATGGTGGATAACCACACAGACATACGCAAACCTAGCTGACATCAACCAAGCCAACCTCAACCACATGTGTCACCCAGCTGAGCCCTACCCAAGTTTTGCCAAATCCCAGAATTGTGAGCTCATGTGAGCTCAGCCCCTCATCCTCAGATAAAGGTCAGAGTCATACATAGGGGGAACTGTGATGCCACCTCAGGCCACAAATGTTTATTACATCAGCTGCTAGGCTTGTTCTAGGCATTGGTGGTTTCGAATGGAGAAAAGGCTGGAAATTGTTTCTACCCTCATGAAGTTTATACCCTAGAGTAAAAGAGACTACTTGTCCCAATTATGGAGGGAAACAGGCAGTCTGAGTAAGAGTAATAACAGTCACAAATGGTATGCTATGTCCCAGATACACCACTAGGGAGGGAGCATGAACAGGGGAAGGAGTCTTCCATGAGACAGGGTCTCTGTGAGAAAGGAAACCTCTGAGTCAAGACCAGAAGAAGGGAAAAGACAGAATACCAACTGATGCTTGAGGAAACTACCCTGCAAAGTGAAGGAATCTCAAAGCAGAAGCTCCCAAGGGTGGATAGAACCTACAGAGACTGTATGATTTAAGGTCAGAGAAGCAAAAGGAGGGGTCAGATCTCATGGGGTCTTGTGATCCCTGTAAGAAATTGTTCATCATTTCTTGTGCTGTTCTAAGTGCTTGCTCTGTGTGCACGTATGCACATGCGTTCTTTCAAAAAGGATCACTTCCAAGTCAAGACACAGATCAAACACACACGTAGCGATCCTGAGCTGACTCTGGATTCCAATGCATGTTACCACAATCCCCAGCCCCTGCCTCTTCCCAGGCTGCTGGAGACTACAGGAGAACCCTGCTATTTTTTAACACAGGCTGCTCTCTGCTGTTCATTTTTGGATTTGCAGCTACTAGGCCAGGTTACTGTGCCAGTAGGAAGCAGATGACCAGCTAGCCAGATATATTTCATGCTGGGAAGCTTTACTGTCTCCAAAAGGTCCTGGGAGGATGCATGACAAGCCTTCATGCATTCATTTCCAGCTGTTACTCTTCTGTAAACTTTTTAAGGATTCTTTTTGACAGTAGGCTCACAGGGAAATAGAGAGGAAAAGTACAGAGAAGAGATTTCCCTTAAACCTCCTCTCCAAGCATACACACACACACACACACACACACACACACACACACACACACACTCACAAAGCCATCCAGCCATCCCCCGGGTGGTGCAATTATCACAGCTGATGAACCCATACTGAACCACCATTATCAATAGAATCCATTGTTTACTTGAGGATCTGTACTTGGGTCTGATGTGTTCCATAGGTGGAGCCAATATGCCATATGACATCTACCATCAAAGCATCAGCGTCATTCACTACCATAAAACCCCTCCACCCTCTGTCCAAATATCCCAACTCACCCTACTCCATATCTCTGGAAAACATCACAAGTCAAAGAGACAACCTTGAAAGAAGATTGCTTTGAAGGCAGGCAACATATTGGAACACTGGGTACAATGCTCCATTATCTTCCTGTGACAGTCAGTTTCGTACTGCTGTGACAGAACACCTGAGGTCATCAGCCTAGAAGAGGAAAGGCTTACTGTGGCTCATCAGCAGAGGTTTCAGTCCACGGTTGCTTGATTCCCCACTGTTCTAGGGCCTGTGGAAAAGCAGTGCAACACAAAGGGAGGGTGTAGCAGGAGAAGCTGGCCACCTCATGACAGCCAGAAAGCAGAGAGAGGTATAAGAGGGCTCAGATTCCCAGTATCCCATTCAAAGACACATCCCCTCAGTGACTTGATGCCTTTATGCTAGGCCTAGGTGCACCTCCCAGCAGAACCACAGGTGGGAAGTCTTTCTCACAGGGGCATTTGGGGACCCTCTTAACATTCCTCTACAAAACCCATCCATAAGACCCACACTGTGGTCAGGGGCTGTTGTCTGACATCTAGAATCCTCCTCAAGAGGCAGAGCTCTGGATGATCACAGTTCAAAGCCAACCGAGGAAGAAAAGTCCACTAGACTCCATCACTGAAATAACCAGCAAAAAGTTGGGCTAGAGATGTGGCTCAGGTGGCAGAGCACCAGTGGCAGAAGCACGATGCCATAAGTCCGAACCTCAGTAAAATATCTCTTCTGTCATAAATGCTCTGGGAAGTATGTTTCCTTTCTCAAGAGATGTATAGAAGTAACAAGTCCGGTTTTAACTCTGTCACAAGATAGGGAGAAAAGGGGAATCAAATGAAGTCGGTATAAATATGGAACATGGCATGGAGATTCCTCAACAAATTTAAAAACAGAACTACCATAAAATAAATAAATCCAGCTACTGAGTGTTCACCCAAAGGAAATTACATGATTACGACAGAACCATCTATAGCAATGCTGTTTCCAACACCCAAGATACGAAATCCACCTAAACATCTATCATTGCACACATGGATACAGAAGTGTGACACATACACAAAATGGAATGCTAATTCAGCCCTAAAAGAGAATGGCATGCTGTCATTTGGGACAACACAGATACACTTAGAGGACCAAATAATAAAGTCAAATATAAACCAAATATGAAGCCAAGTAAATCAGGCAGAGAGAGACAAACACTGAATGACCCTGGTGATTTGGGAATCTAAATCATCTGATCTCCTAAGAACACAAGAGAGAGATTAGATTTTGTGTATAAATTACTTTTGGACATGGGGAATAAGTTTAAAGGACAGTAAACAGTTAATAGCAGTTGCATGCTCTCACCACAAAGTAACAGTAAATGTCCTGAGGTGAGAGACAGATGACAAATGACGACCTCATTGTCTTCATTGTGCAGTTCTGGGGCTTGAATTCTGGGCCTCACACTCTGGCTGCGCTTTTTTACAGGATGGTGCTTAAACCCTAGGCTTCTATGCTTCTTGCTTCTCCTCTGCTTCTGGCTTTTTGGTGACAACATGCAAACAGGGGTTGTGTGGATTTGTGTGCCAGATGGGTTTCAAACTGAGATCCTCAGGGTCAGCGTCATGATTACAGGTGTGAGCTTGTAATTAGAGCCTACCTTGGCTTCAGCCTTTGCAGTTGAACAGTATTCCATTGTGTATATATAATTCATACAATGATTTGATCATTATACAATGTAAACACATATTAAAATGTCACAGGTGCATAATACACCATGCATAAATATATACAATTGTTGAACAAAAGAAGCTTCAAAATGTAGACATTCTGTAGAAGCCAGTAGACAGATGAACATAACATCCTTTGCCTTAGAAAGTCCAAAGTACCCAAAACGAACAACTTCATTTAAAAAAAAATAAATGTCATCTGATAAATATGGTAAAGGTTATTCTAAAACTACAAACTACCTACTTGAGAAATTGAAGGACATTCCAGAAATGTCTGTTTGGAAAGTGTCTTGACTAACAGAAATCACCCCCAAACTATCACATCCCTCCTGGATGTTTAAACAGGGTGGAAGAGGACACAAAAAACCTTTGGAAAACATGGTGTAGAGGAAGCAATGAAGAAGTACTGTGTGTGTGTGTGTATGTGTGTACACATGTGCCGAAAACAACAAATACACACACATACATACACAGGGGGAGCCATGTTATTGTGAAATAGCTGTCAACTAAGAGAAAAAAATGCTGGGGTGCAATTCAGTGGTAGAGCCCTTAACTGAGGATTGTGAGGCTCTGGTTCCATCCTCATTATTGCAAAGAAGAAAGGAACAGGAGGAGGAGAAGGAGTATGAAGGAGAAAGAGAAGGAGCAGGAGACAGAAGAGGAAGAGAAGAAAACAGGGGAGAGATAAAAGAAAGAAGAAAGAGAAGGAGGAGGAGGAGGAGGGGGGAGGGGGAGGAGAAGCAGCTTCTAAGAAAAGAGGTTTGTTTTTTTTATCATGATAAGAAAGGTATACACCAACTGAAGAGCTGACTCTTACAAGTGCACACACACACACACACAAAACACCATGCCTTCCACATGCTATGGCAAAAAAAAGTACATAAACACAATAGTGCACTGTCTTATTTTCTCATTCCATGAGAGATCAGGTAGATAAAGGTGTGTAAGCATGCAAAGAACATATAAAAACAATGAAGTTGAGATCATACATGTGAAGATTCCATCCAGAAATGTTTGCTGAGCCATTACTGTAAGAGAATCACTACCTCCAAGGAGTGAAAAAGACAAATAGATCTGTGGCTTTGGGGCTTACATTACAGACTGTGACCCTCAGGCTAAGACAGTATCTGTTGGGTTCTCCCATGGGAAGCCTGCTCTGTTTCCTCTTGTAAATATGCATATTTATATTTCTTTTCCTTGGGATATCCTCTGAGATTATGGATATGTTCTGCTTCTTATCATATATTTACTTACGGGCATCAACAATCATTGACGGTTCATGCCTGAAACAGTGGTTACTATGGTGATGCCAAGTGGTGGTTTTCTAATTCCTTCCCGGTTTCTGCAGTTAGTAATTAGACTTCTACCTCAAGCACAATGTCGCCTCCTTCCTGCTTGTTCCTATTAGCCATGGAGCTATGGAAATCCGTATGGATTGGTGGATTCTTGGTTTATTCTAGAGATTATAGCTCAATACTATTATTTATTCCGATGGCAGCCAGTGGTTTTGGGGAGAGGGGGACATCCCGCTCTGGGATCACGCTGATACCACATCATCATGAAGAACTTTCTGTCTTTTGAGTGACAGAGATTCCAGATTCACAGCGTACTCCCTTCCCTAGCTCTGCAGCTGTTCATTTCTCCAAGAAATCCTGATTCCTTTTGTGGGGTAGTTGATATTGAAACAGCAAGAGATGGTAGACCAGGTGTTTCACTGTTAAAGGGATGTCCCTGCTTGCAAGCCTGACACACAGACAGAAAGAAAGGCAGACAGTGAGAAAGAGAAGGACACGTTGAGGTATTTACACACATCTACACATACATTTATTTCTGTTTATATCCTCCATCGTCTTCACATCTCCAGTCCAGTCCAATGTACTGGCCTTTACTCTGTCTGGCCTTTTCCTTTCTTCACATTTTCCTCTTCTCCAGTACTGAGAAATGCATCTCTCTATTAACCTCCCCCAATATATTTTATTATAAAACATATAGTTTCAGAATTGATCAATTTTTAAACCATTTTGAGGAGCTCAGTTTCTTCAAGGTAATAGAACGGTCATTTTGAGAGATCAGCCAGGTACTGGTGACTAATGCCTGTCAATCCTAGTTACTTAGGAGGCTGAGAACCATAGTTCGAAGCCAGTCTGGTCAGGAAAGTCTATAACAATCATATTTCCAACCAACTAGCAAAATTCTAGGAGTTAAACTGTGGTTCAAGTGGTAGAGCACCTACCTGGAGAGAAAAATGCAAGTGAGAGCACCTCAGCCCCAAGTTCAAGCCCCAGTAATAGCACAAAAAAAGAGAGGGGGAGAGGAAGAAAGGTATAGCTCAAAACATGCATGGACAAAGGGTTTCACATGTGTCAAAACAGAGCTCTCCTCTAAGCAAGCAAGAAAAGATTGTACCCCGATCACAAATACAAAAGGCAAATTATGAGCCTCTCAATTGAATGCTGGTCTAACCAAACACAAAATGCTAACTTCAAGACTAGTTTGTTTCACAAAATTGAGAACACTGGGTAAATTGGCCTTGTGCTTCTAGGTACATCCTTCATATTTCTTAATGTTTTCCTCATCATTTCTTTTTATTTTCCTTTTCTCTTCTGCCTTTTTCTCTTGTTCATGCTGGGACAAACCAACATAGATTTTTCTTTTCAGTGAGTTCGTCTGTCTTCATCTCTTTATATCAATGTGCACATTTCAAAGTTACTAATGGTTCTTTTTCATATCAGCCAATAAAATATTTTATTCCCAAAAGAAAATTTTAAAATGTTGTTATTTTCTGTCTAATAATTCTTTTTTAAATAGTGCTAGCATTGAACTCGGGAATCCATGCCTTCTAAGACATACCATCTAAAATTAAGCTTCATGCCAAATTCTCTCATAATTCTTAAAATGTAAGTTATGGTTCTTTTAAACTGGTTCTTTCCCAACTCTCTGGCTCTCCTGTTTCCATATGTACTAGGTTTGTTTGCTTAGCATTTTAATAATGTTTCCTCCCCCAAAATTGGTGACCCTTGAAGGCGCACTTATCATTCAACTGACTAAAAGAAAAAGCTAGAAGACTTAAGCCACAACACATGTAAAATTGGTGATCTGTAGAGAAAAATATATATATAATCACACCATGACACTTCTCAGCAACAATGACAGAGAAAATGGCCCGCGCAAAAGCCACATGAAGTGCTCACTTCTATCACTGGAGTTGTAACACCAGTGTGTCCTGTGGAGAAAAACCAATGCCCTGGGAGAAAAGCAGAAAGTTTGAAGATAAAACTGCAGTTAGCTGAGGAAGCAGCGTCATTTGTAGTTTGATAGGTTCCATAAGAATCACATGTATATAAATAATGCTAAGAAAAATAACTGCTTAGACTGGGAAGAGGGCCTAGTGGTTGAGTGTTTACCTTGAGTGCATGAAGCCCTGGGTTCAATTCCTCAGTACCACACCCACAGGAAAAGCCAGAAGTAGTGCTGTGCCTCCACTAGCCTTGAGCAAGAGAGTTCAGAGACAGCATCCAGGCTCTGAGTTCAAACCCCACACCTGACCAAAAAAAAAAAAAGAAAAAAGAAAAAAGATATGATAAGGACTAGGGTACATTAAATGTTCTGAACTATCACTGTACCCTATTAATATGTACAAGCAATAAATATTAATAAATAAAGAATAAAAGAAATACAGTTAATCACAAAGTCCCAGAACAGCAACATCAAGAAAAAAAAAAACTCTACTATCAAGTTAGGCTCCAAATATGAAACCAATTGTGGGGGGGTGATTTTGAGAGCGACTGATGGGAGTCCAAAAAGGAAGTCTAGTTCATTTTGATACCCCCAAAACATTTAATTCCCTGAATACAGGCTTAGAAATGTAGATTCAATTTTATTCTCTACAAATCCCACCATTGTTCTTCACTCTGCAATGGAAGCTATTTGTAGTACTATAATATATCTGTGGTGTTTACCCATTTTCAGTTTCCACTTTAAACCTCTTAACATAATCTACATGTCATCAACACTATGGTGCATGCACATTGGAAGCTAAGGGGACGCAGAAAACATAAACAGCAAAAGGTATAGAAGCCGTCATTTCCCATTTTTTCATATATTTCTATTGTAATTAATAGAAGGGTTACATTATATTCACCAGATAGAAGGTGCATTACTTCACATACTTTGATACCCTTTCTCATGTCTTAGTCCCCATTTCCCTCCCCCCTCCCCCTTCCCGTCATCTTGCTTCCCCCCCATTTGAAATCCAATTTCAAATAACCAAATACGCCTATATACAATATATCAGATAACAAAGTGAAATACTGTAACAATATGAGATAACCAAGGGACAGCAAAAGAGATGAGAGATAACATAGTACATTAAGGACAACAATCACTCATTATATGGCTTTTGTTTCTATATCCTGGAGGTCTTTTCATTTAGCATCATACTATATGGCCTTATGTATCTAGGTTTTGTTCTATTGTAAATCTCTGCTAGGAAAGCCCAAGGTTTCTACTGATTATGACAAATGAATTTCCCATTTTTTTACAGGTCTAGCAACATCAAGAGAGATTGCCTAAAGATAATGAACAAGAACTAAATGCTTAAAGACCTTATTTAACGTATAAGAATAATTGCTTGAAGAACCACAAATAACTCTCAGAATTTCAGAGCTGAGATCTGAATCAGAGCATTTTCTTACCTTCTAAACAGAACATCCGTAAATTTGCTCTATAGATCATCAGTTTAAAACGTAAAAGTTTAATAGAACTATTATTTAAGTTAGGTTAAAAACAAGAGCCAGAACTATGGAAAAAAAAGAGAAATGGGTTAAAAAGTGGGCAACTTGGGAGAGTTAAATGAAAGGCTAGGAAGAGTTTTGTTTTTCGTGTTATGCCTTTCTATATTGCTTAGTTTTTTTCCTCCCCATGTTTGTTTTCTAATTTAGTAATGATTTTTTAATGTGTTAAAATATTAGAGCAACCACTAGAGAATAGAATAAGATATGTAACTTCCAAAACCCAATAAGGAAAAAAATGAAGCAAAGAAACTCGATCAATGCAACAATACGCAGGAGAATGGAGAGAACATGTAAGGGACAAGTGAAAGGATGATGAATCAAGAACAGAAAATATAATGGGGAATAAAATAGGAAACTCTCTCGGAAGTCAAACTGATTAGGAAGTAAATCTACTGTGCTGAAGAAGAGAAACATTCAGAAACAGACTTTCAAGGATCTGGTAAAGGGTTTAGATATATTATGTGTATTTCATGCTAATAGCAATAAAATTAAGTCGTGAATTTAGAACGACCTTGAGAGAAAAAGAGACCTGGGGAGAAGGATTGGTGAGAGATGAAGATTTCATTATCTGAGTCCACAGGGGTGGGGTGAACCAAAAACCAGAACTGGAATCCAGTCAGGTACCACAGACTGGGAAGCCAGCTAATGGCCATTCCATTACAGGCATCACAGGTTGAATTGTAAAACCATCCCACCCCCAACACCCACCCTTCTCTCTCTGTCTCTGTCTCTGTCTCTGTCTCTCTCTCTCTCTGTCTCTCTCTGTCTCTCTCTCTCTCTGTCTCTCTCTCTCTCTCTCTCTCTCTCTCTCTCTCTCTCTCTCTCTCTCTCTCTCACACACACACACACACACACACACACACACACACACACACACACACACACACACACACCGCAGCTTAAAGTTAGGGCTTTGGCCCTCTGTCTGAGTTGCTCGCTCAAGGCTAGTGCTCTACCACTTTGAAGCACAGAGCCACTTCTGGATTTTGCTTTTTGGTTTTTTTCAGTGGTTAACTGGAGACAGGACTCTTATAGCTGGGCATTTGTGACTCATGCCTGTCATTCTACCTACTCAGGAGGCTGAGATCTGAGGATCACAGTTCCGAAGCCAGCCCAGGCAGGAGAATCTTTGAGACTCTTAATCTCCAATTAACTACCAGAAAACCAGAAGAGGTGCTGTGGCTCAAAGCAGTAGAGTGCCTTATTCAGAAAAAAAGCTCAGGAACAGTCCCCGAGTCCCTGAGTTCAAGTCCCATAACCAACCAAAAAGAAAAATCTTATAGACTTTCCTGCCCAAGCTAATTTTAAAGCATGATCCTTGGATCTCAGCTTTCTGAATTGTTAGGATTACAGGTATGAGACATCAGTACCCAGCTAATTCTTTCATCTTTTTACCAGTACTGGGGTTTGAACTCAGGACCCCACACTTACTTGATTTGCTTTTTTAGTCGGAGTTCTACCAGTGAAGCCATGCCTCACATCTGGCACTTTGCTGGTTCACTGGAGTTTCTCAGAATGCTATGCCTGAGCTGGCTTCAAACGTTTTTTTGTCAGTCCTGGGCTTGAGCTCAGGGCCTGAGCACTGTCCTTGGATTTTTCTCAAGGCTAAAACCCTACCACTTGAGCCTCAGCACCACTTCTGGCTTTTTCTAAGTATGTGGTACCAAGGAATCAAACCTGGGTCTTCATGCATGCTAGGCAAGCACTCTACCACTAGGCCAAACTCCCGGCCTGGCTTCAAACTTTTATCCTCAAGATCTTAGCCTCCTGAGTAGCTAGGATGATGGGTATGAACCACCTATTTTGTCCCTCTAGACTTACGTTGAAGTCTTAACCCCAAGTACCTCAGCATGTGACTGCACTTGGAGAAGAGTCTTTAAAGAGGTAATTTAGTTGCAGTGAGGTTGTCAAAGTTGGCCTTAATCCAAAATGACTGGTAATTATTTAAGCACAGGTATATCCAGGGGAAGACTGCATGCCAGTCAACTTTCTATCACTGTGATAAAAGAAAATATCCAGATAACTAACTTGAAAGATGATGTCAGCTCAGAGCTTCAGTGGTTCAGATTATGGTCACTTCATAACATTCTTTTGGGGTCTCTGATGAGGCAGAATATAATGGTGGCCAGGAAACAGAGAGAGGAAGCCAGGTTCTCAATATCCCTCTAGAGGGCACACCTCCCCTGTGACCTCACTGCCTCCCCTAGACCACACCCCTCCAAACAGACCTACAGTCTGGAGACAGAAGCTTTGCCATCCAAGCCTTAGGGGATATTTAAAGGCCCAAACCATAATACCATGTGATAAGCCAGGCCACCTATACAAGTCAAGGAGAGAGACCACAGAGGAAACCAACCCTACCAAAACCTTGACCCTCCTCATGCAGCCTCCAGAAGTACAAGCAAATCAATTGAGTGAAGCCCATGTGTTATGTGCTGGCGGCGGCAGGCTAACACTGAGGGGCTTCATTAGAAAAAGCAGAGCAAACAGAACCACTAAAATGCAGTGCAGGGTCTCACCAGATTTACTTTAGCACAAGCTCTATGGGAACGGTAATGTGGGAAATAGTTGAACAATGGACAGAGGATGAGAAATGGACTTGGTAAGTACCAAAATCAAGGTACTGACTTGAAAGCTGGAGTTCTTAGTGCTGACAGCGGCCGCCTGACCTCATCTTTCACTGGCATGGCCACAATTTAGGGGGAGAAATGGTTATTACACCCCTGTTACCTTACTCTTTGGCTCTGGCAACCTCTGATGAGGGAAAAGAATGAGCACACAGGAAACTGGCCTCCTTCTGCTGATGGCTCTGAGAATTGGATTCCTAGCTGCCAGACAGCTCTCTGCCTTGTTTGCTTTTCTTATCCCTTGCTGTTACTGAAAAAGATTGGGCCACTCAACGAAATTAGGATAAGTAGAAAGAGCCAACAAAGGACATCAATAATCTCCAATTACACGACAAAGTCTCCAAACAAGGATAGGCAAATAGATCAATGAAATAGAATAGAGTCTAAGAGTCAATTCTGTTCACATATTCAGTTCGCCCAGTTCCAACAAATGCACCTAGTCAATGTAAAGGAGAAAGAGAAGATTTTTTTAAAAACAAAAGACACTGCAATGATACAATAGCCAAATAGGAAAGAAATATAAAAAAGAGGGCCGGGAGTTTGGCCTAGTGGTAGCGTGCTTGCCTAACATGCACGAAGACCCGGGTTCAATTCCTAGGTACCACATACATAGAAAAAAGCCGGAAATGGTGCTGAGGCTCAAGTGGTAGAGCTCTAGCCTTGAGAAAGTCCAAGGACAGTGCTCAGGCCCTGAGCTCAAGCCCAGGACTGGCAAAAAAAAATATATATATAAAAAAGAATTTCCATTTCAGCAGAATCCCAGTGGGAGGCTAAGGAAAGAGGACGGTGAGTTTAAGGCCAACATGGGCTACATAGCAAGACCTTGTGTAAACTAAATTAAAGTATATCCACTTCTACATCACACCATACACAAACATGAATCTGAAATGAATAATAAGCCAAGCTACAAAAAAAAGAAAGCACTAACCCCCATGATTATTTTAATTCTTTTTGCCAGTCTTGGGGCTTGAACTCAGGGCCTGAGTACTGACCTTGGGCGTTCTCAAGGCCAGAGCTCTGCCACTTGAGCCACAGCACCACTTCCAGCTTTTTCTATGTATGTGGTACCAAGGAATCAAACTGGGGTATTCATGTATGCTAGACAAGCATTCTACCTCCAGGCCAAACTCCTGGCCCCCTATGATTACTTTAAGGAACATTTGAACAATTCCTTTGCCAATAAGTACATGAAAAGGTGTTCTATGGGGTTAGTCGTCAGGAAAATGCAAAGGGCAGAGATTCCATTTGTTTGCTCATCTGCTTGCTTGCTTGTTTTTAACCCTGCTATCCAACTATGGGATATAAAAAGCATACCTAAAGCAAAAATAACTCCCAAAATGTAGGAAATAACAGCTGTAGAAAACAAGTGATTCTATTCACTCATTTAAAATGTAAATTGTATGCTGGAGTGCAATAGCTCACACCTGTAATCACAGCTGTTCAGGAAGCTGAGCTAAAGAGGTTTCAAATTTTAAGGTCAGTCCAGGCAAAAATGGTCATAAGAACCCCATCTCAACCAATTATTAAAAAAACAAAAACAAAACAAAACCTGGCATAGTGGTACACATCCTTCATCCTAAGTCATGTGGAAAGGGTAAATAGTATCAGAGTTCAGGCCAGTCCAGGCATAAATGTGAGAGACTGTATTTGAAAAATAAAGCTTGAAGGAATGAGATATGGCTCAAATGATAAGGCCTAGCAAAATAAAACCACAAAATAAAGCACAAAACCCTGAGTTCAAGCCCCAGTATTACCAAAAAATAAAAATAAAAAAAACTAAAACTAAAAAAAAGAAATACACATTGGCATCAAAATTCTTTGGAAAGCAACAGGTCAGTCAGAACTTAATATCATGTTATATGCAATAAAATTTGACCCAGAAATGGAAATATTAGGAATAACCTAAAGGAAAACTCACTCATATGCACACAGAGTTATATACAAAAACGTCACTGCAAATTTATTTGGGGAAATCTCTAAAATACCCACCAACATGGTGAGTGATTAAATACGCTAGAGTACATACATTATTCATAGAATAGATACAGCTATTAGAAAGGGAACAGGTGGACTTTTATTTACTGATATAAAGCAATCGCTGAGATACAGATTATCATTGAGCAAAAAGAAGGCAGTCACTGAACAATACAAACCATCCTCTTTATATTATTAAAGAATTTCTAATTGAATCTGCACACTTTTGTAAACAAAGGCAAACAATAAGTTTCACATGAAAATGTACATGAGAACTCAGCACTGTTTACCTCAGTATGCATTGTTGTACAGAAGAAACTCAGTAGCGAAAAACAGAGAAGCCACATTTTGAGAGGTCGAATTGCGAGTCTTTATTGGAAAGCCAGCAATCGCAGGTGGACTCTTGTCACAAGACCTGCAGGCCCTTGAACACACTTAATATTGTTAGAAAACTGAGCCATAAGAGCAAGTGAGGAAAGAAAGAGCAGAAAAATAATACCAACAAACCAGATCAGCTCCAATGGAGAGCTGAAATGGAACACCATGATGACCTGAGGAGAGCCAGGAGACAAGAGACATGAAGAATGGCATTATTGGCACCTGAGCTACTCCAGGGTCTGTCTGTCTGTGTGTACACTGGTGCTTGAAACACTGTAGCCAGGCATCCTGAGGATAGCCAGTCTCTTCTTTCTTCCTCTCCCCTTCCTCCTCCTTTTCCTCTTCTTTCCTTTTCTTTGGTTGGTCATGGGGCTTGAACTCCTGGGTTCTGTCCCTGAGCTCTTCAGCTCAAGGCTACCCCTTGAGCCTCAGCACCACTTCCAGTTTTCTAGTGGTTAATTGGAGATAAGAGTGCCCAGTCTGGCTTTGAACCGTGATCCTCAGATCTCAGCCTCCTGAGTAGCTAGGATCACAGGCGTGAACCACCACACCTGGCTCCCTTTCCTTTTCTTTAATTCCTGTAAAGAAATTGCTCTCCTTGAATACCTTATTTCAACATGAGGGAAGAGGAAGGGGGAGGAAGAATTCCTTCCATACTCTTTGTTCTATAGTCTTCAAATTGTTGATGGCTGGAATGAATTCCTTTGTTACCTGTGTAATTAAAAGAACATAAAACTGCTATAACAAGGTCACACCCCATACAGAGATTACTTGCGAAGGCAACACTTAGACAAAGGTAATTTAGTGTGTCTGAATGCTGAATGGCATGGTAAAGTCATTAAGGGAGCTTTTAGTTTGGGTGGTTGCTAAACTTTTATTATCTTTAAGTAGCTGTACAAAGGAGTTTCAATTCCACATCTATGAGTATAATTCATCTTGACTAATGTCACCTCTTCTATCATTCTCCCTCATCTCTCCCAACCCCACCTACCCTCCAAGTTGAGATTGTATTTCAGCTCTTTACAACCCTCATGGCTCAGTTTTCTAATAGTATTAAATACATTTGGGTACATGCATCCATTCACAGTCACTGACTTTCTAATAGACTCCCAATTCAATCTCTCAAAATGTGGCTTCTGGGCTGGGAGCATAGCCTAGTGGTAGAGTACTCGCCTCGCATGTGCAAAGCTCTGGGTTCAATTCCACAGTACCACATGCATAGAAAAAGCTGAAGGTGGTGCTGTGGTTCAAGTGGCAGAGCGGTAGCCTTGAGCAAAAAGTGTCCAAGGACCAGTACCCAGGCCCTGAGTTCAAGGTCCACAACTGGCAAAAAATTAAAAAAAAAATGTGGCTTCTTTGTATCTCACAATTGAATCACCATACCACAGTTCCATGTTCACATATGTATCCCCTATATGAGACCATATTCATTCATCCTTTCTCTCTCCATTTGTTTGTCTTAGAGTTTTTAATCAAAAAAATTAAACTAAAAAAGAAATTTCCTGATTGAGTGGGCCTTCAACCTAAAACTACAGAATCAGAATCTCTAAGTGTCTTCTAAATTGTATATTTTGTAAAAGTTCCTAGTGTGGCTAACATGTGGCCAGGGATGAGAACCAGTGGTTTGAGATGATTCTCCTTGTGAGGTCACATGGCTAGCAGATAGCAGAATGAAGGGCTGGAAGTCAGGTCCTGAGACCAGATGACTTATACAGATAAAAAGTTTGTCACATGATTCTGGAGTCTGGGAAATCTGACTGTATGCTATCCATCTGCTGAGCATTCAGTGAGGGCCTCAAGCTATATTAAATATGACCCAGAGCAAAGGAGTCAGCTCAAGTCCTCTTCCTCTTCTAACAAAGCCACTCATGAGGACTCCATTTTTGTGACTTCATCTAATGCTAATAAGAGGCCCCACCTCCAAAACCATTGGCCGAAGTCTTTATTTGGGGGGGGAAATGGTTGTTCTGAATTTTTTTGAAAGGGGGGGTCTTGTTTTTGGTACCAGTACTGGGGCTTTCATGAACTCAGATCTGGGCACTACCCCTTAACTCAAAGTTGGAGCTCTCGCTACCTCCAGTTCCACCTTTTTGCAGATTTTAACTGGAGATAAACACTCTCATGGGTTTGTCATGTCTGGATTGGATGGGAACCATGATCCTCAGATCTCAACCTCCTGAGTCGCTAGGATTACCAGAGTGAGCCACCAATGCTGCGATACCATTGGCAGATGGATTTGGTGATAGTTTCTAACACATAAACATTTGAGAGATTCATCCAGACCATAACAATATAGATATACATAGAAGCACAGATGAGTTAAATAAAACACACACATATGCCTTATATATTATTTTTAAGTAATTGATGAAGATTATCTGTAAGTATAAAATAAATATGTACTGCCTTCTCTTCTTGCTTCTTCCAACAGGACTGCACTTGTGTTCCTGGTCTCTGCAGTGATCTACCACTTGAGCCACAGCTCTACTTCCTGCCTTTTGGTGGTTAACTGGAGATAAGCCTTTCCTGCTTGGGCTGGCTTTGAATGGTGATTGTCAGATCTCAGCCTCCTAAAGTAGCTAGGATTACAGGAATAAACCACTGGTACACAGCTAAAGGTCATGTGTATTTTTTAAAAGGCGGCTCTAAGATGGTCTGTCAGGCAACTATTTGATGTATCCACTCAAGGGCTGCTTTGTGTGTTGGAAGGAAAAGGCAGATGCTAGCATTTGTGTACAATTGATACAGGGTGGCACCCACTGGCTGTTATGTGCTCAGGAGCCACCACTCACTCTCAGCACCCTAGGATCTGACACGTCACTGGTTCTTGCCACATCTGCATACTAACGTGTAAGCTCTAGTTATTTCCTAGATAAATTCCAAGATACTAATTGCCACCTGCCGATTTCCTGTAAACACTATACTTCACACATGTGATTAATCAGAGAGCTGTGGACTGTTCAGGGGAAGTGTGTGTGTGTGTGTGTGTGTGTGTGTGTGTGCGCGCACATGCACGTGCACGATTACTGTGGCAGGTTTAAATCAACAGGCAGTGTTTGCTCACAACACCGCATTAGTGAAATGGCAGGGAAAAACAAATTAGGAACTACCATCAATAGCAACTCAAGTCAGCCTGACAACTCATTAGCTAAATTCTGAAGCCAGGCTACAGGAAGACGGCATTGCTGAAAGAAGGCTGAATCACAGGTGTTTGGGCTCCTTGGAGGAACCACATCTCAAAACATTTTCAAAAGCTTCTGACAAAGTATGTTCTTTAGATTCCTAAGGCCTTGTGCCCAATCCTCACCTTTCCATGAACTCCCTGGAAGGACTGTGCAAAGGACTTGGCTACCATTTTCCTATCTGTAAAAATATGACATGCTCATTTCCAAATCACCAGAGAGAGAAGGAGGGGAAAGAGACAAGAAATAATGGAGTTATTTTCATTATTGTCTTATTCGGTAGAGACAAAAAATGGGATATTTTAATTTGTTCTAAGGTATCTGTTATTAATGAAAAAGACAATTTTGTGAAAGGAGAATAATGGTTCAATTAGTGATATCTTAGTTTGAAGTATAAATCGTATTTTAAAATATGAATGTTTTGTCTGAAACAGACAAATTTACACATCTCCAATCTTCTCACTTTCACTTCCCTTAAAACAAAAACAACATAAACAGGGCATTATTGCTAAATGGCCCAAGTTGACACTGAACTTACAAACATCCTGCTGCTGCCTGCCAACTACAGGGCTTACATGTACTTACCACCAAGGCCAGCTTCACTTTTCAATTATCAATCAGACTGTATTTTCATGGCATCAAAAAAATAAGAGGTAATGGTATTACTAAATTTTTCTCCTTTGGAAAATAGGAATCTTGGTTTTATTTTTCCTTAACTTAGCACAGCCATAAGTGACACTTTTCCCAACAACTTATTATCTAGTTAACATCTGCTTTCACATAACCCCCATGTTAAATCCCAAACACAAAACCAAGTTACAGTTCTTCAGGCTAGTGACCAGAGAGAGAGAGTGGATCAGCACCATGGACAGAGGAATACCCCCAGTTCTGGCTCTCAAGTGCTGGTAAACCCACAGCTGGGGTAACTGATGTTCTACCAAAGAAACACCTTCCTCTTCCTCTTCCTCCTCTTCCTCCTCCTCCTCCTCCTCCTCCTCCTCCTCCTCCTTCTCCATTTCTTTTGGGGAATTAAAGAAAAGGAAAGGGGAGGTAGAGAAGAAGGAGGGGGAGGAAGAGGAGGACAAGGAGACACAGCACAAGAAAAGAAAGGAGAAGAGACTGGCTATACTCAGTGTAGCATGCCTGGCTACAGTCTTTCAAGCATCAGTACACACAGACAGACACACAGACACACACACACACACAGTATGTGCTAGAAGGACAGATAGAGTCAGAAGGTCTGGTAAGATTTTCTTAAAGAAGCATTGCTAGGGATCCAAAGCAAAGATAATTAGGCAAAGGCTAGTCCTCACAGAAATCCTATAAAAACCGGTTACCTCCATTTTAGAATGCAGTATGTTGAGATTTCAGCACGGTGATGTAACTAATCAATGTGACAGGAAGTGATTCAGATAAAATAGTCTTATATGCTTAGGCCACCTTGTAGTTTTCAGGAGATAATATCCCAGCAGCCTGAGGATGTTAAAGGAAGAGAGTTCACCAATTCGGCAATCTTCAAGGCTCAGGTAGTTAACAGGAACTGAGTGAAGCAGGCAGAGAAGACCTCTAAGAGGTCAGCCGACTGGAGGCCGTCTTTCCTGCTGAAGGAACAGGCTTAGGTGAGCCATGAAAAGTCCCCAGGAGATTCCCTAGCAAACACTTGGGTAGGTGAATCTTCCTTTTGTATCTTTCCATGCTCTCCTTTTATACTCTTCATACTCTGGTTCCTCTTCATTTCTCTAGGTTTGGCAAGTGTATTGATTCCCTCTACTCATCTATCCTGTTTATATTTGAACGATGCATGTGTTTTGTTATTGTTTTGCTTTTGTCCTAGAACTCTAGTGCATGGACTCTGGAAGGTTTTCACATCTTGTCTGTCACATGTGAGAAGACTGGGGCATAGCTTCCAAGTTGTTGGGTGGGAGTGTGTGTGTGTGTGTGTGTGTGTGTGTGTGTGTGTGTATACTGGGGCTTGAACCAAGGGCCTGGGCACTGTTTCTTAGCTTCTTTGCTCAAGGGTGGAGCACTTCCACTTAAACCATAGCTCTACTTTCGGCTTTTTGGGTGGTTAACTGGAGATTGATTTTCCCAGCTCGGGGCTGACTTTAAATCACGATCCTCAGATCTTCTGGATAGTAGTCACCTCTGACCATTACTTTGTGACACTCAGGAATGGCCACAGGTTCCTGGTTTTTTGCTCACCACCTATCCACCTGTCGGGCATGATAATAAATACTCTATAAATACCATGTGATACACCCCCCCTTGCATATATTAAGAAAAATCCTCCCTCACCTTACACCTGTCATGTACAAGCTCTTCAGAGCCTTCTTGCACGCTAGAATTTTACACGTCGGGTGTTGCCACGAAAACTTTCGAAGAAATCAAAGTCCGCTGTTCCCCGATAGCTTGCTCACGCTCTAGAACCAGGATCTCTGTTATGCGTGCGGATGCATGGAAAGTGTGCATTGCAAAGGGCCGAAAACACGGCTGGCCGTGTGCAGCGGGCGCAGGGATAGACTCCCCCGCTGCACATGCAGGGGAACAGTGTGGTGACACGGTGTTGCTGCACTTCCCGGCACCGCCGGAAGAGGGCAGTCTCTCCACACCCCCCTCCCCCCACACCCCACCCGCTTCCATCCCCGCAGAGCCTGGGAAAAGGCGGACAGCCGCGACCCCTCCGCCACTCGGGGAGAGGCGGTGGCGGAAAGACGACGTATCCCTCCGCAAGACCAAAGAGTCCCACTTCCCACCCCCACCCCCCACCCCCAAGCCTGGGACCGGACTCCATCACCACATCCAGAGGTGCATCCTTCGCATCACCCCCTCATCCCCTAAAGTCCCCGGAGCACGACGCCGCGCGCTCTCGCGAGACTCCACGACGCAGACCACCCCCCCTACACACACATACACACACGCCCGCCTCGCCTGTCAGGACGGCTCGCACGGACCCCCGCGCAGGGCGCCGGGGCTCTGGGCGCGGCGCGGACAGCGCATGCGTGGCCGCCGCTTCCCAGCACCCCCCGCGCTCCCCGCCGGGCCGAGCGGGACGAGGCCGAGAGCCAGCAGCCAGCCGGTCGTCGCTCCCCCGGGTCGTCGTGGAGGCCTCGTGTCGGGGCCGCGTCTTTTTTACTTCCTCCGGGGGGGGAGGAACCACCGCTTGACACAAGCCTTTCCCTGACGCGCTGAGGTTTCCTCCCGAGGACGGCCGGAAAAGCTCTCGGGTACCGCCCGCACTCCCACACCGGACACCTGCCGCGGCCTGGGCGCGGCGCCCGGGACCCAGGGCCGGGCGGGGCCTGCACGTCCGTGCCCAGCCACCCACCGACCCGGGGGTTCGCCGACACACACACACACCCTCCAAGCAGGCGCCCTGATCCGGAGCCCGCCGGAACCCAGGGCCGGGCGGGGCCTGCACATCCGTCCCCACCCACTGGGGCCTCGCCTCCTCTGGGGAGCCCGACGGGCCTCCCGGGGATTCACAGACACACACACACACACCCTTCCTGGCCTCCCATCCCTTCCCCAGCCCCCTCCGCTGCACCTTGGACTAAAAGGATCTGGTGCACCTCAGAAAATCATATTGCAGGGACTCACCTTGTTTGGAGAAGGGGACCCGGGTTTGGGGACTTTGGGGTACACGTTCATCAGAATCCTAAGGGTAGATTTGACTCATCAGCCTGGTACACCCGGTTCATGCTGACACCCCCATTCCCCCACCTTCTCCCACTTCCATAAACGATTAAGTGGGGAGCCCTGGGAGACTTCTCTGAGCCCTGACTCTGACCTAGACGTCAGGTTAGACCCCCCCACTCCCCCCAATACACACACACACACACACACACACACACACACACACACACGGGATACACTCCTGGGCTGGAGCATGGCTGCAGCTCTGTCTCCTCAGATTGACGAGCCCCTAGAGATTGAGGGGTGTCTAATAATGAAAGTTGAAAAGGACCCCGAGTGGGCATCGGAGTCCATTCTGGAAGCATCAGCTAGCACTGAATGTGAGACCTTTCGCAAATGCTTCCGGCAGTTCTGTTACGAGGATGTGACCGGACCCCACGAAGCTTTCAGTAAACTCTGGGAACTTTGCTGCCGATGGTTGAAGCCAGAAATGCGTTCCAAGGAGCAGATCCTTGAGCTGCTGGTGATCGAGCAGTTTCTCACCATTTTACCGGAGAAGATTCAGGCTTGGGCCCAGAAGCAGTGTCCAGAGAGTGGAGAGGAGGCGGTGGCCCTGGTCATACATTTGGAAAAAGAGACGGGACCCCTAAGACAGCAGGTGAGAGAGGATGTTCAGACTTTTTGTATTTAAGGAAAAAGAAGGTGGGGAAAAGCAGGTGTGTGCGTGATGCAGGAACAAGTGGGAAAATAATGCTAATTTTTTTTTTTAAGCCCTTAATCAGAACCCACTTAAAAAGCAGACTCGAGTTTCGTATTGAATGAGAAAGAGTAAAATGTGGTTTGAAAAAAATCTTCCAAGTGAGAAGGCCTGGTACCTGTAATCATAGCTTCGCAGGAGGCAGAGAGCTGAGAGATCTCAGTTCCAAGCCAATCCTGGCAGACTAATCCCTGAGACTCTTATCTCCAATTAACCAGCCTAAACCCGGAAGTGGAGGCGTGGCACTCAATCATAGAGTGCCAGCCTGAAGCAAAAGTGACTGGCAAGAAACAACCTTGCATATGAAACTAAACATTGTTGACCTAAGTACTTGTTTTAATCCTTGGTATAATGTGCTCAACAAAACTATATTAGAGAACAATATAATTATGCTTCACAGGATTAGACTCTGAATAGACTTGGAAAAAAAAAAAAAAAACTTCTTCAGTTATCCCAGAATCCCTTTAATCCTTTACTATCAGTGCTGTCTTCTGAAGTGCTCTTAGTGCCTTGATCCTTGTACTCTTCAACTAGTGCCTCTGCCAGGTCTTTATTTCTCAGTGGCTTTGCATGCTTGTCTAGTTGCCTTTCAGGGCCCTCATTAACCTCCAGAAATCTTACAGCTTTAGTCAGATTTGTAGCTTCACCTAGCATAAGATTTGCACTCTGTAAAGATCTATCTGCAGGATGAGTTGGTTAGGAACAGAAAAAAAAAATCGATGGGCAGATTAATTTTGTAAGTTTCCAGTTCCCTGGTGAATATTTTTGTGTGCAGCTAACCCACTCCTCTGTGAATCTAATAGATGCGACTACTTGGTATCTATTAAGAGGCTCTGAGCCTCAGAGCCACTCAGGAGGCTAAGTACTAAGGATCCAGATTTGAAGCCTGCAGGGACAGGAAAGTCCCTAAGACTCTTACCTTCCAATAACCACCAAAAAGCCAGAAGTGGAGCTGTGGCTCAAGTTGTAGAACACTAGCCTTTTGCAAAAAAGCTCAAGGATCGCATGAAGCCCAGGTAGAGTTGGTTTTGTTTTGGTTTTTGCCAGTCCTGGAGTTTGAACTCAGGGCCTGGGGACTGTCCTTGAGCTTCTTTGGCTCAAGGCTAGCACTCTACCACTTGAGCCACAGCATCACTTCTGACTTTTTTCTGAGTCGTTTATTGGAGATAAGAGTCTCACGGACCTTCCCCTAAGAGGGCTGGCTTCCAACCACCATCCTCACATCTCAGCCTCCTGAGTAGCTAGGATAACAGACATGAGCCACTGCATCTGGCTCCAGGTCAAATGTAAGCCCTAGTACTGGCTCAGAAGAAGACTAAGAAAGATGCTCTGTACTTTATCTCTAACAGGTTTCTCCCACCTTATCAATAAAGAATATTCTGTGTAGGTGGTAGGGTGCCAGCCTCAAGCAGAAAAAAAAAAGAGAGAATGCAAAGCCCTAAATTCAGAACAGCAGCACCTGCCCCCCCTTTCTCTCTCCCTCTCCCCCCTCTCCTTTTCCCTCTCTTGTTCTCTTGTCCAAATTTCCACACAGTACTGTGAACCAGTCATCCTCAGAGGCTCTATCGGGAATGGGGGAAATTTCATTCTTTCTCAGATCTTCTGTCCTCTACCTCTCTCTTGGAGAAATTTAGCCCTGATTTTGGATCTCTTTTTCATCTATTATGGTATTGTTTTCACTTCCCAGGTCAACAGTCACCTGCACTCAGAGAAGCAAGCTCCACGTGGAACTGTGTGGGAGATAGCAGAATTCCAGCCAGATCAGGTAGAACCCCAACGCAGAGTGGTATCTTTGGAAGAAGCTAGAAACCTGCACTCAGGACATCAAGAACAGCTGGCTCGAAAGAGAGTGCATCGGCCCTTGCCCAGGAATGGTGAGAAGACCTTAAAAACACATTCAGTGCAGAAACCAGAGCGGAATATATCATCTCCTTAGCACTGTGACTTGTAGTTATTTTTTAAATCTTTGTTGTCCACGTAGAGAATTTTTTTTCATACTGCTACATATCTGTGTGCTTTTGCCAGACTGCAGGCAACTTGAAATATTGAAAATGAAAATAAGATATTTATGTTCCAAATTTGAGACACATTAAGGCATTCCAGACAGTAAACAATGAATCTCTACAGAGAAAAGACACTTGAAATACAGGTGCCCTAGACATGAATGAAACAAGTCGATACAAGAAAATGACCCACCCTGAGGCCAGGAGTGTGGCCTAGTAGTAGAGTGCTCCCCTAGCATGCACAAAGCCTTGAGTTCTATTCCTCAGTACCACATACACAGAAAAGACTGGAAGTGGCGCTGTGGCTCAAGTGGTAGAGCACTAGCCTTGAGAAAGCCCAAGGACAGTGCCCAGGCCCTGAGTTCAAGCCCCGGACTGACAAAAAAAGGAATGAAAGAAAGACAGAAAGAGAGAAGGAGGGAGAGGGAGAAGAAAAGGAAGGAAGGAAGGAAAAGAAAAGAAAGTGACCCACCTTGCCCTTCCCAGCCCATTTATCTTTCCATCCTCGGAAGTGTGGCTCCATCTTAGATTTAAAAAGAGGGACAGATACCACTCAGGAGGGTCTGGCTTATTTCAGACAAACCACTCACCACCTGACAAGTTGCAGAAGGGGAGGGGAAGAAAGATAGGGCGGGACAATACAAAACAGTGAGTTCCAGACCATATGATGGACAATGGGTTTCCAGGTTCTGCAGCTCACTCTCCTGAGTGGCCTTTACTAAATAAACTCTTCACAGATGTGGGGAGGGGGAAAAAGAGGGGCAGAAATATCACTGGATCACCTACATCTTGCCCTGCCCCCCTACCTATAGGATCTTAGGTAAATGTGAAGAACATCATTGCACGGAGGCTG
This sequence comes from Megascapheus bottae, assembly GCF_031878675.1. Classification (NCBI taxonomy): domain Eukaryota; kingdom Metazoa; phylum Chordata; class Mammalia; order Rodentia; family Geomyidae; genus Megascapheus; species Megascapheus bottae. Next base: position 2,632,479 of record NC_143533.1, on the reverse strand, counting down.
CAAAGGCAGGAAGAACTGAGTTCAAGATCCAGATGTCCTTAAAAACAAAATATGTGGCATTGTTTAGGTTATTTCTCAAACTTTACGTTCCTTCATCAATGAAAGGGAAATGACAAGGATACATTTAACACAGTAGCATAAAGGGCCTCCCTCCCATCATGCCAAAAACAATTTTTTTTTGGTGCTGGTCCTGGAGCTTATTTTGCTCAAAGCTAGCATTTTACCACTTGAGCCACACCTTCATTTCTGAAGATGTGGTTTGGAGTGGTTAAGTGGACATAGTATAACAGACTCTTCTGCCCCAGCTGGCTTCGCACCACAATCCTCAGATCTCAGACTCAGTACTGAGGATTACGAGGATTACAGGCATGAGCCACCAACACCCCACTGCCAAATCAGTTTTAAACCTCAACTCTTAATGTATACAAGGCTTTACCAAGAGATAAGATCTACTACCATACCCCACTTGTATGTCCCTCTCCAATTTAAATGTATACATGATAGAATTCATTGCAGACATGAATGAGTGTGTCCCTGAGTGTGGGCATTCCCTTGATCGATGACTTGCAAGAGTCCAGGGATTAGCTGATGAGCTTAATCCAGGGGCTACCTATTCATCATCTAGGGTGATAATACATTCTGAAAGTAGAAAAATATTTTCTGCTACAGTGCTGACTGGAGTACAGAGAGCAAAAGTATGAGGGGTAGAAAGGGAACATCATTCTAAAGGAAGAGCTATGATTGCAGCCATGTGGGAATATAATGTTTTCAAGGAGATGATTTGTTTTGATTCTGTGGACAGTGGAAAAGCAAGCTTTTAAGTTCTTGCTCACAAATGATAGTTCTAGTTTTTCCCCCGTATATTCCAGGGATAAAGTTAGACCACATATATCGCTATGTATCCTTTATATATAAGGATAGGGTTTTTTTTTTAAGTTTACATGTAATATATCTTCCTTCTGCCTATAGGATTTCATTTACCTGCAGAGTCTACTACTATGTATCTGTTTACTAAGTTCCCAGTACTGTACTTAGCCATACAGTCTTAATTTAGACTTAAAATCATAAACTGATCATCTGCACACCACATCACATTTATTTTATTTCACTTACAAGGAGTTTTCTTGTTGTTGTTATTGTTGTTTGGAGGCATAGTTGTTTGCTTTTAGTTTTGAGATTTCAAAAAAGTCTGATTTTTGAAATAAAAATCACTTTGAAACTACAACAGCTGGAGCTCCTGGCCATAACCCATGGCTATGCCCTTTCAATGGGATGTATTTACTCCAGTTCCCCCCTCCCAGTGTCTGCCTAGCCTCCCTCGTCACACATTGCCTGCCTACTCCCTGAAAGCACTAACTTTGTGAGCCCCAGCTTTAGGGTAACATAGTTTGCGGCATTGCTCTGAACTCACTGAAAAGGTGACCTTTTGATTTTTTCTTCTTAAATCTCTTTTCACACATATTCATTCCTTAACAGGAGAGGCTAGATGAATTACTCATTACTAATTGTTTCTTCTCTTTTTACAGCTCGGTCTTCCCCTTGGGTTCCTGCCTCTGCTAATGAGTGGAGCACAGTGGATGGGGAGGTGACCACCACACGTCTTCCCGCAGGGTCCCAGGTGAGGGGTAATTGTCCTCCCTGGCCTGCCTTCCTAGAGTGTTCATTCACCACTATTTCCCGGGCCTTCACTGCCTTCCAATTATTTTACTCCCTCCAATGACCCTCCCCACCACCACCACGCCACTCCACTGCCAGGTTCTTTTTCAGAAAAGATTGGAGCCAGTCATGGGAGTAACGAAATGCTTCTCTTGTGTTCTGACTCCTGTCACCTTGTTCGGTACACAGTACACAGCTGGCTCCTTCATTCCAATTCTTCAGAGGCCTCTTCTGCCTCATCCTTGATCTACCCAGAACGTACCCTGGTAGTCATTGGTGTTGGTATTGTTACAGGAACCCCCAAGAGACACCCACACAACAAGAGTGTTTTCCTACAGAAAGAGAGTACACCCAGTTCCTGTTCACAGAGGCTTCTGCCGGGATGTCAGGAAGGACAGCAGCGCTGGGAACACGGTGTCCCTCGGTAAGAAGTCTTCCCTTCACAAGTATACTCCTTCCTGCTGGTGATTAAGTAGTCAGAGGTGAAGGTTAATGCTCAAAATTATCTCCACACTCCCCGTGCAATCACATATCTCCTTTCCATTGAGAAAAGAATGTAGTCATTTGGGAATTAAAACACTGGAAAGGAGTTAGTGGAAAAGACTGACAAATTATGAAACATACAGTCTTATACACATTCACTCCATTAAATGTTCCATGAAGTTTTTTTTGGATTTGTTGTTATTTAACAGTAATAATCCAACTGCTAGTCCAGAGCCTCCTGATGTATAAACTGATGTTCATTGGATGAATGAATGGAAATCTTTTTTTAAAAAAAAGCAATGAAAACAGAGTAATTAATTTAAATCCTAAAACCTCCATAGCATGTTGAGAATCATTTGAATGGCATCATTTTTTGGAAGATTCTCTTTATATGTGCTTTAAGAGAAACGATAAGTAGGATTCATTCAATGCAGGCTCTTACTCAGAATAGTAACTGTTTACTTGTGAGTAAAATCATAGGCCAAAACTGTACACTGATATCAATATATAACTCACATAAATTATGTATGTATATATAGGATAAAGTAATCCTGCCTGATGCAATTAGGCACAAGTTTATTACATTAATTAAATAAAATTTAAGCTTTAGCTACTTAGTGGCAGTAGCTGTAGATCAATACTCAGTAACCTAACCACATTGATAGCACTATTACAGGACAATTCTAGAATCAGAGAAAGTTCTGTTAGACATACAGACACTAAATAAAATAGAGATTATAAAATGAACCATATCAAATGAAGTAGACAAAGGCAAATTAACAATGTCCACTTTTAAATGGCATACCAGTAACAATGCACTCTTGAAAACCAGCGAGCCATCTTAACCTATCCTCCTCATTGTGGAATCAAAACCTGCTTCATACCATTGCTCTGGACTGCTTGGTATGCATACCATGCAATCCAGAGCGTCCTCCGTAAAACCTGCCTCTAGTAGCAAGGCAACACACTTAGAGAATTCAGGTAGCCAGGCCACAGGGAAGCTGTATTGTTAATCTGTACTCAGAAACAGGTCCTCACAGTCATTGTATTTTTTTTTTTGCCAGTCCTGCGCTTGAGCTCAGGGCCTGAGCACTGTCCTTGGATTTTCTTAAGGCTAGAGCTCTACCACTTGAGCCTCAGCACCACTTCCAGCTTTTTTGTATGTATGTGGTACCAAGGAATTGAACCCGGGTCTTTGCGCATGCTAGGCAAGCACTTTAACCACTAGGCCACACTCCCAGCCCCAGTCATTATATTTTTAATTGGAGGGAACCTCTAGATAAATAATGCTGTGTCCTGTAATAGCTATATGCTTTTATCCCCACCAGTTGTACAATGTTGTTTTCTTCACTTCCTCTCCAACCCTTCTACTTCTTTGTTTTTATGCTAGTACACATTCTAACAGGTGTGAGGTGGAGTTCTTGGTGGTTGCTGATTTAGGAAGCTGTACTTTTCCAGGAATCTGTGGACCATTTTTATATCCTATCTCATCAGGTCCACTGCCCCTTATTAATCATAAATCATATTTTTGCTTTTTCCTTATGCAGTTTAGATTTTAACATCTTACCAGATCTATGGTTTACTAATTTCATCCTCTTGGCTCTCTCTTTGTTGATGCTCCGTTGCTACATGGAAGTTTTTAGTTTAATCCAAGTTTATTTTTCTTTTAACTGTGCTTTCAGTGGTATGATGGCATATCAAATAAACACACACGCACATACACACATATGTATTTTATGGTTTCGGTTTTGCACTTTCGTGAGTAGCAAGATAAGGGCCTAATTTCACTCTCTTGAATACAGATACTCAGTTTTCCCAGCACCAGTTTTTGAATAAGCTTTCCTTTATGAAAGGTGAGTTGACCATAGATAGATGGATTTATTTCTGGGATGTTCTGTTTCACTGTCTCTGTTTTGTGTTGGTACCATGCTGTTGGATTAGTATAGCTGTATAATGTTGAACAAGAATCTTTACATCTCTCAAGACTTTGAGAGATACATGTTTTTGAGGTAGCCAAGGAGGGAATAGATGTGTGGTAAGCAAAAATCACAGATTATTTTGTAATGAGTATGTATCTGAAACACGCTTTGAACCTTACACAAGGTTGGTAATCAGTGGTAACAAATGTGCCTTACCCTTAAAATTAATATTTCTGACAAAACTAGCAAGGAAAGGAAGTGGTGTATAATATAACAAAAGCAAAGCCCCAGCATTGTAGAGGCATATGTGCAAAGACACATGTGGTCATAGCTAAGGAAAGCCTTGGCATGACAGGTGGGTCCAGCAGCAGACTGAGGCACACAGTAACGACATCCCTGCCTACATGAGGCATTTCTCTTTCTGTAGGGGGTGCTGTGTCTGCATCTAACAAGACAGCCCAGTTGGAACCAAGAAAGGAGCCATGGACTGTAGGCCTACATTCCTTGAATAAGAGGGGCACCCCACAAAGCAGCCATGTCAAGGAAAAGGCAGTCCCTGCCGTCCAGATCCCTGCCAGGAGTGTGGGGAAAGCATGGAGGGAGCCGCAGCAGTGGGGCTTGGAAGATGAGAAAATCGCAGGTGTGCACTGGAGCTATGAAGAGACGAAGACTTTCCTTGCCATTCTCAAGGAGTCTCGCTTTTATGAAACACTGCAGGCTTGTCCCCGAAACAGCCAGGTGTACGGTGCTGTAGCTGAGTGGTTGCGGGAATGTGGCTTCCTCCGAACACCGGAACAGTGTCGGACCAAGTTCAAAAGTCTTCAAAAAAGCTATCGGAAAGTGAGGAATGGGCATGCACTGGAACCCTGTGCCTTCTTTGAGGACATGGATGCCCTGCTGAACCCTGCGGCCCATGCATCATCCTCTGACAAGCCAAAGCAGGCGATCTCTCTTCCCCGACTGAAGAGGATCGCTGTCTGCAGGAGAGAACAGGTCAGTTTGGTGCAGGAGGAAGCTGCTGAAGACTCTGATGGTGATGAAATGGGCGTTGAATTTATCCGCAAGTCTGAAGTCCGTGGTGCCCCTGTCTTGTTTCAAAACCTGAGTGGTAAGGATCATGATATGTTCCTGGTCTGAAAACAGAAGTGTGGTCTTGGGGAGAAGAAAGAAATGAGACATGACCAAAGCTAGGGAGGGCTTGTCAGAAACCCTGCAGCCTTCTCTGTGGTATGACGGCATAACTGACAGGGCACTAAGATGCCCAGGTAGCAGCTCTGGTGGGCCTGGAGGGTATGCTTTCATTTGGGACCCTCTGGAAGGAAGCAAAGGAGCTGAATGGTTCTGAGGCTCTAGTATTATTTGAGAATTAGTATAAAGTAATCAGTTGAAAGGTATGTTTTACACCATTTAGGATACCCAGTTAAATATGAACAAGTTGAAGGAGTGAAAAAGTGAACACAAAATATAATTTTTTTGTCTAACATAAAAGAAAACTAGGACTCGAAAGTTTGGCCTAGTGGTAGTGTGCTTGCCTAGCATGCACGAAGACCTGGGTTTGATTCCTCGATATCACATACATAGAAAAAAGCTGGGAGTAGTGTTGAGGCTCAAGTGGTGGAGCTCTAGCCTTGGGAAAGTCCAAGGACAGTGCTCAGGCCCTGAGCTCAAGCCCAGGACTGGCAAAAAAAAAAAATAGTAAAAAGGAGAAACACAAAATAGATTAGTCAGATAGGAAAACAACAATTCAGAAGTAGACATAACTCCATACACATCATTATTTATAAAATTACAGGACTGAGGTAGTCACACATTTGAAAATAAACTAAATGCTATACCCCAATGGTTTCTGCCTGAAATCATAGCTTCTTGGAAGGCTATGGGAAGAAAGGGTAGTATGAACAGAAAAGTTCACTGGACTCCATCTCCAAAATAACCCGCAAAATGTTAAGCTGGAAGCATGGTTCAGATGGAAGAATGTCAGCCTAGCAAGCTTGAGGTTTTATTGTCAAACCTCAGTAGCACCAAAAAACAATTCACCTATACATTGCTTGTGGGAGATGCATCTTAAATACAGAAATGCAGATATAGTAAAAGGCTACCCCTACGCAAACGATAGCTACCATTGAGAATTTGGGGTCTGAACTACAGAGTTAAACTGCCTGGCAAACTCATGTAGAAACACTGAGTAAGGGCAGTGGGTTTCGCCAACACATCAGTGTTGAGTGGGATGTAGATGAAGGAGCTCAGAAAACCCTGAGATATAGCATTACCTGGTCCTCACTGTTGTCAGCAAGGTCTTCTCCCCTTCACCTACTCAGAATAAATAGATCTGCCCAAAAGATGGGAAGATTGCTTATGCATACATAGGTAGGCACCCATCTGAGAATCCATAGACATACAAGTGGGGCTCTTGGGATGTCAGGTATGGGAGCCTGGAGGTCAGGGGAGAAGAGATGACCCTGTAACTATAGATGGAGGCTGGAAACCATTGTCCCCACAGCGCACTAAAGCACATTTAACAAATCAACCCGCATCTGCTCTGAAAAGCAATCTGCTGTCAATGCCAAATGCCCACTGGTCATGCACATACCATAGACTCGGCGTTTGGTGAGCATAGAGAGTTCATCACTACTCTGCACAAGGTTTTGCTCCTCAAGGAAGACTGGGTGAAGAAGTGATAGGAGCTCTGCAGGAGTTTCTGTGAGGTGCTCTAGTCCTTTCTGAGCCACAGGGAGGAGACCCTGTGGACAGCCAAGTCCTTCACAGCACAGGGAGGATTGAGAGAGCATACTGGAGGTGAACTGCAGATCAAAGCCCTAGTTGGATTTTGCCTTTATGGATTCATTTAAGAATTAATGTCTAGCAGGGTGTCAGTGGCTCACGCCTGTAATCCTAACTACTCAGGAGGTGAGATCTGAGGATCGTGGTTCAAAGCAATCTGGGACACAAAAAGTCCGTGAGACTCTTAAGTGGCACTGTGGCTCAAGTGACAGAGCACTAACCTTGAGCTGAAGAGCTCAGGGACAACTCCCAGGCCCAGAGTTCAAGCCCCACAACTGACAAAGAAAAAAATTATGTCTGTACAATTTGTGCCTTCCAGTACAGAAACACTTTTATTTTGTATCTTTCAATAAACTATTGTCATTTTTTTCCAGTTCTGGCTTGAATTCAAGGCCTGAGCAGTGCCCTTGGGCTTTCTCAAGGCTAGAGCTCTACCAGTCAAGCCACAACACCACCTCTGGCTTTTCTATGTATGTGGTACCGAGGAATCAAACACAGGTCTTTGTGCATGCTAGGCAAGCACTCTACCAGTAGGCCAAAAGCCCAGCCCCAAACTATGGTCATTTTTAATGTAGATCCTCTCGTTTCCTACCAAGATTATTCGTGGGTATATTGTATCTCCTGTTGCTACTGTGAATGAGATTTTTGCCCTTATGTTTTGTAATAGATGTAGTGTAGAAGCGCCAGGCTCCTGTTCTTATATCTTTGAACTGTATCTTTGAATGGCAGGTGTGCATTGGGGCTATGAAGAAACCAAGACTTTCCTTGAAATCCTTCATGAGACACGGTTTTATGAAGCCCTTCAGGCCTGTCATCGGAAGAGCAAGTTGTACGGAGCCGTGGCTGAACAACTTCGAGAATGTGGCTTCCTCCGGACACCAGAACAGTGCCGAACCAAGTTCAAAAGCCTTCAGAAGAGCTACCGCAAGGTGAAGAATGGCCACGTGCTAGAGACATGTGCATTCTACAAGGAGATGGATGCTCTGATTAATGCTCGGGCACCTGCCCCCTCCACCAACATGCCAGAAGAAACACTTCCACCCCCAAGACAAGAAAGAGTGAATATTGAGGTTGAACCTCAGGAATCTACAGGCTGGGAAGCTGAGGAGAGTTCACAGGAGGCAGTAATAGAAGATTCTGGAAGTGACAGGATGAGCGAGGAGGAAACTATACAAGAGCCAGAATTCCAGGGGCCTCCTGGTCTACTGCAAAGCCCACATGGTAAGAGGTCTCCAATAGAAAGGAGATGGTGTCATGGGTCTTGTATGTTTACTTTGTCTCTGTATTTGTACCCTCAGACCTCGGTGAGCCCCTGAAAGCTCTTTGTGTAGCCTCCGGGTGCACCACAGAAAGGAGTACAGGAAGTAATGCAGCTGGTTTCTTGACACAAGTAACTTTAATTTGCTTGAGTTGACTGGTGTATCAAGGCGTACACTTCCTTCATTTTCCCCTAGTTTCCCTTCCTATCCCTGCCCACAAGTCGTAGTTTATATAACTTTTGAAAAATAAGATAAAAGAGGCACAAGATTTGTAGCCCATGAAATATAAAGGATTCATGATATGCCAAACCTTACAGGCCAGGTTAATTGGTTAGCTAAAATAGCAAACAAGTGTATGAATTTGTATTGTCTTCTCCCTTCCTCCAGATTTTGACATTGTAAGTTCTATGAAGGAGGACCAGTCCCATGTAATGTATAAGGACACTGATCCCCACTGGGCCTTTCCAGAAAAGTCTAAAAGAGCTGTTCCCCAGAATGCCGATCCCAGCAAGTATCAGAAAAGAGAGTTCATCTCAGGACGACCATGGGCAAGCCTCCAAGCATCGAGACAAGGGAAGCTGATGGCTTCGCAGAGAGATTTAGGGAGAGCCGTCGTGCACCCGAGGCCTTTCATGGGGAAGAGGCCCTCCAGACTCCTCAAGTACGGAGAGAGCTTTGGGAAGAACGCCCGGCTTGTGTGCCGGGCGACCCACCAGAAAGAGAACGCCTACAAGTGCAGTGTCTGCGGGAAGGGCTTTGGCAGAAGCCGGAGCCTGATGAGACACCAGAGAATCCATACTGGAGAAAAGCCTTTCAAATGCCTGGACTGCGGGAAAAGCTTTAATGACTCCTCAAATTTTGGAGCCCACCAGAGAGTCCACACGGGTGAGAAGCCATACAGATGTGCAGAGTGCGGGAAGTGCTTCAGCCAGAGCTCCAGCCTCATCATCCACCAGAGGACACACACAGGAGAGAAGCCCTACCAGTGCGGAGAATGCGGGCGAAGCTTCACCAACAGCTCTCACTTCAGTGCCCACCGCAGAGTCCACACCGGAGAGAACCCCTACAAGTGTGGAGACTGTGAGAAAAGTTTCACCAGCTGCACCCGATGGCGAGAACACCGGCGAAGCCACAGCGGGGAGAAGCCCTATGGATGTGGCCAGTGTGGCAAACGTTTCAGTAAGAGCTCTGTCCTTACCAAGCACCGGGAAGTCCACGGGAGAGAAAAGCTCCTGTCACACCCTGCCTCTCTCTACTCCCCAGAGATGATGCCCAAGGGGAAGAGCGAGGAGTTGAGGAAAACTTGATAGTGGGCTCTGCTGTTCTTCCTCTGTGCCCCTCTACAGTCATCCGATCCCGGCCTGGCTCTCAGAGCCAGGCCAAAAAAAAAAAAAAAAGGCAAAAAAAAAAGTGTAGTTGACAGTGTAAATAACGTAGGCCTTCACCCTGTTTCCGCCTCGCCTCCAGCTCGGTCTGTCCATCTGCAGTGCATCGCTCCTCCTTCAATAAAGTGGGAAGGAGGATGATTTGAGTTGAGACTAAAAATGTGTTGCTCTGTGCACTGAGGCCAGCGGCATTCAAGATCCTGTCATGTGGGTGAGAGTTGATGTCCAGGAGATCCTGGGTGAAACTGGAGAAAGGATTGTCCACCTGCAGGTAGAACTTTCTGGAATCCGATCAACGTTGCCTCAAAGCTATTCCCCAAAAGGAGAGCAATGATTCCGCCGCTTCTTTCAGGAGTCTGTGTGATGAGAAGCTGATCCAAATAGCTAGGGTAGAAGGCCTGTGTCGTCACTGAAGCCGTGTTATAATGCCTCGCCGTTCCTGAGGGGAGCCATCCATCCTTCTCTGTACCTGAATGCTGTGCCTGCAGCTCTCCAGCCTTCCAGTAATCCTGGCTCCGCCTGCCGTTGTTCACAGGTTCACACTTACCTCCTGATTCCTCTGGGTGCTCTTACCTGACTCTCCAGGACCAGTGGCCCAAGATGCATGCTATCCTGGGATCTCATTCAAGTAATATTTCACACACGTTCTCGCTCTGCCCTGTAACTCCTCTGACCCAGAACCTGACTGCTGTGTTGACATAGTTTATACCTCCTACCCCACTCTTTATAGTCTATAGCAGCGAAACCTCCAGTGAACTTCTCAGGCCTGTGTTAGATGAGAGAGGCACCCCTGCGCCCGCCAGCAGCTCCCAGAGGACTGGCTGTTAGATAGGCCAGTTTCTGGCCAGAGGCTCTTAATCTAGAGCCCTGAGTAGTTATAAAACTTTATACTTCATGCAGCGAAAGTGAAAATATCAATAGAAATGTTCAATCCAGTATTCAGGTTTTATTTTTTTCAACTACTGTGTTGTCTGAAAAAAAAAAAATCTCTTGGATGATTACCAGCAACTATAGGCAGAAAAATTCAGGTCGGGGAATAGATAACCCATGTATGTGTGGAATCACAGCTGGAACCCAGAAATCTGGTCTTCCAAAGCCAGCTGCTTCCAGCTGAGGCCAGTGGCATTTGTACCCTAATGCACAGGTAATCCAGGGTGGCAAAGCTTACTGGGACAATAACCAGAGTTAGGGTTTTGAATCATTTCTTCTCCCCCCACCCCCACCGCCTCCATCCCCTTCTTCCTTCCCTCTCCGCACCCCTGTCAAATGCTGTCCTGTTTAAAGACATCTAGAGTTAGAATGTTTTAGTGTGCTTGTACCATTCAGCAAAGTACCAAGAAGAATGGGCACTGTAGGAAGAGCCCAGTTACAGTGTTCAAGTGGGAAGAGCCTGGCAGGAGGCAGGTGACTCAGGTAACCCTTGGCATATGTCTCATTTACAGCTGCTGGAAGTAGTATTTTCCATATCCCAACAATTGCGTTCTTCTGTCTTGTCCAAATCAGAGACATGTAATGGTGTGTGTTGTCACTCTGCCTAGCACAGTGTGTGGCGGTGAGCGTGGCACTAGTGGGCGTGTGCTTCATTCAGTGGACTGGACTCTGCTGAACCAATGGAAGCTCTTATCTGCCCTCCAATCCAAGGCTACTTGTCTCCCTGTATTTTTTTTTCTGAGACACAAAAGTGAAAAAGAATGACGTGCTTTTTTTTTTTGAAGATTATAAGAAAGGAAAAAGGTGTTGTGTTTTGTTTTTCCCTAACTCTCAGTACCAGAGAATATTCTGATCCTAGGAAGAAAAAAAATGGGCATTTAATCTTGTAGGCACTGTGATTTGTAAAATGTGTTGCTTTTCCTGCTTTGTTCTGACTGTTAGATAGTTGTTCAAGAAAACACTCCACCTCAACTAGCTGACTAAACCTAGATTTATTTACATACTTATTTTTGGTTGCAACTCAGGGCCTTTTGCTTGCTAGACAGATACTCTACTACTTTAGCCAAACCCTTGCTCTTTTCTAGTTTTCAGTGGGTTTTGTTTGTTTTGATTTTAGTTACTTTTAAGATAGGGACTCGGGATTAGCCTGAAGCAAAATCCCCTACTCATAGCTGGGATGACAGATGCAGGCCACCACACCTACTGAGATGGCTGACCTCAGGCGTGGTGGTCCTGAACTCCCCATCCACATGCCTGGTTTTGTATGGATAAGCGCCCATACCTGGCGCATGTCTGTGTATACGCCCTTAGCTGGGAATTGTGCCACATCCTATCTTTAAGTGGTATCAGCAAATGGGCACTTTTATTCTCTGCTGTCTTATCCAAGGCCTTTTCAGATCTGGACTTGTACTTCCTGCCCACACTTGCATCCATTCCCACACATACCTCTACCTCTTGCTAAGGGATTTATTAGTTCTTCCTGGAAAGACCTCAGTCTTTTGAAAGACGAAAACTTCATGGTTGTATGTAACCAGCTCAGGACAGCTTGTCACTGTGAGGTTCTCATTAGACCAGAAGCCAAAAAGAAGTGAGTTCCAGCCTGTCCTTACCATTTACTAGAACTGCTCCACAAGTCACAGCCTTCCTCTTGTTGAGAAGGTGAACTTGAATGTCAAGAACGAGTCAGGCATTGGTGTTTGTGAGGCAGTCCAGCATGGGAGGCAGGACGTAGTTTCTGGTCTGAAAGCAAACCTTAGTAGCTAATAAAAAGTGAACCCCCCTCATATTTCAGGGACCCTGAGATGAGAAAACTCAGGAGCCTGCTCAATAAAGACCAAGGGCAAGCCGCTCACTTCCCAGACACCCTGAGAGCCAAAGGCAGGTAGCGGCAGCCAAGAGAGTGCTTTGTAAGGCCCAGTAACAAGCCAGACTCGGCCAAGAGGGAGAGGAGGCCCCCCAAGTGGAAGGCATGTCAGAGTGACTCGCGTGACCGCAGTAGCCTCGGCCTTCACGCGTTCCAGCATCACATCTAAGAGGACAGCTGTCCATCATTGCATTCATGTCCTCTTACCTGTCCTCTGATAAACTCGTGTGTGAAACAATGTCTACAATAAATGCTCACTTTGCTTCTGCCAGAACTGGAAGGATGGCGTCTTTCTGTTAAGGGAAAAGAAAATGCAAGGAACTAAAAGCTACGCCTTGGGACCGGGAGCGTGGCCTAGTAGTAGAATGCTTGCCTAGCATACACCAAGCCCTGAGTTCGAGTCCTCGTAACTAATATGAAGAGAACTTTGGCCACATGCCAGTCACACCTGCCAGGAAAGCCGGCAGGGGCCTTAAGGATAGGGAATGAGCCCACCTCCAAAACACCTCTGTGGTGGGACCCGGGTGACTGAACAGTGTCTGAGAACCACTGCCAACAGCGGCACCATGGGGCAGACAGGAGAACTGCAGCGCCTGCCACACGTGTCAAGACTCACACATTCCCTCCCTATCGAGAACACTATGGCGTTGGCACGGGTGGCTCACTCTGTCATCCTAGCTACTCAGGAGGCTGAGATCTGAGAATTGGAGTTCAAAGCCAGCCCAGGCAGGAAGTTCCCTGATATCCATATCTCCAATTAAACAGCAAAAGAGAAAAAAAAAGCCAAAGTGGAGCTGTGGCTCCAGTTTGAGAGTCACTGAGACCAGTGTCACCCATAATTCACGCCCACCAGAACCTGAGGGTGTGGTCTCATTTAGAAGTAGGATCTTGGTTGCTGCCATTAGGGGGATGAGATCATACATTGGGGTACCCCTAAAAAATGAGTGTTCTGATGTGCACACAGTTCTTGAGAAAACTGCATAAAAACAGAGACAGAAGCCAAGCACCGGTGGTTCAGACCCACACATAATCGATCTGAGGATCACAGTTCCAAGCTAGCCCAGGCAAGAAAGTCTCCAATAAATTACAAAAAAGTCACATGTGGTGCTGTGTCTCAAGTGGTTAGAGTGCTAGCATAGAGCAAAAAGAAGCTCAGGGACAGTGTCCAGGCCCCGAGTTCCAAGCCTAAGAACTAGCAAAAGAAATTAAAAATTAAGAAAAAGAAAGGAAACAGAGCTTACTTAGAGATATGAGCCCAACAGCCTTCCTGCTCAGCTCGCAGCCTCCTAAGTAGCTATGATTACAGGAGGAGCCATGCGTGCCCACCTTACAGAGATAGTGCCTGCTGTGAAGTTCAAAATGAGCCAGTGGATCCCTACCCCAGGCCAGGAATTCAGTCAGGCCCAGGATTCTGCACTGAACCTTCAAAAGGGCTCTGAGTAGAGCCTGAATTGATTCCAAGTGGGCTCAGAGCTCCACCCTGAGCTCCTGGGCTGAGGACAGGAGGAGACCCAAGTTGGAACACACTCCATGTACTGAGAGTGGGCCCAAGAAATGGGGCTCTCCTAGGATTCCCTGGACTCAAAATACCTCAGGATCCTCCCTCAACGTCTACTTCCTCACCAGCAGAGCCTTTTCTTTCTTTTCTCTCAAACAAAAGCCAAATGACACACAGGAGGAAACATAAAACTATTTATTGCACTTCTAAGGTGGTAGGCTTGGGAAGCCAGGAAGTAGGCAGGCCTCAGAGGACCTCAGAAATCAAGATGAGGAAGAGAAAGAGTTGGAAGGACTGGGTGCCTGGCTCAGTGCACAGCATCTGCCCTGCATGGGGAGACCCTGGCTTGATCCCCAGCATGCAAATAGAAATGAAAGGGGGTGGGAAATGAGCTGGTGTGTATTAGCAGCCACTTCTTCCTCTGGGCCTTCTCTCCTGGTCTTTCAAGAAACATCCTTGTATTCTGCCATCTCCACCTCTCTCCAGGCAGTGCTGGCTGTGCATGCTCCCTGTGGGGGTATCAGATGAACCCGGAGGAATTCTGAAAACCCAGATCATCCTCAGGACTTAGGAGTCGGCCATCTGTCTTGAGAAGCCAACCCCAGACAGTGGCTCTCCTGGGCTCTGCTCAGAAAGTGTAAGAAGCTCTCTTGATCGGCAGCATGAGATGGGGTGTTTCTGAGTCCCCGGGGGAAGTGGAGACTCTGCCAGCTCAGCTTCACCGCCCTTTCAGGATTAAGCGGGTTTTTGAATCTCCAATGAAGAACCTGTAAAGACACAGCTCGTGACAATTTGGAAGGATGCTTCCCACTGCAACTCAGGCAGATCTAGAAGGACCCAGTCCAGTGTCTGTCCACCAGACAGACAAACACCTGCATAGATTCACCAGCCTAAGCCAGACCAGGATGATGATTCTGCTAGGAACTTTTGTTCCTCTGGACATGTGAAGCTGCTAGGAAAGAAGCACAAAAGGGCCTGGGGACATCTAGGCCTCTGTTGGAGACCCCCATCTTAGCACAAAGCCCACCTAGAATAAAGGAGAGCCTAAGAGAATGCCTGGAAGCCTGATGCCTTAGTCTGAGAATTCCCTGGAGCCCACAGGATCCACAACCCCTAGGATGTGGATTTCTGTCACTTGCCACTCAAGGCTGTAGAGGGAGGCATCCTTCTTCAGATCTGGCTCTCCAGGAACTGTCATGTGTCGGGGGGGGGGGGGGGGGGGGGGGGCAGGACGGGGGGTGGGGAGAGGGGTGTGTCTCACCCACTCCTACCTAATAAGCAGTCCTACAAACAGACCAGCCAGGAGCGGGCCCAGCCAGTAGATCCAATGGAATGTCCAGTGGCCAGTCATCACAGCAGGTCCAAAGGCCCGAGCAGGGTTCATGCAGGCTCCAGAGATCATCCCCCTGCAAAACACCCAGACACACAGTCAGGCCCGGCCCCACCTCCCATCCTGGCCCCCATCCTCATCCAGAACCCCCTTCTCAGCTTCCCAGTCAGGGAAATCTACAGCCTGACATTCCCACACATGCCTCCAGAAGAGTGATGGACAAAGAACACCCGCCAGTGACAACAGGAAGCCAAACCCAGCCCAGGCAAGATCCAGCTCCCCAGACCTTTGTGTTTGCCTCTCTGTGCTTCCCCAGGGGGTTAAAGTGCCAACCCTGGGGTATTGGCTGTGGAGAGTAAATGAGCAGAGGTTGCTGAATCGCTGATTCACCACTGCCTCTCTGGTAGCTCAACTGTAGACCCCACTGCCTCCCAACCCCAGCTGACCCAGTGTCCAAGCTGACCAAAGATGTGTAATTAAACCAGTTGCCATGAGGGGGCAGCAGAGTTTCACCACAGGGCTACTCACAGCCTCCAGTCCACCCGACATCTGCCCAAGGTGACAGGAACCTGACCCAGAGAAAGATTCCACTTGGTTCCGGAAACCAAGAAGATGCCCCTAATAGCCTGAAAAAATGTCTCATCTGCCAAGTGCCAGTGGCTCACACCTGTCATCCCAGCTATTCAAGAGGCTGAGATTTGAGGATTAGGATTCAAAGCCAGCCCAGAGGCCCTACAGTCCCTGAAACTCTTACCTCCAATGAACCACCTGAAGAAAAAATAAAACCAGAAATGGGGCTGTGGCTCAGGTTGAAGCTTCACAACCAACAATGACTAATAAATTAAGTCTCAGCTTCTCTGCAAAACTTGGAGACCTTCACATAAAAATCCAGACTGCAAAGCCTAAAGGAAATGAGAAAAGATGGCCCCATACCCACATTGTCACCCAGACAGAATCAACAGCAGCCCAAAGCCAGCCTGCCTCTCTGCACCTGCGCAGCTTGAGCTTTCACAAGGGAGTCCCTAAGTCCCTCAGGTCTGACCTGCGAAGCGTGGACTTGACCCAGAGTTGACATGAGGACACCCACTCACCCTGCCAGAATATCCACGACGACAGAGAAACCAATGGAGAACGGGGCCAGGGGCCCCCGCGTCTTCTCATTGATGGCGCCCATACACACGACCAGTACCAGCAAAGTGGTCATGATCATCTCTGCCCCCAGTGCCCCTGCCACCTGCTCCTGGTCCTGCACTGCCACAAAGGCCGCACCTGACGCATTCCAGAATCTCTCCTCGGGACTCACCGCCTGCAGAAAGAAGAGGTTCAGCCACCCAGCCAGGAGCAGGGCAGAGAGGGACACCAAGAAATGCAGACCTGCTCGTCCATTGGTGGACATGTCTGTGTTCCCGCCCCAGCTCTGGGGTTTTACTAGGTGGTTCTATGGTAGCTAATGGATCCCTCTAGAAAAATGGGCCTAACCCAGCAGAGGTGCTAGAAACCCAGGCATGAAGTATCTGTGACATAAACCACACTCTCTGAAGAAAAGCATATAAAAGTACTGTGCCCGAAACCTCTAGAAACTAACACACTTAACCAGAAAAGCACAGTGCTAAGCCACCGTGGGACCTGGGAGAGGCTAAAGCTGAGTGAAGAAAGGAGTTATGTTAAGTGTAGAACTATAAAAGTTTAGTGTCAGGTGCCAGTGGTTTACATATGTAATCTCAGCTGCTCAGGAGACTGAGAGCTAAGGATCACAGTTCAAAGACTAATGTCTAGAACGCATTAGGTCCTGGATTGGTCCTGGGTTCCACCTCTAGCACCACAAAAAAAATATTATTAATTAATTATTAACTGATTTTAAATTTCAAATATAAATCAAGAACCAACTCTCCATAGCACAATTTAAAGGTGGGAAAACTGAAGAATAAAAAGAGGCAGTCATTAAGTTTCTCAGGAATAACCCAGTTCAGTGAATGAATGAATGAATGAATGAATGAAGCAAGTGAGGAAAACAATACTAAAACGCTCTAAATTCAAGCTGGCTTGGTAGCATACACCTGTAATTCCAGCACTCAGGAGGCTAAGGCAAGAGGGTCATTTTACATAAGCTTTGGCTATATAGTAAGTTCAAAGCCAACCTGAACAGAGATCCTACCCCCTGAAATAAGAAAAACTATCTAGTTGCATTCCAAAGCCAGAAACGGATTCAGGAAGAGAAATGCCATACTCTGGCTTTACTCCATGCTCGGTGCAGGGAACGGTTATGTCCAGACATGAGTGAAATATGCTAATCTTGGGAGGGGAGGGAAACTGAGGCCCAGGGAGTGTTCTTTCACACTAGTACAGGCTCACTAGCAGAAACAAGCACAGAGTCAGCCTTTCCCCATGCAGCCTCTCACCCCCTCACCCCTCCACCAGCCCATCACACCAGACGTCACAAAGGGCAGCCTCCATGAAGTTTACTCACCTTGGCTAAGCCAGCCCCAATTAACCCCCCCAACAGCTGTGAGATCCAATAGGGAAAAAGCATCACCACGTTGAGACCTCCAATCAGCATGGCGCCCAGAGACACCGCAGGGTTGAAGTGGCCTCCACTGTCCAAACAGCAAAAAGGAGATCATGAGGGCTGTCCCCTGAGAGGACAGGTCCCAGCCAGTCCCCAAGGCTGGCACCAGTCAACTTGTTCCCATTTATTCCTGAGCTGCCAGGGGGGGTAGGGCAAGAGGCCAGGGGTGGCAGGGAAGGGAGGAATAGCCTCTAAGTCTAGACCACAGGAAGGTCCCTGATGATAAAACTCCTCAGAGCACTCTCCAGGGAGTCAGAGATGTGGCTGCACCCCCAACTGAGTGGTTAGGCTCAGAACCAGTGGCCCAAGAGAAAGTTCAGTGATATAATGTGTTAGGCAGACAGCTCACAGCCTTGTCTGTGTCCTTAGAGCAATGGAATATCATCTATTGTCATTAGGCCCAGAGAGGCTCCTTGACTTGCTATGGTCACCCATCTAAGAAGTGACAAAGTCCCATTCAACCCCAGACCCACTGGAAGAAAAAGGCATTTCTTCATTCCACACATAACCTTTAGATTCAAGCCGGGTATCAGTGGTTCACACCTGTTATCCTAGCTACTCAGGAGACTGAGATAAGCTGAGATCCCAGTTCCAAGCCAGCCTAGACAGAAAAGTCCATGAGACTCTTATCTCCAATGAACCACCAAAAAGCTGGAAGTAGGAAGGGAAAAACTGGGAGTCAGAAGATAGGTGACACTGTACAGAGAGAAATGTACGCATTATCTCACTTACCTAGCTGTAACTCTTTCTAATAACAACTTAAAAATGAAAATTAAGGGCTTGGAATGTCACTTAGGGGTAGACCGCTTGCCTACATACACGAAGCCCTGGGTTCGATTCCTCAGTACCCCATACACAGAAAAAGCTGGAAGTGGGGCTGTGGCTTGACTGGTAGAACATTGGCAATGCTCAGAGAAAATACCTAGGCCCTGAGTTCAAGTCCCAGAACTAGCACAATAATGATGATGATGATGATGATGATGATGATGATGATGATGATGATGATTTCTTAACTTATAGGTAGGGGGATTAGGAGCTCAGAAAAGAAATCTATCCAAAGCCATAGAGCCGCTAGGCTTTGAAGCCAAGAAGTGACCCCAGAAACTAACTCCCCACCTTACCCTTTTATCCGCACTGTTCCCCCAATCCTGGGGGGAGATCAGGGGTCCCTGTCAACAGCTCCGACAGGCTGGTCTCACCTGATATTCCCTAACGTGGCAATCATGAGTCCCAAGGCCAGTCCGTGGGCCAAGGCCGGCTGCAGCCGCCCCGTATCCACCCCGTTCTCAATCACCGACAGACACCCGATGAAGATGAAGAGGGCCGAGCCCAGAAGCTCCGCCAGGCAGGGCTGCAGAAACCGCTCATACCAGGACACTCGACCCCTGCCACTCATGCTAGGCTCCTTCACCTTGCCACTGCCCAGATCTGTGTCACACATCCGTGCCTGCGGGAGAGAGGAGATACAGATCAGGGGACCCCCCCCCCCCACACACACACCCCACAGACAGAAAGCCCCAAGCCTCAGCCTGGAAGACATCCACAATGCCAGTCCTACCAGGCTGTCTGGGAAGACACGCAACGGGTTCACCTCCCCGGGCATCAGGACAAGAAGGCCTCGCTCACCGTCACCACAGCTGCCAGCACCAAGCCGTTGCACCTGCTATCCAGCACACACACACGCTTAAGCTTATCTGGGGTTGGGGACAGATCCGCTACAGGCTCAGCTCTTTTAAAGGGCTGGAAGTGTGGAGGAAGCAGTAAAGCCTGTGTGGGAGGTGGCCTTGAGGGCCCAGAAGAGGAAACTTCTGGTTTAATTCCAACGGGGTGGGGGAAAGGGAGGAGGAGGGGGAGGTCAAGGATTGCTGGGCTGGATGCCAACCAGAAAAAGGCATAGGCTAGTTTGCATCATCAGGGCTGTACAGGGAGGTGTGGGAGGGCCCGGAATCCTGGTTCCTCAATCCCCCAGGGGGAGGGGATGTCAGATGATCCCCCCCCCATGGAGCAAGGTAGCAGAGACATTGTGCCTCTGTCCTCTGGTGGAAACGTGTGTGTGTGTGTGTGTGTGTGTGTGTGTGTGTGTGTGTGTGTGTGTGCGTGTACACTAGGGTTTAAATGTAATGCCTCTCACTCCTTTTTAAATTATTTTGATTGTTATTATAATGTACAGAGGGGTTACAGTTTATGTAAGTTGGGTGAAAAAGGATATTTCTTTTGCCTCTCTCTCCTGCTTCGTTTTTGCATTGAAGGCTAGCACTCTAGCAAATTGATAAAACGTTAAAAGCAGGATTGGTGTGTCTCGAACCACCGCAGGTGCCTTGTCCCACTGCAGCCGGGAGAAGCGCAGAGAAGGAGACCTGACTCTGGAACTGGTTTTCAGGGCACCAGGGGGCCTTATCGCTTCTCCACAACTGCCCCCCCCCAAAATCCCATTAACAGGCTATTTATTGATTATCAACCCAGGGAATGTGTGTAGGGAGCAAGTTAACGATCTCCTTTGAAGTTACAGATACAGACAAGGGATACAATCTCAGGATGGGTGATTTCCTTATCTTAGGAAGCGGAGGTAGACAGCAAACAACCACAGTCTGGTTAGGCCTTCAACTGACTCCAAGGTCCATGCAAGTTTTGATTCTGATTAACTTATATTTAGGGCCAAATATCAGGTCTCTGTTATGCTAAGAGCAATTAATTTTTCTCGGGCAACTCCCAGCTTTCTAGGAGTCAGAGAATGGCATTCCAGATCTCTTTATTAGACCTCAGGGCCCAACATTTACAGCTCCCCACATGATGGTTCCCAGGGCCTGCAGACGAGGGAGAGGAGAATGGATGATGAATGGTGGATGGATGGATGATGGGTGGATGATGGGATGAATGGATAGGTGGATAGATGGGTGGATGGGTAGATGAATAGAAGGATGGATTCTAGATGCTGGAGTGTGGATTCATGGATGGATGATAGATATTGATTGGTGGATAAGTGACCGGGTAGACACATGAATAGAAGAAAGAGAGAGGGAGATGAAGGATAGAAGGTAGAATGGCTTTTCTTATTCATTCATCCACCAAATATTTCAATAAGCACTCCACAGCCATTCCCCACCCACCACGAGACAGGGTAGAGCACTTGTTAGCTCTCCTTCACATGAAAAAGCTGAGACACAGAGAAGATAAAGAACTTTCTCGTGCTGGTGTAGATTAGACGTCTCGGCTGCAGGCAGAAGTGGCTATATTTGCAGCGGGATTGGACAATCGCCATATCTAATGTTCCCCCACATCAGAAAGCTTGAGACCTGCCTTCCTGTCGGTTATCTCCAACCTCGAGCCCTCCCTGCCCTTGTGTACAGGCTCCCGTACTCTGTGTCTTGTACTTTCCTCCCATGTCCCCATGGGCAGCAAGATAAGACAGACATCTATCTCTGCACCTCCTCCTTGCCTTTATTCTTTGCACAATAGACTTCCAGAATAACCCTTTCCTGTTCTCGACCAGGCCTCTGTGTGTGTGTGTGTGTGTGTGTGTGTGTGTGTGTGTGTGTGTGTGTGTGTGTGTGTGTGTGATTTCTTGCTTCAAAAACAAATACAATTGCCAGGGTGCTGGGGTCTCATGCCTGTCATCCTAGTTACTCAGGAGGCTGAGATCTGAGGATCACAGTTCAAAGCCAGCATGGGCAGGAGACTCTTATCTCCAATGAACTACTCCAAAAAAAAGGAAACAAAGAAACAAAAACTGAGAGTAGAACTGTGATTCTGAGTGTCAGAGCACTAGCCTAGAGAAAAATAAAATAGCTCAGGGGCAGTGCCCAGGCCATGAGTTCAAGCCCTACAAATGACTAAAACAAGAAAACAAACACTGATGGGTGGAGATGGGAGGGAGTGATGGAACAGAAACACAGGATAAAAGGGAGTGGTATCTGGGAATGTGGCCTAGTGGTACAGTGCTTGCCTAGCATGCATGAAGCCCTGGGTTTGATTCTCAGTACCACATACACAGAAAAAGCCAGAAGTGGCACCAGGGTTCAAGTAGTAGAGTGCTAGCCTTGAGCAAAAGAGGCTCAGGGACAGTGCCCAGGCTCTAAGTTCAAGCCCCAGGACTGGGCAGGGGTGGGGAGAGGGGGAAGTATACTCATTGCCTGATTTGTGTAACTGTAATCTCTCTGTAGATCATCTCTATAATATCAAGAGAGTAAATTAATTATAAAAATAACTTTGGAGACTTCACAAACATAAAAATAAAGCCACCGACCATCTGCTGCACACCTGCCATTCGACACTGTGTGGAACTCTTGAGATTCTTTCCATCAGTACTTATAATAACCTGTCACTTTTCTCCTTTAATTATCTGGAGCCCAATACTGCTTTATATCTATAATCACTAGGCCCTCACCCAACTCTCATTCATTCCTTTCTCATTGGCAGCCAGCAGGACACAGTGTGGTACTTGTGTCTGGATTTGGGGATCAGAATGCATTGTGTCTCACCTGCTAACAAATCAGCCTCAGTTTCCTCATTTACAAAAGGACACTAACAGTGGAACCCATTGTCAGATGTTGTCTGTAGAAAGTAAAAAATGCTATCAGCACAGAAATCATTTCAGAGCAGGACCCCGATACAAGATGGTCACTATAAAGCCAGGCACTGGTGGCTCACACGAGTAATGCTCGCTACGCAGGAGGCTGAGATCTGAGGATCAAGGTTCAAAGCCAGCTCAAGAAAGAAATCCTTGAGACTCATATCTCTACCAAAAAAGCCAGAAGTAGAGCTGTGGCTCAAGTGGTAGAGCAAGTCAGAAGGTTAGAGCCTTCTTCTTTTAAAAACTCAGGGACAGCACCTAGACACTGAGTATAAGCCCCAGGACCTCCCCCCGACATTCATTTATTACCATCCCTCAAAACCATATTTCTTCCATTTTGGACCCTTCTAGGAACTCCAATCTTCTCCAGCCAATAGGGAAAGAGAATGTAGATGATGTGCAGAATGTTTCTGTGGGCATGGAACAGGAATAGTAAGTTTCTCTTTTGGCCATTTTTGATGGGCTACCACCCAACCACATGATTTCACCTGACAGCAGAGGATTGAGACTAGTGGACTGGCTATGTGCACAGAAGGGTTCCATGTTTTATTTGGTTTTGTGCTGATCTGGGGGCTTGAACTCAGGGCCTGGGCACTGTCCTGGAGCCACTTTGTGCTCAAGGTTAGTGATACACCACTTGAGTTATAGCACCTCTTTGGTTTTTAAGTCACTAACTGGAGCTAAGAGTCTCAGAGGCACTTTTCTGCCTGGGCTAGCTTCGAATCACAATCCTTAAATCTCAATGTCGTAAGACACTGGCTTCCTGGCTTTGTCCATCAACTTTTATGCTCAAATCTAGCTCCCCAGTACCTGAGCTACATCCCCACTTCCTGCTTCAGAGCAGTTCATTGGAAATGAGAGTTTTACAGACTTTCCAGTCCAGGCTTCCTTTGAACCCATGATCCTCAGATCTAAGTAAGCCAGGATGACAGGTGTGAGCCACTGTGTCTGCATGCTGGTGGAGAGCAGGTTGCACGTGTTCCCATGGTGCATTGAGAAGGAAGCTCCTGCTCTAATTCTAGGAAGGAGTGACTTCCTCTTGGGAATCACCAGCACCTTCTGTGCTCCCTAGCAGTGTCAAATTCCAAGTCTGCGTCAGAGGCTCTGGCCATTTGAGAACTCTTTGTTGCCAGGAAATTACCAGGCAAGAGAAAGCAGCTGGCCCAGCCAGCCTCTCAGGGCCAGCTCCTGCTCACTCTGAATCCTGGGATGGTAAATAAAGATGGTGGCCACATCCTTGAGGCCCCACTGGGAATTTGATGCTACTTTATAGAAATGATCAGGAAATGTCTATATCCTTTTCTCTGGTACCCAGATCTAATAACTTCCCCAAAAGAGGTGCTGGATATGGCGTTTGAAGGTAGAGCACTTGCCTAGCAGATGTGGGATTTATCACCAGCTTCTCTGTGTCTCTCTGAAATAGACAGGATATTCATCTAGGGCAGTGAGAGGCTCTCCACCTGTTTGTTCTAAAAAAGATCCTGGAAAGTCGGGTGCTGGTAGCTCACACCTGTAAGCCCAGCTACTCAGGAGGCTGAGATCTGAGGATTGTGGTTCAAAACCAGTCCAGGCACAAAAGTCCATGAGACTCTTATCTCTACTAGAAAACTGAAGTGGCATTGTGGCTCAAGTGGTTGAGCCCTAGCCTTGAGCTGAAGAGCTCAGGGATAGCATCCAGGCCCAGAGTTCAAGCCTCACAACCGACAAAAAAAAGACCCTGGAGACAATCTGAGTGCCAGAAATGAGATATTGGGAAAACAGGAACAATTGACTCACAAATGAATGCCTTCTTCACCATCCTTGCAATCCCCATCCAAGGCCGCTTTCTGCCCAAGCAGCTCTCTACTTAATCCCTCTATGTCAGAGAAATCTTATTTGCCAGTACCAAGGCTTGGGTTCAGCTTGCTTGCTCAACTGGAATTCAACCACCTGAACCATGCCTCCAGCCTGGCTTTTTATGGAGATGGAGTCTCAAAAACTTACAGACTTTTCTGTCCTAGCTGGTTTTGAGCCTGATTCCTCAGGTCTCAGTCTTCTGAGTAGACAGGATGACGTGATACAGAAGCCACCAATAACTTACGAACATACAATCGTGTATAACAGCTTTATTGAAGCATAAATAATAAACTACAAATAATACATCATAATACCATTTCATTTATGTATTTATTTTGGTTACAAAATTGCTGTTTTTGTTATGTGTGTGTGTGTGTGTGTGTGTGTGTGTGTGTGTGTGTGTGTGTGTATGAAAGAGAGAGAGGAAGAGGGGGAAAGAGAGGGGGAGGGATAGAGAGAGAGAGAGAGAGAGAGAGAGAGAGAGAGAGAGAGAGAGAGAGAGAGAGAGAGAGAGA
The DNA here is from genome assembly GCF_031878675.1 of Megascapheus bottae. NCBI lineage: Eukaryota > Metazoa > Chordata > Mammalia > Rodentia > Geomyidae > Megascapheus > Megascapheus bottae. The sequence continues at coordinate 2,607,887 of NC_143533.1, read as the reverse complement.
GAGAGAGAGAGAGAGAGAGAGAATTCAGGGCCTGAGTGCTACCATTTAAGTCACCTCTCCACTCCTAGTTTTTGATGGTTAATTGTAGAGCAGTGTCTCACAGACTTCACGATCGGGGCTGGCTTTGAACCGTGATCCTCAGATCTCAGCTTTCTGAGTAGCTAGGATTATAGGCATGAGCCACCAGTGTCTGGCTCCCTGAGCATTTTTTGTTCAAGTCTAGAGCTCTAGCACTTTGAGCCACAGTACCACTTCAGGTTTCCTGGTTAATTGGAGATAAGAGCATCATGGATTTTTCCTGCCTGGACTGGCTTTGAACCACGATCCTCAGATTTCAGCCTCCTGAGTAACTAAGATTATAGGGGTGAGCTGCCAGCACCTGGCCTTGACATGGATCTGATTGCTGTATGGGTGTGTTTGCTGATTCATGAGCTTTTCCAACTCCAGTGCCTTTCTGTGCCTATGTTACACTTCAATAAAAAGTTAAAAATAAAACCGCTCTGTTTTTAGAAACAGATGGTTTCTATTCTTGAGATAGTCATCCAGATATCACCAAAAGGGACTCTATTGATAAAGTTAAGGTACCAAGCAAGGTAATTCCAAAGTTAATGTCAAAGTTGCCAGCTCTAATACTTATGTGTTTTTTTTTTTAAATCACAAAGCCGGGAGCGGTGGCTCATGTCTAGAATCTTAGCTACTCAGAAGGCTGAGATGTGAGGTTCACGCATGCACACCAGTCCCAGGGCTTGAACTCAGGGTCTTGCACCTTCCTTTGGCTTTTGTGCTCAAGGTTAGTGCTCTACCACTTGAGCCACATCTCCCATCACAGTTTTTGGTAGTTACTTGGAGATAGGAGTCTTACAGACTTTCCTCCCCAGGCTGGCTTTGAACTAAGATCCTAAGAGCTCAGCCTGCTGAGTAGCTAGGATTACAAGCATTAGCGACTGGTACCCAACTCACTTCCTGATTTTTATTTTTATTTTTTGCACTAACCAGTTTCTTCTTCCTAGATGAGCAGCCAGGGGCAGGGAACTTCCAGAAATCACTGTCTGACAGCACAGGCACATGGCTTTCTTCTGAATCCTGTCGGCTTCTCTTGGCTGGCTACCTGTATTGGTAGTTTTTGTATAGCCTATAATGATGTAATAAATATGCAAGTAGCCCTTGGCAGAAAAAAAAATGTTCCCACCCTTAATAGATCCCATAAATTTTAGATTCAAAGAATACTTCAAGCACTTATCTTCCCTATCCATTGGGGGGATAAAAATCTTTCTGAAGCTATTTCTTGAGTTCTTCAAATGAAATTTCTTGGCCTTTATATCATGAATTAAAATACGTATATTTATTTTTTCTATTAAGGAAAGTCCGTTAGACTCTTATCTCCAGTTAACCACCAAAAAGCCAGAAGTAGAGCTGTGGCTCAAGTGGTAGAGCACTAATCTTGAGTGGAAAAGCTCAGGGATACTGCCCAGTGCCCTGAGTTCAAGCCCCAAACCAGCACATACATGTCCCCCCCCCCACACACACATAAGCACATATCTTTTATCTATTTATATTTATGCTAGGCTTGAACTCAGAACCTGTGCGCTGTTCCTGAGCTTTTGTATTCAAGACTAGCACTCTACTACTTGAGCCACAGCTCCACTTCTGACTTTTTGGGGTTGCTTAACTGGAGATTGGAGTCTCATAGACTTTCTTGCTCCACTGAGATCCCTAGCTCTCAGCCTCATGAGTAGCTAGGATGACAGGAATGAGTCATTGGCACCTGGCCCTTACCTTATTAAACATATATTTTTTTTCAAACCATATGCCTTCTCCTTCCTTCTCTCCCCTCCCTCTCCCAGTCTCCAGTGAGTGTGAGGGATTTGATTGGTTCATCCATATCTGAGTGTCAGAAGGAATGATTCCCTGGGGTTCCCTGGGGCAGAGCATATTTGAGTCCTTCTTTGGGTAGCAGCTGTATTGAGTCCCTTCTCTTCCTCCCTCTAGCTCACATTTCCCTGCTATGCAGAGTCCCAGGCACAGAACTGAATCCAAAGCAAATTTATTGCATGGCCCTTTGCTTTAAAGGGTATTGAGTAAGAGGTTATTTTGGAATGTGTTTTTCTGCTATAAACTTGTGATTCATTGCAAATTAACAAAGACCAGGAAGGGTAGCTAGGAGGGTATAGGTGAGGGTGTGATCTCATGCTGTGTGTGTGTGTGTGTGTGTGTGTGTGTGTGTGTGTTCACCTGTGCACACATATGCTTGTGTGTTTAAACCCTTGGACATGTAAAATAACGTGTGAGCTGGCTCAGCCCTAGGATTAGTGCCCTTTAAGACCAGATAACTCTTTCTGATGCTGGTTGGGGGGGGGGCACTGTGAATTGTATGATGCTATATCTCTGTGTTTACCTACAAGTACCCCAAGTTTTGTCTCCTGAAAGGCTGGGGTATAGCTCAGGGGTAGAAGGCTTATCTAACTCTCAGACCTAGCATCATCTCACACACACAGAAAACATATAAGCCAGGTGTCAGTAGCTCACACCTGGAATCTTAACTACTCAGGAGGCTGAAATATGAGGATCACAGTTCAAAGGTAGCCCATTCAGGAAACTCCGTGAGATTCTTATTTCCAGTTAGCCACCAGAAAACTGGAAGTGGCACTGTGGCTCAAGGGGTAGAGTGATTGCCTTGAGCAAAAGAGCTCAGGGACAGCGCCCAGGGTGCAAGTTCAAGCCCCATGACCAGAAAAAAAGAAACCACAAAATACATTAAACTCTAATCATTTCTGTTATCAGGCAACTATAATCACAACTACTCCCAGGCTGAAATCTAAGGATCCAAGTTCAAAGTCAACCTGGGAAGGAAAGTCCCTGAGATTCATCTCTCCAATTAACTACCCAAAAGTTAAAAGTAGAGCTGTGGTTCAAGTGGTAGAGGTTTAATTTTGAATGGAAAAAAAAGAGAAAGGGACAGACTCTTAGTTCAAACCCCAGGATGGGCACCACAAAACAACAACAACAACAACAACAATAATAATAATGAGACTGATGTCCTAGGACTGGGGCCAGCACTTGAGAACCCCAGGGAATTGTACCCTTTGAGGAGTTTTCTTCTTACCTTTCTAGAATACAGTCGCCCTAAGGAGATGTTGAGCGACCCAGTGCTAGTGACTTACACCTATAATTCTTGCTAGTCAGGAGGTTCAGATAGGAAGATCTAAGGATTCAAAGCTAACCCAGGCAGGAAAGTCCATGAGACTCTTTTTTTTTTTAATTATTATTATTTCCTATTCCTGGGGCTTAAACTCAGGGCCTGGGCATTGTCTTTGGGCTTTCTCAAGGTTAGGCTCTACCATTTGAGCCACAGCACCACTTCTGGTTTTTTCTATATATGTGGTACTGAGGAATCAAACCCAGGTCTTCATGCATGCTAGGCAAGTATTCTACCACAAAGCCATGCTCCTGCCCCCTCCATGAAACTCTTACCTCTGATTAACTACCAAAAAGCCAGAAGTGGAACGATAGCCTTGAGCACTAGCCTTGAGCACAAAAGCACAGGGCCAGTATCCAGGCCTTGAGTTCAAGCCCCGGGACCAACACACAAAAATAAGATGCAGCAGTCCCACCTAGCATTCAGGCTATGAGTTGCATTTGAGGGGGATAATCTTTTTTATTATTAAATAATTTTTATTGTGATTAATAGAAGGGTTACATTATATTCACCAGATAAAGGTACATAAGTTCACAAACATTGATACCCTTTCTCACGACATGGCCCCCATTTCCCTCCCCCCTCCTCCCACTTATCTTGATTTCTGAGGGGGGATAATCTTAACAGGAGCTCGGAAAGCATTTCTGCCTTGTGATGGGGCCCGTGTATCTCATTATTTTACTGATCTGCCCAGCAACTTCCCAAGAACCAACCCAGTTTGCAAAGCGAGACACTTGGAGAGTCAGAGATAGGTGTATGGTCAGAAGTGTGCGGCAAAAAGACTTCTTTCCTCCCAGATGACATACATCAACTGCTACTGTTACTGATCTATAAATTAGAGTTGTTTCTGCCACTTGATTATTTATGACTATATGGCTACAGACAGTAGCACAATAATTTCTTCTTGGTTATTATTATAGTACAGATGATGTTATATTGTATTACATTACGTGGCCAATAGTGGGGCTTGAACTAACACTCTTACTTAACTTTTACACTCAAGGCTGGTGCACTACTACTTGAACCACACTTCTACTTCCAGCTTCTTGCTGGTTATTTGGAGATGAGAGTCTCTCAGATTTGTCTGCTTAGGCTGGCTTTGAACTGCCATCCTCAGATCTCAGCCTCCTGGGTATCTAGGATTACAGCCATGAACCCTCGTGCCCTGGCTATTAGCCCAATTTCTAATCCCTCCTTCCTTTGGAAATGTATCTTGATTTCCCTTAGGAAACTCATCCTTCTTCCACTCCCAGGTCCTGTGAACTGGGTAGAGTTTGAAACCAGGTTTTTAAAAAGTCCCCGAGTCCCAAGTTAGGTTCAATGCCAAATCAAGAGACATGGCGAAGGGTGGAGAAAGGAGAATAATTCCATGGCAGTCACATGAAGATGAGACTTCAGCACAGTCTCAGCCATGTTTAGGGGTACAGGGATTGGCTTCAGGTTACATGGGGAGGTTACTTGTGAGCGGGCTGACCATTGAGCACAGTCTTTGACCTGGAAAGAGTTGTGTGGAATTGTGATCACTTTATCCCTGGAACAGAACAGAAGCAAGGTCGTCTCCTGAGTTCCGGGCTGTTTGCTTTAAGGTGACAAGAAGACATTGCTTAGATCCAAGAGTAGAGATCCAAACTCGGGGGGACTTTTGGCTAAATTCCAGGGCCCAACCAAAGCATTATTTACATTGCTTCTTACAAAGTCATAGCCCTCCTCACCAAAACCGGCTTCCCTAACCACATTACCCTACCCCCCCAGTGGACACACATAATCCCTGCCAAAGCCCGACAGGAATTTTATTCCCAAGCCATAATGCCTGACTTCACACTGAGAGCATTTCAGTCATGGGAAATTCTGGAAGTTACATGGGGGTGTCTGGGAGCTGAAGTGGTTTTTATTGCTCATATTTGTTTGTGGGGATTAAACTCAGGGCCTGAATGTTGGGTTTTTGTTTGTTTGTTTGCTCCAGGCGGGCACTCTACCACTTGTGTAGTACACTTTCAGCTTTTTGGTGATTCACTGGAAAAAAGAGTCTTGCAGACATTCCTGTCACACTGGCTTCAAACCATGATTCTTAGGTTCTCGGCCTCCTGATTAGCTAGGATACAGGCATGAGCCAAACGGGATATGCTTATTTTTCTTAAGCCAGGTCTGGCTCAGGGAAGGGAACCCTTGTTTCATTTTCCCAGTCATTCTCCACTGTTACCATTTGCTTTTCAGATTCTGAGATTTCAAGAGAACACTGGAATAAGCACACCAGCAATTTGGCATTTCTAGATGGCCTGTCTTGGCTTATTGGGGGAGGGCAGAACCTCATGACACATCTTTATCCAGAACCCAGATGAGTAACAGATAACCTCCAGCGACCTTTACTCTCAACACAGTAACCATAAATAACTGTTTAAAAAGGAAAAGGCAGAAGGTCAGGGCAAAAGCCACAAGCAAAGACACTGCCCTTGTGTGGCTGTATTGCCTCATGCCTGTAATCATAGCTACGCAGGAGGCTGAGATTGAAGATTGAGGTTTCAAGCTAGTTCAGTGCAAGGAAAGCCTGTGGGACTCTTTATCTCCAAGGAACCACTAAAAAGCTGAATGTGGAACTGTGGTTCAAGTGGCAGAGGACTAACTTTGAGCAAAAATTCTCAGGGTTAGGGCTAGGAGTTTGGCCTAGTGGTAGAGTGCTTGCCTAGCATGCACGAAGACCCGGGTTCAATTCCTCGGTACCACATACATAGAAAAAAGCTGGAAATGGTGCTGAGGCTCAAGTGGTAGAGCTCTAGCCTTGAGAAAGTCCAAGGACAGTGCTCAGGCCCAGAGCTCAAGCCCAGGACTGGCAAAAAAAAAAAAATTCTCAGGGACAGCACCTAGGCCCTGAGTTCAAGCCCCAGGACTGGCACCTCCCTTTCCCCTCCCCCCCCACCCAAAAAAAAGCAGCTGGGAGTGTGGCCCAGTGGTAGAGAGCTTGCCTAGCATGCATGAAGCCCTGTGTTTGATTCCTTGGTACCACATACACAGAAAAAAACCAGAAGAGGTGCTATGGCTAAATTGGAAGAGTACTAGCCCTGAAAAAGTCCAAAGACAGTGCCCAGGCCCTGAGTTCAAGCCTGAGGACTGGCAAAAAAAAAAGGTGAATGTGACAATCAAAGACAGAGGGTCAAGGGTTCAGCCAAGCAGCCTGTATCCTTAAGATCTGGCTTGCCCGTGTTCATCACTGCACTAGTCACAATGGCCAAGCAATGGAAATAACCCAGATGCCCCACTACCAATGAATGGATACAAAAAGTGTGCTACAGATATACAATGGAATTCTACATAGCCACCAGACAAGGTAAAATAATGTCATTCACTGGGGAGTGGATGAAACTAGAGCAAATCATGCTGAGTGAGATAAGCCAAGACCAAAGGAACAAAAGGCTCATGGTCTCCTTGATATGTGGAAATTAGATCCAAACAGTACAAGAGCGATGACTTAATAGTTGGGTACTCAAGGTCATTGACATGAACTTGGAGATATAACTACTTAGGCATTTAATTCTATGATGGATATATATTTTATAGACAGATTGATTTATTATATAGATCGATATGTCTCTATGACATACAAAGTCTCAGCTTCATTTTAATTTTGTTCTTAAATATATGCACCAGTGATTGCATAGCGAGATTCCATTCTTGAATACTTCTTAAACCTGACAGTTGATGTAAAAAGAAATCAATGTTAATAAAGAGCTGGCTTGCAAAGTGTGTGTGTGTGTGTGTGTGTGTGTGTGTGTGTGTGTGTGTGTGTGTATGTGTGCACCAGTCCTGGGGCTTGAACTCAGGCCCTGCATACTGTCCCTGAGCTTTTTTGCACAAGCTTGGTATTCTACCAGTTGAGCCACATCTCCACTTCCAGCTTTGTGGTGGTTATTGAAGATAAGAATCTTTGGGACTTTCCTGCCCCAGCTGCCTTGGTACTGTGATCTTCAGATCTCAGCCTCCTGACTAGCTAGGGTTACAACTGTGAGTCCATGGTGCCTGGCTGATTTATAATTATTATCTTGGTCTTCCACACAAAGAAATTGAAGTCCAGAGAAGTAAGGCTTATCCATATGTCAAGAACTAGTGTAGCAAAAGCCAAAGCCTTCTTTCTTTTCATTTTTCAAACGTGGTGAAATATCAGCTTACAATTTCTTTTTGGTCAGTCATGGGACTTGAACGCAGGGCCCTGGCATTGTCCCTGAACCCTTCTTTGTTTTTTCCTCCAGGAGAGCATTCTACAGTGCCACCATTTTGAACCACAGTACTAATTCTGGTTTTCACATGGTTAATTAGAGGTAAGAGTCTCAGGGACTTTCCTAGCCATGCTGGCTTTGAACCATGATCCTCAGATCTCAGCCTATTGAGTAGCTAGAATTACAGGTGTGAGCCACCAGTGCCTAGCTATCTTAATTTTTTTTAACTCCTTGACACGTCATCTTGCAAACCATGTTATTCCCATAATCACAGTTTTACACTCATATAGAGATAAAAATGTACTGCATTTCTCAATTCTACTATATTTCTCAATCCTAAATACATCTATCCTTGTGCATAGGGGAAATATAACTCTATCAACCTGAATAACAAAAGCTTTATCTTTGTTATAAAGATTGCTATCCGGTAAAATAGTTTCACTAAAGATAAAGCATGGATTAAATTTCTAGGAATTCTCCATTCAAGTCAGGGGGAAGAATTGCCTTAAATAATTTTACAAGAATCAAAACACTGGGGCTGGGAGTTTGGCCTAGTGGTAGAGTACTTGCCTAGCAGGCACAAAAACCTGGGTTCGATTCCTCGGTACCACATATATAGAAAGAGCTGGAAGTAGTGCTGTGGTTCAAGTGATAGAGCACTAGCCTTGAGAAAGCCCAAGGACAGCGCTCAGACCCTGAGTTCAAGCCCGGGACTGGCAAAAAAAAAAAAAAAACCACAAAAACAAAAACAAAAGAAGAAAAAAAGAAAATACTATCATAAGAAGCTCACAGTGTAATCCTAGCTACTCAGGAGGCTGGGAGCTGTTTGGCACTGGTAACACATGCATACACAAACACACACTCACACAGTATTACATTGATAGCTAGTAAGGAAGTTTGTTATGGGCATGGGAATATTGGGGGGGGTTACAGTCATTAAAAGTATCTACATACCCTTTTTACATCACTTTTCTAATTAACAATAAAAAAAACTTTAAGTTCCATCTGAAAGTAAAAAAGGTACTACATAGGTTAAGAAAACTGGATGGCCAAATTAAAATAGAACAAAGTTATATCTTCATTGCATTCTTTTCCTCAAAATTAGCTTCTCTAGGCCAGGAGCATAGCCTAGGGGCAGAGTGTTTGCCTGGCATGCATGAAGCCCTGGGTTCAATTCTTTGGTGCCACATACAAAGAAAAAGCCAGAAGTGGTGCTGTGGCTCAAGCAGCAGAGCACTTGCCTTGAGCAAAAAGTATCCAAGAACAGAGACCAGGTCCTGAGTTCAAGTCCCAGGACTGGCAAAAAAGAAAAGTTTCTGGCTGAGCTCTAGTGGTTCATTTCTATGCCCCTAGCTCCTCAGGAGGATAAGATCTGAGGATCACCATTTGAAGCCAGCTAGGGGACAAAAAGCTTCTAAGACCCTTATTTTCAATTAACCAGCAAAAGGCCAGGATTGAGCTGTGGCTCAAGTGGTAAAGCACCAGCCATCCTTGAATAAAAAATGGTAAAGACAGCATCCAGGCCCTGGGTACAAGTGCCAATACAGGCACCAAAACCCAAACCATTCATTTCTTTCCTATAGAACTATTTCTTACGTGTATGTGCCAGTCCTGGGGCTTGAACTCAAGGCTAGGGTTCTACCACTTGAGCTACAACTCCATTTCCAGCTTTTTGGGTACTTAATTGGAGATAAGAATCTCATGGATTTTCATGTCCAGGCTGGTTTCAAACTGTGACCCTCAGATCCCAGTAGCTAAGATGACAGGCATGAGCCACCACTGGACACTGATTATAACTCTTTTTTATTGGTGTACCTTAGATACCCACAGAGATTTCCTCATGACACTTCCATCCTGTCTATAATGTACTTTGGTCCTATTCAATGTCTCTGCTATTTTCCTATCCTCCCTCACCACCACCCCTGTTCACCTTTTCCCCTTCTTATCTATCTCCTCCTCTTCCCCCTCCTTTTCTATTGGGCTTGAACTCTGGGCCTGGTTCCTCTTCTTCTTCTTCTTCTTCTTCTTCTTCTTCTTCTTCTTCTTCTTCTTCTTCTCCTCCTCCTCCTCCTCCTCCTCCTCCTCCTCCTCCTCCTCCTCCTCCTCCTCCTTCTCCTTCTCCTTCTTTTCTATGGGGCTTGAACTCTGGGCCTGGGTGCTGTCCTAGGCTACCACCCTACCCCTGAGCCACGGAGCCACTTCCGGTTTTCTAGTGGTTAACTGGAGATGAGTCTCTTGAACTTTAGTACCTGGGCTGGCTTTGAACCTCGATCCTCAGATCTCAGCCTCCTGAGTAGCTAGGATTACAGGTGGCAACCACCGCCCTGGCCTTTTTTTTTTTTTTTTGGTGCCAGTCCTGGGGCTTGAACTCAGGACCTGAGCACTGTTCCTGAGATTTCTTTTTTTTTGCTCAAGGCTAACACTCTATCACTTGAGCCACAGTGCCACTTCCAGCTTTTTCTTTGTATGTGGTGCTGAGGAATCGAACCCAGGTCTTTGTGCACGGTGAGCAAGCACTCTACTACCAAGCCACATTCCCAGCCCCTCCCTTCTACCTTTCTTTTGCCAGTCCTGGGCTTGAGCTCAGGGCCTGAGCACTGTCCTTGAACTTTCTCAAGGCTAGAGCTCTACCACTTGAGCCTCAGCATCACTTCCGGCTTTTTTCTATGTATATGGTACCGAGGAATCGAACCCGGATCTCCGTGCATGCTAGGCAAGCACTCTACCGATAGGCCAAACTCCTGGCTATTTCATTCCTCTTTAATAACTGAGTAAAAGTTTATTGTGTATAGATGCATCACATTTTCAATAATCCATTCATTCATGGCAGGCACCTAGGCTTGGCTATTGTGACAAGTTTTATGATGAATGTGGCAGTAGAGGTGCATCTTTGGTAAGCTGACTTTGGTTCTTTAGGGTATATGCCCAAGAGTGGGACAGCAGAATTGTATGGAATATCCATTTTTTTTGAGTTCTGAAGATCTACTGATTGCTTTACAAGCTGCAAATAATTTACATTTCTATCAGCAGTGACTAAGCCTCCATCCTCACCAGCATCTGTTGTTATTTATTTTCTTGACCTGGGTGAAGTGAATCCAAATAAACTTTCAATGAATCAAAGGTTAAAATGTAAAAGGGAGGCCATAAAAAGCACAAAAATAAGACAAGGGTGAACATCTTCATAATCGTGAGAGGGAGAGGCTTCACAGAAATACCAGTCACTTCTTGTAAAGCAAAAGGTTGCATCAGGCCACACTGGATGAAGGCAGAGGCTGAAAAAAGGACACAACTAACCTTGCTAAACTAGAAGGAAAAACTGGGGAGAGCAAGAGACATAAAGACACAATGTTATTATTCTTGCTAGATAAAAAAAAAAACTCTTACAAATCAATGCAAAAATGTCACATGAAGTTAGGCACCAATGGCACACACCTGTAATTCTAGCTACTCAGGAGGCTGAGAGCCAGAGGATCCAGGTTTGAGGCCAGCAAAAACCCATGAGACTTCATTTCCAAAATTATCAGCGAAAGGGCAAGGCAGGTGTGGCTCAAACGACAGAGACAAGGAAGCAAGTTGAATCTAAAGGCATATTTCAAGTTGAGTATGATTTATATCTAAATATAGTTATAAACACCAGTAGCTTGTCTTTCTTCTCCCATTTTTTGGATTGGCGTGTGTGTGTGTGTGTGTGTGTGTGTGTGTGTGTGTGTGTGTGTGTGTGTGTGTGTACTAGTCTGGGAGGCTTGAACTCAGCATCTGGATGTTGTCCTGGGTTTTTTTGCTCAAGGCTAGTGTTCTACCATTTGATCCACAGCTCCACTTCTGGCTTTCTCTTAGCTAACTGGAGATAAGAGTCTAACTTTCCTGACCAGGCTGTTTTCAAACCCCACTCCTAGGATCTCAACCTTGAGTGGCTACAATTATAGTCTCTCTCCTTCTTTTCTTCCCTGTTCCTTTCCTCCCTTCCTGTGATCATCAGAATCTTTCTTTTCCTCCTTTCTTTTCTTGGAGAAGGTTCTTCTCTGCAGTCATGTTAGCCTTGAACCAACCTGTCTCTTCAAGGATACAGGCATGTACCACCACACCCATCTTGAGTTAGGTTTTATATATGGTGTTAGGAAGAGAATCCAGCATCATTCTTCTGCACATGGAACCTCAGTTTTCCTACCACTATTTTACTGAAGAAATTCCGTTCTCCATGGAGCAGTCTCAGTACCCTTGGTTGAGTTGTTTGAGGTTTACTTTTAGGTCATTACTTTCCATTCCATTGGTCTATTTGCAATGTTTTTTTTTTTTTTTTTATGGCAGCACTAAACTGTGTGGGTTGTAGCTGTGTAGGAAGTTTTGAAATCTTGAAATAGTCCTCAGATCTCAGCCTTCTGAGTAGCTAGGATTGTAAGGGTAAGTCACTGGCACCTGGCTCCCTTTGTTTCTGTAGAAGACTCGTGCTCTTGCCCAGAATCGCCTTAAGGCCAGTCTATGATCCTCTTACCTCCACCACCTGAAGTGCTGGGACTACAGGTGTGTACAACCATGCCCAGAACCTAAATTTACTTTTTTTTTCCTGGTCTTGGAGCTTGAACACTGGGCCTGGGCACTGTCCCAGGCTCCTTTAACTCAAGGCTATCAACAATACCTCTTGAGCCACAGAGCCACTTCCAGCTTTTTTTTTTTTTTCTGTGATTCATTGGAGACTTTTCTGTACAGGCTGGCTTTGAACTGCAATGTTCTGATCTCCGCCTCTGGAGTAGCTAGGAGTACAGGGCCAATGAGGCCCTGGCCTAAATTCACTTTCAAAACGAAAATGGATGGGGTTTTTATGGTGTTGGGAATGCAAAGCAGGGCTTCACACATGCTAGGCTGGCCCTGTACAACCAAGCTGTAGCCCATCACAAATGGAATTCTGAGCAATTGTTGAGAACACAGCATCAATGGTGAATGGAGATTGTGAACACAATTCATAAAGGGGCAATGGAGTTTGGCCTAGTGGTAGAGTGCTTGTCTACATGCATGAAGCCCCGGGTTCGATTCCTTGATACCACATACACAGAAAAAGCTGGAAGTGGTGCTGTGGCTCAAGTGACAGAGCATTAGCCTTGAGAAAGCTCAAGGACAGTGCCCAGACATTGAGCTCAAGCCCTAGGACTGGCAAAAATAAATAAAGAAGTAAAAGTGGGGGAGAAAGGGAGGGATGGAGAGAGAGGAGGAGGAGAGGGAAGGAAGGAAGGAAGGAAGGAAGGAAGGAAGGAAGGAAGGAAGGAAGGAAGGAAGGAAGGAAAGAAGGAAGGGCAAATAGGTTTAATACAATGTCAGGTTTTTACATTTTAAGTAGATACTACTGCTGCCCTCTGTGAGGCATTATAGAAAACTCTGGCTTTAACCTATGGTGACATAAAACATTTTATCTGCCACAAAGGACATCCAGCTTCAGAGGAAAACAAAAATGTCCCTGAAAAAAACATTTTTCTATCCTACTGGTAAAAATTTCCTCCCCAGGGCTGGTAATATGGCTTAGTGGTAGAGTGCTTGCCTAGCATGCATGAAGCCCTGGTGTGTGTGTGTGTGTGTGTGTGTGTGTGTGTGTGTGTGTGTGTGTTTGCCAGTCATGAGGCTTGAACTCAGGGCCTGGGCTCTGTTCTTGGACAGTTTTTGCTCAAGGCTAGTGCTCTGCCACAGTGCCCCTTCTGTGGCACTGTATGTGGTACTGAGAAATCAAACCCAGGGCTTTGTGTGTGCTAGGCAAGCACTCTACCATTAAGCTACACTCCCGGCCCCGAAGCCCTGGGTTTGATTCCTCACTTGCACATGAACAGAAAAAAAACGGAGTGGCACTGTGGCTCAAGTGGTAGAACACTAGTGTTGAGCACAGAGAGGCTCAGGGACAGAGCCAGGGCTCAGCTTTCAAGCCCCAGGACCAAAAACAAAACAAACAAAAAACAGCAAAGGGGCCAGGAGTTTGGCCTAGTGGTAGAGTGCTTGCCCCCTAGCATGCACAAAGACCCAGGTTCGATTCCTCGGTATCACATACATAGAAAAAGCTGGAAGTGGTGCTGAGGCTCAAGTGGTAGAGCTCTAGCCTTGAGAAAGTCCAAGGACAGTGCTCAGGCCCTGAGCTCAAGCCCAGGACTGGCAAAACAAACAAACAAACAAAACAAAACAAAAAAAAACAGCAAAAAGGTGGACTGTAGGTGTAGCTAAAACTGGTATAGCACCAGGTAAGTAACCAAGCTGACTTGAGTTCAAACCCAAGTACCACCACACACACACACACACACAATGGCATCAAAACAACAGGAATCCAACCCATAGGCAATTGGCAAATGAGATTTATTGAAACAATGATACGTCAACAGGAGCTGAGGATGCTTAGACGGTGGGAGGCGACTAGGGGAACTCGGCCTGCCCGTCCAAGGAAACCCAGCTCAGCTCGCAAGAGGCCTCAGCTTCCAGTTCAGCACAAGCCGTCAACAGATCAGCAGGTTATCTCCTTCAATCCTGAGAGGTGGAGGAGACACAAGGCGGTCAGAGGCTCAGCAGAGAGCAGAGACACACACAGAGGGGAGTTGTGGCACTGCCCCTCTGCTGAGACTCCACAGAGGAAGTGGCCACAAGATCCGGTTTAACAGCACTGAGAGAGCTGGGTACCAGTGACTCACCCCTATAAATCCTAGCTACTCAGGAGGCTGAGATCTGAGGATCACAGTTCAAAGCCAGCCCATGCCAGAAAGTCTGTGAGACTCTTTATCTCCAAGTAACCAGCAAAAGGCTGGACATGGAGGTATGGCACAAGTGGTAGAGCACCAGCCTTGAGTGAAAATGCCAAGAAAGAGTACAAGGCCCTGAGTTCAAGCCCCCCACCCCTGCTTTTTTTTTCTATTTAAATTGCAGGCTTTATTTCTCCCAATCCCAGCAATGGCACAAAAGCCCCATCATATCCATACCCAAGTGGTTTCTAGTAGGCTAAGATTATGGGGACCTTTGTCAAACCAAGTGATACAAAGGGCTCCCAAAGGTCAGGCACCAATGTGCCTGTCAAACAGACAGAAGTAAACAGTGTGCTGGCCCCAGTGCTTCATCAATTGGATTTTGCAATGCAACCTGCATCCTTGAAACGACAGTCCAGAGTCGGAGGTAGTTGTGAGGGAGTGAAGTTGAAACCGCTTCCTATTTAGCTCACCCTTACAACATTAAACAGAGACCAAGAGAGAAATGGTTCCAACATTTGACCACATGCATTTTTTCTTATGCAGTCTAAGCTGAGAATGCCATGTAAATGGATTACTACAAAATGCAGCCATTTAATTTTCCTCCGATCAAAATAACCAGCATGATCTTACTTATATTAACTTTTGAAGGTTTACAGCAGGTATTTTTTTTTCGGACTTTCTCAAGGTTAGAGCTCTACCACTTGAGCCTCAGCACCATTTCCAGCTTTTTTCTATGTATGTGGTACCGAGGAATTGAACCCGGGTCTTTGTGCATGCTAGGCAAGCACTCTACCACTAGGCCAAACTCCCGGCCCAGGTAAAGTATTTTTGCTTCTATGTATGAAGGTGAAAAAAAAATCTTTTTTTTTTTTTCATAAAATACAAGAGCAACCAATTTCACCATCGAGTAAAAGTAAAAACTGGGGTTCTTTTTTTTTTAATTAGTCCAAAGTGGAATTTAGGAACTTAATTGTAGGCTGTTGTGCTGACACCATGACAAAAACCAAAGTGTAGGGTTGGGTCTGGTTTTGTTTCAGTTTTCTTTTCCGTATCCATTGCTCATGGATTAAGTTCTGGAAACGTTCCAATTGTAAGGCAGGGATCTGTTTGGATTCCATCACGGGTATGCTCTTTGGGTTGAATGCTGGAGGGTGAGGCACGTTTTGTAGGACCCATGTCATCAAGGTCAAAAAATTCATTGTCTCCTCCTTGGTATTCCATTCCCTGGAAATCTACTCGGTACCACAAGATACCTCCAATTCCACCAAATCCTTTCACAAACTGACAATTTCTAATGTAGCTCCAAATTCCAAGGGGGGCATGCTCTCAATCAGCTCATGTTCTTGTCCTGTCTCTTTGTCTGTGAAATGAGATTTATCCTTCTCTTGTTCTGGAGTCAAATATAGAATTTTCTCCTCTCTGTGCCTTGGCAATGAAGAATGTATCTCATTATATCCAGATTTTCATAGACTATTAGAATCTCTACAGCTCCCACTGCCAACGCTGTTAGTGTATCTTCAACTCCAAAGCAGTACTTGCTGGTGTCCTGGCTAATTTCATCTAAGTATCGTCCTATTAAGTTCTTCTCTTGAATGAATTTCACGTTGGAGAGGACTTCAGGAGATAACACAATAGCTTGGTTGAATTCATTTTCACCAGCATAGGATGTATCAACTAATTTTAAAACCTTTGATTGCAACCTCTGATCAAACATATCAGATTGACTTAGTTCAGTTTTGAAGTCAGCTGATCCAGCTAAAACAAAACCAGACACACTCACTTTGTCCCCAGAAATAAACAGCTGCACAGCAGTCTTTGCTACTTTCCAAACATAATGATGTCGCTTTTCCATTCTTAAACGGGCAAATCGTAAGGCTGACTGACCTCCTCTTTGGTGTTTTTTTGGGAGATCCACAGTGAATTTGTGTAGGACTTCTCTTGTGTGCCAAAAAGAGCACCACTGCCATCTATTACAATGAAGCCAAACTTGCTGTCATCTGAAATTCCTCTGTACGGAATTTGTTGTCACACAAATACAATGACGTATTAATTGGTTTGAAAGGTTCAAAGTCAGTGTTGACTTTCTTTTCCTTTCCTTCTTCTGTTACAATTGTTCCACAGTAAACAACCAGACCATTTGGAGGGAATTTGTTATAAAGTTTGAGTCTCTGTTGTGCAGATGTAATGGCTCCCAGGACTGAAAGGCAGTTTACTCGTGACTTAATGTTAGATGCAGTTCCAAATTCATCTGCTAACATTTTTGCTCTTGGTGAAATCTGGTCTTTGGGAGGAATGATCAATGGTATCAGGCTGGTGCCATTGCAACTCTCGCCCTCAAGTCAGAGGCTACTGCCCCGAGGTCCAGAAGGCGGGAGTTGGCTAGTGCCTGGGTCTCCCAATCCCATCATGTGGCATGTGGGCAGTCATCCTGAGGGGTCCGGGATCCAAGAGGGCACAGGGGATCAAGCCCCTTTTTAACCAACACTTATACACACACACACACACAGAGTTTCCCTGACCTCTGTGCTACACACTGAGAAGATGGAACTGAATCCCAGGACTACACCCGTGTTCCACATACACAGTGCCTTCCCGGCATGCCTCCTGTCCTTTGAGAGGGAAGCAACCCATGGCTGGCTCACAGCAGCAGAGGGTGGACCACCTACCAAGTTCCTGTCCTCCTTTGGTGGCCCAGCACAGACAGTAATGCTTCATGAGCTGCTCCAGGAGCTCCATTTCATCCAGGAATTCCAGGGACTCTATTCTGTGCAGGAAATCAAACATAACATCAGTTTAAAAAAATGGAACTGGGTGGAGCCAGGAGTGTAGCCTAGTGGTAAAGTGCTTGCCTAGCATGCATGAAGTCCTGGGTTTGATTCCTCTATATCACATACACAGAAAAAGACAGAAGTGGTGCTGTGGCTCAAGTGGCAGAGTGCTAGCCTTGAGCAGAAAATGTCCAAGGACAGTGCCCAGGCCCTGAGTTCAAGCCCCAAGACTGATGAAAAAAAAATGAAGGAGGTTTCCATCTATAGAACACTGGACAAGGAGGAGGGTGCATGACCTAGTAGGTAGAAAAAAAAACCTGCTATGAAATGAAATAGCAATGCATGGTGTGATAGGTTTAATGTGTGTGTGTGTGTGTGTGTGTGTGTGTATGTACTGGGGATTGAAATTAGTCCTTCTCAAACTCTACCACTTGTGCAACACCTCCATTTCTAGCTTTTTGCCAATTACCTGGAGATGAGAGTCACTGAGATTTGTCTGCCAGGCTAGCTTGGAACCATGATCTCAGACTGTAGGCCTAGCCACTGGAGTGTGGCTTATCTGTAGTGACTAGAAAATAACAGCTGAGTGTAATATCATACAGCTGTAATCCAGCACTCGGAAAGTGAAGGCAGAAGGATCCTGGACCAGCCTGGTTTACACAGTCAAATCACGTTCCTAACAAACAACAGCAACAAAAAAAGCCAGATTCCAGGGGCCCACGCCTGTAATCCTAGCTACTCAGGAGGGAGATCTGAAAATTGAAGTTTGAAGCCAACCTGGGCAGGAAAGTCCAGGAGACTCTTCCATTTAACAACCCCCGAAAGTTGGAAGTTGGAGCTCAAGCTCAAGTGGTAGAGAGCTAGCCTGGAGCAAAAAAGCTAAGGGACAGCACAGAACCCAGGCCCTGAGTTCAAACAAGGCCAGTACATGTGGTGTGTGGTATAAATAAATTGATTCAAAAAACACAAGTCTACATCTGAGTGTTTATCTGTACAGGCACAGGAAGAAGGGTACTTTAACTTGTTTTTATTATTTCTCACTTTTTATTTATTAAATTCTTTCTTGCCAGTAACGGGGCTTGAACTCAGGGCCTGGGTACTGTCCTTGAGCCTTTTCACTCAAGTCTACTGCTCTAGAACTAGTGACTAGTATACAGCTCCACTTCTGGCTTTTTGTTGATAAAACTGGAGATAAGAGTCTGGTGGGCTTTCTACCTGGGCTAGCTTCCAACCTCAGTCCTCAGATCTCAGCCTCCTGAGTAGGCAGGATTAAAGGCATGAGCCACCTGTACCTGGCTTCATCTGGGAGACTCATATCTCCAAATCATCTCACAGGAAGCTAGAAGTGGAGGTGAGGCTCAGAAGAAGTAGAACATCATCATTGCGAGAAAAAAAGTTCAGGGGCAGAGTTCAGGTCCCAAGTTCAAGCCCCAGTATGTACGTGTACACACACACACACACACAGAGCTGTGTTTCACACAGAAGGACCCAGACTCAAGCCTGAGCCTGCTCATCACGCCCCCATACCTCGTACCTGTTCACCTCGGCGCGGGGCAGCCTGCTGTAAAGCTCCATCATGTCTAGGGCGGATGCTGTCTCCCACCCGTTCAGCAGGAGGCGCTCTTTCTGAAAGGCAGTGAAGAGAACTGCAGGGCTGCACATGAACATTTACTCCTGGTTCCAAAGCCTATCCTGCGCCCTCCTGTCTTTCTCCTTCCCTTCTGCCCATTTTTTTTCTGTATTGAACATGAATTGTATCACGAGGGGAAGATTTCCTGAAGTATATTTAAAGAACAACTCAAGAGGACACTTCTCCCAGAGCTACAGTTTTGTCATTTTGTTCGTTTGTCAATCCTGGGGCTTGAAGTCTGGGCCTGGGCTCTGTCCCTTTTGCTCAAGGCTAGCGCTCTACCACTTGAGCCATGGCTCCACTTCCGGTTTTCTGGTGGTTAGAGATAAGAGTCTTAAGGAACTTCCTGCTCCAGGCTGGCTTTGAACCATGATCCTCAGATGTCAGCCTCCTCAGTAGTTAGGATTATAGGTATGAGCCACCTGGTGCCCAGTGAGGTGTTTTGGTTTTTGGTTTTTAAAATACAGGTTTAAAGAGCTATCAGTGACATACAAATAACCTCTAATGACTCTCGGGATGGATCCTCATTCCAGCATTTCATTCATAAAAAGTGCTGAGACTTTTTGGTGAGTGCCAGTACTGAGACCTGAACTCGGGACCTTGCACTCTTGCTTAAGTGTTTTCACTGAAGGCTAGCACTCTATCACTTGAGCCACGACTCCACTTTGGACTTTTTTTGCTGGTTAATTGGCAATAAAAGCCTCTAAAGACTTTTCTGCCTGGGCTGGCTTGGAACTATGATCCTCAGACCTCAGTTTCCTGAGTGGCTAGGATTATAGGCATGAGTCATAGTACACAGCTTATAAAAGTGTTTTTAAAGAACAGAGGAAAACTGTGGGGTTTGGGAAGATATGGAATTACTGTGAACTTTGCCAGGGTAAAAATGAGAATGAAGTTATCGTAGAGGGAGGAAAGCCCTTACAGGGACCACAGTCACAGTTTGGGTACACTCATACAGGCTGGGATTTATCTGAAATATTCTGCAGGGGCCACCTGAGACAATATTGACAGAATGTTAGTAATTGCTCAAGCTGGCTGATGGGATATGGGTGCTACCTGTACTTCATTCTTAAACCTTTATGTTTAAAGTTTTTCATTTAGCACGAGTGGCTCACACCCAAGTAATCCTAGCTACTCAGAACACTGAGATCTGAGGATCAAGGTTTGAAGCCAACCTAGGAAGATCCTGTGCAGAAAAGTCCATGAGACTTATTATGTCCATTTAACCAACAAAAAGCCAGAAGTACAGGGATGACCCAAGAATCAATCACCAGCTTTGGTAAAAAACAAAACCTGAGGGACAGTGCCCAGGCCTTAAGGTCAAGCCATAGGAGTGGAACTCTGTATTAACAATTAGATTTGCAGGGCTAGGATGTAGCTCAGTAGCAACACACTTCCCTATCAAGTACAACATCCTGGGTTCCGTGGCCAGCACTGAAAAGAAAAGAAATTTAAAGAAAAAAAACCTGCAGCCAAGCATTAGTGGCTCACACCTGTAATCCTAGCTAATCAAGAAGCTGAGATCTGAGGATCACAGTTCAAAGCCAGCCTGGGCAAGAAAAGTCCATGAGTCTATTACTGGCCAATTAACCAGCAGAAAAAAAAGAAAAAGAAAAAAAGCCAGAAGTAGAGCTGGGGTTCGAGTGGTAAGAGTGCTAGTCTTGAGCAAATAAATAAACAAATAAAATAACAAACAAACAAGCTCAGGGACAGCACCCAGACCCCTGAGTTCACCTCAGGACTAGTAATAATGATGAAGATGATGAATGTGAGAGATGTGCATGACAGGGGTGCAGGGAAGGTAGATATGCTTTTCCTTGGAGGAAGAGCCCCTCACATCATCATGTCACCTGCCAGGGATCAAGGCCCTTCCGGGCTGGCCTTCCTGGTCCCCACTCTCTGACCTGGGACTCTAATGACTTGCAGGTTTCCACTCCTGCCAGGTCGCACTGCCGTCTCCGAAGGTTTTCAATCATGATCTGCCCAAACCGATCATCCATGTTCACCTGGAGAACAAGAAGCTACGTCAGACGTCACGGGGCACATCGGCTTCTTAAATACTCAAGACTGCAACACCACCTGCCATCCTGAGATCTGAGGATTGCAGTAGGATGCCAGCCCGGGCAGGAGAATCCATGAGATTCTTCTCTCTAATCAACCAGCAAAAGCCAGAAGTGGAGCTGTGGTTCAAGTCGTAGAATGGCTAGCCTTGAGTGAAAGAAGCTCAGGGGCAGCACCTAGGACTTAAGTTCAAGCTCCAAAACTACCACAAAACCAAACTAACCAAAAAAAACCCCAAAAAACCCGTACAGAACAGTGCCTGGCACGGAATAGACAAAAGAAGAAAAATCTAATCATCATTCTCATCCTAAACTATTAAGAAATAACAAAAGACAGTACGGGATGTGGAAGCACGGGTTGTGTGGTTGCTGACGTCTTTGTTCTGGCTAGGAAACTACTGATAAGTTGCATGTCTCCTGACGAGGGGCGGGGTGGGAGCCAGGCCAGGTGAGGAACAGCTGTGGTCAGCACACTGCAAACCCGCTCCCTGCCAGCTGGCCCAGCACTCCCATAGGAGGCAGGACATGTGTGTGTTTGCAGGGCATGCTGGAACTATGTGGACAGAGGGGTCCTAGTCCCAGGGGTACATGCCATATACAAAGGAAGGGGCCTAAGATGTGTGCCCACCTGAAGGGAAGGCAGAGGCCAGCACTGACTGACGGCATCGCTTTCCCAGGATGAGGGAAGGGAGTCCTGGCAAGACTCTCAGTGAAAAGAGGAAGGAAGGTTGGGAGCCAGTAGCTCAACCCTATAATCCTGCCCACTCCAGGAGGCTAAGATCTTGAGGATCACAGACTGAAGTTAGCTCTGGCAAGAAAAGCCCGTGAGACTCGTATCTCCAATGAACTACAAAAGGTCAGTAAGAGAGCTGTGGCTCAAGTGGTAGAGCGCCAGCCTTGGGCACAGAAGTCCAGGAACAGTGCCCAGGCCCAGAGTTCAAGTCCCAGGACCAGGAGAGAGAGGGGGGGGGGGAGAGAGAAGAATGAGAGGAAAGAGAAGGAGGAAAGAAGAGAATGAAAGAGAAAGAAAAGCCAGGAGTCTGGCCCTGGACAGGAAAAGAAACTAATGTGTACCCATAGATCTATTTATAATGACAATACATGAGTCAAGTCTTTTTATTCCTGTTACCAGTACTGAAATCACCAGAAAACCAGAAGTGGTACTGTGGCTTGAAGTAGTAGAGTGCTATCCTTGAGCAAAAAGAGCTCAGGGACAGCACCTGCGGCACTGAGTTCAAGCCTTATGACTAACAAAAATCAACAATAAAGAGAGGTTTCTGCCTGGAACCCCTGAGCAGGCTCCATCTCTACTGTGTTTCTCTTACCTGTTCATAGTTTATGAACATGGCCGTCTCAAAACTATTAGCTGCCCATTTGATGAGGTTTGCCGACTGCTCCGGGGTCATGTAAACCAGCACACATTCAGTTATCAGGAGTGTTGGCAATCTTAAAGAAAACAGACCAACAAAAGGCATACAAAATGTGTTTTCACCAAGTCAGGATCCTTGACTTACACACAGGTTGTATTTGGTTTCTAGCAGGTTGTCCTGTAGAGAGACTTAGCATAACACAGTACCAACCCACATGTGATCCAAGGGCACAACTATCACATTCAGAAGTGAAAAATGGTGAGCAAAGCACCTTGACATGAGCTAAACGCACACAGTGACCATAGGAAGGGATACAGGTCTCCCCTGCTGTGCCTGGCCAATGACCAAAACACGAGGCAAGCAGCTCAGAAATCACTCACCCACTGCCCTCGTTCTCTTGCTGGCCTCAGAAACCTAGCTGAATAAAGTCAAGGCAGCCTGGTGGAGGGAAGAGAATGAGGCATCCCAGCTGAATGTCCTAAGCTCCCCCACCAATATCAGCTATTCCTGGCCCCCCAGAAGAAAAGCCATCTGGCTTAACCCCCAGCGCAAACTGCTAACTCACAGAATCCTGAACAACTATATAATGAGTTGTTTCAAACCACAGCATTTGGAGTGCTCAGAGGTGATTGGTTCAGAGATGAAATACAGACATTACATTTAAGAGGACCCAATTCTTCCTATAAAAGCTTTCACCATGCAGTAAGACATGACAACATTTTTAAAACAAATGTGGAACTTGGTAAGAGGCTGAGCCATTGGCCAGTCATACTGCATAGCTAGCAGCAACTCACAGGTGCATAAGAGGTTTAAAAAAAAAAATCTCACTGTGTATTCATGTTACATTTCTTTAGTTTCTCTTCTAGCTCTGGTAGGTCCCGGAGGTCGGCCCCAATAATGGCATATCTCTTTGAATCCAGCATGTGTCCATCTGCAAGTACAAGAAGAGGTTATCATTTCAGTAGAAATCTTTTCAGGAAAAGGGCCACAGAGTGAGGGGGGTGTTGCTTTCTCAAATTAAAGTAAGGGTCTTAGCTGGACATTGGTGGCTCACCCTATAATCCTAGCTACTCGGGAAACTGAGATCTGAGGACTGCACTTCAAAGCTAGCCCAGCAGGAAAGTCTGTGAGACCCTTATCTCCAATTAACCACCAAAAGCCTTGAGAAGTTGAACACAAAACCTCAGCAACAGTGCCTAAGCCCTGACTTCAAGCTCCCATGCCAGCACCAAAAAAAATAAATATATATAATATGTATATATAAACAAATGAAGTAAAAAGTTAAAAAATACATGCTCACTGTTTAAAAAAAAAAAGTCAGGTAATAGCCAGGTACCAGTGGCTCATACCTGTAATACTGGCTATTTAGGAGACTGAGACCTGAGGATCAAGGATGAAAACCAGACTGGACAGGACAATCTTTGAGACTCTTACCTCCAATTAACCAGCAAAAATCTCAAGTGGTAAATTACCAGCCTTGAGCAAAAAAAAAAAGCTCAGGAACAGCACAGAGGCCTTGAATTCAAGCCCCTGTAATGACACTTACATGCACTCATGGATGTATGTGCGCGCGCGCACACACACACACACACACACACAATACCACTGACCCAGACCGAATCCCATCCCCCCACTCCTTGCATCTCCAATGACATGTGAGTGGTCTTAAGGATTACAAAGTGTTCTTTTCAGACCATAAACTTTCCCAGGACACTTCACTCAAGAATAATAAGCTAGCCTGCGGTGACCTTCTGGACTAGACAAGAGATGAATTTGTCCCTCTGTCCACCCCTTGTTTCATTTGAGCTCTAGGTACAGAGCATTGAATCAGCTCTGAGAACGCAATGAACAGGCACACAGCTGCTGAGCTGGTATGGTGGGGGCTTGCCTGTCATTCCAGTGCTCAGAAAGAGGCAGGAGAATCCTGAGTTTGGCTTTACAGAGATGGCCTAGGCTACAAAGCCAAGACTCTGTCTCAAAAATGAGAAAAAGAAAAGAAAATACATAGTCTTTGCCCTCGTGGGTCTGCAACCCAGCAGGAAGAAGGAAGTTGAACCAGCTCATGTGTGGAGAAGCAACAGGAAGAGTACATCATAAGGCTGAGGGGAGGTGGTTAGTGGCTGAGCTGAAAGCCAGGCAATGAGAAGGAGTCTATTCAGCAGCGAGGAGAGAATGGAAAGCACGCGTGTGTATATGGTACATGAGGACAGTAGTGAGTGAAAGAGTTCAGGGGCAGCTCAGGCCCTGAATTCAACCAACCAACCAAAAAAAAAAAATGTGTTTCTGTAAAGTAAAGGAAAAGGAAGCCATGCAATTAATGAACAAAATAAACGAAACAGAAATGTATGCTAGAGTCCCATTGACAAGGCCAGAGACCATTACACTGATGCTCACAGTCATATAAATTGTTCAGATAACAGGAGACGGGGCACTTTAGCCCATCAGACCAGTGTTCAATGTGCAAGCCCAGGATGGGGGCAGAAATGGCAAATTCTTACCAACTCTACTAAAGACAGAAATACAAAAGAAACTCAAAAGCAGTTTGACAGTTGCTATTAAAATTCATAAGGCACCAATTCATTGAACAGGCAATTTCTGAAAATATGCATATACACATATTTTTCTGCAATGTTACTTGAGAGAAAAACCATAAAAAGGCAACAATTTAAATGGCCATTAGTAGAAAACCGATTAAATATAATGAAATTTCCAGGAAAAGAAGTACTGTAAAGACATTAGCAAGAATGAGTGGCTCTATATACTTTGACATGAGAGATGGTTATGGTTTATCAGGACATGGAAGGAGCAAGTTACCAAACAGTCTATAAATTATTCACTGTTTATCAAAACTTACATACAAGAGCTGGGCGCTGGTGGCTTAAACCTGTCATCCTAGCTACTCAGGAGGCTGAGATCTGAGGATCACAGCTCAAAGCCAGCCTCAGCAGGAAAGTCTGATACTCTTATCTCCAATGAACCACCAGAAAACCAGAAGTGGTGCTGTGGCTCAAAGTGGTAGAGTACTACCTTGAGCTGAACAGCTCAGGAATAGTGACCAGGCCAAGTTCAAGCCTCATGACAGACAAAAAAAAAAAAAAAAGAAAAGAAAAAGAAAAAAAGAGAGAAAAGAAGAAAACATGAGGGCCTGAGTATGTAAGTCCCAGTATTGCACATACTCATACATGCAAAAGATTCACGATTACAGACATCCAGGAAGAATCATTTGGAAACTACTGTTAAACTCCATGAGCTGGTGGTGGCTCACCCCTATAATGCCAGAGGATTACAATCCTCTAGTATACATGTTAAAGAATATACAGATTCATCATTCTTCTTTATGGTACCATAATCCTAGAAGATCTGAGAACTGCAGTTCAAAGCCAGCCTGGGCAGGAAAGTGCATGAGACTCTTATCTCCAATTAAACCCCAGAAAACTGTAAATGGAACTGTGGCTCAAAGTGGTAGAGTGCTATTCTTCAATACAAAAGCTCAAGGGCAGCCCTCCAGGTCATGAGTTCAAGCCCCATGACTGAAAAAACAAAATTTCAATTAAAAAAAAAAAACAACACAAAAACAACTCCTTCATGGTAAGCATGATATGAATGTAGAAGCATTCACTGTGTAAAAGAAAAGAAAGAGCATGTATATGATCACTTAAAAGAAAAGGAACAACATATATATGATCTGTCCCCAGGCGCCTTGCTCACTGGATGGGGGATACTTGCCCAGCTGCAGAGTGGCATCTGAATTCAGGTCTATAATGGGTTTGGACAGGAGAGGCTTGTTTCTATGGGAGACAGAAAAGAAGAAGTGTTAGTGACTCATTGAAGTGTTAGTGACTCTCTATCTTATGGGCGGCCCAAATGCAGGTGCCACTCTAGACAGGGCCATGTTGTGACTAAGTGAGTGACCTTCATGCCTTGAGCTCGGAAGTTTTACAGAGTCTAGATTTTTCTCAGATTTTAAACTACTTACGTAGACCTGACCAGCCAAGAAGCCCTAATCTGACATGCCATTAAAAAAAAAAAAATGTTTCAGAATCTGGGCTGGGAGCGTGGTCTAGTGGCAGCATGCTTGTCTAGCATGCATGAAGCCCTGGTTCCCTTCCTCAGTACCACATAAGCAAAAAAAGGCTGAAAGCGGTGCTGTGACTCAAGTGCTAGACTGCTATCCTTGAGCATGAAGAAGCTCTGGGACAGTGCTCAGGACCTAAGTTCAAGCCCTAATACTGGAAAAAAAATTTTTTTAAGTTTCGAAGTCTAGAACATTTAGGATTTCAAGTTTGGGATTTAGGGCAGTTCTACCATTACCAATTGGTGCTGTTCTAAGCCAGCAGCCATTCCCAAAGGCCTTCCTCTCACAGAGAAAATAATCCAGTACCCAGGACTCAGAGTGAGTCAGTGCAGTGGGTCAGCGCTGGGCATCCAATCACACACTGATCATGAACTAACTCAATTTTGAGAGAGCCAGGAAGACTTTTCCAAATGGGAAAAATGCTGTCAAGGTATCTGTAATTTCTTGTTTATGCTTCCACAAAAGCCCAGAGACTGCTATTCTTTACCACATGTCAACACAAGAACTGACTCTGAAAAATTTAGTAGGTAGGCACAGGTGACTCATGCCTATCATAACTACTGAGGAGGGGCCAAGACCTGGGAATCACAGTTGAAAGCCAGCCTGGGCAGGAAAAGTCTGTGAGACTCCTTATCTCCAATTAACCATGAGAATGGGAGTGCGAGGTGAAAGCTGGAAGTAGAGCTCAAGTGGTAGAGTGCTGGCTTTGAGCAAAAATTCTAACAGAGAGTATCTAAGCCTTGAGTTCAAACACTAATACTGGCACCAAAAAAAATAAATAAGAATAAATGACATAAATGGACAGTAACAAAGCTCTAATGTGCACTGAAAGCTGCATTAACAAGTTGGATTGAGAGGCCTAAGGCACCAAAGAAGTGGAAAGGGAGTTAGGGAAAACATCCTTCCTCTCCCCAAAAAACTGAGGTCTATAGCATCTGCCCTATCAGGCAGAGAGCTGGTTCTCGGGTCCCCAGACTCCTACTTCCGGCATAGCTGCACTTACTTGATGTTGTGTAGCTTTCTCGTGACTATCGCTGGAAAGTCGACTTCAAAATATTTGCTTGGGAGAAGCTCTTCATCCTGGAGAAATAAACAAAATCGTTTCTGCACTCACACATTCATGACTCATCACCATGTAGCAAGCACTTACAGCTAAATGGGGACAGGGATAGGAGTGTGGCCTAGTGGTAGAGTTCTTGCCTAGCATGCCATGAAGCCCTTGGGCTCAATTCCTCAGTATCACATACACGCATAAAGTCAAAGTGGTGTTGTGGCTCAAGTGGCAGCAGAGTGCTAGCCTTGAGCAAAAGAAGCTCAAGGACAGTGCTCAGGCCCTGAATTCAAGCCCTAGGACTAGGAAAAAAAAAAAAAAAAAAGGATGACCGAGTAGAGGGACGGGGGTGTGCTGAGGGGGGAGGCACACTGTGTTCTCCTAAAAAGCAGCTTGCAGAGATCTACAGAAGATGATACATGTGAGTTCTGGCCAACAGACTTTTGGGGCATTTCTTTTTGCCAGTCCTGGGGCTTGAACTCAGGGCCTGAGCACTGTCCCTGAGCTTCTTTTTGCAAAAGGCTGGTGCTCTACTACTTGACCCACAGCGCCATTTCTAGCTTTTTCTGCTTATGTGGTATGGAGGAATTGAACTCAGGGCTTCATGCATGCCAGGCAAGCACTCTGCCACCAAGCCACCTCCCCAACCCAGCAGTTTTTGAATGAAACAATTACATCGTCATGAGGAGCCGGGCGTGGTGGCTCACTCCTGTTATCCCAGCTGCTCAGGAGGCTGAGATCTAAGGATCCAGGTTTGAAGCCAGCCCAGGCAGGAAAAGTCTGTGAAACTTTTTTTTTTTTTTTTTTTTGCCAGTCCTGGGCTTGGGCTCAGGGCTTGAGCACTGTCCTTGGACTTTCTCAAGGCTAGCACTCTACCACTTGAGCCTCAGCACCACTTCTGGTTTTTCTGCTATGTATGTGGTACCGAGGAATCGAACCTGGGTCTTCATGCACGCTAGGCAAGCACTCTACCACTAGGCCAAACTCCCGGCTCCAAGTCTGTGAAACTCTTATCTCCAGTAAACAACTAAAAAGCTGGACTGGTATTATGACTCAAGTGGTAGAACAGTATCAAGGAACAGTATCTAAGTCCTGAGTTCAAGCCCCAGACCTGGCACAAACACACACACACAAAAGAAACCAAAAACAGGTCTTAGGCCTTATATAGTACCTGCTGCTTTCTCACACCACAATTCTGGAAGCTTCCTTACAAACCCAAACAGGTCTACAGACAAAGGGAGGTCGCCAAAGAAACCTCCATGAATAGCTATTAGGGGTAGTGAGCAAAGATGAAGGGATTTAAGCACTGGATGAGCTGATTCTATGTGTCCCCCCATCTGGCCCCATTACCTCCACCTGCGAAGACCCCCCCACCCCCAGAACTCTCAGACATGTTCATGAGGTTCTGTACTAGAAGGTTCTCACACATGTTCATTATCGCATCCTGAAAGAATGCAGAGGCAAGCAAGGAACAAGGAGGCCCCAGTGTGTCACGTAGGAGAAAGGCCAGCAGTCCTGGAGACAAAGCCCTTATCGGGGAGCTGAATAGTGATGCAATAGCTACAGGGTCAGGCTATGTCCATACATTCTCTCATTTATTTTGGCCTGCACCTGCCAGGAATCTGGGGAGAGGCCCCCTCACTCCTGCCACATGACTGACCTCTCAGAAAAATCTGCACAAGCCTACAAAAAAAAAAAAAATGAAAGCACATCAGGAAGGTAGGGGAGAGGGAAGCAGAGGAAGGGGGGGCCAGAGAGAGAGAAGGGGAGGGGGAGGCCACAGGGAGAGGGAGACACTGGAGAGAGGTCTAGAGGGGTGAGGACAGGGGTGAGGGACAGGCTGATACATCACTCATGGTCAAGTCATGTCTTTTTCAATTCTGTATCAGGTAAAGATTCCTCCCCCCCCCCCACTTTTTTTGTCTGTCTTAGGGCTTGAATTCAAGGCCTGGGCTCTATCCCTAAAGCTTTCTTGTTAAAGGCTAGCACTTTACCGCTTGGAGGCACAGCTCTACTTCTGGTTTTCTAGTGGTTCATTGGAGATAAGAGTATCAGATTTTCCTGCACAGGCTGGCTCTGAACAGCGATCCTTAGATCTCAGCCTCTTGAGTAACGTGAGCCATCAGCGATGAGCTGGGAGTAAAGATCTCCACAAATCCCAGGAGAATGAATGACAAGGAAGACAAGGACAGTTTACCTTCAGTTTCCAGAAAGTGGTATCCATTCCAGCCCCAAGGTTGAGAATCTGACAGTGACATTCTGTTTTCTGGAGAAAAGCCTTTACGAGCTGACGGACGCCATGGACACGAGCAAAATAGCCTGCAGGAGAGCCAGAGAAAGAAGCTAGGCACTCTCCTTGCACAGTGCACCCCATCGGAATCAGGGGTCCCCCTCATCAGCCTGAAGAGCAGAGAGAGCACAGAGAGGTAAGGTAACCCCTTCTCATCTCATGAAGCCAGTTGACATTTCTTTGCAGTATTCTCATAGGAACCCTGCTTAGGGGTTAACTGACTCTGCTGGGTGCTGGTGGCTCACACCTGTAATTCTAGCTACTCAGGCTGAGATCTAAGGATCATGGGTCATAGACAGCATAGGCATAAAAGTCCAGAGACTCTTATCTCCAGTTAGCCATCCAAAGTGGCTCAAGTGGTGCTTTGAGACAAAAGCTCAGGGACAGCGCCTAGGCCTAGAGTTGAAGCCCCAAGATTAGGGGAAAAAGAGGGGGGGGAAGGGAGGGGTACCAGACAGAGTAATATAATTAAATTAAATTTCAATAGCATAACATTTTTCATCACTAGATCAACAGACATTAGCACACTTTGAAAATTTCATTGTCTACCACATGGATGAGGATATTGGGAAATATAATGTTTCCTACTGTGTTGAAAGATTCTGATTGTATTCCCCCAACTACTCTGCCTCCCTTTAAGAAAAAGAGATCCATCTCCTTCTTTAAAAAGAAAGAAAGAAAGAAAGAAAGAAAGAAAGAAAGAGAAAAACAGTTTATTTTTTTTTACCAGGCACCAGTGGCTCACATTTATCATCCTAGCTACTTAGAAGGCTAAAATTTGAGGATTGTGGTTCAAAGCCAGCCCAGACTAGAAAGTCTGAGAGACTCTTATCTCCAATTCAATCACAGAAAAAGCTGGAAG
Source organism: Megascapheus bottae (assembly GCF_031878675.1). Lineage (NCBI taxonomy): Eukaryota > Metazoa > Chordata > Mammalia > Rodentia > Geomyidae > Megascapheus > Megascapheus bottae. The sequence goes on along the minus strand of NC_143533.1, from coordinate 2,577,670 downwards.
TATCTTGGTGGCTTAAGTGATAGAGTGCTAGCCTTGGGCAAAAGGAACTCAGGCCCCAACTAGCAAAAATCAATCAATAAAATCATGATGATTCTGTCCTTTTTTTCTTGATGCATGGTGTATTCATGTTTATGTCTTGGAGAGAGTAAGGAGAAGGAAAATACAGAACTCGAGGAGAAAGAAAAAAGTGCAGCAGTAGAGCTCACGGGATAGGATGAAGATGAACTATATAGCTTGTGGGTGGAGATGGGAGGGAGGGACTGGGAGAGGGGGAGGAAGGGAAGACAGTTATTACCTGACTCATGTCATTGTTAACCCTCTGTACATCACCTGTAGAGTAACAATGAAGGAAAAACCAAAAAACAGATGCCTGAGAACTTGGGCCACTGGGAGATGAAGAGATGGCGGGAGGGGCCGGTCACTTGCCTCTGTTGATTTCAGGGGCCTTCCTCTCCTTACATAGTCTCACAAGGTGTTGGATGTAGGGGTCTTGCCAGTAGCCAATGCTTACTGCAAACCTGAAGGGTTGGAAGAATGGGCAGGTGAGTGACAGACAGGAGAATGTTGGGACCCAGGGCCCACCATTCAGCCCCCCAGGAACCAGGCTGAGAATCCGGAGGACACGCACACACAGTACTGCAGGCCACCTTTAACCAGCTGCATCCGTCCACATTAAACCTCTCCCTGTATTTCCCAATCATCATTTTTCACCTCTCCTCCTCATATTGCTCATTTCTCCCCCAGGACCCCCAAAGAGCAAATCATGTCACTTCACACTTCATGGAGAAGATCTGTTATCACTCAGCATATGACCTCCCGAGCTACTCATATGGCTCTATTGAGACCTGCGTTCTGTGTCCAGAGGGAAACCTCAAAAATACAAGCAGGCATCACTAGTTGCCACCTGAGTGTTTTTCCTAACTCTGTACTGTCCACTCATCATTACACTTCCCCTGAGATCGTGGGGGGTGGGTGATCCATAAACAGAAGACACTATAGTAGCCTATGTCCTCTCTATTCAGGCCTGCACTACCGTAGCCACATCCCAAGTGTTTTGAAGCTGGGAGCTGATGCCCCGATTTTCCCTGGCAGCCTTTTGGTAATCATGAGGAGCCAGGCTTCATAACTAGAGCCTGGATCCCCAAGGCCATTCTCATCCACACGGGCCTATAGCCTGCTCTACCTCACAATGTACTTGTGAGCTAATACCCTCAATCAGACTTTAGTTCCTTGCAATAAATGCACCGTATCGCCACATCTCCATCCCCTGACAATTAAGCTGACGTTCAAGACGTGTGTGTGCAATGTCTCTCAGCTGGATTCTGAGCTCCCAGAAGCAGGCTCTACACCCTTCCTTTTCTTTTTATCTACCAAAGCTTTCTTCTGCCACAGCAGGCACTGGCTCTTGCGGTCTCTCTCGATATCTGCATATTGAGCCACACATAAGGAATGTCATAGGTTTAGCTGCATATTGTAACAACAGTACAGAGATGACACTAACCATTAGATGAGACTTGCTATAGAAGTCCAGGCCTTCCAAAGAAAACAGCACCTCCAAAGACTTTTGTAAGCTGGGCACCAGTGGCTTATGCCTGTAATCCTAGCTACTCAGGAGGCTGAGATCTGAGGATCACAGTTCAAACCCAACTGGGGCAGTAAAGTCTGTGAGAGTTTTAGCTCCAATGAATTACCAGAAAACCTCAACTGGTGCTATGGTTCAAAATGGTAGATAGCTGAGATCTGAGAAACGTGGTTCAAAGCCTGTAAGACTCTTATCTCCAATTAACCACCAGAAAACTGAAAGTGGCATTGTGGCTCAAGGAGGAGGGCAGTAGCCTTGAGCTGAAAAGCTCAGAGACAGCGCCCAGATCCAGAGTTCAAGCCCCAAGTGGTAGAGTGCTAATCTTGAGCACAAAAACTCAGGTACAGCACCTAGGCCCTAAGTTCAAAGAGTTTTGTAGCAGTAAGGGTCTGTGTATCTATAATGATACATTTCTAGTGAGTGGTGCCCCATGAATACCATAAAATCAAGTTGTGTACAAATCTGCATTTAAAAAATAGGAAAGAAAATATGATGGAGAAAGAGTAAACAATAAAAAAGCATCATGACACAGTAAGGGTTAAGACAGTTTCTGGAAGTCTTGTTTCCAGGTGTGCGTTTGGAGTCTAGCTCAAGGGAGTTTTCTCTCTTTGGGGTTTAAAGGCAACTCCTAGCACCACCTAGTGGTAAACACTGCCTCTGCAAGTGAGCCAACATGACTCTAGGCTGGTATAGAAGAGAATTCTCTCATCTATGAATGAGTTAAACAGAATCTCACAATGTGTGGCCAGGCATCATGGCCAAGATCAAAGGGTTTATTACAACACTGTCAGGAAGAGGAAGGAAGAGAGGGCTGTCTGGCACCACTGACGCCAGTTCTGAAGAGAGGTGAACATCAAGTTTCAGGATTTATAGGCTACCAACTGGAGATGAAGTCAACAAATTACAGCATGTCCGTACGGTGAAATAAATGCTAACCAGTTATTTGAGACCTAAGCTAGAGACACAGCCATTTTCCTTGGCAAAATGTTCATGTATACAGTCAAGAGAAACAACTAGAAGCTGAATGTCAGGGGCTTACTCCCGTAACCTCAGGAGGCTGAGATCTGAGGATTGTGGTTCAGAGGCAACCCAGGCAGGAAAGTCTATGAGACTCTTATTTCCAATGAGCCACTGAAAGCTGGAAGTGGAGGTGTGGTAAAGTCAAGTAGTAAAGTCCCAGCCTGGAGTGAGAAAAGCTAAAGGACAGTGTCCAGGCTCTGAAGTCAAGCCCCAGTACCAGCACACATACACACATAAAACCCAGAACCTCATTTCCTAACATCATGTTTAAAACACACAAAGAATCAAGACTTTATGTATTCAATCCCTTATTTATTCCCATTTCCAGCCATCTGTTTAATGTACTGAAATCATTCAATCAGCACACCATCACTTTTTCAAAAATAACACCCAAGGCGGGCTGCTTTCCTTAATATTTTCTTCTAAAACTATTGAGATAACTGAAATGTAAAATGTCAGTCTGGGAACCACCTAAAATCACCTCACTGCTCTAAGAAACACACCTACTCATTCACAAAATGGACAATAAGGATTTGCTAATGCCAGCTTTAACCTCAGCTCCTTAAAAAAGAGGTGTAAAAGTTCTTCCTATGGGCTCCTTCTAGCCCAGAAACCAGGCCACAGCTTCATGTTCTGTTCTCAGAGACCCTGAGTCCAGGGACTTACTGTGGGCCAGGCCCAATGCACAGAGTTCAGGTCTACTAGTGTGTAGACCTATCCTTAATAAAATTTCAAGTTTACTGTTTGTAGTCTGTAAGATCTTATTACCTCCAATTTTAACTTTCCTGCTGTCCTTTTAGTTTCATCTTTAGCTTTCATTCTGGATTGGGGGTGGGGGGCAGTCCTGGGCTTGAACTCAAGGCCTGGGGGCTATCCCTGAGTCTCTTTGTGCTCAAGACTAATGCTCTACCACTTGAGCCAGGTCCAACTTTTTCTGTATATGGGATACCTAGGAATCAAACCTAGGGCTTAATGCATGCTAGGTAAGCACTCTACCACTAAGCCACATCCCTAGCCCCCGGATTCTTTTATTCTAGGTTTACAAATGGGAACCAGGAAGCAAATCTTACAAGTAGCTGACTGGGTACTTATGTAGGACCTGCATTCCTTGCCCCTCCCATGAGGTCTGAGTCCATCTGCTGGACCTGACAGGTTGAACCACTCACAAACTGGGCTCCACACCTAGATGGGAAAGACTCTTGCATAGCAGCCTCCTCAAAATGACTAATAGTTCTATCTTCCGGCTTCTCCAAACATCTAATTGCCTCCAGAGAACTAATATGATCTAAAACTACTGTCCTAAATGACCTCGAAGATGTGGAACACTATTTACCAGAGACTTGGAAGAGTGTGGGGGTAAAGGCTAGACAGAGACAGGAGAATTAATCCCTATAGGTACAGTGGGCTAGAGAGAATAACTTCTAATATCCTGTGGCATGGTGGGATAGCCATAGGGGTTGTCAACAAATTCTTTGAATATTTAAAAGTGGCTAGTAAGCCAGGTGCCGGTGGCTCATGCCTATAATCCTAACCACTCAGGAGGCTGAGATCTGAGGATCATGGTTCAAACATCAGCCCAAGCAGAAAAGTCTCTAGGAGACTCTTTTATCCAATTAACCACTCAAAAACAGGAAGTGGTGCTGTGGCTCAGTGGTAGAGTGGGTGGCCTTGAGTACAAAGAGGCTCAGAGATAGTACCCAGGCCCTGAGTTCAAACCCCATAACTGGCAAAAATAAAAAGAAAGAAAAGTGCCTAGTAAAGAGGATTTGAATAGTCTCAATAGAAAGAAATAATAAATGTCTGAGGTGATACACATGTCAATTATCCTGATCAGATCACAACACACACACACACACAGAAATGTCTCACTGTACCCCCAAATTGTGTACAATTGCCATGTGTCAAAATATACCAAATAGACCAGTACTGGTGGCTCACACCTGTAAGCCTAGCTATTCAGGAGGCTAAGATCTGAGAACTGAAGTTGGAAAATAGCTAGGGTAGCAAATCTCTGAGACTCTTTTCTCTTATGTACTACACATAATTTATACTTTGTCTATTTGTATGTATGTGTGCCAGTACAGAACTGGAACTCAGGGCCTCACACCCTTGCTTAGCTTTTTCTGCTCAAAGATGGCACTCTTTCATTGAGCCACAGCTCTACTTATGGTTCTAGTTGGAGATAGAGTCACATGGACTTTCCTACCCTGGCTGGCTTTGAACTGCCATCCTTGGATCCCAGACTTCTGAGTAGCTAGGATTATAAGTATGAATCACCAGCACCTGGCTACAGCCACTTTTAAATATTCAAGGAGTTGTTGACAACCCTAACCATCCTATGATGCCACAAAGTACTCTCTGGAAAAACAAACAAACAAACAAACAAAAAAAAACCTCAAGGCTGTCAAAAGGAAGCCCCTGAGCAGGACCAGGTCTCCAGCCTCTGAGGAAGAACAGGAACCTAACCCTAGAAACAGGGGGTTCATGCTGACCACTTCTCCAGTTAGGTGATTTTTCATTACCCTAGCCCTCAGGTAGGGTTGAATTGGACTCCACTGCAAAAGCTGTTAGTGATTAAAATCTGTTTATAACACACTGACATCAGGCATTATTATTTTTGACAAGAGACACAACTTGGATAGACCTCAGAAAAAGTGTTGAATTTTTAAAAGTAAAAATAATAATAATAGGCTGGAAATGTGGCTTAGTGGTAGAGCATGCATGAGGCCCTGGGTTCAATTCCTCAGAACCACATAAACAGAAAAAGCCAGAAGTGGTGCTGTGACTCAAGTGGTACAGTGCTAGCCTTAAGCACAGAAAAGCTCAGGGACAGTGCCACAGCCCTGAGTTCAAGCCCCAGGACTGACACACACACACACATACACATACACACATACACCACAAAGGAATATGTACTATATGATTCAATTTATATGATACTCAAAAATAGGCAAATCTAACCAAGAGTAGTCAAAATCAGAAATTGGATAATATTAGGTTGGTAAATGGACCCTTATTACAAAAATGTATTTAGAAAACTTCCTGGAGTTTTTTATTTTTATTTTTTGCCAGTCCTGAGCTTGAGCTCAGGGCCTGAGCACTATCCTTGGACTTTCTCGAGACTAGAGCTCTACCACTTGAACCTCAGCACCACTTCTGGCTTTTTTTTTGTATGTATGTGATACCAAGGAATCAAAACCGGGTCTTCGTGCATGCTAGGCAAGCACTCTACTACTAGGCCAAACTCCTGGCCCACTTCCTAGAGTTTTAACAATATCTTACTTATTGTTTGGGACAGTGGCACATAATTGGTACAATTATCTCATTCATCAATGCAAATCTCCATCCCCACCTTTCTCCCTATTTCTCTTGAATAACCTGGGAAAATTCTGGAAGAAAAACAAGAGAGAAAGAAAGAGAGACCGGAGCAAATATTTCAAGTGCCCTACTGTCCGTCATAGGGCTTGACTCAGAATCTGGGCATTGGTCCTTAACATTTTTTTGCACAAGGCTAGCACTCTACAACTTAAGTCAGGGCTCCACTTCTGGTTTTTTGTTTGTTTGGGGTTTTTTTATGGTTAATTGGAGGAAAGGGTCTCATGAACTTTTCTGTTCAGGCTGGCTTCCAACTGCGATCCTCAAATCTCAGCCTCCACAGTAGCTAGGATTAAAGGCCTGCTAGCACCCCTGGCTTCCCTGAGCTGTTTTTGCTCAAGGCTAATGCTCCAATCCATTTCAGCCAAGGTTCCACAACAGGCTTTTCGGTGGTTAATTGGAGATAGAGTCTCATGAACTTCAAACCCAACTGTGATCCCCAGATCTCAGCCTCCTGAGTAGCTAGGATTACAGGGAAGAGCCACCAGCACCTGGATCTATCACAGTCTGTTTTGTGATCCTATAACAAAAGACCTGAAACAAAATAATTCATCAAACATAGAAACGCATTTCCTCATAGTTCTGGAAGCTGAGAAAACCAAGATGAGGGCTTGGAAAGGATTTCTTGATGTATCTGCTCATGGCAGCAGAGTGAAGGTAAAAAAAGAGCAACTCTACTTGGATCAACCTTTCTGTTAGCGATGCTAACCCACTCAAGACAGCAAAGGTCTTATGATCCACCATATCCCAAAAGGCCTTGCTTACCAACAGGTGCCTCAGAGATTCAATTTCTAATACTTGAACTTGAGCAGTTGGGGGAGACATACTCAGACTGCAGCACATTCTAACACCCACCCATCCCTTCTTCCTAAGACAGGTACAATTTGTTTGATCCTAGTCCAAGCCAATGAGAACTTCTTCTCTACTTGCTTTCCTGGTGGAAAGAGACAGGCTCAAAACATGATTTGTTATTATTCCTTCCTTTTCCTCTTCCTTTCTGCAACATAGCTGTTCCAACGGACTAGGGAAATTCTGAGGCTCTCTACTGCAAACATGTCATTGTATACAAACTCTGAGAAGTAAGCTATGGGAGTTCTGTCTCAATGCGCAGCTAAGTCGCTCCATGAATCAGTGATTTCCATTATCAACATGAACAAAAGCAATCACAACCTACAAGTAAAGGAAGACACACAAACTGGAATCTCAGGACATATCAGAACTTAGTATATAATACAAGTCGTCTTTCATCAATCAATATGCAGAGATAGACAAGAATGACTGCAGACAGCCAGGCATGGATAGCTCACACCTCAAATCCTAGCTACTCAGGAGGCTGAGATCTAGGGATCACAGTTGGGTTTGAAATCCATGAGACTCTATCTCCAATTAACCACCAAAAAGCCAGACGTGGGGCCTTGGCTCAAGTGGATTGAAGTACTACCTTTGAGCAAAAACAACCCAGGGAAGCCAGGGGCTAGCAGGCCTATAATCCTAGCTACTCAGGAGGCTGAGATCTGAGGATCACAGTGAGAAGTCTATGAGAAGCTTATCGTCAATTAATCATAAAAAAATCAAGGAATGGAGCTCTGACTCGATAGAGTGCTAGCCTTGAGCACAAAAGCCCATAGTTCAGACCCCAGGATAGGCAAAAATAAATAAATAAATAAACTCAGGGACAGCACCCAGGTTCCAGGTCCTGAGATCAAGTTCCAGGACTAACACCGAAAAGAAAAAGAAAGAAAGAAAGAAAAGGAAGGGAAGGAAGGCATCTTCCATAACTTATTCCTGGACTAGTTGTGTATGTTCATTTATCTTCAACAGAACATTCTACTTCCAAAGTGGCATATCTTCTCAGGGGACGGAAAAACAGTTTCTGCCATGAAACGATTTCAGATCAAAATCTCTACCTTCCTCTGGGGTACACAGCCATAAAGATGCAATCAGAAAGGCCCTGGGCTGCAGCCTACAGGAGAAATCTTGACTTCACCTTCTGGTGACCTTATAACCTGCTTACACATGGAGGGAGATATGTCAAGTTGGCTGCGAAATCAGATTAAGTTCTGTCATTTCCACAGTGTGGGGGGGGGGGGTTCGACCTTAATAAGTCCTGGTAATGTAGAGAGCTCAGAAGCAGTAAACCAGAAAGCCAGAACTGGAAGATCTCTTCATAAACTGGAACGTTTGCATTTAGTTCCTCAGATGACATACAGCATCTATGGACTTGCTGCTCATGGGAGAGATAACCAGGAAGCAATGGAGTGTGTGTGTGTGTGTGTGTGTTGGGGCTTGAACTCAGGGCCTGAGCGCTGTCCTTAAACTTCTTTTGCTCAAGGATAGCCCAGTACCCTTTGAACCACAGCTCCCCTTCTGGACTTTTAGTAGCTTATTGGAGATAAGAGTCTCACAGACTTTCCTGCCCAGCCTGGCTTCAAATTGCAATCGTTGGACCTCAGCCTCCAGTGTAGCTAGGCTTACAGGTCTGAGGCTTACAGATATGGACACCTGGCTCATAATGGATTTCTTAGATCTGTCTGGGCTGCTGACTGTAGAGAAGACACCCGGAATGCTGGGAGCACACCAACAGGCCCTGATCTGTGCGTGTCAAAGGCATTTCTCTGAATCTCCACTGAAGAATGCCTGTCACCTGACTGTCATCCTCCCCCCCACCCCCCTACATCCCCCAACCCCCCCACCCCCGCTCCCCAAGCATCACAGCTAGCAAGCTTCCATGTCGCTGCCTCCCTCCATGGCCCTAGTATTTCAACAGAAAAAGCGCACTGATCCAGTAAAAACACATGGCAATATTCTCCATCTCTCATTTAAGAGCAAGAAAAGTCTGGTGCCAATGGCTCACACCTGTAATCCTAACTACTCAGAAGATGGAGATCTAAAGATCCCAATTTGAAGCCAGCCCATACAGAAAAGTCTTCCTGACACTTTAATCTCCAATTAACCACCCAAAAAAAGCAAGAAGTGGGACCATGGTTCAAGAGGTAGAATGAGGGCCAGGAGTTTTGCCTAGAGGTAGAGTGCTTGCCTAGCATGCACGAAGACCCGGGTTCGATTCCTCAATACCACATATGTAGGGAAAAGCTGGAAGTGGTGCTGAGGCTCAAGTGACAGAGCTCTAGTCTTGGAAAAAAACCCAAGGATAGTACTCAGGCCGTGAGCTCAAGCCCAGGACTAGCAAAAAAAAAAAAATAGGGAGAATGATCACCCTAAGCAAAAAAAAAAAGCTCAGGGACAGAGTTACACACACCACACACATACAGACACACACACACATCAGATCTTGAGTTCAAGCCCACACACATGAGCAAGCATTCTCCTGCTCATGGGAGAGATAACCAGGAAGCACCTAGCCTCACAGACTCCTTTCTCCTACTCTTCACGTGCTCACACACTCTGGCACTGCCTTTCTGCAATAGGTCCAGCCAGCTTCCAGTCTCAGGACCTCTGCACTCTATGTTCTCTGCCTGGGACCCAGTTAAACAGATCTATAGACAGAGTTGCTTGCTCCCTTCAAGTGTCTCCTCTGAATTTAGCATCAAGTGAGGCCTTCCCTGAACACCACAATTCCTACCAACAGACCATCCATCTGCCATGCCAGGTGTTTTGTGTCCTGGCTATGTCTACCACTGGAGTATGTGGTTAGGAAGAACTCAGTCTACTGGGTTCACTTCTGCATGGGCAGTGTCTGGGTCAGCGCTTCCATAAACAAAGCAAACACTCCATAAAGAATTATGGTTGATCTCGGAAGTGGCTCACACCACCTGTCATCCTAGGTTCTCAGGAGACTTGAGATCTAAGGATCTCAGCTCAAAGCCAATCCGAGAGGAAAAGTCTCTGAGACTCTCTCATCTCCAATTCACCAAAGCCAGAAAAGGGTGTGGGGGTGTGGGGGGGGGGCGGGACTCCAGTGGTAGAGCACCAGCCTAGAAGAACAACAACAACAAAAAAAAGCTTTGGAACAGCGCTCTGAGTTCAGGCCCCAAGACTGGCACAAAAGAAAAAGAAAAAAGTGCCCTTCTCACAACCCAGTAAGGGTGTGGGTACTTTGCGCATGCATCGTGCTCGCCTCTCGCAAGCAGGCTAAGCACGCCTGCCTGGCTCTGGCCTCGCTCTCTAGCTCAGCAATAGCTACTTCAATCAAGGGGGCCCCGAATTAAGGACGGCTCTCCCACGTGGGAAGTTAGGTCCGCACGGCTCTGTCGGGCCCAGCCTCCCCCTTCCCCGCGTCCCCCCGACCTCAGGGTGCCGCCCCCCGCCCCCACCCCGGCCCGCACCTCTTGCACAGGGAAGCATCCTCGCAGGTGCCGCGCACGCCCTCGTCATCCACATCGCAGCTCGACGTGGAGGAAGAGGAGGCGAAAGAGGCCTCCCTCAGTCTACCGGCCATGGGCTTGAAGATTCCGGGGTGCCGTACCCACGAGGGACATGGAAGCGAGTTCCCCCACAGGTGGCCGAGGAAGGAGCGAGGAGACACACAAGAGGGGCCGGGCGAAACCCGGCTCAGCTGGCGCGGCTCGTAGACCCCGCCCCGGCGCTGCCGCAGCAACCTGCCGTCTGATTGGCGCTTATTGGGCATTTTCCCCGCCCCGTCAAGCGGCGGCGCTGCTCATTGGTAGCTTCTTTGAACCCGCCTATACAACCCGGAAGTTTGCGAACAGAACCAGGAAACTGAAATTGACCTAAGAGTACCGCAATGCTCCCTGGGAAGTGTAGTCTTTAGGTGCTTGAGGAGGTGAGAGGCGTTCTTTACTGCTGGCAACAATCATTCTACAAATATCTTTATCTCGGGAAGAGAATCTAGCCAGAAGACACAAGTGTTAAGTTGTTACTTTTAGTCTAGGTTCAGTATAACTTAACAAGTCCGGGGTGAGGGGAGTGTGTCCTTTCACATCAAATGACCACTGTGAAGTGTTGTGAAGGAGGTAGTGGGTAGAAAACTAATGGAATGGGAAAGTGTATAATAATTAAACGTATCCGGGTATGAGCAGCAAGGGCTGAATTTTAAAAACAATGAATTCTCAGTGAAAGAAAGGAACCTATATTTATAAAGCGAAAACTACTACATCACAGAAGGCTGAGAGGAGAGACTTTCCTCAGCTCCCCAGTTTCTGTGCATACATTTGAGGCCTTTGAAATCCACTCATGAAAAGCATTTCAGTGCCTCTCTCTCTCTCTCTCTCTCTCTCTCTCTCTCTCTCTCTCTCTCTCTCTCTCTCTCTCTCTCACACACACACACACACACACACACACACAAAAGGATGTCTCACAAAGTGCAAGTTTCTGGCAAGGGTTTATTTTAGGATAATAGGGTTAAGTCACAGAAGATTAGAACAAGAGAGGGGGATACACAGCCTGCGTCTCATGCAGGAAATGGGAATTGAAAGCCAGGCTCTTGTGGCTCATGCCTGTAATCCCAGCTTCTCAGGAGGCTGAGATCTGAGGATCACATTTCAAAGCCAGATCAGGCAAGAAAGACAGAGAGAGTCTTATCCCTAGTAGACTACTCAGAAAAAGCTGGGACACGGCACTATGGCTAAAGTGATAGAGTGCTAGCCTTGAGCATAGAGAGGCTCAAGACAGCACCCAGGCCCTAAGCTCAAGCCCTAAGACTATCAAAGGAAGAAAGAAAGAAAATGTAGCCTATGAAGTCTTACACTCCCACCAGAAAGTAGCCCTAGATCTCAGGCAAGGTCCCCAAACCAGGGGAACATAGCTGCAGGTCAGAACTAACATGGTTCTGCAGGAGAAAATTGTTCAATACCACAAGATTAAGAGCAGAAAGATTTGGCAGATAGGGGGAGAGAATGGCCCTGATGTACATGATTCTCCTGATAACCCTAGAGTAAGTCTGCAAAGGGTACAGTCACTTACCTGTCCCTTTGGGGTCAGGTGGACAGCAACCCAAACAAATGACAGGACAGCAGAAACTCCCTCAAGGGAATGGAGATCCTGGTGCTGTGGCTCATACCTGTCATCCTGGCTACTCAGGAGACTGAGATCTGAGGATTGCAGTTCAAAGCCAGTCCAGGCAGGAAAAGTCCATGAGACTCTGATCTCCAATCAACTACACAGAAAAAAAAAAGCCAGAAATGGTGCTGTGGCTCAAGTGGTAGCACAGCCTTGAGCACAAAGAAGCTCAGGGAGGGCTGGGAATGTGGCTCCGTGGTAGAGTGTTCACCTAGCATGCGTGAAGCCCTGTGTTTGATTCCTCAGTACCACATACACAGAAAACGCCAGAAGTGGTGCTGTGGTAGAGCGCTAGCCTTGAACCAAAGCAGCTCAGGGACAGTGCCCAGATCCTGAGTTTAGGACAAAAAGAAGGGAGGAGGGTGTCGAGGGGAGGGGGAGGAGGAGGGGGAAGAAGAGGAGGAGGAAGAGGAACAGAAGCAGAAGCAGCCACCGCCATTGCTGCTATTCAGTGGACAGTACCCAGGTTCTGAGTTCAAGCCCCAGGACCAGCAGAAAAAGAAAGAAATATAAAAGGGGACCCCATGAGTACTACATTGAATTACCAATTTCTAGGCGTCCTCACCTGGAGAAGTCTGTGCTTTCCTCCTTTTCCTACCTCCCCCCCCCCCAAATAAAACCAAGTAGACAAGACCTCACAGAGCACAAGGCAGCCTTCCCATGTGGGAGTCATAGTCTAGGGCTGCCAGTAGCTAAGAGGCCATCCTCGCCTTCTCTTGTAAACTTTTCCAGGCTAGCTTTGAACCTGGATCCTCAGATCTCAGTTTCCTGGATAATTAGAATTACAGGTGTGACCACCTGGGCCCAGCAGTCAGTTTGTTCTTGTTGTTGAGTTGGGTCCCAGGGCTTGAATTTTGGGGCTGGTCACTGTCCCTCAGCTTTTATGTTCAAGGCTGGTGCTCTACCACTCGGGCCACAGCTCTACTTCTGGCTTTTTTGCTGGTTAGTTGTAGATAAAAGAGCTTCACAGCGCTTTCCAGCCACAGGGCTGGCTTTGAACCTTTCCTGAGAAGTTAGGAACAGGCGTGAGCCTGTCCAGGACAGGACAGGACTATGACAAACACCTCCAATCTGGCTGGTCAGCAAGACTCAGGAAGATGTGGAGTTATCCGCCCCCCCCCACCCCTGCCCGCCTCTGAGAAGTCTCCTCCACCCTGTGCCCGGCTAGGCCGGCTGGCCCTGTCCTGGCACCCACACCCGGGGGTGGGGGGCTGCGTCCCTTCCCGGATGCCCCACAGGGGGTGTGTGGGGGTGTCACACGTCTGTGCTTCGTGCCCGGCTCCTCTCCACGTTCCACGTAGGTCAGGAATCCCGTCCGGGTGGTGACTTTACCATGTCCCCAAGCTGATCTACCGGGAAATATGGGCAAGGTCCCCCAGTCCGGGATGCCCGCGGGTTTCCTGTCCCGAGGTCAAGCTGAAGGTGGTCGAGGGGAGGCTGGGATGGAGCTGGGGCTTGAAGAGGAGCCCGGGGCGGGGGGGGGGGGGCCTGAAGTGGGGCTCGGAGACCAGAGCCCCAACCTCGGGTTTGAAGCGGAGCCCGTGGCCAAGTGCAGACCCGGGTTTGGCCCGGTGAGGCTGGACACACTACCCGACTCCGTTCGGCTCGGTCCAGCTTGGCTCAGCACCGCGGCCGTCACTCGGTGCGGCCAGGCTCAGCCCCAGCCCACCCCGGCCTCACCCGGGCGCTCCGGGCTCCACACGGTCCATCGTTTAGGCCCCGCCCCCTCTAGAGCCCGCCCACTCCGCTGCGTTCCGTCAGGATTCGCCCGCCCTCGGCCCCGCCCCCGGATGCCCCGCCCCCTCGCCAAGGACACGCCCACTCTTGCTTGACTCCGCCCCGAGGGCGGGCGGGCGGCGCCGCTGGAAGTGACGCCGTGAGGGCGGGGCCGGGCCGCGTCGCCCCTCCCCTCTACCCGGACCCTCCCGCCCCCCCCCCTGCCGCTGCCGCCGCCGCCGCCACCGCCACCGCCACCGCCACCGCCGCCGCTCGGGCCTGAAGCGATGTAGATCTCCGAGGTCGTCCCCTGCCCTGCCCGGCCCCAGCCCCGGGGGCCGCCACCGCCGCCATGAAGAAACAGTTCAACCGCATGAAGCAGCTGGCCAACCAGACCGTGGGCAGGCGAGTGCGGCGGGCCGACCCGCCGTGGGGGGCGCGGGGTGAGGGGCTGAGGGGGCGGGCTGGGGAGGGTCGGGGCCCGGGCCTAGGCCGGCGGGGCCGGGGGCTGCGCCTCCCCCGCGTCCCGGCCCGGGTCGCTCGGGCTCCGGACGGCATCGCCCGGGGTGTGTGAGGTGGTGGCGGCGGCGGCGGCGGGACGGGGGACCGCGCCGGCCCGGGTCCTCCCCACCCGGGTCACCCGCCCGCCCGGCTCTCTCCGACCCCCCCCCTCCACGCCGGGCGCGGAGCTAAGCGCGGGACTTGGGGGTGGGGTGGGGAGGGAGGGCGTCGTTCCCCGCCTTTCCCGAGTGACTCCCCCCTGTTCCTAGAAGTATGGACTAGCCAGAGAGTTACAGGGGGGAGGGGGAGGGGTCCCCCAAACCGGGCAAGTGAGGGGGGGGGCTTGGCTCTGGAGGTGAGACCCCGTATTTAACCGTCTCTTCCAAGCCCGACGGCTCCAGTTCTTGACATTCACCAAGTTGGGATGGGAAGTGTGGGGGGGGGGACAGTGGGGGGGGGAGAGGGAAGGATGTGGAGATAGCCTGTGCCTGGTAATATAAAACTTAAAAAAAAATGTAAATTAAAAAAAAAAAGTCTTCCTCACCCGACTATGGAAACCAATCAGCTTCCTCGTGTGTCTTTGGTATCGCTTCAATGCCTGTCAGGAAACATTGATATTTAAATGGTGACTTTTTTTGTTTTGTTTTGAGGCCATTGTCATTACCGTTGGGTTATAGTCTGCAGCACTTTTTTTTTTTTTTTTAAGGCCTGGTGATGTCACTAGCTCTACTTAACTCCACCAATTAATTTACTGTTGGTTCTGCAAAGAGATGTGTGGATTTCAAGAGCTAGTTTAGAGCTCTCCCTCCTAATAGATTATTCCCCCTCTTCTTCCTCCTCCTCCTCCTCTTCTTCTTCTTCTGTTAAGGAGAGTTTGGTTTTGCCCGAAACACGTGAGACACTTCTTAGTGGGGTGTCTGTGAAAATACTTTTACTTCCTCTTGAGTTTTCTAAATTTGCTTTTGACCATGTTTCGTTTCCTGCTACTTTTTTTCTTTTCTTCTTTCTTTTTTTGGCTTGGAGTTTTTAATTTAGCGTTGAACATTCTTCCCCAGGTTATCTTGACGCATGCCTGCTTTTTCGGCCTAATTTATATGAACCATTCAAGAAAAATAAAACTTAGGGATAGGAGGAGGGGAATTGTAATGAGGAGGAGGTTAATGTTTCAAACCAGAAGCATAGGGTGGTTTGTCATTTCACCTGGCTTTTGTAATCTCTCCATCCATTTAGAGTTTGTCACATTGTCACATGTGAGTTGCCTTGAGTGTTACATTGTTGCACTGTGTGTGTGTTACATTGCCCATTACAATGTTTATAGTTACATTGTTGGCCCGGGTAAAGCATGGAATTTTGTTCTTAAGGGGTTTAGAGAGTTTTTTGTCTTGGAAGCCCTTTAGAGTCCCTTTGAGGGTTGCTTTTTTTTTAGCTTCCCTATTTTCATATCATGTACTTTCAGTTTCTAAGGGAGGCTAAGATTTCTCACTCGGTATCCTCTCCCTGGAAATCTGGACAGTCTCCTCATGACATCTAACCTACAAACACCTCTGTCTTCAGGCTTCCTTGAGGATGGTTTCTGTGTCTTTAGAAGATCCTTGATGTTGCAACATAGAATGGATGTCCCTCCCCTGCTTTTTTTTTTTTTTTGGCATTGCCTCTTGACTTTCCTCTGTTCCTCACTAACCTATAACACCTGTGATTTCTGCTATTCCCTCCTCCCCCCTTTTTTTTGATGGGAGCTTGAACACAGTGTCTGGGCACTGTTTCTGAGGTATTTGTTCAAGGCTAAGGCTCTGACCCCTCGAGCCACACTTCCACTTATGCCTCCTTTGATTCTCAAGATCTGCTGTGGCTCCTGTCACACAGCAGGTAATTGATCACCTGACTTCAGGATCCTATCTCTGTACTACATTGCCTGGTGCTGTGGAGCTGAGTATGGGAAAATGTGAACTGGACAGGGTAGCTAGTGATTCATACTGGGACTTTAATTCTGGGCCTGACCTTTGACTCTGAAAAATCTTTATTGCTAGATGCCAGTGGAAGCTGCAGCTATTACAGAGTTATTCAGGGTGTGTCTGTTAGGCACCCAAAGTTAGAACATCTGTTTTTACTGGGAACCTGTTGCGTTCTTGCTGTTGATTTCTTAGGTCTTTATGTAGTGTGTGTGTGTGTGTGTGTGTGTGTGTGTGTGTGTGCACGTGCGTGTGCTCATGCATGCATGTGTGTGCCAGTTTGGGGGAGTGAACTCCCTTAGCTTTTTTGCTCAAGACTGGAGCTCTGCCACTTGGACCCCTCACTGTGGGTTCTGGTTTTGGTTTTAATTTGCTGGAGATAAGATTCCCCTGCTGGAGCTGGCTTCAAACTCTGATCCTCAGATCTCAGCCTCTTGAGTAACTAGGATTACAAGCACAATCTACCAGATCCTGGCCTTTCTGTATCTTTTCCTCTCTACTTAAATTATTGCAAAGGAATACCAGAGGCCAGAGATAGCCTAGGGGGTCATTAGTTCATGGAAGTCAGTGATTTGTGGGCACCGGAGTGTGTTGGGTCCAGGTAAAAGTTTGAAAGCACAAAAGGATTTCCCTTTCTGGGATATGAACGGAAACGGAAGGTGTGCGTGCAGATATCTTGCCCAATGTGTATGTGTGACGGAGAATTAGTTACTCCTGCAAGATAGAGACCTGTCGAGTGGCCCCTCTGGTGGGGCTCCGTGGGAGTGATCTGGGTGGAGGATTAGTAACATCTGTAAGAAATGAATTCCCATGGTGCAATCTGCTTACTGTGGGTGGCTGAGTCTACTTAGAAACATGGAAGGCATGTGAGGGGGTTTGTGATGTGGGTGTCTTGTCTACCTGGCGATTGTTGGATCTGTCATTTAGTGAATACCAGAACTCTGAACTGTGCATCCCTGCACAATCAAAGGTAAAAAGTCATGGTTTCTGCCCTCAAGCTGCTCCACAGATATGTGGAGGAGATAGGCCAGTGCAAAATAATTACCTCTCTGAGATAAGTGTTTATAGAAGGCTGAGGATTGCTCAGGGGAAAACCTCACTGGGATTGGAACGAAGAAGGAGGAGGTAAGCAAGCATCTTAGGAGAAAATGAGAGTAGAGCCTTTTGTTTTTCTCCACCTCCTAGCACGACTTTCACATTTTTCTCACAGTGATGAGGTGTGTTTGTGTATGTTGATGGTAAGAGAACCCAAGTCAGGGTACCCATGCCAAGAGAGGAAAAGCATTCTGCGAAAACACAAGACACCAAGTGGCTTTATATGAGGTTGACTATGAGGCCTGTGTGTATCAGGACCTCCCCCACCCCTTCCTCAGGCTTCCATTGTCCTCCATAGGAGCCCCAGAGGGAAAGAATACTTTGTGACTGTGGCCAAAGTACCAGGATTGACTCCGAATGTCTCTGGGTCACATGCCTGCTTTTCCCAGGAACTGAATGCAGCCAGCCCCACCCAATCCATGTGGACCAGAGTAGAGGAGTCTGGGTGACAAGGGAGAAAGCTTGCTGGTCAGGCCAGCAAGAAGTTTCCTGCCCTGACTTTTGCAGCCAGACTACAGAGAAAGATCTTTTGCCCTTTCATATCCTTAGATGCAGCTAATCCAGCCATCTCAGAGAGTGCCTCGGGGAGGTGCTGTCCTGAAAAGAGGAAGGTGAGAAGCTACAGTAAGTGAGGCACATGAAGTTAAGAGAACCGGAGGTGAAGGAGAGGAATCCAGGGCTCTAACTAGGCCCTGCAGGTTAGACCCTCTCCCTAGAGAGTCTAACCTAACCTGGTCTAAAGATTTCCCCTGGAGGCTGAGTGCTTTCCTTAACCAAGTTGTCTCTTGACACTTGAAGGTTACAAACCTAAGAGCCTGGAGGGCCTATAAAATAAATGAGTGATCTGGGCCAGACAAGACCTGCAGAGGACCTGCACTGTGTCTGAGAAAGAGGCTGTGTGGGAATGTAGGCCCAGTATGGCCACCCTCTGCAGTTTTCAGGAAAATCCCACAGTGTGGTTTCCAAGAACATCCAATGGCATTTAAATCAAAGTAAACAACCACTGTGGCACTACGTGAGACCACAGAAAATTCCTGGAGACCAGATGTATCCAATATTTACTGGTCCTCTCATCAGGGAAGCAGGCTGAGGGGATTTTAACTTTATTTCCCCCATCTTCCTTACCCTTATACCCCTGCATTCTTTATTGAGCATCTGTGAAAGGCCTGTTTTTCCATCTATATTTCAAGAGTGGTGTGGTTTTCAAAGGATTGGGCTAAAATACCTGACCTGATTCTCACCCATAGGGCATTATCACAGAAAAAATGTCTTGGCAAGTTGGCACATTTACTAACTAGCCAGCCCAGTACACCAGTGCAGGCCTTCTGCCAGGAGGGCTCGTGTGCTTCCTTTTCACCGGGGATGTTTGTTAAAATGCCTTCTGGGTGAGATATTATCACTTATTCTTGATTTAATGATGAGGAAGCCAGAAATCAAAGCTAGGTCATGAAGCTGGTAAATGACAGAGCTGTGGCTATAAATCTGGGCAAGAAGGCCCCTGCTGGTTTTTTGTTTTTTGTTTTTCTTTTGTCGATCATGGGACTTAAACTCTGGGCCTGAACACTGTCCTTGAACTCTTCAGCTCAAGGCTACGGCCCTGATCCTTGAGCCACAGCGGCACTCCTGGTTTTCTAGTGGTTAATTGGAGATAACAGACTTTAGTGCCCGGGCTAGCTTTGAACGATGATTCTCAGATCTCAGCCTTCTGAGTAGCTAGGATTACAGGCGTGAGCCATGGGGCCCAGCTCCCTTGCTGAATTTTAACAATGCTGTCATCAAATCCTGGAGGCAATGTGTTGGATTCTAGGGCTGTCTAAGGAAGGACTCTCAGTCAGAATCGGTCTCATACTGAGGGTGAGGAATCCCTACCTGGTTCGGCCTTCTTCAGTCAAAGCCAGAGATGGCACATGCATGTTCAGTTTGATCGACTCTGCTTATTGATATACTGTCACCTGCTTTTTAAATAGAATTGCTTTCACATGACCATCTGGATTTCCTGCTGTGTCTAAGAATCTTGGATGATCTGTCAGTCAGCACCTGCGTTCCTACCTAGTCCAGGAGCTGGAGTGGAGGAACAACTCTCCCCTCTAGGACAGATCAGTCCTCCAGTGTCTTGATGTTTCAGCCCCAGCTGCTCCCAGTTGACCAAGCATGGTCTTTGAGACCTAAGGACCCTTCTCCAGAAAGGAAGAGGCTAGCCCCGTGGATATCCACAGCACTGATTTCACATCCATCCCAGTGCCAATCTCAGAGCCATTCTCTGATGCACATTAGATAAGCCAGGGTTTCTTCCCTGTGAGACGGTCCTTCCTATCCTAGCCTGTCTCCCATGACAGATCCTTGTTTTGCTTGCATGACCATTTTCTGTGTGCCTTGCCCACTCCACAGCTGCTTTTCACTCTGCAGTTCCAGGACCACTGTGAACAGGATGGCTGCGGGATGCCGGATAGCTAGGCTTTGCTTTAAAACTCCCCTGGAGCAGGAGTAAGAAGTCAATGGCAGCCTTTTTCTTAATCTGAACTTGGTTACTTATGTCATTTGCACATTGTGAAAGCCTCACATATCCAACAGGTGCCTGCAAATTCATTCTTCATGGTGAGGAAGAATGAATGACAAAAGTGTGCTGGGGTGGCATCTTCCCTATCTGTCATGTTACTCTATGGTGTTGCCCCTGGCTAAAGTTCTCAGTTTGTACCAGAGAGAACCTCCGGGATTTGCCATCATAGCAGAGTCAGTATGTATACCAGGCATTCCTGGAAGAAAGAGCTGTACTTTGAGCCAGGGGCCAGTGGCTTACACCTGTAATCCTTGCTATTCAGGAGGCTGAGATCTGAGGATCAAGGTTCAGGGCCAACCTGGACAGGAAAATTTGTGAGACTTATCTCCAGCTAACTGCAGAAAAAAAACAAAGCCAAAAGTGGACCTGTGGTTCAAGTATTGGAGTGCTAGCCTTGAACAAAAATGCTCAGGGACAGCACCCAAGCCTTGAATTCAAGCTCCAGGACTGTCACAAAAAGAAAGAAAACCAACCGGATGCTGGTGGCTCATTCCTGTAATCCTAGTGACTCAGGGAGTTGAAATCTGAGGGTTGAGGTTTAGCCAACCTGGGCAGGAAAGTTCCTGAGACTCTTAGCACCGATAAATTATTCGGAAACAGCCAAAAGTGGCACTGTGGCTCAAGTGGTAGAGTGCTTACATTGGGCCAAAGAAGGAGAGAAAGAAAGGGGGAGAGGAAGGGAAGGAATGAAGGAGGGAGGGAGAGAAGGAAGGAGGGGAAAGAAAGAGTTATGATTTACATAGATCATTTTATTTCTGTTTCTCAAGTGTTAATTCCTTGCCACAGTAATTAATGATGTATAAATGTATTCAAAATGTATCATTACAGTTGGATCCACTTTGTGCTTTCTTTACATTTCTTTTTTTTCCATCCTCCCTTCCTTCCTTTCTTTTTCTTTCTTTTTCTCTTTCTCTCTCTTTCTTTCTTGTTTGTGGTACTGTTTGAGCCGGTGTTTCTTGCTTGTGGTGCGCTACCACTTAAGCAATGCTTCTAACCCTGTTTTACTGCTAGTTACTTTGGAGACTGAGTCTCCTAACTTTTCAGCTTAAACCTGAATCCTCTAGATCTCATCCTCTGTAGTAACTAGTTTCAGATGCAAGCTACTGGTGCCCTGAAGTTTCAGATTTATTATTATTATTATTATTATTATTATTATTATTATTTTGTGGGTCATGGGGCTTAAACTTTGGGCCTGGTTGCTGTCCCTGAGCTCTAAATTTAGCTCAGGGTTACCTCTCTGCTCCTTGAGCCACTTGTCCCACTTCCTGTTTTCTAGTGATTAATTGGGACTAAGAGTCTCGTAATCTTTAGTGCCCAGGTGACTTTGAACTGTGATCCTCAGATCTCAGCCTCCTGAGTAGCTAGGATTACAGGAGTGAGCTACCGCACCTGGCTTCAGATTTTCATATTGACTTTAAGAATAGTAAATAAGGATTGTAAATCTGTATTGCTGTCAGTCATGTGCCTGTTGAAAGCATCTGTGTAAATTTCTCATTTAAATAATGTTTTCTATATTTTGAAAGATTGGGTCCCACATCTTGATTGTATATTCAGGAGTCACAAACTAAAATACCAAGGCAAATGAAATAAAGAAGTGAAACAGGAAGTGGGCATAAGCCAGTAGGGAGTGATGGAGACTGTGATGAACATATTGAAAACATGCTCATTTAAAGGGTACAGTTGCTCTTCAGCTCTTATGCACCTGTTGCCTTAGTGAATGTGGGTACGACTTGGCTACATGTCCACATTTTAAAAGATGCTCCAAAGGCCAAGAGTTTGGCCTAGTAGTAGAGTGCTTGCCTAGCATGCACAAAGACCCAGGTTCAAGTCCTTGGTACCACATACATAGAAAAAAAGCCAGAAATGGTGCTGTGGCTCAAGTGGTAGAGCTCTAGCCTTGAAAAAGCCCAAGGACAGTGCTCAGTCTCTGAGTACAAAAAAAAAAAAATGGTGAGTTCTATGTGAAATTTTTTAGTAGGTCGGTTGATTGGTTTTGGTGGTACTGGGGTTTGAAATCGTATGTTTGGTATTTAAATGTTCACAACTGAAAAAAAAAAATCCCACAGACCAAACAAAACTTATCTGCAAACTTTATCTGGCCTTGGGTAGCTGGCTTTGCTCTTTAGTTTGCAGACTGAGCCCTGTGGTTTGAAAAGGTGTCTGTGGTGCAGGTTATGAGCTAGTTTTTTGAGATGGGGATGGCTGATCTGCTTTGTCATTATTTATTATATACACACTGCAGTTTGTGTATATAGGATATTCCACAATAAAAATGGACAGGCAAATCAACAGGCACTTTTAGAGCTGCCTTACTTTCCAGCCATGTGCACATTTTCCTTTCTACCTATAAATTTCATTCTTCTTTTGAGGGGAAGGGTGGTATTGGAGCTTGAACTCAGGGCCTAAGCACTGTCCCTTAGCTTTTTTTTTTTTTTCTCAAGGATAGCATTTTACGACTTAAACCCGTTTCACTGCTAGCTTATTTTTTGTTGTTGCTGTTTTGTTTTATTTTTATAGTTAATTAGAGGTAGGAATCTCACAGACTTTCCTAACCAGGCAGGCTTTGAACTGAGATCCTTAGAGCTCAGCCTCCTGAATAGCTAGGATTACAGGTATGTGCCACTGGTGCTCTGCCAAATTTCATTCTTAAAAGCTATTTACTTTGGCAAAGTGAATGCAAGCAGCACTTTAAGGATAGGTGTCTTCCTCGTAAAAAGGATGATATTCGTTCCTCCCTGTGTGTCCTTGGGACCCCAGGAATGCTAAATTTCCCAGATATTCAGGTCCCCTGTACAAATGGTGTAGTCCATATCTGGGGTTTATAACCATTCCTTGTATAGGAAATTAATATTTTGTGTAACCACAATGTTTCCAAATCGTACTTGAAGATGATACGTCTTTCACTTAGTTTACAAATGAAGAAACACTGCACTAATACGTATGACACAATGAATATCCCATTGTTATATCACCTTAAGTAGCATTAGATATTGTGTGTGTGTGTGTGTGTGCTCATGCGCGCGTGCCTGTGTGCATGCATGCGCACACATGTCTGCCTGTATATCTGTGTTCCAGTTCTTGGGCTTGAACTTAGGGTATGGAGTCCATCCTTGAACTTCTTTTGTTCAAGACTAATGTTCTACCACTTAGCTACAGCTCCACTTCCAACTTTTTACTGTTTAATTGGAGATGAGAGTCTCACAAACTCCACTGCTTGGGCTGGCTTAGAACTACAATCCTCAAATCTCAACCACTGGAGTAGCTAGGATGACAGGCACAAGCCCCGAACACTTGCTCTCTTGGAGCTGAAGATTAAACCAGTGGTGTAATTTGGGGGTAGCAGAGACCCTAGATTCCATACCTAGCCCTGAGCTACTTATCCACCCAAATCAAAATCAGTGCATCTGTATCTTAGTTGAGGTCCCTATGTATGTCATTTGTCTATGTAGTTGTCATTGCATTAATGTTTACTTATCAGTTTCATTGTTCAGTTAACAATTCTGTTCGACAAATCATGTCTGTTGCCATCAGCTGTTTAATATATAACCAGTCCTCCAGAACTTGAGTGGTAAGATAGACGTATAAAGAGATCACGTAACTATAACCAGCTGAGCCTATTCCAGCAGATCTTCAATGTAATTCATGAATATTATTCCATTCCTTTATTCATTACTGATTTGTGTGTGTGTGTGTGTGTGTATGTATGCACACATGTGCATACGCGTGCTGTTCCTGAGGCTTAAACTCAGCGCTTGGGTGCTGTCTCTGAACTCTTTTGTACAAGCTTCGCAAGCACTCTTACTACGTAAGCCACAGTTCCACTTCCAGCTTTTTGGTGGTTAGAGGTAAGAATCTCAGGGACTCTTTCTGCCCAGGCTGGCTTTGAACCTCGATCCTCAGATCCCACCCTCCTGAGTAACTAGAGTTACTGGTGTGAGACATCAGCGCCTGGCATCATTAACGAGTATTTGTTTGTTTGCTTATTGCTGTTTATGTGGTGCTGAGGAATTAACCTAGGGCTTCCTGCATGCTAGGCGAGCACTCTACCACTAGGCCACGCTCCCGGCCCCAGTGAATGATTCTTGATTCATGAACATGTTGACTTTCTTGTTCCTGGGGTTACTTAAAATGAATTCAGTGATGGAATCTTGACCAGGCACAAGATTAGACTTATATAAGAAACTTTATTTGGGATAGGTAACAATTTGTTATAGCAAATCAATCTCAGTATTGAACCCAGGACCTTGGGCATGCTGGGCAAGCCCTCTACCACTGAGCCACTTGTGCTGCTCAGCTGCTCCCTCTCTCCTATCCTCTTTCACTCCATGCCCCACAATGTTTCTTTTTCCATATCTTCCTCTCAGAGCTGCCTTTAGGTCTCACAGTCAAATTGAATCTTTCCTTAACATTTTTCCTAGAATTCCTTGGTTTAGTCAAACCTATACCTCTTCAAGAGCTTCCATCATAAATCACAGATTCAGTAGGCAGGGGCTGGAATGAGTACAAATATTCATAGAAATAACTGTTCAGAAATGCATGGGAGTGCGTCCAGCTATCTATCACCTCTTGCCGTGAACATGGGTGGGTCAGCCATCTTGAATTTCACATGGTCACAGGATACTCACAGATGCCTGGGCTAGAGCAGCCACCTGACATGGGGCCTGCCTCTGTCACCAGAGTGCCCATTATACTTACATGTCTCCTTTTAAACACTTCCATGATATTCCAGTTTTAGGAGACCACTACAATGGTAGAATTTGTGACACCCTTATAAGCAGAAGGCAGAGAAATTGGGGCATTCGAAAGAGAAGTCTGGCAGCAGACAAGACATGAGGAGAAAGAACACCAGGGAGGCAGAGATGACAGCCAGAATTAAGAAAAACACCTAACACCAAGCATAGGAAACATGTTCTTTTTTTATTTTCCAGTTGTGTAATGCTTTTCTTACAAATGTAATTCTTACCTCTCCTTTGGGCCTCCCAATAGGCTACCTCTTCTCTCCACTGGCTTTGTGACTTTGGGTGTGTGTGAGTGTGTGTGTGTGTGTGTGTGTGTGTGTGTGAGCACCAAGGATATAGACTAAGTAGCTATTTAGTAGCTACAGCTAAGTAGGTACTTTAAATTTGGATGAGTTACTATCCATCAGATTATTTTATTAATTATAGTTTCCAGTTCTTACGCAAAAATGAATTTATATTTCAACTTTAGTTTTTGTATTTGGAATTTGATGGGTTGACCCAGCACTGTAAAAGGAAGGGGGGGGGAAGAAATACCAAAACAACAATAAAGAATGCAATTCTTGCATACACATTCTGCAACACGTGATATATGGGTGTGATGTGGAAAAGTCCTGCTCCGTCTTGATTATACACCTGCCAAGTCTTTCCCTCACCTTAATTTTGTGATAGTCAGTTTCCCTAAAAGCAGGTGGTACCCAGAAAGCAAGGAGAAAGTGTATCAGCCCCTCCCAAGCCAACAGGGCACATTGAAAGGTCAGCATGGATATGAAAGATTTGTTGAAAGGTGGTGGGTCTTTAGCAGGAATGGGGCAGCATTTTTGGGGAAAAGTGAACTGAGCGTTCTCGAGGTGGTACTGAACTCTGCACCCCCAGTGTGTGCAGGTGGCAAGGGTTTTCTGTGATGGTGATGATCTGTCATCTTGCTGCTGCGCTGATTGCCCTGGTCTAGGCCCTAGATAACAAAAATAAACTGGAGGGTGGCATTTGTTGCCTTGTAAATCTGTGCCTGGGGAAAAGTGAAAGAGAGGGAAGATAATCTGGAGAGGTTAAGATTGAGCTGAGATGCTTCCGTTTAGATACTCCAGCTGTTATGTGTGGCCTGACTATTGGCTTGTTGTTGTTGCTGACACTATGGAATCCTCAGTTGGTTAGCTTGGATAATCTTAGTGTTCCCTCTGTATTTTTAATTATTTAGCTAGATATGGTCAATCATTTTGACTTAATTTGGACACATCTATGTATGTAATAATGTCATATTCCTATTTCTCTTAGTTTCCTTCCTTCTATTATTATTATTAAAGGAGATAGGGTCTCACAATATTGCCTACGATGGCAATCACAATCTTTATAACTTAGTTTAGCTCCTCAAGTGCTGAGATTACAAGTATGTCTCACAATGCCTGATTTTCTCTTCCCCCCCCCCCCACCTCGGAAGGGACAGGCTGAATCTGGGCCTAGATGATTTTTTTTTTTTTTCAGTTGTGGGGCTTGAACTCAGGGTCTTGGTGTTGTCTCTGAGCTCAAGGCTAGCACCTGCCGCTTTGAGCCACAGCTCCACTTGTAGTTTTTGAGTGGTTAATTGGAGATGAAGAGTCTCATAAGGACTTTTCTGCCCAAATTAGCTTTGAACAGTGACCCTCAGATCTCAGCTTCATGAATAACTAGGATTACAAGCTTGAGTCACCAGTGCCCTAAGTGATTTCTACACCTCTCCTTTCCAAATAGCTGGGAGTAGAGGGGCATACCACTGTGACTGACTTTTCCTATTATGTTAAATGATTTGTCATCCTTTATTTAGTTGGTTAGACTCCAGGACAATGTGTAACAGTTTGGAATTTCAACAGGAATGTTCAAAATCCTGCTAAAATGCAAGTGCAATAGGGATAGTCCTGGAGGAGGTTGGCAGGCATTGTTCTCCTAAGCCACACGCCTGCAGTGTGAGCCTTTGTCCTGTGTCTTAGTCAGCAGGTTGCAAGTGGGGTTTTTTCTTTTTATTTTTTTTATATTACGTTGTTTACAGAAGAAAATGAACTGTGCTTTACCACCTCTTTCGGAACTGGTACATGGGGCACCCTTCAATGTTTAGATGGAAGGGCAGGATTTGGAAATTTGGTATGCCTCCTAGAAACTGCCCAAGAAATGCCCGTGAAGCATTCTGTATGCTCTGAGGGCTTGTACTTGGGCCAGAGAGACAAGGGGTCACCTTAGACTGGTGCTCAGCCAGGCGAGAGGGAGGAATTTGTAAAGTAGGAGACGGGTCTTTCAGCAAGGCTACAGGAGATGTGGCAGTTTGGACTCTGGGGCCCCCAGCCTGCCCTGGACACTGGTATTAGTCACCTGACCTGCCTAAGGCTGAAGCTGTGCTGACTGGTTTGTACCTTAGACCTGTGGCTCGTCCTTTTGAAGTTACTCTTGCTCTCCTGTGGTCCCACTCCTGAGCTCTCTGGGAACCATTCCTACGAGGCTAACCTGCAAAGTGATTTGTGTGTGTGTGTATATATATGTGTGTGTATGGGGGTTGGTTGTAGGGCTTGAACCCAGGGTCTGGGCACTGTTCCTGAGTCTCTTTATGCTCAAGTCTAGTGCATTATCACTTGAACTACAGCACCACTTCCAGTTTTTGAGTGGTTAATTGGAGATAAGAGTCTCACTAGGACTTTTCCACCTAGGCTAGCTTTGAACTGTGATCCTCAAATCTCAGCCTCCTGAGTAACTGGGATTGACTGGTGCCCCACTCTACAAAGTGGTTTTTAATAGGTAGGGCCCCTCTGGATTCCTGAGAAGCTCACAGGATGCATCCATCTAACACTGGACTTGTGTTCTATGTTCTTGCCTGGCAGGTGATTTTAAATGCAGGATGCAGAATTTCTGCTACTTCAACCATACAGAAGATACTTAAGGCTTAGGAGCCAGATGAAAACATTGAGAAATGGTGAGGGCAATTTCAGTGGAGAAATCGAATGGAGAGAACCTGCGACAGTATGTCACTGTCACTTCCAAGGAAGTGTTAGTTCCCAAGGCAGTGTATGTAATTGTAGGCCCTGAATCTTAATGTGTTTTCTTCTCTCCCTCCCTCCCTCCCTTCCTTCCTTCCTTCCTTCTTTTTTTTCTT
Organism: Megascapheus bottae; assembly: GCF_031878675.1. Taxonomy (NCBI): domain Eukaryota; kingdom Metazoa; phylum Chordata; class Mammalia; order Rodentia; family Geomyidae; genus Megascapheus; species Megascapheus bottae. The sequence continues at coordinate 2,550,045 of NC_143533.1, read as the reverse complement.
CTTCCTTATTCTCTCTCTCTCTTTCCTTCCTTCCCTCCCTCCTTCCCTCCCTCCCTCCCTCCCTCTCTTTCTCTCTCATATTCTAGGGTTTGAACTCCGGGCCTTTTACTTCCTAGCCCATGCCTCTAGCCCATTATTTGATAATTATTTGATATTACTTGATATTATTTGATTATTTGATATTACTGTTGTTGTTGTTATTATTATTATTATTGTCAGTCATCGGGCTTGAACTTAGGGCATGGGTGAGGTTCCTGAGCTTTTTCACTTAAGGCTAGAGCTCTGCCACTTTGAGCCACAGCTCCACTTCCAGCCTTCTAGTGGTTCGTTGGAGATAAGAGTCTTACAGACATTCCTGCCCAGGCTGGCTTTGAACTTTGATCCTCAGATCTCATCTTCCTGAGTAGCTAGAATGACAAGCATGAGCCACCACGCTGGCTTACTTTTTATTATTTTTGAAGAGTCTTGTATTTAAGCCCTGGGCTGGGCTAAATCCAAGATCCTTCTGTGTATACTTCCTGTATCTAGGATGACAGGCACACACCACCGCGCTCAGCTTTTTATTGTTTTCGATGTGGTTTCACTTTTTTGCCGGGGCTGGCCTTGAACCATAATCCTTCCTATCTCTGCCTCTTAAGTAGCCATGATTACAGGTGTGAACCACATGCCAGATTGAGGGTAGTCATGAGGAATCGAAACATTTCTGGAAACCTTAGATGGAGATTCTCACTACCTTCTTGCCAGAAAGAAAAGAAAAGGAAAAAGCATCCACACACATTGAGCCACATACAATTTCAAGTGCGTGGACACAAACCCCAGGATGAAAGAAAACCAGGTGACCTATCTGGCCAATGCAAAGAACGCACTAGTTATCCATGAGGTGTTCCTTGACTACTCGAGAGAAATACTAGTTACTCGTGTGTCCTTTGGTGTGCACGCCTGTATGTGCTGCAGTCTACACAGGTGCCTCACCCCAAGAAGCAGAAATGTGGTTCCCTCTGACTAGGCTTTGTGATGAGCTTTCTGGCAGTGAGTTTATTCCCTCATGCTTTAGGGGAGTGAGTGAGCTCAGGTCTCTCACGTACTGATCACCATCTCTCTCCGACCTCTGCCCGGTCAACCTCTATGCCTTGTACCCACACTTGTGACCTAGAACTCCAGACCCCCCAGGGGAACAGGGCCAGAGATGTTTCACAAGTTGGCAAGGGAGTGAAGGGGATCACAAGACGAAATCCTAGCAGACAACAGGTTAGTACTGGGAAAAGTAGTTCGGTTAGATTTCACCTCACCACCATATGCCAAAATAAATTCCAGACAGATTAAGAGTTTCATGAAGATGTTGAGGTTGGAGCTGAGTGGTAGAGTTCTTACCTGGCATGTGGATACCCTGGCTTCTTCAGACCCTGGTATGTGTGTTTGGGGGTGGGTCTGGGGGTAGGAATGATATGTGAGTTTAAAAATAAAAGAAGTAGAAGAGCTGGGTACTGGTGGTTCACACCAGTAATCCTAGCTGCTCAAAAGGCTGAGATCTGAGGATCAAGGTTCAAAGCCAGCCCAGGCAGGACAGTCCATGAGACTTTTTTCTCTCCGATTAATCACCAAAAAAGCCCAAAGTGGGAGTTGTGATTCAAGTCATAGAGCACTAGCCTTGAACAAAAGAGCTCAGGGGCAGCATCTAAGCCCTGAGTTCAAGCCCCAGAACCAACACATGAGAGACAGAGAGACAGAGACAAAAGAGAATATGTAGTGTCATGGAAAAGCATGGAGATAGAACAATGCAAGATAATCTGCAGAGTTAATTAAGCTTCAGGCTGGTGCTGCTGCTCTGTCATATAACACTTGCCTAGCCTGTGTGATGCCCTAGATTGGATCCCCAATCCTGGGGAGGGGGGCAAGAGAGAGATACACTGTGATGTATTATGATATCATAATTAAAATTACGTTGAATGACTAATGGGAAAAACCTAACAACAGTCACATGGAGAGTTAAAATCTTACTGTATCAAGTCTTTTTTGGGGGCGGGGGGAGGGTGCCCATTCTGGGGCTTAAACTCAGGGCCGAGCATTGTCCCTAAACTACCCACCCCCCCTTTTTTTTTTTTTTTTAATCTCAGGGCCTGAGCACTGTCCTTGGGCTTTCTCAAGCCTAGAGCTTTACCACTTGAGCCATAGTATCATTTCTGGCTTTTTCTGTATATATGTGATACCAAGGAATCAAACCCTGGGCCTTCGTGCATGCTAGGCAAGCACTCTACCACTAGGCCAAACTCCCAGCCCCCTAAACTTCCTTTGCTCCAGGCCAGTGTTCTGCACTTAAGATTCATTGTCACCTCCATTTTTTTCTGAGTAGTTTGTTGGAGATAAGAGTGTCCGGGCCTTTCCAGCCCAAGCTACCTTTGAAGCAGAATCCTTAGATCTCAGCCCACTGCAACCAGCCTGTATCAAGTTCTTAATGTAAACAATGCCTCCCTACTGAGCAAGTTCTCAGGTGAACTGCAGGTATGTGAGGCAGAGTTCAGTTACAAGTCTTCTCAAAAAAATGCAAAGCCTCAAGACTCCATTTTCCACTCAATGGGCCCAGTTCAAGATAGTGGCCCATTATGATCTTGGGAGTAGAGAGAGGGAAGGATGGAGGGAGGGAGGGAGGGTGTGTCACCTTTGCCAGTGGGAAAGTAAATTGGCTGTCTTTTCCAAGAAGCAATTTGTGTTTTAAGAACTGCTTCTGAAACCTTCTGCCTGATCCTTTCATCTACTGTCTGACCACAGTCTCTCTCCACTGAACACGTCTTCCTGGCAGTGCCTTCCGCCCTCCCTCTCTTTTCCCCTTCCTTGCTTCCCAGCCTGGGGTCCATCAGCCAAGTTCCTCTCACACCGTTCACACTCTGCTGGGGTGATCTTTTTCTTTCACTTGTTTTCCTACACCTGGAGTACAGGGTGTGGTCCAGAAAGATCATCCAATTTGTATGGGTCAAAGCTTTCTGGCCTTCCAGCTGAGCTGGGCTTTTCCCTGGCTCCTTTCTACAGCCCACTCTCTCACAGCCAGACTTTCACTTTCCTAGCCTGGACACACCCACTCTCCTTGGATGACCTGCTTCAGATCTCCACAGAACACTGGCTGGCCACTCTGCTCTAATGGTCTAGTCGGCCATGCACTCTTCCCCTCCATCCCTCCACCTGGTGGAGGCAACCCTCCAACCTGGGCCTATTTCCAGGGGCGTGGCCCCTGGCCTCCCCTTTCTGTACCGCCTTCCCACACACCCCGTTCTTCACCACCAGGCTTCTCTGGCTCCTCCCACCCCTCAATGCCCAGCATCTTGGCCTCCAATACTTGCCCTAGTTATTTTTGTATCCAAGGACCTAGCCCAGCACAGTCACCCAATAAATATTATTTTAATGAGTAAGACCCAAGCCAGTCAAAATCTTAAATAAAATTTTCTAGAATAGGAAAAAAGAGATACCAATACTCATGCAAATAGGAAAAAAATATTGAAAATAAATATTTAAGGGCCAAGATGCCCTCCTCCCTTTCCCCTCATCCCTCCATCTTGGCATCCACTGCCCCCTCTTGTCTCACCTCCTCTGTCCCCTGGGCCATAGTTACTTCACTCACACTTCATTCCTGTTCTTTCCCGTCCCTGGCAACTGACTGGTCTCTATTCCTTTTTTTTCCTCTCCTCCCCCGACTCCCTTTTCTTTCCTTCCTTCCAGCATATTTGTTTGAGATGGGATCTTGCTGTGTAGTCCAGGCTGGCTTTGAACTCACGCCTGTCCGGGACTCCTCTGTTCTCTGCTTTGGCTCTCCTCTTTGCCCTGGGTTTCTGCCTCATCCTCTCTTGGAGCAGCTTCCCGGGTGAACTTCCCCAACTTCCTGAGATCTGTCTACACCCACACCTCTCCCCCAGGCATTCCTCAGCATGTCAGAACCAGAAGCTATCCAGCCATCCATGCCGTGTCCCCAGACCAACCCTCAACTCTACACTCCAGAGTGCCCTGGTTCACTGTCCCTCAGAGCTTCTGGATCATGATTCAGGGGGAAGAGTCCTTGCATCCAGCCAGGCACCCAGGAGACCCTTGGTGGCCATCTAAGGGTCTTACTTCCTACTCACAAAGGCCCCTGCCTCTCTGGGACTCTAACAGATCTCCCCATCCTGTCTTTCATACTCTTTCAAGGGACTTATCCACTTCTGATTGACTTCATATTTACTAGGTGCTAGCCTCAGTTTTGAGTGGAGCAGTAAGTTCTAGAAGCACCAAGTTCTATGCTTATAGCCCCAAACTTTTTCTTTATATTCCAGGATTTCAGAGATCACAGAAGTTAAAAGTTTTTATAGTTGAACATTGGCAGTTTTTTTGTTTGTTTTTGCCACACTATCCTGGTACTTTCCTAGAAAGTAGATAAAATGTCCATCTTTCATGGTTCCTGATCTCCTTGCATTGAAGGTATGAAGTCAGGAAAGACATTGTAGGTTGGAGGCCTGGCTTCTTTGGTAGAGTGCTAGCCAGTGAGTGAAAGCAGCAAGTATTGAGTTTAAGTCCTGGTCTTGGACCTCTAAAAAAAAAGAAGAAGAAGGGCTGGGAATTTGGCCTAGTGGTAGAGTGCTTGCCTAGCATGCGGGAAGCCTGAGTTCGATTCCTGCATACCACGTAACAGAAAAGGCTAGATGTGATGCTGTGACTCAAGTGGTAGAGTACTAGCCTTGAGAAAGTCCAAGGACAGTGCCCAGGTCCTAAGTTCAAGCCTCAGGACTAGAGAAGGAAAAAAAGGAAACAGAAAAGAATGCCACTGCCTGGTATCATTCTGAAGGTCTTCTAACATGAAGATATCCAGGCGCCAGAGTGCCCTAGAGTGTCCTGTCTGGTCCCCTAGGCCAGGGAGTCTGCATGAGCGTATTGCTAATCAGCGTTGACCTGGGGACATTCTTCCTCCAGGAGGCCTCTCCACTCTGAGGTATTAGCACAAACATACCATCTTGGCTTCTCTGCCCATCCCCCTCTGCGGCCCACCCACAAGGCCCACAGGGAGGGCTTGTGAGATGAGTTCTTGTTAGCCTTTGGCACTCTTAAATATGTCTTTCTTTCAAAGGAATGTGTATGGCGTGGAAGTGTGAATTGTCGATTCTCAGCAGTATGATGATTTAGTTGTTGTGTTAGCCATTATTCTTGTGTGTGTGTGTGTGTGTGTGTGTGTGTGTGTGTGTGTGTGTGTTTGGCCAGTCCTGGGGCTTGAACTCAGGGCCTAGGTACTGTCCTTGCACTTTTTCAAGGCCATAGCTCTACCACTTGAGCCACAGCACCACTTCCAGCTTTTTTGGTGTATGTGGTACCAAGGAATGGAACCCAGAGCTTCATGCATGCTAGGCAAGCACTCTAGGCCCATGTTAGCCATTATTCTTCTTATTGCTTCCATAGGTCCAGTGCCCTTTCCCCACTTTAAGGCTTACTTCTGGGCTGAGCTTACTAGTTCATGCCTGTAGTCCCAGTCACTCAAGGTGGGGATGGGGAAGGTCATGATTTAAGGGCAGCCCAGGCAAAAGAAGCTAGCAAGACCCCATCTTAAATAATGATACCAGCTATGTAGGTCACTTAACTGGGGGGATGCAGTCAGAGGCAGATTCCAGGCAAAAACACAAGATCCTATTTTTAAAATGATGAAAGCCAAAAAAAATGGGCTACAGTGTGGCTCCTGTGGTTGAGTACCTGCCCAGCAAGTGGGAGGTCCTGAATTCAACCAAAGTATCTACACCACCACCTGCAAAAAGTACTTACACACACACACAGGGGCCGGGAGTTTGGCCTAGTGGTAGAGTGCTTGCCTAGCATGCACGAAGACCCGGGTTCGATTCCTTGGTACCACATACATAGAAAAATGCCGGAAGTGGTGCTGAGGCTCAAGTGGTAGAGCTCTAGCCTTGAGAAAGTCCAAGGACAGTGCTCAGGCCCTGGGCTCAAGCCCAAGACTGGCAAAAAAAAAAAAAAAGTACTTACACCTTACCTTTGTTTTGTTTTTTCAACGGTTTGATTTAGATGTTTTGACTTCTATTTCTCTGTGTGTTTATCTAGCTTGGGATTCTCAGAGCACCTTGGATATGTGGGTTAATATCTTTCACTAATTTCAGTCTGTCCGGGGGCTTGAACTCAGGGCCTGGGTGCTGTCCCTGAGTTCAAGGATGCTTTTTCCATAGCCTCATCCCCTGTGCCTGCTCTCCAGTGCTTCTGACCTGGCTCACCCTTCCCCCCCCCACACACACCCATGGGCTCTGGTACCTTTGGCATCCACCTTCCCAATGCTTTCATGGAGCTGGCTGCAGAAGCCAGCACCAGTTTTGATGTCTTTCTGGTGTCTGACCTCTGTGCTCTGGATCTCTCCTGTCACTTCTGTAAGCTCGTCGCTTTCTCTGGTCCTAGATGTCCGGTCTCTAAAATGGGACTAATCATAGCATCTGCTTCACAGCTGAAAGAGGAATGGATCAAGTGTGGATTTGATGGTTGGGAACAGGGTCTCTGCAGGACATTGTGCTGATTCAGAAACCCTGGGCCTCTGCATTGTAATCCCCTCCTCCTTGACCATGGACCAAATGACTATCAAAGGGACCCTGCTTCTTCTCCTCTCCTCCTGGGCCCCACCCCTCCTTGCACTAGAGGAGAATCATGATTTTCCTCGACAGTCTGAGTTTTGTCAGGCCAGCAGCCTCATCTTACTCACGATGACTTGGGCTAAGGGAAGTAGGCAAATATTTATTCAGTGAGTAAAGCATGAGGCTGGTGGCAAAGTGTGCGTGGCAGTGCTGGGACGATGCCGTGTGGTGCTGGAGAGTTCCGCTCAGTTCCCTGGCAGTTGTCTGAGAGCTTCTTTTAAAAAGCAAGGCTTCCTTTAAATCATCCACAGTGTTCTCCCCACTTCCCGCTGTGGTGTTTCCCACCCTAGCTCCCCCCTCCCTCCTCCCTCCTTTTCCCTCATCCCAGTTTGCCAGGTAAACAGCTTTCCCTTTCATCCTGTGCCCCAGGGAATCATGGAACTTTCTGGGCTTCATGGACCCAGAGGAGCTCATTTCCCAGTTCTAGAGTACTGTATGCCTTCGTCAGAGAGGCAGCATTGATGGTGCATTAATGGTTTCTAGATCTTTAGTAGATGCGACCCCTCATTTACAAAGCCATGCTTCCCTGGTGTTCAGTAGTCATCTCTTAAAAGTTGTGTGAGGACATCAGTGTGCACTGAGGGGCCAGAGAGCAAAAGGGTGTATTTTTAGATAACATGGTTAGCATGTGGCAGGCAAGAAGAAAGTATAACAAGGAAATTTGGGTGAAAACCAAGTGGCCCACAGACTCTAGTTTGCTGCTTATCTCAGGGCTCAAGACAAGCTCGCATCATATCCCTTGGAAATGGTCGTGCCTCAGCTTCTTCACCCATAAAATAAAATAGGGGGGAAAGAAATGTTCTGCAGGAGATTTACAACAGAACAAAACCTAGATATATAAGGCCATATAGAATGATACTAAATGAAAGGACCCCCAGGATATAGAAACAAAAGCCATATAATGAGTGATTATTGTCCTTAATGTACCATGTTTTATCTCATCTCTTTTGCTGTCCCTTGGCTATCTCATATTGTTACAGTATTTTACCTTGTTATCTGATATATTGCATATATGCGTATTTGGTTATCTGAAATCGCATGGGGAAGGTGGAAAAACAAGATGAGGAGCAGTGGTGCGGGGAGGGAAATGGGGACCAAGACATAAGAAAGGGTATCAATGTATGTGAAGTAATGCACCTTCTATCTGGTAAATATAATGTAACCCTTCTATTAATTACAATTAAAAATATTTGGAAAAAAATAAATGCTCTGCAAATGTTCATCTAGAAAAATGAACTAATGTATGCACAAGGGTGCTCATGAAAGAAAATAGTGCACTAAGTACAAAATAATGTTTTAAATGTGTGTGTGCCTTGTCCTTGTGCTTACTAGAAAAGCACTCTACTATTGAGCTACATCCCAACTCCAAAGGCTTTTTAATGTTAGCATTCGAAAACTAGTGTTAAATAGTAAGGTCTTTTGATAAAGTATACTACAGTCTATGAATTCCAGTGTCTTATTTTGTTTCCTTCTTTTCATGTGTGTGTGTGAGTGTGTCAGGATTAGGGCTTGAACTCAGGGCCTGGGTGCTGTCCCTAAGCTTCTTTTGCTCAAGTGTAGAACTCCAGGTTCTGTCCTTAGCTACACAGGCATAGGGGCAGTTTTTACCTCTGCACACTACCTGTGGTCAGACCCAATGTCCTCCAGTATTGAGAAGCCAACAGCACTCCTTCCAGCCCCTTTTTCCTTGTCAGGCAGACTGCCCAGTGCTGTGGCCTGGGCCGTAAAGGCCCCTCCCAGGACTCTTTGCCCATACTGACTCACCCTAGAGGCCTCTCCTGGCCACACAGACCATTACTCTTCACTCTGTTTCCCCCCACCCACCCCACGCTCCCCATCCTGTGAACAGGTTGATTGTTTTCAATTCTGACTTTCCCATGAATTTCTCAAGGGGAGAAATGACTCACTTCTCCCGCTTTTTTTTTTTTCCCTCCCCAGTTTTTGACATTTAGTGAAAACACTATAACTACAGGGTGAATGACTACAGATCTGAGATCTTCCATCTTTTAGCAGGTCCGCCCTGGAAGGGGCGCTTTATGGTGGGGATATGGCGTAGATCCCCTGGGAATGGGCACCCTGGGAACTGCCAGCCCAGACATTCCTGCAGCCCATTTTCCAGGGGCTCCAAGCTTAGCAGCTTAAGACATTAATCCTTTGATGGGAGGTTTGCTTCCAAACCAAGCCTGGCCTGTGCGTTTCTGTTTACTGTGTGCCTTGATTTCCCTTCGTGCCTCCACCCCACATTGCCACCATCAGAGCCACCTTTGTTTTCGGTGCGCAGGCTGCCCACTTCTGTGGGGCCGGGGACATACGGCTTTTCATCTGTGTGCTCTGCGCCCAGCAGCAGACAAGCTCCAACAGCTTGATCCTTTGGGAGTGTCCTTCTTAGATGAGACTTTGGATCTATCTGCAGGTTATTATAATTCCTTCTGCCCCTCAGAACAGATAACATCCCATGAACACTCACTAGGTTCCAGGGAGCACAATAAAAGAGACAGATCATAAATGGGACCAGTGTAGTGGGAGTGAGTCTCAAATTCAGGGTCTCTCATTCTTCCTTGGCTTTTTCACTCAAGGCTGGTGCTCTTGTCATTTTAGCCAAAACTCCACTTCTGACTTCTTTTTTTTTTTTTTTTGCCACTCCTGGGGCTTGAACTCAGGGCCTGGGCACTGTCTTTGGACACTTTTTGCTCAAGGCTAGCACTCTGCCACTTGAGCCACACCACCACTTCCAGCTTTTTCTGTATATGTGGTTCCGGGGAATTGAACCCAGGGCTTTGTGCATGCTAGGTGAGCACACTACCAATAGGCCACACTCCTGGCCCTACTTCTGACTTTTTGCTGATTAATTGGAGAGAAGAGCCTCACAAATTTTTCTGCTTGGTTGGCTTTATCCCTTGATCCTTAAATCTCCTCCATAGCTGATACAACAGACATGAACTACTAGTGCTTGGCATATTATTTATATTTTATAGTTAGGATCACTCTCCTTTTACAGTGGAACAAATGAGACTTACTGCTACAGCTTGCTAAAGTGACACCAGTGGATTCCAGAGCCAAATGTGTCTGGCTGTGCCCTGGTTCAGAGCTCCTTTATGTCCTGTATCTTTCTCCTTTCCCTCAAATGAAACTTAGAGACTGGTACCTACTAAGAACTAGTAGACTGACTCTGTGGAGACCACAGAGCATTGAGACATATCCACTGGAGACAAAATCCAGGCAGTGCTGACATGGGACGAGCCAGTAACCACACCTAGTGCTTAATGGATGCTGCCGCTCTGTGCCTGCCAGCTAGAGACTTGACCACTGCCAGTCCTGGCTATGCTTGGAGCCTTCCATCACAGAGGTCTCACAGCCTGCTACACTTGGAAATTGCCTGGAGAGGTTTTTTCCTTTAAGAAAAAAAGAGAGGGGTCAGGGTCTACCTCAGAGGACAATTCTTAGTTCTTGGTTGTTCTAAGTTGGGGCCAAACATTAGTGTTAATACTGTTTACTTACTTACTTACTTATTGCCAGTCATGGGAACTGAGCTCAGGGCCTGAGCACTGTCCTTGGACTTTCTCAAGGCTAGAGCTCTACCACTTGAGCCACAGCACCACTTCTGGCTTTTTTCTATGTATGTGGTACCAAGAAATTGAACCCGGGTCTCAGTGCATGCAAGGCAAGCACTCTTACACTAGGCCAAATTCCCTGCCCTAATACTGTTTTTAAATAACTTTATTGGCCAGGTGCTAGTGGCTCACACTTGTAATCTTAGCTCCTCAGGAGGCTGAGATCTGAGGATTATGATTCAAAGACAGCCTGGGCAGGAAAGTCTGTGAGACTTTTGTTTTTGTCGTCCTGGGGCTTAAACTCAGGGCCTGGACACTGTTCCTCAGCTCTTAGCTCAAGGCTAGCCCTCTATCACTTTGAACCACAGCTTCACTTCTGGTCTTGTGCTGGTGAGTTGGAGATAAGAGTCTCACAGACTTCCTGCCCAGGCTGATTTTAAACTACAACCCTCAGATCTCAGCCTCCTGAATAGCTAGCATTACAGGTATGGACCACCAGCGCTGGGCTCAGCAAGACTCTTATCTCCAATTAATCACCAGAAAATCGGAAGTAGAGCTGTGGCTTAAATGGGTAGAGTGCTAGCCTTGAGCGAAAGAGCTCAGGGACAGCAATCAGGCTTAGTTTAGGCCCCATACTCACCAAACAAAAAGAATTATTGAGCCTTGCATTGCTTAGAGACGTGGACACACTGACAAATGCAGTGTTAGAAGGCTCCATCTGTCTGTGAACATCATGGGATGTGATGGTGCAGTGTAACACCTGGGCTATGTGGTGCATGCATGTGCTACTGCTTCTAACCCATAATGTACAACACAAAGGAGATGAAATCAGGCACAAGAGAAGATGATGCAATCGGGAGGCTCAGGGAACCAGAGGCTCCAGAAGTGGTAGCATGTAACTAAGTCTGTGAGCAGAAGTGTGTGTATTCTAAAACAAAGGTGAGAAGTGTGGTAAATACATAAAGCAGTGACCCTGCCATTACCAAGCATCGTGCACTTTTTTGTGTGTGGTGGAGATAGCATAGTAGGTGTGTGTCCACCATCAGTGTTGCACAAGGATGTGATGGTATCACAGAGGGTTAGCTTTGTTATGGTCTTGTGGAACCACATGTGCTTGTTTGTGCCCCTCGCTGAAGGAAGCATAGGTAAAGGGCACATGACCTTGAGGTGTACAACTCAGTGGTTTTCATAAATTACTGGGAGTTGTGGGTCTTATCACCATAGACCATTTTCATCACCCCAGATATCCCCAACCCATTACTGCTAAGCCCCATTCCCATCCATCCCACCCACACAAGGAGGAGCCATAGTTGAGATCAGGCCTTTCCAACTGGATACTTCTCATGATTGTTGCCAGTTTTAGAATAGCTGGGAGGAAACAGCAGGCCCCCACCATGGTGTGTGTGTGTGTGTGTGTGTGTGTGTGTGTGTGTGTGTGCGCGCTGTATGGGGTTCTTAGCTATAGATCATGACTTAGGGTGAACCTGGCTCAAACAGGGTGCCTCCCCACCAGGCCAGGCCAGCAGCCACAGCTGGGGTCAGGTGCAACATGTTGGCCCACCACTTGACTCTTTATCTTTTGACATTTTTTTTTCTCTTTTGGGGATGGTAGAGATTAAATCCAGACTTGTATCACTGAGTAATGACTTCAGCCCTCCCTCCCTCCCGCTCCCTTTTCCCCTTCCCCTCTCCCCCTCTCTTTTTCCTCTCCCTGCCCCCCTCCCTCCTTTCCTTCCTTTCTTTTTTCCAGTCCTGAAGCTTGAACTCTGGTCCTGAGCTCAGTTCTTGAGCTACTTTTGCCCCAGGCTTGCACTCTACCACTTAAGCCACAGCATCACTTCCAGCCTTTTGTCTGATTTAATTAGAGGTAAGAGTCCTCCAGTGCTGGGAATGTGGCTTAGTGGTAGAGTGCTTGCCTAGCCTTCATGAAGCCCTGAGTTCCATTCCTCAGTACCACATAAACAGAAAAGGCCAGAAGTGGTGCTATGGCTTAAATGGTAGAGTGCTAGCCTTGAGTAAAAGAAGCTCAGAGACAGTGCCCAGGCCCTGACTTTAAGCCCTGGTATTGGGGGCAGGGGTTGGAGGGAGTCTCAGACTTTTCTTCCTGGCTGACTTCAAACTCAGATCTCCTGAGTAGCTGGAATACAGGAGTGAGCCAACACCCTGCTTTATTTCTTTTTAAAATTAATTTTATTACTTCTTAACGTGTGTGTGTGTGTGTGTGTGTGTGTGTGTGTGTGTGTGTGTTGGTGCTTGGGCTTGAACTCATGGCCTCTTACTCTTGCTTGGCTTTTTTGCTAATGGACAAAATTCTACCACTAGAGCCACAGCTCTACATCTGGATTTTGCTGGTTAACTGGAAATAAGAGTCTCACAGACATTTCTGCTGAGGCTGGCTTCAATCTCAAAGTCAGCTGTTTTCAGGGCCAGGCAGATACCACAAACGACTGCAGTGGGCTGAGGAAGGATGTCCAGGGGGGCTTCCCAGAGAAGATGAACAAAGTCCCAGTGTACTTGGTGCAGGGGACATTTCCTTGGACTTTGCCATAAGGCAGGAGTGGGATTTTGAGGCTTGTGGGCCATGTGGTTAGAGCAGGCCTAACAAATAGATTCCACTTGGTGTGCCAGAGAGGAAAACAGCCAACTGAGCAAACAAAAAGCTGTGTGCACAAGCTTACACTTGTAGGATAAAATGATAAAACTCGATCTGACCTCTTTGAAATAACTGTGTTAGACATTGATTAGCATTCAAGTAACAGTGTGACCATTAAAACTGATATGGTCTTTGTTGCTGTCCTTAAAAGTAGAAGGTAAATATTATAACCCTATCTTGGAGCTCTACATATATAAATATATATCCTATTGTTGGAGAAATAATTCAGAATATTGTACCTTAAAGTCTGTTTCCCCATGCCATTGCTAACATGCTTTCTGCTTTATTATTTTCCCCCAGAGAAATGTCCTTTTTCTTTTACATGTTATACATTGGAACAGTTTATTTCCAGCACCATCTCCTTAGAGTTCCTTCAAGTCTCTTCTAAGACTTTCTAAATTGCTTTGTGGAATGTGTAGCAAATTGTTTCTTGGGTAAAGTGTCAGAAGGTCTTTTATTTTTGAAATCCAATTAAGTAGAGTTCAGATTCCTTCCCAGAAATCCAAGAAGATGGCTGATCTAATGAGATAAAGCAGTCAGAACTGGTTCAACAGTCTTCCAGCTCAGTATGAAGCAGAGTGCCTCCACTCAAGCTCAGCACAAAGGCTCAAGTGGATATTAGCAACATTTGTAACAGGAGATACAATGTTGCATAAAATGGGATTTCCCAGGGCCTGAAATGCACTCCTCAGCTGTGGGTCTGGTCTCCAGCTTTGCTGAGTACAGACTTCATTGCAAAGTTGATCTGCATAGCTACTCAGATTCCTGAATGAGTTAAAACTTATTTTTTTATTCTTCTAAAATGCATTTAGATAAATCTACAGAAATTAAAAGAGAGCCTATTCAGAATTTTTTGTGTCCTTTTCCTTTTTTCATCTTAACTGACATATCGAAGTGGCTGTGCAAAGTAGGAAACGCAGTAGAATGGTGGTTCTGTGTGCAAACCACAGGCCAGCAATGTGACCCCCGGAGTTTGGTGTTAGTGTTGGTACCCCAGCCACGTCTGCATTTTGGGCAGATTGTGTCTGGATGCTAGGAATCTCCTGCGCCGAGATCTCTAAAGAGCTTGTTGGGAAGGAACAGAAATCCCCCTTTAAAGTCAAAAGCATTTGGCTCTGAGAACTGATTACCAAGGGTTGGGAGTTTTCTTGAGAAAACATTTTTAAGTTGTGCAGTGAGTAGGGGTTTGCACACCTGTGGACCAAATCTGTCTGCCAAATGGGTTTAGCATCTTTAAATGGCTGGGAAAATATTAAAAGGGCAGTATAATACTTCATGAAACATGAAATAAGATGTGTACACCTCACATTTCTGTCTCCATGGAGTCTGACTAGCACACAGCCAGGCTTGTTTACGGATGTGATACACTATCAACTGTCGCCCTTGCATGCAGTGGCTGGGGTGAAATCCAGGCCTCAAGCCTGATGGGCTCGTCGTGCCATCTTGATTCCATGCCATAAAGCCAGTGCTTTTATTAGTCCTGGGGTACTGACAGACCAGAGAGGCAGTTGTTGGTCTGTCCTTCCGATATGTAGAGGTATGTGTCACACATGTATGTGCCCACATGTGTATAAATATGTCCTGAAGTCAGGTTCCTCCGCCTTAGCACTGCTGACTTAGTTCCTCCCTAAAGACATCCGTAGGCACCCCACCTCTTCCCCGAACCTCTGAATGTGTGAAGTTACCTGATCAAGAGAGCTAAGACTGATGATGGTAGAATCCAAGTGCTAATTGGCAGAAAGGGTTACAAGGGGACCCATGAGTCACGCAGTCCCCAGAGGAAACTGTGGCTGGGGAGGGAGGCACCGAGTGTGCATTGCTGGCTTTCCTCTCCTCTGGCAGGATTGGGGCCAAGGAATGTGGGCGGCTCCTGTGTGCTAGAAAAGGAAGGAAATGGAGTCTCCTCTCCAGTGTCCAGAAGAGTCTTCAGTGTGCTGACACTTGATGTTAGCTCAGTGAAACTTATTTGAATTTCTGACCCTACCCCGACCCCCAGAGCTGTATAAGAATGCATTCATATAGCTTGAGCCACTAAGTTTGGGGTCAGTTGTTTTTTTTTTAACAACAGCAAAGGGATATAAGGTAGTACCCTCTATTAATTGAGGAGGAAAAAAATATGTATGTATGTATATATACACTAGCATATTGATCTCAATTCACTAGACAGATATAGGTAGCAACTATCAGAAGTCTCTAGGCCTTGCTAAAGCCCCTCCCCTCCCCCAAGATTATCTCATTGACAATCAGGTGTTTAGATTTAGGAGCATGCTAGGAATGATACACAATCAGGCATAGTAATTCCGTCTAGGATGTGGGATTGGGAGATGTGGAAAAATGACATTGACTCCTTTTTAATGTAAAATTGAAAAATCTGTAGGCCATCTTTTTGCATTTTCCTTCCAATTAACAAAGGATTGGCTACTGCGTGCTTGGTGGCTCACACCTATAATCCTAGCTACCCGGGAGGCTGAGATCTGAAGATCACAGTTTGAAGCCAGCCAGAACAGAACAGTCTCTGTGAGACTCAACTTCAGTTAACCACTCAAAAGCCAGAAGTGGGGCTGTGGCTCAAGTGGTAGAGCACTAGCTTTGAACACAAAGAGCTCAGGGAAAGCACCCAGGCCCAAAGTTCACGTCTCATGGCTGACAGGGGGGGAAAAAAAGAAAAGCATTTGCTCACTGTGGATCACACTGTGGAAGGAAGACAGAGCTGCCTTTCTACTCACTTTACTGAATTTTCCTACCTCTTCTGTAGCAAAAAGTTCATTTCTCTGGCACTGTGACTGCCATTCTCTCCTGCTTTCATCCAGAGTCTTTCCAGGGCCTGCTGTGGGCACAGGGACAATGCCGAGTGTGGGGGTGGGGTAGAGGTAGTGATGAGTGTCTGCCTCTCGTCTCAGATCTGTGGAGTCCTCCCAGGTGGAGGAGGTCAGGAGACCTGTCCTGCTCTGTGGGAAACCAAGGCCATGACCGTGATATCACCTTGTGTGTTCCTGTGCTTGGCTTGTGGCAATGTCAGGCTGATTGGATATTTGCCAGGATCCGAGCGGTGGGGCAAACGGTGGTGGGATATCTGTTTCTTCCTGAATGAGTCCATCTGTTGAGCACAGGTAGCAGGCTAGCCCTGACCATCCTTTATCACAGGGAAGGTAGACAGATCAAGGCCCACACCGAGCTCCCTCAGGCTTCAGGGATTATGAAGAGAAATGCTGTACCTTCTGCTCCATCATCTATCCATTATTACCAAAAAAAAGAGGGAAAAAAAGTAATATAAAAGTCCTACCCAGGGTAAGCCTTGCTTGAGCACCTAGTGAATGTGGATTGGCCTGCATAGGAAAAAACAAGCCCCAGCACTGCATGGCCAGTGGCGAGTTCCTTCCTGGTCCGTATTGTTTTTCCAGTTATAGACAGGAAACACTCAAGTGTGTTTTCAAGCTCAGAACATCGGGCACAAAGAAGGCTCTGACAAAGCACAAAGCTTAGGGCTGTGCAGCAAAATGTCTGACTTACAGCAATCTGACTGAGCAAGCGTTATTTTTTTTTTAATTAGATTGCATTGTTGGCTGTTTTCTACTGCCTTTGGATATCATGATAGTTCAGTTTAGGTTTCCCCCACTCTTGGTAAATTTAAAAAGCACAGCAACTCAAGATAACATACATCCTACTTACCTGGAAGGGGAAATACCATGGTCAGTAGTTGGGGAAAACCCAACAAGATTTCCTAGTAAGTTGAATGAGCACCTTGCCAATGTTTTGAATATGGAATGATTGCTAAACGTTACTCAAGTAAAAACTCCACATCACTGATCAAGATAAACTTAAAAAAAAAAAAGATAATTCAGGGGAGTTATCAGTGACTCATTCCTGTAATCCTAGCAACTCCAGAGGCTAAATCTGCAGGTTACAGCTCAATGCCACCTGAGCAAGGAAGCCTAAAACTCTTATCTCCACTTACGCACAAAAAGCTGGAAGTGAAGCTGTGTCTCAATTGATGGAGAACTAGCCTTGAACAGAAAGCCCAGGGACAGGGACCAGTTCCCCCCTCCTCCCCCAAATTAAGTTGAATTTAATTGTCAACATATGAATCAGTCACAGGGACTTGGAAGGTCAGATATTTGTGTCCACAGTCAGGCCAGCAGATAGGTCTCTGTGTAAGACAGCCCTACAGTTTCTATTACATTCCACAACCATGCTCTGATTCCCAGGCTGAACTCTCTTCTTTTGTGCTTGGGAAAATGTTACTAAGTCTTCTGACTTTTCTCTCCTATGGAGAGAAGGAAGAGATTCCAGAGTTGAAGTAGGATCTGACACAGGAACAGGAACCTGTGCAGATGTTTGATCCTGGATAGAGACCAAAAAGCAAGGCTCAGGCTCAAGGTTTGCTAGAGGAGTGGAGGGGAGACTGTTGGAGGGGAAGGAGCTGATCGAGGATCTCTGGCCAGGTGTGCGCCTACTAGGCTGTCAGGCTTCAAAAAGGGCCTGCTTGTCTGACCTCTTAGTCATCTGGTCCTTGCTCCACTTTCCTGAACACTGCTAAGCCTCAGCTGTTCGAATGCCAAGCAAGGGCTAGGATGGCATGTTTTGGCCCATGGCTGGTAGAATTTGTTCATAGAGTTGAGTTGGCCAACTCTGGGCTCTGAGGCCTTGACTTTGTCTCCGGGCTCTGATCCTCTGGTCTGGTGAGGTATTCGAGTCAGGGCAGAGTTCCAGTTACCCCTGGAATTAGGCTCTCTGGACTAACTGGGCCTCCCTGTGACCCTGACCATGGAATCCTCTGTGGCACTGCCCAGCCTTACTAATATGCCACTGCCCTTTAAGCACAGGCTGGAGGGAGCACCAAGGTACTTCTCTCTCCTGCTCACAGCGGTGCTGCTTTAAGCTTTGTGTGTCTGTGTGTGTGTGCGCGCACACATGTACTGGTCCTAGGGCTTAGATGCAGGGCCTGGGTGCTGTCCCTGAGCTTTTTTGTGCTCAAGGCTACTATTCTATCACTTAAGCCACAGCTCTACTTCTAGCTTTTTGGTAGTTAATTGGAGATAAGAGTCTCAAGGACTTTCCTTCCCCGGGCGGGCTTTGAATCTCGATCTTTAGATCTCAGCCTCCCGAATAGCTAGGATTACAGGTGTGAACCACTGACATCTGGCTGAGCCTTGTGCTTTGAAGTCATTTTAGAGGCTTGCTTGCTTGCTTTCTCGCTCTCCCTCCCTCCCTCCCTCCCTTCCTTCCTCCCTCCCTCTCTCTCTCTGGGTCAAACAGCTTTTCCTCTTGTATTGGTTCATAAAAAGGTCAGACTTTTCTGGTTCATTTTGGACACATCCTAGTTCCACTAACAATTCAGACTCTCCTTTCTCTAAAAAAATTCCTTGTTACATCCATGTCTTGGGAATTTGGTAGGTATATTCCAAGACTTGCCTCAAATCACCCACAGAACTGGAAGTCCACAATGGCACTCAGGTGGCAGCAATTATGGATGGTACGTAAGGGCAGAGAAGTCTGTAACAGTCAGCTTTCCATCACCAGGACAAAATCCTTAGCAGGCCCACTCAGAGGAAGGGAAGACTTGATGGCTGTGTTTCACTGGCTTCAGTCTATGATTGTGGACTGATTTCTCCTAAAGATTCCACTGCCTTCCCATAATAAAGAGATTATACACCAACCCTCACCCCATAGGTCAACTGTTTGACCTGACCAATCAAGAATCC
Source organism: Megascapheus bottae (assembly GCF_031878675.1). NCBI lineage: Eukaryota > Metazoa > Chordata > Mammalia > Rodentia > Geomyidae > Megascapheus > Megascapheus bottae. The sequence goes on along the minus strand of NC_143533.1, from coordinate 2,531,504 downwards.
CTCTTCTGATAACTGGCCACACTCTTGGTTTCTGGGAAGGTTTAGAACCCAACAAAAGCAAAGTTGTGAAATACTTTGTTTCTTTTTGAGTTAGAGAAGGAAGGGATACTCATTTGTTACTGATGCCTATTTTGGTCTAGTATTTACATAATGTTTCTAAATGTGAAACCTAGGACACCCCCCCCCCCCATGAGCCTCTTTGTGCTCAAGGCCAGTGGTCTACAGCCATTTCTGGTTTTTGAGTGGTTAATTGGAGATAGGAGTCTCACAGGGACTTTTCTGCCCAGGCTAGCCTCAGTGATTCTCAGATCTCAGGTATAGGATTACAGTCGTAAACCACTGGCAAGATGTGATCCTTTCAAGAACTGAAGATTAAGCTTTGAGAGAGGAATCTGTTCTCCAAGGGCTGGCCTCAAGCCTCCTCTGAGAAAGGGGAGCAGAGAGAAGCCTATCTTAGGTCCCCTGTGCATCCTGTGAAAGGGTGATTTAAAGAAGCAAGGTGCTGGATGATACTGTAGTTGCTCAAGTGGAGAACCACACTGCCCAGAATCATGGATTCTTGTGTTGGGTTACAGTTTTCTGCATGTGTTGTGTGTGTGCCCACTCATGTTTGCTGGTACTAGTGCTTGAACTCAGGGTCTGGGCACTGTCCCTGGGCTTTTTCACTCAAGGCTGTCTCACTACCACTTGAACCACAGGTCCACTTCCAGCTTTAATATATATATATATATATATATATATATATATATATATATATATATATATAGTGTTATTATAAAGGTGTGATGTACAGAGCAGTTAAAATTGCATAAGTCAGGTAATGAATACATTTCATTTTGGACAATGTCATCTACTTCTAGGTGAAGGTGAGTCCTACTTTCCTGCCTTCTAAACTGGCTTCAAATTGCAATCCTCAGATCTCAGTCGCCTGAATAACTAGAATTACAGGTGTGAGCCACTGGCACCTGGCCCTGTTTATGTTATTCTTCTGCCATTTAATGTGAACCTCAGTGAAATTTCCCCATAAGTTTCGCAAGTTGTTTCTAATTCCTGGATTTTTAATTCTGAATGTTTATTTTTTTTGTTTGTTTTTGTTTTCCCCCCCACAGAGCTGAAAAAACAGAAGTCCTCAGTGAAGATCTATTACAGGTAACAAAATGAAGTGTTCTTAAAGTGATCTGTTTAAAGACATACAATTTAAAAAAATCCAGGGCCAATGACTTATATACTTCAACAGGAAAGCACCTTTTTTTTCTTCTTTCTGAAGCTGGAAGGGAATAACACAAATGAGCTTGGTTTTGACAGGAAAGGGAAGTGACAGAGTACGTGGCAATAGCAAGGGATCTGAAGCCCTGATGTCGTGTTAGTGTGGCTCAGATAGGACTGTCCTGTCCTCCAGTGCCAGGTCCTGGGAGGGGTGGAACCTGGCCAGGCCCTGGCACCATGACCCAATCACGGGTCCTGGGCAAGCTGAGGCTCTAATCCGCTGTCCAGCTAGTGTCCTTGATAGGCAAAGAAAAGCTCTGTCAGCTGAAGACAAGGCCTTCTAGACGCAGCCCAGAGATCAGATCTCCGATTCTCTTAGGCTGTCATGTCCTGGTGACAGGGTGCAGGTCTAACACCATCCTGAGGCCTGGCCTTCTTTCTTCCCATTCCCTTTGGTACGTTCTGGCTGGCTGGCATCACTCCATTACACCTGCCATGTTTCTCTAAACCGTGGTGCTGGGAGTTTCTCCTGGACACTGGACAATTTCCACTCATTCCCCAGAGGCAAGCCTCCTTACCTGCCTGCTCGCTTTTTGTTTTCTATAACCTATAGTAGGTCTACCCACATGAGTAGCTGAAGACCAAAAGTTTGTTCTTAGGTGACTATCTTCCTATGAAGAAGAAAGTTCAGAAAAACACTGCTTTTACTCCACCAGGACCAACCACCCTTGTAAAGTTCTCAGCCATGTGCTGTGGTCTGTGGTCAATCCTCTGTATTCACAGGTAGAGAGGAGCCTTTTTGAAATGGCCTGGTGTTTGGCTATCACCTGATTAATCCTCTGCTCACTTCTAATCCTTTCTGGATGATTTGTCATCTGGTGAAATGTTAACGCTAAGGCAAATAGCTGTTATATCGTATTGTTTATGGAATAATAACTAGGAAACCAAGTCTGCAAGTCAGTATAGTTTTCAAAATTTTTTCTTAAAAACTAATCCACTTAGCTAAATCTATTCAAAACTCAGGTTTGGGGTTCTATTTTACTTCTGCTTTGGGTGTTTAGCAAACCCTGAGTTTGTGTTTGCTAAGAATATAAGCCAGGTGCATTGGCTGTAATCCTAGCTACTCAGGAGGCTGAGATATGAGGATCGAGGTTCAAAGACAGCCTGGGCACTAAAGACCATGAGACTCTTATCTCCAATTAACCACTAGAAAGCCAGAAATGGTACTGTGGCTCAAGGGGTAAGGTGGTAGCCTTGAGCTGAAGTGCTCAGGAAAGGGCTTGGAACAGTGCCCAGACCGAGAGTTCAAGCCCCATGACCCACCCAAAAAAAAAAAAAAAAAAAAAAAAAAAAAGGATATACTCCACCACCCAGCCTCTTTGACTTCTAAAAACATTTCTTCCCTTCCCTTTTCTTCTTTCTCTCTCCCTTCCTTTTTTTCTTTTTCTTTTTTTTTTTTTTTTTTTGTCTTTTAAGACTAGAAGCTTTTTTAAACATAGTTTAAAAAAAGTATTGAGAGGGGCCGGGAGTTTGGCCTAGTGGTTGAGTGCTTGCCTAGCATGCACAAAGACCTGGGTTCAATTCCTCTGTACCACATACATAGAAAAAAGCCAGAAGTGGTGCTGCGGCTCAAGTGGTAGAGCTCTAGCCTTGAGAAAGTCCAAGGACAGTGCTCAGGCCCTGAGCTAAAGCCCAGGACTGGCAAAAAAAAAAAAAAGTATTGAGAAACCATAGTTATTAATGTGCTTAATTATTAGTTTTTAATTATTAGTTATTAATATGCTTATGTTTTAAATTCATTTTCAGGATTCTGCTTAAGCATGCTAGGTTGTGTCCCACATCAGAAATACAGAAGTTATCTAGGGTCATCTTATTTACACCCTGAAGCCTGAGGCCTGCACAGACTGAATGGTCAGGGCCAGTACCATGGAGTGAGGGGACAGTATCCTGTTTGTCATTGTCCTTTTGTGTAAATATCTGTGAGCTTTGCCGGTCCCTAGGAGCTCCTGAGTTAATGGCACAGGTCTTCACTTCTGCTACTTCCGCAGGTGTTTTCCCCTCTTGCCTCAGAGGGCTGACTTTGGCAGCTCTTAGGTTGCTTCTGACCAGCTCTGAGCCTAAGGATTTACTTCACCTGCTGGTACCTCAGGTTCTAACTCTCCAGGATGGATAATCTCACACCAAGGCATGGCTGGGAGGGGTTAGTGAATTAACCATGGGATCCCAGATAGTGGAACCATGAAGAGTAGTTTAGTGTTGTTCTTAGGGTGACCGCAAGCCACAGGGATGCATGTTATTTCCCAGGTAAAAACAACCCGTGGTTTGTTCTCCTTTCTCCCATTTCTTTCTTAGAGCCTTTCGAGGACTGAGTTTTACTTGAGTTGGGTGGGGTTACCTCAGGAGGCTGTAGATCCTAGGAGAACAAGATCCCCAAAATTACTGTTGTTTTCCTAATACCCAGCCCGGGGACCCAAAAAATACTTGTCCTGATTGCTCACTCATAGTATGTGAGCAGCTTCCAATTCCTGGAGACACGTTGCTGTGGGTGACAAATGAAGCCAACCAGGCAGTGATATAAAAATTAAGTTATGGTTGGGCTGGAAGTTTGGCCTAGTGGTAGAGTGCTTGCCTAGCATGCATGAAGACCCGGGTTGGATTCCTTGGTACCACATACATAGAAAAAGCCGGAAGTGGTGCTGAGGCTCAAGTGGTAGAACTCTAACCTTGAGAAAGTCCAAGGATAGTGCTCAGGCCCTGAGCTAAAGCCCAGGACTGGCAAAAAAAAAAAAAATAATAAGTTATAGAACTTTGTTTTTGTTTGTTCACTTGGCTCTTGTGGCAAACATTTTTAAAATGCTATTCCTGCAAGATGGGGGAGGTGATGCACATGTGCTAGAGACAAACCTGCCTGCCTGATCTGGGGTCTGGTGACCAGAGTTTGGGGTCTGAGGAGGAGCAGACCGCAGTTTGGGGGAAGGGGTCTTTCAGGAAAGAGCTACATAGCAACCACTTGTGCTCTAAAACCTCTGTAGCCAACATATATTCTGCTTCGAAAATGTTGGCTTTTCTTGAAAATAGGAAGCATCCCCAAGGGCTTGCTCTCACTCTTCATGAGTCATCAGAATACACATTTTTGGCATTCCTTCCCATAACAGGCAGAGCTCTTTGCCATAAACAGCCGTATCCCAGGGAAGCGGCTAAGGACCAGTGGGTCCCCGAAGTCAGCCTTTCTGCTGCCAGCTGCCCACTCTGCTTTGGACATCTTACAAACAAAAACAAAAACACTCCCCACACCTAATAAGGAATACTTTTAGAACATGAGTGGTGATCTTCAGTTGTAGACACTTGATTTTGATCTTTGCCCTTGAGTTGTCATTGCTGTTGTGTGTAGGTTCCATGGCTAGGAGCTAGAGAGTAAGTCTGGTCTCCCCCTGGCTTCTCCCACTCGACCTGGGTCTGGGCCTGGACTGGCCAGTGCAGCTCTGCTTGGCCGGACCCAGGGCCTTGCTGGTGCCATAGTGCTCCAGCTGACCACCACCGGACAGGAAGGTTTAGTAAGGACTGATTTCGCTTTGAAAGGGGTACTAATGGCCCTCCATGCTGAGGAAGTAGTGATTCTCAGCCAGAGCTGATTGGACAATGCCTGGGGTCATTTTGGGTTGTCACACCACCAGCCATTGGGAGCCATTGGTAGAGGCCAGAGATGCTGCTAGATAGCCTGCTGTGCCAGAGTTGATTATGAATGCCTGATGTAGTCGAGTGGGATCCACTCCCATCCGCCCTCACGAGGACTCAGTGCTCTTCTTCACCCCATGACAGCACCATGCACTTAAGAGGCCCAATGCAGATGGTTCTTCGTTTCTGTCTTGTCAGATTGAGCGGCGCCTGGACACAGTGCGGTCAATGTGTCACCATTCTCACAAGCGCCTGATGGCATGCTTCCAAGGTCAGCATGGCACAGACACCGAGAGGAGACATGTGAGTATGAGATGCTGCCGGGCCTCCGTTCCTGACCCCCTTGATGGATTGGGTTTTCCAGGGCAGCACCAGAAGGTTCTCCTTTGGATTGGTAGTTCTGTCACCGTTCTCATGTGTGACACCTGCTGACCACCACCTTCTTCCCTGTGGGCACTATCCCTGGTCTGACTGCTCTAGTCCCCAAATCTTCTCCTGGTGCCTTCCCAGCTCTGAGGAGTCACTGGTCACCGATAAGAATCCTTTTGCAGATTGTTGATGAGAAGTAAGGACTGGAAGAAAAGGTCAACCCTTGGAGGGGGCGTGGTCAGATGGGGTGTGGCATTTGAGTGATAGACTCACTGCCCAGTCTCATTCCTTCTCTCCCTCTGCCTTCTGCAGTGTCTGCTTCTTTTGGACACAAATGCCCTTGTGGGGTGTGAGCTGGCCACCATGAGTTTCTACTTCCTGTGTCTCCCTCCACCAAGAGGAAACAGCTCTACTAGTAGCTTTCTTGGGCAATGACCTTCCCAGCCCGTATCAGATTTCCATTCCCCATTCCACTCCAGCTCCAGGGCTGAAGGCTGAGGCTGTGTGAACTGGTGGGACCTGCTGGTGGACCCAACTGTCGAGTCTCTGGCCATGATCTGCCCTGCAGCTCATAGGCCCGAGAGGATCCCCGAGGAAGCCTGGACCATCCACTGTGTACAACAGCATGCCTTGGTTGACAGTGATTCACGTCCTGAGGGCCACCAAGCAGAACAAAGTTGCTTTGCACCATCAAGCAGTTGGGTTCTTGCTTTTCTGTGCTTCTTAAGAGCATGTGCTCATGTCCTCCTGTGGCACACTGGGAAGACAAGGCTTGCCGTGTTCAGTTGCTCACTGGATGGCTCAAGGGACGAACTCATTTCTCCAGATGTCTGCGCCAGGCTTCTTGAGCATCTTGACCACAGGGTATCTCTGCACAGCAATCGTGCAAGTCGGGAGAGCGTGTTTACATATGCCTACTACTGCAGGAATGCTTGCTTCTGAGCTACCCTTCAGAGCCAGGCCCAGCACCTGATTCCATCCCCAGCCCTGGCTGCTCATCTGCTGGCCTTATTATAATTGCCTCCTAGGAGTGTGTGCTTTGCTCATTCTCCAGCTTACATTCTCCGGGCCATCCCTTCTTGTCTCACAGCTCCCTGAGGCCTTTATACCAAGCAAAAAGTTCCTACCTTTGAAGATTCCTTTTTTTTCCCCCCAGTCCTGGGGCTTGAACTCAAGGTCTGTGCACTGTCCCTGAGCTTCTTTTGTTCAATGCCACTTGTGGCTTTTTCTGTGCATGTGATACTGAGGAATCCAACCCAGGGCTTTATGCATGCTAGGCAAGCACTCTACCACTAAGCCACATTCCCAGCCTCTCTTGAAGTCTCTCTCTCTCTTTCTTTTTTTTTTTTTTTTTTTTTGCCAGTCCTGGGCTTGAGCTCAGGGACTGAACTCTGTCCTTGGGATTTCTCAAGGCTAGAGCTCTACCACTTGAGCCTCAGCACCACTTCTGACTTTTTCCTATGTATGTAGTACCGAGGAATTGAACCCGGGTCTTTGTGCATGCTAGGCAGGCACTCTACCACTAGGCCAAACTCCCAGCCCCTCTTGAAGTCTCTTTTAACATACACAACCAGCTCATACTTCTGTGCTGGCACTCTTAAATCCTGTTTGCACTCTTATGCAAACAGGGAACTGTGGGTTTTCCTTTTATCATCCTTCCTCTTCGCATGGCTGCCTGATGGTGGCCCATGTCCTGCCATTCTCTCTGTGTATGTCTTCTCACCTTCACATCCTCTCTTATCACCTTCATCTTCATACATACCTGACCTGCCTCTGACTTGGACTGTAGCCACCTCCTGTTCCTCACCTGATCACCAGAGTCAGCTGCCTGAAATACCAATCAGTCTCGTCATCCTCCTTCCGGAGGAAACAAGAACAAATCTTAGTTTAATGACTTTAGCTGGGGCCCAGGTGACACCTTTGGGGATAATTGGAAATGTGTAGGGACAGATTGGGCTGTGATAGCATTGAAGGTTCTACAGGCATTCGGAGGGTAGGAAACAAGATGTTACATGTTCTATACTGCCTTGCGAAGTAGTTCCATGTAGGAAGCAACCCGTTGTGTGAGACACCTCTTTTGAGGCACACTGGCTATTTCCCATCACCTAGGATAAAGTCCACGCTCTTTAGCTGGACTTAAACCCTCTGTCATCTGGTCTGACTTTATCTTATCAGCCTCTTTATCCCTTGGCTACCTCCTTTTCCCTCTGTAATCTGTCTCCTGATTGTCTCTGTCCCTCACACATCCTGACCTCCCGTTGTCTGCTTGGAAACGTTGCCCAACGGTCCCCTGTGATAGCAAAGAAACAAGCAAATGTTTATCAAGCACCTTCAGAAATCTAGAATGAATGAAATGAAACTGCTCGTGGCCCAGAGAAGTGACACAAACAAAATAGATCTTACAAAACAACATACGAGAGAAAAAGAGGTGGTATAAAAGAGCCAACTGTAGGCCCCATGGGGCTGTAAGTAATCAGAGGCAGCCTTCCTGGAGAAGGAGTTTCTGACCTGGAAGGAAGACAGTCCATGTGGGTGATGGAAATACTGCAGGCAGCAGGAGCAACGACACTCGGCTCTTAGCTTCCTCTTCCAGTCTCCACCGAGAAAGTGCCTGACTGGTATTGAGGAGAGAGGAGAGTCTTAGTGCAATGGCAGGAGAGCACGTGCACGTGCAATGCTCAGTACTATGAGGAAAGTCCCTGAGGTCTGCAGGGCTCAACATACCCTTCCAGCCACTCCCCTGCACTGAAAGAGGCCAAAGGGGATTGGCACAGAGGCTCAGAGCCTTTACTGCAGGCACATGAGATATGGGCTTAACTCTCTGTTGCAGTTGAGATACATGTTTGTGACCAAGCAGGAGGGCTGGCTCACCCCTGGGAAACCAAATACTCCGGGGACTTGCGTGTTGGCATACAGCATCTTCGCTAATGAGCTCATGTGCCCTGTAGGATTTCCTCACCATGAGCAGTAGAAAACAAGGTGTGGCGCTGAAAACACCACAAAGCTAGTGTTACCAGCCATCTTGAATGGTATGTGTCAAAATAGACACATAACAATCTTTTTTGTCAGTCATGGGGCCTAAGCACTGTCCCTGACAGCAGCTAGTACTCTGCTACCCTGAGCCACAGCTCTACTTCCAGTTTTCTGGTGGCTAATTGGAGATAACCATCTCACAGAGTTTCCTGCCCAAGCTGGCTTTGAAACATGATCCTTAGATCCCAGTCTTCTGAAGAGCTAGGATTACAGACATGAACCACCAGCACCCAGCTTAGACTGATTTTTTTTTTTTTTTTTAATACTCAGGGAGTTCTGGAATTGTGCTTCTTAACATTTAGCTTTTGGGAAGACAGCATAATGGAAGCCTGTGGGAGGGCCACTATTATTCTCATGTTACTCTGGAAGCTGGGTGGCCAGTGGTGGTCTCGTGGGGCTGAAAGAACCATAATTTATTTATATGGGTAACTTAAGGGAGGGAGCACAGGTGAAAATATTTAGTGTCACTTATTTTTAAATTTCAATTTGCTACTTTGAAAAGACGTAGTAAAAAGTTGAGAATACAGGAGCCAGGAATGTGGCCTAGTGGTAGAGTGTTTGCCTAGCATGCATGAAGCCCTGGATTCAATTCCTGAGTACCACATACACAGAAAAAGCTGGAAGTGGTGCTGTGGCTCTCAAGTGGTAGAGCATTAGCCTTCAGAAAGCTCAAGGACAGTGCAGCAGGTCCTGAGTTCAAGCCCCCAGGATTAGGGATGGGGGAGTTGAGAATACAGGAAAGAACCAGAATCTCTATAAGGTCTATACACACAACATAGCACAGACTGAGTATCCTTAATTCAAAATTCTGAAGTTCAAAGCTGGTAAGTGGCTCATACTTGTAATCCTAACTATTCTCCGAAGGCTGAGATCTGAGGACTACAGTTCAAAGCTAGCCCTAGGAAGAAAAGTCCCTGTGAGATCCCCAACTGACCATTCCAAAACCGAAAGAGGTTGCTGTGGCTCAAGTGGTAGAGCACTAGCCTTAAGTATAAGGCAGCTCAGGGATAGCACCCAGGCCCTGAACTCAAGTCCCACAACTGAAAACAACAAACAAAACTCCTGAATTTCAGATGGTCTGAAATCTGAACCTTTCTCTTTTCATTCTCTGTTCTTTGGGTAGGTGGGCAGTTGTACTAGGGACTGAGTTCAGTGTCCTGTCACTGGGTAGGTGACCAAGTGTTTCTCACTTGAGTCCTGCCCCTAGCCCATTTTGCCCAGGCTGGCCTCGGACCACAGTCCTATGTGATTGCAGGGATATCTTACCAGACCCAGTCACTAAATCTGAACCTTTCTCTATGCTGTCAGGATACTCAGAAACTCACAGATTTTGTGCTTAATTCAGATTTAGGATTTCTTTCTTTTTCTTTTTTTTTTTTTTAAGATTAAGAATGCTCAACTAGTAAAGTTTAGGCAAATATTTCAAAGTCAAAAAACCCAAAAGCATTCAAAATCTAAAGTGCTTTTGGTCCCGGGCATGCCACATAAGTGGTTTCCAATCTGAGTGCTCTGATTAATAACAGTCACCGAAGTAGCCCAATCCTCACAGCAACTCAGCTGCAGGCTCCTGACATCAAAGATCTACTTCAGCCACCAGCCCCAGCATTGAAGTTGCTCAGCTCATCCAAGGGAGTCTGGCAGTGAGGACCTTTTATCTGGAGGAAAAGATCTGAATGGGGTGTCAGGTAATAACACAAACCCACCTGTGTTCTGCCCTCCAGAAAAAGCTTCCTCTCACAGCCCTGGCTCAGAGCATGCAGGAGGCGTCTGCCCAACTGGAGGAGTCCCTGCTAGGGTAAGTAAAGTCCTGCTTCCCTGGAGGAGAACTGAGGCCTCAAGTCTGGGGAAGAGGTGGGGGGATGGAGTGGCATCCGTGAGTGGCATCCATGTGACTGGGTACCAGACAGCGGCTAAGACCTTGGAGAAAAGGTGAGACCTGGCCTCTGGTACCCAGATCTTCCCAGCAGGAGCCAGGCTGGAGCTGGGGGCTAGCAGGAATTACTGACCTGACATGGAAAAGTCCCACCCACACCCTACCTGTGTCTGGTGTTGGCTCACATTCACAACTCTCCATCCTAGTTAGGAATCATTTCCTTTCAAGATAGACACCAAAATGTCAGCCGGTACTTGTCTCAATGTCTCACGCTTGTAAACCTAGCTACACAGAAATATCTGAGGATCACAGTTTGAAGCCAGCCTGGGCAGGACAGTCTGTGAGACTCTTACCTTCAATTTGCTACTAAAATGACCATCTAATTATGGTCTAGCATGGGTATCCTGGCTGTAGAGCCGTAGTTCTCCCTCCCATCCGCCTGCTCAGTCCCTCCTCTCCCGATCCTGTCCTGTGGCACGCCAGTGAAGTAATAAAGGAGTCTGATGAGAAGGCAGTTTCCTGCCCCAAGTCTGCCTGCTCTCTGCTGCTGTGAGAGGGGCCCTGCTTTCCCAGGGGGAGGGAGGGGGAACGTGATCTTTGGACTTCCCCACCCGTTTCCCCTACAATCCTGCCTTTGTTCTGTCAAGGGAATGCTCTCTTCCCACTCTTTACCCACATTGGAGGGCACTGGCCCTGTCCAAAGCCGGGCTTGTGGCCACACCCAGCATCCCGCACTCCCCCTCCAGCCTGGATGTGTTTTCCATGATGGCTTCTCCAGCCACCACAGATGCCCTTTCCAGAGTGGCACTGTGTGCGGGCTCTGTGCAGGGTGCCCTGTACCTGGCTTACTGTTCTAAGCCATGGAGGTGGCAGGTAATGCTGATGCTCCCATTTTACAGAGGACATGCTGAACAGAGAGGGTAAGACAGTTGCCTGAGACCACATAGCTGGGATGTAGTAATCATACTCAGCCTAACTATGCCCTTCATCTGCATACGCCGTGTGCATTTTACTTCCAGGGTCCTGGGGGAGGCTTGTTTGCCATCTGACTTGAGTCCCTAATTCTTGATTAGGGTGTGATCTCTTTACTCTTCATCTTAACCACATAAACTATGTGCCAGGATAGTAGGCTGCCTCTCTCCTTTCTTCCCTCACCCACCCGCCCTCTACCCTCCCTGTGCACCCCATGCTAACCCTGAACTGAGTACTCCTCCCTTCCTTGGATTTGAACCCCAGGCTTCATTCTTGCCAGGCAAGTACCCGCTGAGCCACACCCCCAGCCCATCAGCTTCCTTCTAAAACACAAACCTGTGGCCTCACTTCCTGTTTGTTTGTTTGAGAGACGGTTCTTCTATGTGTTTTAGCTGAGACTGGTCTTGAAGTGGTGATCTTTGTGCCCTGGCCTCCTCAGTGCTAGAATTATGAATGTGGCCACCTTGTATACTAGACTTCAATTTTAGGTGCTATTCTCTGCGTGCGTGCGTGCGTGCGTGCGTGCAGGGTGTGTGTGTGTTCACCAAGGCTTGAGCTCAGGATCTAGATATTGCCCCTTAGCTTTTTCGCTCATGGCTAGTGTTCTACCACTTCAGCCACACCTGCTTCTGGCTTTTTGGTGACAAGAATTTCATTCCTGCTTGGGCTAGCTTCAAACTTTGAAGCTGGTTTTTGCAACTGTGTCCCTCAGATCTCACCCCCTGGGTTAGCTAGGGTCACAGGCATGAGCCACCAGCACCTGTCTTGTGAGTGGTTTGTAAGGGCTTTGCTTGGCAGGACTCTGCCATGTGCAGTTCAGGCTGTAGCCATGTGACCACCAGTGCCCGATGTGATAGCACATGCTTGTCGTGGATTATCTTGTTTCTGAAGGAAGATGCTGGAGACCTGTGGAGATGCAGAGAACCAGCTGGCTCTTGAGCTCTCCCAGCATGAATATTTTGTTGAGAAAGAGATTGTGGACCCACTGTGCAGCATTGCAGAGGTGAGTGCTTGTCCTATGTGGCACAGAACTGGCTGGCTTGGGCTGGATAGAGAATGCTTCACATGTGCCTACAGTGGTTTGAATGTATTCTTCTTAGACATCAAGAGAATAGATTCAAAGTAGATTTTTCCATCCTCCTAACAGAAAAACCATTTGTAAATAGATCATGTGCTCTTAGAGGTCACACATCCTATTCCGTGTGCTCCCCCTTTCAGATGGAGATACCCAACATCCAAAAGCAGAGGAAGCAGCTCGCAAAACTGGTGCTGGACTGGGACTCAGTGAGAGCCAGGTGAGATGTGGCTGACAAGATGGTGACCACCCGCCGCTGAGCAGACAGTAGAAATTGTCACAAAGTCACACACTTGATGCTCCAGCCACTTCCTTCAGGCCACGTACATTCTCTCCAGAGCGTGACACTGGGGTTTCGTTAGACCCTTGTGAGACCTCCGTGAGAAAGGAGAAATCAAAAATAAGGCTGACGCTATCCTACCTGCCAGTCCTCACTGCAGGTCCACGCAGTACGTGGTAAAGCAGCTATGAGTTCTGTGTGGCAGCTCTTTCAGTGGTCATCAACAGGGTTGCATTGAGTATTGGGGACACATTCATTGTTGTTCTCTCTCTGACTCCCTGTGTCATTTTGCAAGGTGATCAGCAATGCAGCATCTCAGTTTTACAGTTGGGCCCTGAGCCACAGGGAGGCCAGGTTGTTTGGGCTGACCTGCTGCGCAGTCTCTGTATGCCCTGGCAGAAATGTGGAGTGGGCAGAGCACAGTGTTCAGGGCAGTGCAACAGTCAGGAACACAGTGCAGTGAGTAGGGCGCCAGCCTGGGTTTGGTATTTTTTTTTCTTTTTTCCAGTCCTGGGGGCTTGAACTAGGGCCTGGGGACTCTGTTTGGACTTTCTCAAGGCTAGCACTCTACTACTTGAGCCACAGCACCACTTCTGGCTTTTTCTGTATACGTGGTACCGAGGAACCAAACCCAGAGCTTTGTGCATCTAGGCAAGCACTCTACTGCTAGGCCACACTCCCAGCCCATAGTCTGGGTTTGTGTTTAACTTGCCACAGAACCAGACAAGGCTACAGACAGACAAACTCAAAACACTTGAAAATGAGGTGTGCACTGCCGAAACTAGCCATGGCACCCATGTGTCAGGAAGACACATCCCAGGTGGTGCTTAGGAGCAGGCACGGTTCCCAGAGGCATGGGGAATGTTCTAGGTGAGAGCAGCGTGGCAAAGGGGTGCTATGTTGGCAAGGATTCTGTGCCTGGGCACTGTAGGAGAGAGTCCCAGAACTGCTTCAGCATTGGGGGTAGGAGGGATACAGGATGTGTCTGCTGGTGCTCAGTGCAGACACCCACTGCCGTTCGAGAGCCTGCTCACGGTGAAGCCTTGGCGTCTCCTCTCAGAGGATGAACTCCGAGAGAAGCAGACGCCTGGGTTGGAAATAGCCAGTACAAGCAGCATCTGCCCCCTCAGCTCTCCACTCCACCCATTTCCAGACTGACTGGCTCCCCCTTTGCTGTGCAGGTGGAACCAAGCTCACAAGTCTTCAGGAGCCAACTTTCAGGGGCTTCCATCCAAAATAGATACCCTAAAGGAAGAGATGGATGAAGCTGGAAATAAAGTGGAGGTGTGCAAGGTACGAGATGCCTGGCCAGCATGGTGTTTTCTGTATGCTCACAGGTGACTGTGTTTCAACCTGCCCTGACTGAGGGCCTAGGTCTCCAGGACGCAAGTCCTCGTGCACACCGTGCCCATGCCGCCTCCTCACCAAGCCTGAGACCTAGGTTTCCTTTTCTGGACTGAGTCCACGTGAGCGCCGGGCTCAGCCATGTTGGCGGCCGTGCTGGCACAAGTCGACCTGGCTATTCCTTTCCTAGCTGCCATTCATGAACAGCCCTGTGAATCTTGGTTTCCTTTCCTTCTGTCTTTTTCTTTTCTTTTCTTTTTAGAAAGCGGCTGGCTGGAGAATTAGGAAATGTCCTTTCTTGCTTTCCCAGTTGTTTTATAAGAATGTTTATTATTCCTAATTAACAAATATCCAGAGTTATCACAGATGAGATGGTCTTCACATTAATTTGTGTACTTTGATGTCCAAAACAGAAAGCATTATTTTTATTTTTTTTAATTTTTTGGTCAATCTTGGGACTTGAACTCTAAGGGCCTGGGCACTGTCCCCGAGCTTCTTTTGTTCAAAGCTAGCACTCTACCACTTGAACCACAGCAACACTTCTGGCTTTTTCTGTGTATGTGGTACTGAGGAATTGAACCCAGGGCTTCATGCATGCTAGGCAAGCACTCTACCACTAAGCCACCTTCCCAGCCTTTTTTGTTTTTTTTGTTTTTTTCAGAACTCAAGCTATATTTGTATATTTTCCAATACCTGTAAGTTTTTCTGTATATGTGTAAAGGCAATGTATGCACATACATACATAAGAAAAATTGAAATATATATGTATATACCCATTTGCCTAATCTGACCCTTGTTTTTGAAGTTACCGAATCTTTTCGTGAATGATTTTTTTAGTACTAAAAGAGTAAAACTAAACAGTCTTATATCATTCTTTTTTTTCTAATTTCTTTTGGACCTGCCAGAAAACTGCTTTTCCTTAATATCTTTAATTCCAGACACATACGCACACACTCATACACATTACAAAGCAGTCAAAAGAAGACATTTTTCCTCTTCTTCTTTTTATTGATGTGTAATCTACCATAAGTAGTACCCGTACTCTTGTTTGCCAGCAAGGAATATTAATATATTTTGGAGATGTTTCCATGTCAAGACCTCATAAGATACTTATTCTTTTTATCATATCTGTGGTATGGTGGAAGCATTCATTTAGTGGACCTTGAACCTGTGGCTTCTTCCATCATTTTTCCATCTAAGACTCACCGATCCTCTCGGGCCACATTTCCTTTTGTCTTTTTCATGCCATATCTCTTCTTCTGCTCACTCAGGATCAGCTTGCGGCAGATATGTACAACTTCATGGCCAGAGAAGGGGAGTACGGCAAATTCTTCATTACGGTAAGCACCTGCCCTGGAGAAAAATCTTAGCCCATTGTAAAAAAAAGAAAAAAAAAAGTCCTTTTAGTTTATTTGCAAAAGAGTTCATTTTTGAGTTTTGCTCAGCCACTGTGTGTGTGTGCATCAGACGCTAACGTTACTTTTGTTTTTGAATGTGGGTCTGTTCTCAGTTATTAGAAGCACAAGCAGATTACCATAGAAAAGCATTAGCAGTCTTAGAAAAGGCCCTTCCCGAAATGCGAGCCCATCAAGGTAACGTAACTTGCGTGCTGGCTGACACCCCTCTTTGCCTCTGCCCCCTCTGCCTCTCTTCTCTGCATGCATTTCCTTTGGGTGGAGCCTCTCTGCCAAACCAGGTGTTGCTCCTAGCACCAGGCCATCTTCCTTGCTGCATCCTCTAATATCTTCCAAACCCAAATTAACACACTAATGGAACACCTTTCAGCTCTCTCAAAACCTTCCCTCAAAGAGAAAGTTGGGGGGAGGGAAGGGGAGGAGTTTGCAGATCCATCTGTCTTCTACAAGCTTGTAAAGTTCTAACATCCAGTTACTTTTCTAAGCCAGTTGTTGGTTCTGCAGGGCTTAATTCTGGCCATGTGCCTCAAGAGTGGCCAGCAGTCTGGGGGGGTGGTAGTTCAGCTTTCCAAGACAGAACTGTGTTCTTGACCCCACATGTGAATATTGATTGAGTCACAGACCACAGCCCCCATTTCAGACTCGTTTGTCTACACAAGGCTCTTGTTCTTATCAGTACTGATAGTTTTCCCACCATATTTCAACACGCGGCAGATTCTAGTCCACAAATGGATTGAACCTTCCCTTGATGTTTACTTTTAAGTGGGATATGCACACCTGTTGGTTCGCTTGTTGGTTTTGTTGCTTTGTTTCGTTTGCCTCCCTGAAGCCCTTCTCCCTCTGTGAAATTTGCCACCAGTGCTCACCAGCAGAAATGAGCGGGAGGCGTTCTGTCATCTTCAAGGCTGTCACATTTGTCCCTCAGTGTCCAAAGGAGAGTGGCCATATCCTTCTGTGTGCTTTTAAGTCATCTCTAGATTACTATACTGCAGAGTGTAGTATAAATGCTATATAAATAGTACTGTTCTATTGTATGGTTTAGGGAATAGTGGCAAATAAAGTTTCTACCTATTCAATAGAAAGCGGTTTTGTTGCTAAGTACTTTCAGTCCATAGACAGTTGGGTGTGCAGATGCAAACCCTGGGGAGCCAGCCGCCTTTGGCTTGTGGTGCAGGCTCCGCATTTGGAGTTTAATTTCACCCTGTAAAGCCACGGGCTTCAACTGCAGAGATCAGAGCAGCCACGGAACACAGTGACCATGTGATTGTGCAGGATGGGCGACTGTGGAAAGTTCTGTGGATGTGCGTGCACACTGGCCCCTTGAAGAATCTCAGGAAGTCCCAACAGTTTTTAGCCTTCTGTGTCTGAAGGCTTTTGGGTTCTCTGTCTTAACTGATCCTGGCCCTGAGTAATCTGAGCTGTAATGCACCCCATTACTTGGCCTTTCTTCATAGGATAGGTGTTAAATGACCTAATTTTCCAGTGTACAGCAATGGTGTTGAGCCACAGACATGCAGCATTGAGAACTTGGGGATATTGGAGCTTTTCAGTAGCTGAAGTCTAATTGGGAAGGGTTAGCTCTCCACCAATCGCGGAAAGATGGCTTCTCAGGCAGCTGGTTCTGTTGTTTTCCTTGAAGAAATGCAGGAGAATGGAGAGCAGTTAGAGTAGTCTGTGGAAAACTGGCCTGCAAGGGGCCCAGCCGTGGAGGACAGTGGTCTCTTCCTATGTAAAATTATCCTCTCCCCTCACCCCTTCACATCTCCTCTTAGTCTTCTCCCTCTAGTCCTGTCTTCTGTTTTCAGTAAGGTTCAACAAGTCTTTGCTGTAATTTGACCCTGCAGCTCCCATGTCCTGGACCTTCTAATGGACATAGCTGTTGGTATTGTCCCAAACTCAGTGCCGTGTACTCTGTGTCCTCTTCTGCTAGGCTCTTAGAGACACCTTTCTACCTGTTCACCTGCCTCTTCAATTTTCAACCTGGCTTCTACCTCCACTCTGCTACTTAAAAAGGAAGTTTGAATTCCCAAATACTAGGCAATCTGGTGTTGGGCACAGTGGGGTCATCTTTCCCAGGCTAACTTTTCTGTTGTTCCACTTGGCCATCTTCTCTCTTTGGTAGGGCTCACATTTCTACAGTTATTCCCCCACCTCAGCCCCTTCTCTGAGGTTTGTCCTCACTGCTGATTTCATCTTTTCCTACCTCTCTTGCCCCCTTCCCTAGAAATCCCCTCTCACCTGCATCTGAAGCATCAGTTCTCTTGAATGTCGCCATCTTGTATTTAGGGAGTGGTCTTCGCACTCCGCCTGGCCTTACCGCCTTATCTCTTTGTTACCACCAGTCCTGAAAGCCTATAGCCTAGGGCTGTCTTTCCTTCCTCTCTCATATGGCCACCAGGTTCTGTTCATTCTGCCTTGTGCCTGCGGTTTTTCCCTGTCCTTACTGGTCCGTCAACTCTTGTGCTGTCATCTCCTTGTGCCTGAGTCTGAAGTGTCCAGACTCACAATCCCTGGCCTTGGCTCAGCCTGTAGCTCTCCACAAACTGTGCTCATCTGCTTCTTAGCCTGTTGATTCTTGTCTCTCTGACTGCTGGGGCCCGTGTGAACACTGTCTCCTCATCGCCCTTGCATTGATGGTCCACACCAGAAGTCGCAAACAGCTGCCATTCATTGAATATTTTTGTAATTAAGTTGCTGTCATTTTGAATCAAAACACTTTTCACCTCCCAATCCTGATTCTGGCTTCTGTTAAAAAGTTTTAAAAGGTCTGGTGACACACTTGGGTGTTTTCCCCACCCATGGATGTGTTGATCTGGCTCTGCCCCTGGCTCCTGCCCCGGTCACTGCTGGCCCTTATAGACAACTGTTTTGTGACCCTTGTGTATACCATCAATCTGCCATGACATAGCAAACGTGTCTTGTCCTGTGGCTGTTATGTGTGCGAGTGTGTCTTGTGTTTTCTTCGTAATCCAATTGCTCTCATCCTGAAGGCGAAGCATCCCTGTGCACTCGGTGTCTCCTGCATTGCCTCACACATAGTAGGCTGTTTATTTGAGAAACTGGAATCGGCCCCTGGGGTTGTCTCCGGGAAGGAGGTTGACATTTGTACCTCTGCCAACATCACACAAAGGCAGAGGGCAGAGCACTCTGCTGAGTGTTTCTAGAAAGTTCTAGCCAAGGATAGAAGGAGAGTGCCCACTTTGTGGCAGAATCACATCTCTCCACGAGTGTGATCACCAGCTGTCCCCTCGGGAGCTCCTGTGAGCTTCCCATGGCAAGCCACACCCAGCCAATTCCCTGAGTCCAAGTTCAACATGTCTTAGCTGACTGCCTTACTCGGTGTATTCCTGCTGAGCTGCCTCAGCCCCGTAGTGGAACAGAGCAGGGTTAAATAAAACCCTGCATTACTGCTGCCATCCCAGCCTTTCTCAGACTAAGTCGCTGGCTGGGAAACTTGACGATGCTTCATTGTGTTTTGACTCAGAAGCTATTTTGCAGCAGATTGTCTCAGAGACATTGTACCTATCCCACATTCCCCACAACTGTCCCCTGGATGTTGGCTAGAAGGCTGCTGTGCACAGCTGGGTGGCATGGCATTCCATGGGGAGAGGACCCCGAGATGTGTCCTGTGTTCTCCCACGGGGCTGCTGGCCTTCCTAGCACATGTTGAAGGCAGGTGGTGCAGGTCCGCGCTTCCATAGATGCTAAGTACACGGCACGGGTGCTGGCCCCTGTCCCAGAGCCTCGGCTACCAGCGTTTACAACGCCTCCCTGGGTGGTTGAGGGAAAAAGCAGTGTGAGGAGTGTGTGAGGTTATGGAGGAGTCTTACAGGCTGCTCACTGCTCTAGATAAGTGGGCGGAGAAGCCCGCCTTCGGGACACCGCTGGAAGAACACCTGAAGCGCAGCGGACGTGAGATCGCGCTCCCCATTGAGGCATGTGTCATGCTTCTCCTGGAGACGGGCATGAAGGAGGAGGTGAGGTACCCCTACCCCTGATGATTGCAGGTTAAGCTGCTCATGATTTGGAATGGTGGATTTCATGACGTACGAATAGATCAGAGTTTCTGGGAGCTCCAGGTTTTTAATAGCCATGGATAGCAAGAATCTTGCACTATGCAATTGATGCTGGAATGCATTTATGCATTTCATTTTATACGATCCTTATCAGAGAAATGCCGTGAACCAGGCATGGCAGTTCCTGTTCGTCTCTTCCCCTTTAAATAAGTTAGCATACATACAGAGAGGTCACACTGGCGCAGAGCCAGATAGAATAAAAGTATTTCTTTTTTCCTTTAGAAAACTTTTTTTTTTTTTTTGCCAGTCCTAGGCTTAAGCTCAGGGCCTGAGGACTGTCCTTGGATTTGTCTCAAGACTTGAACTCTACCATTTGAACCTCAGCACCACTTCTGGCTTTTTCTAAGTATGTGCTACCAAGGAATTGAACCCGGGTCTTCGTGCATGCTGGTCAAGCACTCTACCACTAGGCCAAACTCCTGGCCCCAGAAAACTTTTTTTTTTGGTCGATTGTGGGGCTCGAACTCAGGGCCTGAATGTAGGCCCTGAGCCCTTTTTCTCAAGCTGGTGCTCCATCACTTGAGCCACAGTACCACTTCTGGTTTATGAATGAGTTAATTGGAAAAAAGTCCCCCAGTCAGCCTGAGCTGGCTTAGGATCCTCAGATCTCAGCCTCCTGAGTATCTAGGATTACAGGCATGAGCCACCGGTGCCTAGCTAAAAATCTTTTTATGAAAGTTTTATGTAATGTGCATACAGAAAGCATTTGTACTGCCGAGTGGACAGCTTAAGGAACTGCACAGGCAAAACTCAGACTTCCAACCACAGCCAGGTCAAGGACCGCTCAGGCGCTCTCATGTTACCTTCTAGCCCTGGGGGTCTACTCCTGATAAGCTGTGGTAAGCTGTGGTGAATGTTGCATTGGGGCCACTTCAGCTTCCCCATCTAAAGTCAAAATCGGGGTGCTGTTAAACAGCTCACAGTGCACAGGGAAGGCCCTCACCAAGTTCTTCCCAGTGAAGAATCACTCAACCTGGGGCCAGGAGCATAGCCTAGCGGTAGAGAAGCCCTGGGTTCAATTCCTAGGTGCCACATATACAGGAAAAAGCTGGAAGTGGTGCTGTGGCTCAAGTGGTAGAGCTCTAGCCTTGAGAAAGCCCAAGGACAGTGTCCAGGCCCTGAGTTCAAGTCTCAGGATTGAAAAAAAATTTTTTTAAGGAAACTCCTAATAAAATTCCCACTAGGCCAAACTCTTGCCCTTGGAGAGTTTTATTCCCCCATTTTTCTAAGTTACATTTTGGGCAGAGAAAGGGGCCAGAAGCCTGGTCTAACAAATTTTTTCTTAAGATATCAATATTTTTGTATGTTAGTTTGAGACAGTCACAATATGTAACCCAGGCTGGCCTCAAACTCAAGATTTGTCTTCCTCAGCCTCCTGAGTGCCAGGATTACAGGGTAGCCTTGTGGCTAGCCTTGAGATAGTAAATTTTTAAAGGTAATGTTATTGTCATTAGTAAAGTGTTATACAGAGTGGTTACTGTTTCATAATTCAAGTAATAAGTGCATTTCTTTTTTTTTTTTGGTAATGTCACCCCTTGCTTTGGTTTTTCCCAGTTTCTCCCTCCCATCCCTGCACGCCTAGTTCATCTTGCACATTGGGCTACCGAAATTCCATCACCACATTTGTTCCCTCCATTTTGCACCCAATATTAATCTTTTAAATCATACATTTAGAAAATCTATGGCAGTTAATGTTGGAGACACAAACCTTGTATGGAAGTTAATAGGACTTTTTAAAGCAGTTCCAATGGGCACAAGTGTTTAGAAAGGAGACGGATTGAGAACTTGCATTACGAATGGATTTCTAGCTGGCACAGTGGCTTGCCTTATCCTAGCACTGGAGAGGCTGAGGCAGAAAGATTTAGAATTTGAGGCCAGTTTGGGCTACCTAATAAGTCCTTGTCTTCAAAGAACAAAAACTAAGAGAAAGGGCTGCTTTCAGCCCAACCAGGTAATTAGGTGTATGCATAGGTCTCCCCATTTCTTGGGCAGCCCTGTGAGGCAGGCAGGCAGGCAGTCTGTCTGTCTGTCTGACTGACTGTCTTGTGGATGGAGGTGAGCTGAAGTTCCATCTGAACCCACAGCCTCTTGGTATAACACAACCTATACTTGATGCTATGGGCTTTTTGATGTCTTCAGGGTCTTTTCCGAATTGGAGCTGGAGCCTCCAAGTTAAAGAAGCTGAAAGCTGCTTTGGACTGTTCTACGTCTCACCTGGATGAGTTCTATTCAGACCCCCACGCTGTAGCAGGTGAGCTCCACAGAGGGTCCCAAGTCCAGCTGCCACTCAGGAGGCTGAGAGGAGTGGAAAAGCTAAGGGATAGTGCCAAGGTCCTGAATCAAGCCTCACTACCAGCAAAACAAACAAACAAACAAGTAGCAACAACAAAAAACAAAGTAGAGCTGCCCTCAAATTCTGGGCAAGTCCTAATAAATACTAGTTTTATTTTCTTTGAAAAGATGGAAACTTCTGGGGCCAGGAGTGTCACCTAGAAGTAGAGTGCTTGCCTAGCCTGCACGAAACCCTGGGTTTAATTCCTTAGTACTACATACACAGAAAAGGCCAGAACTGGTATTATGGCTCAAGTGGTAGAGCACTAGCCTTGGGAAAGCTCAAGGCCCTGAGTTCAAGCCCCAGGACTGATTTTTTTTTTTTAAGGAAACTCCTAATAAAATTCCCTGAATAGCTGGTGCCAGTGGCTCGTGCCTGTCATTCTAGCCACTCAGAAGGCTGAGATTCCACGGGCACGGTTCAAAGCCAGCCCAGGGCAGGAAAGTCCATGAGACTTTCCTCTCCAGTAAAACTACTCAGAAAAGGCACTGTGGTTCAAGTGATAGAGCACTAACCTTGAGCAGAATAAACTCAGGGGACAGCACCTAGGCCCTAAATTCAAGCTCCAGGATTGGGGGGAAAAAAATCCCTATATAATGAAGTATACACACACACATACCTTTTTATTGCCTTTATCTTCATTTATTTCTTCCCTCTTTCCCATTACTAAGTAAAGGCAAAGATAGCTTATAATGCAGTTATTGGAGATATGCTGCTTCCCTCTTCTCATCCCCACAAATCAGACTGACATCTGTTAAGAGAGTTTAAACATAACTTCATTCTCTAACCACTCCTCCTGCCCCAGAGTATGGTTTGTTCTGTACAACTCAGAAAATTATGACTGGGGTAATGTCAGTTTGCAAAGCAGTGTGCCCCCAAGATCTCCAGGCTCCCCTGTTTCATCCACATGGTGTTAATGGTTACAGGTGCTTTGAAGTCTTATCTACGGGAATTACCTGAACCCTTGATGACTTTCCATCTCTATGAGGAATGGACACAAGTTGCTAGGTGAGTTTTAAGAACACAGCTTTAAAAGAGACAGGGGGCTGGGATCATGGCTTAGTGGCCATTCCTCAGTACCACATGAAACAGAAAAAAGCCAGAAGTGGCACTGTGGCACTGTAGAGTGCTAGCCTTGAGTAAAGGAATCTCAGGGATAGAGCCCAGGCCCTGAGTTATAAAGCCCCAGAACTGGTAAAAATAAATAGATAGATAGACAGACAGAGAGACAAGAAGATCTCAGGGACAGAGCCCAGGCCCAGAGTTCAAGACCCATGACCAACAAAAAATAAAAATATTAATTAAGAGACAGAATGGAGGAAGTGTCTCAAGTGGTAGAGAGCCACCCCTGAGCAAAAAAAAAAAAAAAAATACCCAGACCCTGAATTCAAATCCCAATATTGGCACTCAAAAAAAGGATAGAATACTGTGCCCCATTGGTAGGTCATTTTTATATTCAGTCTTTTTAATTAACTTGAAAATGGTATGTGTCCCAGATCTAGTTACATTTAGGATTAAAATGTTAGGATTTAATATTCATGTGGGAAGCTCCCAAGCTGTACATTGGTTTAAATATACATGACTTATGTGATTGAAGATGCATAATGGCATCTTCACAAATCCCCCCCGTATGTTGAAGGAATCCCTGTCCACAGGTGTCCTATTGTTTTGTGCTTGTCAGGACGCTTGCAGATTCACCTAAACAGTAATGGGGACATCGTTGTAGTAATAACATTCCTTGAGGGTTTGCTATGTGCCGAATGCCCTATGAATCTTGACTTCCATTTCCTCCTGTAATCCTTATTTAATGTCGTAAGAGGCTGATGTTATTGTTGTCACTTACTGATGAGGCAGCTGGGGGACTTGGGGAAGAGTTAGGCCAGGGTTAGGGCAGTAACCAGCAAATATGCCCTTTCTCTGTCCCTTACCTGACCCCACCCCCACCCTGAAGCTTTACTCTGTCCAGGAAGAATTGGTTTTAAGCAGGAGAGTCTTGCATAGAAAGTTGCTGGAGCTCCATCAGACAACCTGTGTCATTGTCTTGTCTCATGGTTCCAACCTGCCCCCTCTCCTCAGTGCCTAAATCCTCACCTCTACTGCTTGGTCCTCTCCTCTGCCCCCAGCCACCCACCTTCCACCACACAGACCATGACTGGGATATCTCTGAGCCATTTGATCTTGTCATGTAGACTTCATCCAGTCTAGCTTTTCCCAGTTGCTTGTAAAATCATGGGCCAAGAGGCTTTGTCCCTGGTAAGTGAGGTTTTCAAATTCAAAGCCAAGTTTGTAGTCTTCACTCCATCCTAAGAAACCAGTTAGGGCCTAGCTTGTGACTATGATAAACAAACGCAATTGTCACTTCTAGGTAGGAGAATTGTAGGGTTTTTTTGTTTTGTTTTGTTTTTTAATTGGGTGATCTCCTTGTCCCTTCCTCAGCTCAATTCTTCTCTAGTTCCTAAGAGGAAATAACCTCTCAGGCATCTGTCTGTGAGTGTATTAATTCATAGTTGAGTTGAGAAACATCTGCATGGACGTCCAGTGTGTGGATGACACACTGGCTGGCCTCTAACGTGTAGGTATATTTTCACCTCTGTCCTGTACCACCAGGACACCTCCTAGCACTCTCCTTCCCAGTGAGCTGAGCCAGCTGCCCCACGAGCCCTGTCTATCCCTCTTTTTCATCTCTGGACGTTGGTGTCTTAAAGCTTACTTCGTGGCCAGGGCTCCACAGCAGAATGGACCTCTGGACCTGGAGACTGTAAGCCACCTTGAGAGCAGAAAAGACCAACCCACAAGTCTGGGTGCCTTGCACTTGGCAGCTGATGTTTGTCTGGGCTCCCTTTTATATAAGGAAATCCAGAAAGCATCCACTGAACCATCCATGGGGTTCTGTCTCCTTGTGCCATGTGTGTTGAACTGGGTTGTTTTACGTGGCTCTGCCCCGAGCTCCCAGTTTCTTGGCAGCGTCAACACTCCTCAACCTGCTGCCCAGACTGGGAGATTGAGCCTGTTAGGTCAAGTTCTTACTCCAAGTCAAACAGTGACTTAATTGGTATTTTACTTCAAACCAGTCTATTTCCCAAGTTAGTGCTGGGAAATAGCAACAACACAGGCCTCACTGTCAGTGCAGCATATATTTTTGGTCAGCTCTGCATCACTTTGACAGAATACCTGAGAAAATCAACTTAAAGGAGGAAAGGTTAGGTTAGTTCTCAATTTCAGGGGTGTCGGCCCATGAGGATGCTGGGTCTGTGGAGGCACAGCATGTCATGGCAGGACAAATGGGAGAGGAAGCCTGTTCACCTCAGCTGAGGAACAAAGAAAGAAGAAGGTCCACAGTCCCGGTACCCCTTCCAGGCTACCCACCCAGGGGCCCGACTTCCTCCTGCTAAGCCTCCTAAAAGGTTGCACCAGCTCAAAGAACCACAGGCTGAGGTCCAGGCCTTTAACACTGGCACCTAGGAGTGACATTTCCTATCCCGATTTTAAGCCACATATTAATACACTTACCAGTAACATATAGTCTAATGAGTTGTTATGCCTTAAAAAATTTTTTTTCTCAGCATACAGGATCAAGACAAAAAACTTCAAGATTTATGGAGAACGTGTCAGAAATTACCACCACAAAATTTTGTTAACTTTAGGTAGGTAAGGTTGGGATTCCATAAAGTAAACCCCACTACATTAAAGGAACTCTGGAATGAAGGTAGGTTTTAATCCCGGCAGGGAAAATACTAAGCCGGGCATGCTGTGAAGATGGGGAGAGTAACTCGGAGTGAGCTGCGGGCCTGGTGGGGCTGGTGGGACTGTGGTCCATAAGCATCTGGTTGTCTCATCTTTGTGCTCCCATGCCTGTTAGCATAAATATCCTTGTAAGACGTTTGGGCAGCCCTGGGTCAGCATCTGAATTGCCCCATATGTAAAATGCAAAGTTAATAAATGGTTATAATGGGCCTGTTGGTAGAGTGCTTGCCTAACATGCACGAAGACCCAGGTTCGATTCCTCGGTACCGTATACATAGAAAAAGCCAGAAGTGGTGCTATGGCCCTAGCCTTGAGAAAAGCCCAAGTGCTCAGGCCCTGAGTTTAAGCTCCAGGACTGGCTAAATAAATAAATAGCTATACTTTCTGTAATGTCTTTGATAGAAAATAGATCATAAGTCATTCTGTGCGGCTTATAGATTTCTAAACAGCTACATTCAATTAGCCATGGAATGAACTTCTGGAATTTAGCTTCCTTTTTTCCCTTTGACAATTTGTAAATCCTGAAGAGGCAGAGGAAAGTGGGGAGTAAGGGCAAAGTCAGTTAAAACTAAAACAAAAAAACTTTTCTGAGAGGACTTGGAAAAAGCCCTCTCTAGCGATGACATGCCGGGGAAGTTTCCTGATCTTAGTTCAGTCTCAGTCTCTATCCCTAGCTCACAGAATACTCCCTTCCAACCCCTTTTTTATCCACCTTGGCTTAGGAACAGGTTGTACTACACATTAACTTAACCCAGCCAGCAAGGAAACATAGGTAATCTCTACAATTGTAATTCAAAGATATACATTGAAAAAAAAATCTCTCTCCTCCTCCTCATCTAGCTACCTAGTTCCTCTCCTGAGACACAGTCAGGGTTACAGTTTCTTGTGCATCCTCTCAGCAAGAGTCAGTGCAAGCCAGGAGAGGGAGACTCAAGTACATTCAAGTACGTAATTGTAATCCTAGCTGCGTGGGAGGTAGAGATCCTGGGGATTCGAGGTTTGAGGCCGGCCTTGATATAAAAGTCCACAAGACTCTATGTCTTGAGGGATAACTGGGTTTGGTAGCAGGAAGCTGACATCCCAGCCATGGGGGAAGCATAGTGGCTAGGCACAGTGACCTTTGTCCGTCCTCCCCAGCAACACAGATATAAAACAAGAGCCGACCTCCAAAATAACCAACCTAGAAAGGGGCTGGAGGTATGGCTCAAGTGGCAGAGTACCTGGCAAACTCAAGGCCCTGAGTTCTAATCTCAGTACCTCCAAAAAAGTGAATGCATGCATAAGCAACAAATTACATATATATGTATTATATACATATGCCTTCTCTCATCACCCACTGTTTAATATCAAATGGGCATGTATATTGTCCACATTCTTCTCATCTTCTTAGCATTTTTGTTTAATGCATCTTAAGATAATTTTCCACATCGGTACATGATAACTTTTTATGGATGCATAGTACTCCACTTTAAGGATTGCCTGTCATTATTTAGCCAATTCCATGTTGGCAGAGAGCTAGAGTACACTTAATTTTTTTTTAATATAACTGTAATTACAGGTCCAGAAAATTACAGTCATATATACTTAAGGCGTGTCATCTAGTAAATTGGATATTTTCATAAAGTCAAATACAGTTCCATTTAAGAAACATACCTAGGTTGATTTGTTTGTTTGTTTGTTTTACTATATATGTATTTTTTTTTTAATCTGTTGATCCACTGTTGATCCCAATGTAACTTACTTAGTGGTAAAGTATACTGGATAATACAGGAGAAATAGCTATGAAACGTGCAGCAAATAGAGGTAAAATAACATTGCAGTTTCCTTTTTCAAGTTCTAATCAATCTGCTTCTTAAAACAAGCAAAAGTCAAAAGGTACCCCAACTGTGTGAGTCCCAGGGAGCCTTTGCTGGCTGGAGCCCAGGAAGTGAGGAGTAGATCCACGAAGACTTCAGAGATGTCACTTCACCCCTTGTGTTTCGTAGGTACCTCATCAAGTTCCTGGCAAAGCTTGCTCAGACCAGTGATGTTAATAAAATGACACCCAGCAACATAGCCATTGTGTTGGGTCCCAACTTGTTGTGGGCCAAAAATGAAGGGTGAGTAAGCTCCCCTGTCCCCTTCCATGGGACAGTAATTTCTTCCCTTCACCTGGCAGGATGATCCTCATTTTAGCTCTAGATGCTCCTCAGGATTCTGAGGTTGGGTGGGCTTCCACTCGCTGACTTTCTCAGGACACAGCTGGGAGCCACCCCAGGTGTGGGGGAGGGGAGGAAGCTGATAGGAGATACATCTGCCCCATACTAAGGATGCTGTGGTGAGACTCCCCTCTGGATGTCTGGGTGGGCCTGCAGTGACATTGACCTGAGACAGATTAGTTAGCAGGGAAAATGCATGCAGGACTTTTACATATACCAAGGAGCCCTAATAGGAAAAACGAAAAGATCCCAACAAGCAGTTACTGCTGAATGCTCTATGGGTAAACTAGATCGCATGTAGTCAGCTGAGAAAGCCTGACTGGGCAGAGGTCAGGCAGTCACATGTGGAGAGGAAGGGTGAGTCTCACAAGGTCATTTGCCCAGGTGGCCTCCCGCCTCAACCCTTCCAGTCCCTGATGATTAAAAAAAGAAAAGAAATTTGTTTCTCCTCCCAGAAGCTGGGAGGGCATCCTTCCCCTCCCCTATCAAGCTTATCTTCTGTTTTCAGGAAGAAAAAGGGAGGTCAGAGCGCCCTTCTTACATCTGTGTTTCTCGGATGTCTTTTCCTCAAAGCTGCTGCTCTGAGGGAAAAAACACTACTGATGGCTTGATAGTGATCTCAGTCCTCACAGCGTTCCCTGGAAGATCTGGATATGATCAATTACACAGGTCTGGGGCATTCACACACAGTGAGACTAAAGGAGGCTATTCTCAGGAGAGGAACACAAAAGCCCCATGCCTACATGCCTCTGATCATGCGAGTAATATTGATTAAAATATTACTGGGAAGCCAGGGCCCCACTTACCCTCCCAAACACAGATAAATGAACACGTAAGACAAAAAGAAAAACAAAAAACAGCAACAAAGAAAAAAAACCAAAACTCTTGTTTCCATTTCCTATATTACTGGCATGATCAGAGGCACGTGTAGGCATGGGTCCTTTATGTTCCTCTCCTAAGAGTAGCCTCCTTTGGTCTCACTATGTGTGAATGCCCAGAGACCTGTATAATTGATCATATCCCAGTATGTTTTAGATGTAGCCTCTGTGGATGAGAAAAAAACACACGCACAGTTATGTCTCAAAGCTTAGAGGCTGAGATCTGAGGATCGTGGTTTAAAGTCAGCCAAGGCTGGAAAGTCCAGGAGATTCTTATCTCTTATCTCTACTAACCACCAAAAAGTGGAAGTGTGCCACTAGTGGTAGAGCACTAGCCTTGAGCACAAAAGCTCAGGGACAATGCCTGAGCTCAATCCCCAGGACCAGCACAAAAAGAAAGAAAAGCAAAAAACAAAACACATACATGCGCGCACAAAATAAGTAGATACACAAAATTAATCATATGTTATGTCACAGCAAGTAAAGGTGAAGACACATGGAAAGTCCACCTCACACCACATTTTTGTGCAAAACACTCAAACCCAAGTGCTCAGTGGGTGATCAAGGGCTAGGATAATGGTTATTACTCATTCTCTTCCTTCTGAGCCCTGATGTTAGAGATACTTCAGCTCCTGGTCCCTCACCCTGAGTGAGACCTGAACCCACACATGCCAACTTCACTGTGGGCTCAGGGCTCTGTTATAGTGCACACTCTGGGTGCCAGTCTTGGCAAACATGGTTTTTAATGATCTGGCAGTGCTAGCTGCCAGATTGCAACCCTGTTCCTAGTCAACTAAGGCAGGCTTTCTGGGCCTCCTCACTTCCTGGCATCACTGCCCTCAGTCCCTGTGCAGGGGACCTGAGCCTGCCCTCACTCTGCAGAGGGGGGCAGCCAAAGCCCACTGACTAGTTTGTCCTCCTGGGCGAATCACTACCACATTCATCATCAGGACCTTGTGAGTTTTACCTGTGCCTCTGAATTCACATGCCTTACCACCTACAAATGGGTGTGTTGTCCACCTGAGCCTGCGAAGTGGAGGTGGAAGGAAGCGACTGATTTTGTGACCTTGCTTTGCAGAACGCTAGCTGAGATGGCAGCTGCCACATCAGTCCACGTGGTTGCAGTGATCGAGCCCATCATCCAGCATGCGGACTGGTTCTTCCCAGGAGGTGAGGGTCTGCCCGTGTCAGAGCCCACAGACAGTCGTGGGCAAGTCTGTGTAGGAATGAAAAACACATCCGTGGCTACGGAACTGGCTCTGGGTTTCCAGGCGCCTTTCCAGGCTTTGTTGGTTTGCATTTGCTCTCACGTGAGCATGCTATTTTATATTTCCCTTAGTTTCACTGAAACATACTCAGCCAACACACAGTGAGGACCCACTAGATGCTGTGTGTTTGCTAGCTCTGGGGAAGCTCTGGACAGATAGCTGAGAGATTTGACCATCTCGGGTGTTGAGTGAAGAGGGTCACCAAGAGCCTTTTCTAAGTAACTTGGAATATGTAGGCTTTTCACTTGGTAAATAGGGACTTTTTGTTGTTGTTCCTGTTTCCTTTTTAGCCAGATAGTTGCTGGGCATGTGCAAAAGAGAAAAGGAGAAAAGAAAGTAGGAAAGGCGTATTGGGGCCAACTGGTAAAAATGGAGAAGGAGGTTTTCATTCTGTAATGATAAACTATCAGAATACATGTTGCAGTCCCAGGATCCACAAATCTCCTTTTGGGGTGTCCTGGTTTGTGTGAAGTCCAGACCTCTCCTCCCCCCACATACACTACATCCTGAGAGCAGCCAGCTGTCCCAGGTCTGCGGTGTAAGCTCCAGATGCCAGCTGGGCATCTCTGCTCTCCTCTGCCTTTCCATCTAGGAGAGCCATGCCTTGTTTATGCTTGGGACAAGCGTGACACATCCTGCATTCTGCCCAGGATTCTGTGGGGAAGCAATTCTTCCCAGATTGCCCCAGTAATGCCTTTCATTCTTTTTTTTTTTTTTTTTTTGGTCAGTTGTAAAGCTTGAACTCAGGGCCTGCACTCAAGGCTAGCACTCTTACCACAAGAGCCAGAGCTCCTCTTTGGTGGTTCATTGGAGATAAGTCTCGTGACCTTTTTCTGTCCAGGCTCCCGCTGAACTGTGATCCTCAGTTCTCAGCCTCCTGAGTAGCTAGGATAACGGGCGTGGGCCACATTGCTTTTCATTCTGTGACAACTGGTCCCTCCCTGGCCTCGGCTTCTCACTTCCCCATGGGTTGGTGATCACACTTCCCATGAGCGAGCACTGATGCTGTGTGGTGAAATGGGGAGGGTTCACAGAAGAACGAGGGCCCGCCCCTCCATCCCTGTGCTCATGCCTCATTCCTGTCTCTCTTTGCAGAAGTGGAATTTAACGTATCAGAGGCATTTGTACCCCTCACCACCCCGAATTCGAATCATTCATCCCACACTGGAAATGATTTTGACTCTGGAACCCAGGAGAGGAAGCGGCCAGCCAGCATGGCGGTGATGGAAGGGGATTTGGTGAAGAAGGAGAGGTGTGTGTTCACTCCCAAGCCCTGTGAGACATGACACCCACTCTTGTTTGGTGCTAGCCCAGTGTCCCTTCCTTTCTCTCCCCCCCCCCCCAAACTGGTGCAGTTCTGGTCATTGAGGAAGCTTGCTGTACATGAGCGCAGTATGTATTTGGCCTTGACGTTGAATGTGGCTTGTCTGCTGACACCTGCCCAGTCAGTGGCTCTCGTCTCCATAGTCTGCCCTGTGTCCACAGTGGAAAGTCATCACAGACACGCACACACACGGCAAATTCACCTCACCATACCCTGCTGGACTTCTGTCCAGGACTATGTCCGCACACCTCACATCTTGGTGGGGGTGTGACATGTTGCTTAAAGACACATGACTTTACTGTCTTGGCCTCAAAATGAAAGGCACCCACCGAATTATCTCATGTTCAGCTGGAGATACCTCTTCAGTGGAGGAGGAAAACAAAGGCCCAGATGAACTTCCTGTCTCTCCTGTTCTCTGTGGGCAGTTGGTGAGATTTGGCTTTTGCCTTTGGGTGCCGCCTGTCCGTGTGTGTGTGTGTGTGTGTGTGTGTGTGTGTGTGTGTGTGTGTGTGTGTGTGTGTGTGTGTGTGGTGAAATGCCACTGTAGCTTCCTGGCACACACACACATGCACTATTGTTACTACAGATGCTCTACAGCCAGTTTGCTTTAATAATCTGAGTGAGGGATGCAGGGGGCTCATTTTGATAGGGTAGAATGCAAAGGAAAACACTTTTACTGTTCTGTCACTCCAAAATACACATTTCTTCTGTACAACTGTCACATAGCTGAGCTCTCAGTAAAGATTAATTTCAAGCTAGGTGCTAGTGGCTCACACTTGTAATCCTAGCTACTTAAGAAGCTGAGATTTGGGCCGGGAGTTTGGCCTAGTGATTAAAGTGCTTGCCTAGCATGCACGAAGGCCCGGGTTCGATTCCTCGGTACCACATACATAGAAAAAAGCCGGAAGTGGTGCTGAGGCTCAAGTGGTAGAGCTCTAACCTTGAGAAAGTCCAAGGACAATGCTTAGGCCCTGAGCTCAAGCCCAGGACTGGCAAAAAAAAAAGCTGAGATTTGAAGAGCATGGTTTAAAGCCAGCCTGGGCAGAAAGTCTGTGAGCCTCTCACCTCCAATTAGGAAAAACAAAGTGGTGCTGTGGCTCAAGTGGTAGAGCACTACCCTTGACCAAAGTAGCTCAGAGACAGTGACCAGGCCCAGAGTTCAAGCCATGACCAATATGAGAGTAAGAAAGAGACAGACAGAAAGGAAATTTCTGTCAGGCTGGGTGCTGGCAGCTCAAGCCTTGGGCTCCTCATTGCTCAGGAAGGTGAGATAAGCTGTAGCCTGGGGCAGGATAGTCTGTGAAACTCTTGTGTCCAGTTAATCACCAAGAAGCTGGAAGTGGAGGTATGATTCAGGTGGTAGAGTGCCAGCCTTGAGTAAAACAGCTGACAGTCAGTGCCCAGGCCCTGAATTCAAGCTCCAGGACTGGCGCACACACACACACACACACACATCAACTTCATATATTTTAAGCTATACACACACACACACACACACACGCACGCACACACAAATAAATCAATTTCATATATTTTAAGCTATAATATTTGGTGTCATATGCCAGGCACCAGTGGCTCATGGCTGTAATCCTAGCTACTCAGGAGGCTGAGCTCTGAGGACTTTGGTTATAAGCCAGCCCGAACACCAAGGTCCCTGAGACTCTTTCTTTTTTTCTTTTGTGCCAGTCCCTGGGTTTGAACTCAGGGTCTAAACACTATCCTTGGACTTTCTCAAGGCTAGAGCTCTACCACTTAAGCCATAACACCATTTCTGGCTTTTTCTGTGTATACAGTACCAAGGAATTGAACCCAGGTCATGCATGCTAGGCAAGCACTCTACCACTAGGCCAAACTCCCAGCTTCCCTGAACTCTTATCTTCAGTTAACCATCAGAAAACTGACAGTGGTGCTATGACTCAAAGTGGTAGAGCACTAGCCTTGAGCCGAAGAACTCAGGAACAACATACAGAGTTTAAGCCCCATGACTGACCAAAAAAAAAAAAATTGTTAAAGTCTAGCGAGGATGTGGGGGTCATGATTCTCAGTCACCTGCCCTCAGTTACTGCCATCCGAGCCAGTAAACACCAGCTTAGACAGCCACACATCTTTTCCATAATGTTTTCTGTTCACACAACATGGGTTGCAGTGAAGTGAGTCTTTTATTCTATCTCCAGGCAGCCATTTCCCCAGCTTAGGCCTTCCTCAGAGCTTCCTTGCCGTCCACGCCCATCTGGATTTGTAGATCCAGATCAGGTGGGGCCTCTATACCTGTGGTCAGCCCCTTGGCCTCAGCTTTCACCAATTTCCCAAGCACAGACACGAGGTGGGCAGGAAGGGGCAGGGAAATAGGCTCAGCGCTGTGCTGCCCCTCGAGATGCAGCTTGCCGTGTTTGCTTTCAGTGGCTCACCCCACACCGATCAAGGAGCTGGATCAGCTCAGTTTCAAAGCCAACATGGATGCTTGCTTTGTCGGGTCTCGGGACTAACCATTATGTGATGGTCAACTGCATGCTGGGCGATGTTAACTCATGAGGACGATGGGCTTCTGTCTCTGTGGTCGGCTTGCGTGGTGTTGACTGTCTCTTCTCTCTGTGTAGCTTTGGTGTGAAGCTTATGGACTTCCAGGCTCACCGGCGCAGTGGCACTCTAAATAGAAAGCACATTTCTCCCGCTTTCCAGCCGCCACTCCCACCCATGGATGGCAGCGCCTGGGCTCCCTCGGGCCAAGAGCCCTCTACCCAGAGCTCTAGGGCTGATGGCAGCTCAGGGTGTGGGACGGTCCCCTCCACTGCGGGCACACTGGAACAGAGCCCAAGCCCGGGTGACAGCAGGTAAGGAGCTCACTTCGGCTGGCAGTGGAGGCTGGACAGCCCAAGTGTCTCACAGGCGATGGCCTTTGGGCATGGCCCTTGCCTCAAGGAACCATTTTGGAGGATGACCCAGGTCCGTGTGCATTCATCCCCTCTGGTGGGCACCAGGCAGAAAAATGGATCACAAATGTCTGGCTTCCTTTTCCTGTTATCACAAGGAAGCAGCATTTGTTTGCATTCCTTGCGATACTGCTTTGGTGCTGGAAAGTGGAGATTTAAAGTGGTGACTAACTTCAGGGTTATCTGTTTACTGATTGGTAGCCACCATTGTTCACATGTCACATGCCTGTCCTCATGCAGTGTGCTAATTAAGAATCGCCTAAATGGATGTAGCAAGCCAGTTTCGCTGTAGTTCTTCCTTCCCCCCTCCCCCCCAGTGTATCACTCACTCGCCCACTGGCTTGTCAGCCATACAGGTTCTCTGAAGAATAATAGCATTCTAGGCACCTAAGCCCCTGCCCTCGGGCCTGTAGGGGAACTGACACATGAGTACAAGGTAGGAAAGTAAGCTGACATTTTCTTCCCAAGCTGTTGGGAGGGGCCTATGCAATACAGCATCATGAAGAGAAGATGTCTTTGAACTTGAGCTTTTTATGTAATTTGTGTTCTACATACTGATTTGGGCGACACTTCTGAGGATGTTTCTCCTGTCTCAGAATTGACAGGTGCTATATGAGACAAGCCCAGTTCTTACCATCACTTGCTGTCTTTCCTTACTGTCCTCAAAGCCCTAAACAATCATAGCTGAAGTGAAATGCAAGCCATAAATGAGAATGGTCCAGTTTCCATCCACAAGGGGTTTATCCCTGCACTGTGATGACTGTGCTTTGGGAAAACTGTCGATCTCGACTTCTATCCAAGGTGCTCAGAGGCTGGAAACTTGATTCAGCCATCACAGCTGAACTCCTAAGTGCTCTGAACTTTTTTGGGGTTTTGTTTTGTTTTTTTAACTCATATCCTCTAGGTAATTCTGTTAAGAGAAGTTAGGATTCCACACTTAGGCTCTGTGCTGGCTATATGCAGGCTTATCAGTAACTGCTGCTCTATATCTGTGTTTGTTTTGGTTTAAATGTTTCTTGTTAGAAAAAAAAAACATAGCATAGTATGCTTCTTCAAATTCTGTGTACATTTCAGTGACGCCTTTCACGCTGTAATGGCCCAGACCATGTGCCTTCCAAAGTATGTACATTCCAAAGTCCCTTTATTTTTTAATATCATCCAGTAAGTACAAGCAGAGCAGAACTTGTGATGTATTGTGAGTCACTTTGAAATGGCCTTTCACTTGACATTTGAGTGCCAGAGTAGTTGAAAGTTAGGAATTAAGGGGGAAAAAATATATATCTATAACAGTAAATCAAAAGAATATAGTTTTTAAGTAAGTGATAACCATATGGGCTCAATGTGAACTTTTT
Source organism: Megascapheus bottae (assembly GCF_031878675.1). Lineage (NCBI taxonomy): Eukaryota > Metazoa > Chordata > Mammalia > Rodentia > Geomyidae > Megascapheus > Megascapheus bottae. The sequence goes on along the minus strand of NC_143533.1, from coordinate 2,496,160 downwards.
CAGATTTAAGAAGCACCTAAATGGATGTAGCAGCCCTTGCCTCATTGAGACGAAAGCTGCCCACAGAATCTTACATATGCACTCGGCACCCCATCCCCAGAGTTCCTGTGTCCACACATTTCAAACACCCCCTGATGAAGAACTATTTTTTTCTTAAATCCTGTCTGCACTGAACATGCACTCGACATCTTTGTCCTTGTCTCTAATCCCCAAACCCTGCAGCGTAGCACGGTTTCTACATTGTACCTGCTAGTGTACATCACCTAGAGATGACCACACGTCTGCAGGAGGCTGGGCTCAGGTCACATGCAAAACACCACACCAGTTTCTGTTGGGCTTGGATCACCCTGGGGTGTTGGTATCTGTGCAGGGTCCCAGGACCACCCCACCCCTGGTGTTTGGAGAGGTGATTGTAATCTTAAGGAATGTTTAGTTTTTTTAGTTGAGATCGTGTGACCTCTAACTTGGTTTCTACTCCCCTTAGCCCTCCAAAACCAAAAGACTCCGTGTCTGCAGCTGTCCCTGCACCTGGCAGGAACAGCGGTCAGATAACAGCAGGCCCGAGCCAGGCCCAGGCGAGTGGTAGCTCCCATCAGCTGGCAGTGGGCCCACCGCACAGCGCCGCTGGCCCCAGCCCTCACACCCTGCGCCGGGGTAAGTACCCGGAGGCCGTGCTCTCCTGGGGTTAGTGGCTTCAGTCCTGACACTTCCATGTCTGCTGTAAAACAGCAAGCAGGAAGATCTGCCCTTAAAGAGAAGGGAAAAAAGCATGGAATTTAAAAAAGAACAGTGGCAGACACACACATTTGTCTATACAAATGCCAGACAGACATATTTGTCCTTTAAGGCCACAGAGCTCAAACCCGGGGTGTTGTCTTTTCAGAATTGCTTCTGGTTTCCCAAGAAACCACTGTGGCCTCTCTACCACTCAGATCTTGTAGGTCTGGGAGCCCCGGGACCCTTCAAGTCAGGGTCAGGGCTTTCAGTCCACCCCGCAGCCCAAGGCACTGCTGGCAAACACAGAGAAATGGAGGCATCTCTGCGTGATAGTGCCTGGGTCTCCCCCCCCCACCCCTGCCTCCCCTCCTGTCCCAGCCTCCCCTGAGCCTCGGGACCCCCCACCCCCTCCTGACACGCTTCCCTCACAGCACTCTGCTCCTGTGTCCTGCCTGCACCAAACTCGCTCCTTCCTTAGCGCTCGCACCTCTTGTTCTCCTTCCAGAACATAGGGTCTGTCTTCAGGCGCTGCTGCTTACTTAGCTCCATAAAACCCCGGTCTCCACCGTCTCTCCCGGTTCTCCAGCATGTCACTGGCCCTTTTGGAGCGACAGGGTCCGGGTTGGCCTCAGACTTAAGGCCCTCCCGCCTCGGCGTTGGGGGTGTGGGGGGTGCAGGTGCGTCCAGGCTGCACCCAGCACCCAGCACCATTATCATCGCCCAGAACCATACCCGAGTCCATGAGACATTCACATCTTGCCAGCCGCCTCCTCGAGGAGGGCGGGGAGGGGTGGGCGGAGCTGAGCCCCACCCACCCGGCCTGGGGCTCGGCTTTCTCTGGGGTTTTCCCACCCGTGGGGGGGGGCCCGGGGGGGCCCAACCCCACCCCTGCCCGCGGGCTCGGGTGGCCTAGCTGACCTGTGCCCCCCCCATTCGTGCAGCCGTGAAGAAACCCGCTCCAGCGCCCCCCAAGCCCGGAAACCCGCCGCCCAGCCACCCCGGAGCCCCTCCGACGCCCAGCCTCTCCCCGAAGCCGGGCCCGCGCAGCCCCTCGCCGCCCGCGGCCCCGGCCCCGGCCCCCGCTCCGGCCCCGCAGCAGCCGCAGCTGGCAGCGCCCACCCCGCGGCGCCCCTCCAGCGGCCCCGGCCCCATCCAGGCGCCCAGCCACCCGCCGCCGCAGCCCCCGACGCCGGCCACCGCCGCCGCGCCCGGCAGGGCCGAGCCCGGGCTGGAGCCCACGCCGCCGCAGACCCCCACGCCCCCCAACACGCCGCCCCTCGGGAAGGCGCACCCCGAGGCCCAGCCGCACGCCGGGACCCTCCCGAGACCCCGGCCCGTGCCCCGGCCGCGGAACCGGCCCAGCGTGCCCCCGCCGCCGCAGCCCCCCGGGGGCGCGCACGGGGACCCCGCCAAAGTCGTCACCATCACCGGTGAGTGCCCGGCCGCGCGCCTCCCCTACGTACAGGGTAAGGGGCTCGCGTCCCCCCTCGCTGTGGGAGGCCAGGGTCAGGCCTGGAGAGCCGGGATCAGCCGGGAGGCTGAGATCTGAGCTCCAGTTCCCTGCCAAGGCGGCCCTGTGGCTCAGGTGGTAGAGCGCCAGCCTTGAGCGCAGAAGCTCCGGGCCCAGACCCTGCGTTCAAGCCCTAGGACTAGCAAAAGAGACGAAGAAGAAGAAAAAAAAAGAACATAGACAATCCTCGGAGGACGTGGACCTGTCGCTCTGGCCACTGGGCGGGCAGGGCTGCTGGCCGCAGGTGCTCCTCAGCCTGGGGTGCCGGGTCCCGTGAATGGTGTATTTCAGGGGCTATCTCACGGAAATGGGCTTCCCTCCCTAGAGATGGATGGACGTTCTGGCGGGGGTTAAAGTGGTCAGCCCAGACCCACCCCAACTCCTTGGCACCTGCTGGCGGTCTCAGCCACCGCAGCCACCACACACCCCAGACCCCGCTGCCTTCCCAAGTGGCTTCCCAGCTGGCACCCCAAGAGTGGTATGGGTGAACCATTGACCGATAATCCCCCCCACCCATGCGGGCTACATCCCATAAACGACTTTTCTTATGATACCAGGGCGTTTGATTTGAAAACCAGGAAACCAAACTGTTCTGTTTGCTTGTTTGTTTCCCCATAGATGTCCTACCTAGCACCCCCACAGGTGGGGAAGGTTTCCAGGACTAAGGTCTAAGGTCTGTAAACCCCCAGACACCACTCCCCTTTCCCCCAAGCAGCTTGACCAGCTCCAAATGCTACCGCTTAGCTGCAACCCCTGTGTGTGCTTCTGATTCTGTCCCAAGGTGGCCTTGCCCAAGGCCAGGCCAGTCACAAGCCGTCTTTTGTCTGATCCCAAAGGTAAATGTCAGAGCCAGGAGAACCAGGTTCAGACTCTAAGATGCTAGGACCATTTCAGTTTTTCAGTGAGACTTGCACAAGTGATCTGCCCTCCTCAGTCCCACAAAAGATGACCCAGTGCAGAAAAGTGTGTCTTTAGTGTGTTGAGCTTTAATTTTTCATTTTCGAACCTTCAGTGCAAGTTAACCGCAGGGAGTTTCTTAATGGGTATCGGAAATTCTCAGGAAATGTCCCCGCCCCAATCCTCTCCCACCCCCTGCTGTCATCCTGTCCTGAATTCTAGTGTGATTAGTGTTGATGTTCTTAAAACACAATATGAGAGTTTTTTGTTTTTGCTTGAACTCAGGGCTTAGGCACTGTGCCTGAGCTGCTTCTTCAAGGCTAGCATTTGAACACCACTTCCAACCTTTTCTGATTATGTCGTACTGAGTAATTGCACCCAGGGCTTTATTCACCTTAGGCAATCACTCTACCACTAAGCTACCTTCCCAGCCCTATAGGAGCTTTTTAAAAGGCATTCTAAGCCTCTTATCTCAAATTAATCACCAAAAACATAGAAGTAGAGTTGTGGCTCAAGTGGTAGAGTGCCAGCCTTGAAGAAAAAAGCTGAAGGCCATCTCCTATGTCCTGAGTTCAAGTCCCAGAGTCAACACACACACACACACACACACACACACACACACACACACAGGCACGCACTTGGAGACTCCTCTAGTTCTGCCTTCTCCCGGCACAGGGCCAGCAAAATCCTCTCATTCTGCATATGGCTGCTTCATGGGAGCTATGAGCCTTTTGCAGACCAAGTCACAAGAGCATTCACAGCTCAGACTTTGTGTTGACAGCAGGAGAAAACATGGAGAGGCCCAGACCTGTCTCTTCCTCCCTGCTTGGTTGGGCCTAAGCCTTTCAACACTTCAGTGATATGGCACACAAAGCTTAAAAACTAGATCTTAACTTCTACCTACATGGAAGACTCTAGCCAGCACTGTGTCAGTTCCAGAATACTGTCATGATCTGGAGTGTGCTTATGCCAGAAGGTTATTTGTTTGATCTGCAACCGTAGTAAATACATGAATTTTTACTGTTAAAACATGTTTTCCCCCTAAGGTATTAGCTAATTATTGAAAAGCTAATCTGTTCTATGAATTCTCTAACACAAGAAATTCCTGAATCACCTCAGTACCTGTCTATTACAGAACTAACCTGCAAAGCCTTACTCTCCTGCACCTCTGTGGGAAGTTCACCCAAAGCGAGCATTTAGAACTCACAGATCCACTGGTGTTGATCCTGCTGCTGTTAACCATTAGCCATGCAGTTTCCAGAAGAAAAGGGAAATCATTTCCTTAGACAAGGGAAGCCCCTTATTATGACATCCCGTTTCACCTGGAAGACTAGACAGGTGAATTCCTGAAAACAGCTATTCCCTACAAGCATTTAATCTCGAAGAGTTGAATCGAGCCAGCCACCCCATGGTGTACGTCGCAATCCTAGCTACTCAGAAAGCTGAGTTCTGAGGATTGTGGTTCAAAGCCAGCCCAGGAAGGAAAGTCAGAAAGTGGCTCGAGTGAGTGATAGAGTACCAGCCTTGAGTGAAAACACTGACCATGCCTAGAACCCAAGTTCAAGCTCCAGTTCTGGCGAAAGAAAGAAAATAAGAAAGAAAGGGTGGTATCAAGGCTTGTTGGAATTGAGGTATAACAGGCTTGGTAGCCATCTCCACCTGAAGCAGCACCGCTGAGCCTGAGGGAGGCACCATTTTGGAAAGCAGCAGTGGAAGAGTTCATGCCCTGCTGTTTTCAGTGTACAGATTGCAGCAAAGAATATTCTAATGGAAATGTTTTATTAAATAATTTAGATGTATGACCTGCCATATTCGGTAAGAACTGAGATTGGAATATTTAATGGTAAGGAAAAGGCACCTGATTGGCCAAAGCATTTCAGCTACTTCATGATCATCCTTGTGCACTAATGCCTGTCACTAACCTGCCCGCCCCCCCCCCCCCACCGGCCTGCTTGCATCCCGACTAATAGTGCATGCACTAAAGACTGGCTTGGCCCACATTCACTCACCTGTGCTCAGTACTCCGTGTGGTTGGTCACAGGGGGCCTCGGCGCTTCTGTCCAGTGGGCTCACATTAGAACATCAGCTCTCCAAGGTGACAGGCGTGGCACAACCTGCTAGGCCTAGAAAACATGGTGTCTAGCCACACCTGTGGATGGACTGGTGGAGATGGCATTGTCAGTGCCAGCTGCAGTTCATGGTAGATCAGTGGTCTAACACGTGGTATTGATTGGTTTGTTTGTTTATTTTTGTCGGTTGTGTGGCTTGAACTCTGGGCCTGGGCGCTGTCCCTGAGCCTCTTTTGTGCTCACGGCTAGCATTCTACCCCGGGAGCCACAGCGCCACTTCTGGTTTTTGAGTGGTTAACTTGGAGGTGAGAATCTCATGAGGACTTTTCTGCCCAGGCTGGCTTTTTAAGCCTTGATCCTCAGATCTCAGCCTCCTGAGTAGCTAAGATGACAGGCGTGAGCCACCGCGCCTGGCTAGGAGAAGCTTCTTACCTCCGTGAGAAGACTCACGCTCAGGCCTGTGGCCGCCATCCACTGCGTGGTTGATAGACCACACGCCTCCCCACGTACGTTTGCTGTCTCTCAAGTGCTCTTGGTATCAGACTCTCTTTGTGTTAGGGAGGTATCTTTTTATTTTTGTGAATGTAAGGAGGTACATGATGATAATTATTTGGCCCAAACAAGTTTTAATCCTGAAATCTATTTATTTTGGTGCCCATCCTGTGGCGTGAACTCGGGGCTTGGGGGGGGGGGGGTCCCTGAGCTTTTTTTTTTTTTTTTTTTTTTTTGCTCAAGGCTAGTACTCTCCCACTTGACCCACAGCTCCACTTTGGGGGAGTTTTGGTGGTTCAGTGGAGACCAGAGTTGGACAGACTTTTGCTCAGGGTGGCTCTGAACCACAGTCCTCAGATCTCAGCCTCCTGAGTTGCTCTGATTACAGGTATTGAGCCACTAATACCTGGTTCTGAACTTGAATATTTTTATTTCACATCCCAATTCCTTTCCATGTGAAAATACAGTTTCTCTAACCATTTCTTCTCAGTGACTGCATAATATTCCATCGGCTAGCTGCACTATTACTTGTACTTGAATATTTAAGTGGTTTCCCCTATTTGCAGTTTATTCTTGTGTCAAGTCAAACCTCTAGCCACACTTGAATAGAATTTCTCCTTTAACAAAAGTAATGAAAAGTCTCGTGGAAGCTAGAACAATGCTCAGCTTGGAAACAGCACTGGTGAGGATAAACTCAGCCCTGAGTTTGCAGAGGTGGAGGGCGAGCCAGGGAAGGGCTTGTTCTTTCTGCAGTTCCCCCCAAAGCCCTTCATTTTAAGGGTGCTCACATGGCACATCTGTTGCTGGTTATTCTTCACCTTGGCCGGCTCATACCTGAAATCTTAGCTACTCAGGAGGCTGGGATCTGAGGATCACAGTTCAAAGCCAGCCCAGGCTCATATCTTCAATTTACCAGTAAAAGGCTAGAAGTAGGCACTTAGTTTTGAGTAAAAGTGGCTCAGGGAAAGTTCCCAGGCCCTGAGTTCAAGCCCCAGGAGTGGCGTGTGCGTGCACGCACACACACATGAGGAGAAGCAAAAGAATTCTAGGTGCTCCTCTCCAGTAGCCTCTTCCTTATTGTCACAACAGGACTCCGGCCCTTCTGCCCTCAGAGAGCGGGAATGATGTTTCCATCAGGGCCTCCCCCACCCCCCAGGACTTATAGTCAGTTTGGAGCACTAAGAGCCAGTGTCACCTAGGTTGGCTTTGTCACTCCACTCCCCCTTTCTACTGTGGAGCTGGGCAGTTGTCCTGTGGCCGTGGGTGCCGTGATTGATGGATGGCACAGGTGAATGCTTAACAGGTCTCTGGCATTGGCTGACCTGACACAGGTTAGACCCTGGATATAGAGTTGTGTTCACGGATGGAAAATTTCTGGGTAGTGCAGAATGACGATGGGAAGAGCCAGCATGTCCACTGGAAGGGGGGCAGAGGCCGATAGCGCTCACCTGCATGTGGACGCAGACACCAGCAGTGGCATGCATGGGCGTGCACGCGCACGCACACGTGCGCACACACACACACACACACCAGTGGCTTGCATGGTCCTGGTTGCCTGCATGCCCTGCCAGGCCACAGGAGCTCCCTGGTGTCTTGTAAACTTTGAGATCTGAAAAAAAGAGAAACAAAACAAGACATTGACTGCAGGCACTGCATGTTCTGTGGGACTGAGCCAGTGGGAAAGGGCTGAACTCATAGTTTTCTTATTCCAGTGTTGCCTTTGAGTCAGGCCACGTCTGTGCCTGGGCCCTAAGAAGGGAGGAGTGGAAAGACAGTTACCCCAGATGTCTAGCCAGCCACAGAGCTTACCAAGCACTGGCTAAGCATCCAGTCATGGCTCCAGGCACTTGGGGAGTCGGAGGGGTTTGCTGAGATCAAGGCAGTTGTGCCCTGCCCCTGCTCACTTTCCTTCTGCTGAAGCAAACTATGCACTCAGGCCACCTTGGACTGCACTGAGAGCTGGTGTGTCCAGCCCCACTGGGGCAGACATGCCATCTCTCAAGCAGGGACAGGAGGAGGTATTGCAAGGAGAGGGACACCAGGAAGAAAACACGTCTCCCAGCTCAGCCCGTGGGGCTAGGACACTGGGCCAGGGGCAGGGAAGCCATGGAGCAGCAAGCTATCTGGAAGTACACCAGAATATGCTGCTGTCCCTGCCTGGGTGAGATGTTGGGGTGGGGGTGGGTGCCGAGGTAGCCTCAAAGTCAGATACCCACCCCAGTGTGGAAGAGAGTTAGGGAGCCTTTCTGACTCCTGCCATGACCAGCTCTGACAGGCAGAGTAACACAACAGCATGCCTGGCAGCCATTTCCCATGTCTCCTGTGACTGGCCTCACCCTGACTTCCTAAACTGCGTGGCTAAGCGGAACAAATGAGCTCAGGACCATCAGTGTTTGTGGATGACTCGGTGGCCCGCTGAGGTTTCATCACTCGCCCCCTCGTCCCTGCTCATGGGTGTCTAGGTGACAACATTCTGGTTGTCACCAAGTGGGGATGCATCTGGCCTCTGGGTTCAAAGGTCAGGGACTCCACCCTGCTGTGCACAGGAGGGACACACACACACACACACACACACACACACACACACACACACACACGGGGGGGGGGGGGACTGGGAAGAGGCTGATCCTAGGTGTTGCCATGAGAACACTAGAGTCCCCGGTGAGAGCCAAATTGGCTTTCATCACCCAGCAAGCAAAACTTCCCCCCCCACCCCCTGCCCAGGCATGTCTCCCAGGGCTGTGTGTCTGTCGTGGGGAGGCCTGTGGGCTGGACTGCCCGAGCCCCCAAGACTCGCCCTCACTGACCCTCTGTCTCTAATGTTTGTGTGTTCATTTTTGTTTGTTTCCTGCAGACACCAATTCTAAGGTTTCTGAACCGCTTCGGAACACCTATCCCGAGCCGCCTTCGGAGTTAGCGAGGGAGGTGCCCGGCCATATCCTGCTAGAGATAGAAAACGACACCGAAAGCACAGCCTTGTGAGAGCCGCCACCGTGGGCCTCCGCCCCCCGCCCCGGGGGAACCCATCATCTTTGAGACCAAACAGTGAAAAAGCTTTTCAGTGCAGGAAGAAGGCCGCAGACGACGCAGGACTGGGCCCTCTGCACGGCCCCAGGAGAGCACCGAGGCTGACACTTGAAGCTGCATGACCTGTACTGTTGTCTTGAAGAAGTTGGCTTGCTTTCCCCCAGGACAGAAATCATGCCAAAAAGAAACAAAAACAGAAGATATACACACATACAAATCCAAACCATACATACCAAAAGCAGAGCTCAGTAGTGCCTGGAAGTACATAGAAAGCTTTTTTGTTGTTGTCCACTCAGGGCCCTCACTGACTATTTAATAAAACATGGGTTCTGCAAGCTGCTGACCTCCCACTGCTCGGACTTCCATGCTCATGTATCGTGAGGAGCTTCCTCTCTTCGGATTTGCTGCCCAATCATCTTTTGTATTAAGTATGGTCTGTCTCCCCAACTACACACACACACCGGACAACCGTGAGCACTGAGGGTGACGGCTGGCTCTGTCACCCCACAATGCTCAAGAGGTCTCGTGCCTTGGAGGAAACGCCAGAATGTAGACAGAAATGTACTATGCTTTTTAAAAAACAAAACAAACAAAAAAACAGTAATGTAATTGCTACTTGATAAGGACCGAATGTTATTCTTGGTTTCATGTTTCATTTGAATTAAATATATTCTGTGGTTTATATGAAAACCTGACATTTCTTGGGGGCAAACGAAGTGTGTGTAGGTGTACCGTCACTTAAACCAACTAGAATTGGGATGGGGCAGCTTAATCACTGTAGGGGTTTAAGAGAATAAGAGAAAAATAATGAACTGCTGTGTTCTTACCAGTCTGGATGACCCCACCCCTCACTTTTCCCTGGCCTAAGGGGACATGGATTCAGGGAAGCAGATTTAGTGACTAGTCCACAGGGCTAGTGCACACATCTGGCTGGCACCTCCACAGAAAATCCTTTCACCGGTGATAGAGTGTATCCCCCTGAGACTCTCATCTCCAATAAACCACCAGGAAACTGGAAGTGGCACTGTGGCTCAAAGCAGTAAGAGCACTAGCCTTGATCTGAAGAGCTCAGGGACGGCACCCAGGCCCAGAGTTCAAGTCCCACCCCCCCCTAAAAAAAAAAAAAGCCAGCCTGGGCTCCTGCCCATGAGACTCTTATCTCCAGTGAACCAGCAAAAAGCTGCAAGTATGGCTGTGGCTTATGTGGAGTGCTAGCCTTGGGTAAAATAGCTAAGGGAAAGCAGCCAGGTTCTGGATCCAAACTCCAAAATTAATGTTGTTCTTTTTTTAGAAAAAAAAAAGTCTTTGAACAAAGGCAAGCACGGAGCTAATACAATAACTTTTGGTCCTGTGTGAGTGCATCACCTAGAAACGCAAAAGATGAGGAAATGGCTGAGTCCGTGTGGGCCCAGTGGCTCCTTGCTCCACCCACCCATTGCTTTGTCCATTAATGCCAGGGAGGTGTCTGCCCCTAAACTTCCCCTAAGATGCCCTTGCTATCATCTGTGCACGTGGCACAGATTCCCAGCTCTGTCCGAGAAGCTTTGCTGAGGTGACCACTTTCTTGGCCAATCAAGCAACAAAACAGAACTTTCTAAACCAGAATTTCAGAAATACACACTACTCCCTGATTTTTTTTTTCTTTTTTGGAATCAGTCTTGGAGCTTGAACTCTGGGCATAAGTCCTGTCCCTGAACTCTTTTGCTCAAGGCTAGCGCTCTACCACTTGAGTCACAAGGCCACTTCCTGTTTTCTGGTGGTGAATTGAAAATAAGAGTCTCATGGACTTTCGTACTGGGGCTAGATTTGAACAGCCATCCTCAGATCTCAGCCTCCCTGATTTTTGTTGTTGTTGTTGGCAATACTGGGGATTGAACTCATCCTTGAGTCAGTTATGCAGGTAGGTAGGTAGGCAGGTACTCTACCATTTGAGCCACACCTTTATGTTCTTTTTTTTTCCCAGTCCTGGGCTAGGGCTCAGGGCCTAAGCACTGTCCTTGGGTTTTCTCAAGGCTAAAGCTCTACCACTTGAACCATAGCACCACTTCTGGCTTTTTTATTCTGTGCATGTGGTACTGAGGAATCAAACCCGGGTCTTCAGGCATGCTAGGCAATCACTCTACCACTAGGCCAAACTCTCAGCTCATTTTGCCTTGGTTATTTACCTTTTTTTTTTTTTTTTTTTGTATGTATGTGGTACCGAGGAATCGAACCCGGGTCTTCATGCATGCTAGGCAAGCACTTTAACCACTAGGCCAAACTCCCGGTCCCTACCTTTTTTTTTTTTTAAAGTCGGTCCTAGGACTTGAACTCAGGGCCTGGGTGCTGTCCCTGAGCTTTTCCATGCAAGGCTAGTGCTCTACCACTTTGAACTAAAGCTCTACTTCCAGTTTTCTGGTGGTTCATTGGAGATAAGAATCTCACAAGTTTTCTTCCTGGACTGGCTTTGAACTGTGATCCTCAGACCCCTGAATAGCTAGGCTTAAAGGGATGAGCCACTATCACATGCTTCCTTGGTTGTTTTCAAAGGAAGGTCTCACTTTATTCCTGAGTTAGTCTGGCTATGACTCCACTTGGCCTTTCCCTCAGGGGCTAGGCTGGCAGGTGTGTGCTACCTTAGCCAAACACTGGTTGAGATGGAATTGAACACATGTTTTAATCCCTGAGCTGACTTCTAATTGTGATCCTTCAATGTCTGCCTTCCAGGTAGTCAGGATTACCAACTTGAGCCACTGTACCCAGCCCTGACTGTTGGCATGATTACCTCCTAGACATTTATATATGGATCTACTTCCAAGAAATCAGAGCGAAGTATTTCAGTGAGATAGCTTCTGGGATCAGCTGATTGTTTTGAGAGGAAAACAGTAAAACTGTCCTGTTGAAAATGGCCTATCCAACACCCTTGAGACCCTCATAGTAAACAAACAAAAAGCTTTTATTATTATTATTCCACTAAAAAAAAATGGACAACAAAGTGAGGGCTGGGATAACTGGTTTCACCTTTGCATTAAGCAAAGTAGCCCCAGAGGAAAATGGCGCAGCTAATGCAGATGATGCAGTTTACATCCAGAAGGGCTTTCACAATGGGATTCTCCTCCAAGGAAACAATTACAGCCTCCATTCTGGTCGGGGCCTCCTCTCGACCTTTATCCTCCATACCACACAAGCATAAGATGGCCTTCACCATTTTGGACTGCTTATGGATTCCATCACCTACAGAGAAACCAAGAAAGATCAGTGGAGTTGTGTGTCCTCCCAGAGAAAGGGCAAGAAGCAGATGTGTTCTTGCTCCAGGGTGAGTGCTCTTCCAGAAGACAGCATCCACTCTCTGGGTCCATAGATACAACCAAACAGTGGTTCATGCCTATAATCCTGGCTCTTCGGCAGCTGAAAGCTAAGGATCATGGCTCTAAGCTAGCCCAGATAAGAAAGTTCATGAGACACTTGATCTCCAATTAACCAGGAAAAAGAAAAAGAAGTAGAGCTGTGACCTCAGTGGTAGTGCACCAGCCTTGAATGAAAAGGCTAAAGATCAGATTATTCTGGTCCTGGCTGCAGTTCCCAATACCAGCATGAAAAAGCATGAGAGAGGGAGGGAGAGAAAGAGAAGGAAAGAAAGAAAAGGAAGGAAGGAAAGAAAAGGAAGGAAAGGAGGAAAAAAAGAAGGAAGGGAGGGAGGGAGGAAAATATATTCAGGGGAAAATATTGGGTATGCACTGAACATGCAGATAATTTTTTTTCCACTATTCCCTAAACAATAATACTATCAAGAGCCAGGCGCTGGTGGCTCAAGCCTGTAATCCTAGCTATTCAGGAGGCTGAGATCTGAGGATCGTGGTTTAAAGCCAGCCCAGGCACTAAAATCCATGAGCCTCTTATCTCCAATGACTCACCAGAAAACCAGAAGAGGTACTGTGGCTCAAAAGTGGTAGAGCCCTAGCCTTGAGTTGAAGAGCTCAGGGATAGCGCCCAGGCTCTGAGTTCAAGCCCCAAGACCAATTAAAAAAAAAAAAACACCAATAACAAAAACAAAAAGCCCATAAAAAAAAAGTCTATGAGACTCTGATCTCCATTCAACAACAAAAAGCCAGCAGTGGAAGTATGGCTCAAGTCATAGAGTACCGGCTTTAAATGGAAAAGCTAAGGGGGCCGGGAGTTTTGCCTAGTGGTTAAAGTGCTTGCCTAGCATGCACGAAGACCCGGGTTCGATTCCTCGGTACCACATACATAGAAAAAAGCCGGAAGTGGTGCTGAGGCTCAAGTGGTAGAGCTCTAGCCTTGAGAAAGTCCAAGGACAGTGCTCAGGCCCTGAGCTCAAGCCCAGGACTGGCAAAAAAAAAAAAAAATGGAAAAGCTAAGGGACAGTGCCCAGGTCCTGAGTTCAAGCCCCAAAACTACAAAACCAAACAACAAACCTAGTGGCTGCAGAGTGAGAGAGAAGGCCCAGTCAGGAAGCCAGATTGGGCAGTGAAAAAAACAATTCCCTTCAAACATAAGCCCTTGCTGCTCCTATTGTCACCAAGGCCAGAGACAACTCACCACTGTGGGCTTTAGATGAATTGTCTTGAGCCATTTCCAACTGGAAGCTGGTGTCGGTGGCCTCTGGGATTCCGTTGTGAGACAGGGTGGCTGCTGGCTGTACTTGTTCTTTCTGGACTATTGGATCATGACGACTAAACCAGGTCAAACGACTGACCTGAGAAACAAGAGACTCACTGTGAGGTACAGGTGTGGGGAGGGAGGGGAACCAGGCCCCAACCCCCTGCCCAGCCATTGGCTCAACCCTCATGGTGGAGCTGCCCTTCCACTCCTCCCTCTGTCCTCTTCCCTCGAGCACAAAATAAAATGGACATTCGTCTAAGCCACCCACCCCCTTCTTTCCCTCATTCCTTCAGCCCTCATTCTCAGGCTGGGACCCCCTGTGGTAGCACGGGATGCAAGGATCAGCCCTTCCAGGGAGCCATTTGTCTGGATTCAAGGACAGAAGTGGGGTGTTTGAATGAGCATATGTCTGAAGCTGCTTCCATCAACAAGAACCAGGAATTGTTCTGGAAATCCCAGGAGAGCAATGTTTGTGTTTAGCCAGGTGTTGGTGGCTCTTGCCTGTAATCCTAGCTACTTATGAGGTTGAGATCTGAGGATTGTGGTTCAAAGCCAGTCCAGGCAGGAAAGTCCATGAGACTTATCTCCAATTAGCTACCAGAAAATAGGAAGTAGTATTGTTGCTTAAAGTGTAGAGCACTAGCTTTGAGCAAAAGAAAGAGCTGGGGAGGAGAGGGGGCAGCATCCAAATCCTGACTTCAGGCCCCACGACTGACAAAATTAATGCTTCTGCCAGGAGCAGAACCTAGTGGTAGAGTGCTTGCCTCGCATGCAGGAAGACTTGGGTTCGATTCCTCAGTACCACATAAACAAAAAAACCAGAAGTGGTGCTGTGGTTCTCTAGCCTTGAGAAAGCCCAAGGACAGTGCTCAGGCCCTGAGTTCAAGCCCAGGACTAGAGAGAGAGAGAGAGAGAAAGAAAGAAAGGTCTGCCCTCTATTTCTAGAAGCCTTTTGACTCCACACCGGGGCCTGACACTCGAAGCAGACCTATGAGCTGGAATCTGATGCCCTCTTCTGAATTCTGAACCTCCCCATCCCCTGAAGCCCCCACTTTGGCTTTACGGCTTTTAGAAAGCACAGTTCATTCTGCTTAAACCAATCTCAACAGATGAAGCTATACCATCTCCTTGGAAGGCGGGTCAGTGAGCCAGCTCACAGCACACACAGTAACCAGGGTGGTGGACGAGAGGATCATGGAGAAGTAGAGGTAGTGGACATCCTTCACCACGGCAGGGCGCTCATCTGGCTGATCACACCGAGGTTGCACGTAGATAAAGTCTAGGACCAGTCGGACCAGCCCTAGAAACAGGCCCAGGATCAGGCCAGAGAAAGCGCCCTGGAAGCCAGGGAGAAGCCACCTTAGAGACAAGGACAGGAGACTCCAGAAACCCCCAGGAGTTGTCTCGAGAGCTTGTCTTTACTATTATTAATTTTTATATTATTTTTATATTATTTAAGTACGAAGGGGTTAACAATCAATATGTCAGTTTATAAGTACCATGACCTTATCTTTCTGTTGTCAGTCACTGCTGGCTCACGCCTGTAATCCTAGCTACTAAGGAGGCTGAGATCTGAGGATCTAAGTTTGAAGCCAGCTCAGGTAGGAAAGTCCCCGAGACCAGCAAAAAGCCAGAAATGGAGGTGTGATGCAAGTGGGAGAGCGTCTTCCCATCCAGAGCTCTTCCTGGCCAACCACACCCTATAATCCATCCCACCTGCAGATTTCTCTCCATAGCCCTCCCCACTCAGCTCTGGAGGACAGTGATTGGTTCTTGCTTACAAGGCTACCTTTTCATTGGTCCTCTTCCAGAAGCATGCCAAGATGAAGACCACAGCCACAGGCGGCTGCAGGTAGGAGCTGATAGACTGGATGTAGATGAAGAGTTGACCTCCCTGGCTGGCCTGGACCACAGGAATCCAGAGGATAGAGACCAGCACCAACACTAACACAAACACCCTGTGTAGGATGGAGAATCCCGATTAGTTCTCTCCTCCTTGAGATTCCCACTTCTCTCCCTCTTTTCATCAAGTTATTCATTATATACCATAAAATTCATCCAGTAGAGCCGTGAGTGTGGCCTAGTGGTAGAGTGCTTGCCTAGCATGCAGAAGCCCTGGGTTCGATTCCTTGGTACCACAAACACAGAAAAAGCCAGAAATGGTACTGTGGCTCAAGTGGTAGAGTGTTAGCTTTGAGAGAGCTCAAGGATAATGCCCAGGCCCTGAGTTCAAGCCCCATGGCTGACCACACACCAAAAAAAGCTATTTGGGAGGTAGAAATAGAAGCATCACTTGGTTGAGTCTAACCCAGGCCTACCCCTCTCCCGGGAATGAGCCACTGGTGCCTGCCTAAAAAAATTGTTCTTGATCTAAGACTGAATCACTGCCTGGATTCCTCTTCTTGGATGATGGAGCCCTACGTTGCTTATCTGCATGTATGTTGCATGACGTATACATGCTACTCATTTGACTCCTCCCACTAGGCATCTAGATTGCAGAAACCTTGGTGTAGACACTTGTCTTCTAAGCCAGCATGAGTTCCCTCAGTTCCCAACCTATACTGAACCCTCTTCTGAATCTCTAGGTCTCCTGAATCCCCAAGAAAACAGTCATTAGAGCTTTAATTCTCTGTTGAGCCTTCCTCCTCCTCCTCCTCCTCCTCCTCCTCCTCCTCCTCCTCCTCCTTCTCCTCCTCCTCCTCCTCCTCCAGTTATATCTTCTCACTACTCAGTCCCAATACCTGGCACACTGTAGGTGCTCAGCACACATCTTTTAAGCTGGGCACAGGTGGCTCACACCTGTAATCCTAACTACTCAGGAGGCTGAGATCTGAGGATCGTGGTTCAAAGCCAACCCCAGGCCGAAAAGTCTGTGAGACTCTTATCTTCAATCAATTGCCAGAAAACCAGAAGTAGAGCAGTGGCTAATTGTGGTAGAGCACTAGCCTTGGGTCAAAGAACTCAGGGACAGAGTCCAGGCTCTGAGTTCAAGCCCCATGGCTGACCACAAAAAAAAACAATGCTCTTGAATTCTCATCCATGGAGTCCTGAGATTCTTCATCTCTTTCCCCAGGGATGGCTGAGCCAGTCCAGCTATGCCACCAGCTGGACTTGGCCTCCATGGGGGCTTCCTGGGTATCAACACCCAGCCCAGTCCCCAAAGTCCTTACCTTCCCACAATCATCAGCTCCCTCTCAGATGCCTGAGGCCGGAAGTGCGTCCAGATATCCATGGTGAAGATGGTGCTGGAACTGTTAAAGATGGAGGTGAGGGAGGACATGAGAGCCGCCACCATCACAGCCATCATGAGCCCACGGAGTCCTGGGGAGGGGCAGAAGGGAGGTCTATGGGCCTCGGGCTTCCTGGGGACAGCTTCTGCATTCACTCAGGATCCTGTGGCCCACAGCCAAAGCCAGCTTCAAAGAGACAGAGCCACAGAGTGGGTGATAGGCTGGATCCCCAATAGCCAGGGCCTGAGCTCTGTGTGTGTGTGTGTGTGTGTGTGTGTGTGTGTGTGTGTGTGTGTGTGTGTGTGTGTGGTCTTTGACTTTTTCTGCTCAAAGATTGGTGCTCTACCACTTGAGTCACACCTCTCCGTCCAGCTTTTTAATGTTGAATTGCAGATTACAGACTCATGAATGTTTCTGCCTGGGTTGGCTTTGAATCTCCATCCTGATGTCGGCCTCCTGAGTAGCTTGGTTCTCCCATCTTGTCTGCAGCTTGGCTCAGAGTTCCATCCCAGGTCCTCCTGTCTGGGTGGCCCAGGGGGTTCCGTGTAGGGTGCAAGGACATTACCTGTGGGCAGCAGCTCCAGCACAAGCTTGGGGTATGCGATGTCAGAGCAGCCAGAGGGGTTGCTACAGATGCTCTGGCAGACATCTGGGTTTGCGCATGCCACTTCATCTGCAGAGGAGACAGGCTCAGCATGAAGCCAGCTTGGAGGCCTGGCTGCCACATTCCCCACCTAGGACATGGGTCTCCCCAAAGCCAGCCCAGGCACCAAAGTCTATGAGACTCATCTCCAATTAACCACTAGAAAAGCAGAAGTGGTGCTGTGGCTCAAGGGGTAGAGCAGCAGCCTTGGGCTGAGAAGCTCAGGGACAGCGTCTAGGCCCAAAGTTCAAGCCCCATGTCCAACAAAATAAATAAATAAATAATAGTAATGGTTGTATCGGTCAGTGCATGACCGAGGTTCCTTATAAAATAAAGAAGGGGAGGCATGGTGGCGCATTTCTGATACTGAACTACCTGAGAAACACAAGTAGAACTGCATTCCAGGCTGGCCAGGCATAAAGCTCAAGCCCACCTCAAAAATACCCAATGGTAAAAGGTGGGAAGGCTGGACACTAGCGGTATTCACGCCTGTCATCCTAGCTACTCAGGAGGCTGAGATCTGAGGATCAAGGTTCAAAACCAGTCCAAGCAGGAAAGTGCATCAGGGTATCGAAGTTCCTAAATGGCAAACCTCACCCACCTGTGGTTTCTCCTAGCTTGTCTGCCCCCTTCCCCAGAGGCAGGGCCAGTGGTCGTCATCTGACCTGGAGAAGTCCATTTCCTGAGTTCAGGACCAGGGACAGCACCACCACATGCCTTCCCTTCCCTGCCCCGCATCCCCCCCATAACTCCTGGGTCCCAGAATCTCACACACACACACACACACACACACACACACACACACACACACACACACACACACACACACACACCAGAAGCAAAGGTACTAAACCGGTTGATATACCCTAGTGTTTGCTTTAAAAATGCTCCACCTCTCCTCTGCTGAGGATCAGGCTTCAAAAGCAGCGCAAGCAGGAAAGTCCACGAGACTCTCACCTCTAATTGACCATAAGAAAACTGGAAGTTGGGCCTGGAGTTTGGCCTAGTGGTTAAAGTGCTTGCCTAGCATGCACGAAGACCTGGGTTCAATTCCACAGTACCACATACATAGAAAAAAGCTGGAATTGGTGCTGAGGCTCAAGTGGTAGAGCTCTAGCCTTGAGATATCCAAGGACAGTGCTCAAGCCCTGAGCCCAAGCCCAGGACTGGCAAAAAAAAAAAAAAAAAAGAAAACTGGAAGTGCATTACTAGCCTTGAGCACAAAGAGGCTCAGGGACAGGGCCCAGATCCTGAGTTCAAACCCCAGCAAAACAAAGAGTAGGGGAGGGGTTCCCCTGGGCCCAAGTTACCAAGTCAGAGTGCCAACACAGAGGCATGAGAGCATGATTTTGTGGCTCCCATATCTTGTGGTATGAGACATTATAAAATTGAGAACACACCCCCCAGTTAGCATCCACTAAGCTTTGGCTAAGACGTGTGCATGGAACCATGTTGGGGAATAATCTTGGAGTCTGTAGATGCCCGGATGGAAACTTTTGTGCCCATCCTGAAGGTGGCAGGACTCTGGTGTCCTCTCCTCTGGGCAGGCAGATGTGTGCTTCACACATCTGCTTCACAGAGTCTGAGGCTTGCAGATGACCCCTTTATCCACTGGCCTGCTCACCTGGAAAGAGGACCCTGCTGACCATACCGGGAAACACCATTATGAAAAGGGGAAGGATCTTCAGGTACGCAGCCATCAAGGAGCCTCCTTTGGCGTGGGACAGATTCTTGGCTGCCAGAGACCTCTGAACAATCACCTGAAACACAGTGAGGGGCTGGGATCCAGCTGGGCTCGGCTCTTGGTTTGCCTGTCTTCTCTTGGAGGCATTATCTTCCCCCGCCCCCTTCTCAAATTGCTTGTGCCAGTATTGGGGCTTGAACTCAGACCCTGTGTCTTGCTTGGCTTTTTCATTCAAAGCTAACACTCTACCACTTGAGCCACAGCACCACTTCTGTCTGTCTCTGTGTCTGTCTGTCTGTCTCTGTCTGTCTCTCCCTCCCTCTCCCCCCTCTCTGTCTCTCTCTGTCTCTCTCTGTGTCTCTGTCTGTCTGTCTGTCTGTCTGTCTGTCTGTCTGTCTCTCTCTCTCTCTCTCTCTCTCTCTCTCTCTCTCTCTCTCTCTCTCTCTCTCTCTGTCTCTCTCTCTCCCTCCCTCTCTCTCTCTGCCTCACTGGTTAATTGGAGATAAGTGTCTCTGGATTTTCCTGCCCAGGCTGGCTTGGAACTACAATCTTCAGAGCTCAGCCCCCTAAGTAGCTAGGATTACAGGAGTGAGACACCAGTACCTTCCTGAAGTGTCTTCAATTCTCAGTCCCTGTGTTCTAAATGGGACAGCTGTGACTTTCATGCTGTCTCCTCTCTTCTTCTTTTTCCTAGGTGAAACCTAGCTAGCTGGAATTACCCACCCACTGTGTCTATCTCTCTGGGTACCCAGGAAGAGAAGTCTAGTCAAAGCAATCAGTAGCACTTATTTCTTGAAGAAGGCAAAAGAAGCCAGGTGCCAGTGTAATCCTAGCTACTCAGAAGGCTGAGATCTGAGGATTGAGGTCCGAAGCCAGCCCAGCCAGGAAAACCTATGAGATTCTTATCTCAAACGAACCACTAGAAAATAAAAAACAGAAAATGGTGCTGTGGCTCAAGTGGTAGAGCACTAGGCTTGAGCAAAAGAAGCTCAGGGACCATGATCAGGCCCTGAGTTCAAGCCTCTAGGACTGGCACACACACACACACACACACACACACACACACACACACACACACACACACACACACACACAGAATGCAGACCAACCAACAGAGTACTTTGTACATTCCAATGGTTCTTCAACCCCCATTTAACAGTTTTACCATCTGTAAAATGGGGCTTATTAGCACTGATGAATTCTGCACTATCCAGCAAGGAGCCAGTCATGATTATTACCATGCATGGTTTAAATTAGGAAAAGACCTTCAAGTAAACCAATGGAACAGAAGGGACGAGCCTTAGAGATTGGAAGCCATGACAGACAGCTGTCAGTCAAGCAGGCAGGAAACATGGACACCAGAAAGAGACCTCATGGGCGGTCCCTCAGTCAGCTGCTCTGTACCTGATCTGTGCACCAGTACCAAAGAGAGGGAATGGACATTCCAAAGAAAATCCCAGGCCATGGCAGATCCGATGTCACGGGGTCCCGGAAGATATGGAAGGCGTCTTCTCGAGGCAGCCCACAGCTACTGTTCGTGCTGCGATTGCTCGCCAGAGCCAAGAAATACTTCTCCTTCAGTCCTTCCATCCCGCCGACCACTGCAAAGCCTAGAATGCAGAGGGAGCCCCGAGTTTGCCAGGAACTCAGTTGGGCCCTCAACAAGCAAGGAGGGGCCCAGTGGAGCTGCTAACAGATGTGGGCCCCTGGAGGATTCTTTGTGTGTGTGTGTGTGTGTGTGTGTGTGTGTGTGTGTGTGTGTGTGTGTGTGTGTGCGTGTGTGCTGGTCCTAGGACTTGAGCCTAAGGCACTGTCTCTGCACTCCATTTTGCTCAAGGCTAGCACTCCACCATTTGAGCCACAGCTCCATCCACTTTTGGCTTTAAAAAAAAAAAATGGAGGGGCCGGGAGTTTGGCCTAGTGGTTAAAGTGCTTGCCTAGCATGCACAAAGGCCCGGGTTCGATTCTTTGTTTTTGTTTTTTATGTCTTTGGTAGTTACTGTGGACTGCATCTCAGTAATAATATTTACAAATGCATAAGTCAGAATACAAAGGATTAGGAAAATAAAACACAAGGAGATTGAAGCAATGATCAAAAGATACAACTGTAACACCATAATTTATTTGCTCCGTTAAATAGGAAGAGGTAGTACTTGATCTAATAATTATTTGATGAAGTAGCCAGAAGCACAAAAGTAATATTTGAATATCTCATCAGTGGTTGGATGCCAGTGGCTCATGCCTGTAATCCTAGGTCCTCAGGAGGCTAAGATCTGAGAATCCTGGTTCCAAGCCAGCCTCCAGGAAAAATTCATGAGAGTTTTATCTTCACTTTACTAGAAAAAAGCTGGAAATGGAGGTGTGGCTCAAGAGGCATAGCACCAACCTTGAACAAAAAAGCTAAGCAATAATGTAGACCCAGAGTTCAAGACCCAATGCCATCATAAAGGAATTGTTTTATTATCTATAATTAGCCAATAATACACATATTTATAGAATTAAGTGTAATAGTTGGATAGATGTATAGTACATAATGATCAAATTAGGAAAATTAGACTCTGCATCAAGTCAAACATTGGTCATTTCTTTGTGATGGAACATTCAAAGGCCTTTCTTCAAGCTGTTTTTGAAACATTCAATAAATTACTATGAACTTGCCAGCTATCAGGCTCATACCTATAATCTTAGCTCCTCAGGAGACTCAAGGTTTTAATCCAACCTGGGTGGGGGACTCTTACCTCCAATAACCACCAAGATGCTGGAAGTAGAGGTATGATTCAAGTGGTAGAACACCAGCCATCAAGGCTAGAGCTCTACCACTTGAGCCTCAGCACCACTTCCAGGTTTTTTCTGTGTATGTGGTACCGAGGAATCGAACCCGGGTATTCGTGCATGCTAGGCAAGCACTTTAACCACTAGGCCAAACTCCCGGCCAGAACACCAGCCATCAGTAAAAAAATCTAAGGGACCCCAGGAGCTGAAGGCTTACGCCTATAATCCTAGCTACATAGGAGGCTGTAATCTAAGGATCAAGCTTTGACACCAGCTTGAGCAGAGGAGTCCTCATGAGACTCTTGTTTTTCATTTTTTCATGGTTGTGGGGCTTCAACTCAGGGCCTGGACACTGTCCCTGAGCTTCTTTTGCTCAAGCCTAGCACTCTACCACAGCAACACCGCCATCTTTGTGTATGTGGTACTGAGGAATCAAACCCAGGGCTTCATGCATGTTAGGCAAGCACTCTACCACTAAGCCACATTCCCAGTGAATTAACCACTCAAACGCTGGATGAAGTGGTAGAGTGCTAGCTTTGACCAAAAAGAGCTCAGGAGCTGGGCACCAGTAGCTCACACCTGTAATCCTAGCTACTCAGGAGACTGAGATCTGAGGACCACAGTTCAAAGCCAGACTGGGCACTAAAGTCCATGAGACTCTTACCTCCAATTAACCACCAGAAACTGGAAGTGGCACTGTGGCTCAAGTGGTAGAGTGCTAGCCTTGAGCTGAAAAGCTTGGAGACAGAACCCAGGCCCAGAATTCAAACCCCACAACTGACAAGAAGAAAAAAAGAAGGAAGGAAGGAAGGAAGGAAGCAAGGAAGGAAGCAAGGAAGGAAGCAAGCAAGGAAGGAAGGAAAAAGAACAGGCTAGGAGACATTGCTCAGGCTCTCAGTTCAAGTCCCAGTCCTACACATGAAAAAAAAATAAAAAAGTGGGCTGGGAGTTTGGCCTAGTGGTAGAGTTGCTTGCCTAGCATGCACAAAGACCTAGGTTCAATTCCTTGGTTCCACATACCCAGAAAAAGCCAAAAGTGGTGCTATGGCTCAAGTGGTAGAGTGCTAGCTTTGAGCAAAAGAAGCTCAGGGACAGTGCCTAGGCCCTGAGTTCAAGCCCCAGGACTAGAAAAACAAAAACAAAAACAACTGCCAGGCATGGTGGCTCACACCTTTAATCAGAGCTACTCAGGAGGCTGATATCTGAAGATCAAGGTTCAAAGCCAGCCAGACTAAAGTCCATGAGACTCTTATCTCCAATTAATCACCAGAAAATCGGAAGTAGTGCTGTGACTCAAGAGGTAGGGTGATAGCCGTGAGCGGAAGAGCTCAAGGACAGCACCCAGGCCCAGATTCCAAGTCCCATGAACGCCAAAAAATAAAAATTAAAATATGACAAACTTAAAAATTTTATTGCGTGGTAATATAATAGTGGGGCTAGACTTATCTTTTTGCTTATCAGCAGATGCACTCATAAAGAAAACCACAACATGGGCCGGGAGTTTGGCCTAGTGGTAGAGTGCTTGCCTAGCATGCACAAAGACCCGGGTTCGATTCCTCGGTACCCCACATACATAGCAAAAAGCCAGAAGTGGTGCTGAGGCTCAAGTGGTAGAGCTCTAGCCTTGAGAAAGTCCAAGGACAGTGCTCAGGCCCTGAGCTCAAGCCCAGGACTGGAAAAAAAAAAAAAAAAAAGAAATCCACAACAACCAGGCAACATCATCCAGAAAAACTGAGTACAGAATAACCCTGCCTTAGGCCAAGCACCCATACAGGAATCCCCAAGTAGTATCTGTAAGTTTGCTCATCACAGAACCCCTGTGTGAGCAAGAAGCTGGTAACCAGGTTTCTTCCCACACCCCTGGTGACTGTGACCTCACTTACTGTAGCCCATCAAGATGAATGAACCCGTGAGCATGATCCCGGTCTGTAGGGCATCCGTGTAGATTACTGCAGCCAGCCCACCTGTGGGAGAGAAGCACTGAGACTCCGGTACTCACAACAGGCTGCAGGGAAAACCAAGCCCAGCACCCCAGTGGATATTTCTTAGGATTGACTGCTTGCCAAGGTGGCTGCAGGAATTCTCCCCACCCTGTATACAGGGATGCTGGGTTCAATTCCTCAGTACCATATACACAGAAAAGTAAGACATGGTGCTGTGGCTCAAAACGGTACTGCTCTATTATTGAGAAAGCCAAGGATAGTGCCCAGGCCCTGAGTTCAAGCCTCAGCACTGGCTATATATATATATATATATATTTACTTCTCCTGTGCAGGTCCAAGTCTAGCACTCCAGGGGGTGCTACAGCTTTGCCCTCCTCCATCTTCTGGAGCCCTGAGAATAGCAGTTTTATTATTTTTTGTTTCTGTGTTGCTAGTGCTGGTGCATGAATCTAGGGCCTGGCACTGTCTCTTAGCTTTTTCACTCAAGACTGGCACGCTACCACTGGAGCCGCATGTCTGTTTCCAGCTCCTGCCCTCAGAGGGCCTCCAGTCCGCTGGGGAAGACAGATTCTCCAAGCTAAGAACACGAAGACACATTGGCTAGCCCAACTAGCCTTGCCCTCCACATTCTCTAGGCCCTCGGATTTTACAGTGGCCTTTCCCTCCGCCTGGAATTCCCTTCCCCTACACTTCTCAGCTATCACCTACATTTGTGTGAAACCTCACTGCTGAGAGCCTTTAATTGAGTAATTGAATATTACAAATTAGGTCATATATTACATCTATGTGCAATACATATGCATATATATTTATATATACATATATAACACACTTATATAAATTAGCATGACATATATCACACCAGATAACCTAATATCACACTATATATAAACCTAATTGTATAACTTAGTTTTATATAGTGTGTGATATTATATATAACACATAATTGTATATTATATGAAATGTATATGTGAAATTAAACGAGAGGCTAGATATTAAATAATAGTTACTTGTTAAGGCCCTACTATGTACTAAGCACTCTTCTAGGTTATAATCCAAAACTACCAATAGTTTATTTTCCAGGCTTGCAGCGTGCATGTGAATGCGCATGCACCAGCACTAGTAGGCCTTCAATAAACAGTTCTGGAATACATCAATGGGAAACCGTTGTGGTGCTGCACCAAAAAACAAAAAAACAAACAAATCCTCTCTTATCGGATCATCCTCTTCCTTTGGCTAGGAGGAATCTTGTCATCTGGGACAACGGAATGGGTTTGGCAAATGCTTGGTGTTAGCATCCCAGAGCATCAGGAGGTAAATCAGAAAATGGAATGGCCTACAGACCCTGCTCGTTACCTGTCCCAGTCACCATACCTGCCACAGTGTACAGAGCTGTGATGGCCAGTAGCCCTACGATGGCCAGGTACAGATCCCAGTGCAAAGACTGCTGAATGAAGATGGCGCCTGAGTATATATCCACCTGTGAAGACAGGAAAGGGATGGATGGATGGGTGAGTGGATAGGTGGGATGGGATGGGTAGTTATGTAAAAAAGGGAGTGGATGGATAGATGGATGGGTGTGTGGATGGAAGAATCAATGTGTAGGTGGGTGGGTGGGTGGATGGGCAGATGGATGGATGGAAGGATGGATGGATGAATGGATGGATGGATGTGTGGATGGAGGAATCGATATGTAGGTGGGTGGGTTGATAGATGAATGGATGGATGGATGGATGGATGGATGGATGGATGGATGGATGGATGGATGGATATGTGGATAGAAGAATCAATGCATAGGTGGGTGGGTTGATGGATGGGAAGTTGGATGGTTGGATGGATGGATGGACAGTCAGATGGGTGGAAGGATGGATGGATGGATGGATGGATGGATGGATGGATGGATGAACATTTCTAGCAGTTCTCCAGAACCAAGCCCTAGCTCAGATTCTGACAAATACAGAAGACCATACATTGTCTTTCGTGCATCCATCTTATCCTAGATGCTAGATCCAGAGTCTTGAACTGGAGCCTGGTAGACAGAGGTTTGAAAGTCCTGCCTTGGGCAAGGGCAGTGATGTTCTGATGGCCATCTAACTTCCATGCAGATCTTCCTGCTCTATCCTCCTATACCCAGCTGGGTTTTGCCACCCTTTCTTCCTCACAAGAGCGCACTCTTGCTCTCACTCTCAAGACCTGGGCTCTCTCCCTTAGCTTTTTCTTTTTTCTGGGTTGAAGCTAAGAGTGTCATAGATGTCCTACCTAGGCTGGCTTCGAAGCATGATCCTCAGATCTCAGCTTCCTGAGGAGCAGGTGTAAACTCTGCAGTGTTGAAGTGCTGCATCTGGGGCTGGCCCAGTGTCAGCCATCAGTCAACGTCCTCTGCCCATGCTTCTCCTCTCTCTGGACCCCTCCATCTTCCTCTACCCGCCCCCATCTCACTGAACCCACCCAAGAGAAGAGATGAGCCAGTGAAGAAGAGACGCTCTGTGGGCAAAGCTCTAGGTCAGCTCCTCACTATGTTGCAAGAGGGAGGCCAGGCCGGCCGGGTCTCCGCCTTACCGAGATCTTGGTGAAGACATAAATGAACAGGTAAAGCACAGCTAGGGTGATGGAGATCCTGCGGCCCCCGAAGCGCCTTCTTAAGTACTCGGGCATCGTGGTGACCTAGAGCAGAGAGAATGGTGTGCACGTGGTCCTGCAGTCTCCCACCCCAGCCCTTCCTCCTCCTCCCCAAACTTGGATTAGCTTAAGAAAAACCAAAACGCTGAATGCTGGTGGCTCACACCTGTCATCCTAGCTACTCAGGAGGCTGAGATCTGAGGACCACAGTTCAAAGTCAGCCCAGGCATGCAAGTCCATGAAACGCTTATCTCCAAGTAACCACCAGAAAATCGGAAGTGGAGCTGTGGCTCACAGTGATCGAGCGCTAGCCTTGAGCAAAAGAGCTCAGGGACAGTGTCCAGGCCTTGAATTCAAGCCCCACAACTGACTCCTCCTCCCCTCCCCCCCAAAAAAAAAACAGAAAGAAAGTGCCTTGGGGCTGGAAAGCAAAATTGGGGACAAAGACTAAGATTGTATATGCCAGGCAGACCCAGGCTGGAGGCTATAAATTAGCTAGAAAGGGCCATTAGCCAGCCTGCAAAGTTAGGGGAGGGGCAGAGAGAGGAAGGAATATGTGGAGAGGAAGGAAAAGAAGGGAGAGAGGAAAGGAGGGAGGGAGGGAGGGAGGAAAGAAGGAAGGAAGGAAGGAAGAAAGGAAAGGAAAGGAGGGCTGGATAACAAATTGAGTGCTAGTCTAAGAAGTACAAGGCCCTGAGTTCAAATCCCCACACTGCCAAAAAAAATATATATATATATATATATATTTGGGTTTTTTTTTTGCCAGTCCTGAGCTTGAGCTCAGGGCCTGAGCACTGTCCTTGGACTTTCTCAAGGCTAGAGCTCTACCACTTGAGCTGGCTTTTTTCTATGTATGTGGCACTGAGGAATTGAACCTGGGTCTTCATGCATGCTAGGCAAGCACTCTACCACTAGGCCAAACTCCCAGCCCCAAGAATTGTTATTTTTCTATAACAATGCAAACACTATGCACCAGTCCTCAATATTTCAATTATTATGGCTTTGGTTACAAAGGAATATATCTGTATCTTTTGCATCTGTCTAAGCCTTATCATCTCTCTAAAAGAGAGACTTCTATATTTGTCCTCTGGCACTGAAAAATATCTTTGAGTCCAGTGCCTGTGGCTCATGCCTGTCATCCTTGCAACTCAGGAAGCTGAGACCTGAGGACTGTGGTTCAAAGCCAACCCTTGCAGGAACATCTGTGATATTCTTACCTCTAACAAACCCTAGAAGCCAGAAGCAGACACGTGGCTTAAGTGATAGAGCATCAGCCTTGAACACTAAAGGCCCCGAGTGCAAACCCCAGCATCAGCATGGACACACCAAAAGAAATTTAAAAAGGTTTGGAAGTCTCCTCTTTCTCAGCTCCTCAGCTCTCCTCCCTCCCCTGACCCCCAAAGTTATGGAGTTGGCTAAAGCTGTTCACAATGAGCTTCCCTGGTCTCACCTGTATGCCATCCCGCCCCAGGGCTCGGACCCCTTAGTGCTACCCGGCCAATGTTCCCAGACAGAAGTGAGAACTGGGTCTTTCTCTTACAGGACTCTGAGTCCTCAGACTTACCTGGCCAGCGATGTAGATAGGAAGAAATATCCAAGCCAGCATCAGCACAGAAAATAAGCCCTGCCGAGGAAAAGCTAGAGCTGAGATGCAATCCACAGGCAGGCTTCTACTCAAAGGTCCTTCTTTTTTACTTTATTTTTTTTTGAGCATGCCTATCATCCTAGCTACTCAGGAAGCTGAGAGCTGAGGCTCACCATTCAAAGCCAGCCTGGGCACAAAAGTCCGTGAGACTCTTCTCTCCAGTGAACCACCAGAAAATCAGAAGTGGAGCCATGGCTCGAAGTGGTAGAGCACTAGACCTGAGCAAACCTGCTCAGAGACAACACCAGGCCCTGAGTTTAACCCCATGACTGATGGAAGAAGAGGAAGAGGGAAAAGAAGAAGGAGGAGGAGGAGAAAGAGGAGGAGAGGGAGAGGAAGAAGGAGAGAGGAAGAGGGAGGAGGAGGGGGAGGAAGAAGCAGACACAGAAGCAGAAGAGGAAGAAGAAGAAGAAGGAGAAGAAGAAGAAGAAGAAGAAGAAGAAGAAGAAGAAGAAGAAGAAGAAGAAGAAGAAGAAGAAGAAGAAGAAGAGGAAACAGCAGCAGCAGACATAATAAAAAAGCCAGACCTGGGGCTTAAACTCAGAACCTCCTCTGGGCTCTGTCCCTGACTCTTCAGCTCAAGGCTACCAGGCTACCCTTGAGCCAAACCCCACTTCCCGTTTTCTAGTGATTAATTGGAGATAAGAGTCTCAGGTCCTTTTGTGCCGGGGCTGGCTTTGAACCTCAGTCCTCAGATCTCAGCCTCATGAGTAGCTAGGATTACAGGCGTGAGCCACTGCACCTGGCTGTCTCTGAGCTTTTGTGCTCAAGGACAGCTCCACTGCTGGCTTTATTGTTAGTTTATTGGAGATAAGAGTCTCGTGGACTTTTGTGCTGGGCTGGCTTTGAACCATGATCCTCAACTGAGTAGCTAGGATGACAGGTGTGAGCCACTGTGCCCAGCCAAGGGCATTTTTTTTTGCTGCCAGTCCTGTGGTTTGAACTCAGGGCCTGAGCACTATCCCTGGGCTTTCCTCAAGGCTAGAGCTCTACCTCTTGAGCCTCAGTACCACTTCCAGCTTTTTTCTATGTATGTGGTACTGAGGAATCGAACCTGGGTCTTCGTGCATGCTAGGCAAGCACTCTGCCACTAAGCCACATTCCCAGCCCCATGCTGGGAAGTGTAGGCCATTCACAGAACCTTCTCCCACAATCCACTGCGAAACTGAGGCCATTTGAGGGTGGCTCATGCCTGTAATCATACCTTCTCAGGAGACTGAGATATGAGGATATTGGTTGAAAGCCATCCCAGAAAAGTCAAACCAGAGACATCTCTGTGGTTTTGTTTTATTTTATGGTCTTGGGCTTGAACTCGGGACCTGGGTTCTGTCCCTGAAGGTTTTTTTGTTGTTGTTTATTGTTTTTGTTTTTTGGCCAGTCCTGGGGCTTGAACTCAGGGCCTGAGCACTATCCTTGGGCTTTCTCAGGGCTAGTGTTTTACCACTTGAGCCACAACACCACTTCCAGCTTTTTCTGTGTATGTGGCACTGAGGACTCAAACCCAGGGCTTCACACATTCTAAGCAAGCGCTCTAGGTCAAACTCCAGACCCATGTCCCTGAGCATTTTGCACAAGGTTAGGGGTAGTTAATTGGAGATAAGAGTCTTAAGGACTTTCCTACCTGAGCTGGCTTTGAACCACGATCCTCAGCTCTCAGCTTCCTGAATAGCTAGGATTAGAGATGTGAGCCACCAGTACCTGGCCTGAGATTCTTATCTTCAATTCCCTAGCCAAAAAAAAAAGCCAGAAGTGGAGCTGTGGCCCAAGAAGTAGAGCACCATTCTTGGGTAATAGAGCTGAGTGAGAATACACATCCATGAGTTCAAGCCCCAGTAGAGACACAAAGCATATAGAGTGTTGGATGGAGACAGCATGTCTGTGTCTAGGTAAAATACTTACATTAAGCTCATAAGCAGTGACAGAAATGCCCACGGCTGCTCCTGACCCCGCAAGACCAATGAAGTGTCCGCTTCCAATGTTGCTGGCAAACAAAGATGCACCCACCTATTAGGAGATGAATGGAACAGGTGGTGAACGTCTGGGGTACCTGGTTCCACACCCCATGTCTTTCCGAAAGGATCCAGATAGATAGAAGCAGAGAAGGTTGAGCCATTCCACTCTGTCTGTATGCAGTATTTCTAGCTACTCAAGAGGCTGAAATCTGAACATGGAGGTTCGAAGCCAGCCTGGGAAAAGTGTATGTGTGGCCATGTACTCATACTAGCCAGTCTGGGAAAAGAGAGGAAACCAAGGGAGATGAGGAAAGAGACTCAGCTCTGAATCCCACAACCACACTTACCGGCCACCATACCATGTCCCCTCCAGCCAAAAAGTAGCCTTTCACAGTGTCTCTTTTGGTTTTCACGGTGGACTGAAACAAAGAACAAACAGGGAAACATGAGAAAGGAAGGCTCTGGAAGAGGCCTGTGAGCTGGGAATCCAGCCAGCCAGATTCCAATGTCAAATACATTTTGTCTCACCCACAAGTCATAAGAAAATGCTAACAGGATGTGTGTGCGTGTGTGTGTGTGTGTGTGTGTGTGTGTGTGTGTGTGTGTGTGTGTGAAAGAGAGAGAGAGGGAGAGAGAGAGAGAGAGAGAGAGAGAAAGAGAGAGAGAGAGAGAGTCCTGCATCTTGAGCTCAAGGGCTCATGGGCACTGTCCCTTAGCTCGCACTCTACCGCTTGAGCCACAGCTCCACGTCTGGCTTTTAGTTGAGGAAGTGAAGGTAAGAATGCCATGTACATCTAAAAGATGGTAGCTCTCACACCTGCCATCTTAGCTACTCAGGAGGAGATCTGAGGATTCTAGTTCAAAGCCAGCTCAGGCAGGAAAGTGCATGAGACTCGTCTCCAATAAACTACTCAGAAAAGGCTAAAAGTGATGCTGTGGCTCAAGTGGTAGAGCCTTGAGTCAAAGAAGGTCAGGAACACTGCCCAGGGGCTGAGTTCAAGCCCCATAAATGACAAAAGAAAAGAGAGAGGGGGGAGAGAGGGAGAGGGAGGGAGGGAGGGAGGAAGGAAGGAAGGAAGGAAGGAAGGAAGGAAGGAAGGAAGGAAGGAAGGAAATGAGATTTTTCTCTGGGCTTCTCTCCCCTCCCCACCCCCACCTGTCTTACCCATAATCCAACACCCAGGACGAAGAGGAAGTAGAAAACCAGCACAGCAATGTCTCCTGGTTCCAGACTCTTCCTGGGAATTGCCTCCAGACCCTGTGACTGTGGAGGCTCGGGGCTGCTGGTGACTCTCTCCATGGTGCTGGAGGAGCCCTCCCAGTCCTGGGAAAGTGAAAATACCGGTTACATTCCGGCTCCCAGATCATCCTCTTCTCACTCTCTGCGGCTACCTCCCTTGGGCCTCTGAGAAGGAAGACCCACCCATGGGGATAGGCAGTGGAGACAAAACCTCAAGAAGACAGATTCATTATTCATTCATCCATTCACCCATTCCTTAATCTGTTTGTCCATCCATTCATCCACTCACTCATCCATTCACCTATGCAATTAACCAACCAGCCAAACATCCAGCCATCCACTCATTCATCCTTTCATTCATCCATTCATCCAGCCACTCATCCACTCACTTGCCCTTTCGTTCATCTATGAAACCAACCATCCACCTATGCCAATCATCCACCCACCATCCATCCACTCATCCACTCACTCATCCATTCACTCATCTATCCAATCAACCACCCATCCATCTACCATTCATTTATTCATCCACTCACCCATCCAACCAACCATCCGTCTCATCCTTCCACTCACTCATTCATCCTTGCATTCATCTATTCATGCAGCCATTCACCCACTCATTCATTTACTCACTTAATGAAGTCACCTCACATTCTTAGCTAATACATATGTCTACACATATACATTAACAAACTACTCTTTTTGAAACACATACACAATAAATAAGTTTTTGGTGGCACTGGGGTTTGAACTCAGGGCTTCATATTTTCAAGAAAGCTGTTCCAGCACTTGAGCCATAGTCCAGTCCTTTTTGCTTTAGTTATTTTTCAGACAAGCTCTCGTGTTTTTTTTTCACCCGGTCAGCCTCAGTCTATAATCCTCCTATCTCTGCCTCCCAAGTAGCTGGAAGTAGAAGCATGAGCCATTATGAATGCTTGCTGAGAGCCAAAAAAAACTTAACCCAGAAAACACAAGGTATGGGGGGACGACCCATGCCTGCAGGAGGCTGGTGAGTTGAGCTCTCGCTATATAGTGAGACCTTGTCACAAATAAAAAAGAAAGAGAGAAATGAGGGAGGGAGGGAGGGAGGGAGAGAGAGAGAGAGAGGGGCACAAATACAGATGTTTCAGCTCCTTTACCATTTGTAAACTCCTGTCCCAGAGTCAGAGGAAAATGTGCCGCCTGGTTCAGCTCCCCTCTCCACCCAACTGACTTGTCTGCAGCTCAGCCAGCCACCAGGTCCCCAGACCTGTTGATGGAATGAGTTATTCCCTCTATGCCACCCGTCACATGCCAGGCATCTTAATGAGTCACTTGAGATTTAAACCCATATATTCATTCCCGCTGTAGAATCCATGTGCGCATGTGTGTGTGTGTGTGTGTGTGTGTGTGTGTGTGTGTGTGTACGCACACTGGTATTAAGGCTTGAACTCAGGGCCAAGATGTTGTCCCTTAGCTTATTTCACTCAAGGCTGGTACTCTATCACTTGAGCCACACCTCCACTTCCAGTTTTTTGCTGGCCAGTGGGAACTGAGTCCCATGTACTTTTCTGCTTGGGCTGGCTTTGAACTGTAAACCTTATACCAGAGCCTTCTTGCTCGTGTTCCTGCTGACAGAAAACCTGGCACAGGGACATGGAAGGCACCACTGCACAAGAAGACTAGATCCAAGCCAGGAAGCATGAACCTACAGCTTTTTGGTTAATTGGAAAAACTATGCTTTGAATTCAGAACTTCAGACTTGCTAGGTAGGCATTCTACTACTTGGGCTGCCCTCCCCTCCCCACCGTTTTTTGGGGGGGAGGGGCTTGAGCTCAGAACCTGGGCACTATCCCAATACTAGCACTCTACCATGTTGAGCCACAGCTCAATTTCTGGCTTTTTGGTGGTTCACATGGATTTCCTGCCTAGGCTGGCTTTGAACTGCGATCTTCAGATCTCAGGAGACTAGCTAGGATTACAGGCATGAGCCACCACCACCTGATTCCATACTACTTATTTTTTCTGTCCTGGGGCTTGAACTTGGGGCCTGGGCACTGTCTCTGAGCATTCCCAAGGCAGCACTCTACCACTTGAGCCACAGCACCACTTCCAGCTTTTTCTGTGTATATGATACCAAGGAATCAAACCCAGGGCTTCTGCATGATAAGCAAGCACTCTACCACTAGGCCACATTCCTGGCTCCACTACCACTTTTTTTTTTGCCAGTTGTGGGCTTGAGCTCAGGGCCTGAGCACTGTCCTTGGACTTTCTCAAGGCTAGAGCTCTACCACTTGAGCCTCAGCACCATTTCTGGCTTTTTTTCTATGTATGTGGTACTGAGGAATCGAACCCGGGTCTTCATGCATGCTAGGCAAGCACTCTACCACTAGGCCAAACTCCCGGCCCCATCCACTACCATTTTTTATGTTGGTTATTTTCAACAGTCTCTCTTTATATCTAGTCAACAGGAATTTGATTTTTCTTCTCTCTGTCTCTCTCTGTCTCTCTCTGTCTCTGTCTCTGTCTCTCTCTCTTTCTCTCTGTCTTGTGTGTGTGTGTGTAAAGAAAGGGACTGGGGCTCAAACTCAGGGCCTATGCACAGTCGCATAGCTTTTACACTCAAGGCTTGCTGAAAGCAGGCCTCTATTTCCAATTTTTCTGTGGTTAATTGGAGGTAAGAGTCTCATGGACTCCTCTTGAGACTCTCATCAAATGGAGTATTTCTCTTCTTTTCTTTTCTTCTTTCTTTCTTTCTTTTTTCTTCTAGTCCTGGGGCTTGAACTCATGGCCTGGGCCCTGACCCTGAGCTTCTTTTGCCCAAAGCTAGTCCTCTACCACTTGAGTCACAGTGCCATGTCCAGCTTTTTCAGTTTATGTGGTACTGAGGAATTAAACCCATGCAAGCTAGACAAGTACTATTACTAAGTCACATTCCCAGCCCTCTTTCTCTACTTTCACAGCTTTCCTTTCACTTTCAAATAAGCTTACTCCATTTATCAAAGAGAGAGGGAGAGACTCTGCCTCATGGACTTGCCTGCCCAGGTTGGCTTCAAACCACAATCCTCGGACCTCCTGGCATAGCTACAGTTACAGATGTGAGCCACTGCATCTAGCCCAAAGTCATTCTGACATCTGACAGTGAAACGCTGAACACATGAGCCTGCGGAGGATGGGAAGGCATTCCATCACATTTCACCCCTGGCCAGCAAAGGCTTTGTGTCCATCTTATAACGCAAACGTGCAGTAAGTCCATCTCCAAGAGCTCAAGGCCCTGAGTTCAAGTCCAATACTGGCACAAAAACAAAACAGAAGGAGAAAGAAATCAGTTTCCTTTGTGTTCGTCCTTGAAATTTTTTCCTCCAGTGAGACCAAAGACCCTCCTTCCCACAACCTGGTGACACTAAGCCAGTGACACTCAGGACACACATTCTGATTGCAGCAGAAGGGAACGATGTGGGATTAGAATTGACAGAGGGTTTGAAGTAGCTCTGTAGGATACTGAGCTGCAGCCCTGAGTTCTGTCCACTAGGGGGGGGATAGCATCCTTCTCCCGATTCTGAAACTGACAAAACCCTCTGTGGCACAGTGAGCCTCTTGAAAACCATTATCCTCGTTTTTTTCTTCTTCTTCTTCTTTGATGGCACTGGGATTTGAACACAGAGCCTATGCATTGTCCCTTAGCTTTTCCACTCAAGGAAAGAGTTTTGCTGGTTTATTGGAGATTAAGAATCTCATGGGCTAGGCTGGGAGTTTGGCCTAGTGGTAGAGTGCTTGCCTAGCATGCACAAAGACCCGGGTTCGATTCCTCGGTACCACATACAGAGGAAAAAAAGCCAGAAATGGTGCTGTGGCTCAAGTGGTAGAGCTCTAGCCTTGAGAAAGCCCAAGGACTGGGCTCAGGCCCTGTGTTCAAGGCCCAG
The DNA here is from genome assembly GCF_031878675.1 of Megascapheus bottae. Classification (NCBI taxonomy): domain Eukaryota; kingdom Metazoa; phylum Chordata; class Mammalia; order Rodentia; family Geomyidae; genus Megascapheus; species Megascapheus bottae. The sequence continues at coordinate 2,461,216 of NC_143533.1, read as the reverse complement.
GACTGGCAGGAAACAAACAAACAAACAAACAAACAAAGAATCTCATGGGCTTTTCTGCCCAAGCTGGCTTGGAACTTTGATCCTCAGATCTCAGCCTCCTGAGTTGCTAAGATGACAGGCATGAGCCACTGGCGCCCAGTGGGAGTGGTGGCTTTGATGCAGAAATTAAGAGGAGGAAAGGAGATAGAAGGGGAGACAGGCTCAGCGTTACCAGGCAGTTACAGCCCTGTCTCTGCTCCAGAATAAACAGCTGAAGCTGGATTCCCACTCAGTTCACCCCCACCCAGGCCTCTGCCAGGTCCAGTGTTTTTTGTTCATTTGTTTGTCACTGATGGGGCTTAAACTCTGGGCCTGGGCCTATACCTGAGCTCTTCAGCTCAAGGCTATCACTCTACCACTTGAGCCACAGCACCACTTCCGGTTTTCTGGCGGTTCGTTGGAGATAAGAGTCTCATGGTCTTTCGTCCTGAAACAAGGACATACTAAAGCCACTAGCACAACAATGTTCACTGCAGCACTATTTACCATAGTGAAGATATGGAACCAACCCAAATGCCCCTCAGTAGATGACCCAATCAAGAAGATGTGGTGTTTATACACAATGGAATTCTATGCTGCCGTCAGAAAGAATGACATTGCCCCATTTGTAAGGAAATGGATAGACTTGGGAAAAAAAAATCACATTAAGTGAAGTAAGCCAGACCCAAAGGAACATAGGATCATTTGTAATAATTAGTACACATCTAGGACTCTCCTAGCAGAGGATTACAATAGCTCAAAACCTAGATACATAAGGTCATATAGGATGAGACTAAATGAAAGGATCTCCAGGATATGGAAACAAGAGCTTTATCTTGTGTGATTGTTGTTCTTAATGTACTATGTTATTTCTCTTCTCTTTTGTTGCCCTTTGGTTAATCTCATATTGCTACAGTATCTGATTTTGTTACCTGGCATATTGTATATACATTTATTTGTTTATTTGAAATAGGAAAGGGAAGATGGGAAACAAGATTATTGGGAGAGGGTGGGGGAGGGAAATGGGGACAAAAACATGAGAAGGGTTATCAATGTGTGAGAAGTAATGCACCTATTTTCTGGCAAATATAACTGTAATCCCTCTATACATTACAATAAAATTTAAAAAATAATAAAATAAAAAGAGTCAGACTTTCGTGTCCAGGCTGGCTTTGAATCATGATCCTCAGATCTCAGCCTCTTGAGTAGCTAGGATTACAGATGTGAGCCACTGAGGCCTGGCTTTTGTTTTTGGTTTTCAGAGGCTGTTAACTTTAAATGTCTAGATCTGAAGGGGGACTTTGGTAACTAATTGGATTATTGTACATTCTGATATTAAAACTGAGACAAAAAGAAAGGAAGGAAGGAAAAAGAATGAAAGAAAGGAAGGAAGGAAGGAAGGAAGAAAGAAAGAAAGAAAGAAAGAAAGAAAGAAAGAAAGAGGGCCTGGAGTTTGGCCTAGTGGTTAAAGTGCTTGCCTAGCATGCATGAAGACCCAGGTTCGATTCCTCGGTACCACATACATAGAAAAAAGTCGGAAGTGGTGCTGAGGCTCAAGTGGTAGACCTCTAGCCTTGAGAAAGTCCAAGGACAGTGCTCAGGCCCTGAGCTCAAGCCCACGACTGGCAAAAAGAAAGAAAGAAAGAAAGAAAGAAAGAAAGAAAGAAAGAAAGAAAGAAAGAAAGAAAGAAAGAAAGAGGAGGGGAAGGGAGGGAGAGAGATCAGAGCTCAGAGATGCTCAAGTCTAGAGTTTAAACCCCATAATAGACAAAAACAAAAAGTGTCCCTCGCTCACCCTGTAATCCTAGTTACTCAGGAGACTAAGATCTGGAAGATTGAGGTTAAAGCTATCTCATAGGCAGGAAATCCCATAAGTCTCTATCTCCCAAATACTCAGCAAAAAGTAGGGCTGGGGCTGGGGCTCAAGTGTTAGATCAGCCGTGTAAGCAGGCAAGCTGAGAAGGTATGAAGCCTGGAATTTAATCTCTGGTACTGGCAAAATAAAAACCCAAAGTCCTGAGTTCAAAGTCTCTCTTGAGGCTCAAGGCTAACTCTGGGATGTGAGCCCCTGTGAAATTTTTTTTTTAAGTTACTTAATTTACAACATATAATGGCATTTTTTTTCCCTTTGGCTACTCCTGGGGCTTGAACTCAAGACCTGAGCACTGTCCTTTGAGCTTTTTCAAGGCTAGAGATCTACCATTTGAGCCCCAGCACCACTTCTGGCTTTTTCTATGTATGTAGTACCGAGGACTCAAACCTGGGGCTTCTTGCATGCTAGGCAAGCACTCTACCACTAGGCCAAACTCCCAGCCCCTATACAGCTTTTTCTCCCCAAAAGGGAGGAACAGGAGAACAGCATGGAAGAACTGGACCAAAAGAAAATGGAAGCTCAGCAGGTGAACATTAAATCCTCAATTCCATGTGTGGTACCTTAGACGTTGCCATTTGCAGCCCCTATGGCCTGTCTTCGGTTGGCTGCACTGTTACCTGAGATTTTCCCTCTATGGACAGATATTTCCCAAGAACTGAGGTCTGCACTTCAGCTTAGGCTCCACTCTCACAGCCACCCACACCACCCTCTCAGTAGCTGCATTTGCCCTGTGTCTTGTGCTTTTCCACTCCTGATGGAGACTCTCCCATTTTCTGCCACTGGAGGAGAGAGGAGCGCTTCCCTCAGCTTCCAACTTCCAAGCCCTCCCCCCAACCCCCGCAAAAAATCTCAGGTCTTGGAGACCATTCATAAAATGCATTTCAAAAGTCAGGCACTGTGCTGGGTGTGGTAGCTCACGCCTGTAATCCTAGCTACTCAGGAGTCTGAGATCTGAGGATCGTGGTTCAAAGCCAGCCTGGACACTCAAGACTGTGAGACTCTTATCTCTAATTAACCACCAGAAAACTGGAAGTGGTGCTGTGGCTCCAGGGTCCCACAACAGACCAAAAAAAAAAAAAAAAAATCAGACATTGATGCTCATTCCTGTAATCCTAGCTACTCTGGAGGCTGAGATCCGAGGATAGTGGTTCAAAGCCAACCTGGACAGGAAAGTCCATGAGACTCTTCTATCTAATGAAACACCAGAAAACCAGAAGTAGAGCTGTGGCTCAGGTAGTAGAGTGCTAGCCTTGAGCCCAAAGAGCTCAGGGACAGTGCCCAGGCCCTAAGTTCAAGCCCTAAGAACACATACACATACACCCCCAAAACAGTTGAAGCTCCCATCAGGTAGACAATACCGACATTGCTTTCATAGGTCCAGTGTCATTTCATCATGGGTTTTGTGTTCTGCTCAGCTGCAAAGCAGGTCACGAGCCTGGAAACTCAATGCTTTTCTCCTTTCACACATTCCAACCTACAGCTTCCCAAACACCTCGCCAAGAGAGAGGATCAACAGTGGGGGTTGCTGGTTCATGTCAGGGATGAGGGCAGAGATAGGAGGAGCAGCTAGAAGGTTCTAGAAAAATGGCAGGGCTGGAAGAGAGGAAGAAGTGAGGAGGGAGGGAAGACAAGGCGACTGAATGGACTACTTGGGAAGCCAGCCATCTGAGTCCCAGCTCCGCCCAGGGCCCCTGCCCGCCCTCAACCCTCAGGCTGCCAGGCACAGAGAGAGGAGGCAGATAAACAAGTTATTTATTTATCTCAGCTCTGGGCCCGGGCCAGGAGAGGTCTCTCCCCACCCCCTCACCGTGCCTCCTGAGTTCCAGGGAAGTGGAGTCCTGCTGGGGGGCAGGAGGGGAGCATCCCCTTGACCAGAAATGGCACCAACCAGGCCCTTCTGCCTCCAGCTGCCAGGTGGAATCCAGCCCCCTCACCCCCATCCCACTCTTCCTCCATAAACACACCTGTCCTGGGAACTGCAGGGGTGGCTGTGGAGGCACTCTGTCAGCTCACTTTATCTCAGTCCTGTCCTCTTAATTTCCCCTGCTAACCCTAGGAGGCTCGGAAAAGAAGACAGACGCAGGCCATGGGGACATACTTCTAAGTCAGTGACAGAGGCAGGATTGGAACTCAGGACATAATGGAAAGTCTTCATATGGGCCATACCACTTTTCTCTCTCTTTTTTTTTTCCCCCTCCTTGCCCTTTTCTCTTTTCCTCTGTCTGTCTCTGTTTCTTCCCCATAAATATTAGTCTTCAAGCCCTGTGTTTTAGGACCTGGAGACTGAGAGGGGACAAACATATATTAGGCCCCAGCTGTGCACTGTACTCTGTAGCAGGCTTAGGAACTCAATGGAACAAACGTCTATTTGGCATTAGTGTGGCCAGCTCTATGGGACGTCCTGAAAACTCAATGGGCCATTTATTAGTGTCTGTCCACATGCCAGGCTCTGTGGTAAGCCCTGGAGACTCAGGAAGACAAACATTTATTAGACACTAGCTGTGTGCCAGGCTCTGTGTGACATCTTGAAAACTCAATGGACCATTATTAGCTACCATCTATGTGCCAAAGCTCTCTGTGCTAGGCCTTGGAGACTCAGAAAGTGACTTCTAGCCTGCTTTGGGGTTTTTAGGGTTTTTTTTTGTCAATTGTGGGGCTTGAACTTGGGGCTTGGATGCTGTCCCTGAGCTCTTTTACTCAAGGTTAGTGCTCTACCACTTTGAGCCACAACTCCACTTCTGGTTTTCTGGTGGTGCCATGGAGATAAGAGTCTCACAGACTTTCCTGCCCAAGCTGGCTTTAAACCATGATTGTCAGATCTCAGCCTCCTGAGTAGCTAGGATTACACGCATAAGCCACCAGTGACTGGCTGAGGTTTAGCCACTGCCTGGGGCTTGCCTCCCTAGTACAGAGGGAGACTCACTAGAGCAAGGCCGGGCCACCCTTCTCTGGAGGCCTTTTACGTAATCTGCTGAGGTGGATGTGAAAATTTTCCACACTGCAAGGGGAAGACACAGGGAGCAGGCTCACAGAACCCAAAGCTGCAGGTCAGGCAGAGGTTGGAACCGCCCTATTTTGTATTGTGTATGCTTTTCTTTTGGGGTACCAGTACTGGGGCTTGAACTTAGAGCCTGACACTCTCCTGTAACATTTTTTTTCTCAAAGCTATTTCCCAATCACTCACAACTCCACTTCTAGTTTTTGGGTAATAAATTGAAGAGTCTCATGGACTATTCTGCCCAGACTGGCTTCGAACCATGATCCTCAAATCTAAAGGCTCTTGAGTAGCTAGGATTACAGGCGTGAGCCAGTATTGCAAGGCTGCTCTTTTTGCCTTGCTGTCTTTCTTTCCCTGACTGCCCTCCTTCAGCCCTCCCCCACAAAGTCCCCTATTGGGTCAATAGCCCTGAGTTCAAGCCCCAGTACCATCCCCCCCCAAAATTAAATTAAATTAAAAATAAATACAACCAGTAAGAAACAAATTAAGCACAGGCAGATCTGGCCACTCTAAGTAACCCCACTGACAGGTTACACGAAGGTAAGTTCTGGCATTAGGCCACTCTGCTGGTAAATGACTGAACTGGGCTCCAACCCAGGCTTGGCTCCCAAGTCCTTCTCAACCCGAAACATGAGGTGCCTTTTCCTCCGACTCCTTTGGGGTCAGCAGTCACGGAGGACTGCTCACTCCCCTGCAAGCTGGGCCTTCAATTGGTCAGGCCTGGAGGACTGTGAGAGGAAACAGCCCAGCCACAGGAGAGGGAGAAACAGAGGAAGAAGGGATGGGGTAGCTGTGCAGGGCAGAGAGGCTGTAAGGGTTTGGCAGAGCTGAAGGAAAAGGGCTAACTTGCCACCTATGCCCTCCTGTCCAGCAGAGGCTGGTAGCCCAGGAATAGACAAAGGCCAACTGACAGACTCCAGGGCTCCAGGCTGGCTTATCCACAGCAAGTAAGGAGAATCCTAGCTCTGGTAATTAGTAAAGGAATTAATAAAGGAATTAGTAAAGGAATTCCAGGCACTGTGTATTTCTCCAAACAGGCCAACTCGGGTCACAGGCACACATTGGGGACTGAATCAGGAGAGCATTTTCCTCCACTCCCTTCGTGTCTTCAGGGACAATCCTGTCTAATGATTTCCAGAGGGAACAGAGGTTACCAGAGCACCTTCTAAATCTAGATCTCTCCATCTCACCGGTGCCAGTCCGCATCTCAAAATCACACGTGCAAGTTAGATCCCAGTCTCACCTTGTGAACTGCTCATGGCAGAAACTCAAGGCATTCTTAATTTATCTACCACCACCTACTCATCCACCTGTTCATCTATCAGTCCACCCATTCATCCTCCATCTGCCTATCCATCCATCTAATCATCCAACCATCATTTGCCATTCAGTATCCATCCACCCATCCATGCATCCATCCACTCACCCATGCATTCATCTATCCACCCATCCATCCATCATCATTCACCATCTGTCCATCCTTCATCCATCCATCTACCCAACAATGCAAGAAGCCATCTACCTATCCATTCATTCATCCATCCATCCACCCATCCATGCATCCACTATCCATCTATCTACATGTCCATGTTCCCATCCATCCATCCATCCATCCATCCATCCATCCATCCATCCACCTAACAACCTAACAATCCATCCAACTGCCCAACAACACAACTGTTCATCCATCCATCCAGCAATGCAACAATACATCCATCTATGCTTTCTATCCATCCATCTGCCCATCCCATCTATCTGTCCACTCTCCCATCCATCCATCCATCCATCCAACCACCCAGCCACCCATCCAGCCACCCACCCAACACCTCTATGTGCCAGGCAGAGCATCTGCCAAGCAAATACAACATCAAATTATTGATAATGTCTCTTTTCCAATTCCCAGAGTCTGTTCCTCCCATATCTGTGCTCTGCTACTTCAAATCCATACCTTAAATCCATTCAATCCCTCCCCCTCACTTCTGCTTCAGTTACCTTCATACAAGCCATTATCCTTTCTGTCAAGCCAGAGTAAGAACTTTCTCTCATCCCACCCACATTAGCTTCCATTTTCTATACTCTCACATAGAGGAGAAGTTGTTGGACATAGATCAGTCATTTGCTGTTCAAAACAGCTTCATGCAGGCTGGGAGTCTGACCTAGTGGTGGAGTGCTTGCCTAGCATGCACAAAGACCCAGGTTTGATTCCTTGGTACCACATACATAGAAAAAGCTGGTAGTGGAGCTGTGGTTCAAGCGGTAGAGCTCTAGCCTGGAGAAAGCCCAAGGACAGTGCTTAGGCCCTGAGCTCAAGCCTCAGGATTAGAAAAAAACAAACAGCTTCATGCATACTGAGCTGCTCTGTTGTACCCAGTGCTGGGATGTAGGGGTCTTCCATCTATTCCTTGAAAGCTATTTCTGATGGCAGGGTCCTTTCCTGTCAACACAGGTTCCCCCACCTGTGATGTTCTTACCTCATTCTTCTTTTTTTGGGGGTGGTGGTGGAGGGAGAGGATCAGTGTGGGGCTTGAACGCAGGGCCTGGACACTGTCCCTGAGCTCTTCAGCTCAAGGCTAGCACTCTACCACTGGAGCCACAGCGTCACTTCCAGATTTCTAGTGGTTCATTGGAGATGAGGGTTTCATGGACTTTCCTGCCAGGGTTGGCTTTGATTCCATGACCCCTCAGATGGCAGCCTCCTGAGTAGCTAGAATTACAGGCGTGATCCACGAGGGCCCAGCCCTTGCACTCTTCCTACCACACTCCTTATTCCAAACTGCCTACTCTAGCCCTGCGTCTAAACCGAGTCCCTAAGTTATTGCTTTTAGGGTGAATACAATTTGTCAGAGTTCACTGAAGCATGACATCTGACTTGCAGAATTCCCTTCCTACAACCCATGTCACCACACCAGAATCTCTGCATGGCAGGGGCCCATGATACTTCCAGAGCGGGTATCTTATACATCCCATACTCAAGAGGCTAAGATCTGATGATGGCAGTTCAAAGCCAGGCTAGGAAAGAACCTTGAGACTCTTTTTTTTTTTTTTTGCCAGTCCTGGGCTTGGGCTCAGAGCCTGAGCACTGTCCTTGGGTTTTCTCAAGGCCAGCACTCTACCATTTAAGCCATAGCACCACTACTGGCTTTTTTCTATGTATGTGTTACCGAGGAATCAAACCCAGGTCCTCATACATGCCAGGCAAGCACTCTACCACTAGGCCAAACTCCCGGCCCCAACCTTGAGACTCTTATCTTCAATAAATTGTCAAAAAAAAAAAAAGCCAGAAGTGGTAGAGGCCAAAAGAAGCAAGGGGACAGTGCCCAGACCCTGAATTCAAGTCCCAGTAAGCACACAGACAAACCCTTGGCACAGCAACTGTTTTCAGGGGTCCTACAGGCTCTCTGACAGGACCCTGCAAACTGGCCCCTCCCACAGAGGGGCAGCCCTTTTCCAAAGCCTTACCTCCAGGATTTCCTCCAGGAGAAAGAACCTTCTGCCAGCCTTTTGCTGAGAATGAAGCAGTGCAATACTAGAAAAGCTACTGGACCAGTAGGGCAACTCAGAGCAGGCGTGGAACTGTTTCTGAGCCAGCAAATGATCAGACCTGATTTCCCTTCATGGGAGGGAGTTGAGTTAAAAGAAACCAAAGTGGCACTGAGTGGGAACTGAGTCCTGACGTTCCCTCTGCTTATCAGTGCTATATGGGGGCCAGTGGCTCAGTGACCTTGGACTTGTCTACAAGTGTGGGATGGTAGTGACTAAGCAATGTGCATGGGAAGCCCTACCTAAGTCAGGCACAGGCAGGTACACACACACACACACACACACACACACACACACCACACCATACATTGGTCTGGTAGCTGACATCCAATTTGGTTTGGCACCCTGCTTTTGTGCTTTGTGTATATGATATTTTCACACTTTCTCCATCTTTGTCTCCCTCCCTCCCTCTCTCCCTCTTCCTCTCCTTTTCCCTCTTCTTCTCTCCCCCCCCTCCTCCGTCTGTCTATGTGATGATATCCTGGTTATGGAGCTTGAACTAAGCACTGCCTTTGAGCTTGTTCACTCAAAGCTAATGCTTTACCACTTGAGACTTCTGGCTTTTTGCTGACTAACTGGAAATAAGAGTCATGGATTTTTCTGCCTGGGCTGGCTTTGAACTAAGATCCTCAGATCTCAGCTTTGTGTGGTGCATGCCTCTGTGTGTGTGTGTGTGTGTGTGTGTGTGTGTGTGTGTGTGTGTGTGTGTGTGTGTGTGTGTTCTGTTAGCCAAGGAGCTAGAACTCAATGTGTCCCTGAGCAGTTTTGTTCAAGGCTCTACTACTTGAGCCACAGCTCCACTTCCGGTTCATTGGAGATAAGAGTTTCACAGACTTTCCTACCCATGCTGGATCCTCAGATCTCAACCTCCTGAGTAGCCAGGATGATGGGCATGAGCCACCAGCGCCAGCTTAGATCTCAACTTCCTGAGTAGCTAAAAAAAAAAATGCTACATGTGAGCCACCAGGCCTGGCACACTTTTCCTGTCTCTTGAGTTCTCACCACACCTTTGGGCTGGGCCAGCCTGAGGTCCACCTCCTGATTTGACAGAGAAGGAACCAGATGTTCTGTGACCCAATCGTTGGGCTCCATGTCCCTGGACTCTGGTTCAGTGGAAGAACTATGTGCCATGCACCCCCTTTGCTGTGCCCACCTGCCCCACACTGTACTGGGATTGCCTCTCGCCTGAGCAGTTCCGTGGTATAGAGCTGGCCGCCCCCCCCCACCCCAGTCCCTCCAGCTCACGGCTGGGTTCTCTCTGCAGAGCTGTCATTGGGAAGGGAAGAGGGGCTTACCTTATTCCAGATGCAGCCTCCACTGGCAGGGATGGAGGGGTAATGGGAGGACTTCAGAGACCAATGGAGGCAGAGATGGCTGGAAGCAGGGAGCCCCTGGCTTCCTATCCTCACCTGCGGCTTTCAGCCTGCACACAGGTCAAACTCCAAACTGCAGCCCCGGCTACAACAGGGATTAAAGGAAGCAAGAAGGAAATCTGTCGGTGGACATATTGAACTCTTGAACTCTCAGCAGGTCCCTTTCAGTGGAGGTGGCAAGCCCTGCCCTCAGCCTCTGGCCAGGCCCTCACCTGGGGGGGTTGGGGGAGGGGGAAGGGCTTTAGCCTGGAGGAAGGGGGAGAATCTGGAGAGTGGGCCTCTCCTCAGCTTCCCTTTCCCACTCCTCTACTCTCTGCGCCCTCCCTCCAGGCTTGAGGACAGCTGCAGGAGGAGCGGGGAGGAGAAAAGCATGCGGGGGGGGGGGGGAGACGGGAGGGGGGGGGAGTCAGGAGATAAAGGAGATTTATAACCGAACTGGCCCAGCCCTTTCCTCACCTCTCTGCATATCCCAGCAGAACAGACCTGAAACACCTGGAACTCAGAGGAACTACGAGGAGGATCTGTGCCAGGGTCTAAGGTTGCAGGATACACCAAAGACAACCGGATACCAGGTGGGTGCCTGGCAGCTGACACCTGTCATCTTGTCTACTCAGGAGATTTAAGACCTGAGGATCGGAGTTCAAAGCCAACCGGAGCAGGAAAGTCCATGAGGCTTTTATTTTCAGTGAACCCCTCAAACAAACAAACAAACAAACAGAAGTGGAGCTGTGGCTCAAGTGATAGTGCTCCAGCCTTGAACACAAAAGCTCAGGGACAGTGCCCTGGCCCTGAATTCAAATCAGAGGACCAGCACAAGAAAAAAAAAAAAAGACCCCAGAAAAGCCCAAGGGAGGGGGATGAGCCATTGCAATACCTTTCTCTCCTTTCCAGAAAAAAAATCTTGAATCCTTAGCATCTGATGCAAGAGACTTGAAAGTCAGTTCTGCCTTTGCTGCATTTCTCAGACGAGCTGGCAGTGTGGGGATGTGGCTGACAATGCAGGGGGGGTGGGGGTGGGCTGTCCTTTGCACTCCCGGTCACTCGGCTCCCCCTCAGGTCCACAGTGCTCCCTCCCAATCACCCGGCAGCCCAGAAGCAATAGGAACAATGGCCTGTGTCTGTCCGTGCCAGGCCCTATTCGGTGCTTGGGCTACCCTGCCTGCTCTTTCCAGCAGTCCCCTATGCGGGGAAACTGAGGTAGGAAAGGTGAGTGTGCAAGTGGTGAGTCAGAGAGTGAACCGGGCCATGCACACCCTATAGAGACAGTAGGGGGGGGCTGGGTGGCTGCAGTGGATTGAAAGTGGCCTGGAGCAGACATTGTGGTTACACACCCCACCCCCAGCCCCAGCCCTGGCACTGGCAGACATGGCTGGAGTTGGAAGAAAGGGACAGAGAGAAGGCTATCATCTGTGCTGATGAGGATAATGGGGGGAAGATAATGGGGTGACTTAGGCGGACCCTGAGACCCCGGTGGTCTGAATTCCTGAGCATGTGGGGAGAACTGTGGTAAAGGCAAGCCAATTAGAGAGTTAATGGCAGGCCACAGCTCAGCAACAGCAGGGGCAGAAGGGAGAACATTCTAGAATAGGTCTACAAACTCTCACAAGTATTAAGGTGGCCTCCTTGGCCCCTGGCTTGGCCTGTTGATTGTCTCTCTTTGCCAGTGGTGCCACCGGAAGAGGGCAAGAACAAAGCTAAAACTAGTCTGTGGCTCACACCTGTTATCCTAGCTACTCAGGAGGCTGAGATCTGAGGAGCTTGGTTCAAAGCCAATATGTGCATGAAAGTCCATGAGACTCTTATGCCTATTTAACCACCCCAATGCTGGAAGCAGAGCTGTGGCTCAAGCTAGCCTTAAGCACAAAGGCTCAGGGACAGTGCCCAGGCCCTGAGTTTAAGCCCCAGGACTGGGGAATGCACACGCACACACACACACACACACACACACACACACACACACACACACACACACACACACACACTTACAACTTGGACTGGAAGTATAGCGCAAGTGGAATAATATCAGTCATGTGTAGAGCTGGAGACCTTGAGTTCAAACCCTGATACTGGAGTATATGCACACAAAGAGGGGAAAATATATCTTTCTTTCTTTCTTTTTTTTTTTGGTGCTGGTCCTGGGGTTTGAACCCAGGGCCTGGACACTGTCCCTGAACTTCTTTGGCTCAAGGCAAACCACAGCTCTTCCAGCTTTTTCTGAGTATCTTATTGGAGATAAGAGTCTCACAGACTTAACTGCCCAGGCTGGCTTTGAACCATGATCCTCAGATCTCAGCCTCCTGAGTAGCTAGGATTACAGGCATGAGCTTTCAGTGCCTGGCTCTGACTTCCATTTTTAACAATAGATTTCCACCTAATCCAAGTTTTCTGAGGCCATAATGTTCACAAACCACTGTTCTGTGGCAGAGGCCCTGGTGAACAAGGCTATATGGAGAAAGGTGTTAGAAGGGGGCCCTGTGAAGGCCTGTGACAGGATGTCTCAGCCTCACAGGCCAGGACACAGCACTGTTAGTCAACAGAGATGGAGCATTTGACCCCTAGTGTAGGGAGCTGGAATTTGGAATAGGTGCCAGTTGTCATGGGTCACCAAAGTGGAACAGGATCCTGTGAAATGGGGTGCTGAGGTGTGGCTACACCCCTCCCCTGCCAATTCACGTGCTAGAAACTTCATCCCAAAAGGACAGGGTAATGATACTTGGAGATGGGCCTTTGCCAGTTGCTCAAGTCCCTTAGAAATGGCTAGCGCTCTTCCACGTTGAGCCACAGCACCACTTCCAGTTTTTCTGAGAGAAGTCTCACTGTCTTCCCTGCCTGGGCGGGGTTAGAACTGCCATCCTGAAATCTCAGCCTCCTTGAGCTGCTAGAGAGACAGGTGTGAGCCAGCAGCATCTGGCCCATGAGATTCTTATTTTCAATCAACTGGCAAGAAGCTAGAAATGGCTCAAGTGATAGAGCATTGGCCTTAAGAGAAAAAGCTAAGGAACAATGCCCCGTCTCTAAGTTCAAGCCCCAGTACCAACACCCAAGAAAATAAACTGACTTTTTCCCCCCAGTGAATCCAAGGTCTTTCTTCTTGGCATGAGGCTATTTCCACCAAATTTCCACTCAGGCCAGCCCCTGTCCCTAGGTGAGAGGTTTGGGGACATCTGCCAGATTTGTTATAGAGGAGCTGCAGGTCGAGCCTGTTTCTTACTTCCTGTTTCAGTTGGGGACCAGCAGAATGGATGTGGTGGTTACACAGGGAGGACATAAGCCAGCAGCTTGGGTTTTCAGTGACAGAAAGAAGCTACTGAAGCAGAGCCCTCAGCCAAGGAATGGAGTGTACTCTTTGCCCCTGCACCCGTGGCTTGCTCCCCCAAGTAAACCAGCTTGGGGTTGGCAGAAGGGCAGAGGCCAATAGCAAACCAAGAGCTATCCTCTGCCTGTCCTTGCTGCCTCATCAGGAAAAATTCAGAGAGATGGGCCAGGAGCGTGACCTAGTGGTAGAGTGCTCAACAAGCATGCACAAAGCTCTGGGTTCGATTCCCCAATACCTCATACACAGAAAGAGCCTGAAGTGCTGCTGTGACTCAAGGGGTAAAGGGCTAGCGTTGAGCAAAGAATCATCATCATCTTAGGGACAGTGCCCAGGCCCTGAGTTCAAGCTCCAGAACTGGAAAAAAAAAAAAAAAAAAAACGAATAAGAGAGAGCAGGGCATGCTCATAATCAGGGCTTCAACCACCAGGCCTTCCAGGATTGGCAAAGTTTTATTTATTTGGTTTTCGGTGGTTTATTTGTCCGATATGTGTTTTTTGTTGTTGGTCTGTGGGTTGGTCAGGTGTGTGTGTGTGTGTGTGTGTGTGTGTGTGTGTGTGTGTGTGTGTGGTGTGTGTGTGTTAATTGGAGATGAGTTTCATTGGCTTTCCTTTCCCAAACTGGACTTGAACCTCCATCCAGACGTCTCAGTATCCTGAGTAAGTAACTAAGATTATAGGCACGAGCCATCAGCGCCTGGTTCAGTTAGTTTTGTTTTGTTTTAATTTTGTTTTGTTTTGTTTAAGATTTAAGTAGGATCTCCTTGGAAAGCTGGCTTCTAGATAGCTTCTCAAAACCTCTTTCAGAAAAAGCCATCTCCGCATGCCCCCCAGTGGCCACTTTCCTCCTTACAGGCGAGTGGGGCCAAAAAGAGAAACATCACCAGGGGAGAGAAAACACACAGAAGGCTGCTTGCAAAGATAATACTATAAGGTAAGGCCGACCAGAGGGAGTCTTCTGTTTTTAAAAGTGGCTCTACATGGGCTGGGAGTTTGGCTTAGTGGTAGAGTGCTTGCCTAGTATACGCAAAGACCTGAGTTCGATTCCTCAGTACCACATACACAGAAAAAAGCCAGAAGTGGTGCTGTGGCTCAAGTGGTAGAGTTCTGTCCTTGAGAAAACCCCAGGACAGTGCTCAGGCCCTGAGCCCAAGCCCAGGACTGGCAATAAATAAATAAATAAATAAATACAAACAAAGTGGCTCTATGGAGTTGGCATAAATGATGCAAAACAAAGTGTGTGTGTGTGTGTGTGTGTGTGTGTGTGTGTGTGTGTGTGTGTGTGTGTGTGTGTGTATTTAATGAGGCTTAAACTCAGGGCCTGGGCACTTAAGTGCTATAAGCTAGCACTCTACCACTTGAGCCATGGCTCCAATTTCAGTTTCTTGTTTGTGTGTTTGGTCTTGTTTTATTTTTCAGTGACAGGGCTTGAACTCAGGGCCTGGGTACTGTCCTTGAGCTTTTCTACCACTTTGAGCCACAGTGCAATTTCCAGCTTTCTGGTGGTTAATTGGAGATAAGTTTAATGTGCTTTCTTGTCTCAAATGTCAGCCCCCTGAGTAGCTAGGTGTGAGGCACTGGCTTTTTAATTTTTATTTTATTTATTTTGTCAGTCTTGAGGTTTGAACTCAGGGCCTAGTCAGTGTCCCTGAGCTTCTTTTTTTTACTCAAGGCTAGCCCTCTACTACTTGAGCCACAGCACCACTTCTGGTTTTCTTCTGTGTATGTGGTACAGTACCAGCTAGAATGTGTAAGGCTGTGAGTTCGAACTTCAGTACTGGCCATAACAACAACAAAATAACAACAAAAATGCCCTCAAAACTAAACAACCACATATACACATTCCTGAGACCACATCACTGACATCATTTACCATCCTCCCACATTTTCCAGTTTCTGTCCATCTTCTCCTCTCTGCCATCCTCCTCCCAGCCCAAACCCTAGACAAAAAAGGTCCAGACTTTTCTATCAAAGGTCTCCCAACCTATCCTTCTCTTGGGGTGTGGCATTGTTCACTTGAGATTCATTCAAGTTGTTCCCAGCCATGGTTTCCTTGTGTGGAATGCTGAGATTTGTTTCCTCATGCTTCTGGTAGTGAGTTGAGTGGCTCCACGCCAGGCTGATGGGGTTTGGGCACTTGAACAACAGCCCCTCCAGGTAAGAACCTAGAAATGAGCTGGGAATCCTAGCTACTCAGGAGGCTGAGATCTGAGGATCATGGTTCAAAGCCACTAAAGAACATGACTTTTTTTTTTTGCCAGTCCTGGGCTTGAGCTCAGGGCCTGAGCACTGTTCTTGGACTTTCTCAAGGCTAGAGCTCTACCACTTGAGCCTCAGCACCACTTCTGGCTTTTTTCTATGTATGTGGTACCGAGGAATCGAACCTGGATCTTGGTGCATGCTAGGCAAGCACTCTACCACTAGGCCAAACTCCTGGCCCTAAGAACATGACTCTTATCTGCAATTAACCACTAAAAAACCACAAGTGGTGCTGTGGCTCAAGGGGTAGGTTGGTTGCCTTGAGATGAAGAGCTCAGGGACAATGTCCAGGCCTAGAGTTCAAGCCCCACAACCAACCAAAAAAAAAAAAAAAGGACCTAGAAATGAGCGACTGCATTATGCGGCCTTTGAGAATGAGCAGAGCCAGGCTTACACCTGTAATCCTAGCTACGCAGGGAGGTCCAAATCACAGTTCAAAGCCAGCTCAGGCAGGAAGGTCCCCAGGGCCCTGTCATCTCCTCCCAGTGGGTATGAGATCACCTGGCTCCTCTATTGAGCTAGGCTTACAGCCACACCTGGCTTATTGGTTGAGATGGGGTTTCACTGTTGTTGGACTGACTTTAAATCATCATCCACCTGATGGACCTCTGTCTCCTGAGTAGCTGGGATTCCAGAGATGCTCTACGGCCTTGCCTAGATGCCTGGTCTCAGCACCCTGGGGGATGGGCAGGACTTTCATCCCAACTTCTTGGAACCAGATGTGGAAAACTCTAGGGAGGGGACACCCTTGAACAAGTGTTCTGTGTCCTATGGGCATGTTTTTTGGAGGACACACAGATGATTCATCATCATCTAGCTCTGTGGTAGGCAATACTGCTGGATGGCAGGTTGCTATGGTAACGGTTGCCTTGGTTATCTTTTAAGGGCCTTGAAGGGCTTCTTTTTTTCCCCCCCGTGGGGCTTGAACCTGGCCGCTGTCCCTGAGCTCTTCAACTCAAGGATACCACCCTACCCCTTGAGTCACAGCGCCACTTCTAGTTTTCTAGTGGTTAACTGGAGATAAGACTCTCATGTTCTTTAGGGCCCAGGCTGGCTTTGAACCGCAATCCTGAGATCTCAGCCTCCTAAGTAGCTAGGATTGCAGGCGTGAGCCATGATGCCCAGCTTTTTTTTTTTTTTAAACCACTTCTGACTTCACTTGGTGTCAGGAGGTGCTCGATGGGTGGCTTTGAATGCAGAAAATTGAAAATTGTAGTCAAAGCCCGGTGCTAGTGGTTCACTCCTGTCATTCTACCTACACAGGAGGCTGAGATCTGAGGATCCCAGTTCAAAGCCAGCCCAGGCAGGAAAGTTCCGGAGACTCTTATCACCAATAGACCAGCTTTAAAAAGCTAGATGTAGAACTTTGGCTCAAGTGGCAGGGCTAGCCTTGAGCAAAAAAGCCCAGGGACAGTGTCCAGACAGAGTTGAAGGGCTAGGTTCAGAAGGGAAAAAACAAAAAAAATCCACACTCAGGCCAATGCTTCTGTTTTGTAAGCCTATGGGGAGCTAGGATTTATTGTTTGGTGCTGGTACTGGGGCTTGAACTCAGGGCCTGGGTGCTGTCCCTGACCAGCTCAGGACTAGTGCTCTACTGCTTGAGACATGACTCCACTTCTGGTTTTGAATCGTGATCATCAGGTCTCAGCTTCCTGAGTAGCTGGGATTATTGGCTATGTTCTTTCTGTTTGGGGACTTGAAACTCAATACCCGATGCCCTCCTGTGCTCATTGGCTAGTGCTCTACCACTGATCCATGCTTCTAATCCCAGCCATGCGTTTTTAGTTCTTTCTAGGCATTTTATTGTGGGGCAACTACATTTCATTGTGTGTGGGTGAGAACTTGATCAGAAAGGGCTGGCAGACTAGGAAGGGGCCAGCAGGAGTTCGAGGTAGAAGGGAAGGGTGAGGGTGGCAGGCCTGACAGTGGCTCTGGTTCAAAACCTGCTGTTGGGAGGAAAGCACAAGGTCTGGGCATTTGCAAAAGAGCCTGTGTTTCATTTGGTAATGTAGGACCCACAATAGATTAATTCCAAAGGCCTCTTTAACCAGGAACCAGGAACCCTGCTGAGGGGTGTGTGCCTTGGCCCTGGAGCCTGGCCAGAGAGGTCTGCAATCCTACTTCTGCATGCTGGCCTGTCCCTTACAGAAGCACTTCTGGGGTTTGAAATCACAGTTCCAGACTTGCTAGGCAGGTCATCTGCCACTGGAACACCTCCAGCTCGTTCTGGTTGTTAATTTTGGTGCTGGGACTTGGATTCGGGTCCTTGCTCACACAAGCTTGGCTTTTCCACTCTACGATTTCAATCAGAGCTCCGCTTCTGGCTCTGGTTACTTTTAAGATAGGGCCTTACTTTTTTTCCCCCATGAGCCTTCTGTTTACATTTCCCACTGGAGCTGGGGTGGCAGGTGCATGATTTCATGCCCAGCTTTCTCCATTGAGATGAAATCCTACCAACTCTTTTATGCTCATCTTGCTAGGCTCTAAAAGTTTTATTTTTTGTTTTTTTAACTGTTGGTCATGGGGCTTGAACTCAGAGCCTGGGTGCTGTCCCTAAACTCTTTTTGCTTAAGTGTTCTACCACAAGTACCATTTCTAGCTTTTTCTGTGTATGTAGCACTGAGGAATCGAACCCAGGGCAAGCACTCTTACCACCAGGCCACACTCCCAGGCCAACACTAGAAATTTTTGAAGAGCAATTTAACCACAAGAGTACGTACATGTCGTGGGAGGCAGGGCAGTTCAGAGAAAAAAAAAACAACTCACAGCTGAAAGCACCTCGGAAAAAAGTTATAATGCAGACAGTTGAGGTGGCTCACGCCTGTAACCCTAGCTACACAAAAGGCCGAGATCTGAGGATTGTGGTTCAAAGCCAGCCCAGGCAGTAAAGAGTATGAGACTCTTCAATTAATCACAAGAAAAGCAGAAGTAGTATTGTGGCTCAAGGGGTAGGGCAGTATCCTTGAGCTGAAGAGCTCAGGGACAGTGCCCAGGCCAAGTTCAAGCCCCATGATTCCCCCTGCCCCCCAAAAAGTTATAATGTACAGACAAGGCAGAAATCAAAACAACATACATTTTTTTTTCTTAAATGAAACACTTTATTTCCACATTAACAAGCGCAAAAAAAAAAAACCCAAAACAAAAACAAAACAAAAAAAAACCCTCAAAAAAACAAAGAACTCCCAAACACTTTTGAACAATACAATGAACGTCGTTACGAAGTCAGTTATCTACTACTCAAAGCCCCATAAGGCCAATCAGCGTTAACGCTCACACATCTCCAGACGTGGTTTTTCAAAGCTACCTTTGGTTTTTGGAAAAACCAGTATGGGAATCAATATACACCAAATGCATTGAACAACAGCTGCTTAGATTAAAAGTGTCGGACAACATCAGCTTACCCCTGGCAAGTCAGAGCAGGATTTAAAGTCATACACTGAAATACATACACAGGTTTTGGCCCCAGAGCTCCCGTGGGAAGGAGCAGGGAGGGGGGGCCTGAGGGGAGAAGAAAAGGCCAGTCCAGGCTGTGGCGAGAGCGTTTCTCACTGGGTGACAGAGGTATGAGTGAACACTAGTACACTGTCAAGTCATGAAGCTTCATGGTCCATGGTCTCCCGCTGAGGCTGGAGATGGGCACAAGCGGTGGGAGGGTGAAGTCACAGCAAAGCTTTGAGCCACGAGATCCCAAAGGCGCTCAAAGAGGGCAGGAAGGAGCAAGCTACAGTTTTCCGTTGTTCTCACATTATTTCAGGGTGAAAGTACGGATGAGTTCAGAGACAAATGTTCAAATATTTGCTTTAGATTTGTAAGCAGTTGCTCTATGAGAACCCTCATACATAGCAACTTTGAAACCTTTTGTTAGAAAAAAGAGCCTACAAATAAACTCACAAAGAAGAGACAATTCATGGTGAGCAGCCAAAAAGTCATGGTTTATTATATCTGAAGAGATTTCATAATTCAAACACAACCAAACTGTACATTTTACAATCACATTCTATTTGTAAACAGTTAAAAGCCACTGACTTCTCCTGCCTCGTAGGACAGTAATAGTTAAGAATCAAGGCAATGAATGATGGCAAACTGGATCTGTAAAAGTTTTACCCTTGTTTAGTCCTGTCTTTGACTAAGCAAGCATTAGAATACCATTTGTGGGCCAAAAAAAAAAAAAAGGGCGGGAGAGGGGACTTAAAAATGGTGTAACTCGTTAGTTTGCAACAACATTTAAAATTCTCTTTATACAACAAACAACAGCTGTAAGCCCAATAACTTGGATACAGTATGCATAGTTACTGATTTCAGCTTTAAGGTACAACAGTTAAACGTTAACACAGTCACAAGAGGGCAGAAACAGAGCCACTTGATGGGGTCACAAAAAAAAAATGATCACCTATTATTAGCAAACCATCATCACTCACTAATAAAAAGACAGCGTCTGAAAGCAGAATGCCAAACTCCAGCTTTAAGCAGTTGTTTTTTGTGTGTGTGTTTTTTTTTCTTTTTTCTTTTTGGCAGAGAAAAAATTCTTTAACAGAGCAATACGTAATATCAGTGCTAAAAGTTGGGTGGTTTTTTTTTTTCCTATAAGAAACTACAAGGAAAAAAAATTTTTTTTTATATATATATATATATATATTTATTTTTTTTTAACTGGGGAACTGGTTTTCCTGAGAACCATGCTCTTTGATTTAGGACAGGAATAGAAAACAAAAGAACATGGCCAAATGCTGCTCCTTTTTTTTTTTTTCTTTTTTTTTTTTTTCCCAGAGATAGAAAGCATCTTTTAAATCATCCTCCATTTTTTTTTTGTCTTTAAAAATTTTTTTAAATGATGGAAGAGTAAACATTTTTTTTTCTCAAAAAACAAACAAAAAAAAAATCTGTAAACAAGAAGGGCCCACGGCAGGAACCTTCAAAACAAAATGGAAAAGCCTATTCAAAGTGCAGGGCCCAGCCTGGGAGGCAGGAGGGCTGCGAGTCACAGCTGTGGCCACAGTTTTTCAAACTGCAGAGTGAAATTCTTTAGTTTTACAACATGAAAGGAAGGAGAAAAAAAAAAACAACAAACCCCAAAACACGGGTGCAATTCTTTCATCACTAACGCTACGTCAGCATCCGCACTTGATCTCGGAAAGTCCACGACACCATGGAAGGTAGGCAGACGTCAAGGCATGGTGGAGCGCGCACTCCGGACGTCCTCGAGTAAACACGTACACCCGAACCCGCCCCTCGCCACAGAGGACGCCGCTCGGTGCAAAGGTAAAAGCTCATACATTATCAGCCCGAAAATGGTTTAGCAAAAAAAAAAAAAAAAAAAAAAAAAAAGAAGGAAGAAGAGAATGAGGGAGAGGCGAAGTGAGGGGGGGAGTCCCTAAAAAATGGAGAGAAAGAATCCAAAGGCTAAACATGATGAATGCACACACGTGAGCTCACGCCACGCGGTCTAGCGTGTATGGCGCTATTTGGGAGTGTAAATAGATACCTTTCACATTATAATATTGGCCTGCATGATTCAAGTATTCAAACTGATATGTGTTGGGGAAATCAAAGTGGAAAATGTGCAGAAAGTAGCTGTCCCCACAGTGGCCCGTGGCTGCGGGCGGCGAGCCCACTTAGTGCCCCTTTCTTTCGCATCTTGAGGTCGCGGACCGAGTGCACGCCCGCTCACATGGACTCTCCACCCCCGCCCAGGTGGTCAACAGAAAGAAAAGCGTTGATGGGGGATGGGCTGCTGATTCCCCGGGGGTCGCTGCTGCTCGGAGGTGCCCACAGGCTGGTGGCGTAGTGCGGGGTCCCCCAGAGGGAAGTGCCATGAAGGTCTCCGCAGTTGGCTCCCGACAGGGCAGCACCGTTCCAGTGATTGAGGTCGGTCCGGCTGGAGAACGCGTGGGAGCAGTCGAGCGAGCCCAGCCGGCTCTGGCTGGACCCGAGCGACTGCCAGCCGGGAGAAGGGGTCAGAGACTGACTTTGTGCAAAGAAACGACTGATCTCCTCTTCACTGGCAAACTCAGCAAGAATAGTAGTGTTCCCCAGTACACACCTACAGGGGAAGCAGACCTGTGTGAGGACCCCCGCGCGCTCAGAGGAGCGGAGGGCAGTGGAGTGGAAGCCCTCTCAGGAGCACACTCTGGGGTGGGGGTCAGCCTGCCCCCCTGCAGGGCATGGAAGGGGTTTCCCAGAGTCTTCAACCATGTTTGAAGCCGGGTATCAGTGCCTACAATCCTAGCTACAGGGAGAGGGCGGGCTGTGGCTGGAGGCCAGCTCCAGAAAAGTCTGCGAACCTCCACACGAGTGGAGGGAGCTGGACATCCCCACACGGGCCTGGCGTGATGGAAAGCGTGAAGCACGCGGTCGGCAGGCTAGCCACGTGCTGGGAAAGAAATGAGACGCTAGGGCTGCGAGTGTGGCTCAGTGGTAGAGTGCTTGCCTAGCATGCAAGAAGCCCTGGGTTCGAGTCCTCAGTATCACATATACAGAAAAGGCAGAAGTGATGCTGTGGCTCAGGTGGTAGAGCACTAGCCTTGGGCAAAAGAAGCTCAAGGATGGTGCCCAAGCCCTGAGTTCAAGCCCCGGGACAAGAAAGAGAGAGGGGGAGGGAGAGAGAGAAGGGAGGGAGGGGGGGAGGGAGGGAAGAAGGAAGAAAGGAAGGGAGGAGACCCTATCTCAAAAATAGACAGCGCAAAAAAAGGGGTGGCGGGGCTCAGCAGGAGGGCCCTGAGCGTCAGGTTCAAAATCCAGTGCTTACAGACAGAGAGAAAAACAGAAAGCACCCCCGCCCCACCACATCCGGAGCAGCACTTACATGTGCAGAGACTTTTGTGCCTTCACTACCTCTTCTTTTGAACTGTAGCGGACCAGAGCATTTCCGTGGGGGAGGTTCAGGTGGAATGTTATCAGCGGGCCATGCTGCATGCACAGGGTTCGCAGAGTTGAGCCATCGATCTAGGAGTGCAAGGCAGGGCAAGGGTGAGCACCTGGCGGCACACCTCTCTCCTCCCACCTAGCCAGCCTGGGGCCTCTAGTGGTTTTTTTCCGCTTCACCTGGAGGACAGGGCCTTGACCTTCCAGGGCTTTCAGCAAGGGGGCAGTGGCTAGGCGAGTGGAAAGGGCAGGCCGGGTTCCCGCCTGGGCTCTGGGAATGCAGCCTGGGTCCACCCTGAACAACACGGTCTCATGCACAGGGATGAGGACAAGCAGCTCTGCCCACCCCACCACACCCCTCCCCAATCAGAGTCCGGCCCCTCACCTGAGGTGTAAGGTTTTTCAGAACAAGCCAATTTGTTATTCTCCCTGAGCTGCTCTCACCCCAGCTGGAACCTGGAGGAAAAGAAACAGGATCAGCCTGCCAGAATGGTGGCTGAGGGACCCCCCTGCCGCCCCCAGCCCTGGCCAGGAACCAGCAATACGTGCCGGCACCTGTACCCAGGCAGTGGCTCAGGAGAGCCATGCGAGCCCACCCCCTGCAGCAGCTTTTCACTTTCGAGACTACCAGAGCTGACCAAGCCCTGGCAGGCTTTACTACATGTGCACCATCTTCCCTGTGCAGCTTTGAGGACGAGGGGTTTACCATCACTTTCCTGTGTGTGCTGGTCCTGGGAGGACTTCAACTCAGGGGCTGCGTGCTGTCCCTGAGCCTGTCTGTGCTCAGGGCCAGCACTCTACCCCTAGGCTATGCTCCCAGCACTAGCACCTTTTCTGAGTAGTCCTGCCAGGGCTGGCTTCCACCCACAGCCCTCAGATCTCAGCCTCCTGCACAGCTGAGTTAGGAGCACAGGCACGAGCTGCCAGCACCCGGCTTCCCCACTACTTCTAACTAGGAGTCACCACCTTTCCTTCCTCCTTGACCCAAGGAAGCCCTTCTCCTCCCAGAAAAGGAACTTTGAAACATGCCCAGGACCCCTCCGCTCACAAGTGTGACACTGCGGCCCTCTAGGATTCATAGCTTTAATAGTGAAAGTCACTGCAACTATTTCTGTTGAAATGGACAGTTCAAGCCACCACTCAAATAAGCCCCGGTGCTCTCCAAGCCTGTCCCACTAGGTGATGGCTGCTGGCCACATGGCAGTCTGCTACACAAGCACAAAATAAGGAATCTTCATTCCTTTAGCTTTAGCATTCACTGTTGGGTCTATGTGTAAAATGTGAAGCCCCGCAGAGATGTGGTCACTGCCAAAGACAACAATGCACAGCTGATCTGTTTAGGTTCAGCACCCACAGCAAATAAAGACTGCTCCCGGGGTCTTCTCTCCTACCTGGGGTGTATCTGGCGTCAGAATTTCCCCATCCTCCTCCTACACGAAGGGGAGAGTTATCCCACGTAGACAAGGGTGGCTTCTGACCAGTCAGTCCCGGAGGCGGGCGGGACGGAGCAGTGATGTTTTTAGGTGGCAGAGGGACCTTCCACAGCTCATGAGCCAGAGATGTGTTTGTAACTGAACCAGGAGACCACGTCAATTTGGAATCACTATTTCTGGCTACTCAAAAGAGAAGGGAAAACAAAGATAGAGGGGGAGAGAATATGAAGACAGGTTTTTAAACAAGGGCAGCATCCACTGCCCATAAAGAGCCAATCCAACAAAAAAGGAGGGCTGCAGCGCTTTCCACCTCCCAGGAGGAGGCAGGGGAGCCCACCTGAAGTGCTTTGTGCTGTACTGCTGAGGGGAACGTTGTAGTTGGAGGCACGAATGGATGACCAGGCACTAGTTGAAGGCAGCGTGGTGTTCAAGGATGAGGATGACCCTGCCAGGAAGAAGAGGCCAGTGAGCGCCGTGGGGACACCATGCAAGCATCAGCACTGCACCCAGGGAAATCAGACGAACATCATTCTACACAGCACAGCCTCCTGGCTTTCCGAGGCTGCCTTGGCTCAGAGCAGCCATCTCCTCTCGCTCCCTGTTCTCACGTGGCTGAGAGCACATGCTCACGCAGGGAGAAGCATGAGCTTCCTTCAGAGTGGAAGGAAGGCTGCGCTCACTGCTCCCTCCTCTGACCACAGGACTGCGGGCACGTGCCCCATGGGAGCCAGGCCCGATAGGACGCTGCACCCCAACATCCCCAAGCCTAGTCTTTCTCCTCATTTTGAACCTGCTGGGCCACCAACTGGTTACTACAACATTCTCCCAGCCTCTCCCTGGACTCACCACCACCCCATGACACCTTTCCAGCCACTGGTGTAAATCGGCCCTATCACCTCCCTCCTCAGACCCTCCTGTAACTGAAGGAGAGGCCTCCTCCACTCACTACCATGCTGTGAGGCTTTGTGACGCCACTATTTTCTGCAGAAGGTACAGTTTTAACCACCTCCACTCCACCTCAGAATGCACACTCTATTTTCTCACTCTCACAGTAAAATGCTGGCCACCTATTATATTACAGAAAAAATGGTCAGTTACTGTTGCTATTCCAAAAATTGTGCTCACTTACATTTCTTTCAGTGAAAAACCATGGACAGGATACGCGTAATTGAAGACAGAAAACGGCCACATGCCTTAGCTAAGGGGGGGGGGCTTACTAGAGAACCCATTAGACAGCCAGCATTTATCCCCAAAGTGATCCTGGCTCCAGTCTCTCAGTAAAGACAGCCTGTGGTCCCTGCAGAGGAAGGCACAGGATAGCACAAAGCCCCCAGGAACACAGAGGACAAACACCTGGCCTTTGACTCTCCCTTCTCCAACAAGTGAGACAAACCCTGAGGGTGTGAAACCACAAAGGTCACTGATGGAAAAGTTGAGAATTGCGCTTTCCTGCAGCTCAAAAGTCTCAGCCTGCCTTCGAGTCATTCGTAAAGCATGGGCTGGCTGTATCTCCCACTCACCACTGTTCCTGTCCCTGAGGTGGTCGACTTCCCGCACAGTATTAATTGAAAGATTGTTTATGACACTGCCAGGAGTGACGTAAGGGTCAGTTTCGGGGTCAATGTTTGGATAACCTTTCCATGGTTCACCAGGGCGAAATTCTGGAAGTGGAAATTTAAAATTAGTTTAAGGTTAATCATCATTTTAATATTCATTACTAAATACCGCAAACCTTTGCATTCCTAAAAGTTCTATGTAATTGTCAAATATCTTCTAATTTATATAGTAACGTCCCAAAAAGGATGGGTAATTTAGTGCAAACAATATAAAATAAGGTATTCTCCACAAATAACTTCCAGGTTTTTTACATGTGAAGTCATTCCTCTTGGTATGTGGTACTGAAGAATCAAACATGGGTCTCCGTGCCTGCCAGGCAAGCACTCTATCACTAGGCCAAACTCCCACCCCCTTGGTTTACTTATTTTTAAATGATGCTTTTAAAAAAATGATTTTATGCTGGGCAGGGAGCATGGCCTAGTAGTAGTGTGTTAGCCTAGCATGCACAAAGCCCTGGGTTCGATTCTCTCGAATCAAGTGGCAGAGTACTAGCCTTGAGCAAAAAGTGTCCAAGGACAGTGCCCAGGCTCTGAGTTCAAGGCCCAGGACTGGCAAAAAAAAAAAAAAAGATGCTTTTATGGGGCAGGCGTTGCCGGCTCAAGCCTATAATCCTAGCTACTCAGGAGCCTGAGACCTGAGGATCAAGTTTCAAAGCTAGCCTGGGCACTAAAGTCTGTGAGACTCTTATCTCCAATTAACCACCCGAAAACCAGAAGTGGCGCTGTGGCTCCAGTGGTAGAGTGCTTTTGCCTTGAGCTAAAGAGCTCAAGAATAATGCCCAGTCTGACTGACTGACTAAATAAACAAAACGTTTTCGCAGCTGGAGGGAAAAATGGCTTACGGTGTTTGATGACACCCCATCCCCACTTGCTCACATCCCACCCCAGGTGCATTCCCTGCTCACAGGAGAAGCACCAGGAACCTTTAGGCACGGTATCCGTCTGTCTTACGTTCTGTCCTCCTTACCAGGAGGGAGCTGACTAAGTCACTAGGAATCCAGAGGTGACAAACTGGAACGGAAACACAGTCTTATGTGAAAGACTATAGCTGTTACCATCTTACCTGGTGGCCAATTAACACTGCTAGAGCCATTAGGCGATTTGGCACGTGGCCAGCCATCTCCTATTGAACCCGGAGGACTGGCTGGTGAAGTACTGCTGTTCATAAAGTCATAGGGAACAAATGGAGACTCTTCCAGCCTGAAACCACTTGAAATAGCACCTGCAGAGGGAAAATGACAGTGACACATGAGAAAACACTACCTGCTGAACATGTTACATGTGGTGACCCCAGCTACTCAGGAGGTATAGGAAGGAGGATCGCAGCCTGAGTCTGGCTTTGGGCAAAAGCCAGAGACCCTATGTGAAAAATAACCTACAGCAAAAGGAACGAGGCCTAGCCTAATTGATAGAGCACTAAGCTTGAGTTCAACTGCCCTCCCCAAGATGGCTAGGAAGCTAGATATCATCCATTTATTTTAGTTTCTCAAACATAGTAGGAACACTTCTATTGGAAGTGGGCTCCCGGCTGTTCTGTCAATGATGTGCCAATGCGGAAGGGAGCTCTGTGTTCTCAGACAAACGCCAATCACTTCTAACTCTATTACATGTTAAAGGCCTAATATTTTACTTGAAAAATGTTTAAATTGTCCAAGTAGATTTCATTTCAAAGACACAAAGATCACAGCCACTGAAAAGTTGAGAATGTGAACACAGAATTACTTCCATATCATTCATGTATTTGCATTTCGTCCTAAACTGAGAACAGTGACAGTGAATTCTTTGTTGCAGTCAAGATTTAAACAAGGAATCCAGTGGGAGGACCAAGGATTGTGACAAAGAAAAACCAGTGGTGATTGCAAGTCTTGTAAGTGATAAAGAAGTATGTTCAAGGACCCAGAAACTGTGATGGACAAATAATAATCCTTTTCTTCTTGTCAGTCATTGGGCTTGAACTCAGAGCCGGTGTGCTGTCCCTGATCTTTTTTGCTCAAAACTAGGGCACTACTACTTTGAGCCACAGTACCACTTTTGGGTTTATTCTGGTGGTTACTTGGAGATTAGATGCTCATAGACTTTCCTGAGTAGCCAGCTCTTTTTTTTCCCCCCACCCCTGCCAGTCCTGGGGCTTGAACTCAGGGTCTGGGCTCTATCCAAGAGCTTCTTTTGCTCAAGGCTAGCACTCTACCACTTGAGCCACACTTCTGACTTTTCCTGTGTATGTGGTACTGAGGAAATTGAACCCAGGTCTTCAAGCATGCTAGAGGCATGCACTCCATCACCGAGCTACACTTCCAGCTGGAAGTTTAAGGGAAGGATGAAATGTAACGCGCACCATGTTTGCTGGAGTTCTGATCCAAAGATGTGTTCACAGAAATGCTGTCCACTGTCGTCCACTTCCTTAGTCTTGACTGCGGCTCTTTAATACTGTTCACGTCCATATTTACATTCAAGTTTGAGTTCAAGCCTTAGACATTAAAAAAAAAAAAACACAACTCATGAAATTTATCACGTTTTCCTTCTGATGCCACACTTCTATTTTCTAGAAATAATGTAACTGAGTTAACAGTCCTTAAATTATCATCCTGCAAATGTGGCAGGCAGGCAGCAGAGACCCCCTGCGCTTGTAGCGGAGGCCAGGACAACACTGCAGAGAGGCACTTGTGTTAGGTTATCAGAGCGCATCTCATACAGATACTCTAGAAGGTTCTGCAGTCCAGAGCTGATCATGGTACACATAGAAAAACAGTTCCTTGTTGCCTAGTCATGGGGCTTGAACTAAGAGACTTGGGCACTGTCCCTGAGCTTCTTTTTGTTCGAAACTATCACTCTGCCACTTGAGCCAGGGCATCATTTTCAGCCTTTTCTGAGAAATGAATGGGAAGTGAAAGTCTCATGGACTCTCCTGCTCAGGTTGACTTCAAAATGCAATCCTCAAATCTGTTTCCTGAGTAGCTAGGATTACAGATGTGAGCCACTGGTGCCCAACTTGAGGAAAAAAAAATTTTTTTTTTCCTTCTGGTTCTGCGGCTTGAAATCTGAACCTGGGCTATATCTGTGGGCTTCTTTTGCTCAAAGCCAACACTCTATCACGTTTTGTGGCTTTTTCTGAGGGGTTTACTAGGGAAATGAGTTTCAAGGACTTTCCTGCCTGGACTGTCTTCAAACTGCAAGCCTCAGATCTCAGTCTCAACTCAGATATCTCATATGAAGAATACATAATCACTCGTTGTTTCTAAAAGAACAATCTCTGTCCCTGAAACACATAGATGGGCTTACTGGAGGAGAGGGCGTTGATGAGTCTCTAAAGAGGAGCGACTAGAACAACCAGGAAAACTGCCAAGGCAGAGGAGAAGGGAGCACGGTGGCTCTCAGGTACTAGCCGGATGGGGTGACCAAAACTCACCTATAGGAAAGTTGCTGAAAGCGTTTATTGGTGATGGCCCTTTCTGCAGCTCTGGTGTAGTGTGGGGCATGACATTGTCGAGGAAAGACTTCATGGCTGGCTGATGGAGTGACTGCTGCTGAGATGGCGGAGTCTGTTGCTTTACCAACAGGTTTGGATCCAGCTGGCGAGACTGCTGCATCATTTGCTGCTGCATGCTGAGAGGCCGACCCTAAAAAAAGGACAACAAATTGAGGGAGTCTTTACAGATAAACACCCACGAACTTTTCCCTTCTCTGCCCACTTCCTTCTTAGCAGAAAGATAAATGATGACAGTGTGAGGGTTAAGATAATTCACAGGCAAACAGAAGACTTAACAAACAACTCTCGATGCAGTTTTGGTAAAATGCCACTTTACAGAAGGGTCTAAGGCACCTGCTGTTCTTGCTGCTGCCGGTTACCAGAAGGCACGCTTCTCTGACTCTGCGCCCTTTGCTGTTGCGCTAACAATCGCTGTGGAGGCAGAAAAGGGCAGTCAGTCCTATCTAGATGTGTTACACGCTTCAGAATGACTATAGAGAATGGATCCACAGAGCCGCAGTGATATACCCGCTGACCTGGCCTGCCTAGTATAACCTGTTCCTCTCACAGCACGGCTGCGGAACCCAGGGCCTGGCATGTTACGCAGGCACTCTAGCCACTGAGGTATACCTCCAATCCTCAATTTAAACATTCAACTCTGCAGGATCATGGTAACCCCACCACTACCCCAGACATGACTGCATGTCCTAAGATTTCTGCTCTTCTCTCAAACCCCACACCCATCCGCGGTCCTTATCTGCCTTCTGAACAGGCTATAAAGGCAGGTGTGCTACAATGATGCCTATTTTGTCTACCACAGTACAGTAACTCCCTGCCCTTCAACCTGTTCAATGAGTGAGACCATTCTTCTGCTCACCTGTAACTGGGAGATCTGAGAAAGCTGGTTTAGCTGGGAGAGCTGGTTCAGCATGGCTACCTGCTGAGGGCCAAAGAGCGGGTTCAAGCCACCGTTGTTTGGTGCATACTTCAGCAATGAAACTGGAACCTGAGGATCACAAGGACGAAGTCAACACTGCTGATGACATGACCCACACAAGCTAAACGCGCTGTGTGTCCAATTATCAACAATTCAAATAGTGGACTTCTGTCCACTGAGGGGCTGTGGTCTTTCTAACTGCCTGCCTTACTTTTACTTATTGGGAAAGTAAAAATGACAAATCTTGACAGCAAACTTTCCTTTGCTGCTGGCTTTTCTTCTTTTGAGAAGACAACAGCACTTTTTCAATCTGCAAACTCCTTGACGAGTTTTCCTTTCTTCCTACATCCTAATGTAGTATAATTTGGTACAGCTCAAGGAATCTACTATGATGATGGCGTCTGACTGATCATCACTCCAAAGTGACCAAAGCTCTTCTCTAGGGTTTGAGTGCTCGTTTACCTGAGGGGAGAGTAATGGAGGAGGCACTTGAGCACGGAGATTAGGCTGAGATGAACTAAGAGGTTGTGCTGGAGGCTGCTGCATGCCCCGGGGTTGTGCTGCTGTGTTTCCAACACCAAACATACTGGGATTGCCATTCTAGAAAGCAAGTCAAAGTAACAGGGGGACCCTTTAAGGATACATATCTCATCACCAGATCATACTACCAACTTAAAAAACAGTAACAATATGTAAGAGATCTTATTACGAATATAAATCATTTAACAGAGCGCCTAAAATACACGTCTGGACTTACCTGTCTAACAGAATTCAAGTTTTGCATACCCAGCCCTGCTATGGAGCCAAGGGCCTGGTTAGGTAGTGCACTATTTGAAGGGGGAAGCTTCATGCTTTGACTGGACATAAACTGCATGTTTTGGGATTCATCTGCTACAATGCCATCCTGATTGGACAGACAGAAAGATGTGCAACACCAGCCAAGTAAACAAGTGGAAGGGAGAAATCATTGCAGGAACAGAAGTCACATGACATTCCAGCATCAACAGGAAACAGGTAGAAAACAGAAGAGATCATATTAGTGTTAATTCTAGAGTACAGAAAGAGCCAAACATATTTCATGGGTTTAAGAAGGAAACATGAATGCAACCCTTATGCTAATAAACTGAGACAATAAATGGGACAATGATCTACAAATAAATTAACAGGACTTAGCACTGGATTGTCTTTTATATTATAGAAACTACTCTAAACATTAATGTAAAAATTATGGTATTCTGAATATTCATTAGTCACAGAGATAAGGGGGGGAGAGAGGCTTACCTTATCAAAGTAAGGACTGCGCTCCATGGAAGACTCTTTGGAAATCTGAGGCCGAGAACTAGTGCCTTTCCCGACCGTCCGATTGTAATCACCAATATTGAGGCTATGCTTATCTATCTCCATCCGTTTGTCTTGTAACATTCCTAACAAGTGCAGGAGACTGTGTCATCAGTAGGAACACGACTGATTTCACACAAATGTACACGGAAGGCAAAAATACTCACTCTCCTCAATGACTGACATACATGACTTCTGCTTTGCCAGGGACGTGTGAAAATGCATTTGTGTTTCACTGTTCACTGGTAAAACTGGGTTTTAACAATACTAGTATCTTCTAAACCAACGAATGTGAAAACAGAACAGGTAAACACAGTAGCTAACAATCACTTTTTCCTCTGTGCTGATACAGAGACTTGAACTCAGTCTTGTGCTCTCAACTCAGCCTTTATGCTTGCAACTGGTGCTCTATCATTTGAGTTACACCTCCAATTCCACCATCTCCCTTTTGTTAAGCCACACAATACATTCTCTATCACCTCTAATCTGCTCATTCTTAAAACAAACAAACAAAAAAAGCTTTCTACTACTTATCAAGTGACAAAAACAAAAAAATACACAGGAAAAGCCCCTTCCCCCTCTTTACATGCAAAAAGTTGATGCTTCTAACTTGCTGCTCTTGTCCCTAGTCAACAGATGGGGGAGCTAGAGACCAAACAAGGTCAGGTCTTCCCCAAGGCCTCTGTCCCTTCTTACCCCTCCCTCAGTCCACTGTCTCAAGCAGCTACAATGTTGAGTAGTAAGGCTGCTGTGATTGGTGTACTCGCTATCTCTATAAACCTGCTTTCCTTAGATTTTTACTCAAAGACAAATGTCTAGCTCCTTCACACCTCAATGCAGTCTCTCCTCTGCCTTCTGGCTGGAGCACGTCCACTTCAGGGCCCTCTGTCACTTCCAGCAAACACGTTAGCCTCCTTCTATTGCAATCCTCTTATTTTCTCAGTTCTCAAATCTCATCCACGGTTTTATGCCAAGCACTACTGACATGTCTGACACCACCAAAATATTTACCCTCACTCTAGGCACATGAGAATGAAAAAGAATTTTAACGAGAAATACAAACACACACACACACGGTATAGGGGGGTCCAGCCATGAGACTTAAACTCTGGGCCTGCGCATTGTCTCTGAGCTCTTCAGCTCAAGGCTACCACCCTATCACTCGAGGTTTCTGTTGGGTAACTGGAGATAAAGAGTCTCATGGACTTTAGTGCCTGGGCTGACTTTGAACCACAATCCTCAGACCTTAGCCTTCTAGTAGCTAGGATTTCAATCGTGAGCCACTGTACCCGGCTTAGATACATTTTTTTGAATGCCTTTAGTTTCATGAAGAAAATGTTCTGGCTGTGGGCCAGGGGCACGTGTGACAACTTCCTGGCGTGTCAATGACTGACTTGTTCCTCCTAGTTAACAGTATAGTATTCGCTGTAAACCCATGCTAGTTATTTTGCATGTTGGGAAAATCCCATCGCTGAAAATTCTCTTTGCTAAATCTAGCCAGCTCTTTTTATAGGTCTCTTCATATTATTGAGATGATGAGTCATCATTTACATTACTTATGCCTGTATAAATCATGTTTTTTTAAAAAAAGTCTTACCACATCTCTACAAACCATTCTCCAACGTTTGTTCCAAAGCTGGCCAGGCATGCCCAAGGCACAGATTCCTGTCTACCAGTACTCTTCCAGCTGGGCTCCTCAGGCACCCGTGGTGTATTCCAAGCCCATTCCTACAACCATTCCTCCTCTTTCCAAGACTCTAAGCTCACCTTACTTCTAAAGAATAGTCTACCCTAACCTGCCCTGCTTCTCTTCAGATTATTTAACTGTCATTACTCCCTAGGACTCTGTTTTTGATTCCCTGCACTGCAGCAATCTGGTTACTCTAGCCCTTTGGCTAATTGATAGAGTCGCCTTCTCCAGCTCTACCTACATCCTGGGCTTTACACGTGTCTTCTGTTTACTGGACATCACCACATGGTTTTCACAGCAACTTCAAACTTAGAATCTTGCTAGGAAATACTTTTTTCTGTTGTTCTTATCTCAAATAATAGCTAGTTACTTTATCGTCTCTCCACTCTACATTCTCGGACCATCCCATGAACATGTGTCTTGACTGCTTTGCCAGCAGAGGATGTTGGAGAGGCACTGTAGGCAGAAAGATCTGGCTTTCCAATCCAGGGCTCGCTTGCAGGTTCTGAAGCCTAGAATGATGAACAGTCTTCGCCAGCCTCTCCAGGGTCTGAATGGCTAGTAGCAGTCAGTGCCTGGTTTCTCCCAAACCTCGAAGTGGTTAAGCCGTGTCTCAGGTGAACTACCTATCCATCAATAAGCACTTTCTTCTATCTTAAAAGGCAAGTTAGGTTTCCAGCAAGTTTCACCAGTAGGACATCGCAGCAACATCTGTGGATTTTTGTTGTTACTGGTAGCGGTGGTTGTGGGGCCTGAACTTGGAGCCTAAGTGCTGTCCCTGAGCTCTTCTGCTCAAGAAGAAATACTTTCTGTTTTTTTGGTGGTTAATTTAAGGACAGTATCTCATACTTTCTAGGCCAGGCTGGCTTTGAACTGTGATCCTCAGATCTCAGCCTACTGAGCTGTAGGATTATAGCTGTGAGTCACCAGAATCGGGTTTATGGAGACCAATATTTGCTCACAGGAATGAACAAGTCTTCTAGATAAATGTTTGTCTACAAATCTTCTGTTATCCATGGTCTCACTGAATGCCCCAACCCTATCATGTCAGGTCAAGGGGTTCTTTATTTTTGTTCTGGTACTAGGGCTTGAACTGAAGGCCCGAGCCCTGTCTTTTAGCTCTTTTATTCAAGGCTAGTACTTTGTATGGTTAACTTTTCCTGCTGGGCTGGCTTCAAATCGCGATGCTCAGATCAGCCCCCTGAATAGCTAGGATTTCAGGCATGAGCTACTGGCCCTGTCGAGGTTTCTTTTCATAGCAAAGGAGATGCAGCAGTTAGCTTAGAACCACAGCATTAACTGGTCTTCCTCCAGACCCATCACATGAGAGTTGCTGCTAGCCAAGGTGGAAGGGCTTGCTGAGGCTAGCTTATATAGCCAGCTGTGAAGGGAAGGGCTTCAGTCTTACAGGATATAGTGTGTTGCTCTTGATAACCAGAATTCAGAGGGTGGGAATGGAAAGGTGAGGAAGATGGTTCTCATAATCATGTCTGACAGGCCACTTAGAAAACTCAGTCCTGTTACTGCAACCTTGAGAAAGGACAGGGTTTCTGCCATGACAACACAGCTGATGCCATTACACTGGACGCTGAAGCCTGCTGTACTGTCACATGAATTACCAGCAACACGGTTCCAAGCAATGTGCTGGAGCCAACGGCTTTGACTACCAAGGGGAATGTGGTGCCCTGACACATAAAGAAGACAGGGAAGGGGGTGTGGGGGACTGAATTCTTCCTTGCTAACAGCAACCAGAAAAGAGAGGGGCACTAACAGCACAGACCTAGGATAAAGGTGAAAGAACCAAGAACATCCAAGGTTCGACTTGTGAAAGGAGCAAGTAAAGGACAGAAAGTAGAAGAAGCAAGTCACAGACATCAGGAATGACAGTGCCGGTTCAGCAATATTAGTCTGAACCTGTGGATTTGGGGCACTCTGCATAACAGCTGTTCAACATGCATTCTACAGTTTCAGATCCAAAACATTACTGGACAGGGGATAATCAACCTCTGGTGCTTCTGCCTGTATGTGGACATCTATATGGACCAATCATCTCCCCCTCCTTTTTCTTTCCCTTTTCTAAGAGCCTATGACTGAATCTGAGGGCTAGTTAATATAGCCTGGATAGCACAGTGATGGTGGGACTGTGCATCTCATCTTCCTCACACATAAGAAAGCTGTATCCTGGTAAAGACCAGCATAGAGTTAAATTTGCCATTGTTCTGAGAAGTCCATGTTCAGAGTAGAGTATGTGTGGAAGATTAGTTAAAGGGCTGAGGCAACCTACACACTATTGACTGCTTCCCACTTCTAAATTCAACCATTCAGGGCCATTTGTGTTTCTCCCTTTGCTAGCTAGACATTACAAAAAGAAAGCGCTCCTCCCCCTCCCCCCGCCCCAGTTATGCTGTGCTCTTATGACCTGGAACTCTTCCACTTTAGGAGGCAGCACGGATTACCTAGTCCTCTGGCAGTGAGATGACTCTCTCGTCCACATTTTCCCTGCTGACGTGGAGTTCCTACTCACACTGTTGTAGCAATGGAGTGACATCTTTGCTGTACAGCGAGCCAGGGCCAAGCCCATGTCTGGAGCTTCGTCTGGGAAACAGGTGGATGGTGCTCTCCTCTGGACATGCTATCCTAAACCCGAGCTTAGTGACTTTCCTTGAATCAGCTACTCATGTACTACTTTACTTTTTATTTGTTTGTTTGTTTGCCAGTCCTGGGCTTGAGCTCAGGGCCTGAGCACTGTCCTTGGACTTTCTCAAGGATAGAGCTCTACCACTTGAACCTCAGCACCACTTCCGGCTTTTCTCTATGTATGTGGTACTGAAGAATTGAACCCGCGTCTTTGTGCATGCTAGGCAAGCACTCTACCACGAGGCCCCTCCTTTACTTTTAAGAGCCAATCACTTGCCACTCTAATTCTCTGTTAGTTACGTGGTCCAGGTAAGAAGGCCAAGTGATCTTTCACCACACACTCCTTATCATCCTGGTTAAAACGAATTCTCTTTTATATTTTCTTAATCCCAAGAAGACTGGGACTCAAATTTGGTACCTGACACTTTTCCCTCACTGGCCGCACTCATATAACAACTAAGCTACATCTCTAGACCCAAACATAATCCTCTGTTATTTCTAATCCTCCATCTTCACTGACTTAAGACCTTTTCAATCTTCTTTCTTAGTGTGAAACCCTGAAAACAATCATGGCTACTGCAGCTGATCTCTACCTGGCTTTGCTATCTTTAGTCTTTGGTTCACCCTCTGCTGACAGCGATTTTGATTTCTGGCCAGTGGTATTACACTTTTTTATCCCACAATTTAGCTCCTATTGGTATTCTAGCATCTAAGGGAAGCTTCACCACCTCCCTCAGCCCCACTCTCCTTTAGTTACCAGGCCTATCTCTCACTATGTGAAACTGTTGAATATGGACCATGAAGACTGACCAAGAAAACTGAACTCTTTCCACCTGGTAATGTTCCTGGAAGGTGATCACAGCCTGTGATGGTATGGTCAGGAGCAGGAACTCACTTAAACGCAGCATTTTCAGGTACTCTGGGGAGCAGAGGAGCAGAGTCTCCTACTCTGGTTCTGGGTACTTCCACTAAAGTCCTGTCACCAATATGTTCACTCACCACTAATAAACATAAACCCAAGCAGATTAGTATTGTCTCACCTCCAGAAAGGTCCATCTTATTGCTCTGTACATTTTCTTCTGGTGAGTCTCTCTAAAGAAAAAGCAACGTTAGCAATCAATGAAAATGAACAATACACTCTACTATCGGAAACTCAACTGAATCATAAAGCTCTGTCAATTTTATAAACCTACACAACACATTCTGGGGTACCAGGGTTTGAACACAGGACCTCCTGAGTGGTGCTCTACCACTTGAACCATATATAATCTCCAAATTTGTGTGTGTGTGTGTGTTGGTTCTAGGGCTTGAACTCAGGCCGGGGTGGTGTCCCTGGGCCTTTGTGGCTCAGTACTAGTATTCTACCACTTGAGCCACACCTCTACTTTTGGCTTTTTGATAGTTAACTGAAGAGAGAGAGTCTCACAGACTTTCCTGCCTAGGTTGGCTTTAAACCATGATCCTGAGATCTTAGCCGCTTAAGTAGATTACAGCTATGAGCCACAGGGTGTTAAAAAAGAGACATGCTCAAAAAATTTTAGCTATGCTTTTAATAAAATTTCAACAAATTACAAGTAAGGGTAGGCCAGTTTTACTCAACTTCAATCATATTCTAAGGACTCAAAGCTGAAAAATAATTTTCATCTTTAAAAAAAAAGAAACGAAAACCGGTAAATTATGGACTACCACTGAACGAGGTAGGAACAGATAACAAAACAAACTTACCGAAAAACTGATGTTCGAGAACTGTTTAACAAACGGATTTATCCATGTTTCTTCTTGTTTGTTTCCACCTTTCATCATTCCCTTTGTAAAATAAAAGTAGAAAGATGCCATGGCCATTTCTATTTATATGGGTACAGTGAAGGATTAATATAAAACTGCAAGACAATTCTCAACTGATTTTTAGCCAATAATTTCTCCTCCATCCAACTCTTATCAGAGTTTACAATTTTAAAAATCAACATATTTGATTTTCAACTTCCTTTGCTCCAATCCTCTGGTATAGCTGTAATGTATAGAGAAATCTCTAAGGCAAGCAGTCAGAAGGGAAAGACAGAAGCAAAAGGCCTCAACAACTACAAAAAAAAGGGGGAGAGAGGGGTGTCTGCATAATGGAGAAATTTCAGGCGGTTCTTAATTGACAAATGGGCCATGTGTTCTATTATTTATTGTAATTTGAGCTCTGAAATTATCATACCAAAGTAGAAAACAATGATTATGTACAAGTTATTCCTAAGAAATTCATCAATCCAGAGTTGAATTATGAAATGTACATTGTACTGAAGAAGAAAAAAAAAAAACTTTCCAGATGAAAAAGCAGTAAAAATTACATTCTGTATTGCCTGTTGGCTCTCTGTGGCTGCCTGGGTGTGGATGGTACAGAAGCCACACAAGCTCTGCTTAGACAGTAAAGGCTCTAACGACCATCTCGGCAGCCAGGGAGGTGGGAGGCTCAAGAGGCCTGGGGCTCTCCTGCACGTGGCCAGCTCTTGCCCACTCTCCATGTGTCTTGGTTTCCCTTTCCCATTGCTACTATCTGTTCCTTCTGACTGTGAGACAGAACACAGCTTCCTAATCCCCTCCTAAATACAGGCCTCTAAAGCAAGCAGCTAACCCTCCTCTGAGGCTGCTGAAGCTGTCTTTGATCCTGTTGGCTTGTTCACTCCCACCCGTGTCAAGTTATTCTGTCCCTTCCATTCTCAGACATCTCTCAGGTTGAATCCCTTCTACAACTACGCATCCATTCTTGTTTCCCAATTCAACGTCTCCTTTCTAACTTGAATTAATGAGGAGCTTCCTGGGATCCTTAACACTGGTCTCTGCTCCAATTTATATTTCATACCAAAATAATAATTTTTCAAAAAATAATTTAAAAGATTCATTCACGATGCTTTCTACTCAATTTCATCAGCTCCCTAATACTTAATATAGAAAAAAATTTCAAATTCTTTGGCATGACACTGGAAGCGCATTCATAATTGGTCCTTAACCTGCCCAGAGCCAGCTCTCTTTTCATTTCTAGAAATTGTGCATTTAGTTTAACATGTCCCACCCCAAGCACCTTCAGAAACCAGCTGACATTCTGACTCTCTCCTTAATACCCCCATATGAGACTTTGAGCTCCTTGAAGGTAAAGCTCGTATCTTAAATCTACTTGAATCCCCAGCACCAAGCACAGTACCTGGCACACAGCAGAAGCTAAATAAATGTTTGCAGTTGCTTTCTAAAGATTTTTACTAGAAGAAACAAAGGAGAAAGAGTAAAAAGGTTACACACCCTTTCCCTTCTCCTTTTTTTGCCACTCAGACCCTGTAAGGAAAGACAAAGTCACAAAACAGCATGGTCCAGTGGGAAAAACACAGGGTTGGACTTGGAAGACCTGATCTCAAGTCCTTGCTCTGTCGCTTACTAGCTACACAACTTTGGGCAAGTCACCACCTTTTCTAGTCTCCAATTCCTCATCAGTATCCTATTTTAAAACGTTATAAGGATCAAATGACTATGTAAAACATGTAAAAGCAATTTCATAAGCTATGTGGCAAGGCAATAGGCAAGTTCAGCCAAAAGAAAAAAAAGATGGTACGATGGTAATGGTGGGTCCTAGACTTAAGAATCCCAGGAATAGAAGGGAGGGACTGTGGTAGTCAGCTAGGCCACCTCCCCAAGGGGTATGTGACTCTGAAGGCCTCTCAAAGGGCAACAGAATAGAGAGGGCGAAGTCAAATCACCTGTCAGCCAGATGATCCCCAGCAGGGTCAGACAGGAGCCCCAGCACCTCCCACTAAGACCAATGGTCCACACCAGTGTTCCCAAACCTGGCTCTCACGGGAACAGGAACCTCAGTTCAATTCCCAAACTTCAGCACATTTTGTGTATAGCAAATGCTACATGATTCTCAGGAACAGCAGGTTTGGGAATACAAGCTGGCCATCTATAAAAACCAGATCAAATGTAGCCCATTCCTAGGGATTTGGGTCACAGGACCTATGGGATAAGGAGGACAGAGACAGTGGGTAAATGTGAAGAATGGTGGCTGGCTGGGGAGGGGGACTGGGTGAAGGGGTGGAATGGGATGAACTGGCAGTGGAATGGAAAGAGTCAACGTGCAGATTTGCCCTCCTCTTCATCCTCACCCCTGCAGGTACCACCCTGGGGTGGGGTTGCTCCACGCAGCACTGGTGTGGGGAAGAGGAGAGAAATCCCAAGCTGTAGCAGTGGGGAGAAAGGAAGTTCCTGTGGTCTTAGATTTTTCTAGGTGGCTGCCCATATACTCCTAGGTGGGGATTGCCTGGACTGCACTGATTGCCATAAATGGGCAGGCAAACACTTAATTTCCTGTGGGTTAACTACCTTTGGAACTTAAAGTTTCAAGGGCTTTGCCCTTGAAGTGTTTACCTTCGACGACATTTTCTTGGTATATGGTGGCCAATTTAAAGATGAGTTAAGCTCTTGAGATGAGTTGCTATTCCACATTCCAATCTCGACATCCTCCTCCTCTTCCCAGCCAGCGGGGCGATTCCCAGGCAACGGCAGATCATCACCACACCAGCCATCTTGCATAGATTTGGGTCCTGAGTGTGAATTTATGATACAAAGAGAAACAGGCTTTGATAAAGCTGTGGATAGAAATATATTAGAAGAGCAGGGCTAGGGGGACATCTAATGAAAACAAAATGCATTTTTACTTCTCCCAAATCTAGATACAAGGAATGTTTTACATTGAGATAAAAATTCCATTAAGGGTCAGGAATGTGGCCTGGTGGTAGAATGCCTGCTAAGCCCTAGGTTTGATTCCACGATACCACATGCACTGAAAAAGCTGGAAGTGTTGCTGTGGCTCAAGTGGTAGAGTGCTAGCCTTGGGCAAAAGAAGCTCAAGGACAGTACCCAGGCCCTAAGTTCAAGCCCCAAGACTGGCAAAAAGAAAAAGTAATGGAACAGAATTTATTGCTATTGAAATATTAAATAAACCTCCCATGCCTTGCCAAACCAAAGGATTCCCAAACACGAACAATGATAGAATTCTTGTTTGCAGTCACTTAATCTGCATGGTGACACACAGGATAGAGGGGATGAATAAAATTTGTGAGAATCATTTTGTTATGTATCTTCAAGAAAGCATCTCATCTCCACACACACACCCTCTGGGCTTCCTACAGGGTTATCTAGTACACAGCACGTGGGATGGTAACATGCTACACTGAACCTCATGGACCTTCCTGAGAGACATCCGACAGGCTGGGCATGTGTCTCACGTGGGGCTATTCAGTCTCTCAGGTTGGATGCCATGATTATACAATAGGATAACATTTCATTTAGATTCAAATCATTTATAATTACAGCTCTGAGGCAAAGAAGCAAAGCAATCAGAAAGATAAAAGAGCAAGTCACGTTACAAACTCAAGGCCAAATACCAAGTATCATCATCTACTAGGTTCCTCGTAATAAGCCACACTATTAATCATTTAAAAACATTATCCAATTATTAAACTGTGATTGCATAGCTACCGGGGATTATGAATAACTTACCAGATTTGCTTAATGCTTGTGGACCCACAGAGCTGGAGCCCCACGTGGACGTGTTGGATGCCGCAGCAATGGGTTCCCCCCAGCTGGGACCACTGTCTATGGGTTTGCCCCATGCTGAAGTACCATTATCCACAGTTGTGGCTGGAGTGGAAGGCTCCCCCCAGGGCTCTCCCCAGCCTTTAGAGAGTGTGGGAAAAGACATCATCAGCACAGATGACAAGGAGGCACAGTGAAATAACCGACAAGAACTTCCGGTTTAAGTACTTAATAATGCTCTGACAGGCAAAAAAAAAAAAAAAAAAAAAGATGGATAAAAGGAATAGTTTTACGTAAAAAACGTAAAACTATTAACACATGTAATTTTTTTTTAAATCTCTTCTTTCAAAGTTTCCTCATAGGCTCTTAGAATAGCTCTTTTGAATAATACTAATTATGGTCTTTCTGGAGGATAAATTCAATTCCTGGAAAAATCATTCTAAACCAAACATAGTCAATAGAAGGAAGGGATGCCATTCATAATAGTGTAAAAATTAATGCTATTAAATGGGTACCAAGACATGTGAAAGGGTATCAATGTATGTGAATTAATGCACCTTCTATCATGTAACCCTTTTACTAATTACAATACAAAAATGCAAAAAAAAAAAATTAATGCTATTTTTTTTCCAGAAGGGTCATCTTTATACACCACTATACTACACAATAAGTAAGCACTCTACTTTTATATATACTGGATGCTTTTTAAAAAAAAAAAATCTAAATTATTATGAGGAAGTTGTCTAAAGTCAAGAAAAGCTATGTCTTAAGTACATTTTTCTTTGCCAGAATCGAAACAAATGCTTCCCCTCAAGTATGTAACTCTTCTAAGAATTAAAATTAATACAATGAAAATATCCCCACCCCTACATCCAATGAAACCATCATTCAACAAGACCTCTATTAACAAAGACAATGCATGGCAATCACATTTTAATGGTACCGTTGTCAAGATAATCTGCAGGGACGAATTAGTTCACTACAGGAGAGGGAAGCGGGAACACATACTAGAAAGGTACTGTCAACTGTGTACCTAAGTAGACTTGGACTTCATGCCTACTGCCAAGATAAAATACAGCACTAAATGGTGAGAGCGCACACTACACTTAGGTATTTGCCTTAATGTAGGGTATTTTAGTCAAATTATAAAAGCTGAAAATTAAGGTTCGACTAAGAACAGAGGGAAAAGTAGAACACTCCCACTTGACTCCACTCTCCCAATTCTGTCTGTTGCGTTCCTAATAGAGAATGGAGGAGTGTACTGAATTCACCAATGGTATCGCCAAAGGCAGTGTTCCCAGTTCACGGTGAACACGACCCATGGAATTTCTTCAAGCTTTCTTTGAAACAGAGCAAAAAGGCCTTTGTGTCCACATTCAAGTACTGTTAGGCAAATGATAAACAGCAAGCTGACACAAAGCTTACTTCCAGAATACTGTCAAGTACTTTCTAAGACAGCTGGTCTGACTTCAGAAAGTGAAAGCTTACCCGAGCCACTGCTCGCCTCCTTGTTGGAGACGGCACTTGCAGACGGTAGCAGCGGATGAACCTGTGCTTGCTGGTCTGAACGGCTACTGCCGTTTGGGACGTTTCGGTTCCACATGTTCACATTTTTGTAGTTGTACTTGCTTGGATCTCCCCAAGCGGAAGTTCCATCATCAATCTCCATTTTGCGTCGAATTGACTCCGGAGATGGTTCCTCCCAGCCTGTGGGCTCTTCTTCTTTTGTCGGGGCTGGTATAGGTCCCCCCAACCAGCCTGTCCCAGGTGGTTTGCCTGTGGCTGATGGGATTCCCCAAGATCCAACAATGTCGGGTTGCTTGTTCCAGTCTGGAGGGCTGACTGGCTTCGACGAATCTCCCCAACCTAGAGACTGATTAGACTTTGGAGGGTCTCCCCACCCCTGGGAAGGATTAGGTTTAGAAGATTCATCCCATCCTGATGAATTATTTGGGTTTATGTTATTCCCCCAAGAGAATGAACTAGTTTTACCAAGTTCGTTCCAACCAGAAACAGATCTGTCACTGTCACTACCTCCTGAGCTGGACTTCTTAGTAGCCTCACCCCAATGGTTGCTTCTCGTCTCTCCCCAGTTATCACTGGCAGAAACGGGCCAACCTTGGTTTGATTTCTGTCC
The DNA here is from genome assembly GCF_031878675.1 of Megascapheus bottae. Taxonomy (NCBI): domain Eukaryota; kingdom Metazoa; phylum Chordata; class Mammalia; order Rodentia; family Geomyidae; genus Megascapheus; species Megascapheus bottae. Next base: position 2,418,160 of record NC_143533.1, on the reverse strand, counting down.
ATCACCCCACCCCTGCTTGTTCTTTTGCGAATCATTCCACGTGGACTTCTCTTCTTTGCAATTTCCCCACTGATTGCTCTTGATCATTCCTGTAGCAGCACAGTCATCTTCCCACCCCCCCTGGCAGTTTGAGCCTTTGGAATCTCCCCACCTCAGGGTAGGTTTGGGATCGCCCCACCCCGATACAGATGAGGTATCATTACTATTAGGGCTAGTCTTCTCTATACATGCCCCTGAGTTAAAAGTCTGTGTTGCAGAGCTCCCCCAGGCCTCTGTCCCGTTGTCGGCCTTTCGTTCCCCTCTAGGTGATGCTTCGGTATCCCAGGCAGTATTCTGCTTAATAGGAGTCTGTCCCCAACCAGAGTTGGATAGGACACGTGGATCTAGGTCAGTTCTGTTTACAATGCTTTGGAGTAATGTGTGCTGGTCAATTTTCCTTCTATCTCTACTTTGACTTTCCCCAGTTCCTTTCTCCTCAAGGCGTCCAGTGCTTTCTGTACTACCATCGCTCTCCACTGTGCCTCCTGCTTTGGCCCACACACTGCTTTGCTCATTTGTCTGAGATGCGGCAGAACCCTGATCCTCTTCCTCAGTAGATTTCCATCCGTTTGTAAACTTTTTACCATTGCCATTTGCACTGTCGTTGGAATGTGGATTGCTAGGCAGTTTGTTCCACTCCACGCTGGCTAAGTTTGTGCCAGTGTTTTGTGCAGGGGTTCCCCATCCTCTGCGGCTTCCTCCGGAGTTCGCCCCGTTTCCACTTCCCCAGGACGTACTCGGAGTACCTGCCACCCCAGCCTCCCACACGCCACCTCCTTTATTTGTGTTAACTTGAAAGTTAGTGCCCAGAGGCCCATTCACGCCAGGCTGCATTAGAGTTGCATTCACAGTGTCACCATTAGCTTGGCCGTTGGGGCCTGAACATTTGTCTCCAGAGTAATTGGAACTGTAGGCACCCCACGTAGTACCGTAAGAGCCTCCACTCTTTGACTCTCCATTGCTCAGATGAGAAAGGGAAGTGCCATTCATAACCGACGGAGCCTGTATCTGAGGATGATTCATTGTGCTCACACGCCAGGCCCCTGCGTTACTACTAGGCAGTTCAGTATTCTGTACTGATCCGGAGTTTGGTAAACTAGAGGTCATAAAGTTAGTAGTGTTATTTGGTCCAGTCATTTCAGTGGTGATATTTTGAGGTTGACCACTGAATGAAACCTTCTGTGTACCACTGACTTCAGATTCACCAGTTTCCTGAAGGCTTCCCCAGGTACCATGAGTAGAAGAACCACTCACTTTAGAGTTAATACTCTGATTGTTAGGCATCTGGCCGAGGGTACTGCACTGGATAGTGATGCCAGAACTACCACTCCCTACAGGCCCTTTTAGGGCAAGTCCATTGTTCTCTAATACTGGCCAGGCACCATGGTTGCTAGCTGAATTCAAAGTGCTTGGATTTAACCCTCCATTTGATGAAGAACTTGCAGTGCCCCAAGCGTTCATTCTATTGTTGCTACTTTCTGGTTTGCTTTCGGGAGCGTCCACAGAGACCTGACATGTGCTTGCGATGGCTCCGTGGGGAAAGCCCCACGGCCCCGGACTGCCTCCGTGGCCCGCATTATTGCTGCTGCCTACCACAAACTTGTTTTGGGAGCCAAGTCCAGTGCTGTTCCGAAGGCTGTCTTTTTCACCTCCTGTGCTCCCTGAAGCCATGATAGTAATGTTTCTCTCTGATTCAGAACTGGAGGCAGAATCAGCATCCATACATTCTGAAGCCGACTCTGGATCACTGCCAGGGGCTGAGGGCCATGCTTCTTTGTCCAACAAGTCGTTTACAACAGCATTCTTACAGTTTGTGCTACAGTCACTCGTAGAAGACACAGGTCCCCGCTGGGAATTTTCATAATGCGATCCTGAAGTATTGTGGTTTGTATCTAGAATAAAGGAGAAGCATAGCTATTTATAAAGTGTCAGTCATTTCAAAATGACACCAAGGCTCAAAAAATGACGACTCTATTAGACAGAAATGCACGTGGCCTCGACTTTTGGAAGACATGGCACTGGCAGTATGATTAGAAAGGCCCTGGGTCACCTTCCAGCCATCACTTTCCACATCCACTCATTCCACAGGCAGAAGAGTTTGATGCTTCATTTGCTGATGTTAATTCCAAGACCCTTCAATACTGCCTGGAATGCAAGGGTTCCTCAACAAACATTACAGTGGATAGTTAACATGCCAGCAAGTCCAAGGATTTCAGATCAGAGAGGACTGGGTAGCAGTGATGTAGATAACAGAACCACCCATGCTGGGACAGGTGTAGATGGGTAAAGATAAGGAAGAAGTCCAAACTGGATGAGACATGCTAGGCTTATTTTAGGATCATTTTTCTGTTGTTTCCTAAAATAGCTTGCCCACACCATTCTCTAGCAAGTCTAAGAATTCCAAAGCCTATTCCATTTCATCACTGCCTGTACTCAAATGAGGTGTTGCATACAAGCAAGAATATTCCAACTCACAACCTAAGTATAGTTTAAAACAACAACCACCTCAGCTGCTGAAGTTAAAGACCAGCGGTAACCAGTCACAGAGCTCTGTAATCCTGCTAGTCCTGTTAGAGTACCACAGACAGGAACAGCTACTGCTTTCTGACAGCTATCCTAAGTTTTTATTTGCTGTTGCTCCAAGGGTATAGTAAGTAGAAACGCCTCAGAGATACTAACCTGTATCGCATGTCTGCATTTACACTATTTTGAGGGTTGCTTGTATTTTAGCTCCCTGTTCAAAGAAATCAGCACTTTTTGTTTTGAAGCAGCATGTACTGCTTAAAAAAAAAAAAACAAAACATATGCTCAAGCCATGTCTCAGACCTAACAAATGAACCTGCAGGGAGTATAGACAGGATCAGGAAATAAATGGAAGACTCTGCTAGGGTGCTTTGCTAACACAAAAAATTCTGATTCACCTTGTATCACTTTCTCTCAAAGCACATTTGCTAGGAAATAATGAACTAAAAAGAGTGCCAGGAAAAGTGACTAAAGAGACCAGATATGTAGAGTCCTGCTGTTAAAGCTGTCAATCAAGTGTGTGCTAGGAAATAAAAGACAACGAACTAGAAAGAGTGGCAGGAAAAGTGACTAAAGAGAGACCAGATATGTAGAGTCCTGCTGTTAAAGCTGGCAATCAAGTGTGCCGATGCAATGTCCGTTAGCAGGCCTTCTCATGAATTAGAAGGCACCAGAAAGTCAGTCTCACCAAGTGCCAATAAATCCGAATACCAATACATGGATTAGCACTACCACCCAATGTTTGCTTTTAGCCTTGAGTCCTTGCTAACTCCACCAGGAAAACCCTATAACAGAAGCATTACATTTGCTTTTCAGGTAAGAAAAATCAAGATACAGAAGTTAACTTGTGGAAAACAAAAGAGAAACCAATTGAGATTTGTCAGAATCTTCCGTAAAGCAACTGGAACTGGAAGTCTAGAGACACCTAAATGTGAGGATGGACACCAAATCTGGTAAACGAAGTACTTTTAAAAATGTGGTACTGGGGATCAAATACAAGGCCTTATGCATACAAGTATTCTATCACCAAAGCTATGCTCTAACCTTTGGAATATATGAGGCAGGGGTCTTTTAATTGGCCTCAAGCTCACAGTCTTCACACCTGTCTTCCACGTGCTGGAGATGCATGGAATCTGATTCTGTTAGCCAGGTTATCTTATATAGCTCACTCCTGTCAGCAATTTAAGTCTTCTACAGAAAGTTCTCTATTTTGATGTGTGCTAATGCTTTATATCCCCACATTTTTATTTATTTACTTAATTACTGATTTATTTTTGCCAGTCCTGGGGCTTGAACTCCGGATCTGGGCAGTCTTTGCGCTTCTTTTTTCTCAAGGCTAGCACTCTACCACAGTGTCACTTCTGGCTTTTTCTGTGTTTGTGGTACCAAGGAATTGAACCCAGGTCTTCATGCATGCTAGGCAAGCACTCTACCACCAGGGTACACTCCTGGCCCTCCCACATTTTAAAATTTACATACAAGTGAAAATAGAAAAACTGCCAGTAGCTATTTTCTGAGCCCCATTTTCTTATTCACAACCCTGTACTTAGGTACCGTCTGACTCCACCGGGAAAAATGTCTAGTATTCAAAACTACAGGATGAAGATGAAAAATTGTTTTTGAATCACAGTGTATTCTTAAATACATTCTCCATCTATGCAGTGTGCTGGGTGGGTATGTTCTGGCATAATTGTTAGGGCATGGGAACACTCAGGGCAGTATCTTTGAAAAAGACAACCAGATAGGCCCCACCCTCTTGCTAAGCACCAGTCCCTGACCTCTCCAAGTACAGACATAGTACTCAGCAGTTTCTTATACCATATGCTCAAAGAGAAATTTCCAAGCCAAAAGGTCAGTGAACTTCTAAGAACATCTGGACAAAAGCAGGCCCATAACCAAGTAGATTCTTACCCCACCCTGACCTAGTAGAGGACTCTTTCAAGCAGCTTTTGTAGTCACAGATAGCTAAGTGTGAAAAGACATTCTATCATTGACTAGCTAAGTGATCACAGGCATAATCTTCAACCTCTTTTGTGCCTTAGGTTCCCCATCTGGAAAAGAGAAACAGTAACTGTACCAAAATCATTTGACTGTTATGAGGGTGAAATAATTAAAGAACTAAAAGTGGGAAGTGATGCTGTGGCTCAAGTGGAAGAGTGCTAGCTTCGAGCTGAAAAGCTCAGGGTCATCGCCTAGGCCCAGAGTTCAAGTCCTACAACTGACCAAAAAAAAAAACCAAAAACAAAAAACTGAAAGTGTATTGGGCGTTATCTGGTCCCCTTTATTTAATAAACAAAAAATGCCTGTGGCTATCATCATTTTCAGTCTTGCCTCCCAAGCTCTTCCATGTCTTTATCATGAGGAACATAAAGAGCACTCATAAAAATGAACTTGCTTAGTTATTTACAACCCCCACTTTGACATTTCCAACAGAATGTCAACTACTCAACTTACACTCCTCCAGACTCCTTTCCAGTGGTATCTTCTCTAAGTCAAAGCTTTAGCCTAACTCTACATGTAGGAAAATACTAACCACAAACAATTCCACATCCGTACATCATCCTTCAAATCTACAACAGTTTCGAGTCTTCACTGCTGACCTCCCCAGACAACCCATAAGTGTTTCTACTACAAGTATTTGCCTGGGTGTTACTTCCCTATGGCAGGAATAAGAAGTAAGAATAAGCACTGGAAGCAAAATCACACAGGTTGAAAATAAAAACTGGTCCTGAAATTTTTAATTTTAACAGTAAAATAACCAGAAACATTTTTCACACAAAGAGGAAAGAAGGAAAGAGCACTTGTCATTAACACCAGCATTCAACTCTGCTGGAAGTACTATTTAGTAAAATAGGACCCAAAATTAAGAGGAGAGGAGAGAAAAAGAAAATCAACAAATAGAAACACAGTCATTTTCCAATACAGTAGGAATAAGCATAGTGAAAAAAGGAGCTGAATCACCAAGAAACACAAAATTACCTGGAATTGAACAAGTCCTATATGATCAAATTTTATTGTAGCCCATTGAAGACAAGTACAGAAATTTAGGCGGAAATAACTAAAGTTTATTTCAATTATAAGAAACAGTTAACCAGTCTATAATGGAATTAAAAGCAATTTTAGGAAAGGAGAAGTGGTTAAAATGATTGAATGTCTACCTAGCAAGCATAAGGCTCTGAATTCAAACCCGAAATACAAAAAAATAAAAATAAGTGATTTTTTTTAAATGTATGCTTAAGCTGGGAGCCACCAGTGGCTCACACTTGTAATCTTAGCTACTCAGGAGGCTGAGATCTGAGGACCCCAATTCAAAACGAGTGGCACGAAAATCCATGAGACTATCTCCAATTAACCACCAGAAAACCGGAAGTGGCACTGTGGCTCAAGGGGTAGAGCGCTAGCCTTGAGCTAAAGAGCTCAGGGACAGTGCCCAGACCCAGAGTTCAAGTCCCATGCCGAGCCAAAAAAAAAAGCCACATTTTATAAGATGAATTTCTATCAGGTGAAGCTCTTCCCAAATAGGCTATGGAAAAAGGATCTTCATTCATGAAAAAAGAGGCACTATATCAAAAATAACACCAAATGATCAAAACATTACAAGTTGAAACTATAGTCATCAATAAAAAGACATTTTACACATAAAACAAAAAAGCCATAGAAGGGGCCGGGAGTTTGGCCTAGTGGTAGAGTGCTTGCCTAGCATTCACAAAGACCTGGGTTCTATTCCTCGGTACCACCTACATAGAAAAAGCTGGAAGTGGTAGAGCTCTAACCTTGAGAAAGTCCAAGGACAGTGCTCGGGTTCTGAGCTCAAGCCCAGGACTGGCAAAAAAAAAAAACAATTTTTTTAGAGAGCCACAGAAGAAACAACATTTGACTACTTTTTTTTTTTTTTTTTTGGCCTGGTGCTCATCCTGAGGCTTGAACGTAAGACCTAGGAGCTGTCCCTGGGCTTTGTGCACAAGGATGACACTATATCACTTGAGACACAGCTCCAATTCTAGGTTTCTGTGGTGTTAAATTGGAGATGAGACTCACAAACTTTCCTGCCTGGGCTGGCTTCCAATATGATCAGGATCTCGGCCTCCTGAATAGCTAGAATTATAGGCATGAGTCCTGGCTGACTACTTAAAATGAAACATTTTAATGTCAGAATAAAGCACAATCAAAAAAAAAAAAAACCACATTGGAATACATTCTGCAAGTGAGTTCCATCATCTTTAACGTTAGTAAAAAATGTTCTTGGTTCAAAGCCAGCCTGGGCACTTAAGAACTTCAGACTCTTATCTCTAATTAACCACTGGAAAATGGGGGATTGGGGCTGTGGCTCAAGGGTAGGGCAATAGCCTTGAGCTGAAGAGCTCAGGACAGCACCCAGGCCCAGAGTTCAAGCCCCATGACTGGCCTCCTTCCACAACCCCCCCCCCCCCAAAAAAGTTCTTAAACTCTGGCCATGACCTGGTTTGGAGATGGCCATTCTCTAAATTTGTCTTTTAATATGTCTTCCTATATATTTTAGGAAAACAAGGAGAGGTAACATCCGTAATTATTAGCTAAAATTCTCATTTTAAATGTGGAACATATGCTAATTTCAACAAAACTGAAATGAAAAGACTACTTTGTATGTGTTACCCAGGATGGGTCACAAAGCATTTTTAGACATGAAAAAGACTGTAGTTTCAGAAAGAAAAAATGACACTGGAGGAACAAACATCACTGTAACTGAAGGAGGAAAAATGTTATTTTCCTGTCACACAAGAAAGCTCAAACTCACTGAACTAAATCATCTACAGAAAGAATACACAGCAACATCTCAAGTAGAATCAGAAGCCCCTCGCTGCTCTATGTATCACAGAAAGCTATAAGCACAGAGTCCTACTTACACTGTCCTCAAAGGTGATCGGAGACAGCATGAGCACTGCCTCAGAAAGGACAGGACTAGGTGGGAGGAGCAGCCACACTACTTACAGGTCAAGTAACTAACAAAGAAATGAAACAGCATGTTCAGAAAAGCTCAGAATGGAACGCACGTGTTCTAAATTATACAGCATGTCCAAAGAGTTTAATATCTACTTTCTGAAATCTCACTGGCAGCAAAGCTTTGGACAGTACTAGTACTTGCAGGAAACTAGTATTTCCAGGAATGTGAAATCTTTCCTTGAGAATGTGAGAGAACTTCAGCCAAAAAATTTCAAATACTTCTTCAGTAAACAAAAAGTTCAAGGTGTCTCAGGTATTTTAGCCTGTACCAGGGTTAACAAAGTTCCAGTTAACATATGTATTTGCAGATCTACAGCCAGTTGTCAAGCAGCACAAACTGTATAAATCAGTGAGTGTGGTAGTCTTCCAATAGAACAGTACAGAAGCTACCAGCCCATCTCTGTTCTAGGTACAACCAAATACAATGCACAGAACATGCTTGGAGACCATGTAAGTGTGGTGGAGAAAAGGCTACAAAAGACAATTCTTGGGAATGCTGCCTTTAAGCCGAGTGGTCAGCAGCTTAATCACGGCACTGATAGCGGTAAAAGGAGTTTCAAAATTAACAAAGCATAAGAAAGCAGTGGCTTATGAGGTTTGGAGGGAAGGTTCAAGCATGATTTCAAAGATTCTAGAGGGTTACATGATGGTGTGCCAACCTTCTGAGGATAACAAGGGATGGAAGACAACAACAGCAGGATGTTGAGGTTGAGTAAGTTGATGGCTTTAAACTTAGACCTGTTGAGATCAAGGGCCCCAGTATCAGATGAAAATATAAAACTTAAAACTCGGCGAGGGAGGGGCCGGGAGTTTGGCCTGGTGATTAAAGTGCTTGCCTAGCATGCATGAAGACCCGGGTTCGATTCCTCGGTACCACATATAGAAAAAAGCCAGGTGCTGAGGCTCAAGTGGTAGAGCTCTAGCTTTGAAAAAGTCCAAGGACAGTGCTCAGACCCTGAGCTCAAGCCCAGGACTGGCAAATAAATAAATGAATAAATAAATAAATAAAATGGCTTTCAAGTTAGTCTGATATAGTGCCTGGCACACAGTAGGAACATTAAAAAAAAAAAAAAAAAAAAAACTCGGCGAGGGGCTAAGAATGTGGCTTAGTAGTAGAGAGCTTGCCTGGCATACACAAACCCCCGTGTTCAATTCCTCGGTACCATATACATAGGGGGAAAAAAAAGTCAGAAGTGGTGCTATGGCTCAAGTAGTAGAGTGCTAGACTTGAGGAAAGAAAAAAACAAAAAAAAAAAACAAAAAAAAACCAACACAAAAAAACCCCCACTGATACAGGTTGTAAGCATGCCCCCCCGCCTTCGATTTCATGAACTCTGAAAAGAACAGAAGTTCTATAAGAGGCTCAAGAGTGTGTAGAGGTTAACGGAGTTTTATCAAGAAGAGAAGAGACTCAAAGATGTTCCCAGATAAGAAAGATGTACAACTAAGAGCCAGAAGTGAAAAGAATTACACCAGTTATAACTTATACTGCCCAGAGATGACCAAAGCAAGAGCCAGAAGAGTGGACAGTGTTTGGGGGTTTTTTTGTCGTCAGTTATGGGGCTTGAACTCTGGGCCAGGGCACTGTCCCAGAGCTCTTCGGCTCAAGGCTACTCTACCCCTGGAGCCACCAGGACACTTCGGTTTTCTAGTGGTTAACTGGAGATAAGAGTCTCTCGTTCTGTCTTTAGCACCTGGGCTGGCTTTGAACCGAGATCCTCAGATCTCAGCCTCCTGAGTAGCTAGGATTATAGGCATGAGGCACTATGCCCGGCAACCCCAGAAATTTTAATGACAATACTTTTTGTTTTGAGGCAAGGTATTGCTATGTAGCTCAGGCTGGCCTCAATCTTCCCACCCCAGCCTCCTGAGTGCTAGGATTATAGTGTATACCCAGCTATGTTAGCCCTTTATTTCCAAACTCCTTGAACCCTTCTTTAACTTACACCCCTCTTCTCAAGGGTAGTTACTCATGCAATTCTTTGCATCTTATTGTATTTGAAGAACATAGGATGTTGTTGTCATTTATATTTTGTGTAAGTGAATCATATTGAAAACAAACATTTTTTTGATGAACGGCAGAAATGTGAACATGAACTATCCGATGACACAGCGGGATGGTTGCTAAGGCTCCTTTGCTTAAGGCTGATAATGGTACCAGGCTTGTGCAGAACACTACCCTGAGGAACCACGTGGGTGAAGTGCCGTGGTGGCTGCCACTTTCATAGTAAACATGTGTGTGCACATATTTGCATGCTTCTGTGTCCACGTACATGAGAAAGAGAGAAAACGGTGACTTGGATTTGAAGTCAAGATGGGAACCCCTGCAGGTGGGTGGAGATACTGTTAGAGTCATTTTATTTTTCTGAATAAATCATGTTGGATGGATAAAAAGTACAACGGATTAAATATCAGTCCCTCCACGGTCAGGGGGACCCCAATTTGGAGTTACTGAGGTGACAGCAAGATATATTAGGGCTGCAGAAGTCAACTGCAAGAGGTCACCCCAATTAAACCTCTGAACCAACGTTGTAGCTTCGTAAAGGTGCCAGGCCAAAGCTTGTCAGAAGTGCTGTCTGGTTTGGCATGGGGTCCATGGAAGGATACCTAGGGAGGACACGCAGCATTCCACGGTTCCTACTTTTTCTTCCACCATTTACTCCACATACTTGCTGCCCATAAAAGGTAGTCAGCATCTGGGTTTCCATGTACAAAAATGACTAGTCTCATCCTGGTCCTGTCCCTTACTTTCTGACTACACTGAGCAAGTGAGAAGCAGTTTCTAAAGGAGGTATCAATGCTCTAACATGCTTCCCAACATATTCCACAATCCATCTTTGTTCAAAAAGGCCAAATACAAGAGCAGACTTGAAGTAAAAATGGTTACAATCAGATTCCCACAATTCTAAACTAGCAGTGGTGGCTGTCAGACTTCTTGTCTCTACAGCTGTTGCGCCCGGTGTTTATCCACTCCAGTCCTCGGTCTTCACTGGCTACTGGGTTGCTTCCTCATCTGGCAAGTGTTAGGGACTCTGCCTATCTGGTTGACCAAGTGAGACAAAGCGTGCTGATGACATGTACAGGTCACGATAAACTCACTCCACAAAGCCAGTCACTACATCACCATTCTGAGACTTACCCTACACTGTCACACACTCTTGCATTATAACCCAGTCGACCCTTCTTTTAGACAGCAGGATGTTTTGTCTTCTAAGACCTTTAGCAAGTGTCTTCCTGCGCCCATCCCTCGGCTTTCTTCAGGTCTGATAGGTCCTCCGTAAACTTTTAGTTCTTCTAACTTTTTATTTATTTTTTGGTCAGTCTTGGGGTTTGAACTCAGGGCCTGGGAGCTATCCCTGAGTTCTTTGTTCAAGGTTAGTGCTCTACCACTTTGAGCCACAGTGCCACTTCTGGTTTTCTGGTGGTTAACTGGAAACAAGAATCTCACCAACTTTTCTGCCCAGGCTGGCTCTGAACCACAATCCTCAGATCTCAGCCTCAGTGCCAGGTTCCACTTCACTTTTGAGACACAAGATTCTTATACTCATCATTTTCATTAAAAAACAGCTTTGTTCTTTCTTTGAAACTTCTTAAATTAACCATCTTGTAAACATTAACCATCTTGTACACATATTACCCCATCTTGCTGCTTGTTTAATATTTATACATACCATCTTGCTGAACTTACCAGTAGGCCAGCCAGCATTTATTGTATAAATAATCTCTTCTGAGGTCTTAACTATGGATTTCTTTTTCTTTTCCTTTTTTTGTGGGTCATAGGGTTTGTGCTCAAGGCATGAACTTCTTTGCCCAAGGCTAGTGCTATACCACTTACCACCTGAGCTACAGTTCTACTTCTGACTTTTTGTGGTGGTTAACTGTCTCACAGATTTTCTTGTCCCAGCTGCCTTTGAACTGCGATCTTCAGACCTCAGCCACCTGAGTAACTAGGATTATAAGGCATGAGCCACCAGCTTTAACTATGCTGACAGCCAATCTCATTGTTTCTAACCTGGCTGCCCAAATGAAATTCAAATTACTAATGGCCTATTTCTTGTCATCAGATGCAATATCTAAACAAAGTCTTCTGAAAAGTGCAGACGTCCCTAAAACATTAAAGAAAAAGTAATTTACTCAACATCTCAACATGAGCACTGTTAGTTGCCTTAACATGTCATGTAAGTCAGTCCTCACAGGGTTGCTGTGGGTTCTAGCCAAACTACAGACTAATAAAGGTGGTCAAAGGAGTTAAATTTCCTTGATCAATTTCATTCAGGTCAACCAATGGCTTCCGACATAGGGAGTAACAGTAACTCAGGATAGTAACTTAAATTTACGTCCTTTCCATCAAAAACATGCCGCTCTAAATATCCATGCTAGAAACTCACATTGGGTCCTCTGTCTCCTTACCTGTCACATCCAGAATGTTGCCAAAGCACAGAATGTTTACAAGCACAATTTGGAGTTAGACAGTTTGGGATTTTTTTTTTTTTTGACAATTGTGGGACTTGAACTTTGGGCCTAGGCATTGTCCCTGAGCTCTTCAGCTCAAGGCTACTGCTCTACCCCTTGAGCTATAGTGCCACTTCCAGTTTTCTGGTGATTAACTGGAGGTAAGAGTCTCACAGACTTTTTAGTGCCCGGGATGGCTTTGAATCTTGAACCTCAGCTCTCAGCCTCCTAAGTAGCTAGGATTACAGGTGTGAGCCACCATTCCTGGCTTCAAACAGTTGTGTTTTTTTTTTTTTAATGTGAGTCCACAGTCTAATACTTATTAGCTGTGAAACACTGTAATAATGTACATACCACTGTAATGTACAGAGCAGAAAATAAGTAACTAACTGAGAAAGTCAGAAAGTATAGATAAGCACTACTTCTTCCTGGGCTATTAAGGACTGAATGCCATAATGTGTATAAATATGCATGTAGCACGTGATGGGGTATGGGATGTGCATCAATTTTATCTGTACATTCCTTATTAAAATGAACAGAACCTAAAGGGAAAGCAGCTAGTGTTCATTTTAAGAGCAGGGCGGGCAGGTAACTGTACTCTAGATTCCACTAAACACAAATACATTACCAAACAGCTGTGACTTCATAAACTTGCTCCAGTGCTGATGACACTAAACTATGAGTCTTGTAAGAAATGCCTTCAGTCTCACCTGACTGGTTTTTGCTGCTCTGCACCTCTCCGTTACTTTGCGGCTGTTGATTTGTTACAGCACCGCTTTCTGACTGGTGGTGTAACACCTTAACAGTAGATCCCAGGTTTGCTGCTATGACAGGAAAATGCTGACCCCTTTTTAGAAGCTGTTTCTGTTCCTGGTGACGAAATCGTGGAGGTACTTCACGAGGATACCGAGGCAAGGCCTGTGGCTGTTGTTGCTGCTGCTGCTGCTGCTGCTGCTGCGGCTGCTGCTGTGGTTGCTGCTGCGGCTGCTGTTGGCTGTTGGCTGTGGCTCGCTTGGCATTATTATTAGTGCTGGTTGCTGTGGAAGTGCCGTTATTAGAGTTGGCAGGCTGAGGCTGGCTTACACTGGGCTTTATCTGTTCTGGCACTAATCCCAACAAAAGAAAAGGGGTGGAAAAGATTAGCCAGTAAAGTGCACCTTCATAGTAAGCCATCTAAATTCAAAGGCTCTACAAACAACTATCCTATCAGAACAGAAGGTAAGATCCGGGCTATCCTTATTCTCCGGCTCAAACTTTCCTATGGGACATCTCTGCCAGGAACTAAGCTTTACTTCTACTCACTATGCACTTTGCAGACCCTTGGCCTTCCTTGACCAGGGTAATAATCATGCCCACAATCTGCGACCAGAGAAACCAAGCTCTTAACAGTGGAACTCACAATAACTAAAAGAACAACTATGGTCAATCAATTTTTATCTATAAAAAAAAAAATCTGCAAGGCTGGAGGCCAAGTTTAGGGCCCTGAGTTCAAAACCCAGTACCACCACAAAAATAAATGATTTTTTAAAGTCCTCTATTCTCTGGTAACTGTTTTCATTCTGCTTCACTTTTATTATGTTTGGTCCCTATTTATTTAGACAGGATCTTACAGTATGTAGGTCCAACTTGGCCTGGAACTGGCAGTATGGGCCCAGGCTGGCTTCAAACTAAGCATCTTACTTGGCTTAGACTCCCAAGTACTGGGAGGGACCAAGCTAGGTTCTTACTCAAAATCTTTGGATGATAAGAGCAAGGACAGAAGACAATCACAATCTGTTCATTTCCTTACAAAAAGACAATAGTTGTTGGGCACTAGTGGCTCACTCCTGTTAACCTAACTACCCAGGAAGCTAAGATCTGAAGATTTTAGTTCAAAAACAGCTTGGGGAAAAAAGCCCGTGAGACTCTTATTTCCAATTAACTACCAAAGAAGCTGGAAGTGAAGCTGTGGCTTAAGTGGCAGGATGCTAGCCTTGAGAACAAAAGATCAGTGACAGTACCAAGACCCTGAATTCAAGCACCAGAACTGGCATCAAAAAGAAAAACTGCCTGGCATGACGGCTCATGCCCCTATAATCCCAAACTACTCAGGAGGCTGAGATCTGAGGAGCACAGTTCAAAGCCAAGCGGGCATGAAAGTTGGAAAGCTCGTGAGATCCTTTTTTTTTGGGGGGGGGGGGGGGGAGGTCAGTTGTGGGCTTGGACTCTGTGCCTGGGTGCTGTGTCTGAGCTCTTCAGCTCAAGGTTACAGCCCTACCCCTTGAGCCACACCACCACTACTGGTTTTCTAGTGATTAATTGGAGTCTCGCACACCACACCGGCTGGTTTTGAACACAATCCTCAGATCTGCCTCCTGAGTAGATAGATTACAGGCAGGAGCCATTGCACTCATCTCCAATTAATCGCCCAAAAACTGCAAGTGGCGCTGTGGCTCAAGTGGTAGAGCTCTAGCCTTGAGCTGAAGAGCTCAGTCCAGGCTGAGTTTAAGCCCCAGGGCTGACCAGACCAAAACAAAACAAAACAAAACCCTCAGAAGGAAGGCCATACAAGTGGCTACTGGCACAATACCACCTTGTATATTTAGTAGTTTCTTATTTCTGTCAAATTCTGATGTCTCTTCACAGATACTACTAGTGATCAAATACACCAAACTTTATTTTACTGGTTAAGGAATTCTAGTCCTGCAAGACAAACAACCCACCCTCAGGACCTGAATATTCTGTCTTTTCTCGAAGGACAGTTTAGTCAGGGCTGGGAATGTGGCTTAGTGATAGAGTGCTTGCCTAGCATTCATGAAGCACTGGGTTTCAATTCTTCAGTACCACATAAACAGAAAAATCTGGAAATGGCGCTATGGCTCAAGTAGTAGAGTGCTAGTCTTGAGCAAAAGAAGTTTGAGGACGGTGCCCAGGCCCTGAGTTCAAGCCCTAAGACTAGGGAAGAGAGGGAGGGAGGATGTTTAGTTAATACCCAGCATACAATAACTACTCAATAAACAGAAGCTGCTGTTGTGGCCTAAATGAAAGAAATATTTATAAAGGCCTATAATGAATATGATTAAAGCCTTGGTCATTTGGGCTATTAAAACATTTGCTCATCTTTCTCCTAAATTCAGCTGTAGAGCCAGACTTCACTTAAAAATCCTGTTTTTTCTGTTTGTTTTGTTTTTCTGAACATCAAGTGATCTAATCTACATCACACCGATACTTTGTACTGGGGAGTACTTTGTACTCAGGGCAGGGGTACTACCTCTTAGCTTTTGTGCTCAATGATAGTACTCTACCACTTGAGAAGCTCCTCTTCTGGCTTTTTGGTAGTTCAATGTCAAAGTCGTCTAATGTCCATAAGACTGCCCAGACGGGCTTTGAACCAGCCTTATAAGTATGTAGCTAGGGGGCTGGGAGTGTGATCTAGTGATAGAGTGTTTGCATAGCCCTGGGTTTGATTCCTCTCAGTATCACACACACAGAAAAAATCAGAAGTGATGCTGTGGCTCAAGTGGTAGAGTGCTAGCCTTGAGAAAGCTCAAGGACAGTGCCTAGGCCCTGAGGTTGAAGTCCCAGGACTGGCCAAAAAAAAAAAAAAAAAGTATGCAGCTAGGATTATTGTCATTAGCCACCAGTGCTCAGCTTCGCTAATACTTTTTAATATACCATCTTGGCCTCTTCTTTTTTTTCCATGTGAAAATCATACATATAAACTATACATGCAAACTATAATCTGAGGACTTTGGGTAAAAATTACATTCTAGTTCTTGAAATCTTTTTCATTATTCTCTAGGGTTGGCCACAAGTTTCAGCCACTACTGTCTAGGTCTAACTATTTTATCTATGTACCTTACCTCACTAATGCTTCCAGCATGCAACAATATTGTATATTCCTCTGCTATGTCTCATAAGGTAATAAATTCTGGCTATTAAAAACACATTGCAGGCTGGGAGTTTGACCTAGTGGTAGAGTGCTTGCCTAGCATGTACAAAGACCCAGGTTCGATTCCTTGGTATCACATACATAGAAAAAAGCCAGAAGTGGTGCTGAGGCTCAAGTGGTAGAGCTCTAGCCTTGAGAAAGTCCAAGGACAGTGCTCAAGCCCAAGACTGGCCAAATAAATAAATAAATACATACATGCATATATACATATATATATCATACATATACATACCATATAACACTAAAAAAGGGGGGCAAAAATATAGATAGACACTTCTGAATTGCAATGTGGTCACCATAAATGATAGAAACTAGTAAAAATGCCTTAAAGGCCCAAAATGCAGGATTTTTAAAAAATAGCAAAACACCATACAGCTTTAAATAGATGTTCCAAGAAAAACTCACAGCATAAATTGCTTCCAACAAACAAGATATAAAGCATCCAAGTCAAGAAATTAACAAACACACACACAAAAGGAAACAAAAAGAATCAGAAAAAGAAATCAATGTCTTCAAAAGTGAACCCGGATTGGTGTATAACTCAAGTGACAGAGTACTTCTCTAGCATGCATGGGGGTATTCACTACTGAAGGGGGAAAAAATAAGGTGGGCAGAGAGCAGTGTGAAACCTACCTGTACAGTTATTTAACAAATGAAATCGGTTAATCTACTTTTATAATGAAAATAGGAAAAAAATAAATTATTTTTTCAGTGTTACCAATAAATAATATAAATACCTTTAATACAAACATTGAAGATAAAATTTCAGATGCATTAAATATAAAAATATCAGATTACTTCTAGATTCACATTATCTTAAGAAATGATTTCCTAAAACTAAGGTATTTCTTTCTTTTCTTTTTAAAATTGGTCCTGGGGCTTGAACTCTTGAGCCTGGGAACTGTCCCTGAGCAAAATCCTTTCGCTCAAGGCTAGCGCTCTACCACTTGTACTATAGCACTGCTTCCAGTTTTTTCTGTGATTAATTAGAGGTAAGAGCCCCACAGACTTTTTTGTCCAGGCTGGCTTTCCCCAGACTCCTGAGTAGCTAGGATTACAGGTGTGAGCCACTTATGGCCGGCAAGGTACTTCTTTATACTGGACTCTACAAACTACTTTGAAAATCTAGGAAAGAATGATATAAACAATGACATCCAAAAAGGCAGGAACTTTAATAGGCTAACACAAATACACAAAAATATTCATGAATGCACCCATCAAATAGTTTCATTTATCAATACTGTATTTTCTACTACTTTTTAGAAACATCATCTCTACATGTTTGTTGCCGAGCACAGTAAAAGATGGAACAACAATAACATTATCTAATGTCATTTTCTAATAACATTATCTAGATGTCAAATAAAATTTTAGTAATCCCAAACAATAGGAACAAAAAGAAGAGGTATACAGGGCACTAGGAATTAAAAAGGAAAATAATCATTTCAAATGCAGACATTCTAGAAAGATAAGAAAACATGAATCATCTATATCAATAAAACAGAAAATCTACCTAACATATAAAGGAGCAGGAAGGCATTGTGAGGCATACATCTGTCACAGTTGCCCAATTGTCACTATAACACAAGAATAACAACAGACAACACATGAAGAAATGGCTATTACTGCATTCCAACAAACTTGCATATCTACGTCAGGCTGTGGGCCCTATGTGGCCTATAGGCTATGATCTTCCAGTCCCTATCTATAAAATATAATTTAGCAAATAGACACACATACAAGACCCTGTAGAATACCGTAAGGTATTGAAAAGGTCCTCTAAGATTTATCCAGATGACTTTACACAGATAGGTAGGTCAGGCAGCAGTTTGCAGACAGACACATACATGTATGTCCAAAAAACAAACAAACAAACCAACGTTCCATAAAGAATTTCAGAACAAAAGACCACAAGTTCAAAGGGGCTAAACTAGACTTTAGCTGTGATTTAGTAGCTGTGTGACCACTATTTCCTTCCCTGTTTAAAAAAAACAAAAAAACAAAAAAAAACAATCTCATAGAGCTATTGGGAGGTGTTACCAAGACTGTCAAAGTACACCATTAAGAACAGAATCTATGGCAGTTCAAGGCAATAAATGACAGTGATTACTCTGCTATCATCTATAGATGACCCTTAGGTTTGGAGCCTGCCATCTAGACGATGAAAATCAAATTTGGGAAATATGTGAGAGACCATGGAGTTTGGATAGTTAGGTTTGTTACTAAAAATAGCAATTCTCAACCATTTCAGTCTCAAAACTCCTTTTTTTTTTCTTAAAAATTAGATGCTCCAAACAGCTGTGCTTACACTGCATTACATCTATAGATATCATATTAGAAGCTTAAAAAGATATTTAAAAAACATTAATTTACTGGGAAAAAAATCACATACAAGCATTAGAACCCCCTTAACCGAAACAAAATTAGTGAGCGTATGGCACATTTCACAGTCTTACATGTGTTATCAATCTTTTCTACAATCTGGCCTACCCAAAGCAGGTAAGATTTTGACACATACTTTGCATCCAGTCCATTGTCAGATCCTGTGAGGCAGCCTCTGAATAATCTCATTATTTTACCTATTAAAGTAAGAGTCTTCTTGAGAGTACAACCTCATGGAACTCAAGACAGGGAACTTCTTCCTTTATTCCCAACCCCCTCTCCCCATAGTGGGGCTTGAACTCAGGCCCTGGGTGCTATCCCTAAGCATTTTTGCTAGCATTCTACCACTTTGAGCCACAGCTCCACTTCCAGTTTTCAACTGGTAAACTGGAGATAAGAGTTTCTCAGACTTTTCTGCCTAAGCTAATTTCCCAACAGCAATCCTCAGATCTCAACCTCCTGAGTAATTAGGATTATAGGCATGGAGCCACCAGTGTGCACTTGGCTCTAGAAGGAAAACTTAGCAAGCCTTTTGAGACTTTATTCTCAGATTACTGAGATTCAGAAGATGTCCATGAAAATGGTTATATGGTTCCGGGGCTCAAAAACACATAAAATATGTCTAGATGCAGGGCTCAAGTGGTTGAGTATTAGCAAGCAAGAGACCCTGAATTTAAAGCCCCAGTACCGTTGGGGGAGGGGAATCTGGGTTTAATACATACATATAAAAAAGTCACAAGAAGGGCCAGGAGTTTGGCCTAGTGGTTAAAGTGCTTGCCTAGCATGCACGAAGACCCGGGTTCAATTCCTTGGTACCACATACATACAAAAAAGCCGGAAATGGTGCTGAGGCTCAAGTGGTAGAGCTCTAGCCTTGAGAAAGTCCAAGGACAGTGCTCAGGCCCTGAGCTCAAGCCCAGGACTGGCAATAAATTAATTAATTAATTAATTAAAAAAAAAAAAAGAAAAGTCACAAGAACTGTAGGATGAGAAAAACATGGAAAAAGCCAAAGAACAGGCTAAAGTAGCAGAAGAAGATGTACAAAGATTAAGTCAAGCTACAGAGGGAGAAAGGTACTTATGGTCTTAGTGGGTAGCCTATGTAGTTACTGAGGCAGAAAGATCTTCCATCCATCCGTCCAATCCTTCTAGATAGAATCAGTAAGCCAACACACCCAAAAGTTTATCTTCAATAGGCACTTCTCAATCTATTTTGCAAAAAACCTAATGGGTCTCTCATGCTCAAATCTGGATCCCAAGCCTCACTCACTTTTAGACCCCCTATTATCTATCTTCTATCTGCTCTAAATTATTTGTATCATAAAATTCCTTTTTTTCCCCCCTGTCAGTCATGGGGCTTGAACTCTGGACCTGAGCACTGTTCCTGAGCTCTTCAGCTCAAGGCTATCACTCTACCACTTAAGCCATGCGCAGCTTCCTATTTTCTGGTGGTTAATTGGAGATGAGATCTCACAGTCTTTAGTGCCAGGCTGGCTTTGAACCATGATCCTCAGATCTCAGCCTCCTGAGTAGCTAGGATTAGAGGCATGAGTCACTAGTGCCCGGCTAAAATCCCTGTTTAATCTAAACTATTTTTTTTTTTTTTTTGCTTCCCAGTCGTGGGGCTTGAAATCTGGGCCTGGGCACTCACTGTCCCTGAGCTCTTCAGCTCAAGGCTATATCACTCTACCACTTGAACCACAGCGACACTTCCAGTTTTCTGGTGGTTAATTGGAAATAAGAGTTTCACAGTCTTTAGTGCCAAGCTGGCTTTGAACCATGATCCTCAGATCTCAGCCTCCTGAGTAACTAGGATTACAGGCCTGAGCCACCAGCACCCAGCTTAAACTTCTAAACTCCTTATGACTTCTCTAAAACTTTTCCAGATATATTTTCTTCTCTTCTACTATACCAAATACTTACAGTTCTTCAAAAGAGTTTCATGGTTTTTTCAAACTTTCCCTTTTGCCCAAAATGCCTTGACAACTTTTTTGTTTTTGCAAATCTTTCTGTCCATATTTACTAGGAAACAAGAGTCAACTAATCTTAGAAACATTAAACTTAATCATCAACAATTTGCCCTGTTCATTGAGATGAAACTCTTTCAAAGTGCTGACTTCTTTTATTTCTCTTTCCTTTCCCACTGGCACTTCTAGTACTACCAAGCACACAACTCCTCACTCAAGTCAACAATTCTGTGAGCACACATGAGATGACCTACAGGACAGAACAATAGAGAATAATGCTAAGGTGGATATTACGGAGTATCACCTTTCAATAAAGAAGAGGGAGAAAGGAGAGGATGATAATGATAGCTAATGAGTATGCCACTAAATAAATCTGTAAATTTATTTATTTCTTTAAGCAACAAAAAAAAAGTACTTGAAGTTGGACCCTCTGCTTGCTAGGCTGGCATTTTACCACCTGAGCCATACCTCTAGTCCTGCTTTTTTGTTAGCTATTTTGGAGATAGAATCAGCCTGTGTTGACCTTCAATCACTACCCTCCAGAGCTCAGCCTCTATAGAATGTCTAGATTGTTGGCATGAGTTCCTGGCACCTGACTGGGGGGGGGGGGGAACTGTGCCAGTCCTGGGCCTGGGCACTGTCCCTGAACATCTTTTGCCCAAGGCTCAAGCTCTACCACTTAAGCCATACCTCTTCTGTCATTTCAGTGGTTAATTGGAGGTGTAAGCATCTCATGGACTTTTTGGCCCAGACTATATAGATAGATGTGGGCTACTGGTGTCTAGCAGGAAAAAAAAAATTTTTTAAAAACAAGCAAATAAACATACACACTTACTTACACACTCTCTCTCTCTCTCACATTTTAAGGAAAGTTAGTAAAGAAAGCACACACTAGTAAGCAGATTTTATTTTTACATATTTTGTCATACTGTGATCCAACTCATTATTTCAGTTTAAACAGATGGACTAAGAAATTAGAAAATAAAACAAAGCTACCGAAAGCAGCCACAGATATTTAACTGGAGGTAAGAGCCTCATGGACTGCCATGATCCTCAGATCTTAACCTTCCAAGCAGTTAGGATTACAGGCTTTTGGCATCATTGTTCAATCAAATTTCTAGTATTTTTATATAAAAACACAAATCTAAAACTGCTCTAAAAACAAAGGCTATGAATTTTAAATACATGGATTTTTATATTCAAGTAAAAAAAATCACATAATATCCAGTTCTAAAAAAAAAATCAAAATTTAAATGTGTACGGGCTAGGAATGTAGCATAGTGGTAAGAGTGCTTGCCTTGCATGCAGGAAATCCTAGGTTTGGTTGCTCAGTACCATTAACAGAAAAAGCCAGAAAGTGGTGCTGTGGCTCAGATGGTAGAGTGCTAGCCTTGAGCAAAAAGAAGCCCAGGGACAGTGCCCAGGCCCTGAGTTCAAGCCCCAGGACTGGCCAAAAAGAAAAAAAGAATGTGTAAAGACTCAGTTTTTACCCATTTACTATAGAAAACCATAATACAGGAACTCACTTTGACTACCTACAATTTAGGAGAAACATTTAAATAAAAACCAGTCTAATAATTTTTGGTCACTAGCAACTAAAAGATCCATTTCTATACCTGAATAGCTGAAGAATATACATTATTTTTATCTTTTAACAACTTAAGCTTTGTGTCATAGCTTTTATACTGGCTATATTCTAAATCTTCTTAAATACTGCCAGAAATGGCAGGTATATAAATAAAATGCCATTCTAGTACCCCATATTACTTTAGTGGAATTATTAAGTAGGTCTCATGGGCTGGGAAAAGTGGCTCACATCATTCCTAGCTACTCAGGAGGCAATGATCACGATTCAAGGCTAGCCTGGGCAGAAAGTTAGCCAGAGCTCATCTCAACCAATAAGTCAGATATGGTAGTATGTGTGATGACAGCAACAATGGAAGATTTAGGAATATGAAGTTAGCACCTGGGTATATTTGAAAAATATTTTTAAAAGGGCTGAAGGTATGGCTAAAATGGTAGGCCACCTGCCAAACAAGCATGACACAACATGAGGTCAAACTTAAGTACTGAGGTGGGAGGGGGGTGATATACAGAAAATAAGTCATACATGTTTCATGTATTAACCAAAGGTTTAGGAATACCATAGTGTGAACATTAAGGATTGTGTTTCATCTCTGAAAAATATTCTCACAGTATAGTATTTCCTAAGCCTTTGGTTAATCTACCCCCAGTGAACTTTGTCTGTCTCAAGACAGAAAAGGAAGGATAACCAAAGATCTTCTTTTCGTGTATAGGCATATTCTTCTAAAGAAAAGACTGCCATATGTACATACACAAAGAAAGATTAAAACAGAATACCACAGGACCCACCCAGTAATCCCTCTGAGTGCATGTCCAGAGCTTTGATTAGCACCTTGTAGAAATACCTGAGTTCCGGTGTCCTCTGTAGCCAAGACAAAGAAAATCCAGGTGTCTGCTCACACAAGTTAAGAAACTGTGACATACATGCACATACACATAAACATACAACAGAAGGTTCTTCAGCTTAAAAACTGACATAGATGAAACTGAAGGAGATTACACTAAGTGAAATAACCCTGACAAGGAAATAAAATACTTAATGAGCCAGGCAGCAGCCACTAGCTACTCAGGAGGCTGAGATTTGAGGATCTTGGTTAGAAGCAAGCTCAGGTAGGTAAGTCCCATTCTAGCAAAAAGCTGGAAGTGGAAGTGTGGTAGGACTCGTAGCACACTATCCTTGAGTGGAAACAGCTAAAGGGCAGTATCAGGACCTTGAGTTCAAGCCTTAGTGCTGCCTATCCCCCCCCCCCACACACACACACACTGAGCTGTGTAGCTCAGTTGGTAGAATGCTTGGCTATAGCATACATGAGGTCCTGAGATCAATTTCCAGCCCCAGTATGAAAAGGAGGGGGGAAAAAATGCCCTCCCAAAGAAAAGACAGGTCATCAAGGAAAGAGGTAAGAGATAGGGCCGGGAGTTTGGCCTAGTGGTAGCGTGCTTGCCTAGCATGCACGAAGACCCGGGTTCAATTCCTCAGTACCACATACATAGAAAAAAAAGCCAGAAGTGGTGCTGAGGCTCAAGTGGTAGAGCTCTAGCCTTGAGAAAGTCCAAGGACAGTGCTCAGGCCTGAGCTCAAGCCCAGGACTGGCAAAAAAAAAAAAAGAGGTAAGAGATGAAGAGATGAAAGTCCAAGGGTACAATGTTGACATTATGTAAGATGGTAAGCAAGAGAGCTAATGAACAATGTTACTACGCTATTATAACCTCAAATTCTGCACTAAGAATATATTTTAAATTCTCTTTCCACCAAAAGATCAGACAACGATGATAGATCATGGCTATGTTAATGTATTCAATGGTAGGGCCACTTAACTACTTAGATAAAAAAAACCCAACATTGTGTGGACAAACCTATTCCCAAGTGTTGTTTGTAAATTGTGAAACCCCCAATACCACAGACTAGTGCAAATATCAATGTACATTTCTCTGTGACTTTTGTACTTTTATTAGTCCATAACTTCATTGTGGAAAAACTGAAAATACAAGATAACCCAAACACTGTTCATACTTTATATAAGGATGTAAAAAGATGATTTGCATTTGGAAACAATATAAACAGTAGGCACTCAAAGATCATGTTGAAGGAGGGGGAAAAGAAATCAATGGGTCAAGTGCCCAAATTTAGGATATTTCACAAAATCCTAAGAAGTTGGAAAGGTAAAGATCAACGGTAGGTGAAACAACTCATCAACAGATAAAATATAGGGCCAGGCGCAATGTCTCATGCCTGTAATCCTACCTACTCAGGATGAGATCTGAGGATAGCAGTTCAAAATCAGCCCAGGCAATAAAGAACATGAGACTCTTAGCTCCAATTAATCACTGGAAGACGGAAAGTGGGGCTGTAGTTCAAGCAGTAGGGTGGAAACCTTGAGCTGAAGAGCTCAGGGACAACACCCAGGCCAGAGTTCAAGCTCTATGGTCCACCAAAAAAAAAAAGGGGGGGGGGAGAGAGAGAGATAAACTATAGGGGGTGAGAATGTGGCTTAATGGTAGAATGCTTGCCTAGCATGCATGAAGCCCTGGGTTGGATTCCTCAATACCACATACACAGAAAATGCCTGAAGTGGTGCTGTGGCTCAAATGGTAGAATGCTAGCTACCCTTGAGCAAAAGAAGCTTAGGGATAGAGCCCAGGCCCTGAGTTCAAGCCCCAGTACTGGAAGGGGGGGGGGGAGAAAGGAAGAGAAGGAGAGAGGGATGGAGCGGGAGGGGGAGGAAGGGAGGGGGGAGAGGGAGAAAGGGAGAGGGAGAGGGAGGGAGGGAGGGAGGGAGGGAGGGAGGGAGGGAGAGAGGGAGGGAGGGAGAGAGGGAGAGAGGGAGAGAGGGAGGGAGGGAGGGAGGGAGAGAGGGAGGGAGGGAGGGAGGGAGGGAGAGGGGGGGAGAGAGGGAGAGAGAGAGAGAACACGAACTCCTGAGAGGTTTATAAAAAGTAAAAGGCGGGGCCAGGAGTTTGGCCTAGTGGTAGAGTGCTTGCCTAGCATGCACGAAGACCCGGGTTCAATTCCTCCTCGGTACCACATGCATAGAAAAAAGCCAGAAATGGTGCTGAGGCTCAAGTGGTAGAGTTCTAACCTTGAGAAAGTCCAAGGACATTGCTCAGGCCCTGAGCTCAAGCCCACAACTGGCCAAAAAACAAACAAACAAAAAAAGTAAAAGGCACAATGAAGGTAATCTGTGCTTAAGGAATATTAGAAAGGAAAATAGCAATGAGATGACAGATATAAACACTCTAGAAAGTGTAAGAACAGGTAAGTTGAGAGCAGAGAAGCTGCATCTGATGGATGCCACCTTAACTAATACTGCCTGCCCTTAAATAAAGATGGACAGCACTCGAGTGCATATATACATGAAATGCAAAGATACTAAAAATCAAAATTCAGAACATTGAGGCCTAATGAATACAGCCTCTGAGAACCTTGCATCTTTAATTACAAAGCAGTTAACTGCTGGAACAGTGAAGAAACCCTGATTCTTGATTGATGAGGAATCAGGTTCCTATTTCTTCTCGCCCTGAAACCTGCTATTCAACTATTATGTAGTCTAAGTGAAAATACAGAGATGATGTCATTATCACGCCTTCAAGAAGAAGTGAGTGCTGACAGCACAATAGAGAACAAGAAATAAAGCAGGCAGAAGCCCCGAAGGTGGAGTGAGACTCTATCTATTGGCCTCGCACGAAGGTTTTTTGATGGAGACGGAAAGGAAGGTATGAGGGCCCAAAGATGTAACCTAAGAGTCTATGAGGAAGTAGTTATTCAAGAAGGCGGCTTTAAAAAAGTGTACTCTAATGTGGTAACATACACCACAAT
This sequence comes from Megascapheus bottae, assembly GCF_031878675.1. Lineage (NCBI taxonomy): Eukaryota > Metazoa > Chordata > Mammalia > Rodentia > Geomyidae > Megascapheus > Megascapheus bottae. The sequence goes on along the minus strand of NC_143533.1, from coordinate 2,392,485 downwards.
AATCCACTAAGGCTTCAGAGAAGGACTCTTGACTCACTGAAGAAGTTTGTTCTCACCCCTGTGGCACGGTCTTCTCTCCCATCCCAGAGATAAACCAAAAGGTATAGAAACAACCCCTTGCTTTCATGAACGAAGGAATAAAAAATAGCTTAAGCAACGTACCTTTGATTTTTTGTTCAGTGGCCTAAAACAAAAACAAACAAACAAAAAACAATGTAAATATGAAACTGAAAGAAATGGATTGTTATGATAAAATGTTCATATATTACTCTAAGACATACACACTTTTATCAAAGAATTTGTCCATTAGATGAACTGCCTAAGAAAAGATGCAAACAAAGCATGCTTTTCCCACAGATAATGTCCCACTGCTCCTAGTACTACCTATTAAGGAGAAAGTGTTTTCTTTAGACACAAAACACAGAAGACATTAAATAAGCATATAATTTCTAGGTGGGAGCTGTGCTTTTTCCATTATTTAGTTTTAAAATGGCTATCATTAATTTCCATCTTTGTATATTATGGATTTAATAAATGTTCATGTTTAAATGGCTTCAAATATTGTTACAAGTGACAAAAGATAAGCTAAATTTTCTGTAAGCAAAGCTTTATATCATCCCTATGGCCCAATTAGTTACAAATATAACTTCTGGAGGCTAAGCTGCCATTACTGTGAAATATAGTGCACATTTCAATAGTTGTAAGGAAGGAGATCTCCTACGAATATCACTTTGCTACCTCTAGCAATCCATTCAAATAACTGCCCAGAAACTAAGCTCTTCTTTCATTGGTGCCTGAGCCACCCTGGTATTTACTGTTCTCTGACAACACAATCCAGAAGGGATGGGGGCAGGGCTGCCTCAAAGTGGGGAGAAAAAAATCTGCAAAAATTACTTGGCATGTTGAAAACATCATCATCATCATCATCACCATCATTATATCATCAAACTAGCTGGGCTATGGTGGCTCACAACTGTAATCCTAGCTACTCAGGAGGCTGAGGATCATGATACAAAGCTAGCACTCGGCAGGGAAGTCCATTAGACTCTTGTCTCCAATGAGCCAAAAAGCCACAAGTGGAGCCATGTTTCAAGTGGTAGAGGTTTAGCCTTGAGCAAAAAAAAAAAAAAAAAAAAAAAAAGCACAGGGACAGCATCCAGACCCTGAGTTCAAGCCCCAGGACTGGCAAAAAGCTAAAAATAAAACAAAAACTAACTTTATAATGGTATTATTAAAACTCAAGAACAAATCAGCAACTAATGTAATTTCCTGGAAGTTAAGCTGCCATTCTAGTTAAATGAGCAACATTTATATCTGGGAAGAGATGACTAACTCACACCTTCCAAGGCCTCATAAAGATCAACAAAAGGCTCAAACAAAAATCAACTTTTGACAGGGTGCTGGCAGTTCACACCTATAATTCCAGCTACACAGAGGACTATAGGTTGAAGGCAACCTGGGCAGGAAGTAATGAGACACTTATTTCTAACTAGCAAAAAGCCAGAAATGCTCAAGTGACAGAATGCTGGCCTTGAAGGGGAAAACTAAAGACAAGCACCTAGGCCCTGAGTTCAAGCCCCAATACTGGCACAAAAATCAATCGTCTCATCAAGACCAACTAGAGGGTGACCTGACCTCCCCCCACCCCCGGCAAAAAAAAAAAAAAGATGAGCAAATGGCCATCTAAACAGGAACTGTTTCTAAATGAAGGTAAAGTTTTACTTAACAGCCACAGAGCATGACAATTTGTTTTGCTTAGTTATTGAAACTGAGCTACCACGTTTCCATTTTAAGTTATATTCTTACCAGTGTACGGTAAAACCAAAGCAGTGACTAACACTGAAGCTGAACCAAATACTCATCCTGAGGCACTTAAGGGCTAAGCCCTGTTTAGAGCATTGCCTCCATACAAATTAATGGAGGCCTAACTCTGGCTCTGTGCTTTAAAATTAAAAGGCAAAATACCAGTTAGCTGGGCTGGGAGTTTGGCCTAGTGGTTAAAGTGCTTGCCTAGCATGCACAAAGACCCGGGTTCGATTCCTTGGTACCACATACATACAAAAAAGCTGGAAGTGGTGCTGAGGCTCAAGTGGTAGAGCTCTAGCCTTGAGAAAGTCCAAGGACAGTGCTCAGGTCCTGAGCTCAAGCCCAGGACTGGCAAAAAAAAAAAAAAAATACCAGTTAGCCAATTTGACAATACTTTGATCTCTGGGAGAAATCACTGCTAAAAATCTGATAAAATCAAGTCTTAAAATTTCAGAAAGGATACCAAGAACATTATGTCAAGTAAGACATGTAATTTTCTGAAGTCAAGTAATCAGCAGGAAAATTTTTTGGCATACTGAAAATAGTTCTTAAAGGACTTCTACAAGTTTCTCCCAAAAGAAACTAAGTTGCAGGTCACACATGATTATTAAAACTCAAGACCATGTGCTGGGGGCGTGGCCTAGTTACAGAGTGCTTGCCTAAAATGTACCAAGACCTGCGCTGGATTTCTCCGCACCACGTACACAGAAAAAGCCAGAAATGGGTGTTGTGGCTCCAGTAGTAGAGTACTAGTCTTGAGAAAGCCTAAGGACAATACCCAGGCTCTGAGTATCAAGCACCAAGACCGGTTAAAAAAAAAAAAAAGACCAAATTAGTGTCAAACTGGTTAAGCTGCCAAAAGTTAGTCAACAACTAAATATTTTTGAGTGGGAAAGTTTGCTCTTCTATGCCTTACAATGTAGAGTAAATGTGCTACAAATTCCTCTGAAAAGCTGGGCGTGGTGGCTCACGCCTGTAATCCTTGCTACTCAGGTGGATGAGATCTGAGGATCAAGGTTCAAAGCCAACCCAGACACAAAAGGACCTGAGACTCTATCTCCAGTTAACCTTTAGAAAATGGGAAATGGGGTTTGGCTCCAGGGGTAGGACAGTAACCTTGAGCTGAAGAGTTCAGGGACAGTGCCCAGGCTAGGGGTAGGGTGGTAGCTCTTCAGCTCAGGGACAATGCCCAGGCCGAGTTCAAGCCCCATGACCCTCCCCTTCCCCAAAAGCAACATTCCCCCAAAAGAACAAATTGAATGCAATCTCTTTCAAACTCCCAGCTGGCTTTTGTGCAAAAAATTGACAAGCAGATTTTAAAATTCATATTGAAAATACAGTGAAGTAAACCAGGCCCAGAGAGACAAAGGATTCATGTTCTTCTTTCCAGATAAAAGCTAGACTTAGCTTACAAACTCACAAGTAAATACCTTGGAAAGAATGCAAGTCTATACTAATATACTCACAGTCTATACTAATATACTCACAGCCTTGAGCTGAAGGGCTATGAGACAGTGCCCAGACCAAATTCAAGCCCTATGACCCATCAAACAACAACAACAACAAAAGCCTCTGGAAAAACAACTGGGGCTGAGGGAGAACAGAGGTCAGCCACCTTGGTTGGAGTCTGCCTTCTGTGAAGACTGGCAGACTGGCAGATACTCCAAGCCCCTCCCTTCATACACCGAGCTAGCTATGCAGGCACAGCAGTCACAGAAAACAAGGGCTCCCTTTCTGAACAATCTCTGAGTTTTTACTTCTTTAAAATGGGTTGTGTGGGCTGGCATGGAAGAGATCCAGAAGATTTCGTACACTGCTACAATGAAAACTGCCAAGTAGTCTCAGTGATTTTAATAGTAACCGCCTGCACCAGAACATGTGACAAGTGGCTGCTGACCACTGAAATGTGGCCAATTAATTAACTGAGATGTGCAAACATAATTTTTTTTTATTTTCAAAAACACAAAGTATGAGCTAGGCATAGTGGCTCACGCCTGTAATCCTAGCTACTCAGGAGGCTGAGATCTGAGGATCACGGTTCAAAGCCAGCCCGGTGAGTGGTACTGTGGCTCAAGTGGTAGGGCAGCAGCCTCGAGCTGAAGAGCTCAGCGACAGCGCCCACGCCCAGAGTTCAAGTCCCACAACCGACCAAATCACTCACACACACTCACACACACACACACACAAAGTATCTCAGTAATAATATGTTACACTGACTATATGTGAAAATGGTATATTCTGGCACTACTGGGTTCCATAAAATATACAGAAATTGTCTTGAACTGATTACCTTTACTGTACTTGTAAATGACCCTCTGAGTCTCAGTTTCCTAAGTCTCAATAGAAATGTTTATACTGCTTACATTTCAGAGTTTTTTGTGAGGGTCAAATAATAACATATGAAAAATGTTGGGAGGGGAAAGGGAGAGGCTATCCACTGTTTAAAGGGAAGGTATCATCGGAGATACTGCTCCATAAGATTTAAAACATTTGTGAAATGCAGAAGAAAATGATTTTCATTTCTAATACTGCTTCCTTTAAAAAGAAACTAACCCCTAGCTGTAAGTTCCATGACTTATGATCATCAATGAAAGCAGCAGACCAAAAAACCGGAAGACAACACAACAAACACATTGGGCACTTTGTGTCTGACAGGATCCACTACACTGCTTTAGGAAACGCCGGAAGTTCAACATACTTAAGTAGTTAGGTACTGTGTCTTAGTTCTCAACTTAGTTTCTCTTTCCTAATCATCTACATGTCAGACCAGTGACACGTTTTACAATCTAACATTAGTAATGAAAAGTTAAGTCTGGCCTGTAATCCCAGCTACTCGGGAGGCTGAGATCCGAGATCCGAAGCCAGCCAGGGCAAGGAAGTCTCAGACTCCTATCTCCAGTTAACCACCAAAAAGCCTGAAGTGGAGGTGTAGCTCAAGTGGTAGACTGCTAGCCTTGAGCAAAAAAGCTCAGGAACAACACCCAGGCCCTCACTTATTTACTAAGCAACATCTGGTCTAGGAGTGCTAAGATGAGCTTTAAAAACTGAGAAAAAGAATGAGACGAGTACAGTAGGGTAGGACTACAGGTAACACCTCACAGGCTTAGGCATAAACTCTAGCTCCAGCCTAGACACAGAACTGCTGAGTGTGTAATCCCAAGGAGAAAGGTCTCCTTCTGAAAGTAAATTCAACTAAAGTTGAATTTAGTGTGCCTACACCATAAAAATCCCTTCAACTCAGCGCAGTAACAGAAGGAAAACCATGAAAGATCCCAATTTATACTTCTGCTCTGCCTCAACCATGGTGCGCTTTCTAGGAACTACAATTACAAGCTTAAAGCTTACACTAAATTATCCCTCTATAATTAACCTGTTTCTCAACCTCCTCTCCCTCATTACAGTTTCCTTAACATCACTTGGAGAAATTTGTTCTGAAACAGAAGCTAGAGAGAAATCCATGGTACCCTGTTGCCAGGGCTGCCCCTGTCCTTCTTTAAAGGAGAAAATTTCTCTACACAAGCACGCTAGCAAACTCTTCTTCTAAAGCTTAAGAAATCAAAAGACTAAGAAAACACAACTGATTCGTAGATGTAAGAATGAAAAAAAAAAAGTGTTAGCTTTCTCAGAGAAAGTTTTCAAGCAGAAAATTAAAAATAAAGTTATCCGGGAGCAGTGGCTCACATCTGAAATTCTAGCTACTCAGGAGGCTGAGATCTGAGGATGGAGATTCAAAGCCAGTGTGGTCTTTTGTGCTGGAGAGACTCTTACCTCCAATTAATCCCTAGAAAACGGGAAGTGAGGCTGTGGCTCCAAGGGTAAGGAGATAACCTTGAGTTGAAAAGCTCGGGGACAAAGCCCAGGCCCAGGAGTAGGGCAGTAGCCTTGAGCTGAAGAGCTCAGGGACAATGGCCCAGGCCCAGAGTTCAAGCCCCATAACCCCCCACCCCACAAAAAGAGGTTATCCATTCACTGATCTCTGTATTATCTAGATATGTACTAAAGCTAAAATATATTTTTTTAAAAAATCACTCAACTTTGGTATAAAATTTCTTCAAAGAAAAACTAAGTAACAGACAAAATAAGAAAAATTACCACAGTTAAACTATTTAGTCTTAGATCTAAAAAGAAATTGTGTTATCTGGTTTTTAATTTAAATTAGAAAGTAACACACATATAAGATCTTCTATGCCTAAAAGATCCCAGTGGTCTTAGGCACCAGTGACTGTCACTTGTACTCCTAGCACTCAGTAGGACCTGACATCTGAGGATCACAACCGAAAGCCAACCTAGGCAGTGAACTCCATGATAAGGATAGATATGGTCCGAGTGGTAGGGTGCTAGCCTTGAGGAAAAAACCCAAAACCTTGGGGAACAGTACCCAGGCTATGAGTTCAAAAAGACCCCAGTAATTACTATGAACTGTTAAGTTACATATTTTCTGTAGTCATGGCATAAGAATCTGTTTATGCCCTTTTATAAAAATGACCCTAATAGGGGCCGGGAGTTTGGCCTAGTGGTAGAGTGCTTCCCTAGCATGCACGAAGACCTGGGTTCAATTCCTACGTACCACATATATTTAAAAAAAAGCCAGAAGTGGTGCTGAGGCTCAAGTGGTAGAGCTCAGGCCTTGAGAAAGACCAAGGACAGTGCTCAGACCCTGAGCTCAAAGTGAGGACTGGCAAAAAAAAAAAAAAAAAAAAAAAAAAGACCCTAATATATTAATTCCCAATTTAGAGTTGACCTTAAGATGGAAAAAGGTAAAACCAAAGTGTAACGCAAAGTTGTGTATTAAAGGGGGGGAAGTCATGGTGAGGAGTTCTGAAAAGACATCTAGCTCTTGTCTGCTGATCAGCTTCCTTAACAGTGAAAAGAAACAAGTTACAAGAGATACTAGAAATTTTACAGAAATGAAGTAGAGTGACCATATAAAGCAGGGGATGTTTTTATGGCAATGTTCTGGCATCATGTAGATGCCTGCCATTTGTCTGCAAACTTCTGCTGCTCCTGTTAGTCAGAAGACAAGCTCCAGGAAGCCTGTCAATCTTTGGGCTAGAAGGGTGGCAATTTGAGCTTGTTTGGGGTGTTTCCCCAGCCCTCCCTTCCTTCCTTCTCCTTCCCTGTTTGGTAACTGGAACACCAGCTGTCCTTACTTGACCAACTGGCTGTACTTAAATTTAGTTGTAAGCCAGTATTCTGAGAATAGTCTTATTTACAGTGGCATCTTAGACTTGAAATTAACATTTATTCAAGGTACTAAACTTTAGTTAATAATAATCCCTATTCAGGGGGCCGGGAGTTTGGCATAGTGGTTAACGTGCTTGCCTCGCATGCATGAAGACCCGGGTTCGATTCCTTGGTACCACATACATAGAAAAAAAGCCGGAAGTGGTGCTGAGGCTCAAGTGGTAGAGCTCTAGCCTTGAGAAAGTCCAAGAACAGTGCTCAGGCCCTGAGCTCAAGCCCAGGACTGGCAAAAAAAAAAAAATAATAATAATAATTCCTATTCAGGTGCTCTTTACAAATGTTCTGGGCACATATACAGTACCACCTTTACTGATTCAGTGACTTAGAAACTTGGTTATGAAGGGACCTAAGGATGTATTTTTAATAATTATAGCCATTATTGTCCTACCTTAAAAATCACACACAAAAGCACAATCTTCCTTTCTTACAAATTTCTCAGTAAACATGAATTCCAACCAAAAACATTTAAATTCAACTTCTTCAGTCACTTCATATATACCTGACATTCCTTAGGACCAGCAGGGCCTAATGCAATACTCAAAAAACTAGACAAACAATTCTATACAGTACACCCAACATCCTCCTCCTGCATTACCTTAAAAAAAAATAATCCTTTCATTGAACAAATGGCACCACAGAGTGTAAGAGTCTAATAAGCCTACTTCAAGCTTAAACTTATAAAGGATACAACTCTTTCAAAAAGTCTGTTAATAAAGACTGACCAGCACAGACTGTCCCATATAGACAAAGCCTTCATTAGGGACTCAAGACCTCAGTCAGTGCCAAAAATCTACCCAAACTCTAGCTATGATATACACCTATGTATTCCTTTCCAGTTGCTCCTGAAGGTATCTAAAAGCAGATGCCAACTCAACTGTCAGCTCTGTTCATTTCCGTCAGTCTCCTCAAAAGCTCTTTGCCATCCACTCCTCCCCTAGCTTCACAGCTAAGTCATGGATCACCTCCCTTCCCTTTCAGTACTCTAACCAGTGTGACTGCTCCCCACTGTACTGAAATCACTCAGTCTGGAACCTGGGAGTCAATCTAGGTTCTCTCCCTTCCCATCTTTTAAGCAAATACTATGGATTATGATTATTTTTTTGCTAGTCCTGGGGCTTGAACTCAGGGCCTGGGCACTGTCCTCAAACACTTTTTGCTCGAGGCTAGCACTCTACGACTTGAGCCATAGCATCATGTCTGGCTTTTTCTGAGTATGTGGTTCTGGGACTGGAACCCAGGGCTTCATGCGTGCTAGTCGAGCACTCTACCACTAAGCCAAGCTCCTGGCCATACGGATTATTATTTTTAATTTTCAATTTTTCTATTTGCCAATATCTCACTGTTTTCAGTCTATTTAGCTGAATCTAAACTACAAGTTTTAAAAATCAGTTCAGGTACCATACAAAAGGGAGAACATTTTGTTGATGTGGTTCTGACTCCTTTTAATCAACTCCAGCACTTTCTAAACTGCAAACTTATGCTTTCCTACTAAAACATCATCAGTGCTTTTCCCATGGCCAGCTCTCACAAAGTATCTAAGCTACCACCATCCTTTCCTTGTTATTTCTACCCTGGATCCCCCAGCCCCCACCTCCAATTCAGAACCCAAACATGAACATGCGTAAGATACCAGATGCTTCGTTCTGAGTTTACTCTGCTTGGGGTCCTTTTGAACTCAGATTCTTACTCACCAAATTTCTATCCTAGGCAAATTTCCTGTCCCTCTGCCATTTCTCAGACTGTCAACACAATTCCCCCAGTGCCTCAACAGTTCTCTACAAAAACAAAACTACTCACCACAGCTTTGTATCTTGGATTTTTCCCATTTATATAATATGGTGGCAAATACAGTTATAATTTATATCTACTTCCTAACATGGTATATATAAATTTTTATGTAAAAAATTTCATTACAACAAAGAAATGGAACAGTAACTTGATGAATCAAAGAGCTTAAGGTCTGTCCTTTAAATCTTGATATAATTAATATCCTTAGCCTTTAGTATAATAACTTGAAAAGCCTTAATGGTTTTGCATTGTTTTATTTATTTGAGGGTCTTGCTATATAGTCTAGGCTAGCCCAGAACTCACAATTCTCCTGTGTAGCCTCCTGAGTACAGAGATTACAAATATGCACCACCAAACCATCTATAATTTTATAATTAAAGGCATAGTCTTTTAGCCTTAACTCATAATGCTCTGATTATTGCTTCTTATACTGCACTAGTCTTCTATAATAAATATGTTAAAGTAGCAAAATCTAAACTACAAATTTCAAAACTCAGCTCAGGTACTAAATAAAATGAGAATATCCTATTGACACTTTTCTCCATAGTATCTATTAACCTCTCAAAGGCTGTATTCCTGAATTACTTTATTTTCTACTATGTGTATCAACATTATTTAATTAATTTAACCTTCACTTTATAAAACATTAAGGACACTAATGCCCACAGAGGCTAAACAAAATCTAAGACCACACTAATTTTATGTGCTATATAAAAAAAAAAAGAGGGTTCAAATCCTGCTTGTAAAGCTACAAATTCCACACTCTTGCCACTTACAAAATTTTAAGTAGGAATACTTACAAATTCCTAGGAATAGCTATTTGAAAAGTAAGAATCTATGTAATATACTTACCTTTGGAAAATTGGAAACATTATGCATTAAATTGTGCACACCAAGCTACTTTATATGTATTCAAAAACATTTAAGTATTAAAACGAACCTTCACTGAATTTAGAACAATAAATCAAATACTTTATAACAGTCAGATAAGAGTAACCTTCATCTTATGTTTAAACTGATTAACAAAGTTTATCACATACCACCTTCTTTTGAGCAGCTTCCTTCTTTTTCTTCTCGTCTTTTTTCTTTTTCTTTTCTTCCATCAACTGTTCTTCTTCTTGCACTAAATCCCTGAACCACACAGTTGCAATTAACTTTCCCAAAAATGTACACAAGTTCATTTTCACTTTATACAAATTAAGACAGGGCATACTTTCCTCTATCAAGCAAGCTGCATTTAAAATGAAACTTGAACCCTAAATCTTACATAGCTACTACACGAAACAATTCATTTTCTTTAAATAATGTAGCTTTCCTTCTCATAAGCACTAAGTTTTTGTCCTTTTTAGTCTCTTCAAGATGACAACCTAAAATTAACCAAATTTCACATTAGGAAACAAGAAATTTCCTCTAATTGTAAAATGTAAACCACATTAAGTAAGCTAGTTTGCTCATTACCGATGCCAATTATCAACTAACAGCTAGTGGCGATGCCTGGGGCACCCTCATAATCTTCTGTTTAGGTATCTGGGGCTTGCTTTCCTCCAAACAAGTTGTGTTATTCACACTCACACACTCTGTATCTGCACTGCTGGGGGATCAAATCCAGGACCTGGCACAGGCTAAACTATATTCCAGACATCTTTAGAGTACAAATTATACATAAATAGACTACTTGTATTTCAGCATTTTGATAATAATTTCATTTCATAAACATTCCAAGTGACTCATTTCTTAGGAAATAATGTGTAGTTTAATTCTCTGAAATGTCAAAAAACTCCAGAATGTCAACAGAACGTTTGATGGAGGATTCAAAATGAGTCTGTCTCCTCCTTACCCTGCACCTCACTGAGGTACAGTATACCTGCCATCCCCTATGGCAGAGATCTAGAGAAGCTCCCGGATCAAAAGACAGTGAAGAGAAATGGAGACAACGTGAAAAGATAACCACAGGAACTAAAAGGCTATGAAGTGCCACTCCAAACCATCTACCCACTTCCCATCCTAAGCCTTACACCATTACAAGTAGTTGCTGCTTTTAAACCCTATCTTAAACTTCTTTCTACAGGACAACGTCAAGGGTATGGATGACCCAGAGGAAGTCAGCCTTTGGGGAGGTTCCTGATCTTCCCTTCCTGAGGCCATACCTATCCACCTAAAGTACCAGCCATTTCATTTAAGTAGGAAAGTCTTCTTTCTGGAGAAAGAAGTCCATGTAAAGATGGAGGAAACTCATTCTGGCTACTTACTTACTCCCAGTTACCCTAGTTACCCTAAAATCTAGAAACTAAACCTCATTTACTTAAAAAAAAAAAAATCAGGAAGTGGCACTGTGGCTCAAGTGGTAGAGCGCTAGCCTTGAAGAGCACAGGGACAGCGCCCAGGCCCAGAGTTCAAGCCCCACGACCCACTGCTCAAAATAATAAAAACAAAACAAACAAACAAAATCAACAACCAAATCCCTCAGATAATTGGAGAAAACCACACATACAAAACAAATAGCTAGCTCTGTCCCCTGAGGAAGCTTTCCAAAGGGATTAAGAGAGCCTTGAGATTAGCCTCAAGATACATCATCTATATATTAGGAATGAAAACCATTTTTTACAGAGGGATAACAGTGGGAATGTATCAGAAGTTAAAATCAGAAAGGTAGACAAGTCCATAAGAAATTGGAAGGGGAGGGGCTGGGAATGTGGCCTAGTGGTAGAGTGCTTGCCCAGCATGCATGAAACCCTTAGTTATTTCTCAGTACCACATAAACAGAAAAGGCCAGCAGTGGGACTATGGCTCAAATGGTAGAATACTAGACTTGAGCAAAAGAAGCTAATATGAGAAAGGGTATCAATGTTTGTGATGTAATGCGCCTTCTATCTGGTGAATATAATGTAACCCTTCTATTAACTACAACAAAAAATATATGGAAAAAAAAAAAAAGAACAAGCTTAGGGACAGTGCGCAGGTCCTAAGTTCAAGCCCCAGGACTGGATGCTACATTACAAGTGTGCTGAAATAAGCTTAAACAAAGATAAGGTAGCTTTTGTGATGAGATAGAAAGAAGACAAAAGTAGGCAGAAGGATAAAATGAGTGTCATTATGTAGAATCAATAATGAGTAAAGGCCTTGGATGCTAAACTTAGTCAAAAGCTGTAAGAAGTATAAGATAACATGTATTCTTTTGCTTTTTTGTGGACCTGTCATGTAGCTATCAGAGGAGCCTGATAGATTTAGTCAATGTACCATGCCTCTTTCCTCTATAGCGTTTAGGGTTGCTAGACATGACCATGTGTATTCCCCAAGGGAAGAAAGAATGAAGGTAAAGGCTACAATTTTAAATCCTGTAACTCCTATCTCTTGAATGGGGAACAAGACATGTTTCTTTCTTCTTAAAAACCTTGTTTTAGTAAAATAAACCCTTGTTAAACTTTCACCTTGTAAAACTCTCCTTTTTGTGACTCTATCTTCTCATGTGATCACAAGGGTGTGTAGTTTTGCGTGGCAACTGGGAGGCATATTCTCATCCATATTCTGGTGACAGTCTTATTAATTTCTTCATTTTAAAACTGGGATAAAGGGGGCCGGAGTTTGGCCTAGTGGTCAGAGTGCTTGCTTAGCATGCATAAAGAACTGAATTTGATTCCTTGGTACCACATGCACAGGAAAAAGCTGGAAGTGGTGCTGTGGCTCAAGTGATAGAGCTCTAGCCTTGAGAAAGCCCAAGGACAGTGCTCAGGCCCTGAGTTCAAGCCCTAGGACTGGCAAAAAAAACAAAACAAAACAAAGAAAACCTGGGATAAAGCTGGGCATGGCAGGGCATATCTATAATCCTAGCACTTAGAAAGCAGGACTATGTAGCAAGAGCCATGTAAAATAAAATAGGGTGATAGGGTGGGAAAAGTATCCAAATACCAAACCATGAACCCATCTCAGCAGCATGTAAAGGACCATCCACCAGAGTCTACACATCATCTTCAGTGTTGTATCTTGTTTTCCGATGTTCCAATTATTATTCCAAAGAGAAAAAAAAAATGTATTGAACCTTCATGCTTTTGCCACATCATCTCCTGTTTCAGAAAGCTAAGTTTACCTAGGATTTAAATGCTAACAAACTATTTTTTGGGGGGAGAGGGGTTGGGCAGGGTGTGTAGGGGAGGCTCAGTTCTGGGGTTTAAACTCAGGACTCAAATCTATCTTCTTCAATCATGGCCTCTCCTTGTCCCTACACATGGTAGCTCTCAAAATTAAGTTCTAGCTCTTTTCAGGAGTCACAGAAAATAAATATTTTCAGGACTGAGAATTTGGCTTAGTGGTAGTGTGCTTGCCTAGCATGCATAAAACCCTGGGTTCAATTCCTCAGCACCACATTAACAGAAAAGGCCAGAAGTACTGCAAGTGGTAGAGTACTAGCCTTAAGCAAAAGAAGCGTGGGGACAGTACCCATGCTGTGAGTTCAAGCCCCAGGACTGGCAAAAAAAAAAAAAAGTCTTTTCAAGCCTAGCACAGTGGCTCAGGCCTATAATCAATCCTAAGCTACTCAGAAGGCTGAGATCTGAGGATCATGGTTCAAAGCCAGCCCAGACACTAAAGACCATGAGACTCATCTCCAATTAACCACTAGAAAACCATGAGCAGTGCTTTGGCTCCAGGAGCAGGACAGTAGCCTTGAGAACAGCACCCAGGCCCAGAGTCCAAGCCCCATGACCGATCCAAAAAACAACAAAAAGTCTTTTCCATAGTTTGTGATAAGTCTTATTTGTAGCATTGTTTCCCACAGACTGTGTTCCAACAGTCTTTTCCTTAATTTTCTTCATCTTTTATAAGAACAAAATTTACTCCTAAAAACCAAGAATTTGAGTTCTAAGAACCACGGATGTATAATTGGGAAGACAAAAGACCAAATCACCATGGGTTTTAATGAGAGACCCAGACACTGATGTTCTCTAAGGCATTTTTTTTTTAATTTTGTGTTATGGGAGGAAAATGCAAGCAAAACAAGATCACCACAACTATGAACAGAGCTGAGAAGCCCCACATTTGAGCAGCTACATGTTTAAAAAAAAGAAAAATAACAAGTCAACTAAAAGGCTTTGAGAGTTTAGCAGAAATTTTTGCCCTTAGGACCAAGAGCATGGCCTAGTGGTAGAATGTTTGCACGATGCCCTGGGTTCAATACACTGGTGCCACAAACACAGAAAAGGCTAGAGGTGCTATGGCTCAAGTGGTAGAGCACTAGCCTTGAAAAGCTCAAGGACAGTGCCAAGCCCTGAGTTCAAATCCCAGGACAAGAGCAGGGGGGTAGGGGGTGAGGAAAGAAGGAAATTTCTGGCCTTAAGGCAATATGAAAAATGCATTATACATGACAGAGTACTGTGTACTCTATGATTATTTTAAAAACAGAGGAGTCAGGCACTGGTGGCTCACATCTGTAATCTTAGCTACTCAGGAGGCTGAGATCTGAGGATTGGTTTAAAGCATGTCCAGCAAGAAAGTCCACTTCCAGCTTTTTCTGTGATATTGAGGAATTGAACCCAGGGCTTCATGCATGCTAGGCAAGCACTGTACTACTAAGCTATATTCCCAGCCCTATTTTACCAGCACTGAATGTCCAAGAATAGCAGTGCTGGCAAAAATAATTAAGAAAACTCATATTATGAGTAGTAATAAAAAATATTGGCCAGTTATTAGGGTACATGCCTGTAATCCCAGCACTCCTGCAGTGAAGGGGGATATAATCTAGAATTGGAGGCCAACTTGAGCTACGAAACAGCAAGACCTGTCTCAAACAACAACAACAAAAAAATAACAGACACTAAAACAAGAACAATGTCTTGGAAAGTGATCAAGAATGGTTTCAATGAATCACACTATATATATTCTATGCAGCCATCCTATCTGTAAAGATGTATTTTATAGCAATAAAGCACTAGTACATGGCTATCCTAGTTCCCATGGCTAAGAGCAGAGAAGCTGAATGTCTAGTAGTAAAGACATGTCTTTGGCATGGCACAGCATCCTGAAAAGGATCTACCTCTTTACTGATAGGAAGGAATATTCCTAACACTACACTAAATGAAAAGAGCAAGTGGCGGAAATAAGGACAGTGCTATAAGCTTTATCTTTCTTTTTCCCCTGTTATGTGCTTTTTTGTTGTTATTGCAAAGATGATGTACAGAGAAGTTATAGTTATGTAAGTCAGGTAGTGAGTATATTTCTTTCTGGATAGTGTTACCTCTTCCCTTCTTTTATCCTAGTTTTTCCTTCCAATGGCCCACTCCCACTCCCTAATTGTAAAGTTCACTTTCAACAGTGTCTAGTGAGTATCACAGCTACATTTGTTTCACTGCTTGTCCCACCATTTCTATGTGCCTCCTTCTACTCCCCTAAACAGATAGAAAGCAGTATAGAGGTTCCTCAAAAGACTAAACATAGAGCTTTCCTATGATCCATCAACTCCACTCCTGGGCATTTATCCAATAAACTACAAACAGAGCCACAGTGAAGCTACCAGTACAACTATGTTCACTGCAGCACTGCGTACCATAGCCAAGATATGCAATCAACTTAGATGCCTCTCAGTGGAAAAATGGATCATGTGGTACATGATATGTGGTACATATACACAAGGAAAATTTAGGTTTCCACCAGAAAGAATGATATTCCTAAGGACATGGAAAGACAGAAAAAAACATTAAGCAAAGTAGGCCAAATCCAAAGAAACATAGGTTGTTGCGTAATTTCCCTCATTTGTTATAACTAGAATGTGCCTATAAATCTACAAATAAACACAATGGTAAAAAAAAAAAATACATTTGGATATGATAAATTACCCAGGACTCTAGACATTCACACACTGAGACTAAACGAGGATATTCTTAGGGGAGGATCACGAAAGCTCAATAGCCAAGAGCATATAAAATGCTTGTTGAAATAAACTCCAAGAAATGGAAACAAAAGTTTTTTTTGTTACTTTGCTTTTTGTTTTTGATTTTTTTTCCACACTGATTTTTTTTGCCACTGTTTTTGTTTACTAGAACTTTGTATTGTATGTTATGTGCTCCCTCTTCCCACCTTTTTTGTTATGTCTGCATACATCAGTATAAAGACACATGCGGGGCAGGAGCATGGCCTCGTGGTAGAGTGCTCACCTAGCATGCACAAAGACCCAGATTCAATTCCTCAGTACCACATACACAGAAAAAAAAACGGAAATGGTGCTGTGGCTCAAGTGGTAGAGCTCTAGCCTTAAGAAAAAGCCCAAGGACAGTACGAAGTCCTTGAACTCAAGCCCCAGGACTGGCAAAAAAAAAAAAAAAAAAAAAAAAAAAGGGACAGGAAAATAAATATCCTCCTGAACTAGAAACAGAAAAAGTAAGCACTGGAAAGTATTTTAAAAATTGCTTCTTAAAAGCACATTTCTGAGCTGGGCACTGGAGGCTCACATCGTAATACTAACTACTTGGGAGGCTGAGATGAGAGAGTATCTAGGTTTGAAGACAGGCAGAACAGTACACAAGACTCTTATCTCTAATAAACCACTCAAAAACCTCAAATGGGGGCCAGGAGTTTGACCTATTGGTAGAGTGCTTGCCTAGCATGCATGAAGACCTGGGTTCAATTCCTTGGTACCACATATACAGAGCAAAAGCCATAAGTGGTGCTGAGGCTCAAATGATAGAGCTCTAGCCTTGAGAAAGTCCAAGGACAGACCCTGAACTCAAACCCAAGACTGGCAAAAAAAAAAAGGCAGAAGTGGTGCTGTGGCTCAAGTGGTAGCGCTGTAGCCTTGAGAAAGCCCAAGGACAGTGCTCAGGCCTGGAGTTCAAGCCACAGGGGACTGGCAAAAAAGAAACAAAAAAAAAATTACCAAAAGGGTTGAAGTGTACCTGTAGCTCAACTAGTGGAGCACTAGCTTTGAGTAAAAGAAGCTCAGGAATAGTGCCTAGCTCAAGTTCAAGCTCTAGGACCAGCACCAAAAAAAAGTACATTTCTGATCTTGAGGCACTGTAAAAGTAGTTTCCTCAATCTATCCTACTGATATGTATTCTTGAAGACTTTTTTTGGGGGGGGGCTGACATGAGGGAAGTTGTATTTCAAGAGATTTTATACCATTCCCTAACTTATAGATATACACACCTAAAGTGAACAAGCAATATGGTTTTATGCTGAACCCCTGCTTTCTTCCCAGAGCTTTTACACAGGAATTTTGTTACAGGACCAGACCCCCCACTCCCAGAAAGTTCCCATGAATTTCTAATGAGCTCTCCTTTAAACATTTTCCATGTGCTATTACAATTTGAGTCTGGAAAATTAAGCATGTTCCTTATAACTGCAGAATTCTGAGAAGCTTGTACCTAGTTTCTCTGGGATTATAACTTATGGACCTTCTTCTTTTGCTGATTTTATTTAGTATGCCATCACTAAATCACAGCCAAGAACACTGCTACATGCTGAATCCTGTTAGTGTTCCTAGCGTACTCTAAAACTTGAACAGTCCAGATTTCTATAGATGGGAAGCATGATGGTGAACGACAGTGAAAAATAAATGCATCATGGTTCTGGGTCTTAAACGCTCTCGGATTACTGCACTTATCTTCTCTGTAGTCAGCTTATTGCCCATTTGAACCCAACACTTTTCTTCCAGTCAGCTATCTCATGCTGAGGAATGCCCATCCCTTTCCCTGCTAAGAGTTATCTATTCTGGAGCTTATAGCCCTGAAACATAGAACTGGTATTCTCATTTGATATTTCCAGAGCCAGAGGACCACAAGCTCTAAGCAATCTTCTAAAGGTCAAAGGCAAGAACCTCAGCCTGCTGTCTTTCCAATAAATCCCATTCTCTTCCCCGCTCACCCCCCCCCTTTTCTTTGGCCAGTCCTAGAGCTGGAACTGAGTGCCACTTCTGGCGTTTTCTGAGAAGTTTATTGGAGATGATGAGGCTCATGGACTTTTCTGCCCAGGCTGGTTTTGAACCACAAAATCCTCAGATCTCAGCCTCCTGAGTAGCTAGGATTACAGGAGTAAGCCACCAGTGCCCGTTCTTTCATTCCGCTTCTGAGGCTTAGCTTATTGACTAGTTCTTGCATATTTCTTTCCAACCTGCACAAACTCATCCTTGACCGCTAACTGAACAATATTCATGGGAGTGGGAATAATAATAATAATTAGCAGAAATGCCAGATGTAGCCTTGTGGCTCAAGTGGCAGAGTGCTAGCCTTGAGCAAAAAAAGCTTGGGGACCGTGCCCAGGTCCTGAGTTCAAGCCTCAGGTCTGGCAAAAATATATATATGTTTATTTATATATATATGTACAATATTCATGCTTTAATTATTCTACATGCTAATCTCACTCTAATTACTAGTATCAGTTTTAGTTGGACTGTACTCCTTGGTGCTGGACATTTTTAGTCAGATGTCAATCTCTGCTTCTTACCTTTACTAACACCTGAACTCACCCTTATTCCTGTCTATAGTCTACTTCTGCTAGGACCAGCTCAATCCTGTGCATATGGCAAGTATACTAAGCTACACAAGACCTTGTGCAAATGCAGTCCAAAGCAAGGACTAGTAGGCTAAAACTAGTTTTAGAAGGCTAAAACTAAAGGAGCCAGACAATAGAAAATGAAACCGACTATTTTAAAATTAGTTACTACAGCATAATTAAGAGTGAGGCAGATAACAAACTAACAGCTTAAGCCCAAATTACAAACAAGACCAAGTCAGATAAAGTACTAAGAGCAGACAAAAATATCACAAGAAGAGGAAGCTATAAAGTAATAACCCTAAAATATACAAATGTAAATATCCTCAAAAACACTCTTATCTCCAATAAACTACTCTGAAAAGACTGGAAGTGGCACTGAGGCTCCAGAAGTAGACAAAGAGCCTTGAGAGGCTCAGAGTTCAGGCCCTGAGTTCAAGACCCAGCACCAGCAAAAAAAAAAAAAAAAAAAGTCTGTTAAATTGAATCCATTAACATAAAAAGGACGATATAAGTGCAATTTATCTCAAGAATGCAAAGCTGGTTTTACTTATGGAAACTGGTACATTAATAGGGTAAAGAGCAAAAACATGATAATTTCAATATACCCAGTAAAAGCAGACTAGCCCAACCAGGAATAGCCTTAAGTTAGCTAAAGGAATCTACTAAGAGCCAGACTCACAATGCCATTGTAAATGATAGAATGCATTTTCTTTAAGTTGTAATGTCCATTCTTGCTACATCTCATTCAATACTGTGTTAGAACTTCTAACAAACTAAAAAGGGAAAGGCAGCAGAGGGGAGGGGAGAAGCAGAGGGAGCTCAGCAAATACCAGGAGACAGGAAAGGAGTTTGTAAATCAATTTACAGATAACAGACTGAGGGTACAATTCAGAAGCAGAGTGAATGCTTAGCATTCTTGGTGCCCTGGGTGAAATCTCTACTTCTATTTAACTAATTCACTAACAGATCAAGGAAACAATTCCACTTATGATAGCATCAAGTTTTAAATACCTAGGAATAAATTTCACAAAAGCAAAAATTATACACCAAAACCCACATTACAGCTTTTAAAGAACTTAAGAGACCTAAATAAGTAGAAGAAGATTCTATGCTATAAACTGGAAGATTTAGTATTGTTAACATAGCAATACTGTCGAAACCGATCCATAGATTCAACCCAGCTACTATCAAGATCCAAACTGCTTTCGTTGAAACTGACAAGTAAACCAAGCAGAGTTGCTCAAGCCCTATAATCCTCACAACTCAGAAGAGTCTGTGAGATTCTTAATCTCCAATTAACTACCAAGGGGAGGGGGGCCCTAGGCCAGGCCCTGCCTCATACAGGTGCATGCGCATGCACACACACACACAACTGGACTAAAATGTATATGAAAATGTAAACAGAATCATGAGAGCAAAGTGAAAGAACTCACTTTCTCATTTCTAAGTAAACTGAGACTGGATGAGCAGAGAAGCCAGCCTTAAACAGGACTTGCCTTATAACCTTCAAGAAAGGTGGGTGTCAAGATCAACAATTCTTTTAATAATAATGCTGGAACAATGAGACAGTCACAAGTCAAGAATGAAACTGGGGCCAGGAGTTTGGCTTAGTGGTAGCGTGCTTGCCTAGCATGCATGAAGACCCAGGTTCGATTCCTCAGTACCACACACATAGAAAAAAGCCAGAAATGGTGCCTTGAGAAAGTCCAAGAACAGTGCTCAGGCCCTGACCTGAGCACAAGCCCAGAACTGGCAAAAAAAAAAAAAAAAAAAAAGAATGAAACTAGATGATGGGGTCTTGGAAGGACAAGGAGCAATAGGCTGAATTTGATCACATTACATACTTAAATGTATCTCACGATGAAATTATATATTAACTATGTGTATCCATGGTGTGTATATTAAAATACAATTAATATACACTAATAAAAACCTTAAACAAAAATAAATGAACAAAACAGGAAAACAGGTGATATACCTCAATTTAAAACTATTTTAAAACAGGAGCCAAGAGTGTGGCCTAGTGGTAGACTGCTTGCCTAGTAGGTACAAAGCCCTGGGTTCAATTTCTTGGGACCACATACACAGAAAAAGCTGGAAGTGGTGTGGCACAAGCAGTAAGAGTACTAGCCTTGAGAAAGCCCAAGGACAACGCCCAGGCCCTGAGATAAGCCCCAGGATTGGCAAAAACAACAAATTTATAAAACTGTTTGAAAACCAAAAAAACAAAACAAAGAGCCAAGTGCCAGTGAGTCCATCTGTAATCCTAGTTACTTAGGAGGCTGAGATCTGAGGATCAGGGTTCAAAGCCAGCCAAGGAAGGAAAGTCTCTGAGACTCTAATCTCCTAAACAGAAAGTCTGTGAGCCTGTAGTAGAGTACTATCCTTGAGCGAAAAAGCTCCAGGACAGCACCCAGTCCCTGAGTTTAAGTCCACAATCAACAACAACAAAACAAATTTTAGTACCCTGAATTGAGCACCTAAAGCATAAACAATGTAAGTAAAAGCTGGACTTTAAAAATAGTTTAAAATAGAGGCTGGGAATGTGGCTTAGTGGTAGAGTGCTTGCCTAGCATGCATGAAGCCCTGGGTTTGATTCCTCAGTACCACATAAACAAAAAAAAAGCAGGAAGTGGCCCAGTGTGATGGCTCATGCCTATAATCCTAACTACTGAGGAAAGTGAGATCTGAAGATCAGGGTTCAAAGCCAGCCCAATAAAGAATGTGAGACTCTTATCTCCAATTAATCACTAGAAATGGGGAAGTGGGGCTGTGGCTCAAGGGGTAGAGTGGTAGCCTTGAGCTGAAGAGCTCAGGGACAGTGCCCAGGCCCAGAGCTCAAGTCCAAGACCCACACACACAAAAAAAGGCTGGAAGTGGTCCTGTGGCTCAAGTAAAAGAATGCTAGCCTTGAGCAAAAAAAGCTCAGAGACAGTAACCCAGCCCTGAGTTCAAGCCTCAGGACTGGCCCCACCTCCCCCCAAAAAAAACATTTAAAATCTGGCTGGGTGCCAGTGTAACCCTAATTACTCAGGAGGCTGAGATCTGAGGACCACAATTCAGAGCCAGCCCAGGCAGAAAAGTCCCCATGAGACACTTATTTACAATAAACCACTCAAAAACTGAAAGTGGAGCTGTAACTCAAGTCATAGAGTGCTACCTTTGAACACAAAGAGGCTCAGGGACAGCACCTAAGCCCTGAGTTCAAGTCCCACAAACAACAACAAAAAAAAAAACCCTAAAATCTGAAGATGTGGTTTATGTTGTGTATGTACGTATCATACAGGTAACTGTGTAGATAAATACTATGGAATATTACACAGTTATTGTGTTGTTTGCAGGAAAATGGACGGAACTGGATAGCCCCATATTGAGCTTTAAAAAAAAAAAACATACCATATTTTCATTCATATGTGGAAACTGGACCTAAAATATGTATTCATGGACGTGAACATACACATACACACACACATATATATATATACACATACTTGTGTATATATATAATCATTTTACATATACAAAGATTGTGGATATGGGGCTGGGAGTTTGGCCAAGGACAGTGCTCCGGCCCTGAGTTCAAGCTCCAGAGCTGGAAATAATAATAATAATAACAATAACAATAATAAACAACAACAAGCGAAGAGATTTGGGTGGTGGCAGCACATGCCTATAATCTTACTCAGAAGACTGAGATCTGAGGATCATGGTTCAAATCCACCCCAGGCAAGAAAGCCCATGAGACTGTTATCTCCAATTAACCACCAAAAAAAAAAAAAAAAAAAGCCAGAAATAGAGCTGTAGTTCAAGAACAATGCCCAGGCTCTGGAGTTCAAGCCCCAGGACTAGCACCAAAAAAAAAAAATTAAAAAAAAAAATGGTGAAGAGAAATCAGGTACTGGGTTGCTCACACGTGTAATCCCAGCTTCTCAGGAAATTGAGATCTGAGGATTGAGGTTTCAAAGCCAGTCCAGCCAAGAAAATTTATGAGACTGTTATCTTCTAGTGGAGGAGCAGCAACTTGAATGGAAAGTTAAGAGACAGGGTCTAGACCCTGAGTTCAAGCCCTAGGACCACCACTAAAAAGAAAAGATGAACGGAATGGGCAGAAAAAAAATACTTGTTAGGGCCAGGAGTTTGGCCTAGTAATAGACTGCTTACCTAGCATGCATGAAGACCCAGGTTAGATTCCTTGGTACCACATCCATAGAAAAAGCTGGAAGTGGCAGTGTGGCTCAAGTGGTAGAGCTCTAGCCTTGAGAAAGTCCAAGGACAGTGCTCAGGCACTGAGTTTAAGCCCCAGGCCTGGCCAAAAAAAAAACAAAAACAACTTGTAAATCATATCTAATAAAGAACATACCTACATTTCTATTAAAAATTCTTAGAACTTAATTATAAAATATACAATCCAATTTGAAAATCATCAGAAGATATAAATAGGCGACTGTCCAAATTAGATACACAAGTAGCCATTAAGGACATGACAAGATGCTCTGCAAAGCTTAGTACAGAACAATAGTCAGAGCTTTAATTCGAGTCATGGGGGGAACCAGCAATGCATTCTAGGAAAACAAGTGATAGGCCAAGCTCACAACTGTGGCTTAGTTGAAGCCTGCTAAACAGCAGTGTAGGGAATACATCTTATGTCACTTCTTTTATTTTCATTTATATATATCATATTGCGTAGGGATTCACAAACAGAATGTAGTTCTCAACAGCCTTTGTATAATCAGTTAATTGAGTGAAGTAATGCTCAAAATCAGCACATACTTAAGCACGACACAGCACCATTTCCTCCTGCTTCCTTCCTCATATATTTGTTTTATGGGGACATTTCAAAAGAACAGGAGAGAAATGGGACTAAAGTCAACTAAGCACAGATGCCCTAACTATAAAAAAAAAAAAGAAATTCAATATCACTGCAGCAAACTGCTCAATAAATGCTTGCTGGCTGAAACGCACCAGGAAAAACAGCAAAACCAAGCGAGCTGGTTTAGTCTTGTTTGTTATTATACCAAATTCAATCAATGGCTGTTTGCAGAAAATACCCTGTAAGGCTCAAAGTATAACACTCCTCCGCCAGGTCTCAATCTGTTTTGAGCATTCCATTTGAAACAAGAAGTCAGCCGAGTCATGGTCACGTGACTCGGGCCGGAAAAATTCATGATGCTCTTTCCCTGGTTCCGAGGGGGCAAATGTCAGGATTTCAGGTTCCTAGCCAACCCAAAACAACTAGAGTATGAAGACCATGTTCAAAATAAGACCTCTAAAATGGAATACTTGAGCGCGCGTGCGCACGTGCATGTGTGTGTGTGTGTGTGTGTGTGTGTGCTCATTTGGAGTTTTATTTGAGGTTTTTGTTTTTTTATTTTATCAAGATTCAGACAAGCTATGCCTTAGTGGATTACTTTCTTCAGAATCTCAGTTATGTCCTTTTCATCATTTTTCTGTAATGCAGTATCTCTTAAATCTTTGAAAAGTAACCTTAGAAATCTGACTAATACTAAAAAATATATCTGGTCTTGTCTGTTTTGTTTTCCTTTTCCAAGGACATGTTCTATCTTTCTAACCACTTTCTATCACCTGGGGTCTTGCTGTAGACTTGCATCATCGTTCTGTGGATGACCACACTACCTTAAATGAGTTTTTAGGAATATTTAGTACTAACTCAACTCCAGTGCTGTATTTTGTTGTGCTAAAAAAAAAAGAAAAAAGCTCAACCCCAATCTAATTGCAGATTTTCTTCAATTTTGAGTGAGAACTGTCATAAGTCAGGCTGAACAGAAAGCATATAATACACACCAGTCTAGTCTTTCCAGTCATGGAAAATATGTTAAGTCAAATTTATACTTCCAGACATATTTCATATGTCAAAATTCAAGAGACTGAAGATTATATTCTCTTGATGATGCATATATTTAAATTTTCCAGAGGGTTATTACATATATTTAAGTTAAGCTTACAGTTTAGACTATCAGTTGACTTACCCACATAGTTACTAAATTAAGCTGAAAAGAAACCTACCAATCTGAACCTATTAGCCTGCAAACCATATCACAGCAAAGCCAAGAGAAAGGCTTTAAGAAAATCAGATGTCCCTTTCACAAAAATTAAAAAAAGAAGGATGAATTACAAAAACACGACCTACCTTAGCCAGGGAGAACTAATGCTCTGGTTCAGTCCTGCTGTTCTAATCTCTTCTGATGTAGCACCTATCCCAGCCTAATAACTAGAATGCAGAGAGCACCTTTCACAATATCTGTGGTATAATGGCATTTTGAGCTCGTCTGCAGAGGAAAAGGCTCGGAATAACAGGGAGCGTGTTAACTTCCACTGCAGACAACAAAGCCTACGTTATATAGGAAATTCGTCACTAGAGTGGGCATAAAATATATTGTCACATTTTCTAAAGAAAAGAGAAACCAAAGTTTTATTTTATCTTCTGTGAAATTAAAATGAAACACTGCCCAGTGAGAACAATACTAGTATTAGAGCCAAAGGCCTGTATGAACCTCAGCCCTGCTACTTGCAGGACATTGTAACCTTAAGTAACTTACAAGATCTCAACCTTACAGCTCAACCTCAACTTTCTCACTGGAAAAATGAAGGAGTCAGAACGATGACCTATCTCTAGCTAAGGTCATGGGCCAGATCGAAATATTCAGTGACGCTATGACTTTTGTCTCCAAAAATACTTTTTAAAAGTTAGAGCAGGGGAAGTAGCATTGTGGCTCAAGAGGCAGGGCAGTAGCCCTGAGCTAAAGAGCTCAGGGACAGCATCCAGGCCCAGAGTTCAAGTCCCATGACAGATCAAAAAAAAAAAAAAAAAGACCAGGAGAGTGGTACTAGTGATACTTAGTTTTTAAAACATCTGGAAAACTTACCCTTGTCTCCTCCCAGAAAAACTCCTGTTTCTGCTCTGACCTTATTCTGTTTAAAGTCTGGAGAGGGGCCCGCCAATCTAAGACGAAGACAATACTGCCCAAGTACTTTAACTCTCTCATGATTCATGAGCTGCCGAATCTACCTTCTCAGTACCGTGTGTTGTCTTCCACCATGATTTTAACTCAAGTTTCCAACTCATGCCTAAAATACTAGCTATCACCCATAAATAAATTTCTTTGCTAAGCCCAGGATGGAAGGTATTTTTTCCCAACACATTGGTATGCTACCCCCAAAACCACAATGGCTCCCCTACAAAATTCCAGCACAGCTCCTCAACTAGATAGTCAACAGTCTTCACATCTGGACCCAACCAGTTTGCTACAAATGCCTTATATAACAATCCAACTGAACTACTACCCTCTTTCCATTTGTGCCCTGCTGCTGTTCTTAAAATGAGTGCTCTCTCTCTGCCACAGTCAAAACTGATTTCCTGGGGCCGGGAGTTTGGCCTAGTGGTAAAGTGCTTGCCTAGCATCCACGAAGTCCCAGGTTCCATTCCTTGGTACCACATGCATCGAAAAAGCCAGAAATGGTGCTGTGGGTCAAGTGGCAGAGTGCTAGCCTTGAGGAAAAAGCCCAAGGACAGTGCTCAGGCCCTGAGTTCAAGCCCCAGGACTGGCAAAAAAAAAAAAAAAAAAAAATGATTTCATTCTTTGAAGCTCTGATTCTAACCGCCAACATTGAGTTTGAAAGGATAGATACATTTAGAAAAAAAAAAAAAATCTATGTAAGACAAAAAAAAAAAAAACTGGGACCGGGAGTTTGGCCTAGTGGTAGAGTGCTTGCCTAGCATGCATGAAGACCCGGGTTCAATTCCTCGGCACCACACACATAGAAAAAAAAAAAAAAAAGCCAGAAGTGGTGCTGAAGCTCAAGTGGTAGAGCTCTAGTCTTGAGAAAGTCCAAGGACAGTGCTAAGGCCCTGAGCTCAAGCCCAGGACTGGCAAAAAACAAAACAAAACAAAAAAAAAAAACTAAATTGTTTTTGGTTGCCAGTCTTAGAGCTTAAACTCAGGGCCTGGGCTCTGACACTGAGCTTCTTTTGCTCAAGGCTAGCTACCACTTGAACCACAGTGCCACTTCTGGCTTTTTCTGTGTATGTGGTACTGAGGAATGGAACACAGGGCTTCATGCATGCTAGGCAAGCACTCTACCACTAAGCCACATTCCCAGTCCTAAATCTTTTACTAACTGCAACTGGGTACCTAGAATTGTGTCTAAAGGACTCACTGCTTAGCAGAGACCTGTGGCCTGTCTCCGATGTTGCAAGAGACCAAAACCTCCAAGGTGAAGAGCCACGCACAGGGCTTGAGTTTACAGGGCACTAATGCTTACATAAATCCAACAATTTTAAGTTTAAGAATTTTCACATTAGAAAGCCAGAGAAAGAGACAGGTGCTAGTAGTGGCTGACACCTATAAAAGCCTTGCTAACTCAGGAGACCAATATCTGAGGACACAGTTCAAAGCCAGCCCAGGCAGGAAATCTGTGGAACTCTTATCTCGATTTAACCACCAAAAAGCTGAAGTGGAGCTGTGGCTGGCTCAAGTGGTAAAACGCTAGCCTTGGGCAAAAATTAAAGAAGCTCAGGGACAGCACCCAGGCCCTGAGTTCAAACCCCAGGACACAGATCTCAAAAACTGTTTGATTCTGTCCACACTCCCAAGTTCTCTACCAAATCTGGATACAGTCCTTGTTTTTACGAACACCACAGGCTGCGACTACTGACAGAGGCTGATCATCCTACCATGTACACAACAGTCCTCACAAGAATTATCTGGTCCAGTGAGCCACGAGTTTGGCCTAGTGGTAGAGTGCTTGCCTAGCATGCACAAGACCTGAGTTCCTTTCCTCGGTACCAAATACATTGAAGGAAAAAAAAAAAAAGCCAAAAGTGGTGGTGCTATGATTCAAGAGTTCTAGCCTTGAGAAAGCCTGGACAGTGCCCAGGCCCTGAGTAAAAGCCCAAGGACTGTATATATGGTCTGAAATACCAACGGTGTCCAGGATGAGAAACCCTGACCAAAACATCCTGCATGCATTTGTGGATGCTGCCAGGAAATTTTCAAGTTTTTTCAAAGTTAAAAACCCAGCTTTCAACAAGAGACCATTTAAAGAGAGTTCCAAGCCTAAAAAGCTCTGTCGCCAGTGATCTGGCCTCCTACTTGGTACTTAACCTCTTTCTACTCAAATTCTTTACTTGTAAAACAGGGAGAATAACACCTACCTCACAAAGACCTTTCAAAGATCAGATGAATCCAAATAAAGTCTAGGCCAGTGTGCCAGACTTAGAATGCTTAACAAATTCAGCATTTAACTTACATTTTTCCCCTCCCTCTTACCTAGAGCTGTGTTTGAAAACTGAATTAAGTGACAAGGTGAACACAGAGCCTTGACTTCCTCCAAGGTGCGTAGAAGGGTAAAAACAGGTACAGTCTACTTTAGAGAGGGGAAGGAAGCTCTCACCCATCTGGCCCCATCTCCTGTGCCTCCTACTGAACACACTGCATTTAAAAATCTGTCTGCTGTTTATTACATCTTCTGGCCAAGTGAAGAAGTATTACTGGAATAGCACTGCCCTTTGACCATTTTTGCCCCTGCAAGGTCTACCCTGTATTGCCATCATTTCTGTACTTACACTTTTCTTAGCAGATACTCATGTCCTCTGAGGGCACAGACAGTATCTGACTCCTTTTTATATAAGCCAAGGGAACTACTGGGCACCAGTAGCTCATGCTTGTATCCTACCTACTCAGGAGTCTGAGATCTGAGCCTCGGGGTTCCAAGCCAGCCCCAGCAGAGATGTTCCCTTGAGACTCTTATCTCCAATTAACCAAAACTCAAAAACCGGAAGTGGTGCTGTGGCTCATGTAGCAGAGACTCAGGGACAGCATCAAGACCCTGAGTTCAAGCACCACAACTCTCTCTCTCTCACACACACACACAAGAGGCAAAAGGAACCAACAAACCTTAGCCTTTGGCTGTAGATCTCAACGGCTATATGATATACCAAGAGTCAAGGTCATATTTTAAGCAGCACAGCTGGGATCCAAACTCAGATACAAAGCCAATTCAGAGATTTGAAATTCTTCCACCCAATTGTAATAATATGAATTTATACATGCGGCATACATGCATGCAGCTACCTGCTACAAAAGAAATGGCAAGAAAAACAAACCCAAACTGCAAGGTTTCGCTGCTGCACAAAGTACACCTCAGTAACTCAACCACACTTGCTTTCTTTCCATCTTATTAAGAGTTCTGCCAACAGAACTTGTTTGAGAGCCCAATGAACAGTTTTAATCAGCCAATAATAGATCAGGCTCAATTTCCTTTACACAATCCCATAATGATTTTGAGACCCGGAAGAATTTTATTGGGTAAATTCATGTTGCCCATCCTTTGGCGGAAGGAACAAATTGTTTACCCACAACCTAAGCAGATTAACTATTTATAAAACTCAAGAGCCAGGAACTTGGAACAATTCTGTATGATGAAAAATATTTCAGATCATTTGAATTGTGGAGTGTTTATAATAAGCACCCCAACTCAAGTCAACATCATGAAGATTCAAAACAAGGTGACATTCATTTTTACCCCATCCAAGTGAGAAGACTGGCTTAACCTCCACCAAGTCTTTCCAGTGTCCCAATAGAAGCAAAAGAGAAAGGTAAGTAAAAAAAATTTAAAAGACTGGGGAGACCAAAAGTGAATTCCAAAAGGAGTTAAATAACACTGCACTTAAGCCATTAGAGCTCAATAAAACGAAACATTATTGTAAGTGCATCAGTTAAGAGAACAACAACAAACAACAAAATGCCCACTTTCCTAGGCCACTAAGATTTGATGTTTTAAAGTGCAAAAACCAAGAGTACCCTACAGGAGAGGTAAGTATTTACTGGGAACAGTTTAATTATTTTATCAGCCGATAAAAGAGAGCACACACTGAACAGAGGAGCATGAAATGTAGTTTCAAAGGAAAACAAAACAGCGGTTTATGCTTGGTAAAGTTCAAGGGCAAAACTGTCTCCAATGCAACCGAACCCAGCAGGCTTACAATGTGTAAGGAGGTGGGGGGGGGGAGAGCGGGCAAATGCGAACACATAGTATCTTTTTATAAAGGCAACAATTTGCGCTACAAAGTAATAACGGGGAAGCCAAAACAGTTTGACAGCCCGCCATAAGGGCCTGTCTCAATCATGAGTCACACAATGCCTGCAAACCATTTACAATAGTAATTAATGCACCAGTCCCCTAATTAAATCCTAAAAGGGTGAGAATGCTTTAACTAAGTTTACAAGAATTGCTTTTTTTGCTTTTTTTTTTTTAATAAAGAGGAAAAAAAAAAAAAAGCACACACGTAATTACGCATCTCCCCCCCCCCTCCCTTCCTCTCCTCCCCTTTCCCTCGCAAACCTTCCCAATGCAATATTCCCCGGGGCCGTTTTCTCCCGAATGCCTGCATGTGAATATTAACAAATGACACTGGGACAACTTCTAGATCCAGAAACGGAGAGGGGGGTGCGGGGGGGGGGGGAGGATGATGAACCAGAGGGGGTGGGGGGGGGGAGGTGAGAAGGTGGGAAAGGGGGAAATGCAACCACGATTATAAATTTGGGGTGGGGGGGGAGGAAGAGAAGGGGAAGAGACTGGAAAATAATAATAATAATAATAATAATAATAATAATAATAAATCTATGAAAGCTCGTCCATCTTACCTGCTAAGATTTCTTTCTACGTCTTTGGTAGCTTTAGCTTCCAATTCTCTGCAACGGAAGACCAGAAATAAAATAAAATAAAAAGAGGGGGAGGGGGAGGGGTGGAGGGGGAGGAGGGGGGGAAATGCGCGTGAACACCGAGCCCGCGCGGCGGTGGGGGAGGGGCGGCCGCGCACCGCGGCGGGGTCGCGGGGTTGGGGTTGTTTTTTTTTTTTCTTCTTCTTCTTCTTCTTCTTCTTCTCCCCCCCCCACCCACCACACTGCGGTCCGGGAGACGCGGGTGGGGGGTGCAAAACCCGAAGCCCGGCGTCCGCAGCCGCGCGTGCCCGCGCCCGCCCGCCCAGGCCCCGGGGACGCCGACGCCGCCGCCGCCGCCGCCGCCGCCGCCTCCCGCACCGGCGGCCCTGCGGCAGCGCCCGAGGCTCCTCCCCGCCCCCCCCCACGCCCGCCCGCCCGGCCGCCCGCTCCGCTCACCTCATGTGTGTAAAGTGCACGAGCGAATGGGGCGCGGTGAGGGAGGCTCGCGAGCCTCAAGCCCTCCGCAGCGCCGCGGGGAGAGGCCCGAGCCGCTGCACCAGCGCCATTTTCGACACCGACCCCTCTGGGCCGCCGCTGCCGCTGCCGCTGTTACTGCTGCCGCTGCCGCCGCTGCTGCCGCCGCCGCGCCGCCGCCACCGCCGCCGCCGCCGCCGCCGCCGCCGCCGCCGCAGGCCCCACACCGGAAGTGAATGCCCCGCTCGCAAACTACTTCCGGGGGCACCGCAGCCCAGCGGCCCATTTCCTCCTCCTCCGCCACCGCCGCCTCCTCCTCCACCTCCTCCTCCACCTCCTCCTCCAAGATGGAGGCCTTAGCAACTAGATCCACAGACCCACCAAGCGCTTGGCAACCACGCCGGCCGGGGCTTTCGGCGGGCCGGGGGGCGGGGGGCGGGGGTCACCGGGGCCGAGGGTCTCGGGGACGGTGAGGACGCCTCCCCCCTCCCCGGCCCTGCCCTCCTCACCCCGGGCGGGCCCAGGCCTGACGGGGGCCCCCTCCCGCCCCGCCCCTCCCCTGCCTCCTCTTCCTCCTTCCTTCCCCCTCTTTCTTTTCTGCGACACGAAGTTTCCTTCCTGGCCGCCAGCGGGAGGGGGGGAGGGAGTGTGGGGGGGGAGTGGGGAGGATCTAACCCCTCCCCCGCCGGACACACACCAAAAAAAAAAAATAATAATAATAATAATTAAAAAAAATAAATAGATACAATCCAAACCGCCAATTCCACCCCTGCGGCAAAATGATGGAGGGCCCCGGGGGGCCTGGCGCGGTGTCTGCGTCCTGACCTTGGGCCGCCTCGTCTCTCCCGTCCAGGTGAAGGAAGCTGGGCTAAGCCTCCCGCCCGGAATCCGGCCGAGCTCACCGCTCTGGAGCATCTCAGCATCACGGTTCGAAGCCAGCCCTGCCCGGGAAAGGCCCCCCCGCAGACTCTTCACTGCCCACGAACCAGCAAAAAAAAAGCCACAAGTGGGGTTCTGGTTCAAGTGGTAGAGGATTTGTCTTGAGCAAGGAAAAAAAAAAATGCTCAGGGAGAAGCGCCCTAAGTTTAGGCCTCAAGATCCATCTCTCTGTCTCTCACACACACACTAGTTCTAAGGCAAGTTAGGAAGCTTGGTAAAGGATCTGGGTCGGATGCATATCGTTCGGCAGCTTTGACTCAGCAATTCCACCTGCACACATTTCTGCTCAGGAAATAAACACGGGTGTCTTTACAAATAGCCAAAAATGTTCATCAATAAGGAGAGAGATGGCACTGGCAGCTCACCTGTAATCCTAGCTACTCAGGAAGCTGAGATGTGAGGATCCGATATGGAAGTCAGCCCGGCAGGAAAGGCCCGAGGCTTATCTGCAATCAAACACCAGAAGAAAACTGAGATATCACTGTGGCCCCAAGTGGTAGAGTGCTAACCTTGAGCGGAAGACCTCAGAGACAGTGGCCAGTCCTTACATTCAAGTCCACAATCAACAACAACAACAAAAAGAGTTACTAGAAGATAAAACACAATACATGAGTTCTAGAGCAGCTTCCAGGCTGAGTGATGGTAGCACATGTCTGTAATTATAGCTACTTTTCCAGCTGGGGCAGGAAAGTCTGTGAGACATTTATCACCAATTAACCACGGAAAAAAGCCAGAAGTGGAGCTGTGGTTCAAGTGGTAGAGCACTAGCCTTGAGTGAGCAAGATAAGTCACAGCACCCAGGACCTGAGTTCAAACCCCAATACTGGCACACAAACAAGAGCAGCTTCCAGAATCTCTCATGCAATAGAAGCAAGTACACGGTGTAACATACATGGGAGTGGATGAAATATATATATATATACATATCTGTATCCAATAATTCAATGCATGCCTACAAATAATGCAGAAATGTAACAGAGATACAAATGTGTACATGTGTATTCACCTCTGTATGTGTATCCAATCCCTACAATGCTCTTGAAATCTAAAAATTCCTTGTTAGCAGTTTAATCTATTGTCTTATACCTGCTCATAAATCTCACTCTAGAGATCCCTCATACCTCCAGTAGAATGTGCTTGAACTCAGGGCCCAGTACTCTTGTTCTACTTGCACATGCCTGGTGATCTACCACCTGACCCACACCTCTAATCTAGTTTTTAGCTGGTTAACTGAGATAGAATCAGCATAATTGTTTTACCCAGGCTGGAGGCTGGCTTAGCATTTGAGGATTCAGCCTCCTGAATAGCTAAGATTATAGGTATGATGCTGGACTCTGAGCTGAAGAGATCAGAGACAATGCCCATGCCCGAAGTTCAAGTCCTATGACTGACTAAAAAAAAAAAAAAAAAAAGTTACAGCATTGTATATGTGGGTGTGGGTGTATGAGAGAGAGAGAGAGAGATGCCAGTAATAGGGCTTGAACTCAAGATCTTTGAACTATCCTTTAGCTTTTCAACTCAAAGCTAGTGCTCTACCACTTGAGGCAAAGCTCCACTTTGAACTTTTTGCTAGTTAATGTGAGATAAGACTCTTACTGGACTTTCCTACCCAGACTGGCTTTGAACTTTGATCCTCAGATGTCAGTTTCCAGAGCAGCAAGCACAGCATTTCTTAAAAAACATTTTTGTTGTTGTTGTTATTAAAGAGCCTATATGTGTGACACAATATGTTTTCATGCCAGGTTTCTGAATAATTTCCCACAATAGTGTAAGGCAATGAAAATAGCAATATTTATCAACATTTGCACAGCTGTTAAAATCAGCTGAATTTTTCTTCATTCTTAGGCCTGAGTAACTCAATGGGGGTGATTTTGCAATGGGGATGGGGATATTTAGCAATATCTGCTTTTTAGTTGGCACACTGGGTGCTACTGGTATCTAATGTGTAGAGTTTAGGGATCCTGAGAAATCCTCAAAGGTGTAGGATAATGAGTGTTTCACAATACAACTGTATTACCAAAATGCCAATACTACCAGGGCTGAGCCCTGATAGTAATTCCCAGCCAGCCCCAGAAAAAAACATGGTGTGATTTCCTGAAGTTATGTCCACAGTAACTGGCTTACCCCCTACCCCCCCCACACACACACATTGACTGCTTCCTGGCTGAAATTCAGGGTAGGGTTTATCATATGAGATTGAGATAGGTCTTTTTTTTTTTTTAAATAATGTGGCACCTAAACTTGGTACAAAGGAGTAGGTCAAAGAAGAAAGATGGAAGCCAGACACCAGTGGCTGAAACCTGTAAGTATGTATTCACAAAGCTGGGATCTGAGGATGAAGGTTCAAAGCCAGTATGGAATCTCCATTTAACCCTCCAAAAAGCTGGAAGTGCTGTGGCTCAAGTGGTAGAGCACAAGCTATGAGAGGGCAAAGCTTAAGGATAATGCTATGCCCAGGCCCTGAGTTCAAGAACCAGTGAAGACAGAGGAGGAGGAAAGAAGAAAGAAGCAGCTCACTGCCAACTCCTTATTAGGAACCCATTATGTCATGATCTGAACCTTTTTCCTCCTGCCATAGAGATAATTGGGTTTTAAACTCAGAGTTTGAACTTGCTAGGCAGGTACTCTGTCAGCTGAGCCACACCAACCATTTTAGCTCTGGTTATTTTTAAGATCTCAATTTTTGCCCAAGCCAGCTACTACTACTGTGTCCAGGTTTTTCTCTTGAGGATCTCAGTTCAAAGCAATCCGTGGCGTGAACAATCATGAGACTCTGATCTCCAATGAACCACCAGAAACCCGGAAAAGTGATGCTGTGGCTCAAAATGGTAGAGCCCTAGCCTTCAGCTGAAAATCTCAGGAACAGTGTCCAGACCCAGAGTTCAAATCCCACAGCCAAAAACAAAAAACATTTCTGCCCAGGTTAACCTGGAACTGCAGTCATTCTGATCTCATCTCCCAAGTAGCCAGGATTACTGGCAGGAGCCAGAGGCTCATAGTATTCTTTCTATTTCCCTTCATCACACAAACCCTAGCAACTTCTACTGAAAACAAACTCACCACCAAAGTTCCCAAATCCTCACTACTACCCACTTTTCTTGATTTGCTCTCTTTCTAGCAAAGCCTCTCAGAAAAGAAGTGTGCCTAGTGGCGTCTAGTTGCTCATGTCTTTTCTGAGATCACTCTCATCTGACATCCACATTGCTCTTTTCAAGGTCACCAAGACCTTGAAACGATCCAACTGAGCAGAAACATTTCTGTCCCTATCTGGACTTCTTAGCAACATTTGCACAGATAGCCACACCCTCTTAAGAGGCATCTAGACTCCACTTTGAAATTCCTTCTTACACTTAACCATTTTAATTTTTGTACCTTTTGTCATCATCTCCTTTATACCAAATTCACGATGTGCCTATCCCAAGAGCTCTGGTATAGTGAGTTTCACCCATAGCCTTTGCCTTAAGTCTTGTAGAAGAACAGAAAAGAATAACTTGCACCTATCACTCCTATGTCCCCCTCACTAACCGAAATGACTTTCTACCACCATTTCAAACAGTATTCATTGAGTAGTTTGCCAAGAACTGTAATCGGGACCTGGTTATCATTTATGAGGAACTTGCCTAGTAGATTAAGTCTAGCTGAGAAGACAGATTTGTTTCAAACCAACCATCAGGTGTATAATTAACAAACGACGTCAAGAGCACACAGAGGAAAAGAGATGTTGTTCTAAGAAATGAGAAGAGAAAGGAATACAACATAGATTGTTAAGATCAAGGTTTCTTAAACAATAGTAAGGTTCACCTGAGGAGTGAGGACATAAGCAAAGATGTCAGACTGGAGGTTTACATTTCTGGGTCATGATACTGTGGAAAAACAGATTTTACACTGCATCTTGTTTCAAATCCATTGGCAACCTTACTTTCTGCTTTCATGATCCATTAGAAAAATCAGAAAGTACTTTATAGAAAAACAAAGGGTACACAACTGTAGATTTAAGTAAAACTTTTCCTCTTTCTTTCCTAAGTTCTCTTCTGTTTTCAGTTCCTGAGGTTGCCAGAATATAAATCTCCAACCTGTCTTCCTTCTCTTATTGAGCTTATTGAGAAGAGTAAATAACTAGCATACCATGTACTTGGAAGAAATATGTAATTGGAAGAAAATAAAAATTTTTATCTTCCAAGGCTTTTTATTGTGTGTGAGAGAGTGACAGAAACAGAGAATGCTTTAGAAGCAAAAGATCATTCTATTTTATTATTATTATTATTATTATTATTATTATTATTATTGTATCCCTATTGGGCCTTCCCCCCCCCCCTCAAAGCTGGTACTTAACACTTGAGCCACATCTCCACTTCTGGCTTTGTGCTAGTTAATTGGAGATCAGAGCCTCATGGACCATTCTGCAAAGGTTAACATTAAACCCCCATTTCTAAGATCTCAGATTCCAAGTCTAGTACATTTAACGTGGTCTCTCACATTTCCCTAACATGCTCTCTGGTCATTCGTCCTTGTTCACTATACTCCAGACAATCAAAGCACCCCTCTTTCATTTTCTGAGAGGTCCCCCCTTCTCAGAAGCAGCCTCCAGCTCTCAGCCCACACATGTCTCCCCTGGGAAAAGCCTTTGCTCACCACCACCTGCCTCCGTCCTTTGCAGTCACATGCTGCAGAGACAGTCTGCTGTTCTTCACAGCATCAGTCACAAGGGGGATGAGGTATTTCCGCTATGTGTTTCATCTTTGACTCTCTTGATTTTGCTCCAGGACAATGCAGACCCATTCTGTCCTGTTCACTGTGTCTCTACACCTAACACACCACCTTGGGAGATACAAGGTCAGCGGCTGGGAATGTGGATGAGTGGTAGAGTGTTTGCCAAGTATACAGGTAAGCCCTGGGTTCGATTCTTCAGTATCACATATACAGAAAAAGCCGGAAGTGTGCCGGAAGTGGCTCAAGTGGTAGAGGGCTAGCCTTGAGCAAAAGGAGCTCAATGATAATGCCCAGGCTGGCCCTGAGTTCAAGCTCCAGGACTGGAAGGGAAAAAAGAAATGTCTCACAGACTTTCTTGCCTGGGCTGGCTTCAGACCTCAGTCCTCAATCTCAGCGGTTTGCTCTCCTACTTGAGCCACACTTCCATTTCAACGTTTTGCTGTTAATTGGAGATAGAATTTCTCAGGCTTTTCTGTCCCACTCCTTCAAATCATGATTTTCAAATCTCAGCGTAGGATTCTATGCATGAGCCATCAGCACCCAGCATTGAAAATTTTTGAATGCCCATATTCCATAAACTATTATCAGAAAAATTCCTCTCATGACACAAAAAAAGAGACTTGTCAATAACTCTTACTATCTAACCTACCCAGTTTCTTAGAATCCAATTTTATGTTTTAGCACAAGGCAATTTATCATGTTTTTAAATGCTCCAATGACTTAAATGTGTTATTTCCTCTAAAGAGAAGATCTGAAGATCGAGTTTGAAACCAGCCCAAGTAGGAAATTCCATGAGCCTCTCATTTACAATTAACCACCAGAAAACTGGAAGTGGCACTATGGTTCAAAGTAGTAGAGTGCTAGCCTTGAGTAAAAGAGCTCAAGGGCAGGGCCTCGGCCCTGGGTTCAAGAATCTCACAGACTTTAGTGCCTGGGCTAGCTTTCAACTTCAAACCTCAGATCTCAGCCTCCTGAGTAGTTAGGATTACAGGCATGAGCCAATGTGCCCGGTCTTTTATTTTTATTTTATTTTATTTATTTTTATTTTTTTGCAAGTCATGGGGCTTGAACTCTGGGCCTGAGCACTGTCCTTGGACACTTTTTGCTCAAGGCTAGCACTCTGCCACTTGAGCCACAACACCATTTCCAGTTTTTTCTATGTATATGGTACGGAGAACTTGAACCCAGGGCTTTGTGCATGTGAGGAGAACACTCTTCCACTAGGCTACCTCCCGGCTCATGTCAGTTACTTTTTCAAGGTAAAGTTTCAAGGACTTTTCTGCCAAGGCTGGATTGCAAGGTCAGGCCTCAATTTCCTGAATAGCTTGAAAGACTTTATTACTGAAATGTCATTAGATGATCAATTGACTTTAAATGAAAATGGGAGTCAAAGACATGGCTCAAGTGGTAAATCACCAGCAAAACAAGGCAGCAGAGCAAGAGTGAAGCCCTAAATTCAAGGCACCCCCCCAAAAAAAAAGTACTGAGGGACTTGTAATATATATGGAAAAAATAAACTGGAAAAGGAGACACAGAAAAACAAGTATTATTGTGATACGGTCTATTTAAGAAGTATGATATTAAGATTGAACATGGTAGAGGATTTGCCTAGCAAGCATCAAACTCCAAGTCTAATCCCCAGTACTGCAAAAATAAGGATGTCATTGCTTTAAGGTAGACAACATTGTACAAGCACACCAATCAGCACAATAACATTTTTGTGACTAATAAACCAATAAAAAATATTTATGTTATGGGCCAAACTTCATTCTTTCATATGTGAATAACTAGTTTTCCACTGTCCTTTCCTGTTGAATGGTCTGGGAACTCTTCAAAGGAATAAAATTGAATAGAAAAGTTGTTTTTTTAAAGTATGCAGAAACAAAAAGGAAAGAAGAAAGAGAAAACAAAAGAATAAAGGACAAGGGTGGGGGGTGTTGGGGGGGAGGGAAATGGGTACCAAGACATGTGAAAGGGTATCAATGTATGTGAATTAACGCACCTTCTATCTGGCAAATATCATGTAACCCTTTTACTAATTATAATAAAAATTAATAATAAAAAAAGAATAAAGGACAAATGACAGGAAGGAAAATAAGAATAAATGGAACACATAGAAAACAAATACTCAAGATATAAATTTACAATCAAATCACATCAAGTGTGAATCCTATGTAAAGGAATCCCATCATTAGTAGAGGAATGAACTATTGACATACACAACCTGGATGATGAATTTCAAAATAATTATTCTGATAGCAAGAATCCAGACCCAAATAAGTAGAGGAGGGGCACAAATGGTCTATTTCAATTTACATTAAATGTATGCAAATTATATGTGCATAAATATGTGATTATGCATATTGTGTTATCATTATCAGAAGCAGGTCCTTGAATGTTGGGAGTAGGAAAAGGGCAAGAGAAGATGATGAAGATGATTTTAAAAAGAGAAGAAGAAAACTTCAGAGATGACATATGTTTGTTTTCTAGAGGGGAGGGATGGTTTCACAGCTGTATACATATGTCAAAACGTATCAACTTATGCAGTTAGAATATGTGAGTCAATAAAGCTGTTTCAGAGTCTGATGCGAAACACCTCCCACAAAAATGCTTGTGAATGAAAAAGGGGAGGGGTGGGGGAGAAACAGCTTGGTAATGGAATTTGAAATATGCAACATGGTTCCTGTGCCGTTCCTCTTAAAAGACTTGGGATATCTTTTAGATTCACACAAACTCAACTGTAGGACATTCTTCAAAGTAGCAGGGGTGCAAATTATTTAAGGGTCAAAATAATACATGCCAGATAGGAACTGTTCTTGGTTGAAAGAGTCCAAAGAGATAGGGCAATGAAAGCCGAGGTCCATTCCTTTACTAAAAACAAAACAAAAACAAAGCAAAACATTACCAGCTAGGGATATGGCTCCAATCTTAGCTAGCCTGCCTAGCAGGCTAAAAGCCCCCAGTTCTAATCCTAGAATTACCCACCTTCAAAAGATATTATTGGTCTAATTATGGGGCTAAATGAGGTATGAGGATTCAAATGGTGTCTTTCCTCCCTTTTTGGGGGGGGGGCGGGTGGGGAGGAGTCCTGGGGACTAAACTCTGGGCCTAGGCACTGTGCTTGAGCTTTCTCAAGGCTAGTACTCTACCCTTGAGACACAGCCCAACCTCTGGCTTTTTCTGTGCGTGTGGTACCAAGGAATCGAACCCTGGTCTTTGTGCTTGCTAGGCAAGCACTCTACTGCTAGGCCAAACTCCCAATGCCCACCACTACTCTTTTTTGTGTGTGTGATGTTTTTCAAGTTTGAACTCAGGGTCTCACAATTTCTGAGTTGATTTTCTCCCACTTGAGCCACTTGCCCAGCCCTTTTTGCTTACATTATTCTTTTGGATAGAATCTCATGTTTTCTGCCTGAGGACATCCTTAGGCTACAAGCCTCCTGCCTTTGCCTCCTGCCTAGCTGAGATTGCAGCTGTGAGCCACTGTACCCCAGAAATTAATTAATGTAATTTAGCATACATCAATCATATGGAGTGGGATTTCACTGTGACAATTCCACTTAGGTATAATGTATTCCAATCAATCTCTCTCCCTTCCTTAACACAATTTCACAGGTTTCATATTTGTATTTTACACATGCAAACTCTACTTGGACTATATTCAAACTCTCTCACTCTCACTGTTAGCCCAATCCCTTCCCACTGATGTTCAATCCCCTGTAATGGAGCCTGTTAAGTTCAGCTAATTTCTTTTTTTATTTTTGTGGGTCATGTGCTTAAACTCTGGGCCTGGGCGCTGTCCCTGAGCTCTTCAGCTCAAGGCTACCACCCTATCCCTGGAGCCACAGCCTCACTTCCGTTTTCTAGAGGTTAACTGGAAGTAAGAGTCTCAGGTCCTTTTATGCCCAGGCTGGCTTTGAACCTTGATCCTCAGATCTCAGCCTCCTGAGTAGCTAGGGTTACAAGTATGAACCACTGGCACCTGGCCCAATTTCTTTTATTTTTTTCAGTCATGGGGCTTGAACTTAGGACCTGGGTGCTGCCCCTAACTTTTTCACTCAAAGCTAGTGCTCTACCACTTGAGCCACAGTGCTGCTTCCAGTTTTCTGGTGGTAAATTGGAGATAAAAGTCTCATAGACTTTCCTGCCTAGGCTAGCTTTGAACCATGATCCTCAGATCTCAGCCTCCTGTGTAGCTAGGATTACAGGAGTGAGCTAGCAGTGCCCAGCTTGAAGTTCTTTTCGTTTTTTAAATTAATTCATATTAATTATGCAAAGTAGGGGCTTTCATTATGATATCTACATCGGTTTCTTGATTCCAGTGGTTGACTAGGGCTTAGCAGACAAATTCCTTAGCTGGGAAGAAATAGATACTACTGTACTTTTTGGCAATGTGACATGCATTTCACAAAATTTCTAGAGGATGTCGGCAATTTACTTTCAATTGGTTCAAAGAGGGAAGAAGTACTTTTCTGTCAAATTTGTAATTATTCTGAAAACTTCTATTTATACCTCCAATCATGAACTTGAAATAACTGTGAAATGGGATATTGAGGTCAAAGGATGTAATGATTATTAAATATAAATGGGACTGAAGAATGTAAATGCTATTAAGTGCGATGGATATTATTTATCTGTCTTTTGAGGAGCCAATCTTAGCCAGCTACATAGGAAATCACCTGTGTCCTTTCTCTTATGAACATATATTCAACATTTGTGTCATTGCCAATACATTAGCTCAGTTGATTGTTTTTATTCTGTGTCACTACTGAGGCTTGAACTAAGGGCCTGGGCATTGTCCCTGAGCTTTCTTACTCAGTGTTAGCACTCTAAAACTTGAGCCACAGCTCCATTCACTCCTGGTTTTTTGCCTGTTAATCGGACATAAGAGTTTCATGAATGTTCCTGCCCAAGCTAACTTTGAATCTTGCTCCCCAGATCTCAGCCTCCTGAATAATGAAGATTATAAGCATGAACGTCTGTGCCAGGCAGTCATCTATCTTTAAGCTTTTCCAAATGGCTAGCCAACATCTACACCAATTAGCACACCATATAATTTTAACTTTTCCTGTCTAGTTTGCTATATGATTTCATTCTAAATTAGTTTCTCCAATGCATTTGAGCTACTTCTGGTTGTGAATCTAATACTATATCCATTAATCTGCCTTTCTGTTCAGGTGCCAATACCAACCTTTTTTTGATAAATGTAGCTTTGCCCTATGTATTAACACTTCCTGTGGCTAATCCTTCTTCTTTTTTTTTGCAAGTCCTGGGCTTGAGCTCAGGGCCTGAGCACTGTCTTTGGACTTTCTCAAGGCCAGAGCTCTACCACTTGAGCTTCAGCACCACTTCTGGCTTTTTTTTTTCTATGTATGTGGTACCGAGGAATCGAACCAGGGTCTTCGTGCATGCTAGGCAAGCACTCTACCACTAGGCCAAACTCCCGGCCTCCTCCTCTTCTTCTCCTCCTCCTCCTCCTCCTCCTCCTCCTCCTCCTCCTCCTCCTCCTCCTCCTTCTCCTCCTCCTCCTCCTCCTCCTCCTCCTCCTCCTCCTCCTCCTCCTCCTCCTTCTTCTTCTTCTTCTTCTTCTTCTTTTTCTTCTTCTTCTTCTTCCTCTTCTTTAATTTATTTAGAATTTCCCAGACTAACTTCATCTGCTTATCTTTCCACCTGAACTTAAGTCTCAGTAAATCTACTTTCAAAAATAATATATTTTTAACTGATGAAACTAAAGCTAAGTGTAAATTTAGAGAAAATATGTAACTTGTTACCCTTAATTCTTGCAATCAATGAACAATAGATGATAGATTTTTCATTTATTTCTTCTTTCATTTACTTTCATGAGTGTTGATGCTGATATTGAAATAGTGGATTTTGGTGCTATTTTCAGTATAGCCTTCCTTCCTTCTGTCCTTCATTCCTTTCTTCTTTCTTCCTTGCACCTGGCTTTTTTGTTTTGATTTGTTTTGTTTCTGAAACATTGAAACATTAGTTTTATACCAATTACTTTACTGGCTTAAGCCAATTGGTTTTTTGTTTTGTTTTTCTTGTGTGCAGCCAGGCTAGGCACTATCCTGAGCTTTTTGCTTAAGCCACACCTCTACTTCTGCTGGTTAATCGGAGATAAAAATTCTCTTAGTCTTTCCTGCTTGGTCTAGCTTCAAACCTCAATCCTTAGATCTCTGCCTCCTTAGCACCTAGGATTAGACATCTTTTTTTTTTTTTTTTTTTTTTTGCCAGTCCTGGGCTTGAGCTCAGGGCCTGAGCACTGTCCTTGGACTTTCTCAAGGCTAGAGCTCTACCACTTGAGCCTCAGCACCACTTCCGGTTTTTTTTCTATGTATGTGGTACTGAGGAATTGAACCCGGGTCTTCGTGCATGCTAGGCAAGCACTTTAACCACTAGGCCAAACTCCCGGCCCCCAGGATTAGACATCTTTTATGAAATATTTTCCCCCAATAGTTCTGGCTGATTTGTCTAGCTATGCCAAAAGTTATTACTTGCAAATATATTATCTTCATTTTGCAATTCCTATATTTATCGTGATAGACATAAAATCATGCACCCAGGACCTGAGTTCAAGCCCCTAGACTGGCACCTCCCCCCTCCCCAAACTCCCTAAATTTCAAAGCCAGCCTGGGAAGAAAAGTTCAATTAACCAACCAAAAAACTGAAAGTAGAGTTAAGGGTAGAATGATAGAGCCCTGGCTTTGTGTGAAAAAAACTAAGGGATACTGACCCAGTGACCTGGACCCTGAATTTGAGCCCCATTATCTGTACAAACAAATAAAACATAGGTGCTCTACAACTTGAGCCATACCCCCAGCTCTCCATTTATGTTTGTTTGTTTTTTGGCAGTTGTGGGAATTGAACTCAGGAATGGGCACTGGTCTTGAGTGCTTTAGCTCAAGGCTAGTGCTCTATCATTTTGAATAAGAGCTCCACTTCCTGTTTTCTGGTGCTTCATTGGACAGGAGAGTCTCATAGACTTTCTTGCCTGAGTTGGCTTTGGACTGTAATCCTCAGATCTCAGCTTCCTGAATAGCTAGGCTTACAGGCATGAACTACCAGTACCCAGCCTTTACATATGTTTTATTTTTGTTTTTAGACATAGATGGTTGCACTCTGAGCTGTATCTCTAGCCCTTGATGCTAGATTTAGAACTAAATGTGTTTTTTAAAAATCAATCCATGAAAGATATTGTATTTTATTTAAAAAAAAAAACAACCCTTTGGGAGCCAGATATGGTAGCCAACGCTTATAATCCCAGCATTTGGAAGCCTGAGCGAGTCAGGAAGATCAGGGTGTGAAAGCGAGCCTGGGTTATAGAGAGAGACTTTGTCTCAAAATACAGAAAAAAAACAAAACAAAACATCCTTTGAGTCTCTAGGGAAGGTCTTGTAACAACACCCTTTTAACTAATAAAGTTTCTCTACTATCAACTAAGAGGTCCTTATCACAGAGTTGGAAGATTCACATGGGCCTTTTCCGGTTCTAGATGTATCTTTTGTACTGCTAGAGATCTTGGCAAGCGTCTTGGCTCCCCTGGTCCTTCAGCCATTTCTTCTTTGATAAAGCAGTCAATGCTAGCTCCTAACTCAACCTCTGCCAGATTTGAGTGACCAAGCAAATGGAAGGCCCTTTGAACCATGCCTGGTTCCTAGGAAACTCCAGGTTAAATATTGGTTAAATAAAACACTGGTGTTGCTTTTCTGGACTGATGCCTGTGGGTTAAGCTTATTTTGCTGTTACTGTGTTTTTTTCCTTTTTTTTTTGCCAGTCCTGGGCTTTGAACTCAGGGCCTGAGCACTGTCCTTGGGATTTCTCAAGGCTAGAGCTCTACCATCTGAGTCACAGCACTACGTCTGGCTTTTTTCTATGTATGTGATACTGAGAAATCGAACCTGGGTTTTTGTGTATGCTGGGCAAGCACTCTACCACTGGGCCAAACTCCCAGCACCCCCTCTTTTTTTTTTTTTTGCCAATCTTTCGTTTTGAACTAAGGGCCTAGGCACTGTCCTTCAGCTTTCTCAAGGCTAACACTCTATTACTTGAGCCACAGCACCATTTCCAGCTTTTTTTTTTTTTGTGGATGTACCAAAGAATCAAAGAAGGCTGAGATTTGATGACTGCAGTTTGAAGCCAGCCTGCACAGAGAAGTCTGAGACCCTTATCTTTGAT
The DNA here is from genome assembly GCF_031878675.1 of Megascapheus bottae. Lineage (NCBI taxonomy): Eukaryota > Metazoa > Chordata > Mammalia > Rodentia > Geomyidae > Megascapheus > Megascapheus bottae. Next base: position 2,348,185 of record NC_143533.1, on the reverse strand, counting down.
TGATTACCCACAAAAAAAGCCCGAAGTACACGTAGATTGAGTATCAGCCTTGGACACAAGAGCGAAGCAAGAACCTGAGGCCCTGAGTTCAAGTCTCAGTACTGGCACATACACACACACACACACACACACACACACACACACAGAGTACTGAGTCATATTTTAACTGAACAACTTGAAAACATGCTAAGTAGAAAGGTTCAAAAGACTGCATATCATTGCTGGATTTAATTTGCATGCCATGTCCCAACTATGCAGATACATAGGAAGTAAATTAGTGATTTCCTATGTCTGGAATAAGAAGGAGATTGGAAGATTGGGGCAGTGGTAAAGGTAGTAAGGTTGTGTGAAGGATGTGAGGCTTCTTTTTAGGGTGATTAATACGTTCTGAAATTGTGGGGACAGGCCCAACTCTGTGAACACACAGAAAGATGACTTCGCAATGGAAATGGGCAAATTGTACAGTGTGCCAACTCCATATCGGTAAAGTTATTGCCAAAAATGACAGTTTCATATTTGTTCAATGTATTACCTTGCTATAGCTTGAACAGCATCACCATAGCATAGCTTGAAAGACTTTGACAGAGTTTCTCCAGAAAACTGAAAAAGAAAAGGATGCTTAAAGATTTACTTGTATGGGCTGGGAAGGTGACTAAGTGGCAGAATGCTTTGCCTAGCATGCATAAAGCCCTGGGTGCAATTCCTCAGTCCCACCTAAACAGAAAAAGCTACAAGTGACACTGTAGCTTAAGTGGTAGAGTGCTAGCCTTGAACAAAAGAAGCTTGGGGACTGTGCCTAGGCCCTGAGTTTAGGCCCCAGGACTGACAGGGAAAAAAATATTATTTGTATAGAACCAGATGTGGTAGTATAAACTTGCAAGCCCAACACTTGGGAAGCTGTCGGGAAGATCGTGAGTTTGAGGCCAACCTGGATTACCTCATAAGACCCTATCTCAAAAAAACAAAAACCAGTCAGTTCCTGCTATCTCATTCCTATAATCCTAGCTACTCCTGTGGCTGGGCCCTAAGGATCGCAGCTGGAAGCTACCAAGGCAGGGAAGTCCATGAGAATCTCATCCTCGAGTAACCAGCAGAAAGCCAGAAGTGGAGCTTTTGAATAAAAACTCAGAGTCAGCACCCAGGTCCTAAATTCAAGCCCTGGGACAGAAACAAAACTAGACAGAGGGAGGGGGTGGGGAGAGGGAAATGGAACAAAAGCATGAGAATGGGTATCAATGGGTATGAACTGATGCATCTTCTATCTGGCAAATATAACTGTAACCCTTCTATTAATTACAATAGAAATGGAGAGAGAGAGAAAGAGAGAGAGAGAGAGAGAGAGAGAGAGAGAGAGAGAGAGAGAGAGAGAGAGAGAGAGAGAGAGAGAGAGAAAGAAATGTACTTACATGGGAATATAGGACAGTAGTTATATCAAAGACAGTAAACATTGGAGCTAGCCAAGTGCCAGTGGTTCACGCCTGTAAATCCTAGCTACTCTGGAGGCTGAGATCCGAGGATCTCAGTTCAAAGCCAGCCTGGGCATGAGACTCCTATCTCCAAATAACCAGCAGAAAACCAGAAGTGGCACTGTGGCTCAAAGGGCTAGAGCATTAGCCTTGAGCTGAAGAGCTCAGGGACAGTGCCCAGGCCCACAGTTCAAGCCCCATGACCACCATCAACAACAACAGCAAAAAATATTGGAGCTTCGTTTTTTAGGAGGAGAAAAAAGTAGAAGAATAGATGCTTTTGAAAAGGTGAGAGCCATCTGGATGGGCATATTGGCAGGAGCGAGTCTCTTCCCCAAGACCGCAGGAAAAGAGAAGAGAGATAATTCTAATTATCCAATGGTGCATTAGTGGGTTTTTGGCTTTTTATTGTTGGTTTTGTTGTTTGTGGGGCTTGAACTCAGGGCCTGGGTACTGTCCCTGAGCTCTTTTGTTCAAGGCTACCTCTTTCAGCCAGTTTTCTGATGATTCATTGGAGATGAGAGTTTCATGGACTTTCTTTCCCTGGACTGGCTTTGAACCAGGATCCACAGATCTCAGCCTTCCTGAGTAACTACGGTTACAGACTCACCAGTGCTCAGCTGGGTTTTGCTTTGTTTTCTTTTTCTTACTGGATCAGTTTCCTCAGGAAAGAGAGCAAAATAATCTGTGCAAAGGAAGGAAGAGATACTAGGGCTTGGTTTGAGAAGAGACTTGGTTGAGAAGAGTGGCTGGAAGGAGGTGACGGGGGGGGGGGGATGGGGGGTATTTTAAGGGGGTCTCATGAGTACCAACAGCCCAGCTTCCAGTGTTGGAATGAATTCTGGATTGCAAGGAACAAGAGTTTCCCAAGTGCCCCCCACCACCCTCCCAGAGGTTCCCCCACCCCCCACACACCGCCACTGCCACTTCCTTGGGCCAGGCAGTCTCCTCCTGAGTCATCTGCTAAAGGCCAGACAACCCCCACTCTTTCAATGTTTTTCATGCTTTTTGGCTTTGAACTTTCTCCTCTCTGGAGATCTCTCTTCTAGAACTGACCACTTCCTGGCAAGCTTCCTCCCAGAACTCAATGTCCTTCTCCCCATGACTCAAGGTCACATCCCTGCTTCTGCACCTGATGCTTTCATTAGTTCAGCCTGGGATGGCCAGAACACAGTTAGCAATTTTGTTGCTTAGGTATCAGTCCTTCTACACAGAGATTAAAACCAAGTAGGGCTCAACAGAACAGCAAGAGAAAGTCCCGGTGTTGGTGGCTCATATCTGTCATCCTAGCCAATCAGGAGACTGAGATCTGAGGGTTGCAGTTCAAAGCCAGTCTGGGCAGAAAAGTCCTTGACATGCTTCAATAACTACTCAGTTAAAAAAAAAAAAAAAGAGCCGGAAGTGGCACTGGGGTTCAAGTAGTAGAGCACTCACTTTGAGCAAAAAAATAAAAACCAAGAAACAAAAAAAAAAACCTCAAGGGCAGGGCCCAGGCCTTGTGTTCAAGCTCCAGGACTAGCTAGCATGTGCACACACACACACACACACACACACACACACACACACACGAGAAAATGAGTAAACCCTTGGGCAGGGGGTAGCTTTTCACTGCCATGGTTGTGACTACTAAAGTTAAGTACTCTGGGTAGAGTCTCTGAGCACCAGGCAGCACTAGGTCCCTGGGTCTCAAGGGACAGGATAAGGAGCAGTCGGTGCAACTGCCTTTAGCACAAGTTCAAGATTCAGAGCCTGTTTTTGCTGTTCTTTGCCTTGACCTACCTCAAGATTGGCTGTTGAAGAAATAGATTAATTTCCTCCCCAATCCTCTCTCATGGTGTCTTCTTGCCCTTTGCTATTTGTTATTCCTCTAGTAACACTTTTTTATGTGTGTGCCAGTCCTAGGGCTCGAACTCAGGGCCTGGATGCTGTCCCTGAGCATTTTTGCTAGTGCTCTACCATTTGAGCCACAGCTCTACTTCTGGCTTTTTGGTGGTTAATTGGAGATAAGAGCCCCCCCCCCCTCTCTCTGTTGTTGCTGTTGGTGGTCATGGGGCTTGAACTTTGGGCCTGGGCACTGTCTCTGAGCTCTTCAGCTTAAGGCTAGCTCTCTACCACTTTGAGCCACAGCACTACTTCCAGTTTTCTGGTAGTTTATTGGAGATTAGAGTCTCACGGACTTTCTTGCCACCACTGGTTTTGAACTGAAATCCTCAAATCTCAGCCTCCTGAGTAGCTAAGATTACAGATATGAGCCACCAGTGCCCTGCTGGAGATAAGAGTGTCATGGACTTTCCTGCAAATACTGACTTTGAGCCAGAATCCTCAGATCTCAGTCACTTCAGCAGCTGGGATTATAGCCGTGAGCCACTGGCTCAGAAACCCTTTTGATATACCCAGCGACCATCTCCTATCTGGCGCTTTTCTTCCTTCTAGAACCTTTCCTAGACTACATGTTTCTCTTTGCTCGAGTCCCTTCCAGAATTCATCCACAATGTCATCTCCCCCCAACTTCTGTGTAGGCACAAACATTCTTCTTTGTCATTTGTATTCCTAACACACAACACGATTCTAATAGGTGTTCAAGACATGTATTGGGCTTGGTAAGGTGGTACACATCTGTAATCTCACTTACTCAGGAGATTATGATCTGAGGTCAGCCAAGAAGTTGGAGCAAGGGAGGGGAATAGCTATTCAAAAAAGGGCTAGGGGACTGGCAGCATTTCCTAGTGATAGAGTGCTTGCCTAGAATGCATGAAGCATGGGTTTGATTCTTCAGTACCACATACACAGGAAAAAGTCAGCAGTGGTGCTGTGGCTCAAGTGGTAGAGTGCTAGCCTTGAGCAAAAATTGTCCCAAGGACAGTGCTCAGGTCCTGAGTTCAAGCTCCAGAACTGGGAAAAGAAGGAAAGAAAGAGAGAAAAAGAAAGAAAGGAAGGGAGGAGGGGGAAGGAGGGAGAGAGACAGAGAGAGAGAGACAGAGACAGAGAGAGAGAGAGACAGAGAGAGACAGAGGTGCCTTCAGTGTCAGATGGTCTGACTAGCAAATGTGAAGACCTCAGTATCACCTCCTCCTCTAACCCCATAAAAGAAAAAAAAGTTTTGATGAGAAGAAGGGGCTGCAGATGAAATGGGAGGACAAATGTTAGCTTCATCCATCCCCAAACCACACTGAGAAACATGAAAAAACATTCATGTACAATATGCTCTCTCTGCAGGCCCCTGGGCTTCTTAAAACTTCTCTCCAGAACAGTGAGGTGAGCTCAGAGAAGACTCTGGAAAAAGACTGCACTGCTTCTGAGCTTGGCTCTGCAACACATTACCTCTCCATACCCTTTCTGTGCCCCAGCTTCTAGTTCAGAGATGACTCATGAAGTTGCCATGGAGTGCAGTAAATAATAAGCTTTCTTTCATAGTGCTGGGGGCGGGGGGCTGGGCGCTGTCTCTTAGCCTTTTTTTTTTTTTTTTTTTTTTGCTTTTTCTTGCCTGCTTTATTTTATTTATTTTATTTTATTTTTTCGGCGGGGGAGGAGGGTATCTGCAATGAGGCTTGAACTCAGGACCTCGGTGTTGTCCTTGAGCTCTTTTGCTCAAGGCTAGTGCTCTACCACTTTGAGCCACAGCTTCACTTCTGGTTTTCTGGGCTGGCTTTGAACAGAGATCCTCAGATCTCAGCCTCCTGAGTAGCTAGGATTAGGAAAGTGAGCTACCAGCCACCATCTCTGCCTGCTTGAGGATCTCTTTTCCACATGGTAAGCTTTTGTCTGGTTTTTCCTATAGACCTTGTGTGGCTGAGGCCATGGCGCAGCCTTAAACCAGTCTTTGTCTCTAGAATGCCATGTCTGGACTCACCTAGTCCACACTCTGGATTTCAGAGTGAATTATTGGCATTGAGGATGAAATGGAATTGGTTGTGTCACTTTTCTCTTTCACTGGGGCTGAGGGCTAAGGCTTCAAGTGGCTCTAGAATGCTGGAGAAAGTATGGAAGAGATTATCATAGGAGAAAGAGTAAAGGGGGCCTGGAGTGTGGCTTAGTGCTACAGTGATGACCTAACATGTAGAAAGCACTGGGTTCGATTCCTTGGTACCACATACACAGAAAAAACTGGATATGGTGCTGTGGCTCAAGTGGTAGATCACTAGCCTTGAAAAAGCCCAAGGACAGTGCCCAAGCCCTGAGTTCAAGCCCTAGAACTGATGGGAGAGAGACAGAGAGATACAGATAGAGAGACAGACGGACAGAGACAGAGAAAGACAGAGGCAAAGATCGAGACAGAGAGAAGAAAAGAAATAACCAACCCCTATGGATTGGAGGCATAGCTCAGCTCATACAGAGAGAGAGTTAGCCAATGAGCAACAGTTTCAGGTACTGAGTTCAAGTTCTGTTGTTGGACCAAAATTTAAAAAAGAAAGAATTAGATTATCAGCTAATCTATGATCCTGGATAGCAGCCTTTTGTACATAATTCTTTCAAGCAACTGTCATTATTGTTGTTATTTTGTTCAATACCGAACCTTGAACTCAAGGCCTCAAGACTTTGCTTAGCTTTTTCTCTCAAGACTGGCACACGACTGCCAGCTACACCTCCACTTCTGCCTCTTTGGTAGTTAATTAGAGATTTTTTTTTTTAACGTTTCATGATAGCTGGGCTTGTGGCTCACATCTGTAATCATGGCTATTCAGGAAGCTAAGATCTGAGGATCCTAGTTCAAAGCCAGCCTGGGCAGAAAAGTCCATGAGACTCTGTCCAGTGAACCACTAACAAGTGCAAAATGAGGTTTTGGCTTAAGTGATAGAGTGCTAGCCTTCAGCAAAAAAAAAAAAAAAAAAAAAAAAAAAAAAAAAAAAATTCAGGGATAACACTCAGGCCATGAGTTCAAGTCCCAGAACCTGTACACCTCCTCCCCCCCAAAAAATTCACTGACTTTTCTTGCCTACACTGACTTTAAACCATGACTCTCAGTTCTCAGCCTCCTGAGTAGCTTAGATTGCAGGTGTGAGCTATCAGCACTCAGCCTGTGTTTTGTGGTTGATACAACTCCCTATCCACTAGGCATAAAGGTACCCAAGGAGAAAAAAAAAAAAATCTAGCTATGCCTGTCTCTTTCTTTAGCTTATGCCTTATTTTGGCATTTAATGGACTATGGACATGTTTGATGACTGAACCAAATGATGGAAAAGAGGCTGAATGAATGAATGAATGAACCAAATGAATGAATGAATACATCAGTATCCGGCTGAAGTTTCCAGACTGAGGATACATCCTGTGATTAGGAGTGCGTGGAATTATTCTTAGCACATTGGGGGGGATGTGCAAGAGTGTGCCTCTGCTCTCAGCCTCCGAAAGAAACAAAACCCTCCAAAAGGAAGAAAAAAAGAAAACGGGGTGTCACAGGGACTGCAGGCTGGATTCCATGATGTCATCCCAAGTTGGATGTCTGCACTTTGTAAACAGAGGTTCTTGTGACATGGCATGTGGCCAGGCTAGGCCACTGGGCCTGGGTAGGAGGGGGCAGTGAAGAGGAGGTGTCCAGCGCTGGCCTCCACCCTGGTCTCAACCAGGGCGCCTCTGTATCCACCAGGTATCTTATCCAAGGGGAAACCAGGACAGGAAACCAGGTTGCTATGGAGACCGAGAGGCCCTTCCAGACACAGGGGAAAATAAACAGGGCTCTGCCTGGACTTAACCCCCGGCAAGCCACAAGCCTCAGCTCCTTCTCAGAGAGCTTCTAGTTTCCACTAGAAAGATCTGGTGGGTGGGGAAACTCACTTTCTGGCACCTCCTGCCCACCCTGGGAGAGTAGAGGAGGGGGGTCTCGGGGTTCATGTCAGCTCAAGGCTGGAGGATGAAGCTGTTCTTTTTTGTTCTTATTCTTTGTTTTTTGATTTCTCTATGTGTGTGTGTGTGTGTGTGCTTCAGTTTCAGACCTCTCCTGGCTCAATCTCAGCTCAGGACTGAAAGCTGATGAGTAGGCCTACATGACATTTAAAATGTTTCATCTCATTGAATATTTTATTTTTTGTTATTTATTTTATTATTTCGTTGGTTGTGGGACTTGAACTCTGGGCCTGGGCATTTCTCCTAAGCTCTTTTTAGCTCAAGGTTACCACCCTACCTCTAGAGCCACAGCACCACTTCTGGTTTTCTAGTGATTAATTGGAGATAAGAGTCAGGGACTTTAGGGTAGCTAGAATTACAGGTGTGAGCCACCGTGCCTGGCTTTTTATTTTATTTTTTTTGTATGTATACCAGTATTGGAGCTTGAATTTAGGGACTGGGCACTTTTTTTTTTTTTATTTTTGGTTGGTTGTGGGGCGTGAACTCTGGGCCTAGCCTCTCTGTCCCTGAGCTTTTCAGCTCAAGGCTACCGTGCTATCCCTTGAGCCACAGCACCACTCCCGTTTTTCTGGAAGTTAATTGGAGATAAGAGTCTCATGGACTTTAGTGCCTGGACTGGCTTTGAGTTGTGATCTTCAGATCCCAGCCTGTTCCGGGCTAGAGCCTGGGCATGCTTGCTGGGTAGCTGAGATTATAGGTATAAGCAACTAGTGCCCGGCTAGATGACATTTTAAAATGTGCCCAATGTTTGATGGGCACAGTTCTATATACTTTTGGTCAATTACTTCATCCGATCCTCATGCCACTCCAGAAAGGAAGGTCCTGTTGCTAGAACAACCGTTTAGGAGAAACAGAGGCACGGAGAGATACCAGGCTTACCTATGGCATTGGACTATTTTCCTAGCAGCCCCCAAATTTAAAGTACTTTCACAGTGTGCAGGTATAGTGTGGCCTGGGGAAAGAGAATGACTCCTTCCGAGCCTCAGTTTCCTTATTGCCTTAAAAGGTTGTTGGGGGGGGGGGACGGGAGTTTGGCCTAGTGGTTAAAGTGCTTGCCTAGCATGCATGAAGACCTGGGCTCTATTCCTCGGTGCCACATACATAGAAAAAAGCCGGAAGTGGTGCTGAGGCTCAAGTGGTAGAGCTCTAGCCTTGAGAAAGTCCAAGGACAGTGCTCAGGCCCTGAGTTCAAGCCCAGGACTGGCAAAAAAAAAAGAAAAAAAAAAAGTTGTTGTGGTTAGATAAAATGCACTTACTGACTGCCTTGAATATATAAGAGAAGAAAAATGTAATCTGAAGATTCTGCTGAGTAGATTGCTTCTGGTTAAATTGGAGGTAAGACCTTCGTGGACTTTTCTGCCAGGACTGGCTAGAACTGTGATCCTCCTGTCACAGCCTCCTCAAGTAGCTAGAATTACAAACATGAGTTCTCAGTAACTCTTAGATACTTTGGCTCTGACCAATAGGGAGCCGCAGAGAGACTGGAACAGGACAATGAGGTTGAGCTATGTGGGTGTTTTGGGGGTTTCTTCTGGTACCCTGGATACTGGGTGCCCTAAAGCCAGTCTCTGCCTTAGGCTGCTCCGTCTCTAGGCTTCAGAGACCACCATTTCTTAGTCCCTGCAGCCCCTTGTGGTTTCTTGTCTACCCACCCTCCTTGTGAAGAACTCTTCTAATAAATGCCCCTTAAATGACCTAATTAGAGCAATCCTCCCCCTTCTTGCTAGGCCTTAACTGCTGTGCTCTTCATTTAAATTAATTTGCCATGCACAGCTGAGGGAATCTCTGTGCGTGCCACGGCTCAGGTTCGCGTCACAGTGGCTCTCCAAGCCGCCTCCACAGTTAATTCTAGCTGAGGATCCTGTCATGTGGTCTCTGACGACCAGTACAGTCATGCACTACATAATATCTGAGGCACAGGGCGGGGTGGAGGGGATTGTTCCTGAGCTTATTTATTAATGTATTCATTTATTTTGCTCAAGGCTAGAGCTCTAGCACTTTGAGCCACAGCTCAACTTCCAGTTTTCTGGTGATTAGTTGTAGATGGATTTCCCTGCCTGACCTGGCTTGGAACGTTGATTCTCTGATCTGAGCCCCCTCAGTAGTTAGGATTATAAATGTGAGCCGCCAGCACCCAGACTTTATTTTTATTTGATATTATTATTATTATTATCACCACTTCTGGGGTTTGAACTCAGGGCCTGGGCACTGTCCCTGAGCTTCTTTTGCTCGAGGCTAGCACTCTACCACTTGAGCCACAGTATCGCTTCCAGCATTTTCTATGTAGTACTGAGAAATCAAACCCAGGGCTTCATGCATGAGAGGCAAGCACTCTGTCACTAAGCCACATTCCCAGCCCAGACTTTCACAAGCTGTTAAATGTAATGTTAGAAGTAGATTTTAGACATAGTAGTACACATAAAAATAGGGTTTTTTTTCTTCCTTCTTTCTTTCTTTCTGTCTGTTCCTGAAGTTTGAACTCAAGGCCTGGCATTTGCAGGACTTACCTTCTTAGCTGGTACTCTACCACTTTCTCCAGCCCTTTTACTGAAGGTTTTATTTTTTATATTTTATTTTATGGACCTCGAGCCTCCTGTTCGTACTTCTCCCACAGCTAGGATGATAGGCAAGCACCACAAAATACTCAGCTTTTGGTTGACAGGGGACAGAGGGGTAACTTTTCCCCTTGGGTTAATCTCAAACCATAATTGTCCTGATCTCAGCTTCCCAAATAGCTGAAATTACAAGTGTAATCTGAGTGTGGTTGAAGATCTTGTGAAATAGATCATGCTTAGAAGGGGGGGTGGTATTCTCCTTAGAGGGTAAGACATAACTTTTCTAGGTTTTATGTCCCATCCATGAGAGGCCTGATAGTACCTTCTAAGTTGCTCTAATGGTCTATGTGAAGACTGCATGTAGTAATGCCTGCAACGTTCTTAGTACACAGTACCTATGATATACTGTAAATACTCACTAAACGATGCTGTTGTTATCACCACCCAGACACACTGATGCAAAGACTTTTTTGTTGTTGTGATTGGTTGTGGGGCTTGAACTCTGGGTCTGGATGCTATCCCTGAGTTCTTCAGCTCAAGGGTCGCGCTCTTCCACTTGAGCCACAGTGCCACTTCCAGTTTTTGAGTGGTTTATTGGAGACAAGAGTCTCTCCCAGACTTTTCTTTCTGGGCTGACTTTGAACTATGATCCTCAGATCTCAGCCTCCTGAGTAGCTAGGATGACAGGTGTGGGCCAGGGAACTTAACTGATGAATCCCCAACCAGATATTTCCCTCCCTCTCCTTCCCTCCCTCCCTCTCTCATATCCCCCCCCCCTCTGTTAGTCGTGAACTCTGGGCCTGGGTATTATTCTTGAGCTCTTCAGCTCAAGGCTACCGCCCAACGCCTTAAGCCACACCACCCCTTGGTAGTTAATTGGAGATAAGAGTTTCATGGACTTTCCTGCCCAGGCTGGCTTTGAACCTCAATCTCAGTCTCCCGAGTAGCTGGAATTGCAGACATGAGCCACCATGCCCCGCTTAGCTATTTCTCTTTACCTCTCCAAGAACCATGGCTGAGCCTTCTCCACCTTCCTAGGACAAGCCCCTCTTATGGGTGCCTATCTTGGGGCTTGAACTTAGGGCCTGGCACTGTCTCTAAGTTTTGTTTTGTTTTCCCTCAAGGCCAGCACTTTACCACTTGAGCCACATGTCCCTTTCCTGCTTTTTGATCATTCACAGGAGATAAGAGTCCCAGGAATATTCCTGCCTGGACTGGCTTTGAACTATGACCTTCCCATCTGAACCTCCCAAGTAGCTAGGATTACAGGTGTGCCCACCGGGGTGCCATTTCCCTTAACCACAGTGGCTCAGACAGCCTTGAGGCAGCACAGGTGCCAGGTCCATCCAGCATGCAAAAGAGGTGCTTCGTCATTGTTGGTGCTGGCAAGTGACCTTGATGTTAGAGCAATGGATTCCTAGCTGCTGCCACTCTGTGTTGCTAGAGGGAGGGAGGGAGAGAGGGAGGGAGCCTGGGGAAGGGAGATTGGCTGGAGAAGAGAGTGAAGGATGGAGGTGCCAGAAGCTTGGGCTCTGTGCCAGACGCTAAGTACCATCACCTAGGATGCTGGTAGGCCATGCCAGCATCAGCGTCACAGGAGGAAGTGTGGGGGAGGCCAGAGAGATGGGGAAAGGTGAGAGGGGCTGACAGGTTGGAGAAATCCACTTCGTTCCCTCAGGGCCCACTCTCCCTTCAGACCCAAGCTGTCTGGGAGAAATTGTGGCTGTCACCATGGCAACTGGAGCAGCTGATGTGTGAGCCACAGTGTCTTTATTAGAGAACCTGGGTCAAGCTTGTGCCAGTATTTTTCCATGGGTACAAGGAAGGGACCGGAGGCTGGGGGTATGGCTTGGATGTGACCTGAGGTGTAAAGTTGGGGGGGGGGTGTTTAATGAGGGGACAGGGTGAGGCGAGCCGTCTCAGTTATTCTGTTATTGAATTTCTGTGGATGGAAAAGAAGCAGACTTGCTACGACATGGCTGACACATCCCTTAAACATTCAAGCTGCTTCAGAATTCCCTTCAAGCCAGGCCCCAGTGGCTCACGCCTCTCATTCTAACCACACAGGAGGCTGAAATCTGAGGATTGTGGTTCAAAGCCAGCCCAGGCAGAAAAGTCTATAAGTCTCATTGTCTCTAATGAACCACCACCACCAACAACAACAACAAAACCTAGATGTGGCACTGTGGCTCAAGTGGTAGAACACAGTAAAAAAAGCGGAGGGAGGACTCAGCTCTCTGAGTTCAAGCCCCAGTACACACACACACACACACACACACACACACACACACACACACACTTCAATTGTGCCTGAGTGAGCACAGCACCCAGAAGTTTCATCCTTGACGTCAGGATCGAACCCCAGCTCAGAAGTCACAGTGACCTTAGTTATGTAGCTCAGCGCTGCTAAAGTCCAGGTGCAAGGCTCTGGGCTTGGGATTCCTCAGTCAGTCTTACAGTCCCCCTCTGAACAATGGAACCCCAGACAGCTGCATCCTGGGGTCACAGGGAGGATTGCAGTGACCCTGATTCCTGTGTTGCATTTTACAACCCAGCTGGTGATAAATCACTGGAAATGCAGTCCTCCCCCGTGGATGATTCTAGAGTGGTGTGTGTGTGTGTGTGTGTGTGTGTGTGAGTGCCAGTCCTAGGACTTGAACTCAGGGCCTGGGCACTGTCCCTAAACGTCTGTGCTCAAGGCTAGCACATTTTGAGCCACAGCGCCATCTCTGGTTTTCTGGTGGTTGATTGGAGATAAGAGTCATAGACATGGGCCGGGAGTTTGGCCTAGTGGTTAAAGTGCTTGCCTAGCATGCATGAAGACCCGGGTTCGATTCCTCGGTACCACATACATAGAAAAAAGCCAGAAGTGGTGCTGAGGCTCAAGTGGTAGAGCTCTAGCCTTGAGAAAGTCCAAGGACAGTGCTCAGGCCCTGAGCCCAAGCCCAGGACTGGCAAAAAAAAAAAAAAGAGTCATAGACTTCCCTGCCTGGGCTGGCTCTGAACTGTGATCCTCAGCCTCTTGAGAAGCTAGGATGACAACCATGGATATCTAAACTGGGCTTGGAGTTTCTTTCATAAGAGCTGGAGCTCAACACTGCAAAGACAAGGAGTCTGCCCCCATGGATTGTGAATCTAGTGTGAGACACACAATGACTCGGCACACTGTTAGGGAATCCTGACAGCCACGGGATTATCTATTTTATTTTATTTTCCCAAGAAGTGAAACTGTGGCTCAAAGTGCTAGAGCACCAACTTTGAGTGAAAAAGCTAAGGGACACAGCTAAGGACCCCAAGTCTAAGCCTTCGAACTGGCGTGTGCATGCGTCCTCTTTCCCCCCTAAAAGCGATCGGAAGAAAAGAAGAAAGGAAAGGTGAGGAAACCTGAGAAGGAAAGGGCTAGAGTTCTGAAAATCACATTTCCCCTCAAGTCTGGAGAGAAGTAGACTGAGGGAAGGGCTGGTAGCCTGAGAAAAACCTGCACTTTTTGTTCACATCTGGCACAGAAAGCAGTTGGTTCCTGGCACCAGGTCTAGGTACTGTCCCCGAGCTCCTCAGCTCAAGGCTAGCATTCCACATTGAGCCACAGCCCTTCTTCTGGATAATTTATTATTAAAACAAAACAGGGATAGCTGCTTCAGAGGCTGAGATTCTGAGGTTCTCAGTTTGAAGCCAGTCCAGGCAGAAAAGTCCACGGGACTCTCCTTTCCAATTAACCACCAAAACCTCCCGAAGTGGACCTATGGTTCAAAGTGGTAGAGCGCCAGTTTTGAGTGAAATAACTAAATGAGAACATAAGGCCTGTCTTGAAGCTCCAGTACCAAAACAAATAAATGAATAACAACAAAAAAGACCCTCAAGTGGCTTTTTTCAGGTGTTTCTTTTTTTTTTAACTAATGAGATTTGAACTCTGGGCCTCATCTTTGCTTGGTTTCCTTGTTTGTTTCCTTGCTTGCTGTGCCTTCTACTGAGTCATGTCTCCTTCCCTGCTTCTTTTTTTTGCTAGTTCTTAGACTTGAACTCAGGACCTGAGCAATGACCCTGAGCTTCTTTTGCTCAAGGTTAACACTCTATCACTTGAACTACAGTAGCACTTCCTGCTTTTTGTTTATGTAGTACTGAGGAATCGAACCCAGGGCTTCACGCATGTTAGGCAAGCACTCTACCACTAAGCTACCATCCCAGCCTATCCTGTACTGCTTTTTGCTGTTTTTGTTTTGTTGTGTTTGTTTTTTTAGTCCAGGATCAGAACTCAAACTTGGTTTCTGATACTTTTGTTCATCAGCTGGCACTCTACCACCTAAGCCATGTCTCCAGCCCCTTGGTAGTTATTTTGGAAATAGGATCTCATGAACTAGGCTATCTTCAAACCATGATCCTTAGATCTCAGCCTCTTGAGTAGCTAGAATTACAGGTGAGAGCCACTGGTACCTAGCTTTGTGTTTTTGTTGCTGTTACATTTTGTGTGTGTTTGTGTATGTGCCCGTACTCAGGGCCTGAGCACTGTTTCTTGAACCTTTTTTTTTTCCCCTCAAAGCAAAGCCACAGCTCCACCTCTAGCATTTTCTGGTAGATAATTGAAGATAAGAATCTCATAAAATTTCCTTTCCAGCCTAGCTTCAAACCATAATCCTCATATCTTAGCCTCCTAAATAGCTAGGATTACAGATGCTAGCCCAGCTGTGATTTTTTTTCTTTTTTAAATAAACTCATTGATAGGGGACTTTACTAGCATACTGAAAGCTCTGGGTTTGGTTCCTGGCCTTAAGAAATAAAATCTTCAAGACTGGACATTTTACTAGTAATTTAACCATCCTGAGTTAACAACTTTTCCTGTGTTTGCTTTTCTTTGTAGTATTTATGCTTGGCCATATGTATTTTTATATAGTTATTCACATACATAGTTAAGGTTTTATATGTGACTGCTGTTACCAAATACTGTTTTGTAAAATATTGCAAGAATGTCTTTGTCAGTATTTCTTTTAGGATGGACAAAATTTCACATCAAAAATATTGGGTTATGTGTCTCTTATCACACAAAATAATATTTACCAAACTGAACAGGAAATGGAAACAACAACGACAACAGATTGGATCCTAAGGGCACAGAAATGGAGGGACAAAGGGTGAAGACATGCAGCTGTGAAACTCACTGGATACTGTGTGAAAAATGAACTGTACAACGTGCAGGTGGGGACAGGAGGGAAAAAATGGAGGGAGAGAGCAAGGGAAGGAGAGACATTGTCCGAAAAGAACTGTCCTCTTTACCTAACTTACATAATGTGCTCAGTGTGACCTCTTTGTACATCACCTTTATAATAACAACTGATTTTTTTTTTTTGGAGATTGGGCAGCTCTGTCTGAATGGACTAAGTATCACAACATAAAAATTGTGATTCTGACTGCCATGCAATTTCATTTCCTCAGGATTTAATTACACACTTTTAGAATCAGAGAGAGGGGGAGAGGGAGAGGGAGGGAGAAAGAGCGGGGGAGAGGGAGAGAGTACCTGGTTAGCACAGAACAGGTGTGTGATGGTAAGGTAAGTGGCTCTGCTGGTTTCAGCCGTCAAAATACTTCCAACCCTATGAGATTCTCATGAAATGCAGAGCTTGACTAAGATCTAGAGATTTAGGTCATACAAAGCCTCTAAATGAAAGCCAATCCTGTCAGCTCAGGTTCAGCTGAAGAAACAAAAATCCATAACTATGCTAGAGGAAAATGGCAGGGATAAGGGGGCTGGAGGCGTGGCTCAAATGGTAGAGCACCTGCTTAGCGGGTGCGATGCTCAGAGTTATATTCCCAGCTGTTTCAAGAGAAGGACAGGAAGGAGGAAAGGAAGGAAGGAAGGAAGGAAGGAAGGAAGGAAGGAAGGAAGGAAGGAAGGAAGAAGAGAAGGAGGAGGGAGGGTGGGGACTATGCCAAACATTTTTCTTGTTCTCATTTACACCTCTCATTTAGTTACCATTCCCTCACAGAAATGGATGTCATTGTCATCTCAGTGTAAGAAAAAAAAAAGGTAAGGAATTGCACCTAGGCCCTGAATTCAAGCGCAGCACACACACACCACACACACACACACACACACACACACACACACACACACACACACACAAATTCATTGTTACTCTCCTATTTTCACTGAATATTTTGTCCTGCTTAATTTGGAAGGCAAGGTTCAAATTTCTCTCTCTCTTTCTCTTTCTCTTTCTCTGTCTCTGTCTCTGTCTCTCTCTGTCTCTATCTCTCTGTCTCTGTCTCTCTGTCTCTCTCTTTTTTTTGGCCAGTCCTGTGGCTGGCAATGGGGAAGGTGGTCCTGTCGCTCACAGGCTCTGGGGACCAGTTTGTGGCCACTGAGTTAAGGGATTATACAGTTTTAGGCACCTTAGTGAGGTCTGAGGAGAAACAGATTTGATCAATCCTGGGTCTTCCACCAACAGTGACCAGCAGGGGGAGCACGAGAGCAAGGGGGCCCAAGAGCAGTATTAGAGTGGGTTGAAGAGACAATAAGGAGGCCAGGAAGGAAGAAGGGTGGAGAAAGCCTTAGTTACCCAGGGCAGGAACAGGTGAGGGGTAAAGAAGGCTGACCGGGGCTGAGAGAGTTTAATTGACAGAAGGTTGTGTTACCCAGTGTGGTGGCCTACACCTGTAATCTCAGCAGTAGGGAGGAAAAAACTGGAGGAACACAAGTTTGAAGTGAGTAGCTGAGGTGACATAGTGAGACTTTATATATAAAAGCCAAACAGGGGGCCAGGAGTTTAGCCTCATAGTAGAGTGCTTGCCTAGCATGCATGAGGATGCGGGTTCGATTCCTCAGTACCACATACACAGAAAAAAAAGCCAGAAACGGTGCTGTAGCTCAAGTGGTAAAGCTCTAGCCTTAAGAAAGACCAAGGACAGCCCAGGCCCTGAGTTCAAGGCCCAGAACTGGCAAAAAAAAAAAAAAAGCCAAATAGGCAAGCAAACAATAAATGACAATAGAAAAGAAAAACAGGGACCAGGAGCATAGCCTAGTGGTAGAGTGCTTGCCAAGCATGCACGAAGCCCTGGGTTCAATTCTCTGATACCACATACATAGAAAAAGCTGGAAATGGCACTGTGGTTTAAGTGGCGGAGCATTAGCCTTGAGCAAAAAGTGTCCAAGGACAGTGGCCAGGCCCTGAGTTCAAGATCCAGGTGAGAGAAACAGAGAGGGGTGGGGGGAAAGAGAGAAGATTTGTAACTTCAAATGCAAACTGTAATGTTTAGGAGAATTTAATTGATTTGGACTGCACCTGAATGTTTTAAAACTTCTGGGTTAGTAAATGAACACAGACTGCGTTAGGCTTGTAAATTGTCCGAGCACTTAGCAGTTCTGTTCACTGAATTTGTACATGCATCTTGTCAGAGGTTTGAAGCACGTAAGGGTGCAATTAAGACCAACAAAAAAGCCAACACTAACGGAATGTTTATTAATTGCGTTGTGTCAATGATGTTAAATATTTAGGAGAATTCATGATGTCACATTTACAAGCTACTTCAGCATTGGTATGAGAGTAAGTGGAGATCAATCTTTAACATTAGACACGATGTGTTAGATTTATAAAGGCAATAATATGTTTGAGTTTTATGCTAACAGCCTGGGAATGATGAGAGGTCTTTAGATTTGTAATTTTAATAAGCTGGGCATTCGTTCCAGCACAAATAACTGTAAGTCTAAGCTGGGTACTGGTGGCTTACGCCTGTAATTCAAGCTAAGTCAGGAGGCTGAGATCTAGGATGCTGGTTTAAAGCCAGCCTGTGTGGAAAGCACTACGAGACAGCATTTCTCCCCAAGCATGCCTCTGGGAAATCCATGATGGAGAGAACACTAATACAAAAGAGATCTCTCTCCTAGGACCTCATTAAGCTCATCAATGACAAGACTGTGCTTGGGCCTGGCTAGGTCAGGTTGGCTCTTCTGCCCTGAGAGTGGCAGAGATCAGGAGAAGGCCTTAGGCCTATATGGTGGACAAGGGAATGAAGCCATTTGCTTGGGGGAAGGCTCTGAACTAGGAGCTGGGCAGACATTGGGCAGTGAGGGCTTCTTATCAGCAAGCAAGGGGCCAAGGGTGCCACTGTCTGGCCCACTTGGCGGTCTGTGAAGCGGGCAGAGTCTGTGGGCTTCTAAATCTAGACTGAGGGTTCTGGAACCAGACCCCGATAGTTCATGCCTGTAATCCTAGCTATTGGGGAGACTTAGATCTGAGGATCGTGGTTTGAAGTCAGCCTCAGGAGAAAAGTCTGTGAGACGCTTATCTACAATTAACTTCTCCCCACACCCCCAAACCCCCCCCCCAAAAAAAGCCAGAAGTAGGCTGGGATGTAGCTCAGTGGCAAAGTGCTTGCATAACATGTGCAACGTTCTGGGTTTGAACACCAGTACCAAAAATGAAAAGAAAACAAATAAAAGCCAGAAGTGGAGCTATGGCTCAACTGGTAGAGTGCTAGCCTTGAGCAAAAGGAATCTTTTTCTTTGTCTTTTTGTCAGTCCTGAGCATGAACTCAGGGCCTGGACACTGTCCTTGAATTTCTTTTGCTCAAGGCTAGCACTCTACCACTTGAGCCACAGCACCTTCTGGCTTTTCTGTATATGTAGTACTGAGGAATCAAACCCAGGGCTTCATGCATGCTAGGCAAGTATCTACCACTAAGCCACATTCCTAGCCCTGAACAAAAAGAATCTTGGGTGCCTAGGTCCTGAGTTCAAGCCCCAGGACCAGCACAGAAAAAGGAAGGAAGGAAAGAAGGCCGGAAAGAAGGAAAAGAAGACTGAGGATTCTAATTGGGGTGGAGGCCCTCAGTTTTCAACATTGCTCTAAAGAAAAGAGGTTGTGGATTCAAGAAACGGAGAGTTGTAAAAAATAAAATCTTATTGAGCAAAGAAAGACCTAGCTACTCAAGAGACTGAGATCTGAGGCGCAGACTCAGTTGGCTCAAGGCCAATCCAGGCAGAAATGTCTGAGAAACTTATCTCCAATTAACCAGCAAAAAGCCAGAGGTAGAAGTGTGATTCAAGTGGTAGCACCAGCCTTGAGCACCTGCCCCCCCCCAAAAAAAGCTAAGGGCCAGGCCCTGAGTTCAAGCTCCAATACTGGTACAAACACGCAGAAAGCATTGGACACATAAATGGATTATGTTAAATCACAACCTCGTTATACAGCTGTTTGATGCTGACAAGAAATAAATTTAAAAAATCAACATCTAGTAGTACTTTTGCTTTGTGTAACTGTGTGTTTTCAAACACAATTAAACTCTAGAGGGGATTTGATTAGATGTGTGTGTGTGTGTGTGTGTGTGTGTGTGTGTGTGTGAGAGATAGGGCTCTTTTCGTCGGTGCTTGAGATCTATTTTGCTCTACCACTTTGGCCCCAGTTCCACTTCCAATTTTTAAGGGACCTATTGGAGATAAGAGTCTTTTCTGCCCAGGCTGGCTTTGAACTCAACCTCCTGAGTAGCTAGGATTACAGATGTGATTCTCACAATGGAAATTGGGGCAGGGAAAGGCTGAAAAGCAGGCTAGAGCTTGAGTCTTCAGTGAGGTTAGAAAGGTCTGTACATCTGGACTGGGTAATAATGGCAGGCTGTGTGTTAGGCAGTGTAAGTGAAGCTGGGTGAGTTGTGTGGGTAGCCTCTGGGATGCTGGCCACATTTTCTTTTTCAACAGAAAAATGTTAATTTTTGTTTGCTTTCTTTTTTCTTACTTCATTCCCCGGGTGTTAGATTTGTGGACATATGGTATTTTATAGTAAAACACTGAAAACCCAAACAGAACGCGAGAGAATGTTAAGATTTATGATTCTCAGTCGCACCTGCTTCTTAGAACAAGCTGAAAAGAGTTTCCAGAAGACTGGTAGCCTGGCTGGATGTAATTCTACCTATGTTGGAGACAGAGATCAGGGAAAGGAGGGGAAGGGCGGGGAGGGGAGGGAGAGGAGGAGAAAAAAGCTGTATGTGTTGACATGTGCCTGTCATCCCAGTTAGGTGAGAAGAATAAATAGGAGGATCTCTGTCCAGGCCAGCTCAGGTATAATTGAAGATCCTACTTCCAAAAGCAAAAAGGAGGGGCTGGGAGTTTTGCCTAGTGGTAGAGTGCTTGCCTAGCATGCATGAAGACCCTGGTTCGATTCCTCAGTACCACATGCATAGAAAAGCTGGACGTGGGGCTGTGGCTCAAGTGGTAGAACACTAGCCTTGAGAAAGCCCAGTGCTCAGGCCCTGAGTTCAAGCTCCAGAACTGACCCCCCCCAAAAAAAGGGCAAAAAGAAGCCCGGTGCTGGTATTTCATGCCTGTAATCCTAGCTACTCAGGAGGTTGAAATATGAAGATGACAGTACAAAAACAGCAAAGACAGGAAAGTCCATGAGATTCTAATCTCCAATGAACTACAAAACAACAACAACAACAACAACAAAAACCAAAAAGCTCAGGGACAGCATCCAGACCCTTCGTTCAAGCCCCATGATGGACCAAAACTAAAAAAAGAAAAAAAGGGGCTGGGAGTGTAGCCTAGAGGTAGAGTGCTGGCCTAGCATGCACGAAGACTGGGGTTTGATTACTCAGTATCACCTATACAGAAAAAGCTGGAAGTGGCATGCCGTGGCTCAAGTGACAGAGTGCCTTGAAAAAAGTGTTCAAGGACAGTGCCCAAGCCCTGAATCAAGCCCCAAGACTGACAAAAAAAAAAAAAAAAAAGAAAGAAAGAAGAAAAAAAGAAAAGAAAAAGTCAAAATAATCTTACCAAATCCTTCATTTTCATTAAGCACAAGAGTATTTTCCTTGTGGGTTGTAGCTATCACACTTTGGGTGAGGGTGCCAAAGTTGTTAGATCACACACACACACACTGATTTCATCAAAAAAACACATGGAAAAGACATATGTTCCGCGACGGAGATTCGACTTGCTAACCATTTTCATTATTATTCCATCACTTACTGCAGAGCAGACTGTGAGCCGTGAAACAGCGTCTCCCCACAGCCAGTCAGGCAGGAGAAAATCGGACACTCCAGGTAAGGAAGCTGGGTGCTATGGCTCACGCCTGAAATCCTAGTCCCTCAGGAGGCTTAGATTTGAAGGTTAAGGTTTTAACCTAGCCCAAGGCTAAAAAGTTCAGGAGGCACTGTATTTACAATTAGCCACTAAAAAGCCAGAAGTAGAACTGGGGCTTATGTGGTACAAAGCCAGCCTTCTGTGAAGAAGCTAAGGAATAGTAGTCTTCCCTGAGTATTGGCACACACACACACACACACACACACACACACACACACACACACTACATAAATACCGATCGGCTGGACTTCATAACCTAGCCTATATAATCTTCTTTTCAACTGCACAGGGCCCTGAGATGAGAAAGGCTTGGTTTAATGATCTATGACCATCAAGTTGAATTTCTTAGTAAGTTTGAATAAGATTTCCTTTTCATTCTCCTCTTGGATCTCAGAATGTTCTAGATGATTCTCCGACACCTGACTGAGCTTAGCTGACTGGTCAGTCCATAGATTCATGAGATAAATATATTTTTTTTCCTTTTCCTTTTCTTTTTTTTTTTTTCTGGTCTGGTCCTTAGGCTTGAACTCGGGTCCAGAGTGTTGTCCCTGAGCTTTTCTGCTCTTGGCTAGCGCTCTACCACTTGAGCCACGCAGCCACTTCCGGCTTTTAATGGAGATAAGAGTCTCAAACTTTTTTCTACCCAGGCAGGATTTGAATTGTGATCCTCAGGTCTCAGCTGCTCCCCAATAAGCTAAAATTATAAGTGCAAACCACAGGCTTCTGGCCTTTTTCTTTTTCTTCATTATTTCTTCCCTTCTTTACCTCCTCTTCATTCTTTTTGTTTTTTTTTTTTCCTTTATTGAGACTATATATCCCAGCGTGGCTTCAAATTTGAGACCATCCTGCTTCAGCATCCCAACTGCTGGGATTATGGGCATGCAGCACCCCACTCAGACCTTCCTTCCAAACCAACTGACATTCCATTTGTGCTTGTGCTCATCTTTGGTCCTTTCTGTCTGGAGCATTCCATCTCTTTCTTCTCTTTTTGCCCTCCTGTGCACTTCAACTTCTCTTTCAATACCCCAACTCAAGTCCACCCACATTCTGAAACGGATTTTTTATCTCCTCTGAGAGATCAACCTAAAATGTATTGCTTTGCCAGGCTCCAGTGGCTCACGCCCGTAATCCTAGATATTCAGGAGGCTGAGATGTGAGGATCCCAGTTCAAAGCCAGCCCAGGCACAAAAGTCTGTGAGACTCTTATCTCCAATGAACCACCAGAAAACCAGAAGTGGCGCTGTAGCTCAGAGTGGTAGAGCACTAGCCTTGGGTTGAAGAGCCCAGGCCCAGAGCCCAGGCCCAGAGTTCAAGCCCCATGACCGGGGGAAACAGTTATTTATTCCTTTCCATTCTCCAGACAAAATATGGAAATGTCTGGAGTGAGAGCTGAGTTATTAAGAATTACACTCTGCCAGAACATCATTTACTATAGGGTGTCTGGTTTTCCCAGCTTTGTTATTAGGATGGGACTTTCTGATGGAGGCTCCAAAGAAGAAGACTTATCTTTTGTGTGAGCATCAGACTTGAGAGAAAAGAACTGATCTGTACTGCATCTCTTGCAGCTACCTAACTAGCCAAGTCAGAGAGGCAGTACTTCCGGTCTCACTCCTCCAATGTCTCTTCGAGAGTGATAACCCTCCCCCACCCAGTATCAGATAAAGTTTCTAAATTCATAGCTCTAAGAGATGGTGAGGCTGCTACTCATAGAAACTCAGAAAAACACAACCCTAGCCAGGCTCTGGTGGCTCACGCCTGTAATCCCAGCTCTGCAAGAGGCTGAGATATAAGAATTGTAGCTGGAAGCCAATCTAGGCAGGAAAGTCTGTGAATTGAATTCCCTGGATGTAGCGTTATCTTTAAGGGAAAAATATTCATATGGATTTATTATCTCTTTTTGTCCCCAGTATTAAGGTTTGAACTCAGAGCCCTGTATTTGCTACTCAGTTGCTCTACCACTTGAGCCATGCCACCAGCCTTCTTTTTCTCTAATCACTTTTAAAGTAAGGTCCTGCACTTTTGGCTGGGGCCAGCCTTGGACTGAGATCATCCTGCTATGCCTCCCATATAGCTGAGATCATAGGCATACACTACCACTCCACTCCTAGCTTATTAATTGAGATGGTATTTTACTAACTTTTTCCTGGGCTGGTCTCAAACCACAATCTTCCTGATCTCTACTTCCTGAGTGTTTAAGTTAATAGGTATGAGCCACCATACTTAGAAGATTTATTATCTTTAATAGATAGAGAAGTCAGGATAGTCTCCTGTTTCATCTGGGTAGCTTGGTAAGTTGGGTTTTTTTCTAAGCATGTACCATTACATCAGAATTCTCTTAGCTACTCAGGAGGCTGGGAGCTGAAGATTGCAGTTCGAAGCCAACCCAGGCAGGAAAGTCCACGAGAGTCTTATCTTCAATTAACCAGCAAAAACGAAGAAGAGGTAGAGTGCCACCCTTATGTGCAAAAAAAAAAAAAAAATAAAGCAAGAACACAAGACCCCCTATGTTTAAGCTTCAGAGTAGGCACCAAAAATAAAAAAATAAATACAAATAAAAAAGTAGGGGGATCAAGGAAGAGAGAGATAGAGGGTGAGGGATGAGTTTGGGGTTCAATGTTTGTATAGAGGTATCACAATGAAACCTCATCTTGTACAATTACTATATGCTACTAAATATCTTTAAAAAATAAAGATGAAAAAGGAGCACATGGTAAAATTTGAAAATGGTTCATGATCACAACAAAATTGTCTGAAGGAGAAATGAAGGACTTTTCTTTATCTGTCAGAAGAAAAGGGAAAGAAAGGAAAAAAAGAGAAAGAAGAAAGAGGGCTGGATGCCAGGCAAGGTGGCTCACACCTGTAATCCTAGCTACTCAGGAGGCTGAGATCTGAGGCTCACAGTTTAAAGTCGGCCTGGGCACTACAAGGCCTGTGAGACTCTTAGCTCCAGTTAATCATCAGAAAACCGGAAGTGGTGCTGTGGTTCAAGGGCTCAGGAACAGTGTCCAGGCCCAGAGTTCAAGCCCCATGACCCACAAAAGAAAAGAAAAGAAAGGAAGAAAACTATCATCCTTTGGCCAACATGTGTCACTGTGTAACACTGAAATGGAAGAGGAGTATAATTGTCCTTACTACTTCTGTTCTATTGTATCAGAAGCCTTTCCAGTATGAGACAAGGGAAAAAGACATGAAAAGATGTAAGGCCTGGAGGGGCTGGGAATGTGGCTTAATGGTAGAGTGCTTCTCTAGCATGCATGAAGCCTTGGGTTCAATTCGAGCACAAGCCTTGAGTACAAAGAAACTCCGGGGCACCACTAAGGTTCAATCAAAACAAATGACAAAAAGAACAAGAAGAAGAACAAAAAGAAGGGGGTGGGGAGGAAGAAATGCCCAGGATGTGATAAAGCCATTTGAAAAAAGCTAAGATAAAAATGATCTTGTAGAGAAGGTGGAGAGAGAAACTACTTGATAGTTTCTAAAATATGCTCTATTTTGATTCTGTCTATTTTTACATGTACTGGAGATACTTTACACAGGATAGATCTCATTTTCAAACTAATTTTTTCTCTCGACATCTAATTACTAGCTTACAGGAAATACAAAAGGATAGAAGACTATGTTAAATGAAATGACATCATCCCATTAATTGGCAAAGTCTAGACTTTGGGGAGAAAAATCTAGAGGACAAATGATATTTAAAAACCAACAAAATTCCAAGAAAAGAAAATGAAGGAGGAATCAATAGATTACAAAAGACTTAGCTAGAGCCCAGAGTTTAGCCTAGTGGTAGAGTGCCTGCCTAGCATGCACAAAGACCTGGGTTCAACTCCTTGGTACCACATAGGAAAAAGCTGGAAGTGGTGCTGTGACTCAAATGGCAGAGCTCTAGCCTTGAGAAAGCCCAAGGACAGTGCTCAGGCCCTGAGTTCAAACCCCAGGACTGGCAAGAAAAAAAAAATAGTCAGACATGGAGGGCTCAGGCCTTGTCTGTAATCCTAGCTTCTCAGGAGGCTGGGAATAAGAGGATCACAGGTTGAGGACAGCCCAGGCAGAAAAGTTCATAGAACCCCACTTGAAGCCATCGCTGGGTATACGAACACACACCTGTCATCCTAGCTTTATGGGACTCTGAGACTGAGAGGATCACTGGGCCAGGCCAGCTTGGTCTGGGCTGGGCTCCAGTGACACATACCTGTACACCCTAGCTACTCAGGAGGTTGAGATCTGAGGATCACAGTTCAAAGCCAGCACAGGCAGGAAAGCCCACGAGACTCTTATATCCAATTAACCACTAGAAAACTGGAAGTGGCACTGTGGCTTCCTGAGCTAAAGCACTAGCCTTGAGCTGAAGAGCTCAGGGACAGCATCCAGGCCCTGAGTTCAAACTCCACAATAATAAAACAAAATGAAAGTTCCTGAGATTCCATCTCTACGGAAGGATCGCGGTTCAGGCGTGCCCAGCTAAGAGCAAGATTCTAATTCTTAAAATAACTGGTGAAATGCAGGGCTGGAGTCCGTATTGTGCCAATCTAGTTAAATGGAAGACTGTTCTTTGTCCTCTCTCTCCCTCCTTTTCCTCCTCCTCTTTGAAGTCTGCCCCTCTCATTAGGCACACACCTTTTCCTCTTCACCCGTTCCTCTCATTGTTCCACGTTAGGGGAGCTTAGAAATCAAGCTATGCTTCGCAGCCTCCCAGCTTTATATTTGTTCTAGGCGATGTCTGACCCTTCTGTTCCAGCTTACACGAGATGTCTAAGCCTCCAGCAGTGTATCCCTCAGTTTATCAAATACCTTGTTAGCCGCTCGGCCTCCATTCCTACAGCTGACAACCCCAGCTACTCAGCAGGCTGAGATCTGAGGATCATGACTTGAAGTCAGTCTGAGTAGGAAAGAAATTGGTTGGATGGAGATAGGGACTAAAGAAGGAATTAATTAGGTTAGCAAGGGATTAGGTTAACTAGGAGAGTGGGTGAGAATGAATAGGGTCCAAGCAGATTGTCAGCAAGTCTGGAAACAGACCAAAGAAACCAGTTGAAATTGTATTGGAAAGAAGGAAGCTGGTGAGGAAGAGATAGGAGGGAGGGGAATTGGTTGGAATATAGGGCAGACATGTCACAAGGAAACTCCCTTATATAACGAATGCCTGTTCATTTAAAAACTGGGGAAAGCCGGGAGCTGGTGGTTCACACCAGTAATCTAAAAAGCTACTCAGGAGGCTGAGATCTGAGGATTATAGTTCAAAGCCAGCTCAGGTAGGAAAGTCTGTGAGATTCTAATCTCCAATGACCAGAACCAAAACAAAAACCAGAAATGGAGCTGTGGCTCAAGTGATAGAGCAAAAAAGTTTAGGGTCAGAATCCAAGCGCTGAGTTCAAACCCCAGTATTGGCATGCATACACACGCACGCACGCATGTATGTACACACACACACACCTTATTATCTCACCTGGAAGCTTTGGCTCCTGCTCTGCCCACTCTTGGCCTCTCACTGCTTCCTCAAATCTCAGCCCAGTCACATTGCCAATCTTCATCTTAGAGGCCTCTCCTTGGGCCTATCCAACCATGACACAACCTCCTGCTACCTGGTTATTTTTACATCTTAGCAAATCCTCTGATTTGGAACCATCTATTGTCTTGGCTAATGATTTATTTAAGAAAACATGAGAACAGGATGGGTTTGAGTCACCAATGTTCCCCCTGCCAGCCCCTCTTCCCTATACAAAGCTGTATAATACCTGTTGCAATGGTAAGTGTTTCTGGAAACAGATTACCATGGCCATTAACTGCACAGGCTTTGAGGAAAAAAAAAAAAAAGCAACCAGGGCCCAAATGCCAGCTCCATTGATTTCCAGGCTGGGTTTCATTAAACAAGTCTGCTTAACTAAACCTCCATGCCAGGCCTTTTTCCATTGGGAGGGTAGGTGGGCTGGAAATGGCGCCCTCTCTTGGCCTTACTGTGTCATTGCTTTAGTGGCTGAAGTGTTGCATATCTAGAGGAAAAAACAGCAGGCGGAGGAAGCCATGTGTCTTCAGCTTCCATCCCGCTGGTTTGTAGGCCAGCCTCCATCTCTCTGTGCAAAGGCATGGCCTTGGCGTTTCAGCTAGTCAAGATACCGGGATGAAACTCTGTTTGCCAGGCATGGGGTTTGGGCTTTGGCTTTCAGCCCTGATGTCTCCTTACCGTGAGACAAATGTTGGGATGAAGAGAGGGCCCTGGCCAGGTGTTGGTGCCTCACACCTGTGATCCCAAATGCTCAGGAGGCTGAGATCTGAGGATCACAGTTCAAAGCTAGCTCAGGCACCAAAGTCTGTGAGACTTTATCTCCAGTGAACCACCAGAAAACCGGAAGTGGCACTGTGGTTTAATGGCCTTGAGCTGAAGAACTCAGGGACAGTGCTCAGGGCCAGAGAGAGAGGAGGGGGGGGGGTACTAGCACTTGTTCAGTTCCTGACTGAGCTGGCATCTGGAGCCAAGAGATGACCTTCAAAAAATAGCTCCAATGGCTGTGCACACACACACACACACACACACACACACACACACACACACAATCCATCTGGAGTGGCAGTGGGGATCAAGTGGTAGCGCTCCCACCGTGAACAAGCAAACTGAGCAAGAAGCTCAAGGTCCCGAGTTCAAGTCCCAGGATTGGCACTGGCATAAATCCATCTCTCTGAACATCCCATATGCCACTCATAGCGGGAACAGAGCCATCTACATCTCCATTCTTAGGAAAAAACACAACAACAGAGAAGAAGCAATTTGTATGTTTCCCCGTCTAGGAATTGAATGATCCTTTGCTGGATAGAAAGATGGGAAGATGTCAACATTCTCCTCCCCCAGTGTAAAATAGAACTAAAAAGCAAAGCTCTTAGAAAGCCAGGTAGGAAGAACCTATAGAAAGCAGTGGGAGAGAAGAAATAGGAAGTGAGAGCAGGCTAGAGAGGGAAGGAGAAGGCGACAGGTGGAGAGGAGATGGGTAGGAGGGAGGCTGGTGACAGAAGAAAAAAAAGGGGCATACGCCCTCAGGAAAGGATGCAGGACTGGGACCCAGGGGAGGGAATGGAGGGAGGGGTTCAGTCTCCCTGCAAAAGCCAAAGCATTCATGCTTTCCCATCCTCTTGCAAACAGGCATGCCCTTTAGGATACTTTGCTACTGAGATGCTCGGAGGACACACTCAAGCACTTACAGGTCTGGGGAGTCAGTGTGGCTGGGGCTGTGGGTTCGTGGGGGGCGGGGGCAGGGACGCTTCCCCCCACTTTAGCAGAAGAGCTGGGTCTCCAGGTAAGTCATTATTGCTCACAGCCTTTTAAGGAGTAAACTGATGAGGTTTCCATTCGATCTAGCTTCAACCAGAAGAAAAAAAAAAGACAAAGGAGGAGTGGGTTTTTAATCCCCTTTATTGATATTTAATTTTTTTCGTTCTTTTTCTTTTTCTTTTTTTTTCTGAGTCCACAGAGCCCCAGAAGTCACATGCTGCAAGGAACATCACCAGAATCGTCACATGATACAGGTCTCCCATCATGTGACAGATCTGCCCAATTTCAGCCCTCTCCCCAACCCTCTCCTGGGCTGACGGAAGAAAATGTTTCTAGAAGAACTCCGCCCTCACCCGGAGGAAGAATGCTCTCTCCTTAGCTTGCTTGTGTGTTGTCTCCTCCTCCTAAGCCTCCCGCCAGTCTCATTTGAATTCTGCCATTGTCCCGCCCTGCCATCCAGGGGTTCTCCCAGCAGTGGCAGTGGGGTGGAGAGGGTGGGGGGGGGGAGATCTCTCACACCATCTTGTCTCAATCCTGGGGAAGCTGGCAGAACACTTCTCCCCCCACCCCAACTGCTTGGCAAGGGGCTGCCCAGGTGAGGACAAAAAGAGGGGTCCTCTTCTCCCCAATCCACTGTCAGCTGCCAGAGGAGCCAAGTGGGCCCTGCTTTTAGTTATTTGTGTGTTTGTTTTGTGGGGCTTGAATGCAGGACCTGGATGTCGTCCCTGAAACTTTTTGTGCTCAAGGTTAGTGTACTACCACTTGAGCCTCAGTGCCACTTCTGGTTTTTGAGTGAGTTAATTGGAGATAAGAGTCTCACAGGAACCTTTTCTGCCTCCTGGGCTGGCTTTGAACCATGATCTTCAGATCTCAGTCTCCTGAGTAGCTAGGATTATAAGCGTGAACCACCAGTGCCTGGTCCCTTCCTGCAGAGATATTTTCTCTCTCTCTCTCTCTCTCTCTCTCTCTCTCTCTCTCTCTCTCTCTCTCTCTCTCTCTCTCTGTCACACACGTGGATACACACACACACACATACACACACACACACACACTCACGTACGTCTTTTTGCCCCTTTATCAGGACCCAATTAGATTAGGTTGTGAAATCCACTTGAATCATTGTAGTAAGCTCTGTTGCTCTTCATTCATTCATTTCATTCATCCATTCATTTTTGTGCCAGTCCTCCTAAGGCATGAATCCAGGCCCCTGGGCTGAGATATGAATATGAAGATCACCATTCAAAGCCAGCCTGGGCAAGAAAGTCCTTTAGCCACTTATCTCCACGTAAACACCAAAAAAAAAAAAAATTGAGGTGGAGCGTGGCTCAAGTAATAATAGAGCACTAGATATGAGCAGCAAAGGTTCAAGACAGTGCCCAGTCCCTGATTTCAAGCTCCCAGGATCAGTATGCTTCCTCCAGACAAACAATACGCACATGCACACGCACACGCGCGCGTGCGCGCGCGCGCACGCGCGCACACACACACACACACACACACACACACACACACACACACAGAGGAAAAGAGTTGCTATTTTAAAGAGCCAACAGGAGCTTTTTCTGCCCTCTAATGGCATAATTCATCTCAGGAGAATTACTTCTTGGCTCAGAAAAATACCCTGAGGACTCATTTCAGCTTAATGATAAAGAATCTATAGTGAAGGCTGGAAAGGAAGGACAGGAAAGGAGAGTGGGCTGGGTGCTGGTAAATGAAAGGACTTGCAGTGCTTTGAGGGGATGGAGAGGAGCTCCGGTGTTACCGGTTCTAGCTGCTCAGGACCCTGGCTGAGATCTGAGGACTGAGATTGAAAGCCAGATGGGGCAGGAAAATCCATGAGCCTCTTGTCTCCAACGAACTACTAAGCAGCTGGAAGAAGAGATATGGCTCAAAAGGTAGAACACCATCCTGGAGCAAAAAGCCAAGAGACAGTGCTCAGAACCTGACTGAGTTCAAGCCTCAGTACTGGTGTGTGCATGTACACACACACACACACACACACACACACACACACACACACACACACACACACACTTTGTGGAGTGAACCTTGCTTTTTGCCCAAACTAGTCTCAAACCATGAACCTCCTATCCTGCTCTCCATCTCCTGAAAAGCTGGGATTACAGGTGTGATTAGTCAAAGGCCCTGCAAAGGAATTCTATTTACCAAACTATCTATTGTGCCAGTCCTGGGGCTTAAACTCAGGTCCTGGGCACTGTTCCTTTACTTTTTTGCTCAAGGCAAGATTACTTTTCAGCGTTTGAAATCTCTGCAGCATACTGAAGCACCTCAGTTATTGGATATCCTTTTTTAAAGCCTGTTAGTAAGGTCTTTTTCCCCTTTATTATGAAATAGTTGTACAAAGGGGTTTCAGTTCCCTATCAGGTACACTGGATGTCGACCAAGGCCACACCCCCTCTCTATCTCCCCTCCCATCCCTACCCTTGTTATGTAGTTCAACTTGTACATAATGCACATTGTATAGAATGACACTTGTTCTTCCATTAGTATGCCCTGCCTTGCTCCAACTCTTCACCCCCAAATAAAGAACTCAACAACCATGTTTCCAGTTTTTGATATTCATTTAAAAAAATGAAAAAGAAAAACAAGCCAGGAGCTGTGGTTCACATCTGTAATCCTGCCTATTCAGAAAGCTGACATCAGAGGATCATAGCCTGGGTAGGAAAGTCTGTGAGATTCTTGTTTCCAATAAACTACTCAGAAAAAGCCAGAATTGATGCTGTGGCTAAAGGGTTAGAGCGCTAGCCTTGAACTAAAGCAGCTCAGGGATAGCACGTAGGCCCTGAGTTCAAGTCCCCAGTACAGGCACAACAACAAAACAAACCCAAACAAATAAAGAACAACTCCAACTGCCTTCCCGGTGACAGCATGGGCTCCAGTGGTTTGCTTACTGGGGTCCTCATGTATTTCTGCCACCACTGTATAGATGAGAATTTGCATATGGCTTCCCATGTTTGCTATGTGCAAAGCCTAGCATGGCCTCTGGAATAGAAAGTGTTGTGCTTAGCCACCCAGGAAGGGGACAAGCCAACAGTGCCCATGGAAAGCCTGGAACGAGTACTCTGTAATACTCATGGGTGCCCCAATACCTCACATGTTTAGGGTATAATTCAACACAGCAAGCTAACTCTCGAGTGAGAACAAAATTACAAAAATGGGTGGAATTCTCGGGTGAAGGCTTATGTGATTTCCGGACACGGTAGGGGAGTTGAAGGACTTAAAACACGAGGCTTGACTTTCCTGCTTAAAATAACAAGATGGGTGCTGCTGGTTCTAGCCATCTAGTCCTAGCTACTCAGGAGGCGGACATTTGCGGATTGTGGTTCAAAGCCATTCAGACAGCGAAGTCTGAGACTCAAGTCCAATTAGCCACCAGAAACACAGCAGTGGCTCCAGGTGGTAGAGCACTAGCCTTGAGCAGAAGAACTGAGAAACAGCACCCAGGCCCTGAGATCAAGCCCCATATTGACAAAGATAAACCAAAAACGAACAAAAAAACCCCAGCATGCAACATATCCAAGAATCACAGCAGGTTTAAAACTTGCATGGAGCACCTGGCACAGTGCCTGGCCAACATGTTTTAAAGTAAGGATAAGTTGAAGAAACTCCAATGAGATGGAACTGAGGCTCAAGCTGTTTTTATAGCCTTCATGGACTGGTCACTGGGGACAACTCCAAAAATCGTCCCCAAACTAGGACTTTAGTTAAGGCAGAGGCAGTCAGATGGGTGAGCCTGGGTAATGTTACCGGTCCCAGGCAAAATCAATGATAAAAAGTCAAGTTTTGGGCCAAGAGTTTGGCCTAGTAGTAGACCAGGGTTCGCTTCTTCGCTACCACATACACAGAAAAAGCCAGAAGTGCTGTTGTGGCTCAAGTGGTAGAAAGCCCAAGGACAGTGCTCAGGCCCTGAGTACAAGTCCCAGGACTAGGGGGGTGGAACACAAGCAAGTTTTGGGTACCCAGATTCCTCCCTAAATAGATAGAGAGCAGTAGGCAGCTTAAATGAACAGTCTAGCCAGCACTGGTGACTCACACCTGTAATCCTAGCTACTTAAGAGGCTGAGATTTGAGGATGGCAGTTTGAAGCCAGCAAAGTGAGCTATCTCCAGTAACTGCAAAATGCTGTGAGTAGAGCTGTGGAGCAAGCAGGAGAGCATCAACCTTAAGAAAAAGAAAAAGCCTGGACAGTGTCCAGGCCACGAGTTCAAGCTCCAGTATTGGCACATGACGTGTGCATCACACACACACACACACACACAGTCAGAGTCCACCTGGCCTCTCAACAAGGTGGCAGGCATTACATGGGACAGGGGAGGCTGGAGAGCTGCCTGTAAATAGATGGGCTTCAGTAGGCTATGTGGAAAGCTGAGTCGCAAAAGAATCATGTTCTCAGGCTGTGCCATGTTTTCCCTACAACATTTAATATTACACTGAGTCCCGTGTTGGCCCAGGGCAGGTTCATGGAAGCATCTTATAGCCCAGGTCACTTTTTTTTTCCTCCTAATGGCTTAGGTGACTACACAACTCACAAGTGCCATTCTCAGGCCAATGCCCCAGGCCTTTCAGTAGCTTTCCAGTGACCACAGCGTCATCAGCAGTTGTGGTTGCTTGTGTCATCAGGGCAAACGGGTCTGCCACAGCCACGGTTTAGCTGTTTTACCAAGGAACTCAATCAATACTCTCCAGAGTTCTAACAGGTAGCTAACGAAACCATCAACTCTGTACTACACCAAGACCCAAGCCCAAATGTTTTTAAGAGGCTCAAACTTGAAGTCATCACACATTAGGCCTGTTAGACTTATCCAGCCACATCTCTTAACTTATTAAGACCTATCACCAGTCCACCTTCGAGGTGTGCCCATCAAGTCTCATCCCTGTGGAGAATTTTGTACCAAGTTTGGTTTAATGTAAAGGCTCAAAGGATGTTTTAAACAGAGGAACGGAGGTGAAAGGATGCTGTTTTCTTTAAATAACACAAAGCTTCAACCTTTAAAAAGTTTACTGAAAACTTTTATTGTAATCAAAAAGTGACATAACGGGGTTGTAATGAATTCAGCAAATCATTCTGCTGATATTTTAGAACTGATATCAGCTTTTGCCAGGCAATTAAAAAAATTCAAATGTGAAAATTTCACAGTACAGTAAACTCCACCCCAACTAATTTAATGGTGGTTAAAAATAATAGGGCCCTAGCAAAACCTCTCATGTTCCATGGTCACAACTCACAATTCTGTACAAAAGTTCGTGTTATAAAGCTCTGATGTAAAAATCAAATAATCAAGCAGCAATATTTTAAGTGCAGCACAGGGTCTTCTATGTCATTATTTACAAGGCTTGAATCTCTTTACATTATAACAAAATTTAATACAGATGACTTAGTAATTAAGTCAATTTAAAAAAAAATCTGTCCTTTTACACGGTGACAGATTTCGCTTTTTGGTCATCTTTCTCCTTCTCCTTTTCTTTATCTTTGCTCTTCTTCGACTTCTTTTTCTTGTGTTTGTGTTTTTGGCTTTTTTCCAGTTCTACTTCAGTGCCTGCGTGCTTCTTATGCTTCTTATGCTTTTTATGTTTCTTGTGCTTCTTCTTTTCCTTCTTCTTCTTTTTCTTCTTGCTGTCCTGACTCTCTGCTGAGCTGGCACTGCTGCTGTGACTGCGGGTCTGGCTTCCGGATGGGCTGTGGCTCCGGCTGGGACTCACGCTGGGGCTGCTCTGACTCTGGCTCCTGCTCACGCCTGCTTGGCTCAGGGTCGCTGGCTCCACGTTCTCTTTTGCTTTTTCTACTGTTGTTTTATCTTTTAGGTCCTTAGAAATGTTTGTGGAAGTTTCCTCTTCTTTCACAGATACATTACTTTCGCTGTCGCTCTCATTATAGTCTGGTTCAAAAGCAGCTTCATCAGTCTCTCGAGTTAAGTCAGAGGAAAGTCTAGAGGAATGGCTTAGCTGGGGTTTAGGCTTAACAGCATTCTTGTCAAGGTGTGTGGTCACTTGCTCCTTTTCTGCCTGTGGCTCTGGCTGGATGGGTGGGACAGGTACACTGGGCGAGGAGGGCATGCTGGGTACACTGGGCACGCTAGGTAACTTGCTGCCACTCGACTCCTTATTGTTCCACGCCTCTGACACATGCTTCTCACGATCCTTGCTGGGATTTTTGTCTACAGCTTTTGTCTCTTCACTAGGGCGCTTAGTATCATAAGGGGCCTTATAATCATGAGGCTTTTTGTCTCTTGAGGGACTAGAATTACTTTTTTTGGAGTCTCCTGTTCCTTTTTTAGGCAAATCTCTCTCCTCCCTTGGCCTACTTTTCTGTCCGGAAGCAGAGTCTTTACTGCGAGTGGGAGAGTCTTTTCTTCTCGTTAACTCACTTCTTTCATCTCTCCTCTTGGAACTCGAATGCTCTCGGTTGTCAAAGTCAGTTTTTTTGTCTCTGTTGGGAGTGAAGTCTTTAGTTGAGGAGCCACGCACAGAATCGTGCTTATTATCTGAAGGTCTAGTCTCTTTGGAAGATTGAGATTGACTTTTAAAGGCTCCTTGTTCACTCAGACGGTCCAAATTATTATCTTTCTCTGGCTGAGTGCTATTCTTCCTCTTTTCAGGGTTTTCCTTTTCTAACACCGAATGATCTCGATCTTTGGTCTTGCTCTTCTCACTAGATGTAGAACTTTTTGAACTTTTGACTTCATGCTGCCCAATTTCGTGGCTTACCTCCTTGGTGAGCTTCTGAACTTTCTCTGTCGTCTCACTGTCCTTGTCAGCATACTTGACGGCAGCGGATGGCTTGGTGCTGCTCACAGTTTTTATAACACTGGACGGTTTTGCTACACTTGGCACAGGCTGTGTGGATTTCATCTCTTCTTCCTCAGATTCAAAGTCATCTTTGTCCCACTTGGACTGAGGAACCTGGATCATAATAATAACATCTTCAGCAGGCGCTGTGTTGTCATTATTGTATTCTTCCATGGTTTTAATCACAGTTCGCTTTGTGTCTGTTTTTTCTTCACATTTCCGCACAGGACTGCCTCCAGTTGAGCTTGTGCTGGAAACAATTAGGAGACTTTTAATTAATGAAGAAATACTGTTAAATGAAAACTTACCAACTGAAATGCAATTAAGTGTGCTTGCTACTTCCAAAGCCCAGACAACTCTACCCTAAAGATTAGACAGTGACATAGGGCCTACACACATGCGCACACGCACACACGCACACACACACACAATATCTTACAACTTCACTTTTCATAAAGCTTTCTCCTACAATTAGTACACTAAGAATAGTCAAGCTGGGAACCAGGGAACTCTCCCCAAACAGACACCTGTACCCAGTTAAACCACTATCACCTATCTACACTAGATGCCCCCCCCGCCCCCCCCCATCTCCACAGCCCTCATCAGATACCTGGTATAATCCACAAGAGTGGAGCTAGACCCTTCTGTTCCAGTGACTTTCCGCTTTGCCTTGCCTTTGACCTTCTCCTGTTTAACTTTGCCAGATGTGGACTCTGATTTTTCAGATGGTTCTTTTGCACTTGATACATTTTCTGTGCTCCCAATTTTCTTCCCAGTTTCTCTGTTGAGCTTGATTTTCTTGGCTGGGGCCGTTGATGACGCAGCCTTGTCCTTTTCTGGGGTCCTATCCATCTTTTCAACGTCAGCTTCCATTTTGCGTTTAGGAGATGGTTTCACTATTTCTGTTCCTTCAAGTTTAGAGATCTTCATTGAAGAAGATTCAAAATCTTTATCCACACACTTTTCTTCTGTTTTTCTCTTTCTTTTTTCTCCCTTGCTCTCAAGAACTTTACTCTTCTCAGGCTTCTTGGCCTTTTCCTCCTTGTTGGTCAGCTTTTCTGGTTTCACATCTTTGGAGTAATCCTTCTTCACTTTTTCCTCTTTGACAGGCTTTGACTCTTGGTGTTCCTTTGCTGACTTTGAGTGGGCTTTCCTGGGGGTCCCAGGGACCTTTTCGTCCTTCTGAGAGGAGGAGGATGACGACGACGGTTTAGCAGCATCAGTCTTTGGAGCCTCCTCTTTGGCCTTTTTCAGAGGAGGTTCAGCACGAGGAGATTTTTCACGTTCCCCATCTAGCTTTTCTTGGGGTCCTTTAGTGGGTTTGACAGCATTCTCTTTTTTGGATGTAGTAGACCCATCGCTCTTCCGTTTGGTCTTGTCACTTTTTGCTTTTGGCTTATCTTTTTCTCGCTTGTCTTTTTCGGACATGGACTTAAAAGTGATGGATTCTGCATCCATCGGCTCATCCCTAACTGGTGTAGCATCGTCTCTACTTGGGAGAACAAATAATGTATCTGTTTTAGTTTCTTCCACACCTGTAGGTTCTCTGGATTTCCTAGAAGTCTCTAATAACTCTGGGTTCAGAAAACCTTCGCTCTCTTCTCCCTTTCTTCTTTTTCTGTGCTTCTTGTGTTTGTTTCCTTTGCCATCTCCAGGAACATTTTCACTCTCCTTCTCTTTTGATTTTGTGTTATCCTTCTGATTGTGACTGTCTCTGGCTGAAAGCTTTTCTGGGTAACTGCCACCTATATTTCGATTCCTATGACTCTGTCCACCAACATAGTCTTCCCTGCGGCCTCTTGTGAAGGGTGAGTTCCTGATATTGAGAGGCAAAAGTCGCTCTGGAGAAAAGTTCTCTCTGTTTGCTGAAGGTCTAGGTTGTGCTCCAGCGGCATACCCTTTATAGTATTTTTCATACCATTCTCTGTATTTTCTCTCCCATTCTCGGTAACGATCTTTCTCAAATGAGTCTCTAAAGTCAACGCTCCTCCCATAGTATGCTTTCATGTCATAAGGCGGTGGGACTTCTCTGTATCTATTAAAATATTCACGCTCTGTTTCTGCTTGAGGGACATTACGCTTGTTGGGAGACTGGCCCCGGAATGCCTGAGGAGATCTTGACCGTGAATGATACCGTCTGTAGGGGGGCGACCTGGACCTAGACCGATGATATCCATGTGATCTAGACCGAGAACGGTAGTTCCGACTCTTGCCTCTGCCTCTTCTGGGGTACGGAGGTGATCTCGAATAGGAACGAGAATGCGAGCGGCTGAAGGATCGAGAGTAAGAGCGTGAACGTGTTGAACCAGATCTTGACTTAGAGTAAGTATATGAACTTCTTGAATATGATGAACCACTATAGGGAGATTTAGACCTAAAAATAAAGATAACCGATAGTTGAGAAATATATACTAAACAAAGCACAGGCTCTTTGGTTCTAGCATTCTCCTCTCATGGTTTTATCTTTACATCAAGCTTTGTTCTGAATGACTAAAGAGGCACAGTGACCTCTATAGGGATGGAATAAAGTTCACAAATCAGGGCAATTTTACTTGTTACAAAGCAAAAGTGAAGTCCTCACAATCTGAGTGGAGTGCATTAAGGTACCGTGAGTTATATGAGCTTATTTCATTCAACAAAATGCCAATTACATTTTAATTTCACTTCCTATCTGATTACTTAAGGGGGGAGAAGTTCATATTATATCCTATATGCTGGTCAAGTCTAACTCCAGGTAATCTTTATAATTCAGTTTTGTTTTTTTTTCCTATGAAAGCCATTTTTACTCTACCACTAATTTATAATCACACAGGTTAATGTTCCAGCAAGAAGCTGTAGCCTTATGGTAAAGGGTTCTCAGAAATGTTTGCTGCTAATCCCCTATGTCTCTCCTACAAACATTTCCCAGTTACTTAATATGACAGATAATATGCCAAGGGACAAGGGCAATTTAATCCCCGTAACTGCTAGTGCTACACAATAGAATGTACACTGAGACATTATTTCAATAAACATACGTTGGGAAATAAGTACATGTCCACTTCTATAAACTAGACCGAATCGGAAAATGTTCATTAATTGCAATATTATTTATATCCATAGCTAATCCCTGGATATGCAAAGTCCCATTTGTAATTCTGTTGTGAAGGCTTGCAAAACACTAACCTGGAAAATGAGCGCCTACGCTCCTTTTGAATCTTTTTGTATTCCATCAATTCCTTAGCAAAATCATTTGTAAACTCATCTAGCTTGGACTTTTTCTTTTCCCTAGTAAAATAAAGTTAAAGAGTGAAAGTTAACAAAAACCATTTAAGAAAACTAACAAGACAAATGTAATTAGATAATGAATGAAATGAATGAAATTGCCATTAGTTTTTCACTTTAAAACTATAAATAACTAGGCATCCCTGAGGAAGTTGCGTGTATGGCATTGGTTTAAATTTAGGTGAAATTTCTTGTACTAACTGGAAACACTGGAAAATGTTTCCAAAGACACCTCTAATTCATGCTATATCCGAAAATGGAAAAAAAGTGTATAAGAATTGCAAACCAAAATGCTTACTCTTCTTTTAGCCGCCGCTGTTCTCTATAGAATTCTTCCCTGGACAAAGGTGGCGCTTGTGTTGTTGGGATGGTATTTGAATGAGCTGTCTGCACGCCCGACGAAACCCAGGGTGTGGATAAGTTGGCAGGTGCTGGTGGAAACCCTGGAGGAGGGACGCTATACCCAGCAGGAGGAGGCTGGCCAGGAGGAAACTGAGGAGAAAACTGTGGGGGAGGAACACCTGGAGGGAGAGGAAGCGTGTGTGGGGGAGGTGGATACAGAGGAGGTGGTGGAACAGGTACGAAGACTGGAGTTGCTGGTAGTGATGGGCCTTGAGTCCTCTGGGATCTTTCACTGTGGTGTCGCCCACGATTTATACTTCTGGAGAAATAAATTCCAAGATATTATTCCTTTAAATTCACTGAAAACAAGCAGGCTTTCCTAGCCATCACTATTGTCAAACACAACAGAATGAACTACTCAAACAGTATACAGACAGTATACAGGTATGGATTTCACACATTTGGAAATGGAGTCCTATTTAAAAAAAAAAAAAG
Source organism: Megascapheus bottae (assembly GCF_031878675.1). NCBI lineage: Eukaryota > Metazoa > Chordata > Mammalia > Rodentia > Geomyidae > Megascapheus > Megascapheus bottae. The sequence goes on along the minus strand of NC_143533.1, from coordinate 2,309,089 downwards.
TTAGTCTGAGTGAGCACTGATGGCTCACACCTGTAATCCTAGCCACTCAGGAGGCTGAGATCTGAGGATGACAGTTCAAAGCCAGTCCTAGCATAAAGTACATAAGACTCTTAATCTCCAATTGATCACCAGAAAACTGGAAGTGGTGCTGTGTCTCAACATAGCAGAATACTAGTCTTGAGCAAAAGAGTTCAAGGACAGCGCCCAGGACCTATAGTCCAGCAACTGGATAGGCTTAAGTGGGAAGGCATGATCACTGGGGCCCAATAGTTCAAGATCAGCTTAAGTTTACACAGGAAGTTCAAACTCAAAAACAAAAACACCAAACAATAAACAAAACCCAAAAACTAAGACTAGTTTTACAAAGAAGACTAGTATTACAATCAACTGAAAATACTGTTTCTCAATGGGTTAAATAAAATGAACACTGCTGGCAGTACTTTCAGTTTGAATTGTGCTTCATAAAGATGAACAGGCTTCTTTCTGTTAAGCCATGAATGTTAACTATTATCCTCTTTTAACAGGCAATCAACTAATGAAGCATTGTTAACTTTCAAATTTACAAGGCTCAATGGAGCAACAGGAGACATAACACATAGGTTATAAAGAATTGGAGGTCCCTCGAGTCTATTTGTGCCAGCTGGGGAAAGTGGGTCACACTTATATACCTAGTCATTTCAAAGGTGGTAAACAAAACAAAACAAAACAAAACAGGGAAATGAACAATAGCTGGATGCAGCTTGTCATCCAGCTATGAAGGAGGTATAAACCAGAAGATTGAAGTTTCAGGTGAGTATGACCCTATCCAAAAACTAATACAAACAAGCAGGGCTATGGTTCAGGTGGCAGAGCATTAACCTTGAAACCTTGAGCAAAACATGTCCAAGGACAGTCCCCCAGACCCTGAGGACCCTGAGGAGTTCAAGACCCAAAATTGGCAAGCAAAAAAAAAAAAAGTATATCTTGGCATTGTAAGTAAGGACAACTATCTACCGAAGATTTGAGAGAGATAAAACAATCCCTCTGTTTATCTTTCAATGTCTTACATAGAAGATGACCATTTTCTGAGATTTAAGCCTACCTGTAGCAGCTTCTCTCTCCTCTTCTAATTTGTTGTGGTGGAGAAACCAGATATCCAAGCTTGTTGGAACTGTGCAGGGGAAAAACATAACAGGCTTGAAGATTTCTCCACAAGTACGGTACACTGAAGTGACAGAATTTAAGGTATTTAATTGTTTTAAAATCTTTTTCTTATTCCATGATTTGTTGTTGCTGCCAGTCCTGGGGCTTGAATTCAGGGCTTCAGCTGTGTTCTTGGGCTTTCACAAGGATAGTGCTCTACCACTTGCACCACAGAACCACCTCCAGTTTTCTTCTATGCATGTGGCACCGAGGAATAGAACCCGGGTCTTTGTGCATGCTAAGCAAGCACTCTACCACTAGGCCAAAGTCCCGACCCCTGAATTACTAATTTTTAATGCTATAAAACATTCCATAGATATGATTTCTTAAATTTCATGGCAGAAAATCATAGTGTAGATTTTCACATGCAACAAGACTTTGCTCATTTGCTTGTGTGTAGTAAACTTTTGACCACTAAAACTAAGGATAAGAGACTGTTTTAGGAACACAGGAATTGCTTAAAAACGACCATTCATTTACTCAGATCCTGTCAAGACCTCCAGCTGTTAATAGTTAATATCAAAGCAGAAAGGAGTTTATGATTTTTATCTTGGAAGAGTATGGTTCCTTCCCTCCACCCCCACCCCCACCCCAGTCCTGGGCTTGAGCTCAGGGCCTGAGCACTGTCCTTGGACTTGCTCTACCACTTGAGCCTCAACACTTCCGGCTTTTTTCTATGGATGTGGTACCAAGGAATCAAACCCGGGCCTTCGTGCATGCTAGGCATACACTCTACCACTAGGCCAAACTACTGGCCCCAACAGTATGGTTCTTACATGGTCTACTTATGGATTCATTTAGAGATTTGCAATGATCTGAAAAAGTTCAGTACAAACTACATAGCCTAAAAATACTAAAAACTTAATGTACATAACGAATATAGAAAAGTATGTAGGTAACAGTCTATTCTACTACCAATACCACAAAATATACACAGATTTTATTAAAAGTTAAATTTATCAAAATTTACTGGACTTTAAATACTGTTCAGTCAAGAGTATGTAGGATGTAGCATTATATACTAATGGTAAAAGCTAACTGTAGTACATTTTGTGCTATGATTCTGATGGTGCCAGCTACTAAAGTGATCTCAAGTGTTGCAGAGTACCCACCTTAAATACTGGGTAAGGCTGCCATGGTGATGCAAACCTGTAATCCAGCTACCAGAAATCAGAGATGGGGAGGATTATGGTTTCAGACCAGTGAGGCAAAAAATTATCAAGATTCCTATCTCAACAAACAAGCTGGACCTGGGGGGAAGTGTATATAAATAACCCCAGCTATGCGGGAAGTATAAGTAAGGCCACTGACCATTTCTAAGACTTGTCCTGGGCAAAATAAATAAATAAATAAATAAATAATAAAAATCCAAGACTCTATCTGAAAAACAGCGTTGAAAAGGTTGGAGGTTGTAGAGCTTACTTAGCAAGCACAAGGCCCTGGGTTCAAACCCCACTACTATCCTTCCCCAAACACCCCTAATCCATAAAAATAAGCAAAAGAAACAAAATGGAAAGCAGTAACTTCCATGTGAAGAGTCTGGTAAACTGTCACGCTATATATAGCTCACATATAAACTGTGTGTCCAATTAATTGTGCACAGCACTGAAGGAAGGTCAGCAGTAAACAGCATTAGCCTAGTATGTGTAAAGCCCTAGGTTAGATACCTCATGACAAAAAGAAAAAAAAAAAAGAAAAAAAAGAAAAGCACAAAAAACCAAAAAACCTCCAAACTCTAGCAAACAAAAAAACCTATTATTTGTAGAGGTCAGTGCCCGTAACCACCCAAGTCAGTCACACTCATTCTTTCACAAAATAATTCCTCTTATCACTAATACTTTACAGAAACTGTACTATTCTGGCATATAAAAGGCTAATAATTATTGTGTTTAAAAAAAACCCACAATGGCCAGGAGTTTGGCCTAGTGGTAAGAGTGCTTGCCTAGCATGCGAGAAGACCCAGGTTCAATTCCTTGGTACCACATACATAGAAAAAGCCAGAAGTGGTGCTGAGGCTCAAGTGATAGAGCTCTAGCCTTGAGAAAGTCCAAGGACAGTGCTCAGGCCCTGAGCTCAAGCCCTGAGCTCAAGCCTAGGACTGGCAAAACAAAAAAAAACAAAAACATTTTAAAACAAACAAAAAAGCTCACACAAAACAGCCACCAGGCACTGGTGGCTCACACCTGTAATCCTAGTTACTCAGAAGGCTGAGATCTGAGAATCACCGTTTGAAGCCAGCCTCGGCAGCAAAGTCCTTCAGAGTACTTAAAAAAAGGTGGAAGTGGCACTGTGGCTCAAGAGTGCTAACCTTGAGCAAAAGCAGCTGAGGGACAGCACCTAAGGCCAAATTCAAGCCCTAGGACTAGCCAAAAAAAAAAAAAAAAAAAAAAAAGGCATTCAGAAACCTTAGTTTGTTGTTTTCACTATCTAGTTCAAAAGTAATTAATTATGTGAAGGTTACTTTAAATATACTTACTGTTCCCAACCTGGTCGACCTCCACCTGGACGAGCAGCATTTATCCTTACTGGGCCTTAAAAACAAACAAACAAAAATTGTAAACTAAATTTGTATGTTAAAAATACATTATTATTATTATTGTTATTTTTTTTTGCCAGTCATGGGGCTTTAACTTAGGGCCTAAGTGTTGTCCTTGAGCTAGTGATCAAAGCTAGCACTCTACCACCAGAGCAATAGCACTACTACTTCCAGCTTTTTCTGAGTGGCTTATTGGAGATAAGATCTCAGCATACTGAGTAGTTAGGATTGCACACCTAATCCACTAGTGTATGGCTCTAAAATTATTTTCTAAAGGGAAAACAATTTTACTTACCAGTTGTAGGGATCAACTGTCCATGTAATAATGACTGTCCCAGCAAAGATGGAGTTCCAAGGACAGGCACTTGGTAACCCTGAATAACCACAAACAAATAGGGTTAAAAAAAGAATAAGGGTAAATAGAGATTCCCTCCTTGAACACAGGGAAATGACAGTTAAACCTTTAAAATAATGTTGAGAGCAGTAAAATGTACCTTCTCTTCCATGAGAGCAGTAAGTGCAATTGTGGAGGTTCCCTTTGAATGATCTGCAGCAAGGGCTGCACCTGGCAGTAATTTAGCATCAGAGTCCCTAGAAACAGTGAAATTTATAATGTTAAAATGCCATCAGATATAGGAGGCAAGAGGTACAAGTACAAGCAAGCACTACTCATTATTGCATTACCCATTGCACTGAAGTGAGTTATACCAAAGATGGTAAAAAGAGAAAAGAAAGAGGAGTGCTCTATGTATAAGAGGAATGAGAAGAAACCCTGGGTTTAATTCCTCAGTACCACATACACAGAAAAAAGCCAGAAATGGCACTGTGGGCCCAGTGGTAGAGTGCTAGCCTTGAGCAAAAGAAACTCAGGGACAGTGCCCAGGCCCTGAGTTGAAGTCCCAGGTTTGGCGAAAAAACAAAAACAAAAACCCAAAACAACAAGAAACATGTTATTCTAGCCACTGCAAAAATAGTAAAACATTGTGGGTGACATGAGGACAAAAAAAAAAATATGAGATTAAGTTTTATAACTGCATGGTGGTGGCATGTCTGTCATCCTGTCATCCCAGCACTTAAGAAGCTTTGGTACCGGGCCGGGAGTTTGGCCTAGTGGTTAAAGTGCTTGCCTAGCATGCATGAAGACCCGGGTTCGATTCCTCGGTACCACATACATAGAAAAAAGCCAGAAGTGGTGCTGAGGCTCAAGTGGTAGAGCTCTAGCCTTGAGAAAGTCCAAGGACAGTGCTCAGGCCCTGAGCTCAAGCCCAGGACTGGCAAAAAAAAAAAAAAAAAAAAAAGAAGCTTTGGTACCAAAACTATCCTGGCTCTATGAGCAAACCTTTGTCTTGTAGGAGAGAAATTAAAAAACAAACAAAAAAAAACAAGGGTAAACTCTAGCTCTCACCCCACCACTAAACAAATGGGTAGCCATAACTGAGTCTATAGACACTTCTCCTTATCAACCAAATACTAGGTTATAGTCAACCAGTGGGACTTCCTTCCTTCCTTCATCCCACTCCTTCCCTCCTTCTTATCCTGGGGGTAATTGTTTTTTTAAAAAAATGTTAACACATATCAAAGGTCTCTTTCATTTCTAAACAGGATTTTAGTATTTTCCTTGCTATATTACTACCCCTATATCAGTTTTAACTCTTCTCAATCTGTTTTTAACTCCTGATCAAATATGCTTTTCTTAATTCCATCCTTATGATCATTACGAAATCTTGTACCTCTGAAGTACAGAACTATTACAAAATCCTACAATAGAGAATTTCATTTATTGTCAACTTGCTTAATCATGACAGAAGAATGACTGCCATTGTCTCTTCTGGTTTTTTTTTTGGGGGGGGGGCAGTGTAGGGGGAGGACACCAAACTCTTGATTCTCTTTGCTTCTTCTTTGAAGGCTGGAATTGCCAGCCCATTCCACCAAGAATAAATTTCTTTTTTGCCAGTCCCGGGGCCTGGAGCACTCAGAGCTGGAGCGCTGTCCTTGGGCTTTCTTAAGGCTAGAGCACTACCACTTGAGACACAGCATCACTTCTGGCTTTTTCTTTATATGTGGTACTGAGGAATCGAACCTAGGTCTCTTCATGCATGCTAAGCAAAGCATTCTACCACTAGGGCCAAACTCCCAGTTGGAATAAATTTCTTACCAGCCATTCTAACTTACCAAGTACAGTAGTCCACTAAAAAGCATTTGGCACCACACAATCAAAAACAGATACCACTGGCCTCATTCATTTTCTACCAAGTAGAAGCACCCAGGTACTTACCGGAAAGGTCCGTCTGACTTTTCTGAATGGACTGATATTGACACTGTTGCGGTTATGTCAGGAACAGGAGCTGGGGCATTAGATGTACTTCCTGGTACAGGAGGGGCCAAGGACTGGCTGGAAGTTAATGAAGATATGGAGGGCGCAGGGTGAGCCGAAGAGGACGTCACTGGAATCATCAGAGGATCTTGTTGTCGTGATATTGGAGACCTCATGAGAGGCTGCAGGTTCCGCTGAATGAGAGGTCTTGGAGGTGGTATTGGGGGTGGTGGTGGAGGTAATTGTTTTCGTAGTCTTTTTGTATAACCAGTTTCATTTTTGAAGTTATTAACAGCCTATAAGTACCAAACAGAAATGCAGAATGTGTAATGCAATATTCACTTAAGTAACAGTTAGAGCGGTGAAGATGTTAATTTTTTTTCGTAATAGGAATACAAGCATAGCTACCTGTCGTAAAAATTTATTGGCAATTAAAGCATCAGGAGATACATCATTTTGATGACATGTTGGACATGTATGTTCATCTGATTCCAAGAGTGCTGTTCTTATACCTAGGTAATAAGATTTTTAAATATTAATAATAGGAACTCAGCGTTTATAGAATGAGTGAAAAGGATAGCCTATACCCGTTCAAGTTCCCAAGCACAGAAAGTACTTCTTCGATTAAGGGACTTACGGATTAGGAGTCACTATACAAAATGACCATGTATTCCATCCAGCTCAGAAAGAAATCGCCATCTGAAGTTTTTACCTCCTAGAAATGCTTCATTTTTTCTTTCTCCCTATTTTAATGTTATACTAAAATAAATCTTTTCTAACACTTAAAAACTTAAGGTAGGCTTCCTTGTTGCCTCCTCCACCCCAGCACTAATCTTTCCTCTATGATCCAAGCTATTAAATTGAAGAGAAATAATGGCTGGCTGTTAGTGGTTCTGTAATCTTAGCTACTTATGAGGCTGCGATCCAGTGAATGGTGGTTTGATTAGTTTCAAATCTCAAGACTCCATCTCCAAAATACCAGGAAAACGTCAGGTTGGCTAGAAGCATAACCAGTGACAAAGCACCACCCTAAGGCAAGCCAAGCAAGTGTTGAAGACCTGAGTTCAATCCCTGGTATTCCTCAGAAACACTGAAACATACAAAAAGCACTCTCTCCCAAGTGTTAAGTGTCCAAAGGGTGACAAAAACTTTACAAGGCGCAGTTTTTGAAAAAGCATCAAGGATAGGGTATAAAAAATAAAAATAAAGTATTAGACCAAGTATTAAAAGTGTTAAGCCAGATACGGTGGTTCACACCTGTAATCACGAGTTACTCAGAAGGCCGAGTCTAGGAGCTGGATGGGGCAAAAAATTCACCAAGTCCCATCTCAACCCCAAAATAGCTGCATACAACGGAATGAACTTGTTGGCCTAATAGGAAGTTAGGAGAAGAGAAGCAGTAATAGGAAAGAACATGGTTCAGACTAGCTGGAGAAAAAGAGACACTACCTCAAAAATAACCACCGCAAAAAAGGACCAGAGGTATGACTCCATTGGTAGATCACACATGTATTAAAGCCCTGAGTCTACACCCCAATACTGGGGAGGAAGTGGGGAAGGAAATGAATTGCCCACAACACAGATAAAAGAAATACTAAGATTCACTTATCATGCTTCAATGACTAACTAGTTGTTAAATCTAAGCCCTACTTTGAAACCATAGCTTAAAAAACTCTTATCCTTAAAGAAATCTCGACACAAAAATTCCAAAATTATCTAAAACCAAGCAGGATTGAACAGTGAAGTTTCTGGGTAAGAGCATACACACCTAAATGACAGAAAAGAACTACGAGCTAATGTAAATATTCTAGCCTATTTACAGGAAATTATCCTATCCTATGAAATTTAGAATAAGCTATTGTTCACAATGCAGAATAGGGATTTAAAAAGATTTCCAGTGAGCAACTAAGCCCCAAAAGGCTATTAGAATTTTATATACCTTGTAGACCATGTAGAAAATAATTTCTCTATTTAAAAAGACAGAAAGAGAAAGGAAATCCCAGCCCTCTCACTATTAACGCTCATAGATCAACACTTATTATTAACATTTTGTATTTTATTATTAAAATACACAGTGTTGGTTCAGAGCCTTTCCAAACAAATATAAATGTTCTAAATAGTGTCTTCAAGGGTTCAGCCTCTCTTACACTCATCACAGTAACTGTTTCCACAGCAGGGAATGACAACAGCGTCGGTCATGATATCTTTGCAGATGAGGCACAGCAATTCGTCAGGGATGGGGTCGTCGTCTTCTGATGAAGAGGACGGCTCCTCTGGGAGGAAGGGTGGCTTCTCTTTCTTCCCAATTGCATATGCCTCTCTGTAAAAGAAGGTTTCAATGTTGTAAGACAGCTACAGTGGCAAAAGCATTCATGTTCTATACTCTCTACTATATCACAAGAACACAATTCAATATAGTGTAGATAAGCATAGTTCCCCAAAGAGAGGGGGCAGTTGTATACATCCTCCTAAACAAATATACACACAGAACGTAACTCTAAACAAGTATAACCAAAAGAAATAAATACTATAAAAGCAGTTAAAAGGTTCTTGGAATCCTAACTCTCAGAACTGAGGCCAGAGAGGTAAAGGAACGCTCACTGCCACCACGTTCTACTTAGCTGGCAGAGAGTTTAACCTTGTAAAGCAACTAACAACAAAAAAATCCCTCACCTCTATTCCAATAGTTTCTGAAACTAGTAAAGATATTAGACTGAATGTTGCAAGGTGGAAAATCAAAATGAATACTGACATTATGAAATTAAAAAGTACTAGCTCAAAGGAAACTATCACTCCACACAATAAAATGACTCCAAAAACCAGTATTATCTACCTGTAATTACTGTTTTAATAATTTATTCAGCTAACATATGTGATTTAATAGTTGAATACATATTACAAAAAAGTGAATACGTGTTTGCAAAGTATGGACTAACACTTCATTAAGACATTCTGGGTCCAGATTTTCGAAAAAAATGTTGAGAATTTATTAAAAATAAAACGATCTCAGACTTGTCAACACTGTTTACACAACACTTCCAACTTCTCTGCACTCAAATTTGTAAGCCAAGGAATTTCTAGAGAAATCCTTTCTATTTAATGTGTTTATCTCAATTCTGAAAATGAAAGAATCTCAGCTATAGAGTAGGGTACCTTAGGTGTGTTATTTGTGTTGCAGTTGCTCCATAGACATCACCACGATTCCAGAAATAAGTATCAATTTGCTTATGCCCCACTGTTCCCAATTTGTGAAAGAGGAGTCTCCCACTGCCCAAAAGAGAGAAAAGAAAAGAAGGGGGAAAAAAAAGGAGAACAGGATAGAAAAAGAAACAGAAGAGTCTAAGTTGCTTATCAGTGGTGTTAGTGGAGAGGGTGAGTTTCAATTAAAATATCTGGGCTCCCATCTCTCCCCAGTACTGCCAGTTGTGTGGTTGATACAAATGGGCTTCGGTTTATTACTCAAAAGCAATGAAGCTAATTACTGTTAGGGTTCATGGGTGATGTTAACTTTTCCAACACAAACTTCTATTTTTTAAAAATTGGCAACAGCATAGATATAAAGGTCTGCTCTTACAGTGACTGCGAAAGTCATCAATTTCAGCCTGACAATGTTTGGAAGGGTCTAAGAAATGTCTGAGTTACAAACAGTATTAACAACAGACACCTCTAAGATGATCCACAGAGACAGGAGGGTGACTGATAGTAAACAGATGGGTGAAGTGGAGGAGGTGAGTTCCTGGGAGTTCAGGAAGTCTCATTTATGGACTCGAACACTATACACACACAAAAATGTATGCATTCAAATACAGAGTACCTCTTCAGTATTATTCCATAGCATAACCAATATTTACTACCTTGACCTACTTACTATTCGATACACCCAACAGTCATGTATGAAGCTGAAACTGGTCTTTTTTCTCTTATCAAACATGGACACCTATTCTCGGATGTTTCTCAAAACATATCCTGAAGGCCTCAACTTATAATTTCCTAAAAGGCTTCTCTAAAATGTAAAATCAGGATCATATACCTCTAAATAAACAAACAAACTAGGAGCTCTCATGGCTGAGAACTCAAATCTATAGTCTAAAGAAACACATAACATCTGTTATCTACTGTGACTTCAGAATTGAAGGCAGTCAAAAAGCTAATGACATATAACAATTAGGAAGAACAGATAAAAATGGGAGGTTATGTTGAACCATGTCACCAGATTTTGATGTCTTGATTCTTTAGTAAACAATGGTTCATAGAAACTGAAAACACAGGGCCACCCTATGCAGAATGCTTGCCTAGCATGCACAAAGCTCTGGGTTTGATTCCTTGGTACCACATACACAGAAAAAGCCAGAATGGGCCAGGAGTGTAGCCTAGTAGTACAGTGCTTGCCTAGCATGCACAAAGCCCTGGGTTTAATTCCTTGGTACCATGTACACTGAGAAAAAGCAGGTAGTGGTGTTGTTGCTCAGGTGACAAACAGAGTGCTAGCCTTGAACAAGAAGTATCCAAGGACAGTGCCCAGGCCCCGAGTTCAAGTCCTAGGACTAGCAAAAAAATAAAACAAAAAGGAGCCAGGAGCGTAGCCCAGTTGGAAGAGTGCTCACTTAACACACACAAAGCCCTGGGTTTGATTCCTGGGAACCATACACTCAGAAAAAAGCCAAGGTGGTGCTGTGATTTAAGTGGCAGAGTGCTAGCTTTGAGCAAAAAGTGTCCAAGGTAGGACCAGGGTTTGGCCTAGTGGTAGAGTGCTTGCCTAGCATGCACAAAGACCCAGGTTTGATTCCTCAATACCATATATATAGAAAAAAGCCAGAAGTGGTGCTGTGGCTGAAATGGTAGAGGTCTAGCCCTGAGAAAGCCCAAGGACAGACAGTGCCTAGGCCCTGAGTTCAAGCACCAGGACTGGCAAAACAAAATAAAACAAAAAACAACCCTGAAAACACATTAAAGATATGCACTAAAATGTTTTATAGAGGTATATAACGTGCATGAAAAATAAATTCTACTTTATAATCTTAAGATTCCATGGGAACAAGGCACTGGTGACTCAAACTGTCAGTCTTGAGTTAAAAGTCAAAAATGAAGGGTCAGGAGTTTGGCCTAGTGGTAGAGTGCTTGTCTAGCATGCACAATGTCCCAGGTTCGATTCCCTAGTACCACATACATAGAAAAAAGCCAGAAGTGGTGCTGAGGCTCAAGTGGTAGAGCTCTAGACTTGAGAAAGTCCAAGCAGAGTGTTCAGGCCCTGAGCTCAAGCCCAGGACTGGCAAAAAAAAAAAAAAAAAAAAAAAAAAAAAAAAAAAAAAAAAAAAAGTCAGCAATAAGAGTAGGTCTTGAGTACAAAGCCCCAATACTGACACATACAAAATACAAAAAGGTATATCCAAACTTCTCACTACTAATTAGTATTTCATTTATATTTTGTACATAAATTTGCCAAGATATTTTATAGAATTTTTTGAGACAGGTCTCCCAGCTATCTTTGCACCAGAGCCAAGTTGAACTTGAAACCATTCTGTCTTTGCCTCCTGAGAAATTGTGATTATTGGGATGCACAATCATGCCCAGTTTGCAGAGCTTTTATTTATTTTGTCCACTTAGGAAATGGAAATAACATATAGTAAGATAATGTGGGAGCATGTATTTGAATGAGAAAGAAAGCAGAGAGAATGACAGAAAAAATTAGAAGACTACAGGGAAAGTGGCACTCAGTGATGACAAAACCCCAAATCCATTAAAAATCTGCTTAATTGGAGCTGACAGCAGCCTCTAAGCTTGACAAGAAATGCAGCATGGGCAGACTCATTAATTATGGTGTACAAAGTTCCCAAGGAATCCATGGAACCAAGTTGTAAGCCCAAGATAAATCACTACACCCTGGCACTGACTGTGGTCTTCACAGATGACACCTAATTTGCATACTTACGCATCTATTGTTGGTATTGCATATTTTCCAGTGTTGGTAAGCATTGCACCTTTCATGTTAGGATCTTTCACCTCCATCATAAAACTTCTGGGAATCCCAGTACTCTTTTTAATCCGAGGACCAGATTCAAAGTTTTTATCCTATTGGATAGAAAAGAAAGAGGAACAGAAAAGCAGTTAGTATCATTTATTATTTGTTAACTTACTACTTAGCTATGTTAATCCTACCATTATCATATCCATTTCAGAAAAAGGAAAAAAAAAAAACCAAAACAAGTTTGGAGAGATGAAAGACCTTGCTTAAGTTTACTCTAGTAAATGAAGAACCAAGCTGGGGACAATGGCTCATGCCTGTAATCCTAGCTACTTAGGAGGCTGAGATGTGAGGATCGCAGTTCAAAGCCAGCCCAGGCACTAAAGACTGTGAGACTTTTATCTCCAATTAATCACTAGAAAACAGGAAGTGGGACTGTGGCTCAGGGGTGGGGTGGTAGCCTTGAGCTGAAGAGCTCAGGGACAGTGTTCAGGCCCAGAGTTCAAGCCCCATGGCTCACGAAAAAAAAAAAAAAAAAAAAAAGAAAAGAAAGAAACCAGCGGGTTGGGAGTGTGGCCTAGTGGTAGAGCGTTTGCCTAGCATGCACAAAAGTTTGATTCCTCAGTACCACATACACTGAAAAAGCCACAATGGTGCTGTGGCTCAAATAGTAGAGCACTAGTCTTGAAGAAAGACCAAGGATGGTGCCCAGGTCCTGAGGTTCAAGTCCCAGCACTGGCCAAAAAAAAAACAACAAAAAAAAAACCCCAAAAACTCAGCAAAAATTTGGCTCCAGAAGTTATGCAATTTTTCACCAAGAAAATAAGATGGTTAAGAATTCTTGGGGGGGCCAGGAGTTTGGTCTTGTGGTAGAGTGCTTGCTTAGTATGCACGAATACACTGGTTCGATTCCTCAGTACCACATACATAGGAAAAAGCTGGAAGTGGTGCTGAGGCTCAAGTGGTAGAGCTCTAGCTTTGAGGAAGTTCAAGGACAGTGCTCAGGCTTTGAGTTCAAGCCCAGGACTGGCCCCCCCCCTCCAAAAAAAAAAGAAAGAAAAAAGAAAAAAAAAAGAATCCTTGGGCCAGGAGTTTGGCCTAGTGGTAGAGTGCCTGCCTGGCATGCATGACGACCCGGGTTTGATTTCTTGGTATTACATACATAGAAAAAAGCTGGAAGTAGTGCTACATTTCAAGTGGCAGAGCTCTGGCCTTGAGAAAGCCCAAAGATAATGTTCAGGCCCTGAGTACAAGCCCAAAAAAGAAAGAAAAAAAGACATAATCCTTGCTGGGCATTGGTGGTTCAAACCTGTAATACTAGCTACTCAGGAGGCTGAGATCTGAGGATAAAAGTTCAAAGCCAACCTCAGCAGGTAAGTCTGTGAAACTTTCATCTCCCATTCCTAACCCCCTTCTCTGCCCAAATAAAAAGCTGAAAGTGAGGCTGTGGCTCAAGTGGCAGGCCACTAGCACTTAAGCACAAAAAGCTCAGGGACTGGGCTGGGAATTTGGCCTAGTGGCAGACTGCTTGCCTAGAATGCATGAAGCCCTGGGTTTGATTCCTCAGTACCACGTACACAGAGAAAAAGCCAGAAATGGTGCTGTAGCTCAAGTGATTTGAGTGCCAGCCTTGAGAAAGCCCACGGACAGCGCTTAGGTCCTGGGTTCAAGCCTCAGAACAAGCACCAAAAAAAAAAAAGGGGGGGGGCAAGGGGTGAGAGGCCAGGAGCAGGACTATGGGTAGTGCTTGCCTAGCATGCATGAAAAGCCTTGGGTTCGATTCCTCAGTACCATATATACAGAAAAAACTGGAAGTGGTGGTGTGGCTCAAGGGGCAGAATGCTAACCTTGAGAAAGCTCAAGGACAGTGCCCAGGCCCTGAGTTCAAGTCCCAGGACTGGCAATAAATAAATAATTATTGAATTAAATTAAAATATTCCTAAGATGTATAATTTTTCCTTTGGACTTACCCCATTTGTTGGGCAATTCTTAATATAATGGCCGGGTTTACCACAACGGAAACAGGTGTAAGACGGAGGTGGTGGACCTAGAGGTTTCTTCATGTAACTGAAAGAAAAAATAATTACATGTAAACAAAAATTTTAAGAAAAATAATGTTTTTGATTGAGGGGAGTGAGGGGAATTCACCCCTAAAGTTCCTATTAGCATAAAGTAATTCTAAACTTACTTGATTGGGTCGTATTCATGGCCAGATTGGGACATCATTGCTTTAATTTTATCTTCTTCAGAAGCATTGGCTTCAGCCAGATTGGCGGTCTGTTTAACAGGTAATTATTTGACACACACATTAGAAACACATTTAAGACCACACAGCCAAAGACAACACCATTCATCCTGTAAAGAGCAGTTTCTAGACTAGCCTTGTATAAAAGCAGCGATCTCCAGGTAAACTTGGAAGAGGCACTGGGAATTCCTTAGGTGGTTACATGATGGCTAGGTGTGTATGGGAGGCTGGAGAATCTTTCTGAGGGGACTCTAACCTTAGACCCTGCTTATATATTAGGATATGCACACTTGCCCAGGGAAAGGGTCAGATGATTAAGTATATTATGCAGTAATTCTAAGTCTCTAAGTTGTAGAGTCAATTTTCAAACTAAGTTTAAAGGACATGCCTTAAGCATTTATCATTTAGATTCTATTCTCTAAATTTTATGAACTTCATCTACAAGGTATAAATACAACACTATAGATATAAGCAGAGTCTAAGGGAGTGACTTCTAATAACTTGAATCCTCAAGCATCTAGCACTCACTACAGCCACTCACTGGGGGTTTTATCTTTGCATTCATTCACAAAACAAGCAACCAGTTTTAACACTTTATTGTAATTGCATGTACAAAAGAATGCTTAACATTAACAGAGCTTAGAACAGCAATGTTTACAGAACTGGATTACAGATATTTAACAACTAATTTGTTTGAACTCAAAGTGTTATTTTACAAGATTTAAAAATTAAAAAAAAAGCCCCCAAACCTCCCCAGCAAGTAAACAGTGGTAGGAATTGACTCAAATATGGTCCTTAACAGTACACAAAAATAAAAACAGTATACTATATAAACTGCTAAAGAGGTTACCTCTGTGCTAAACCATTCTGCTTTAGAAAAACCATCAAATAGGATGGTTTTAGTCTACTTGTCTTATCTCAGTTTTAATGTTCAGTTTTCCTAGTATAAGAGCTGAAGAAGCAACTGTCTGCTTTTAGGACATTTTGGGGATATGGCGTGGGAGAAAAGGACACAGCCTATGTATAACAGAGCAAGGACAAGACAAGGAGGAACAGCCCTAATAGAAAACCATCCTTCATATATCTGGGAATAGGGAGAAGAAAAAAAAAAAGCTTCTGGAATAATGGACAGCTTCCTTCTTCCTTCTTGGCCCTCAAAAAGTCTGCCTGTTCTTTTTTTATATGGCACAATTTGTAAGCTATATGTATTATTCTAAAAAGCAATCCATCACTAGTGCTTTCCCAAACAAACAATACATATTGTCAAGTAGGAAATGCAAGCAATCTTATCGCAGAACATGGCACATACAATGGTTTCAGGAGGTTAACAACTTGCCTCTCTGCCAAACATACACATTGGTATATTTCTGCAAACAGGTTTATACACTCACACAATTCCTGTAGTCTGTGTTCAAACAAATTAGGTTGTTTAAAAACTTTTTCTAAGGCAGACAGACTACAAGTCTATAGATATAGCATAAGAAACAACTATCACATTTAAAATATTGACCTTTACAGGGGTCAATTCAAATATTCAAGAAATAGCCAGGCAATCGTCCGGGTGAAGGAAAATCTTCAGTTTGGCTGCTTAAAGTCCACATAATTTACAGCCAAAACCAGGGAATTCCTCCAGAACTTTGTTAGTTTCCAATGTGTAATAATAAAAAAAAATTTATGAGGGGGAAATAAGTGTAGCTTCGTGTGTGTCTTCTGTCTTGAAGATGACAATACGCCCGCCACCATTATGCTGAGGCTGATCAAGTATTCCCCTATCTTCTCAAAACAGCAACTACTCTTTATAGAATAACAATATGTACAATGCTCTTGCAAGACCCATCTCCCCCAACTCAGCTTTAAAAAAGTTGGTCTACATGAAAAGAATGTTAGAAAAACACATATTTTCAAGAATATATATTATATATATATACCTTTGTAAGCTGGGCCAGAGTAATAGATGCAGAAGAGTCATCAATCTGTTCATAAAAAATTAAACACACATTCAAGTTCCACACTGAAAACAGCGGAAAAATGATCATTTAGCCCCTAATGTCATTTAATGCTCAAATACTGGGCATTTTCTTAGTTTTCTAAATAATAGCATTTGTTTTAATCCAAAAATGAATCTCAATCAGCTTTATCTTTTCCTGCACTACTTTACACCCAGTTATAAAGGTTGTCAGTCCTAGGGGACTTTACTGTAATGCAAAACCAGGGTAAAGAAAGTGCACTATATAGGAAAACGGTTAAGAATGATGGCTAGAAACTTAGTAAGAACCCCTTGTCTCTCAATGGTCTCTAAATTTGTTATTGCTCAAGATATCAATTTGATATTACAACGTACATTAGAAAAAGAGAATAAGCAATCTAATTTTCCCCTGTCAACATGGTAAAAACAAGCAGCTCTATAATGGCTCATAACTGTTTTATTAATAAGAGTACCCACGTAATTGCTACATTATTTTTTTGAGCCTAAGTGTTTATTCTCCTATAATAACAGCAACAATAGTTTGTTGTGAAATAGCTCCAAAGAACAAAAAATGAGAGGTAGATAAGGGTCCCTGGGGGAAGGACTGAATTATCATGTATGATGATGGCTAATACCTTGGATAATAGGAAGTTAATGTAACCAAACAGCAAGAATATATAAAAGATATAAGAGCTTTAAAACAAAAATCCACTTAAAAACTGAAAAAAATTATTTCATCTAATCCTTTAAAAATGATTTTTGCTTAAAAAGGCTTGTGTATCAGGCTAGGAGTATGGCCTTCTTCAAAGGTTGAGGCAGGAGGATACAGAGTTTTGATGCATCCTGGGTTACATGGGCTGCCAAGCTGAAGTCTGCCAGACCTCTCAAAAAAACAAAACAAACAGCCCCTCCCCCCAAAAGCCCCAAAACTAACAAAAATTCTACAAATAGAGTTGCAAAGTTAATTTTGACAGAAACTATTACTGGGATGTTTACTTATAGACAAAAGGTTTTTTTATTCCACACTGAAGGACTGTTAAAAGTTCACAAGAGCAGGATATCAATGGCTCATGTCTATGAATCCACTCAGGAATGTAAGATTTGTAGGATGATGGTTGTTTGACTCCAGAAGTCCTCAAGACTCCCTCCCTTCAAATCATCCGTCAAATGCAGTAGTAGAGTGCCAGCCATGAACAAGAAAGCATGAGAGCTCAAGGCCCCAAGTTTAAGCCATGGCACTGGCAAAAAAAAAAAAAAAAAAAAAAAGTTCATAATGCACCAAGTCCACCAATGGTTTCTCTAAGAACAAATCTCAAGAACTAAAAGAATACATATTCTACACTTCCATCTAAAATATACTATAATCTATTTTATTTTGTACTGGCCAGAAACAGCCTGAATTTAAGTAATAAGAGCCACTGAACTAAATCATCATGTATGTTAGGGTTCTAACCAACAAAATAATAGCTTTAAGTGTCCTTAAAAAAAAAAAAACCATTGTATCAGCTTTCTTACTACTCCATAAAATCGTCCTATGCAATTTTATCGTCCTTGTTTTCTGCTGAACCTTCTAATCCTTTCATTTCAGATTTCTACCCCCATTGTATCAATTACTCAGTTAAGAGACTTCAGATATGTAACTGCATCATTATGTTCCCTTACCAAATCACCATTATAGCACCCAGTATACCTCAGAATCTGCTAAGTCAAATCAGTTTAGATAGGCATCAATTTTGTTTTCTACATAATATGTAAAATATGATGGAAATATGTTCACAAAGTTCAAAAATGAGCCAGGCATCGGTGGCTCATGCCAGTAATCCTAGCTACTCAGGAGGCTGAGGTCTGAGGATCAAGGTTCAAAGCCAGCCCATGAGACTATTATCTTCAATTAACCACCAGAAAACCAGAAGTAGTGTTGTGGCTGAAAGTGGTAGAACACTAGCCTTGAGCTAAAGAGCTCTGAGACAGCACCCAGGCCAGAGTTCAGGCCCCATGAGCCACGACACACACACATACACACACACATAAAAAAAAACCCACAAAAAACAGTAAAATACTGTTTTCAAAATAGTTCTTAAAATTAATCTTGTAGAAGAAAACAAGGACCTCAAATCTTATATGCTGATAGCTCAGTGGAATAAAACATCTACAAAATATAATTCAGATCCTTAGTCAGCAAACACAGCATTCTGGCAAAGCAATCAGTACGGAAAAATGACTGTAAACCAAACAAGGCTAGGGGATATGGAAATAGCCATCTTTGACTGGACTTGTCCTCACTTATCAAAAATATGCATACTGGGCCGGGAGTTTGGCCTAGTGGTAGAGTGCTTGCCTAGCATGCACGAAGACCCAGGTTTGATTCCTCGGTACCACGTACATAGAAAAAAGCCAGAAGTGGTGCTGAGGCTCAAGTGGTAGAGCTCTAGCCTTGAGAAAGTCCAGGGACAGTGCTCAGGCCCTGAGCTCAAGCCAGGACTGGCAAAAAAAAAAAAAAAGCATACTTTCACCAATCAGAATTAAGACTCTGGCTCAGTGCCTCTATTTACTTCATGTTTTTGTGAATGTGTATAACCACATCACTTTTTTGTCTCAGAAAGAACACTAATTATTCTCACCTTAAATGCAGCAAATGTACCCCATACAAATAAAAAATGGGGATAATAAACAAGCTATCTAATATCTCCATTTCACTTAATTCTACATAAAAATCAAGGCTACTTTTTGAAAGCATAAAAAAAAAAAAGAAGAAAGAAAAGAGAAACCTAAGCAAGCTTAAAATAAAACTGCTTCTTATAAATGTAATACAGACATGCCAGGGAACACACAAGGCTAAAAGAATGTTAACTTTATTTATGAACATGTGATTTGTGTTTATACACATGCTAATAAACAAAAGGGAAATGCTTTCAAGAAATAAAACTGCATCTGCAAAGTTTAAATACTATATAAAAATGTACTTTACACAAAATGTGTTACATTTACTACCACATTCACCAGGATAGTTGATCTAAATTTGTGCTAGCATTTGGATACATAAAAATCAGCTTTAAACCAATCACCAGCAAAACAGAAACGTGGACAGTTTTTACAGCATTATGCTTTTAAAAAGAAAAAAAAAGAAAAAAAGAAAAAAGTAAACAAAAACCTTACATACCCAAAAGGGGGGGAAAATCCCAAAACACTAGTCTTTTTATCTTTGAATCACTGTTTAGTTCCACCAAAACTAAGGCCATATACTTTTGAGAACAATTTCAGAGTCCATATATTGTTTTCATGTTTAAGATCCAAGGATCCAGTGTTAGTGAAATGCCTCATACACAAAGATCAACTTAAAAAGTATAAGCAATACCCTTGAATTCTAACGGAAGATTTCAGATACATATTGTGTACAATATCAAGCCTGAGCAATTAAATGTTTAGAGAACCATCAAGTTTGCAGAACCCAATTAAGATAGACCTGTGTTCTGAAACACATTGTACCTAACAATTTCGAACCTCAAAGTCAAAATAGTGTTATACTTATGATTAATCTGTCAATATAAAAAATGTTATGGGGGTTCCTGGTTAAGAGGAGTTATCTTTGATAAGTTTCTGCTTTCAGTGACCTATAACAGTATTTTAATATAAGAAAAAATGTTTAATTTTGATATCTGAACAGATTAGGTAGAAGTGTGAGCTTTTGTATTGTTTTGAAACCAGTATACCTAAACTGTACGAAATCATGAAAACTAATGAGACACGGTACTGGTGGTGGAAGGGAACAATTCTGTTTTCATTTTATAATGTGTATAAACAAAGGGTGGAATGTCAAACTGCTAAATAAAGCAAGAGTTGTAACAAAGCTGTACCAGAGGTGGGCTGGTGTTTTTCAACTGGTCAGATGTGTTTCAACTTGGTGAAAGCATCAAAGCTCTTCATGTTGCTAATACTTTTTTTTTTTCTTTTTTTGTTTTTGTGCTGGTCTTGGGGCTTGAACTCAGGGCCTGGGCGCTATCTTTGAGCTTTTTTGCTCAAGGCTAGCACTCTACCACTTGAGCTACAGCTCCACTTTTGGTTTTAGGTAAATAACTAGAGATAAGAGTCTCTCGGGACTTTCTTGCCCGGGCTGGCTTCAAACCGTGATCCTCAGATCTCAGCCTCCTAAGTAGCTAGGATTACAGGCGCGAGCCACCAGCGCCCGGCTTGCTAGTGCATTTTTGCAAGCCATCAATAAGGCCCGGAGGGGGGCGGAGGGGAGTGGAATCTAACATGAACTAAGTGATACAACGTGAAAATGGCAAAATATACACTCCAAACATTTTTTATTGCAAGAAACAAAAAGCACACAACAGCCTGTACATACATACAAAATACTAACTATAGACAGACAGATGTAGAACATGTTATCATGTTCATCAGTGTAGAACCTACATGATCTAGAATCAATCATACAGTACTGTACAACGCAAAGTCATACAGGGAGAATGCTCTCATCTTTAATATGAAACAGTGCAATGGGCACAAATTACCCACTTCTACAGAAAAACTGCAAATTATGCCACATATATTCATGTTCAACTGAACTGTCATTAAAATACATTTTATTTACAATATGTACTATCATCAGTTGGTTATTAAGTTCTAAAATGATTTACTTCACTGAAACATTATAAAGGTTAAAGTATTGTGTAGAAAAAAGTGGGAGATTGTGTTTTTACATACTGCTTTTGTAGTTCCCATCACTGGCTCAGTTCGACTTCTAAAAAAAAAAAAAAAAAGAAACACTAGTAATTCATAAATTTTTGTGTAGAAATCTCAATGTTATCTTTAATCATACATTTTTAGAAAAACAACTTTTCCGAGTACAAAGCTTTAAACAGTCATTTCAGAAATAGCGAGCAATTTGGATTAATTCTTATCACCTTTTAAAAAGTTTCAGGTACATTTGTGGGTAAAAAAAAAAAAAATTGGGGGGGCTGGGAGTTTGGCCTAGTGGTAGAGTGCTTGCCTAGCATGCACAAAGGCCTGGGTTTGATTCCTTGGTACCACATACATAGAAAAAAGCCAGAAGAGGTAGAATTCTAGCCTTGAGAAAGCCCAAGGACAGTGCTCAGGCCCTGAGCTCAAGTCCCAGGACTGGCAAAAATAAATAAATATTTGGGGGTGGCGGGGAAGGGGCTGTGCTTGCCTAGTATGCATGAAGCTCTGGGGGTTTGATTCCTCAAGCATCACATACACAGAAAAAGCTGAAGTGGTGCTGTGGCTCAAAGGGTAGAGAACTGGCCTAGAACAAAAAGCTCAAGCCCTGAGTTTGAGCCCTGGGACTAGCACATGCATACACAGAAAAATTCTCATCTTGCCACTTAGAACATTTCCCAAAAGGTAGACATGGAGTGTGTTTATATAGAAGTGGACAATCTGATTTCTAAAAAAATATGCAAATAACCCAAAAAGTTTTCTGTTTAGACAGGAAACGAAATCTAAGTAGCCTTTAAATGGCTTTGTGCTTTTTATTTTCTAGTATTTGCTCAACCAATTCTTGAGACATTTTGGGAAAAAAATTATATTTGAACATAATTTTGTATAGAAAGCAATTTGTCAGGTACTTCAAACAATTCCATTCTCAATTATTTTGGAATATCAACATGTCCCCAGAAATGGTATGATTATTTATACACATATGCACATATATATATATATATATATAATTTGTTTATATATATTATACATTGTTTTGTTTTAGTGACAGAGTCTCAGTACAGAGTCCAGGCTGGCTGGAAAAATCATGAACCCCTTGTCTCTACCTCCTAAAGGCTGAGATTATGGGAATCTAACACCATGCTGGGCTAATATTCAATATAGTTTTTTAAAGTACATGGCATAGTATAGCATTTTATTATAGTATTATATCATTTAGAATTCTTAAAAGTACTTAAACCTAAAAGCACAAGTGGCGCTGTGGCTCAAGTGGTAGAGCGTTAGACTTGAGCTGAAGAGCTCAGGGACAGCACCCAGGCAGAGTTCAAGCCCCGTAACCAACCAAGAAAAAACTAAAAGCACAGACCATTAAGCTCATTTGGTAACTGCAATAATGAAAAAAATGTTCAGCTCTTTTAACTTAGGATTCAGAAGATATTATAGAAGACACTCATACGTGATCTATACAAAACAAAGTTCCAAGAAATACCTATTTAACTTCCGTTCTAAAACATCCATTTATTATGACTGGCATATTCCAGAAATTTTTAATGATTCTAAGACCAATTCCAGAGTAATAAGCATAAATCCTACAGTTTATGACCTCTTAAAACATTTACTGGGAAGAAGCAAGGAGCACATATTACTTGCATTACTAGATGCTGGCAAAATTTGTAAGATAAATCTTTATGACATGTACATTTCTGTGAAAATAGGCCATTATTGAGCAAACATTTTCTCCTAATAATCGTTTTTCTCTTTCTTACAAGCCAAGATAATTTAATCAGACCAGAAATCAGGAAAAACAAACCCCTTCCTCTAAAATTTTTAAATGTCTTTTTTTTAATATTAGATTTTTTTGTACTTACATAACATATGTCTTGCTTGTGGACTTAACACCTCCAATAGGAATTCTTCTAACAATTACAGATGAGTTCTTAGGAATTAGAGCATTATCATCAGTATATTCTGTAAATAAAAAATAAAAGTCAGGCATTTTAAGTTCTCCAGAATGAGAAAGCCCTCAATCAAACACAAATTTTATAGAAAATGAACCTAAGACTCAGAAGAACATGAATACCTAGTCCTTTTAGGTAAATGACTAGTAATTTGTTGTAAACTAAATGAGCAAACAAAAGAGGGTTTTGTGTGTGTGTCAGTTATGGGGCTTCTTGAACTCAAGGCCTGGGTACTGTCTTTGAGCTGGATTTACTCAAGGCTAGTGCTCTACCACTTTGAACCACAAATCCACTTCCAGTTTTCTGCTGATTAGAGGAAAGAGTCTCATGAATTTTCCTGCTCAGGCTAGCTTTGAACCACGATCCTCAAACAGCCTGAGTAGCTAGGATTATAGGCATGAGCCACTAGCAGCTGGCTCAGAAAAGTGTTTTCTAAAAATGACTGGAAAGTAGATGCCACTTTGGATAGAATGTTGATTCAAAGAAAAGCCCTCTGAAAAGCCTGACTTAAAACTGAGAAGTCAGATACACAAAAAGCTAGTGTATTTTAGGCAAAGGGAAAAAATGAAAGGACTTCAGGGATAAAGAGAATGAAAATGATTGACATGAAATATAGGTAACAAAGGTTATACAGAACATGCATTTTTTTCTTCTTTTGTTGGTCGTGAGGTTTGAACTCTGGGCCTGGGCACTGTCCCTGAGCTCTTCAGCTCAAGACTAGCACTCTACCACTTAAGCCACAGCACTACTTCTAGTTGTCTGGTGGCTAACTGGAGGTAAGAATCTCATGGACTTTTGTGCTTTGACTGGTTCTGAACCTCAATCCTCAAATCTCAGCCTGCTTAGTAGCTAGGATTACAGGTATGAGCCACCAGTGCCTGGCTGCATTTGATTCATTTCTAAACACAATAGGAACTCATTGGTAGATCTTCATTTAGTATTGACAATTGTGATAAAAGGACTGCTCTGGCATCTATGTTAAGAATGCATGCTAGGACAAGAGTAGAAATAGGGTGACTAGTTAACACTATCTCTAGTCCAGACAGAAGTGATGGCCTGGGAGTTAGAGGCAAGACTTAGGTTGTACAAATCATAGCCTGTAATAGGATGTGACAGGTGTAAAATGGGGAGTCAAATGTTAGTTTCAAGTCTTGTTCCTGCACTGTATATTGAGAATATGGAGAAAGAATGGATAAATGGATAAATAATGATATCACTTTTTAAGACCAACAAGCAAGAAGAATGAGTGCTATTTTTCTATTAAATGGCTTGTCTATAATACTTCTCTATGAATAAAATCTAGAGGCTGGGAGTTTTGCCTAGTGGTAGAGTGCTTACTTAGCATACGTGAAGACTCAGGTTCAATTCCTCAGTATCATATACATAGAAAAAGCCAGAAGTGGTGCTGTGGCTCAAGTGGTAGAGTTCTAGTCTTGAGATAGCCCAAAGGCCCAAGGACAGTGCTCAGGCCCGAGTTCAAGCCCCAGGACTGGCAAAAAAAAAAAATCACACACACACACACACACACACACACACACACACACACACACACACACACACACACACACACACACACACACACATATATATATAAAATCCAGAAGGAAATTGGAGCTTAACTAATGTAAAAGGAGTTGTTAAGGAATGAATTTGTCAAAATGTATCATCTCCCTTAATCCCCCAACCAAATAGTGGGTCCACTTATTTAGCATCACAAAGTGGCCAACTTTTTTTTTGCACTTTGCATTTCTTCAAGTTTATTGCCTATCTATGAATTTTGGGCTTTTAATGTATTATCTTTGGGAGTGAAGGTATGGCTCAGTGGAAAGCACCTGTCTGACAAACAAGAAGCCCTGAGTTCAAATCATAATGCCGCCAAAAAGTTGATAAATGTGTATCAGCTTTATTATTAAAAAAAAAAACAAAACTTAGTATTCCCTGTTTAAACTGTTCACACCAGGGTTGTTTTTATTATGTTCTATGTGGCTGGCTACACCTCATAGGTATCCAATAAAAATGATTTAATTTTCTAGATTTATCTAGGATTATCATTTTTTCTAAGTTCACAACAGCTTCAAATTCTAAGCAACCTAAACAGAAGGAAAAAAAAAAATCAGAAGTAGGGAGGATGGAGGATTTTTGCTGTTGTGATTAAAACCAGGACTTGAATACTGTCAGTTTTTTTGCTCAAGACTAGCACACAATTTGAGCCCACCTCCATTTCCCACTTTTTTTGTTTTTAGGTTAGTGATAAGGCGCATAAGGCTCTTTCCTGCCCAGGCTCAGTTGATCTGGGATCCTCAGATCTCAGCCTCCTTGGGTAGCAGCTAGGCCAATGTCTGGCAAGATTTTTTTTTTTTTGCTGGTCTTGGGGCTTGAACTGGGGGCGGGCCTAGATGCTATCCCTGAACTTTTTGGCTCAAGGTAGTACCCTACCACCAGGTAAGAGCCTTACAGATAGAGGCTGGCTTCCTTGGGCCTTCATCTTAACTCCCTGAGTAGGATTACAGGTGTGAACCACAGGCAAGATGTAAGATTTTTAATCAACTTAGAAAAACGTTAATTCTGGGGCTGGGAGTTTGGCCTAGCAGTTAAGAGTGCTTACATGGCAGGCACAAAGACCCAAGTTCAATTTCTCAGTACCATATACGTAGAAAAGTGCTGTGGTTCAAGTGGCAGAGCTTGAGAAAACCCAAGGACAGTGCCTGGGCACTTGAGCTCAAACCCCAGGACTGGCAAAAACAAACAAACCAACAAAAAACCAACTTGTCAAACATCAGACAGGAAGTGTTTTTTGTTTTGTTTGCTGATAAGGTTTTGCTATGTAGCCAGGCTGGCCTGGTGAATCCTTTTTCCCCAGTACTGGCATTATAGGTATGTACCAAGACACCAAGCTAGCAAGTTTCTTATTTTTAACAATATGCCAATGGATGTCACAATAGCTCTCAAAGAAATATTAATTTGATCAGTACAATATAGCTAAAATGGTACTAAAGTCAGTGTTCCAATACCCTCAGATTTTCTGATCAGGTTAAGTACCTGTATTTACAATAACTTTCAAACCTAAAAGGTGCCTTACATTTAACATAAATCCTTAATGAGTAGTTTATTTCAAAGACCTGCCAGTGTTTAAGTTTTGAAATATGAAAGGCAGGGATGGAGGACTAAGTGAATTTGTAGGAAGACAATCTTTTTTTTTTTTTTTTTTTTTTTGCCAGTCCTGGGCTGGTTTGGGCTCAGGGCCTGAGCACTGTCCTTGGGCTTTCTCAAAGCTAGAGCTCTACCACTTGAGAGACACAGCACCACTTCTGGCTTTTTTCTTTGTATGTGGTACTGAGGAACTGAACCCCTGACCCTGTGCATGTTAGGCAAGCCCTCTACCACTAGGCCAAACTCCCAGACGATATAATCAGTCTTTTAAAAAATACTTCACACTCAGAAGGAAGGCTATTGTTAGGGGTGAGCACAGAAAAGTATAAAAGCAGAATTTTTCACATATAGAAAGTTCACTTGGGATCATTGTGAAATATAGTCTAGAGACAAGCAGGATTCTTCCATCCCAAAACACAGAATTCTGATCAAAGCATTTTAGCCTTACCAAGACTTAATGGCCCTAAACACAAGTTTTCAAATTATAAGGAAAGTTTTATAGCATGTAGTATCAGGTAACTTGAACATTAATTCAAACAGACAAAAAATACAGTTCAACATTCTTAGGTAATCTCCTAATCAGGCTTTTAGCATTTACTCTGCAACATCTATGTTCATTTATTTTAATGCACTGAATAATGCCAACCAAGGGACATTCTCATTTAACTGCCTTGTAACAGGTAACATCTCCCATGTACTACTGTCAAGAGTATCTTTTTCTCCCCTGACTTGATAGAATAAGAAGCAATTGTCTCCCACAGCTCCTCCTCCAGAAAACGGCAGCTCATTCAATTATAAGCTCCTCTCTGGATTTCAGGGTCTAGATCATCTATTTCCCGGTCTAGGAAAACACAAGGTCAGAAAACTCTTCAACTACCAGATTCCTTCAACCACAACTTATTTCCTTAAGTTTTATTTGATTATTAGGTAGATAAGATGGACAAAGCTTGGCCCCAAATGATTCAATCGTTACTATTGCAGTAAAAATGAAACCTGCATAGTATTTAAAACTTCCTGACATCCTCTAGTTTCATTTTTATTTTTCCTCTCATTCATAAATACACAATACAGCAAGATGCCTACAAATCTATCTACTTATGAACAGTGTCTACAATTATTGGGATGCTTTTGATATACTTTAAAAAAAAAAAAAAGCTTTCTGAACTGTCCTTGACCACCAAGTTTTCCTCTTTCTAAGTAGGAGACATACAGATATAATTCCAATTACCAAAGGGACACATTTTAGTAGAAGGAAACAGCAGACACTATTGCTTCAAATCTACTGTCATATAAATTCTCCCTTAATAAATATTTTCAAGTGTCTACATACCAATAATGCCGATCCTCGGTCTAATACAATTATATTTATTTCTGCATTGTAAATGACAGAAGCCATGACAGAATTTAGACTACTGATTAAAGGAGGAGAAGGGGGAAATCACCATTTTAAACCACCACCTATTATGCCAAAGTTAATGATCAGCTTAAAACTACCTTAAAAACTACCTATTTCTTCACATCCCACAATAAATCTCATTAAACCAATCTATACCAATCTACTAAAAAACTACATATCAGCATTGCTGTTCTGGAAAAATCAAAACAAAAGTAGAGTCAGAAAAGACTGTCACATTTATCTACTTTTGAATTTCTGTTATATAAAACATTTTTAAACACAGGAGAAAGAACTTAAGATTCTAACCATGCTTTACTAACAACACACATGGCAGTAGCCTAGTAATAGAGGGCCAGCCTAGCAATCAATCACTAGTTTGAGTGTCCAGGACTTTTGAGCTCTCTTGAATTGCTAAACTTAAGAGTAATGTCCGAATGACTGAATTAACTGTGAAATTTACGCACAGGCCAAGACTATTTCAAGTTCCAAAAAAACATTTCGACATTAAATCCTCAGTGTATGAAAATGAAGGGCTCTTTTCTCCACAACACAGGCAACTTTAAGTAAATACCTGGGGGAGGGTGGAGAAAGGACAAACAACTTCTGTTAACTTCCACTGCATAGTTAGGCTACACAAAAGTAGAAGTTATGCCTGTCACTGCGCTAACAAATACCAATCCTTGCACAGACAGGGTCTCCTGGTGAAAAACAAATGAACACCACCAGGCAAACGCCCCAAGGAACTCGACTCATCAGCCCCCCTTTCATTCACCACCACCATCCCCATATGCACACTTAAAAAAAACTCCAGAAGGTCATCAGACTGCCACGTTTTCCGATGACCCCTGCTCCAGAAACCAAACATGCCAGTTTCAACTCCAAGGTCGGCTTATCAATGAAAAGTTGTATCCGCAGTGTTACAACGAACCAAAACGGCGGTTAACCAGAGTCAGGCACCTTCTAACTTAGCAATCATCCACTACCCCGGCCTTGGCGGGAGCCCGGGGTGGGGGCGGGGGCGGGCTTACCTTCTTTCGTCTGCGCGTTGGTGATCTGCAGGTCGCAATCCGCAGCTTTCAGCTTCTCTCTCCCCATAATCTGCTTCTTTAAGTCGCAGAGGGAGATGTGAAGTCCATCAAAAGTGACGGTGTCATAGTTGAGTTTAGAGGAGAATTTATAATGTACACAAGACATAGTGCCAAAAGGGACTCCTACGGTTCAGCGAGGAGACGTGGACACTCTCAATATACGTATATTTATCAACTTTTTCAGAGCAAAATATGTACACACACGAGGAAAGAAAAAAAAAAAAAACAGACACCGAAGGACCCGAAGGCCTCCAGATTAAATACCCCTCCCCAAACCACAAGCAGGGGGGGGGGGTTCGTGAGAACAATAATCCAGGACAACCCCCCGCCCACGGAGACTCAGAAGCGCTTCATTAAGAGGGGTGGAAGAGGGACTGGGGCGGGGTAGGGGTGCGGGGCCGGGGGGGGGGGGGGAGGGCGGGAGAAGAAATCGAGAATCCGCCAACCGGCACAATGTCACCCGGCTGGGTCCCGCTCGCTCATGCTACAAGCCGCCGGAGACGGGTGGGGGAGGCTGGGGGGGGGGGCAAGGCGGTGCAGTCAGTAGCGGCCAGTCCACAACGTTACAGAGTCCGGGGGACCCCCGCGGGGGTCAGGGGTCCATAGCGCGGCCGCACCTCCCGGCGGATCGCTCGCTCGCTCGCTCTTTTCCGTGGATGGGAGGGAGGGGGGGATGACCCGGGCCCCGGGGAAAGGCCGCAGGCAGAGGGCACTAGGCCCCGAGTCCACGAGCGGCCTGGTCGCCTCCTCCCGGCTTCCGGACGACCGGCGTCGGCGGGCCCCCCCCCTCCCCGCCCGGCCCCCCGCCACACACACGACACGCACGCACCCCGGCCGCCGGCTCCCCGGGGGGCGGCAGGCGCCCGCGGCCTAGGCCGGGCGGCGCGGCGGGCGGGCGGCGCGGCGGGCGGGCGGGCGGGCGGAGCCGGCGGGCGGGCGGGCGGCGCGGAGCGAGGCCTTCCTGCCTTCCTTCCTGCCGCCTCTCGGGCCTTTCCCGCCTCCCTCGCTCCCCGCGCCGCCGACACAAAGCCGCCGCCGGGCCGCGAGGGGAGGCCTCCGCCGCCCTTCCTCACCACCCCGGGCCCCAAGCCCGCGCGGCCGAGGGGCTGCAGCCGACACCGCCGACACCGCCGGACGCTCTTCCTGCTCGCTGGCTCCTCCGCGCTCCTCTCGCCTTGGCCTTGCTTCCCTTCCTCTGAACCGCGGACTCGGGACACCCGCACGCGGCCGCGCCGGTGACGAGGGGCTTCCGCTCGGCTGCCTGGTTCTCGGGTTTTTGGGGGGGGTTTTTGGGGTTTGGTTTGGTTTTCCACCCCCTCCCCTCTCTCCTTGGCCGCTCTCCTGGCCCTCACCGAGCGACGGCGACAGCTTCGAGCCAGCCACTATGGCGGCCGCGGCCTGACTCCGGCGAGCGCCCCACTCCGGGGTCTCTTAAGCAGGAACTGCACGGGCAGCGCGCGTACCGGGCGGGGCCGAGCGTGCGCCGATAGGCGGGCTGAAGGGCGGGGCCACGACGTCACAAAGCGCACCGGCCGGCCCACGTGACCCTCCCCGCCCCCCGCCCAGCTTTGTGATTCGGAGGGCGGAACCCGAACGAACGGGAGATACCACTTGCTCCGACGGAGAGGGGGAGGCGGAGGCCCTGAGGGGAACGGCTCACTGGGTGAGCCCGGGGGGGTGGAGTTTCCGCGGCCAGGGGCGTGGCCTAGGGTGGGCGTGGCCTAGGGTGGGCCCGGTAGCTCCGCCTTTCCTACTGTCCCCCTGTCCATCAAGTTCAGGGCGGGTACGCTGAAAGCTGGTTGCTATGCAAGCGCTTCACCTTGCAACCAACTGGCCCAGGACCTCAAAACTCTCCGCACTCGGAAATTCAGGGGCTGCGTGGGAATGGATCACCATTGCCCCACCCGACCCCCCCCAGGGCTGAATGAGAGCCTACCCGGATTCACTCCCCCGTTGCCGAGTTTCTTTTGACTGTAAAACGCCATTTAAG
Organism: Megascapheus bottae; assembly: GCF_031878675.1. Classification (NCBI taxonomy): domain Eukaryota; kingdom Metazoa; phylum Chordata; class Mammalia; order Rodentia; family Geomyidae; genus Megascapheus; species Megascapheus bottae. The sequence goes on along the minus strand of NC_143533.1, from coordinate 2,278,619 downwards.
ATAGTGCTGGGCCTGAGTCTAAAGCCCCAGAATCCCCCCAAATAATACTGAGTCCAGGCGCTGGTGGCCCACACCCGAAATCCTAGCCATTCAGGAGGCTGAGGCCTAAGGATCGCGGTTCAAAGCCAGCTCAGGAGAGGAAACTGGGATTGGAGCCTTGGCTCAAGGGGTACAGGCTTGAACAGAAAAGCTCGGGGACCGTGCCTAGGGCCTGAGTTCAAGCCCTGGGACTGGCACATGAATGCACACACACACACACACACACAATAAAGCCGTTGTATAAGCGATTTCAATTATGTTTATGAGTGGAATGCATGTTGATCAATGTCACCTCTTCCATCTTTCTCTCCTATTTTTCTCAATCCCATCCATACCAAGAAATTTCTCTCTCTCTCTCTCTCTCTCTCTCTCTCTCTCTCTCTCTCCTTCCCTCCCCTCTTCCTGGGGCATTCCCAAGGCTAGTGCTCTACCACTTGAGCCCAGTACCACTTCGGGCTTTTTTCTGTGTAATGTGGTAGCAAGGAAGAGAACCCAGGGCTCTGTGCATACTAGGCAAGCACTCTACCACCCGGCCGCACTCCTACCCCCAAGAAATATTCTGAATGATTGATTTACTATATTGGTATGGATTAATAAGTAAATACATTCCCATAGTTTAAGCCCAGGCTTGGCACAATAGTGATGGCTGGATAAATCTCAGTTAAACAATCTCAATTAAAAACACCAGAATGGTCAATACCGCTATAATATCCAATTTATAGGTAAAGAAACGGACTCTTAATCATCACACCCTTTCTGAATCTGTAGAAGAGAATGCCTTCTGGGGCTGGGAATGTGGCTTGGAGGTAGAGTGCTTGCCTAGCATGCATGAAGCCCTGGATTGGATTCCTCAGTACCACATAAACAGAATTAGCCAGGACTGGCACTTTGGCTCAAGTGGTAGAATGCTAGCTTTGAGCAAAAGAAGCTCAGGATTTTGAACTGCTAATCCTCAGATCTCAGCCTCCCTGAATAGGTAGGGTTACCAACCCCCAACTGATGGCTGTCATTTTTACCTCTTTATTTTTATTTCTTAACACATCAGTAGCTGACATAGCATATGTGTACTTCACTGAAAGCAAGCTTATCTTCCTGGCCTCCGTTTTGTAAGTATGTTCCTTGCCTGAGCCATTCTGTCCTGCAATCACTTTACAGCCAAGTTGGAAACCAAGTTGGAGACCAGATGGGGCCCCTAGCTGACCAATCCTGAGGCAAGGGCCTGTCTCACCACCTCTACCCATTCTGTGTACTGCTTGTGTCTTCAACTATTTAACAATGTGTATTTGCTCCCTGACTTGGATTCTTTGTCTATTTAAACCCATACCTCATGTCTGTATCCTGCAGATAGCTGGAGATAACTCAAGTTCTGACTTATTGTGTCTGTTGGTGGCATTTGTGAAGTCTCCTTTTCTCTGTATTTCACTATGGCTCTTTATTAGACATCTTCCAAGATATTAACACAACTTCACTGAATGCTGTACATGTTTTCTTTTTTTGCCAGTCTTGGGCTGGAACTCAGGGCATGAGCACTGTCCTTGGGCTTTTCCTCAAGGCTGGAGCTCTACCACTTGAGCCACAGCACCACTTCTGGCTTTTTCTATGTATGTGGTACCGAGGAATTGAACCTGGGTCTTCGTGCATGCTAGGCAAGCACTCTACCACTTGGATAAACTCCCGGCCAAAGTTTTGTATATAATAATTTTCTTCTACTATTATCTTCAGTTCTTTACTGAAATTTTCTTGCTGTTTGGCCCATTTCAGGGGTAATTGATTTTCTTTAAAAATCTGTATGAAGCAATAGCTAAGCAATGGAAACAACCCAGATGCCCTACTGCAGATGAATGGATACAAAAAAATTTGATATTATATATATATATATGCACAGTGGAATTCTTATATAGCCATCTCACACAAAAAAAATAATGGCATTCGCTGGGAAATGGATGAAGTTAGAGTGAATCATGTTGAGTGAGATAAGTCAAGACCAAGGGAACAAAAGGCGCATGGTATCCTTAATATGTGAATTTTAGATTCAAACAGTACAACAGCGATGACTCAATATTTGGGTACCCAAAGTTATGGACATGGTCTTAGAGATATAAACATAACTACATAGACATAAAAATCTATGATGGGGTCAGGGAGTTTGGCCTAGTGTTTGCCTAGCATGCATGAAGATCCAGGTTCAATTCCTTGATACATAGAAAAAAGCCAGAAGTGGAGCTGAGGCTCAAGTGGTAGAGCTCTGGCCTTGAGAAAGTCCAAGGGCAGTGCATAGATTAATATGTATCTGTGACATACAAATGCTCAGCTTAATTTTAATTATGTTCTAAAATTTATGTGCCAGTGATTGTATATAGAGACTCCCTTCTTGAATACTTGTTTGTTAAACATGACATATGAAATATGATGTAAAAATCAATGTTAATATTTTTTTTTAAAATGAGCAAAAAAGGAAAAAAAAATCTGTGTGAAGGCTGACACCAGTGGCTCATGCTCGTACTTCTAGAGCCAGCCTGGGCAGGAAAGTCCAGGAGACTCTTACCTCCAGTAAATTACCAAAAAAAGAAAAAAGAAGAAAAAGAAATGAAGCTGTAGCTCAACTGATAATTGCTATACTTGAGCAAAAGAAGCTCAAGGACAGTGTCCAGGCTCTGAGTTGCCCCAGAATCAGAAAAAAAGAATTCACTATGCAAAAAAGTTGAATGAGGGGACTGGGATTTTGGCCAAGTGGTAGAGTGCCTGCCTAGCAATCACAAAGACCGGGGTTCAATTCATCGGTACCACGTACATAGAAAAAGGCCAGAATGGTTCTGTGGCTCAAGCGATCTAGCTCTAGCCTTGAGAAAACCTAAGGACAGTGCTTAGGCCCTGAACTCAAACCCCAGGACTGGCAAAAAAAAAAAAAAAAAAAAAAAAAAAAGTTGAGTGAGTTGAGGTTGCAGTACAAGCTTAAAACTCCAGCACTCAGGATGCAGAGACCCAAAGATAGAATCTAAATCCTTTCACTCTAGTCTTTAGCTAACTATTTAGGAAAGGCCTAAACCAATCAGCTATGAGATCAATGAGCCAGACCCTTTAGGCAGGATCCATTTGGATTAGACTCCAGTCAGAAGAAGAATGTGTATTCTAGCTGGGCGGGTGCTACACGCCTATAATCCTAACTAATCCGGAGGTTGAGCATCCTGTTCAAAGCCATCCCAAGCACTAAAGCCTGTGAGACTCTTATCTCCAATTAACCAACAGAAAACCAGAAGTGGTGCTGTGGCTCAGGGAATAGGGCCAGTAGCCTTGAGCTGAAGAGCTCAGGGACAACGCCCAGGCCCAGAGTTCAAGTCCTGGGACTGACAAAAAAGAAAAAACAAAAAAAGAAGAAGAAAGAGTCGGTACCTGTGGGAAGAATGGAATCAGTATTACAATTTGGCCTACTATGATCTATTTGCTCTTCTCAGTGAAAAACTTGCTAAGCCTCATTCATCCTGGCTACTTTGTTTTGGGGAGGTGGTGTGAGGGGAGATATCAGGGCCTCATGCTCACTTTCTTACTTGCTGCACAGCTAGCACTCTACCACTCCAGCTATGTCACCAGCCTGGCTTTTTGCTGGAGATAGGAGTCTCTTGAGCTTTTCCACCTGGATTGGCTTTGAACCTTGATTCTCCAATTCTTAGACTTCAGAATAGCCAGGGTTACAAGTGTGAGATACCTGTGCTCACCAGCATACTCTTCTTTTTCCTCCTCCTCCTCCTCCTCCTCTTCCTCCTCCTGCTCTTCCTCTTCCTCTTCCTCTTCTTTCTCTTCTTCTTTGCCAGTCCTGAGGCTTGAACTCAGGGCCTGGGCACTGTCCCTGACCTTCTTTTTATTTTTTTCCTCTCAAGGCTAGCACTTTACCACTTGAGCCACAGTGCTACTTCTGGCTTTTTCTGTTTTATGTGGTATTGAGGAATTGAACCTAGGACTTCATACATGCTAGACAAGCACTCTACCACTAAGCCACATTCCTAGCCCTTCTTCTTTCATTCTGTTTTTTTTTTCCTTGTGGGTCATGGGGCTTGAACTCTGGGCCTGGGCACTGCCCCTGAGCTCTTTACCTCAAGGCTACTCCTCTACCCAGGGTCTGGGCATTGTCCTTGAACTCTTCAGCTCAAGGCTACCACTCTACCCTTGAGCCACAGCCTCACTTCCTATTTTCTAGTGATTAATTGGGATACCCATGATCCTTAGATCTCAGCCTCCTGAGTAGCTAGGATTACAGCATGAGCCACCTTGCCCAGCTTTTTCTGGGGCTTGAACTCAGGACCTGAGCTCTGTCCTTTCAGGGCTTTCTCAAGGCTAGAGCTCTATGACTTGAGCTGTAGCACCATTTCCAGCTTTTTTTCTATGTATGTGGTACTGAGGAATTGAACCTGGGTCTTCGTGCATGCTAGGCAAGCACTCTACCACTAGGCCAAACTCCCGGCCGGCAGAGTTTCACAATGTAACTGGCCTCAAGTTTTTGGTATAGTCCAGGTTAATCTCCACACCATGACCTACTTGTGTTCTGGGATCACAGACACAGGTCACCATACTCAGCTATCCTGGAAACTCTTTTTTTTTTTTAAATTTTTATTGTAATTAATAAAAGGGTTACATGATATTTGCCAGATAGAAGGTGTATTAATTCACATATATCGATACCCTTTCACATGTCTTGGTCCTCATTACCCTCCCCTCCACCCCCCTATCCTGGATACTCTTATGTAGACACCACTGTCCTATGAGTTATGATAAAATGCACTCACAAGCGCAATACACAAAATGATTAGATTAGGGTAATTTATTTTTTCTACTAGGGATGGAAATATACACATGTTAAACAAGCAGGTAAGCACGGAGCTATATCCTCAAACTCCTGCTGGATATAATCAATGCAATTCTATATTTGGTTCACTTCTTGAAATTACTAATCTCACTTTTGTAGTCTCCTTTCAGCAGTACAGAACTCTTTCTGGCCACTTTTATTCCTATAATTTTTTTTTGTGTGTGTGTGCCAGGCCTGGGCTTGAGCTCAGGGCCTGAGCACTGTCCTTAGACTTTCTCAAGGCTAGAGCTCTACCACTTGAGCCTCAGCATCACTTCCAGCTTTTTTTTTTTCCTATGCATGTGGTACCAAGGAATCGAACCCAGGTCTTCATGCATGCTAGGCAAGCGCTCTACCATTAGGCCAAACTCCCGGCCCTATTCCTATAAATTTTTATTTTTATTTTTTTCCATTCCTGGGGCTTAAACTCAGGGCCTGGGCACTGTCCCTGAACTTCTATTACTCAAGGCTAGCACTCTACCACTTGAGCTACAGCATCACTTCTGGCTTTTTCTGTGTATGTGGTACTGAGGAATCAAATCCAGGGCTTCATTGCATCCTAGGCAAGCATTTTACCACTAGGCCACATTCCCAGTCCTAAATTTTTATTTTATTTAAAAAAAATTATTTTGTGCCAGTTCTAGGGCTTGAACGCAGGACCTTGGTGTTGTCCTAGAGCTTCTTTGTTCAAGACTAGAGCTCTACTGCTGGAGCCACACCTCCATCTCTGGTTTCTTGCTAGTTAATTTGTGTGTGTGTGTGTGTGTGTGTGTGTGTGTGTGTGTGTGTGTGTGTGTGTGTGTTTGTGTGGTGTGCTGGTACTGAAACTTGAGCTGAGGACCTGGGCACTTTCTCTTAGCTTTTTCTCTCAAGGCTGGTGCTCTACCACCTGAGACATCACTCTTCCTTGGAGATAAGACCTCACCCTCCCACACTAGCTAGGATGACAGGTGTGAGCCACCAGCACTTGGGTATTTCTCTCTCTCTCTCTCTCTCTCTCTCTCTCTCTCTCTCTCTCTCTCTCTCTCTCTCTCTCTCTCTATATATATATATATATATATATATATATATGTGTGTATGTATATATTATATGTATATATATTCTTTTTTTGGTAATTTATATCACATAAGATACATTTAGCTTCTAGAATATTTTCGGGGTGATACTCAACTGCTTTTTGTTTTTGCCTTCTTAGAAGCGAGTGAAAGAATGTTCAGTTGTTGAAAGCTAAATCATTGTCATATGAATAGACTTTTTTTTCTAAAAATTGGTGGAAACAATCCACTGTTTCCCCACCATTTATTAATTCAGCACTCAATTAGCAAAAGGAAAAGAAAAAAGCTATAAAGTTTGACAGTACCATGTATCAGCAAAGGAGACTGGAGGAATCCCCTACACATTGCTGGTGCAGTTTTATGGGGAGTCATCTCTCTCTGTCTCTCTCTCTCATCGGTCATGGGGCTTGAACTCTGGCCCTGGGCAGTGTCCCTGAGCTCTTCAGCTCAAGGCTACTGCCCTACTCCTGGAGCCACAATACCACTTCTGGTTTTCTAGTGCTTAATTGGAGATAAGAGTCTCATGGATTTTTGTGCCTGGGCTGGCTTTGAATAGCAATCCTCAGATCTCAGCCTCCTGAGTAGCTAGGATTACAGGTATAAGCCACCTCACTCAGCTTTGGAGTGATCTCTTCAGGAGGAAAACACTGGTATTTTCTAGCAAGTACGAACATCATTAAACCCTATAATTCAGTCTTTCTACTCTTGGTGGCACAGTCAAGGCGAAATTGAACTAGACTTCTTGCTTGAGAATCTCCCCCGAAGCTCTCTTATTATTAGGAAAATCCTGAAACAACTCCAATGCCCATCCATAGAAAAATGGACCAATGTGTTCTGATTTAGCCATATTGGACTGACAATGTGACATCACATTGTAATAATCCTGGCATTTAATGGCCACTGCAGAAGTATCTGCAGTTGGAGGCCAGCCCAGTTTCCATAGTGTGATAAATGTGGGAACGTGGCTCAGTGGTAGAGTGCTTGCAAGCACACATGAAGCCCTGGCTTCCATTCCTCAGTACCACCTGAACAGAAAAAGCCAGATGTAGTTCTGTGGCTCAAATGGTTAGTGTTAGCCAAGAGCAAAAGAAGCTTAGGGACAGTACCAAGCCCCAGAACTAGCAAAAATAAAAATAAAAACAGAAATAAATAGAACATGGTAAATTGTGACAACACGCAAAATGAATCAGTATGTTATTGATCTAGATGAACACATTTCATGTGTCTTTGAGAAGATTTATTAATCACACAATTCAGTTACAAGATAGCACTTATCTTTGAGGTACAATAATATACTAGAAAATACTCCAGGAAGGCAAGTTGTGGGCAAAATATAAGATTCTGTTCTTAAGCCAGGTACCAGCTGACTCACACCTGTAATCTTAGCTACACAGGAGGCTGAGATCTGAGGATCGCAGTTCAAAGCCAGCCTGGGCAGGAAAATTCATGGGACTCTTATCTACAATTAAACATGTAAAAGCCAGTAGTGAAGTTGTGGCTCAAGTGTTAGTAATGCTAGCCTTGAGCAAAAGAAGTCTGAGAGTGCAAGGCCTTGTGTTTAAGCCTCAGTAGCAACATGTGTGAACGTGTGTAAATACAAAGGAATCAAGCTAGTTTCTCAATCTAATTAAGATTAGTTTAGTCTAAGTAGATTGGCCTAGATTAACTGAAATGAATCTAGTTAGCCGTTGATTTCTACCTTAATGTCATAACCCTAACTATAATTCACCTTTTTTTTTTTTTTTTTGTCTGTCCTGGGGCTTGAACTTGGGGCCTGGGTACTATCCCTGAGCTTCTTTTGCTCAAGGCTAGTGCTCTACCACTTTGAGTCACAGTTTTACTTCTGGTTCTTTCTGAGTAGTTTATCAGAGATAAGAGTCTCTGGGCCTGGTAGAGGACTTACCTATCATGCATGAAGGATTCGATTCTTCAGTACCACATACATAGAAAAGCCGGAAGTGGTGCTATGACTCAGTGGCAGAGCTCTAGCCTTGAGCAAAATGTGTCTAAGGTCAGTGCTCAGGCCCTGAGTTCAAGCCCCAGGACTGGCCCCCCAAAAAGAGTCTCAGTCCAAAAAAAAAAAAAAAAAAGAGTCTCACCAACTTTCTTGCCTGGGGTGGTTTTGAACTGTGATCCTCAGATCTCAGCCTCCTTGAGTTGCTAGGATTACAGGTGTCAAGCCAGCAGTGCTTGGTATCGTTTAGCTTTGGTAAATGTGGTTCTGGTGGTCTTGTGTTCAGATGGAAAGGGGACAAGGGGCCCTTCCAGTCTGCTGCCCACGCTGGGGACCCAGAGGGAAAAAATGTCACTTGTGACTTCAGGATGTGCGGTGTTTTTCTTCTCAGCAGCTGGAATAAGCAAGGCTCAGAGCGTGGGGAAGCCTTAAGGAAGAAAGTTCCAGGTCTATAGGAGGTGTGTGTAGACAGATTCACGCCACATTCCACACCTCTTGCTCACCTATCTTCCCTGGGGACTCAAGAGTTCCAAGTAAACAGAAAGAAAAAATGTGAATGCTATTTACACTGGAGCAGGGGGCTAAGCCATGCACTTTTTACCTTTTTTTTTTTTCTCCTGTCCTGGGGCTTAAACTCAGGGTCTAGGCACTGTCCTTGAGCTTCCTTTACTCAAGGTTAGCGCTCTACCATTTGAACCACAGCACCACTTCTGGCTTTTTCTGAGGAATCGAACCCAGGGTTTCATGTATGCTAGGCAAGCATTTTACCACTAAGCCACCTTCCCAGAACGTTCACATGTTATTTTGCCCTGAGTTCTGACCAAGTACAAATGGCATAATGGTTCTGAAACAAGGTAGACTCTTCTTAGACATAGGACAAGGAATTGTGATTCCCATTCTAACAGGACTGGAGGAGATGGCATTCAGTGCATACCTGCCTACAGTTCTGTCAAATAAACATTTTCTAGAAATCTTTTGCACAACAATGCACTTAGCCTTGATATTACTGAACTGTACACTATAAGTGGTCTGAGGTGAAAAATTCTGCTGTGTGTAAAAAATGATATTAAAATGAATGGTATTAGCCAGGTGCCCATGGCTCATGTCTGTAATCCTAGCTACTTAAGAGGCTGAGATCTGAGGATCACCATTCAAAGCCAGCCCAGGAACAAAAGTCCATGAGACCCTTCTCTCCAGTTAATCATCAGAAAATTGGAAGTGGCACTGTGGCTTAAAGTGGAAGAGTACCAGCCTTGAGCTGAAGAGCTCAGGGACAGCACCCAGGCCCAGTGTTCAAGCCCACTGCTAAAATAAACAAACAAGCCAATGGTGTTTAGCTTAGGTATCCATGACTCGTGCCTATTATACTAACTACTCAGGAGTTCTGAGGTTCAAAGCCAGCCAAGGCAGGAAATTCCTATTTCTAATAAACTGCTAAGAAATAGCTAGTTGTGGGCTGGGTGTATGGCCTAGTGATAGAGTGCTTGCCCAACATGCACAAAGCTCTGGGTTTAATTCTTTGCTACCACATACACAGAAAAAGCCAGAAGTGGCGCTGTGGCTCAAGTGGCAGAGCTCTAGCCTTGAGTAAAAGGTAGTATTCAAGTTCAGTGCCCAGGTCGTGAGTTCAAGCCCCAGAACTGGAAAAAAAAAAAAACAATAATAACTAGACATGACATGGTAACTCAAAGGGGTAGAGTGGTAGCCTTGAGCAAAAAGTTCAGGGACAGTGCCCAGGCCCTGAGTTCAAGCCTCAGGACCAGAACTAGCTAGCTAGCTAACTAATTAACTAACTAACTAAATAAGTGTGTTTGGGAAAAAAAGACAGGACTGGAGCTCTAGCTCAGAGGTCGAGCACCTTCCTGGCATAAATAAGGCCCAAGTACTGTAATAACAAGATAATACCTCCATTTACTACCACCACCACAATAAACCTGGGAACTGGTGGTTTATGCCTGCAATCCTAGCTGCAACAGGCTGAGGTCTGGTAGAGTGTGATTTGAAGCTTGAAAAGTCCTTGGGACTCTTATCTCCAAAACAACCAGCAAAACAACAACAACAAAAAAAACCAAAAAAAAAACAAACACCAAAAACTGTGCTGGAAGCATGGTTTAAGTGGTAGAGTACTATTTGAGTAAGCTGAGCCAAGTCAAAGCCCTGACTTCAACACAACTCATTACCTCCCCCTCTCCCACAAACAAACCCATACCCTACTCTGTGGGCTGTAATGGTTATGCACAGAAGCAGAATCATGTAAATATTTATTGTTTGGGAAATTCAAGTTGCCAAGGCTACATACAGGTGTTCTTTTAAAGCGGTTCCACCTGAATAAACAACAAGAAAGCATCCTTAGTTTATTTTCTTTGCCCTGAACACTGTACTTTCCACATCTTATTCCAAACACTTTAATTAAATTTGCTCCTTTGGAGCAGGCAAGTCAGTGAACATCTATAACCCCAATTCTGTGGGAGGCAGAGGTAGGAAGATTGAAGTCTGGGGCCAGCTCAGGCAAAAATTGGAGACCCTATCAGAAAAATAACATACAGAGCCAGGCGCTGGTGACTTTGAACCATAATCTTCAGATTTCAGCCTTCTGAGTTGCAAGATTACAGGTGTGAGCCACCCTTGCCTGGCTTCATCCTCATTTTATAAATGAGGCAATAAAGTTGACAGAGGTGAGGTCACCTGCTCAAGGTCACAGAGCAGCCACAATTTGAAACAGGCTGTGTGACACTGGAAAGGGGCGCTTTCTCCAGCATTGAGGAATGTCCTGTGCAGAGGCCCTTGGAAGGGATACCCCATGTCTGGGAAGTTTCAGCCAGCAGCAGGCTGCTTCTCCACTACCAGGAGACCAGGGTCCCTAGCTCACTCTTTGTTACTTTTCCTCTGGTGTTGTGTGTGTTGTGTTGTGAGTGTATGCATGTGCCCATGCACTCATATGGTTCTGGGACTTGAACTCAGGGCCTGGTCACAGGTCATGGGTTTTTGTTTTTTCTCTTTTTTTTGGTACTGAGGAAGGAACCTGGGATGTTGTCTTTGCTAGGCCAGCGCTTTGTCACTTAGCTTCCTTTCAGCCCTAGCCTCAGCATTTGTTTTATCTTTCTTGTTGATCGTGGGATTTGAACTCTGGGTCTGTCCCTGAGCTCTTCAGCACAAGGCTACCACTTTACTCCTGGAGCCACAGCACCACTTCTGGTTTTCTGGTGGTTCATTGGAGATGAGAGTGTCACGACTTTCCTGCCCAGGCTGGCTTTGAACCGTGATCCTCAGATCTCAGCCTCTTGAGTAGTTAGGATGACAGGCGTGAGCCATTGGTGCCCAACTTGCCTGGAGCTGTTTTTATTCGAGGCTGGTGCTCTGCCACTTGAAATATAGCTTCCCTTCTGGCTTTTGGGTGGTTAATTGAAGATAAGCGTCTCATGGATTTTCCTGCTTGAGCTGGTGTTGAATGTCAATCCTCAGATCTCATTCTGCTGTGTAGTTAGGATTATAAGCAGGAATGTTGTAGGCCCAGCTGTGGAAATCCTCCCCCCCCCCATCTCTGTCTTTGTCTCTTTCTCTCTCTTACTGAGATTGAGTGATTATATGCATAATCATTTTTACATTCACACTAATAAATCTCACCGTTCTGATTTACAAAGCTTATAATGAAAACCTTTTTTCTTAAAAAAAAATCTTGTAAGGCATTCTGTGGCTCAAGTGGTAGAGCACCAGCCTGGAGCAAAATAAAAATTCAAGGACAGTACCCAGACCTTGAGCTCAAGTCCTAGGATTAGCACAAATGAAATAAAAAGTGAAAATAAATACTTAGCTGGGTACCGGTGGCTCATGCCTATTATCCTAGTTACTTAGCAAGTTGAAATCTGAGGATTGTGGTTCAAAGTCAGCTTGAGGAGGAAAGTCCATGAGACTCTTACCTCCAATTAACCAGCAAAAAGCTAGAAATGGTGTTGTGGTTCAAAGTGGTAGAGCCCTAGCCTTGAATGAAAAAGCTCAGGGGCAGCGCTCAGGCCCTAAGTTCAAGCCCCATGACCAACCAAAAATAAAAACCATAAAAAAAAATGTCTCTCTGCTTCCGTATGAAGTTCTCAGAGGACGTGGTTGTTCACTCCCCGTCTTCTAGCCACTGGATAGGATTGAATAATTGTGGTTTCCCCAAATGACTCTTTGATAAGTGGTTCTGGTTTGGCTTCTCTAGCACTGAGACAAGCTTGGGAAATTAAAGCAAAGAGTGGCATGGAGCCTCCCTGGAGGCAGACTCCCCACCCCAGGAAACTGCTGACCTGAGCCAGCTCAGGCTTCTGGCATGAAGTGATGCTCCCATAATTCCATGCCCCTTTCCTTCCTCCAGCATCCCAGACTGCTGGGCCTGAGGGTCTGAGGGTCTGAGGGCTACTTCCTCAGCTATGTGTTGCAGTGTCTTGAAAGATATCTTTTTCTTTCCCCTTCTATATCCCTCCCTCTTCCACTCTTCCTTCCTTCCTTCCTCCTTCCTTCCTTCCTTCCTTCTTTTCTTTTCTTTTCTTTCTTTCTTTTTTTTTTTTTTTTTGCCAGTCCTGGGGCTTGATCTCAGGGCTTGAGCACTGTCCTTGGGCTTTCTCAAGGCTAGAGCTCTACCACTTAAGTCACTTGAGTCATTTCCAGCTTTTTCTATGTATGTGGAATCAAACTTGGGTCTTCGTGCATGCTAAGCAAGCACTCTACTATTAGGCCAAACTCCCACCCCCCCCCCCTTTTTAATACTGGTTATTTGGAGATAAGAATCTCCTGGATTTGCCTCTTGGGCTAGGTTTGAACCTTGCTCTTCAGATCTCCAGCTTGGGGGGTATTAGGTAAGTTCAATGGCCTGATCATGGCAAATAAGAAGGCTCAAGAGTGATTCAAGTGGTTAATTCAGGAGGTGACAGAACATAGACTTAAGAAATGAGCAACGATCAGAGTTATAGGACCATGAGAGCTACACGAACACATTCAGATATGAAAGGCAGTCTTGGAAGGCCTGGAATCCTAACCATACAAGATGCTGAGATCTGAGGATCGTAGTTCAAAGCCAGCTCCAGCAGGAAAAGTATGTGAGACTCTCTCCTGTTTTTTTTACTCAAAGCTAGTGTTGTGCCACTTTGAGCCACAGTACTACTTCTGGTTTTCTGGTGGTTCATTGGAGATAAGAGTCTCATGGCTTTACCTGCTGGGGTTGGCATTAAACTGCCATCCTCAGATCTTAGCCTCCTGAATACCTAGGATTACAGGTATGAGCCACCAGTACCCAGCTACATGAGATTCTGTGTGAGCTGTGACTCAAGTGGTAGAGTGCCAGCTCAGATCCTGACTTCAAGCCCCAGGACTGGCACAAAACAACAACAGCAATAACAAACAAAACAAAACAAAACAGAACAGAATAAAAAGTTAGGAAAAGCCAGGCACGAGTGGCTCACATCTGTAATTGTAGCTACTTAGAAGGCTGAGATATGAAGATCACGGTTCAAAACCATCTTGGGCACTACAGTCCACGGGACTCTTATCTAAAGTTTAACCATCTAAAGTGGTGCTGTGACTGAAAGGCTGTGAGCTGAAGTGCAGCTAAGGGACAGCATCCAGACCCAGAGTTCAAGCCCCATGACCGACAAAGAAAAAAAAAAGTTAGGAACTTCCCTGTTTTAATGTTCAAGGCACTGTGGGTTTGGCTGGGATTCCCTAGAATTTCCAGAGATGCTCCAGGAATTCTCAGGAACCCAAATTGCACAGATCACCAGGTGTGGTGGTTTAGGTGGCAGAGGTGAGGCGTGGGCCACAGGGCTCACACATTGTGACAGCAAGCTTGTGACTGAGGAATGACTTCGGAGGGAGAGGAAGGATGAGCCAAAGGACAGCTTGGCTACAGCTTCCTGCAGCCCCTGGAGCTGGCTCCACCTGTTCTGCAGGCTGGTGACACAGATCTGTCAGGAATGGGTCAGAGGCAACCTTAATAAATCCCAGCCTGGGACTTGGCCTGGGGCCCAGGGGGACTGGAAAGAAGCAAGCTTTCCCGGTGAGTCAGGACAAGGGACACGGGAGGGGCAGGGAGGACTCTTGTTTCAGCCCTGACTCCTTGCCAAAGCCTCCAGCCTGACCCAAACACAGAGGTGGGAGCTTTTCCCTGAACAGGTTTTTGGGGGGATGCCCAAGGATTCTGATGATGCACAGCCAGGATTAAAAAACCATCATGTTGCCATGTATGATGTCACAGGCCTGTAATCCCAGCTCCTCTGGAAGCAGAAGCAGGAAGATTAGGAGTCTGATGACTGGCTATGGAGTGAGACCCTGATTTACAAATCTCAAACCAACCACCTAATCAAACAAAAAGTTCCCCCAACTGGGGTCCTAGTGGTTCATGCCTGTAATCCTAGTTACTCTGGGAAGCTGAGATCTGAGATGTGATCACAGTTTAAAGCTAGCCCGGGCAGGAAAGATCATGAGACTCTTTTCTCCAGTTAACCACAAGAAAACCGGAAGTGGAGCTGTGGCTCAAAGTGATAGAGTACTAGCTTTGAGCAAAAGAGCTCAAGGACAGCACTCAGGCCCTGAGTTCAAGCCCCATGACATAATTAATAATAATAAATTTCCCAACCCTTTCCTCCAAACACCATGCTGTAGAATGTACACAGTGGCTTACAGCCAGTCAGACATCAGAAAACTGGGTTATAAACTTCAAAGTATGGGTTGGGTGTTTGGCCTAGTGGTAGAGCGCTTGCCTAGCATGCACAAAGACCCAGGTTCAATTCCTCAGTACCACATTCATAGAAAAAGCTGGAAGTGGTGCTGTGGCTCAAGTGGTAGAGCACTAACCTTGAGAAAAAGCCCAAGGACAGTGATCAGGCCCTGAGTTCAAGCTCTGGGATTGGCAAAAAACAAAACACAAACAAAAAAACAACTTCAAAGTAGCTTCAAGAAGGCCACTGAGTAAAGCTGCACAAACCTACCACAGACTCAGGTCAACCCCCGCAGGCAACAATACTTGTTTGTGAAGTGTAGGAGGAAGAGAACTGGTCAGTCATCCATGCAGTGGGTGCCTGAACATTGGTCACAACTGTGCTGTCTTATTGTTACTCAGCTGGTGTGTATGTGCATTGGTACTGGGGCTTGAACTCAGGACCTTGATCTCTCTTGGCTTTTGTTCTTTCAAGGCCAGCCCTCTACCACTTGAGCTACAGCGCCACTTCTAGCTTTTTCTGTGTCTGTGGTACTGAGGAATCCAGGGCTTGGTACATACTAGGCAAGCATTCGTCCACTGTGGCTTCAAACTCTTAATCCTTACATCTCAGCTTCCTGAGTAGCTAGGGTTATGGGTATAAATTTTGGCTGTTTGGAGCTCTCTGTATTTTCCTGCCTCTCTCTTCCTCTCTCTCTCTCTCTCTCTCTCTCTCTCTCTCTCTCTCTCTCTCTCTCTCTCTCTCTCTCTCTCTCTCATCTTTCAAAGTGATCCTTAAGTAGTTGTACAAGGGAAGTGCCATTTAACAAAGCAGTTCCTGAATTCAGTTCCTCTTGATCCATGTCACCCCTTCCAACATTCTCGCCCATCCCTCTCTGACCCCCCCTTCCCTCCTTCTTCTTAATTTTGTAGGATACACATTGAATTCTCATCTGCATTTTCCTCCTTCTTCTTTTATTTATTCATCACTTTCCCCTTAACCTCACCTCATCTCATCTCTTTTGAATACCCATTTCCTGGTGTTTTATTTTGCTGAACTTTGATTTTTGGCTTTCAAGGTCTCCCTCAAGTCTACTATATTTCAGTCAATACATTAGTGTAGACTTGAATTCCACCCTCCAAGGTATTTACTTTTGAGTTTGTAAGCTAACTCTAGCTTCTACCTAGAAGGAAAAACATGAATCCTTTGTCTCTCTGGACCTGGTTTACTTCACTGTATTTTCAATATGAATTTTAAAATCTGCTTGTCAATTTTTTGCACGAAAGCCAGCTGGGAGGTTGAAAGAGATTGCATTGAACTTATTCTTTTGGGGAATGTTGCTTTTTTTTTTTTTTCTGGGTCATAGGGCTTGAACTTGGCCTGGATGCTATCCCTGAGCTCTTCAGCTCAGGGTTACCACCCTACCTCTGGGCCTGGGCCTTACCTTTGAGCCAAGCCCCACTTCCCATTTTCTAGAGGTTAATTGGAGATAAGAGTCTCAGGTCCTTTTGTGCCCAGGCTGGCTTTGAACCTTGATCCTCAGATCTCAGCCTCCTGAGTAGCTAGGATTATAGGCATGAGCCTCCATGCTTGGCGAATGTTCCTGCTTTAATGACTGACCCACGAGCATGGAATGTCTTCTTATTTACTTAGGCTTCCTCCTCCTCTTCTACTATATCTCCTCATCCTCCTTTAATATATATGTTTTTTTTTTCTCCTCCGCCTTTTATATTTATTTATTTAATTTTTGCACCAGTTCTGAGGCTTGAACTCAGGGCCTGGGTGTTGTTCCTGTGCTTTTATGCTCAAGGCTACCTGTCTACCACTCCGTTTCTGGCTTTTGTTGATGAATGGGTTAATTAGAGATAAGAGTCGTATAGACTTTGAATCCCAGGATCCGCAGAGCTCAGCCTCCTGAGTGGTGGCTTAAGCCACCAGTGCCCAGTGGTCCTTTTATTCCACCCCTCTCTGTTTCTTCCTTTCTTTTTGCTAGTCCTGGGCTTGAATTCAGAACCTAGGTGTTGTCCCCAAGCCTCTCTGTGCTCCAGGCTAGAGCTCTACCACTTGAATGTCACTTTTGGCTCTTTCTTTTTATGTGGTACTGAGGAATTGAACCTAGGGCTTCATGCATGCTAGGCAAGCGCTCTACCACTAAGCCATAATTTCTATGGTTTATTTCTTTTTTTTTGTCAGTTGTGGGGCTTGAACCCATAATCTGGGCACTGTCCTTGAGCATCTTTGTGCACAAAGCTAGTGCTCTAATTCTTTTTTTTTTTTCCTATCTTTTTTTTTTTTTTTTTGGCCAGTCCTGGGCTTAAGCTCAGGGCCTGAGCACTGTCCTTGGATTTTTCTCAAGGCTAGAACTCTACCACTTGAGCCTCAGCTCCACTTCTGGCTTTTTCTAAGTATGAATCGAACTCGGGTCTTCATGCATGCAAGGCAAGCACTTTAACCACTAGGCCAAACTCCCGGCCATAGTGCTCTAATTCTTGAGCCACAGTGCCACTCCTTAATTTCTTTAACAGTGTCTTCAAAAGGGTAAACTTTTTTTTTTTTTTGCCAGTCCTGGGGCTTGAATTCAGGGCCTTAGCACTGTCATTGGGCTTTCTCAACGCTAGCTCTACCACTTGAGCCATAATGTCACTTCTGGCTTTTTCTATGTATGTGATACTAAGGAATCGAACTCTGGTGTTGGTGTATGCTAAACAAGCACTCTAACACGAGGCCAAACTCCCGGCCCCAAGGGTAAACATTTTAACTTTAGATGAAGTTCAAAACATAAATATTTTCTTTGACAGTTAAAGTTATTTTCATAGAACTGAATATCTAGACACAGCAGAAATCCTAAGAAGGGTACATTTTTAATTTTAATTTAATTAATTAATTTTCGTGGTACTGGGGTTTGAATTCAGGGTCTAGTGCTTGGAGAGATAGGTGCTCTAACAGTGAGCCTCCAGGCTTTCAGCCTGGTTTTTGCCATTTGATCTTTATTATCTGATGTGTTTTCTCTGGAACTTTCCAGAAACTATGTGTCATATGATAACCCACTGACTGAGTCCTGAGGCCACTACAAGAATGTACCTGTCTTTAAGAAGGCAAAGATGAAAGAGTTACAAAATTGTACAGTAATGCCATTCTTCTCATGAAAATAAAGTGATTATTTTTGGAAAAATAAAGTGATTTTTTTCATAGTAATATTATTTATTAACATGTCTTGCTTTTTTAGATGGTAAATGTATCAAAAGTTTCTCCTTTTAAATTTCTCATACATTAAGAATATGGAGTTATAACTCCCAGAAACCATTGTTCTTGGGAGCATTCAACAGGTAAAAAAAAATGTAAGAAAGTGGTTCCTGTCTGTGAACCTGGCTACTCAGGAGGCTGCGATCTGAAGATCATGGTTCAATGCCAGCCAGAGCAGGAAAGTCCTTGAGACTCTTATCTTCAATTAACTACTAAAAAATCCAGAGATGGAGCTGTGGGTCAAATGATAGAGTAGTAGATTTGAGGCAATATACTCAAGGACAACACCCAGGCCCTGGGACTGGCACAAATAACAAAACAAAACACAAAGTTCAGAGTCAGGACTGGGTGTGTAAAACATGTTCTCATCAAGTATAAGGTTCTGAGTTCAACACTAATAGAACTCCACACTCAGAAACAACAATAAAAACAAGGAAAAACCCAACTAAATGAGCAAATAAAAAAAAAAAAATAACCTGCCATAGAAATATGTTGAAATCTATTTGCATGTCTGTTTTTTCTTTGTGGGCCTGTGTAGCAAATCTGGGTAAGTGAAAACTCAGGAATTTTAACCCATGTGTCTGACTTCCCCCAACTTCTTCCCACTTCTCTTGAGAGCAAGCTAACAAGACAGCAAATCACCCTAGGTTTTAATTCAGCTAAAAACGAAATCAAAACAGTTGATGGCTGCCCCCTAGTGGACTCTCTTGAGACTTCTCCATCTAGACTCTGGAGCTACCTCTTTCCTCTTGGAGAGCTGTTGGTCAAATTTTCACTCTCTATTCTTTCTCTCCTTTGGGTCCATGTTCAGTGGTTCAAGCAATGGTGCTTTTAAAATATTCTGGTCAGGGCAGACAAATCCCTGAGACTCTTATCACCAGTTGACTAGAAATAAGACAAAAGTGGAGATGTGGGTCAAGTGGTGGAGTTCCAGGCTTGAGTGAAAAAGCTAAGCAAGAGTGCAAGGCCTTGTGGTTAAGCTCCAGCACACACGCGCGCGCGCGCGCGCGCGCGCACGCACGCACGCACGCACACACACACACACACACACACACACACACACACACACACAGAGTGGAATTTATGGTCTGGGACAGGCACCGGAATGCTGTACCTGATGCTTTTGCTCATTGGCTGATTTACCCTCTACCAACTGAGTCACGATACCAGCCCCTAGTGCAAACCCTGAACAATCAACAAAAGGTTTTTGTTGTTTTGTTGGTCAGTTCTAGGCACTGTCTCTGAGCTCCTTTTGTTCAAGGATAACATTCTGCCACTTGAACCATAGGGTCACTTCTGCATTTTTTTCTGTGATTAATTGGAGATAAGAGTGTCACAGCAGGGCCAGTAGCTCATGCCTGGCATCCTAGCTACCCAGGAGGCAGAGTCTATGAGACCTTTCATCTACAATGAGCTCTATTACTTGAGCTGGAACTCAAGTGATAGAGCACTAGCCTTGAGAAAAAAAGCTCAGGGACAGCACCCAGGTCCTGAGTTCAAGCCTCATGACTGACAAAAGGAGAGAAAAATGAAACAGAAAAAAAGAGAAGGGAGGAGGGACTCTGTCACATTCTGGGATTTTGTTTCAAAAAAAAAAAATTTAAGGGCCACCAAAGTGGAGAAAAGAAAGTTCATTAGGGAGTGTGGCTTAGGGGTAAAGTGTTTGCCTAGCACGCATGAAGCCCTGGGTTGGATTCTTCAGCCCCACATACACAGAAAAAGCCCGAAGTGTACTGCTGTGACTCAAGCAGTAGAGTGCTAGCCTTGAGCACAGAGAGGCTCAGGAATAGTGTCCAGGCACTGAGTTCAAGCCCCAGGACTGGCAAAAAAAAACAAAAAGAAAGTTCATTGATAAAACAAATGGAAGGAAAAATGGAAAAAAAAAAACAGCGAACAGCAAGGGAGTGGGTGCCTCTAATAACAAGCACAGTAAGTGTTTAACATCATGGGTATTTATAGTGAAAGAGAGGTTGGAGTTGGGCTCAAATTCACCTTAAGATAAATATCCTTCTTTGTTTCTACCCATTTATCAACTGGGTTTAGAGATTTTATTTATTTTTCAGAGCTACTCATGAAACTTTGGTTATTAATGTCGGGGCATCCTTTCAAAGAAAAGGTGTCTTTTTTTTTGGCCTATATACTCCCTTCAGAACAGGTGTCCATCCTTAAGATAAGGAAATTTTTTTTTAAGGGGGATTTTTTAATGGAATGGTAACACACAGCTTTTTTTTTTTTTTTTTTTTTTTTTTTTTTTTTTTTTTTTTTTTTGCCAGTCCTGGGCTTGAGCTCAGGGCCTGAGCGCTGTCCTTGGACTTTCTCAAGGCTAGAGCTCTACCACTTGAGCCTCAGCACCACTTCCAGCTTTTTCTATGTATGTGGTACTGAGGAATCAAATCCGGGTCTTCGTGCATGCTAGGCAAGCACTCTACCACTAGGCCAAACTCCTGGCCCAAGATAAGGAAATTTTAAAACACATTTTTTTTTAAATGTCAAGAAGAATCATTCCTCTCCCTCCTTGCCCCCACAAGTGTTTGCTTGTCTCAGGGAAGTGTCTTGAAGATATCCTTACTCCATCTCCTGAGCACATTAATTACATTTGTTATTTTTCTTCCTCCTCTTCCTCCTCCCCCTCCTCCGCCCCCTCCTCCTCTTCCTCTTCCTTCTTGTAGCTGTTATAGGGCCAGGAGCATGGTCTAGTGGTAGAGTGCTTGCTTAGCATGCATGAAGTCCTCCCTGGGTTTGATTCCTCAGTACCACATGCACAGAAAAAACCGGAAGTGGTACTATGGCTGAAGTGGTAGAGTGATAGCCTTGAGAAAGCTCAAGGACAGTGCTCAGGCCCTGAGTTCAACTCACTTTTGGTTTTCTGGTGGTTACTTAGACAGAAGAGTCTCATGAACATGAACATTCCTGCCTGGGCTAGCTTCGAACTGCAATCCTCAGGAAGCTGAGGATTACAAGCATGAGCCAACAGTGTCCGGCTTATCCGTGTCTCTCTTTTTGGACAATGTCATCTCTTTCCTCTCTCCTAGTTTTTCTCCTCCTGTCCCCATCCACAGGTTGACAGAGTTCATTTTCTTTTTCTTTTTTTTTTTTTTCTGCTAGTCCTGGGGCTTAAACTCAGGGCCTGAGCACTGTCCCCAAGCTTCTTTTGCTTGAGGCTAGCACTCTAGCATGTGAGTCACAGCATCATTTCTGGCTTTTTCTGTTTTGTGTGGTACTGTGGAATTGAACCCAGGGCTTCATGCATGCTAGGCAAGCACCCTACATTCCCAAGCCACGTTCCCAGCCCAGAATTCCTTTTCAGCATAGTACAATAATGACTTTGATCAAGCAGACACAGTCAGAGGGAGGGAGTTACTTTTTCCTCCCTCCCCTCTTCCCCCCTTCTAATACTTCAGCTGATGAGGAGTATAAGGCCCAAGGTAATGCAGCCAGTAAAAAAAAAATATTGTCATAGAAAGCCCGGGCTACTGGTTCTGTGTAACATTTGATAATGTGATTGAATTCCTTGGATCCAGTGTGAGTTGCTCTGGCTCTGTCTCCGGAATCGGACAGCCAAGAGTGCTGGAGATCCACGGGTCAATAGGCACGAATGAAGGTAACTTTGCCCCGGGCCTCTGTAGAGCTGTAGTTTCTGGGTGTGAAGAATGCGTGTAATAAGCATGGTCATTGATTGATTGATTGTGTGTGTGTGTGTGTGTGTGTCCCCAGCCATGTAAGACAATGATTTTCTTTTCTTTTTCCCTTTTTTGGCAGGACCTGGGCATTGTCCCTGGGCCTCTTTGAGGCCCGCTTGAGCCACAGTGCCACATCTGGTTTCTTTTCTCTTTTCCTTCTTTCCTTCCTTCCTTCATCTCCCCCTCCTCCCCTCTTCCACTTCCTTCTTCTTGCTAGTCCTGGGACTCATTCAGGGCCTGGGCACTGTCCTTGGGCTTTCTCAAGGCTAGCACTCTATTACATGAGCCACAGCACCATTTCCAGCTTTTTCTGTGGATGTGGTACCAAGGAATTGAACACAGGGCTTTGTGCGTGATAGGCAGGCACTCTTCCACTAGGCCACGCTTCTGCCTGGCTGGTTCTCTCTCTCTCTTTCTCTCTTTCTCTCTCTCCCTCGTTGTTTGTGGTGGTGGTGGTCATGGGGCTTGAACTCTGGGCCTGGGCGCTGTCCCTGAGCTCTTCAGCTCAAGGCTACTGCCCTACCCCTTGAGCCACAGCGCCACTTCTGGTTTTCCAGGAGTTAATTGGTTATAAGAGTCTCACAAGACTTTAGCGCCTGGGCTGGCTTTGAACTGTGATCCTCAGATCTCAGCTTCCTGAGTAGCTAAGATTACAGGTGTGAGCCACCAGTGTCAGGTTGAGGAGTGGCTTGATCAGCTAGATATCTCCATGTGACATGAATCCTGTGGATAAGCCAGAGGGCCCTGACATCAGAGTCACCACCTGCGGCCTGTGCCGCACCATGGAAATTCCCATAAAACATCCACCAGCTTCCTGCTGTTTTCTGTCAGACCACTAGAGGTCAGGCGAACTCCAAAGTTCTGTTTCCCCCAAGTTGAGCCAGGAAACTAACCTGGGCAGGTAGCTCTCAAGCCTTCCTCAATCAGCAAGGGGATTTGATCAGCTGTCTGAGGGGAGGCAGACCCTACCTAAGCACAAACGCACAAACGTGCCATGCAATCATTATGAGGATGTACTGGTTTCTGATGGTTAAATGTGTGCTGGGAACTTTTTGGCTCAAGGGTAGCACTCTACTGCTGGAACCACAGTTCCATTTCCAGATTTTTTTTTTTTGCCAGTCTTTCCTTGAACTCAGGGCCTGAGCACTGTCCTTGTGCTTTCTCAAGACTAGAGTTCTACCACTTGAGTACTGCTTCTGGCTTTTCTATGTATTTGGTACCAAGGAATCGAACTTGGGTCTTCTTGCATGCTAGGCAAGCACTTTACCACTAGGCCAAACTCCCAGCCTCCCCAATTTCCTGAGTTTTGGTGGTTAAAGTCTCATGAACTTCCCTGCCCAAGTGGGCTTCAAACCAAGATCATCAGATCTAAGTCTCCTGAGTAGTTGGGATAGTGTCTGACAGAGGTTTTGTTTTTTTTTTTTTGGAGGGGGGGTCATGGGGCTTGATCTTGGTCTGGGCACGGTCCCTGAGCTCTTCAGCTCAAGGCTACCACCCTACCCTTGAGCTAAGCCCCACTTCCCATTTTCTAGAGGTTAATTGGAGATAAAGAGTCTCAGGTCCTTTTGTGCTCAGGGTGGTTTTGAACCTTGATCCTCAGATCTGAGTCTCCTGAGTAGCTAGGATTAATAGGCGTGAGCCACTGCACCTGGATAGAGAAGTTTTTTTTTTGTTTGTTTGTGTGTGCCACTCCTGGGGTTTGAACTCAGGACCTGGTCTACACTTTTGGCTTTTTTGGTAGTGTAGTGGAATTAACAGTCTTTTTTTTTTTTTTTTTTTTTTTTTTTGCCAGTCCTGGGCTTGAGCTCAGGGCCTGAGCACTGTCCTTGGACTTTCTCAAGGCTAGAGCTCTACCACTTGAGCCTCAGCACCACTTCCGGCTTTTTTCTATGTATGTGGTACCTAGGAATCGAACCCGGGTCTTCATGCATGCTAGGCAAGCACTTTAACCACTAGGCCAAACTCCCGGCCCCTGGAATTAACAGTCTTATAGGCAGGTGCTAGTGGCTCATGTTTGTGATCCTAGCTACTCAGGAGGCTGACATCTGACAGCCCTGGCAGGAAAAAGTCTGTGAGACTCTTATTTCCAATCAACCACCAGAAAATTGACAGTAGTGCCCTGATTCAAAGTGGTAGAGTGCTAGTCTTGAGCAAAACCCAAAACCAAACAAAAAAACCTCAAGACTACCCCCCCAACCCCCACCCCTAAAACAGTCTCAACGACTTTCTTGCTGGTTTTGAACCGTGATTCTCAGATCTCAGCCTCCTGAGTAGCTATGATTACAGGCGTGAACCACCGTGCCTGGCTCTTCATTAAATTTCTATGTGGCAATAAGCCTGAAGCTGACAGTGGTAAAAAGCTGGCTGATTGATTTCAGACCTAGGATCTGTAAACACAAAGGCTCTGAGCAATCCCCAGGGGCTGAGGCTTTTGGGAGTTTGAGGGGGCTTTGTTGAATCTGTGAGAGCACTGGGCTTCTCCATCCTTATCTTGAATGGTCACACAGACCTAGGTTCAAATCCTGATGTTGATGTTTGCTAGCCTGAGGTAGGTTCATACTTACTGGTGAGTCCCCTGAGGCTCCTTTGTTTGGTGTAAAAATAAGGAATCTTCCCAGAGGTTCCATCTCTCCCTCTCCTCTTCTATCTCCTCTTGAATAAGAGTTCCTAGACCTAAAATTCCTCCTTGGTTATTACATTATCTCTAGATTGGTGCCTGGAATGTAGTAGATGCCTAGGAAATGTCTGCTGATGGCTGGCAGCACTGATAACCCCACGAAATCTAACAGTCCCCTGTCTGCATTCCCATGGGAAGTGTGTGTGTGTGTGTGTGTGTGTGTGTGTGTGTGTGTGTGTGTGTCAGTCCATTTGCTGTTGCAAAAGCAACATGCCTGAGCCTAGGTAATTTACAAACAACGAAGGTTTATTTAGTTTGGAAAGCCCAAATTTGTGGTGCTGGTATTGGCTGGCCTTCTGGGAGAGGTTTTAGGACATGGCGGAGGGTGTCACAGAGAACTAGCTGGGTTCCTTGTCTAATACCTACATGGGGGCCTGCCCTGATGATCTAGTCCTAGCCACCCCTTCCCAGAGAGCTCCCTCCAGTGACAGTAACATATGACTTCAGGGATTCAGCTAATGTTCTACCACTTGAGCCACAGCTCCACTTCTGCCTTTTTGTGTGTGGGGGGAAATAATTGAAGATAAGGTTCTCATAGACTTTGTTACCCAGGGTGCCTTCTAATTAGGATTCTTCAGCTCTCAGCCTCCTGAGAGAATAGGATTATAGGTGTGGGGCATAGATGATGCTGGTTTACTTTAGTCTCTTTAAAAAGGGCGTGCCTGTTGGTATTTTCCACCCTAGTTTCTTGCTCCGGGGAAGAACTGAAGCTGAGCAGGCACATTCCTAATGTGACCAGGTGAGGGCGCTCTCTGCCGTTACCTGAGTCTCCACTGAGTTGGCTTTGTGATGCTCAGCTGTAGGCCAGATTTCCTCTAAAGAAAGCTGACTTGGGTTCCAGCAGAGAGAGAAGGAAGTCAACTTGGCCTGTGAGAGAACACGGAATACAAACTCCACTGCTTGACTTAAGCTCAGATCCCTGGGGTCAGGTCCCGAGAAGGCAAGTTGAGAAGCCATGTTGATTCCATGCTAAATTCCTTGAACAAGCTGGCCTCCACTTTTGACTTTTTTTTTGGTGGTTAACTGGGGATATGGATTTCACAGTCTTTTTTTTCCCCTGCGTTGATTTTGAGCTGGGATCTGGAATTCTCAGCCTACTGGATAGCTAGGATTACAGACATGAGCCACCAGCACCCAGCCTACCCATTTATTTATTTGTTATTATTATTATTATTATTGTTGTTGTTGTTGTTGTTATTTTTTGGTGGATCATGGGGCTTGAGCTCAGCCTGGGCACTGTCCCTGAGCTCCTCAGCTCAAGGTTACCACCCTACCCTTGGGCCTGGGCGTTATCTCTGAGCTCTTCAACTCCAGGTTACTGCCCTACCCTTGAGCCAAGCCCCAGTTCCTGTTTTCTGGAAGTCAATTGGAGATAAGAGTCTCAGATTCTTTTGTGCTTGGGCTGGCTTTGAACCTTGATCCTCAGATCTCAGCCTCCTGAGTAGCTAGGATTACAGGCATGAGTCGCTGCCCCTGGCTTACCTATTTATTTTTAAAACCTACATACTTCAGCTACTTAGGGAGAGTCTTTGAGTCCATGAAGGGAGAAAATATTATGACAGGGGTTTTCATCATCCCCCTCCCTCCCGCCCCCGCTTACCCAGGGTACCTGTCATGCTTTCTAGGCAAGTGTTTTATTACTTGAGTCATGTCCTCAGCCCTTGTGCCATTTAGTTTTTCAAATAGCTTATTCGCACCCCTATTCTACTACCTCTATCTCTCCAAGTAGCTGAGATTTCAGAGGTGTGCCCCCACTGCTGCATCTCGCTTGCGGTGGTTTGACTTAGTCTAAAATGATGGCTTTTTTTTTTTTCCTTTGGCTTTTCAATCCTAAAAACTCAGAATTTGCTTGCCTTCATTATTCTCTGGGTTTCTGGTGATAACTTTCTCCCTCAGGGAATGGGCAGGGTGATTCAAGTTCAGTTGCTTGGAGAGCTGGGGTGGGGAAGTGTGTGTGTGTGTGTGTGTGTGTGTGTGTGTGTGTGTGTGTGTGTGTGTGTGTGTATGTGTGTGGTGTCAGAGCAACAAGCATGATTCCATTTATCTAAGGTACCTAAAATAGGCAAAGTCATAGATTCAAAGAACGGAATAGTGTTTGCTGGGGACTGGGGGCAGAGGGAGATGGGAGGAGTTAAAATCAAAAGACATCAGCGATAGTCAAGCACAATGAACAAAATTCTAGCAATCAGCTGCATTATCTGGTAGCTACAGTCAGCAGTATGCTTAGAAATGTATGCTTAGAAATTTGTAGCCAGGTACTTGGGGCTCATACCTGGGGCTGAGATCGGAGGATCCTGATTCAAAGCCAGTCTGGGTAAGAGAGTCCATGAGATTCTTATCTATAGTTAAGCAGCAAAAAGCCAGAAGAGGTGCTGTGGCTCAAGTGGTAGAACACCAGCCTTGAGCAAAAAAGCTAAGGTCAAGGACCTGATTTTATTATTTATTTATTTATGCCAGTCCTGGGGTTTGAACTCAGGGCCTGAGCACTGTCCTTGGGCTTTCTCAAGACTAGTTCTCTACCATTTGAGCCACAGCACCATTTCTGGCTTTTTCTATGTATGTGGTACCAGGGAATTGAACCTAGGGCTTCATGCATGCTAGGCAAGCACTCTACCACTAGGCAACACTCTTGGCCCAAGGACCTGATTTAAAAAAACACGGTCACAACACCACACACACACACACACACACACACACACACACACACACACACACGACACACATTGAGGAAATAATTTAGAGTGTGTGTGTGTGTGTGTGTGTGTGTGTGTGATTTGGTCCTAGGGCTTGAACCCAGGGCCTGGTTGCTGTCTCTCAGCTTCTTTTGCTTGAGCTCTACTTCCAGAATTTTGGTAGTTTATTAGAGATAAAAAAAAATCTCATGGCCTTTCCTACCTGGATTGGCTTCAAACTATGGTTCTCAGATCTCAGCCTCTTGAGTAGCTAGGATGACAGGTGAGAGCCACCAGTACCCAGCTTTAAGGGGTTCTTTGTTGCATTCTGAAAAACTTAATCCAGGCTGGATTTTATTGATGGTTTTCAGTGAACTCTATCAAGCTTTCCTGGACAGGTATTTTGTATCTTGACCTTTACCAATGCTACTACACATTAGAGAGAGCCAAATACTTAGTTTATTAAAGCTGCAGATATTGCTTTATAGGTTAGAATTCTCTTATGTTTTGTTTGTATTTTTTTTCAGAGTTAGACTGGAATCCATGTTACCTTTATTTCTTAGAAGTTTCTTTTTTATTATATCTTACTATAAAAATAATACCTGTTCCTTTAGAACTGTAGATAAAGAAAGAAATGAAATAAAAAGCTTTTTGTAATTCTGCTAGCTGGCTTCCAATTTTGATGTATTTTGCCAGTGTTTTTATAGGTGTCTACCTGATGAAAATAGGGTCATACTCTGTAAAATTGATTTATCACAGATGTCTCTCTTAGACATTGCCTATTCTTCTGCACCATAAATTTTTGTGAGGCTTCAGAAAAAATATACAGTCAGGTTACATTCAGCGCAAATTTGAATTACACAGTTTGAAATCATGGGATATAAAATATTAATTAAATATTGCTTTATGGGCCAAATTTTAAATAATGGGAATCCTGCATTGCATTTGTGTTTTACAAGGAACTTAACCTTGCATGGTGTGTTTTGTGTTGTTTATGATCTTTAGCCATTCAATCCCTCAGTAAATGATGGCTGTTCTCTGTGTCCATTTATGAAGCCATTCCCCTATTACTGGTGATTTAGCATTGCTTCTTCCATGATACATTTTTATATACAACCTTTTAGGAAAGTTTCTTACCTGTGGAGTCTCTGAGTCATTGCTTTACAATAAATATTACTGTTTGGTGCTAGCACTGGGACTTGAACCTCAGGTCCTTGAGTTTTTGCTTGGCTCTGCTCAAGGCTAGCACTCTACCAATTAAGTCACAGCTGTACCTTGGCTTTTGGACATACAAGTCTTTCCTACGCTGGGCCGGATTCAAATCATAATCCTCAGATCTGAGCCTGCTGGAGTAGTTAGGATTACAGGCAGAAGCCACTAAGGCCCAGTGGGATCACTTTTGTTGTTGGTGGTGGTGGTTGTGGGGTGCCATGAGCAGGTGAAGTAATTCGCCAATAGGCAGGTAATAGGATGCAACATAGTTTTTTGACTTAACATAGCTTAGCAGAGTTGACACTATATTCTAATTACTATATTCTAGTCCTAACTTGCCTAGTTCTATCTTGCCTATCCAGCACATCTGCTGGATTTATCTCTCTGATGTTTCTTAGTCCCAAAGTCTAACAGGGCTTGCCAGTCAGTTGTTAGACACAGCTCCCAGTCCTGTTTTGGTGTGAGCTCCGGGACTGCACGATGGGTCTCCATCCTCGTCGGTCCTCTCAGGCAAGGAGCAGCTCCACATAGTCAGAAAAAGCCAGAAGTGGTGCTGTGGCTCAAATGGCAGGGCGCTAGCGTTGAGCAAAAAGTGTCTAAAGATAGTACCCAGGCCCTGAGTTCAAGCCCCAGGACTGGCAAAAAAATTAATATTAGTAATATTAATAATAATAATTATTTTACCTTTACTGGGACTTGAACTCAGGGCCTGGGCACTGTCCTTGAGCTTCTTTATTTGCTCAAGACTAGTGCTCTACCATTTGAGCGATTGCACCACTTTCGGCTTTTTTCTGTGTATGGAAGCCATCAAACCCAGGGCTTCATGCATGCTAGGTAAGCACTCCACCATTAAGCTACATTCCTAGCTTTATTATTCATTTATTTATCTATTTATTTATTTATTGCCAGGCCTCGGGTTTGAACTCAAGGCCTGGGGAGCTTTCTCAAGACTAGTGTTCTATCACTTGAGCCACAGCACTGCCTTGGGCTTGTCCTTGGTTTGTAGTACCGAGGAATGGAACGCAGGGTTTTATTCAGGTCAGGCAAGCACTCTACCACTAGGCCAAACTTCAGGCCCTGGAGTGATGATATTTTTCCATGCCTGGGGTGTTTGTGAGATCCTAAACCCCAGTGTACATCTCACAGCTTCTGCACTGATGAGTTCATCACGCTCATCCCATTCCATTTCCTTGTCAAAGACTGGCTTCAGCAAGTCACTTCTATGCTCTATGCAGTCTGTTGGCCTCTAGACACTGGGACATGTATCCAGTGGCAGCTGTGAAGGTTTCCTTTTTCCCATGGAAAATGAGACACTCACAGAAGAACTACTATGCACTCTCATTCAGAGAATGACTGATCACACCAGGCTATGAGAAACATTTGCTGAGATCCATCTGAGAAACTAGAGGGAAACTGAGTCCTCCATGAAATTATCAGACCAGTGTAGTACCCCTTTTCCCCCCTTTATTATGTGTGAGGTCAATGTCCTTATCTACTTGGAGTGTCAGTTACTTTCAGCCCAATGCATCCTAAATGAAGTAGCACAGGGGTCAATTTTCAGCTGCTCACTCTTTCTTCATAATTGAACCCACAGGATTATTATTATTATTTTTTTTAAAGACAAACAGCTCTAGTAGCCATTACCATTCAAAGACATTGGAATTATTTCCTCAGGCAAGCGTTGTTCCCCTAGCTTTGAGTAGCCTCTACTTCATTTATAGTGTTTGTTTATATGCTTTCAACGCCTGTCCTTAGGGAAGAGATGTCCACACACTTGTTAATTCTTCTTGAGTGTGAGCAAAGGGATCCTCTTCTAAGAAAATATCTTATTAATATGTGAAAAGAATCTATTTCTTCTCCGAGTTGTCCTTTGTTCTAGAATTGAGGTAGGAGCAGTTCCACATTTAAGTCACTGCGCTGCCTTCTGTGTTGTGGTGTGTGTGTGTGTGTGTGTGTGTGTGTGTGTCTGTGTCTATGTGTGTGTATGGTAGTCCTGAGGTTTAAACTCAGGGCTTGGACTCTATCCTGAAGTTTTTTTGTTCAAGGATAGCACTCTACTACAGCTCCACTTCTGTTTTTTGTTTTTGTTTTTGTTTTGCTAGTCAGTTGGAGATGAGAGTCTCATAGGTTTTCCTGCCTGTGGTGGTTTTGAACCACAGTCCTCAAATATCAGCCTCCTGAGTAGGTAGGATTACAGGTGTGAGTCACCAGAGCCTGCCTGCTTTCTGGTTTTGACTGGGGTTTACCCTTTGCTTTTTTCCTATGCAAGAAAG
Source organism: Megascapheus bottae (assembly GCF_031878675.1). NCBI lineage: Eukaryota > Metazoa > Chordata > Mammalia > Rodentia > Geomyidae > Megascapheus > Megascapheus bottae. Next base: position 2,248,308 of record NC_143533.1, on the reverse strand, counting down.
GAAGCCTTAGAACTTACAAGAATCTCAAGAACTGGATTTGAATGGCTGAGATGACCAGAAACATACATCTGCAATTGACTAGAGCTAGGTAATTTGACTATCTTTTCAACATTCAGCATTCTCTCAAACTATCAAATTACATCTCCTTTGGTGAACTTACCCTCTTTCCTCCGAATCAAATTACATTTGTAAGGGTTCTTACTTGCTGGCTTATTTTGTATAAATTATTTCAGGCTAATTTACTAGCTTGGAGAGAAGGACAGAGGGAAGCCTGTAGGAGGTAAAGATTAAGGAAAGATAAATATACAGATACAGTCATCCAGAGGTGCATATACACATACAAATGTGCACACACACGTAGAATTACTATGAGTTTCATCATGTTCTCCCTAAATTCAGGCTTTGAAGGCCTAACGTATAGACCCTCTGAATATGCATATGAATATGTATTTGAAGGCCTAACGTATAGACCCTCTGAATATGCATATAAATATGTATTTGTAGATAGGGCTCTTTTGCAGATGCTCTAATGAGAGTGACAGGCCACCCTTGGTTTAAAACAGACAACCTGTCCTTTATGGTATTGTAAGGAGAGAATACAGAGAAATCACATTTTGAGTGGTTGAATCTTGGAGTCTTTATTAGAGTACTAGCTGTCTGCAGGTAGCCAATTGTTATAAAGGCCTTTGGCCTGCAAATACACTTAACATATTTTTTTAAAAAGGCCAGAAAGGATAAGAAACAATACCAACAAACCAATTCAGCTCCAATGATGCCATGGTGACCAGAAAACAGGCAGGAGACAGGGCACAGGATTTGAACATGAAGATAAGTGGAATGACGGAATGGTACTTGAGCTGGTCTGAGCCTAAATAAGATCGGGTCAGGGGGATAGGGACACTGGAAATTCTCAATCCCAGGCACAGGATGGATGGTTTTAGTAACCTATCAGCCAAAGGCCTGCTCCTGCCTCCAGGGATTCAGGTTCACCACTCACCTAGGAGATGGTGGCTTCACTTTCCACTTTCCACTTGAAGACAAGATGGCAGCCCCTACCATTCACCATGTGGTCAAGATCGCGCCTAGCCAGGCCTGAGCTCCCTATTTCATTGGTACCTTCTCTCTATTGCCTATTTTCCTTCGTCATTCTATTTTGCACTAATATTCATCCACACAGATAGCCTGAGCATTTCAGTTTTTAATTGCATTTGCCCAGAAGCTAGTTTTCCTTTGACTGGAAAAGTCAGGTCCTGTTCAAAGGCATTATCTCATCTGGCCCATATTCCAGTCTCCAGAGCACCTGGCTTCAAAACTCTAACACCTTCAAAAATGCCTTCCCATCCTCCCCAAAAAATGCTCACTCATTTTCTTACTTTGAGGCAGATGCATGTATTCCAGGCTTCCCGCAGCCCAACTCCTCCTCCCTCCCTTCTCCTTCCTCCCCACCCGTGGGGGCAGGCGAGCAGGCTTGCCACCCACTCAAGTGAGTACAGATAAGTGCTTATTTATCCTTTGCCTTTGTTTCTGTGCTAAGTCAACTTTCCTATCACCAAGAAACACTCCTGCCACCCTCCCCGTGACTCATCCGCTCAGCTTTTCCTGGATGACTTTATCTACAGCTTTTGAGCAACTCCATAAATTAAATCTATTCCTCTTATCCTCTAGCTTTATCAACTCTTTCCCACCATCTCCAGTGATGGAGAAAAGCATTCGTGATTGGCTTCCTCTCGAGTAAGCGTTGCCCTTTGCCTTCAATGGCTGTTTTTTTTTTTAATTTATTTATTTTTAATAAATAAATAAATAAATAGATGCAACCAAATTTATTCAGTTGAAGATAATCTTCACTTCTATGAAAGCTGAGTATAAGCACCAGAGCCTATTTGCCTGAACCGTCTACTTTATTCCTGGTAATTATTGGGATGTGTGTGTGTGTGTGTGTGTGTGTGTGTGTGTGTGTGTGTGTGTACTAGGCTTGAACTTGAACTTGGGGACTGGGCTCATCTCTGTAGTTCTTTTTGCTCAAGGCAAGCACATTACCACTTGAGCTATAGCTTTACTTCTAACTTTTTGTGCCTTATGAAAGAGACCAGCTGGCTTCAAACCACCACCCTCAGGCCTCAGTCTTCTCTTCAGCTAGGATTATGGGCATGAGACACTGGAGCCAGGCTGAAATTTCTTTTTACTTTTTTTTTTTTTTTGCCAGTCCTGGGCTTGAGCTCAGGGCCTGAGCACTGTGCTTGGACTTTCTCAAGGCTAGAGCTCTACCACTTGAGCCTTAGCACCACTGCACCACTTCTGGCTTTTTTCTATGTATGTGGTATCAAGGAATCGAACCCGGGTCTTCATGCATGCTAGGCAAGCACTTTAACCACTAGGCCAAACTCCCGGCCCTCTTTTTACTTTTTGCAAAGGGAGAGTCATGGACGGGGCTCACTTATAATCCCAGCACTTGGGAGGCAGAAGTAGGATGATTACAAGACCCAGGCCATTTATAGTGCAGGTAAGTGATCTTGATATGGACTTAGGTTCTCACCTTTTCTCTTTCTTATCTCTCCCTCCCTCTTCTCTTTCTTTCCTTCCTTCTCTCTCTCTCTCTTTCTCTTTATTTTCCTTTGTGCTGGACCTGGGGCTTGAACTCTGGGTCTGGGCGCTGTCTCTCCCTCTCTCCCTTTCTCCCTCCCTCCCTCTCTCGTCAGTCATGGGGCTTGAACTCTGTGCCTGTGCCTGAGGTCTTCAGCTCAAGGCTAGCACTCTACCCCTTGAGCCATAGCACCACTTCCGGTTTTCTGTGGTTAATTGGAGCTAAGAATCTCATGGACTTTAGTGCCCAGGCTGGCTTTGAACTGCGATCCTCGAGTCTCCTGAGTAGGTAAGATTACAGTGTCTGGCTTGGGTTTGCTCTTAACTGATTTTCGCTCAAGGGGTGCTCTATCACTTGATTAATACCATTACTTCTAGCTTTTGTGTGGTTAGTTGGAGGTAAGAGTCTCATAGACTTTCCTCCTCCGGACAGCTTCAAACTTCAGTCCTCAGATCTCAGCCTCCTGGGTAGCTTATAGCATGTGCCACCAGCACACCAGGCATTGGTTTTACCTAGGTACTTGATTGAAATGCAGAAGCCCAGGCTGGTGGGCATGTGTTATATCTGGGGAGCACTGTCTCAAACCCCACAGGCTTCAGTTTATCCACGGAATAAAGCTTTTCAGTCTTTCCATGACTTCTGCACATTGTTCAGAGCTGGGAAGTAGCTCAGTAATGGAATACCTGCTTTGCATTTAGGAGGCCCTGGATTCCATCCTCAGCACCACAAACAAACAAATAAATAACAAATTTCCATGTTCTGCAGGTACAGTGGTTGATTCTTACAATCTTAGCTACTCAGGAGGCTGAGATCTGAGGCTCACCATTTAAAGCCTGCCCCAGGAACATAAATCCTACAGATTCTTAATCTTGAATTAACCAGCAAAAATGTCAGAAGTGGAGGTGTGACTCAAGTGGTAGAACACCAGCTTAAAAGCTAAAGGATAGCACCCAGGCCCTGAGTTCAAGTACCAGTACTAGCTTAGATAGCTATCTAGCTAGTTAGCTAGATAGGTAAATAGATAAAAAGAAAAAGAAAATACATTTTAAAATACCAAATCTACAGGAACAACAAATACCTTAAAAAATATACTTACAGGTATGATAACTTTGCATTTTAAAACAGGAGCGATGGACTCTACCAAATAATATAAGATTAGCATCATTCTAGTTATTATCAATAAAAATATATCTGTTTAACACAGCTCCAAAATTCTGGCTGGATCTAGGAAAATTTTCCCTGTTCTCTATCTGATCATTACAGAGTTGCTCTATTTACAATTATAGAATTGTTCGCTAAACATTTTGACTTGCATGAATACTTTATGTCCTGTTTCGCATTAAAAATATCAACACACATGCAAATGGAAAGAAAAATATCTTGTCAATATCTATTTATCTCCTGTTTTTCCATTTCCTGTCATATACTAAGATTGCTTTTACCCTCTTGGGGAAATAGTATTAAAATCTGATTTCCAGTGACAGCCAACAACAAAAAAAGCATTTTATTGGCTCACGAGGAAAACATTTCTTTTGTTGTAGTAGAAAAGAAGCATGGTGCATGGTTTGAATTTCCCCACAAAGGATGGATCCCAAACATGTGTGTGTGTGTGTGTGTGTGTGTGTGTGTGTGTGTGTGTGTGTGTGTGTGTGTGTTCTGATACTGAGGTTCAAACTCAAGGCCTGTGAATTGTCTTAGCTTTTTTGCTCCATGCTGGTGCCTTACCATTTGAGCCACAGTTCTACTTCCTGCATTTTGGTGGCTAGTTGGAAATAAGAGTCTTGTGGACTTTCCTGTCTGGACTAGTTTGGAACCTTGATCCTCAGATCTCAGCCTCCTGGATAACTAGAATTAGAGGTGTGAGCCACAGGCATGGTCATAGCTACTTGTTTGACACAGGTAAGATTGGGTTGATATCTTCAAACAGGAAGTTGGGTGGGATACAGCTTACCTCCTTCAAAGCAGTCCTGTTAACTTCCCAGAAAGCTGAGGAATGGTGTAAAGTACCAATTGTTTGCATTAGATACTGAAGGACTAACCCCTACCCTATCATCCCAGGTGCATACAGACACCAGACAAAACCCCAGGCACATGCCATGCAGACATACTAGATGTGCAGGCTGGGCAATTACACTTGAGCCCGGCTATCAGCATTCCACCGTAGGCCTAGCCTGTAAGGTTCTGAGGCCAAGCTGTGAGGCCTGGAAAGGATTAAGAGGTTGGAAGACTGAGAATTGGACCCTGTGAAGGTCAAACCATCTAAGCAAGACATATATATATGTATCTATCTATCTATCTATCTATCTATCTATCTATCTATCTATCTATAAATAAAGCTTGAGGCCTTGGATAAGGGAGGACTTATCCTATTCTCTGCCCACACCTGCAGTTACCCCCTATGCTAAACTCAAGTAACCTCTGTCTCCTTACTCAAACTTCATGAAAACCTTGACTCCAATCCCACACCCCCTAGCTAGTTCAGTCTCCAAGCCCACAGAAAAGGCTGTGCCCCTTGTTGTTTTTCAATAAAACGTCCTAGCCTATTGAAGAGTGAGTTCCTTCCTTTCTCCTCTATTTTCCTAACAGACACAAGAAGGGATAATCATGAATTCTCTGAATCTGTATGTGTGTGTGTGTGTGTGTGTGTGTGTGTGTGTGTGTGTGTGTGTGTTCTGGTACGGGGGCTCAAACTCACAGTCTTGTGCTCTCACCTTGGCTTTTAATTTTTATTTATTTTTTTGCTCAAGGCTGACATTCTCACCACCTGAGCCCTGCATGCACTTCTGGCTTTGGGGGGTATGTGACTGGAGATAGGAGCCCTACAGATCTTACTGCCTGGGCTGGCTTTGAACTATGATCTTCAGATCTCAGCCTCCTGAGTAGCTAGGATTACAGGCTTGAGACACTGGTGTCTCAGATATTCTCCTGTATCTTTGATAATATTTGGTTTCATGGAGTGCCTGCCACCATGCCAGGTTTGATTCCTCAGTACACATATGGAAAAAAGCTGGAAGTGGTGCTGCGGCTCAAGTGGTAGAGCTCTAGCCTTGAGAAAGCCCAAGGACAGTGCTCAGGCCCTGAGTTCAAGCCCCAGGACTGGTCAAAAAAAAATGTGAGTACAAATAACCTTTCTTTTTACTCTTTGTAAGTGAATAACCTCAGGGATTTTGTTACAGTAGCATGAAACTAAACCACTCTCTCCCTGGGAACATCAGGTAAAGTGCGAGGACCATTTCCCAGTTTTCAGGTATTTCTGATTCAAATAACCTGAGGATAGAGACTGGGGAGGCTATTACCCAGCCCACAGCATGTAGGGCAGTCTCCTGAGCTGCTAGCTGAGAATTCCAAAGTTGAGAAATGGCTGTAGGAGAGAGGAAATGCACAGTGAAAGGAATGGAAGTATCAGGGAGCACCAAGAGGCCAGAAAGCTGATACAGAGCGGCCCAGTGGAGAGGCTGAGTTAAAGAAGTGAGACAGTTCCACATTTAACAAAGGCTTAGGGTACCTGGCTCCAGTGGCACATGCCTATAATCCTAGCTGCTCAAGAGGCTAAGATCTGAGAATCATGGTTCAAAGCCAACCTGAGAGGAACGTCTTTGAGACTTTTTTTTTTGCCAGTCCTGGGGCTTGAACTCAGAGCCTGGGCACTGTTCCTGAGCTTCTTCTGCTCAAAGCTAGTACTCTACCACTTGAGCCACAGTATCCCTTCTTGCTTTTTCTCTGTATGTGGGCTTCATACATGTTAGGCTAGCACTCTGCCAGGAGGCCGAATTCCCAGCTCTCTGTGAGACTTATCTCTTAATAAACCAACAGAAAACTGGAAGCGGTGCTGTGGCTCAAAGTAGTAGAGTGCTAGCCTTGAGCAAAAAAAAATAAATAAATAAAAGCGCAGAGACAGTGCCTAGGCCTTGAGTTCAAGCCCTACAAATGACAAAAGATAAAACAAAAAAAATTGCCAGTACTGCAAAAATAAATGAACAAGAATAATAAATAAATAATAATGATGTGCCATGCAAAACAAAGTTGATATCAAAAGTAACCTTGAAATTAGTCTTCAAATTCAGCAAGGAAAAACTTTAACAATATCTAAATGTGGAAACAGCAAAAGGTATAAATTTTTGGTGTACAGGTGAGGAGCTAAGAATCATAATAAAATACTTTGTTAGTAACACAATAAATGCAAAACTAGGTTTATGATGTGTTTGCAGAGTTCAGGCAGGATAGTTCCAGAATTGTTGTTAGCCTGGGCTATAGAGTGAGACCTTATCTCAAAATCCAAGGGCAGATGATTGGGAGAAGGTGGGGGGAGGGAAATGGGGACAAAAACATGAGAAGGGGTATCAATGTGTGAGAAGTAATATACCTACTACCTGGGGAATGTAACTGCAACCTCTCTAAACATTATCCTGACAATTAAAAAAAAAAAAGAAAAACCCTCAAGGGCAAACACAAACAGCAGGAAGCAAAGAAAGAAAAACTAAGTAGAATGCTTAATACTGAGGAAGTTGAAGTCAGATCTAAGGTTTTTTTTTTTTTTTTTTGATGGTCCTGGGTTTGAACTCAGGGCCTGGGTGTTGTCCCCGAGATCTTCAGCTCAAGGCTAGCGCTCTACCCCTTGAGCCACAGCACTGCATCCAGTTTTCTGGTGATAGCTTCTCTTTTCTTGCAAGTCCTGGGCTTGAGCTCAGGGCCTGAGCACTGTCCTTGGACTTTCTCAAGGCTAGAGCTCTACCACTTGAGTCTCAGCACCATTTCCGGCTTTTTTCTATGTATGTGGGGTACCGAGGAATCGAACCTGGGTCTTCATGCATGCTAGGCAAGCACGCTACCACTAGGCCAAACTCCTGGCCCTGGTGATAGCTTTTGAATAGTTAATGGACAATAAGAGTCTCATGAGGACTTTTCTGCCCTGGCTGGCTTTGAACCATGATCCTCAGAACTCAGCCTCCTGCATAGCTAGGATTATAAGGGTGAGCCACCATGCCGGGCTAACTTTTTGTATTCTTTTTTTTTGTTGTTGTTTTTTTTCAGTCGTGGGGCTTGAACTCAGGGCCTAGGCACTGTCCCTGAGCTCTTCAGCTCAAGGCTACCACCCTACGCCTTGAGCCACAGCCCCACTTCCAGTTTTCTGGTGGTTAATTAGAGATAAGAGTCTCTCGGTCTTTAGTGCCCAGGCTGGCTTTGAATCACAATTCTCAGATCTCAGCCTCCTGAATTACTAGGATTTCAGGTGTAAGCCACTTCACCTGGCAACTTTTTGTGTTCTTGTCAATGATGTGACAAGATCGAACAGAAATCATGTTAAGTAAATTCTAATCTAAGCTGCTCTGAATAGCAGGCTTCACCCTCCCCCCTTTTTTTAATGCCTCTCAACTTTGGTCTTTGTTTTCTTCACCTTCCTTCTTCATTGTTTTATCTTTCATTTTGTAAGATATTAAAAGAAGAAACTTTGAATGCATGATTGTTATGACTTCTTTGCCTTGATTTTTAATTCTTTCATTTCAAATCACATCTATTTTCCTCCTTTTTTTTTTTTTAAATCTCAGCCTTTGCTTTATGGGAAGTTTAACAAAAGAAGCATTTTGTCTTAAGTGTTCAGTCTTTTAATTCTCTCTTCCCATCATATTTTAGCATTTTATTATGCACATTAAACTTTTAATAGATTTATGTAAATGCAGATATGTATTAAATGAAAAGTTAAAAAAAAATCTCCAACCACATCCCTTTGAAGTACCTACAGTGAATAGCTGGGGGTTCTCATGGACTTTCCCCCCAGAAACCAATAAAGCATCTAAATAAATTCATTTTTTTAAATAAAAATGAGGCCACACTGGACTCATTTCTCTGTAGTTTTCTGTCTTATCTAACGATTCTTTTCATTTTCAACTTTATTTTTCTCCTTTATTTACCCCTCTATAACAATAATATATAATAATATAAATGAAACTTAATCCATCCTCCCTCCCTTCCACCCTCCCTCTCCCCCTCTTCCTTCCTTCCTGAACCCAGGACCACATGCATTCTAGGCAAGTGCTCTATTACTGAGCTGTATCCCCTGTCCATCAACTTCATTATCATTATTATTTTGGGGGGGAAGGGACAGTACTTGGTTTTAAACTCAAGACTTCATGCTTGCTAGGCAGACTACCACTTGAGTCATACCCCCAGCCCCCCAATCTCATTATTTATTCCATGTCTTATATTTTGGTTATTTATACAGATGAATAATAGTTTGCCTTTTAATTGATCTACTTTGTTTTCTTATAGTTTTTGTTTAGGGGAAACTTATTCAATGATTTTCTTCCATTTGGAATACCAGAAAGGAAGTATCCATTGTCTAAGGAAGAATGTCGTCTGGAAGGGCTATTGAACTTAAAGCCGAGGTTAAGCCCTCTATGGTAGATTGGGGTTATTTATTTGCTCAACCAAATTTCCCTGCTGTGGAGGACATAAAAAATACCCTGGCTTAACTGGATGCTGGTGGCTGTAATCCTAGCTACTCAGGAGGCTGAGATCTGGGGATCGTGGTTCAAAGCCAGCCCAGGCACCAAAGTCTCCAATTAATCATCAGAAAACTGGAAGTGGTGCTATGGCTCAAATATACAGCACTAGCCTTATGTTAAAGAGCTCAGGGATAGCACCCAGGCCCTGAGTTCAAGCCCCACAATCAACTAAAAGCCTTTAAGCCAGGCTCTGGGTCTATAATCCTAACTACTTAGGAGGCTGAGATCTTAGGATCAATTTCAAAGCCAGCCAGGCAGACAAATCTGGGAGACTCTTATCTCTCATTAACTAACAAAAGGCTAGAAATGGAAGTGTGGCTTAAGTAGTAGAATGACAGCCTTGAGTGAAAAAGCCAAGCAAAAGCATGAGTTCCTGAGTTCAAGCCCTAGTGCTGGCACAAAAAGAAACAGAGAAGAGGTGCTAGAGAGGTCATGGCCTCTCCCTTGAGAAAAGACTGTATAGAGTTATCCTAAGAAGATAGCCACCTGCAAACTAGAAAGAGAGTCTTAAAACAAGTAGTCATAGCTGGACACCAGTGACTCATGCCTGTAATCCTAGCTACTTCGGAAGCTGGGATCTGAGGATCTTGGTTCAAAGCCAACTTTGGGCAAGAAAATCCGTGACACTTTTATCTCTAACTACTAAAAAGCTGAAAGTGGAGCTCTGGTTCAAGTAACAGAGCATTAATCTTGGGGGGGGGGGTGTGTGAAACAAAACTCAAGAGACAATGCTGAGTTTAAGCCCTGGGACCAGCACAAACAAAAACAATACCCACCCCCACTCCCCCTCCCAAATTTCTCTGTTGGATTGGGATCTTGGATTTGCCAGCTTCCAGAATCACAAAAAAATGGTTTGCTGCTGAAATTCCACCATGTATAGATTTTTTTATAGCAGCTGGCAAAGACTAACACAGACGCTTTCTTCCTTTATGTCTTCCCTTCCTCCTCCTCCTCCTCCTCCTCCTCCTCCTCCTCCTCCTCCTCCTCCTCCTCCTCTTCCTCCTCCTCTTCCTCCTCCTCGTCTTCCTCCTCCTCGTCTTCCTCCTCTTCCTCCTCCTCCTCCTCCTCCTCTTTTTATTTTTGTCAGTCCTGGGGCTTGAACTCAGGGCCTGGGCACTGTCCCTGAGTTTCTTTTTGCTCAAGGCTAACACTCTACCACTTGAACCACAGCCTTTTTCTGTGTCTGTGTACTGAGGAATCCAACCCAGGTCTTCATGCATGCTAGGCAAGTACTCTACCACTAAGCCACATTCTCAGCCTCCTCCTCCTTTCTTCATCTCAATTTTTTTCTCCTCTTCCCTTCCCCTTCCTCCTCTTCCTCCTCTTCTTCCTCCTTGCTATGTGGTCTACATTGGCTTTGAACATCTGGGCTCAAGAGATACTCTTGCTTCTTCCCTCATCACCCTGGAACCTCATGTAACTGACACTATTGCCTCTGCTTTTTTTTAAGCTGACAACTCTAGGAAAGAGGCTTCTTTGTAGACTAGAGTTCTTGGAGATAAGCTTCCTCCTCCCCAAGAGATGCATTTAGCTTTCAAACTTCATCTGAAGGAGGAGTCACAGCCCTGGAAATTAGCCATTGGCTTATTGGCTCTGAGGCCAGGACTTAGGTATTTACTGGACAAAGCTAGATCTGCTCACCCTCCCCCGACAAGCACCTTCTCTCTCCTCTACTTACAGCTGTCACCAAATCCCTGGTGACTGTGGTTTCTAAGCATCAAGGGCTGGGTTGGAGTTCCCAGAGTCACAGAGACATTCCATAGGGTTGTTCCCATTTAAGGTTGGAAGGATGGGTGAGACTAAAAATACCACTATGTGACATATTTACTGTGCACTTGTTAATGCCCCAGAGAGATTGCCAAGAGTCACTACCACCGAGCCTGTGATTAAACCATAATAACCACTTGCGTGTTTATAAATTTTGTCCTTGATATCAGAGAGGAGTATTTTTAGGTTAGATCTTGGCACGAACAACTTCCTAGTGCAGGAGTGTGGATTTAAGTCAGCTTTCTCCCCTGGACAGAATTTCATCCTCAGATACAATGAAACCAAGAAGGGTCTGTGACATGAAATTGGGGGAGGAGGGCTCTTTGTGTCGTGTCATAGCCTCATCCGAAGGGGCCCTTCTCAATGAGAGTGTGCTTCCTTGATCCCAGAGAATCTCAGTAAATGTGGGGGGCTTTGTGGATTCTGGAAGAGTTCAGGAGGTGCCACCCTCATATAGATTGCTTCAGACTTCATACCCAGGGCACCTGGGAGCTAAGAAATGGAGGCAGAAGCTCACCTCCTCTTCCTGAAGACTCTCTTTCTTTCTCTCTCAATCCACCCACTTCTCATTTCTTTCAAAGACACAAGGATCAAAGCCTCAGAAGGAAGAAGGGAAGTTTTCCCACCCCCGACAATATTTCTTTTCTACTCATCTATGCTTATACAGGAATGCATGCTTCCATTCTGTCCTCCAGTCATCCGTGGGTGAACAAAGTCCTTCATATATTTCCCAAGCATGTATTACTATGTTCGTGTTTTCACCACTCTGCAAAGCACCTGAGGAAAATCAGCTTACATGGAGGAAGGACTGATTCTGGCTCAGAGTCTCAGAGATTTCCTTCCATGATCACGTGTTTCTGGGACATGGGGAGGTGGAAGGAATCATCATAACACACAGTATCAGAGAGATAGCAGATGTGCTACTGCTCATCTTAGGCAACCAGGAAGGGAGGAAAGAAGAGAGAGAGGGAGAAGAAAAGTAGGAAGAGAGAGAGAGGGAGGGGAGGGAGGGAGGGAAGGAGAAGAGGAAGAAGAAGAGGAAGAGGAGGAGGAGGAGGGGAAGGAGGAGGGAAAGGAGGAGGAAAGGGAGGGAGACAGAGAAACAAGAAAAAGAGGGGGAGGAAAGGGAGAGAGGCAGAGAGATAAAAGAAAAGGAGGAGAAGGAGGAGGAAGAGAGGAAGGGAAGAAGAGAGAGAGAGAGAGAGAGAGAGAGAGAGAGAGAGAGAGAGAGAGAGAGAGAGAAAGAGAGAGAGAGAGAGAGCGCAAATAATTATACAGGGCAAAGGGAAGCATCTATGCCTTGTTTCAAATGCTCTACTTCCTCTAAGTTCCACTTGCTAAAGTTTCCAGAACTTGCCCCCAAAATAGCATGGTCAGCTGAGGACCAAGATTTCAACACACATGTCTAGGGAGACATTCCCTACTTATCATAATCATTCTATGCCATGAATGAAAAGATATGGAATCTGCTCAAATGGAGTTTATGTTCTTTTTTTCCTTTTCTTTTCACCAGTCTTGGGGCTTGAACTCAGGGCCTAGGCACTATCCTCGAGCTTCTTTTTCTCAAGGCACAGCACCACTTCTGGCTTTATCTATGCATGTGGTACTAAGGAATTGAACCCAGGGTTTTTAGGCATGCTAGACAAGCACTAAGTCACATTCCCAGCCCAGCAAGGATAATTGATATAGTGAGATATGGGAGAAAATATGGGGTTGCTAATTGGACATATGACAGCTGCTAATAGGAAGCAGCCATCAGAGATACCTGGCTGCTGGCTTCTACTTGCTGATCCAGATCCCAGCTGTCTCCTTCCTCCTTACCTTTCTCACTGTGCCTCATTCCTGGGGAGGCCTTGTCAAACCCTCTATGAACCTGTTTTACCTGAAAGTTGACTCTCCTTGAATGACATAGCTTCTTCTCATAGCACTTGCAAAGAGGAGCTGCATCCTTCACATGCCATTCTATTCTGGTCAGACGTGTGTGTGTGTGTGTGTGTGATTATTCCTAGTGTGCTTTCCACATGTGAACATCCTAACTCCTTTGACACCATCTGATGGTACCCTACTCTACCTTGTCTTTGCTCTCATATTGTGGGACTGAGTATTTTCATTTTCTTTTTGTCAGTCCTGGGGCTTGAGCTCAGGGCCTGAGCACTATCCTTGGACTTTCTCAAGGCTAGAGTTCTACCACTTGAGCCACAGCACCACTTTTGGCTTTTTCTATGTATGTGGTACCCAGGAATCGAACCCGGGGACTTCATGCATGCTAGGCAAGCACTGTACCACTAGGCCAAACTCCCAGTGGAAGTTTTCATTTTCTAGCCCAATATTGATGATCACCTGTATTATTAATTAAATCCTTTAGCTGTTAGAGTGAGGTGGGGTGAGGGAGGGCTCCTTTTCTGAATGGATAGAGGGCTGGGAGTTGCGGGTCCAGCCTGCAAGCTTGGAGGACAAGCCTAGTACAAAGAATTGCCAGCAGATTTGATATGGAATGTTCCAGAAGACATCTGAGGAGAGCGGTTCTGTCCTCTTCTCGTCTTTGCTCCAAATCTTCCTTAGGAAAGCAGAACTCCCTACACTTTGAAATGGACAATCAGAGGCTGTGAGCAGCTGCAGCCCCAAAACTTCAATTCTTGGCACAAGGAGCCTGACACGAAAGTATGTCTTTGTGGAAAATTATGCATTCATCGGGGCTCATTTGAAACAAAATATGATTTGCATCTTAACTTCCTGTAATGAGTTCCCGTTCTTCTCTGGATTTTATAATGTTGAATTTTTTTTTGTTGTTGTTGTTGGATCAGATTGGTTGCCACACATGCTTTACCAAACAGTTTAAATTCAAGCCCAGGTTCTCCCCCCACCTTTTTTTATTTTAAATAGCAACAGCTGCTAAGCCTGATAATTATTGTATTTCATCAAAATAAACTCACCAAGTTGCTTCTGAATATTCCTTAAAGCTTCTCTCTTGGGAGTGTGGGGGGACGTTGTGGGGAGGGAGTCTTGAGAGGTGCACAGCTTAAATCTGAAAAATCCCAGGGTCTGAGGCTATAAAGCCTGGAGGAAGATGGACAGTTCATTCCTGGAATCTCCCAGAAGCCCATCCACAGTGGTGCTCTCACTCACTAGCTACTTGGGTCTTTTTTCTCTGTGATGTTCAGAATTTCCAGCTATCTGAGGGTTTCCAGAGGGAGGGAGGAGGGGAGGAATGGAGAGAAGAAATCTGAGTATTGTGGTTTTCCTATCTGTATGGCAGCCAGAGTAACTCTGTCTCTATTTCTGCCTGTCCGTCCTTGTAGTGGTACTGAGGACTAAACTATGGAAGTCCCAGGTCCAAGGTAAATCACTGGAGCCCTACCTCCTGTTCTTTAGCTCTTCAGTTTGCTTTTCAGATAGAGTCTCTCGCTCCCTCCCTCCCCCTTTTTTTTCTGACCTTAGACCTTGAACCTCCAACTTCCTGAATAGCTAGGATTACGGATATATGCCACCAAGTCACAGCTTCACTTCTGGTTCTTTTCTGTGTACTTCATTGGAGATAAGAGTCTCCAGACTTTCCTGCTCACACTGGCTTTTTAAACCTGGATCCTCAGATCTCAGCCTCCTGAGGTGCTAGGATTACAGGGGTGAGTCACCAGCACCCACCTAATAACTGTGATCTTAGCCCTTATTACTTTCCATTACAACACGTGTGCTGTTTCCTCCTATAGCATTGTCTGCAGCATAAGTGTTTATTTGTTTTGCTTGTTCTTGCTTTGCCCACTAGGAAATAAGTTATATGAGAGTAGAGACCCTGGAGATGCCATTCATTGCTGCATCCTCATGGCATTGGTAACATAGTAGATGCTCATTGAATATTGGTTGGATGACTGAATGAATATTCTGTTCAATGGCCATCATCAAGGATACAAACAATAACAGCTGCTGGTGCAGATGTGGGGGGAAAAGAGCTCTAATACACTGCTGGTAGGAATGTAAGCTCATGCAACCACTGTAGAAAGCAATGTGGAGATTCTAAAACAAGAAGGAGGAGAAGGATGGGGAGGAGGAGGAGGAGGAGGAGAAGGAGGAGGAGGAAAAGGAGGAGGAGGAGGAGGAGCAGAAAGAAAGCAATAGCAACAACACCCCACTAAACACAGAACTACCCTAGGATCCAGAGATTCCACTCCTGGGCATTTATGCAAAAGAATATAAGTCAGGACATAATAAAACCCCTTGCACAACCATGTTCATTGCTGCAATGTTCACGATAGCTAAGTTATAGAAACATCCCAGATGCCCCTCAATGGATCAATGGATTAAGAAAATAAAGAAAATGGTATCTATATATTATAGAATTTTACTCATCCCTTAGAAAGAATGATATTACATCATTTACAAAACAATGGATGAATTCGGAAAAAATAGGTCAAGTGAAGTAAGTCAGGCCCAGAGAGACAAAGGACATAGGTTTTCTTATATGTAGAAGTTAAATCTAATTTATAAATATAGATGTAAACAGACAGGGAGTGTGGGCTAGTGGTGCATGAAGCCCTGGGTTCAATTCTTCACTACCACATACACAGAAAAAGCTGGAAAGGTGCTGTGGCTCAAGTGGTAGAGCTCTAGCCTTGAGAAAGCTCAAGAACAGTGCCCATGCCCTGAGTTCAAAACCCAGGACTGGCCGAAAAATGTATCTGTAAACATATACATAGTTATAAATAAGTAAATGTGTGCATATATATGTGCATGTAACACACATATGTTAACTAAAATGCAATACATTCCAGGTAGGATTTCACTGGTGTAACTTTTGTGAACAGCTAACTTATGGTAGAACATAATGAAAACCAGAAAACTGATACTGGGAAGGTGTGTGTGTGTGTCAGGATGAGGGATGAGGGGATAGAAGAATCAACAGAATGCAGAATATTCTAGGTACTCGTGTGAAAATGGGACTAGGAAAACTGAGGGAATGGGGTGGGGTAAGGGAGAGATGAGGTAAATGATGGAAGGAGTGACACGGATTAAGATGCATTATATTAATCAATGGACATGTTGAATTGCAACCCCTTGGTACAGTGACTTAAAGATAATAATAAGAAATAAATGATTTTTTTTTTCCCCACAGCAGATGTCGGTTTTTCATCAGCGCCAGAGGTTAAACAGCTTTTCCAAGGTTACAAACAGCAGGGGCAGTGGGCAAGAGATTGAAGGAAGAGTGGGTAGTTGGGAGAGAACGAGAATGCAGACATACTCTTCTCAGACTGGAGTTTTGGGGACTCTGCCATTATTCTAATTGGGCAAGAATATGTAATTAGGTCTTAATTGTGGGCTTCTGAAAGGACTATTTTCAAACTACATCTGGGACAGACTTGGGTGGAATCTGACCTTTTGACCTTCAAGGGATGGATGGGAAGGTTGTGTTACCCTGAGGTGCCCCTGGGCTGCTCTCCCCACCCTCCTGTCCACTCCCCTGGCGCTGGGGGTGGGGAAGAGGGGGAAAGCTCTGACAGTCTCAGGGAATTCCCTGCATCAACATACATCCCATTTTGGTTCCCCTCAGCTCTGCATCCTGCGCTGGAACCTGGAAAGATGACTCACTTAGCAGCTGGTTGCTGCAGTCCTCAGCCCGCATGGCAGGGCTGGCCAGGTATGTAGGTTGCATAAGTGGCCCTGGAGCTGCCCACAGTGTGAAAGAAGCAAAGAGCACATCATTCCCTGTTTTAGTAACGACAGGTGAAAGGATCAGTTTACCTGAGCTGCTATAACAAAAATGCCATAGACTTGGTGGTTTCCACCATGTGTCTGAAATACCGTTTAGGGAGGCTGGAATTCTGGGCTGGGGGTGTCATTTGGTTTCTCCTGAGATCTCTCTCCTTGCCTTCTCACTTGGTCCTCATGCAGTGTGTCTTCTCTGCATAGGCATTTTTGTCCCTAAGTGTCCGAACTTCCATTTCCAGTCTCCGTGGTAGCCTAATCTGCCCTCACGCTTGCTTTGAGGCTTTGACTGACCTCGAACTTCTGATCCTCTTGCTTCAGCCTCTCAGGTGCTGAGGTTGCAGGTGGGTACTACCACATCCAACTTCTAACCTCCTCTTTTTGTGGTTGTTGTTGTTCTTGCTGATTGTAAGGCTTGAACTCAGGACTTGGATGTTGTCTCTGAGCTCGATTGCTTAAGGCTAGTGCTCTGCCACTTTGAGCCACAGCTCTGCTTTCTGCTCTTGAATGGTTAGTTGGAGATGAGTGTCCTGGGACTTACCTGCCCAGGTTGGCTTCGAATTGCGATCTCAGATCTCAGACTCCTAAGTACGTAGGATTATACATGTGAGCCACTGGCATCCAGAACCTACACTTCATATAAGCACACAGGATGAGGCACTGCCATAATAACCTAATTAAACTTATTTATCAGGCTGGGAGTTTGGCCTAGTGGTAGAGTGCTTGCCTAGCAAGCACGAGGACCTGGGTTTGATTCCTCGGTACCACATATATAGAAAAAAGCCAGGCCCTGAGTACAAGGCCCAGGATTGGCAAAAATTAAAAAAAAAATAAATAAACTTATTTATCTTTCTCTTTTTTTTTTTTCCAGTCCTGGGGCTTGAACTTAGGGCCTGAGCACTGTTCTTGAGCTTTTTTGAGGCTAGAGCTCTACCACTAGAGCCACAGCCCCACTTCCTGCTTTTTTCTATGTATGTGGTACCGAGGAATCGAACCCAGGTCTTTGTGCATGCTAGGCAAGCACTCTACCACTAGGCCAAACTTCTGGCCCTATTTATCTCCTTTCGTTGTTGCTTGTTTTGATATTTTAATTCCTCCCTTGCCTGTATTATTATTATTATTATTATTATTAATTTTGCTGTTAGTCTAGGGTGAGGTGAAATCTGTTGTTTTGATTTGCATTTCTTGTATGGCCAGAGATGTAGAGCATTTCTTCATGTGTCTATAGGCCATTCTTATTTCCTCTTCAGAGAAGTCTTTCTTTAAGTCTTTAGCCCACTTTTTAATGGGTTGGTTGTTGGAGGTTGTTGAGAGATCTAATTTTTTGAACTGTAGGTATATTTTAAATATGAGTCCTTTGCCTTCAACTGCTTTTTCTTTGTTCTATTTCCACACTTGCTGACCATCTACTTGGACCACATTCATCCTCTCTCTAGTCACCATCCCTACCCAGCCTGCTTCTCTTCCCCTCCTCTGCTCACTCGCCTCTTTATGTATAGGTATTATTGGGAAATACCAGTACTTATGAAGGCATTGGATGTTGGAGCTTTAACATAGGAATGTAATCCAGCCCACAGCAGGGGACAGTTATCGAATGCTTGTATATGTTAAAACTTCATGGAACTTTCTCTTTCTTTCTTTCTTTCATTTTTTTTTTTTTTTTGCCAGTCCTGGGGCTTGAACTCAGGTCCTGAGCACTGTCCTTGGGTTTTTCTCAAGGCTTAGTGTTCTACCATTTGAGCCGCAGCACCACTTCTGGCTTTTTCTATGTATCTAGTACCAAGGGATTGAACCCGGGTCTTCATGCATCTAGGCAAGCACTCTTACCACTAGGCCAAACTCCTGGCCTCATGGAACTTATTCTATAAACATCACCACACATAACGCCTCATCTACCTTATCACATCAGCCAGACTGTCATAGTCCACTTTAGAAGAAATGGAAATGGAAGATGAATGAAGTTACCCACGTTTACCCAGTTGCAAAGTGCCAGAGCTCAGATTCAAGCTTGATTCTCAAGTCTTATTCTCCTAAAATAAATAAATAAATAAATAAATAAAAAATCACCATGAAACAGCTACAGGCTACAGTCTCAGCTCCTCTGTTCATTCTCTGAAGTGACTGCATTGTATTTGGTTTTTTTTAATTTTTTTATTTTTTATGTTATCTGTCTACCTGTATGCCTTGTCTCTTGTCTCCTCACTTTTAGGTCTGTATTCTAAAAGGCACAAAGAGGTTCTGGAAGCTTTATGTGAGATTGTCCTGTAAATCACTTGCTTACTTTTTTATTTTCCCTCATAAACTGATTTGCTCCCGCCTGCTTTGATTCCCTGCATTAACAATTCATGAATGAAGTCCTTCTCTCTTGGGGGCTATTTTCCTGTGCATGGAGCTGAATTTCCAGAGCTCATCTCTTTTGCTTTCTCAAAAACCTTTTTGTAAGAAGCAAGGAACACCAATTTGGCACCTTAGAAAGAAAGAAATCAACAGAACAGTTTGCAGTCAGGATTTCTGGGAGAAAAGCATGGCAGCTTGTGCTAGAAAACATCTTGTATGAAAACTAAACATAACCCCCAAACCATTAGTTAACTGGACAGATTTTCTCATTGGTTTTGGCTCCCTTCAGTATTTCAAGGAGAATCACTTGTATTCTATTATTGACTTGGGCTTTAAGTAAACAGTCAGGCTCTAATCAGACTCCTTATCCACCTACTGGTGAAATAGCCCCAGGCTGGTTCAGGTGCGTGGAGAGAATGCCCTCTACTGGCAGGGCAAAGAAATGTTATCCTTTTAGACCTGGGATGTGGCTTTCCAGAACTGTAGGTACCAGAAATCCAATTCACTGATCATCTAAAAACTTCCTTCCTAGAGGTTTGGCAAAGAGATTATCCAGAATTTCAAAACCAAGTTGAAGTTTGAGAGCACAGGCTTGGGGCACTTTAGCAGAATGGTGAGGGTACCTGCTGGCTTGTTTGGGGATACTAAATCTGTGTGCCACGCACACCAACGGCGTCACCAAGATGCGTGCGTTTGCAAACATCCAATTGGTTCACTGGATATTGAGCTTTAAGGAAGGTGGGTTTTATATAATGTTTTGTAGTAAAGTCTGTTAAGTACTCTGGTTTAATTTGGGGGGGTTAAGAAAGATTTATAATATATGGCATCTGCACTTGTTACCCTATCTGTCCCTTGGGGAGGAGTGTGAATGGTGGTGGAACATGTGCTGCAGGTGTGACCAGATGCTAATGTGCAGAAGAGATGGATGGCATTTCTCAATTCCCATGATGCAGGTTACTAAGGGCTGTAGAATTAATAAGCCCTTTGCAACACAACAGGTTATGACGATTCAAAGTGTTTAGGAATCTTACTACACAGCACTGTGTCACAATACGGGCTCTTACAATGTGGGGGAAGATTCATGTCTTAAATCCAGTGTAACTCATGGTTTCTTTTCCTTCCTTCCTTCTTTCCTTCTTTCCTTCCTTCCTTCCTTCCTTCCCTCCTTCCTTCCTTCCTTCCTTCCTTCCTTCCTTCCTTCCTTCCTTCCTTCCTTCCCTTCCTCTCTCCCTTTCTTCTCTTTTTTCCTTCCCCTTCTACCACTTTGAGCCACAGCTCCACTTCTGGTCTTCTGGTGGTTAATTGGACTGTTTGGTTCTGGCACAAGAACAGCTTGAGGACCAATGGAATTGAACTGAAGATGCAGAAATCAACCCACAGACCTACAGCCACCTAATCTTTGATAAAGGAGACAAGAATATTGGCTGGAAGAAAGACAGCCTCTTCAACAAATGGTGCTGGCAGAAGTGGCTAAACACATGTAGAAAACTAAAATTGGATCCTTATCTGTCTCCCTGTACCAGAATCAACTCCAAATGGATCAAAGACCTTGAGGTAAAAGGAGAAACCCTGAGAATTTTAAAGGATGAGATAGGAGACGCACTTTGGCTCCTTGGTACGAGTTGAAACTTTCTTAATAAAGGCCCAGAAAAACAACAAGGCAAAGAAAGTTTGGACAAATGGGACTGCATTAAACTGCAGAGCTTCTCTATGGCAAAGGACATAGCTAACAAGTTACATAGAAAGTCCACAGAGTGGGAAAAGATCTTCATTTGCCATACAACAGACAAGGATCTTATATCTAAAATACACCTACCACTCAAGAAATTAAATCTTTCAAAAACAAACCCTCAAACAACCACCCCATTAAAAGGTGGGCTAAAAACTTAAAGAGAGACTTCTTTGAAGAGGAAATTAAAATGGCCGATAGACACAAGAAAGAATGCTTGACATCTCTGGTCATAAAAGAAATGCAAATCAAAACAACTTTGAGATTCTACCCCAGTTAGAATGGCCATTATCAAGAAATCTAATAGCAACAGATGCTGGTGGGGATGTGGCCAGAAGGGATTGACACTGCACTGTCGGTGGGAGTGAAAACTTGTCCAACCACTTTGGAAAGCCGTATGGAGTCTCCTCAAAAGACTAAACATAGACCTCCTCTATGATCCAGCAATCCCACTCCTTGGCATTTACTCAAATATCCAGAAACAAAGCCATACTAAATCTACCAGGACAACCATGTTCATTGCAGCATTATTCAGTATAGCTAAGATATGGAACCAACCAGATGCCCCTGGGTAGATGAAGAGATCATGAAGATGTGGTATGTTTATGCAATGGAATCCCATGCTGCCATCAGAAAGAATGACATTGTCCCATTCGTAAGGAAATGGAAAGACTTGGAAAAAAATCATATTAAGTTAACTAATCCAGACCCAAAGAAATGTGGGCTCCATGGTTTCCCTCATGTGTAACAATTAGTATACATTTAGGATTCTCCTAACTATGTCCATATGTCCATATAGGGTGAAGCTAAGCTAAATGAGCTCCAAGATATGGAAACAAAAGGTTTCTTTTTGTGATTGTTGTTCTCAATGTACTATGTGAACCTATTTCTTTTTTTCTTCTTTTCCCCTTAAGGTTTATCTCATGTTACTGTATCTGACTTTAGTACTTGGTATATTGTATATACGTTTATTTGTGTATTTGAAGAAAGGAAGGGAAGGGAAAAACGAGATGAGTGGGAGAGGGAGGGGGAGGGAAAGTGGGAGAAAAACATGGGAAGGGGTAACAATGTTCAAGAAGTTAACATTCCCACTACCAGATGAATGTAACTACAGTCCCTTTGTACATAACCCAAACACCACCACCAACAATAATAATGTCTCATAATTTTCATTACTTGGTCTGGCTTTGAACCATGATCCTCTTGAGTAGCTAAGATTACAGGCCAGTGCCCAGGCCCCTAAGCTTTTTTGATCAAAGCTAGTCCTCTTCCACTTAAGGTACAGCTCTACTTCTGCTTTTTTTTGGTGGTTAAATGGAGATAAGAGACTCCAGGATTTTCCTGCTCAGGCTAGCTTCAAACTATAATCCTCAGATCTCAGCCTCTTGAGTATATAGAATAATAAGCATGAGCTATCTGCGCCCATCTTCATAGCTGTATCCCAATTTTCCTCTTCTTCCTCCACCTCCCCCTCCTCCTGCTCCTCCTCCTCTTTCTCCTTCCTTCCTTCCTTCCCTTCCTTCCTCCCTCCCTCCCTTCCTCCTGCTCGTCTCCTCCTTATTCTTGTCCTTCTCCTCCACCTCCTTCTACTTCTATTCTAGTACTGGAGCTTGAACTCATGGCTTCATGGTCTCATAGTCTTGCTTAATTTTTTCTTGCTCAAGGCTGGCATTCTACCACTTGTATTGCACTTTCACTTCTAAACTCAGTTTGTATGTTTCTCTCTCTGTCTCTGTCTCTGTCTTTCTCTCTTTCTTGTCTATTGTGTGACTTGAGCTCTGGAACTGGGCACACTGTCCCTGAGCTCTTTAGGTCAAGGCACTGCTCTACCACTTGAGCCACAGTGCCACTTCGGTTTTCTGGTGGTTCATTGGAGATAAGAGTCTCACGGACTTTTGTGCCTGGGCTGGCTTTGAACCATGATACTCAGATCTCAGCCTCCTTAGTAGTTAGGATTACAGGTGTGGGCCACTGGCACCTGGCTGAACTCATACTTTCTTAAAATGAAACAGACCCGGCATTTATAGGACAAATTACATGTTTATTTTAAACATAGAGTCTTGCTATGTAGACCAAGCTGATCTTGAACTCACTATTTTCCTGTCTTGGCATCCCAAGTGCTAGGATTACAGGTATGTGTCACATACCTGGCTCATTAAGTACATTTATAATGACTATTTCTATATATTGCAGTATTAACATTTTAAAATCAAGTGTGTTGCATTTACACGTGGTGGTATGAGAAACACACCTGTCTAACCTCAAAAAATGGACTCAGAGGCAAGAATTGCAGCTATAGTGAGACTTCCTAGCTGTCTTTAGAGATTGCCCTCTCTCTGATGGCAGGCATACATTCTGAGATCATAACAGAAATTGTATAGCTAGCACATAGAGACTCTCCCCTGGCCCCAGTTCCCCAATGGGCCAAGAAAGATGTTCACTCCCAGATGTTGCCTAAATTATATTATTTTAAATTTAAAATTATTATCTCTAAATAATTGTATAAGGGAGTTTCAATTTCAATACACCAGTTTGTGAGTACAATGCATCCTTTTGTTTTGGTTGGTTGTGGGGCTTGAACTCAGGGCCTGAGCGTTGTCCCTGAGTTCTTCAGCTCAAGGTTACTGTCCTACCCCTTGAGCCACAGCACCACTTCCAGTTTTCTAGTGGTTAATTGGAAATAAGATTCTCACAGACTATAGTGCCTGGGCTGGCTTTGAACTGTGACCCTCAGATCTCAGCCTCCTGAGTAGCTAGGATTACAGGTGTGAGCCACCTCACCCGGCTTTGTGTGCTTTTTGATACATACACAATTCCTACCCATTTTCTTATCTTACTGGGTCTATTCTTCCCCTTTCTTAGCATCCCAAATCCCTGCTCATCTGTCATGCTTGTCTATGAGTTTTCTCATGCATGAACTTTGTCACATCCCCAAGTTACTATGCAGGCAAGCTACTGGTAGTTTTCCACTCAGGGGTCAAATGTCAAATGCTTTGTCTTTAAAAATGGACCATCACTGATTTTTTTTTTTTTAAATTTTAACAGCAGAGAGTCTCATCGTGAAGGGAACATTTTTCTCAAATGTCAGTGTTTTCTCCTAACTTGTCATAGGCATAAGATTCCTTGCATTTATTGACATTGAATCTCAAGTTAAGGAAGCTTCTAGATGATAATAAGTGGGAGAAAGTTGCTATCAGATCACTTGATCACAGCCTCATCTCTTCACCAATATTTGATGCTCATATTCTAAATTAATTAGAGCAGATCTTCAGAGGTGGTTGGTGTTCTAGTTGAATGGTTTTTTTTTTCCCCTTTACTAAGAGGAGACAACAAATTTTATTCTTTTCCATGAAGAATTTAGAGTAAACTCGAATGATGGAGAGGTGAGCATTTCCAGATAATTGCAGTGCTACCAATTAAGATGGAATAGAATTACAGTATTGGGAAACAGATTTCTTTTACAAAGTTGGCCTTCCAAGTGTTTAAAAAATTTATCCTACTTAAGTTGTAGGTCAATTATGTATGTTGACTAAATTTACCTGGAAACTTGTTTATCTAGGAGAAAAAGGAAAAGAAGAAAAAGAAGCCTATTTCTTTTGCTTTCTTTTTCTTTTGTTTTGATTTTGTGCCAGTCCTGGGGCTTGAACTCAGGGCTTGAGAGCTTTTTTAGTTCAAGGCCTCTTGAGAAGCAGGCAAGAGCCACTAGCACCAGGCCAATCTGATCAATTTTAATTTATTCAGTAGGTATGGGAATCTTTCTGTATGTCCACCAAGAACAATAAAGGGCAATCCCACAGGTATGTTTGTTTGTCTTGTTTTTTGAGAGTCTCTCTAAGTAACCCCGGTTTTCACGTCCACTGACAATCCCATTTCAGCCTCTAGAACAAGGATTACAGGCGTTGGCTACCACACCTGCCTGCCATTTGCAATTTGCAAGCCTGGGATGTCTCAGCTCAGGAGGAGTTGTTCTTCCTCTGCCTTTTTGTTCTGCAGAAGTTCTTAACAGTTTGAGAGGCTGCCTGCCCACGTGGTGAGGGTGGATTTTCCTTACTCAGTCTCCTGATTCAAATGCTAATTTATTCCGGAAACACCCTCACAGGCACACCCAGAGGAGATTATACAAGGCTGTGAATACCAGGAAATAGGAGAATTGGACCCATTTAAAAGGGTGATTGTCACCCCAGGAAAATACTATGTAGGAGACCAAATAAGGTGATTCTGTGTACACTGACATGAAACATCTCCAGGAGAGATCAAGTAGAGACAGAGAGAAAGAGAGAATAAGCAAGAGAAAACCATTTAATGGAATCATTTATGCTAAAAACCACCCTCCATACAAACACTAGAATTTTTTTTTTCCTATGTAGAGATGCACAGAAAATATCTAGAACTTTCTAAACAGATTACTCTGGTTAATTTTTGAGTTTTTGATTACTCAGATTGTTTGAAAAAAATTTCAAATGATAATGTATTCATGTTTCCTGCAATTAAAATAATTTGCAAAGTATAAATAAAATAGACTATGGTGAATGCAGATGGGAGGTGATGGGAAATAGAAATAATAGCAACAGAGAGGACTACAAAAGGTCAAAGGATGAAAGGCAGGAGGGAACTCCAGGCCTCTAATAGGATGGGAGGGCTCTCAGGTTAGGTGGGGATATGGGGGTTGGTTTCCAGATCTAGACAGGGAGACAAGGCAGAGAGAAAGACAGAGGGAGACAGAGAGAGACAGAGGGGTGGGGGGAGGGAGAGAGACAGCAGCTCCTAAAGACCCTGGAAAACAAAGATGGGAGCCCTGATGAAGACAACTCTTCTGACAGGCCTGGAACTGACCTGTTCAGGGGACAGGTGGCCGTCCCTTTGTGGGTGAGAAAGACAGTGCCCCAGCCAGATGCCAAAACAGCTGAGAGTTGCCAAAAGGAATGTAAGAGAAGACCTTACGAAGTACTACAATGAGCTACCAATTCCTGGACTCTTTTCTCAATCTTTTACATGGAAAGGTCTATACTCTCCTCCTCCCGCTCCTCCTCTTCTTCCCTTTCCCCCTCCTTCCCTTCCTCCTCGTCCAGGAAACAGCTGAACAGGATCTCCTTTCTTTAAGGCAGCACTCTAAGCTAGGAATCTTAGTTGGGGATTATCCTAAACCACCGGCAGCCAAGTAACCATACTCAACTTCCTTAGAACGAATCCTTCCTTCCTTCCTTCCTTCCTTCCTTCCTTCCTTCCTTCCTTCCTTCCTTCCTTCCTTCCTTCCTCCCTCCCTCTTTCTCTCTCTCTTTCTTTCTTTCTTCCTTCCTTTTTTTTTTTTTTTTTCCAGTCCTGGGCTTGAGCTCAGGGCCTGAGCACTGTCCTTGGACTCTCTCAAGGCTAGAGCTCTACCACTTGAGCCTCAGAACCAGTTCTGGCTTTTTGCTATGTATGTGGGGTACCAAGGAATCAAACCTGGGTCTTCCTGCATGCTAGGCAAGCACTCTACCACTAGGCCAAACTCCCGGCCTTTCTTCCTTTCTTCCTTCCTTTCTTTCTTTCTTTCTTTCTTTCTTTCTTTCTTTCTTTCTTTCTTTCTTTCTTTCTTTCTTTCTTTCTTTCTTTCTTTCTTTCTTTCTTTGTTGTAGGGCTTGAACTCGGAGTCTGGGAGCTGTCCCTGATCTACATGCTGTTTCTGGTTTTCTGGTGGTTAATTGGTGATAAGAATCTTATGGACTTGCCTGCCCATTCTGTCTTTGAACTGTGATCCTTAGATCTTGGCCCCTTTCATAGTTAAGACTGCAGGCATGAGCCTCTGCATCCGCCTTGCTCTCACTTTCAAATTGCCTCTGCTCTCACTTTTCCTGCTTCATAATTCTTAATTTGGTAGAGGGAGGGAAAAAGGGACCCAAAGCGCCTTAGACTGTGTCAAGGACACAGGCGGGAAGACAGATTTTGAGAGAAGCTAAGGGCAAACATCCAAACCCTTCATTCCCCTAACACGCCCCCCCCCCTTCTAGCTGAGGGGGGCACATGGAGAGAAAACACAAACTTTCTTCCAACCCACCGACGCTTTGATGAATTGAGCCTATGATCTCAACCAATGGAAGGCAGATGGATAGCCACAAACTCATTTTAGTTCTCTGTGTATGTTCACAGGATTCGTATAAAATCTGAGGCTTGAAGAAGGGACAGGTGATTCAAGCTCATGGCCTTTTGAGGGCGCCCCAGAAAGGAACAGGGGCTTGAAGCTTCTGGGGGGAAAAAGTGAAAAGGTGTTTGGTGAGTAGAGGTTGCCTTGTTTTTAAGTAGTATCTCAGCTCCTCAGCCTGGTCTCTGAGGAAGCCATCAGGAACAGAGCTGTCCACATGTCCACAGACTGTCGTCTGTTTGTCTGTCTATCTCTCTCCCATGGGGTAAGCCTCTGGCTGATGGCATTTTTGGTCAATAGTTATTAAACTCCTTTGGGGGAGTTTAATATATATATATGTATATATTTAAACAAATAAACAAGACAAAGCTCCTCCTTGTGCACTGAGAAAGGAAGGGGGTGAGAGACAATGGAAGAGACAACTTCAAGGGTGATTTGACTGGGTCCTTTGACTTAACTAAAAAATCCCCCAACTTGGCCGGGAGTTTGGCCTAGTGGTAGAGTGCTTGCCTAGCATGCATGAAGACCCGGGTTCCATTCCTCAGTACCACATACATAGCAAAAAGCCAGAAGTGGTGCTGAGGCTCAAGTGGTAGAGCTCTAGCCTTGAGAAAGTCCAAGGACAGTGCTCAAGCCCTGAGCTCAAGTCCAGGATTGGCGAAAAAAAAAAAAAAATCCCCCAACTTTGTATCTGTGCCCGTTTATCTGCACTATTTTCCACTGCTGTCTCTTTGCCATCACCCTGGGATGGAGGAACGAGAAAATGCACTGATGAAGCATCATAGAATCAGTGCTGATGGTCAACCACGCTGCACCTGTGACCTGAGATGGTGTGAACTCTGCATACCTTTCTTGAAGTGAGGAGAGTGAGTCTGTGACTTCTCACACCATCCAGGCACCTTGCTGGGTAGAGGAGGCTTTCCACCCAGCCTAGAGGTGAGTGAGGCCATTCATGGAATTGCAGATGTCGTACTGTTTAGCCTTAGGGAAGCTTTGCATAGAGATTACTCTGATTCTGCCTTGATTGCAACCCTAAGTGGCTTGAATCACCAGTCTGAATAGCCTCTAAGTATGCCTCTATATGGAAAGGTTGAGGTATATGCCCCCCTAAATGGAGATTTCTGCTTGTTCCTGAGCTACTTCCCATATAATGTCTGCCTTTGTTAAGGCTTGGTCTCTACCCAAGCGCATGGTTTTTGTCTTTGTGTAAGCTCTGTACCTAGCTACGGGTCTTTGAGACAAGAGTTCATTTGCAGATACTAGCTCTCCAATAAAGACTCCCAATTTGACCTTTCAGAATGTGGCTTCCCTGTTTCTCACTGATGGGAACCCCTTAGAACATCTCATCCACGGTCTCCAAGTCTTTCCCATTTAACCTTCAGCCTAAAGATGGCTGAAGAAGTATTGAAGTGCTGGCTTCTAACACTGCCATGGAAGAAATAAATTTCCTTTCTCTGCTCCACACCACATGTCTTTATTTGGCATAAGAGGATACATGGCCCAGACTCCTAGACTTTAGACCTGGCAACTGAAGACCTGGTTTAGACAGGAAGGTGAGAGATACACATCAGAACCAAATGTGCCTGCTCCTATAGCAAAGGCAGTACTTGGGAGACAAGAGTTGGCAGCAGGGGAATCAGGTTTATTCCAGGGCTGGCTCATTAAGATAGAGAGGAGTTAGGTCTCTATAAAAAATATCATCATTGAGGGATTGACCCTATTCCAGGCACATACAGACACCAGGCAAAACCCCAGGCATGTGAGGACATGCTTGACATGCAGGTGGGGCAATCTGTCTAGAGTCTAGCTGTCAATATTCCATTGTGGGTCTAGCCTTGTAAGGCTCTGAGACCTGGAAAGGGTTAAGAGGTGGATGACTGAGAACTGGACCCTGTGAAGGTCAAATCATCTAGATAAGACAGATGTAGAGACATTAAAAAAGCTTGAGACCGGGGCCGGGAGTTTGGCCTAGTGGTAGAATGCTTGCCTAGCATGCACGAAGACCTTGGTTCGATTCCTTGGTACCACATACTTAGGAAAAACCAGAGGTGCTGAGACTCAAGTGGTAGAGCTCTAGCCTAAAAAAAGCTTGAGACCTTGGATAAGGGAATACTTATTCTATTCTCTGCCTACACCTGCAGTCCCCCCCCCCCCCCCATGCTAAACTCAAGTAACCTCTGTCTCCTTACTCAAACTCCGCGAAAACTTTGACTCCAATCCCATCCCCCTGGCACATTCTCCAAGCCCACAGGAAAAGCTGAGCCTCTTGTTGCTCCTCAATAAACAATCCTAGACTGTTGAAGATCGAATCTGGCCTGTTTCCTTCCCTTTCCCTCCATTTTCCTAATAATAATAATAATTATTATTACTATTATTGTCATTATTTTGTGCCAGTCTTGAGGTTTGAACTCAGGGTTGGGGTCTTTGAGTTTCTTCTCTCTCCCTCTCCTTCTCCTTCTCCCTCTCTGTCTCCCTCTCTCTCTCTCTGTCTCTCTCTCTGTCTCTCTCTCTCTGTCTCTCTCTCTCTCTCTCTCTCTCTCTCTCTCTCTCTCTCTCTCTCTCTCTCTCTCTCTCTATCTCTCTCTCTCTCTCTCTCTCTCCCCCAAGGTTAATGTTCTACCACTTGAACCATAACTTCACTTCTAGCTTTTTTTTTTTTTTTTAAACTGAAGATAAGTCTCATGGACTTTCCTGTCCAGGCTGAGTTTGAACCGTAGTCCTCAGACCTCAGCCGGTCGAGTAGCTAGGATTGCAGGTGTGAGCCATTAGTGTCCGGCTATTATTATTGTTATGCATTTATTTTTGTGGCAGTACTGGAGCTTGAACTCCAGGCCAGACTGACCTCCACAGGGCTGTTCTAGAACCTCTCAGAGCCACAGTTGCCTTGTGATATCCCCACCAAGAGAGCCAGAGAATGTGGAGTGGAAGGAAATGAGCCAAGATAACAGGGACCCAGGTACTAGAAATGGAAAACAGGGGCACTTTCTGGGGACAATGATCTTCCAGCAGGTGCCTCTCTACCTAGAGGGGAGCTGAGGTCTACCTACACCCACTTTATACCCGTTCTACACCCCATTTTCTAACCAGAATGCTTTGCGTTGATGAAAATAAACTTTTCCCTAAATTGTCCATAAAGTTGAGGCTTTTCTTCTCCCTGAAGCCTCCATTTTACCTGTGTATTATTTTACTTCTCCACTTTTTTTTTTTATGTAGTGGGATCACTTGCAGCCCAGGTAAAAGTGTTTCTTCTTCTAGAATCCAGCGAGGTGTGTTCTACTTCTAAAGCTTTCTCCTGCTTGAGCACTTGTGCAAACTCCATACCCCACTTTCCACCCACAACCAATCTGTAATGTAAAGCTCTTGGACTTTTGTGGTCCAGGAAGAAGAGCATATTCTCTCATCTATCTCTTTTATTTTATTTCATAAATTCATTTAATTATTTTATTTTTATTAAACCCAGAGCCTACCACTTCTGGCTTTTTTGCTGATTAACTGGACATAGGAATCTCATGGATTTGTCTGTCCAGGCTGGCTTCAAACCATAGATCTCAGTCTCCTGAGTAGCAAGGATTATAGATGTGAGCTTTTCAGCTTTATAGGCACCTTGCTTTTTTTTCCTCCTCATTAAAACAGTAAAAATTATGATTTCAAAAAAAAATATGTGTCAGAGCAGTTTGCTGGTGGTTCATGCCTAAAATTGTAGCTGAGGATTGTTGTCAAAGCCAGCCTGGGTAGAAAAGTCCTTGAGACTCTTATTTCCAATTAACCACCAAAAAAACCCTGGAAACAGAGTTGTGACTCAAAGTGATAGCTGGCTAACCTTGAACAAAAGAGCTCAGGGACGGTCCCCAAGCCCTGAGTTCAAGCCCTATAACTGACAAAGAAAAACAAGTGAGAGTCAGGAATTCAGGATGCAGTTTAGCTGCATGGTTCTGGTGGGAGGTGGTGGGTGAGGCTGAAAGCAGGCTTGTAATATTCTGGTTGTCATCTTGTCTTAGGTTGGTGAGGGAGAAATGTACTCATCTCTGACAAGGCGCCTGACTGGTTACTTTGAGACAGGCAACAAGGGACAGCAGAAGCCTAAGTGATTGTCACTGTTTGGGATGGGAGGAAGTCTTAATCTTGTGTCCAGCTTAGGCCTAAGTGACAAAGCAGACCAGCCTGTGTTTTATATCCTGGGATAACTTGAGTGGCTGAGCTGAAAGCATTGAAACGCCTGAGTTCCGGAAGTCAGGGAAGAAGGCAGCTTAGACTGTTCAGTCTCTCCCTGCCTCAGGATGTCACAGTCTCAGCAGATGCTGTCGCTTTCACTTAGAAACTGTGAGTGAGAAGGGGGAGGACTTAGATTGGTCCTGGGCCACCTGGAGACTGTCGGGTCGGCAGCTGCCTTTGGGCTGCCTGCCAGAGTGAAGTTGTCTGAAAACTTGAGTAGGGGCTGGAAAATCTACTTCTAAGAGAAAGTTCCATGGAGTTAGAGATGTTGGGGTGTCATATAGGCATAAGGACATCAACTGGCAAGGAACTTGGCAAGGAATACTTTACTTCTGCAGAAGGATGCTCCATCAGTCAAAACTGGCTCCCAGCAATTGCCCAGAACCAGCAGGCTGCTTCTCTTTAATCCCTTGTCTGGCAGGCCACGCCCCTCGGCTCCCATTGGCTGAGCACAGGTGTTGCAATCTGCTGAAGGATTAGCTTCATTAACAGGAAGGAATTAAAAGTCCAAGGGGCTTCTTAACTGGATGTCTTAACTAAAGTAAGTGGACCTGGCCAAAGCAGCAACTCTTTTCAGAAAAGTAATTCTATCAAAATTAACAGAAAGGAAGCAAGTTACTTTGATAGGAAAGACAGGTTTTTTTTTCACAATAGAGAAAGAGAGAAGAGTAAAAACAACTTACATAACTTTTTTTTTACAGTACACTGTTAGAGTGTGCTATTTTATTCTTAGTTATTAGTGTTACTTGTCTTTGTGTGTCTAATTTACAAATTAAACTTTATCACTAAGAGTTGGTGGTTTTTTAATGTTTAGTTTTGGTCAGTCCTGGGGCTTGAACTCATGGCTTGGGCACTGTCCCCATGCTTTTGTGCTCAAAGCTAGTGCTCTACCACTTTGAGTAACAGCACTATTTCTGAGTTTTTGGTAGTTAACGAGTTAATTGCTCAAGGCTAGTGTTCTACCAATTTGAGCTGCAGCTTTATTTCTAGAATTTTAGTAGTTAAGTGGAGATGAGCGTCTTACAGACTGCCTACCCGGGCTGGCTTTGAACTGTGAGCTTAGATCTCAGTTTCCTGAGTAGTTAAGATGATAGGCACACACACACACACACACACACACACACACACACACACACACACACACACACACACAAGGCCAGGTACTGGTGACATACCTTTGATCTTCAGGAAGCTGAGATCTGAGGATCACAGTTCAAGTCAGTCTGGGTAGCAAAGTTTATAACACTTTTATCTCCAACTAACTACCAGAAAACTGAAAATGGAGGGGATAGGAGTTTGACCTAGTGGTAGAGTGCTTGCCTAGCATGCACAAAGACTCGGGTTCAATTCCTTGGTACCATATACATAGAAAAAGCCAGAAGTGGTGCTGAGGCTCAAGTGGTAGAGCATTAGTCTTGACAAATCCCAAGGACAGTGCTCAGGCCCTGAGTACAAGCCCCAGGACTGGCAAAAAAAAAAAAAAAAAAAGAAAAGAAAACTGAAAATGGAGCTGTGGCTCAAAGTGGTTGAGTACTAGCTTTAAGCAAAAAAGTTCAGGGACAGCCCCCAGACCCTGAATACAAGCCCCACAATGGAGGACATTTGTGTAAACATCGATAAGGTTCAGGTATCCATTGAGGTCTAAGACTGTTAGCTCAATAGTCTCCTCTTCCACAGCTTAGCGTGCTCTTCAGCATTATTAGGTTCATTTGGTAAAGGCAGTAAATAATCAGCGTTTACCCTCCTTCACCTTGAGATGGCACTCCTTTGAAGCAGTTACAACTATATAAGGCAATAAGATCCCCTTAAGGTGACCTTCAACTCTGGGTAGCTTCCAGACCCCTTATCTGCCACTTTGGCAGCAGTCATACCTAGCCCTCTAGGTCCACAGATCCACACTCAGGTCTCTGCCCCTCCTATAGCCCCTGTAGGTTCTACAGGTCACTTCAGATAATAGCCAGCACTTTATCTCTTTTGTGAGAAGGGGTCTTACCTGTCCTCTTCCTGGCAATAAACTTTTCTTTGTTCTTTGTGCCTAGATATCTGGCAAAGTCTAACCAGGACTGTCTCCTCTATAGAAAAAGGTGGGGCATAGTACACATGCGTTTAGTACATTATTTATCATATGTGTGCACATCTGCTGTTGATTTCCTTCATCTTGAGTGGGAATCTCTATTTTGTACCTCTAATTTTCAGTGACAAAGACTGTGGTAGCTTGAAACCACCAGTGGTCCAATGCTTCTGCAATATTAATCAGTCAATCTTTCACATCAGAGACTGATTGATTAGATGCACAGACTTCAGAAAGTGACAGAGAATAGTTTAATAACAAGGATTAAACGTTAATGTGTGCTGTGACTGTGGGGGCTACAGTGTGAATTGCATAAAATATTGTCAGACCATGACTGAATTATAATCATAGGCTAGCTACAGGTAGAAGAGTTAGCATTTTGTAAGAATCCATTGTCTGTGTACAGATAGTAGAAGCCAGGCATGGTGGCTCACACCTGTTATCCTAGCTACTCAGGAGGCTGAGATTTGAGGATCACTGATCAAAGCTAGCCCAGGTAGAAAAGTCCATGAGACTCTTATCTCTCCAATTAACTTCTAAAAATCCAGAAATGGAAGCTGCAGCTCAAGTTGGTAGACCATTACACTTGAGCACAAACACTCTAGGCTCTCAGTTCAAGCCCTACCACTGGCACCAAAGAAAAAAAGAAAAAGGAAAAAAAATTAGCTTGGTGCTGGTGGCTCATACCTGCAATTCTTATAATTCTAGCTATTCAACAAACTGAGATACGAATTATGATCAAGGTTCCAAGCCAGAGCAGCCAAGTCTGTGAGACTCATATTCAATTATGAAAACAAAAAGCCAGAAGTGGAAATATTTCTAAAGTGATAGAGCACTAGCCTTGGGCAAAAATGCCAAGCAAGAGCACAAGATCCTGAGTTCAAGAACCAATATAAAGTTATTTTTTGTTGTCACTTGTGGGATATGAACTCATAGCCTGGGCACTATCCCTGAGATTTTTGCTCAATGTTACTGCTCCACCACTCAGAGCCACAGCTCCACTTTTGAGTCTCCACATAAGACTCTCATGACCTTTTCTACCACAGCTGGCTTTGAACCTCCATCCTCAGTTCTCAGCCTCCTTAGTAGTTAGGATTACAGGTGTAAGCCACTAGTGTCTGGTTATAAAGAGTATTTTTCAACTTGATGGTTCTTGGTCTATTGTCATACATAGATTTGATATCAGTACAATGCAAAATCTAGATATCCACGTAGGACTTTAGCTAGAGGAAATTCTGCCATGGGTGTCACTTTGAACTCTTTACTCAGGTAAGAGTCCCTCTTAGCACTCTTAAAGAAAATCCTTGATTATCAGAACTAGCTCTGGTAAGGAAAAGCCTGCTATTGCCCAAACCAACGTGACCCTTAAAATGTTCTAGAAACAGTAACCATTAGGGGTACACCACTACTCAAAACACCTGTGTGTTGCCCAGAACGAAAACCCAGGTGCTATAAAAGTATTGTGTTCCTGTTGGTTGGAGCTCAGACTTTAGGGTAGGAACTCCCCTGGGGCTGCTTGCTTCTTCCCTGAGTATTTTTCTGCAACAGTCCAAGCCCAGTCCCATGGCAGGATGTGCAGTTCTTCCCTCTGGAACTTCACCCACATCTGTAGTCAGGATGTCACTGCGAGGCAACCTCCCGGGAGCTGGTTTACCCACACAGCTGCGTCTGTGCACACCACACTCCTGCCAGATCACCTGATGGGAGACGGCTTTGCCAGAAAGACGTCAGCAAAGATGGCCCGGGAGCCTGAGCTTCTTTGTCCAAAGGTTTCTATCCAGACATCCTGGGATCATCTACAAGGACATTCCAAGGAGGGCCAGGCAAAACCTCTTCAGAGGAATGTTTGTTGTTGTGTGTGGCCTCCTCCTCCTCCTCCTCCTCCTTTCTTCTTCTTCTTCTTCTTCTTCTTCTTCTTCTTCTTCTTCTTCTTCTTCTTCTTCTTCTTCTTCTTCTTCTTCTTCTTCTCCATCGAGTTTTCTCAAGGCTAGAGCTCTATCACTTGAGCTACAGCACCATTTCCAGCTTTTTCTGTGTATGTAGGACTGTGGAATCAAACCCAGGGCTTCATGCATGCTAGGCAAGCAGTCTATCACTAAGCTACATTCCCAACTCTGAATCATCACTTCTTACTTGACTTTTTCATTCCAGGCTGGCACTCTACCACTTGAGCCACATCGTCACTTCTGGTTTTTGGTGTTTCAAGGAGATAAGAGTCCCATAGATTTTTCTGCCTGGGCTGGCTTCGATCCATGATCCTTATATCTCAGCTCCTGAGTAGCTGGGGTTATATATGTGAACCACCATCTATGGATCTTCTTTAAAACCAGGGCTTATACATTATTACTGGATCCCATCTAGGGCTATCTCTGGAAGTAGTGTGAAGATTTAACTGCCCCATTCATTTACTGGTTAACTACCCATTTGTTCATTTACTGATTATTCACCGTGAGGCATTGTTTTAGACTCTGAATAGAGCATGAAAGAAAACAGGCAAAATTCTAGTTTTCATGAAGATTATGGCTAGGTGAAAAACCATTTATTAGCCTGGTTTGCTAAGTAAAATAGTCATCTTTCTGTACCTAGGAGAAGAAATCCAGGACCTCTTATGCATGTTCAGTTGGTGAGACTCTTATATCCAATTAGCCAGCAAGAAGACAGAAAGTGGGGAGATGGCTCAAATGGTAAAGCAACAGCCTTGAGTGAAAAAAACAAAGCAAAAAGGGGGGCACCAGTGGCTCACATCTGTATTCTTAGCTACTCAGGAGGCTGAGAGCTGAAGATTTAAATTCGAAGCCAGTCCTGGCAGGAAAGTTCATGAGAGTCTTATCTCCAATTAACTTACCACAACACCAGAAGTTGTGCTGAGGTTAAAAGTGGTAGAGTGCTAGCCTTGAGTTAAGGAGTTCAAGGAGAGCACCCAGGTCCTGAGTTCCAGCACCATGACTGATGGAGGAAACAACACAAAAAGCGGGAGCATCAGATCCTTAGTTCAAGTCCCAATAATGGCATGTACACCTGCACGCATGCACGCATGCACACACACACACACACAAGAAGTTTGATTTCAGAGTTCAAGTTCATGGCCATGGGTGTGCTTGTCTGCAGGTTTCTTTGGCCTGGAGTCCTTTTGGGCTGGAGACAATATTATGTATTAGTTTCCTTACAGAGGGGAGCTCCTGTTCTCAATTCCAAGGAAATGAGTTTAATGAGAGCTGGCCGTTTGCCACATGTCCCATTCCTTTGGCTATAGGATGGTATGACATTAGCCAAAAATTGGAGCTGTCCTTGCAACTTCCTGAATAAGACTAGTGGAAGGAGAGGTGAGCTTGTCACCATCGATGGTTATGTCCTTAGCTTTGTGGGGAAGAGAAAAGGAGGTGGTGGTGGGCAGGGAGGAGCTAGAAGAGAAAGGTGCTTTACCACTCAGGAGTGGCTTGAGTTTCTGGTTGATTGTCTCCCAGTCAATTATATTCTAGTCTTCCCAAGATTTAGTTATGTTGGTCAATATTATTTGCTTCTGCTAGTTGAAAGTAGGCTATTTACAGTGTTAACCTTTGCTCAGTGCTCGTGGCTCATGTCTTTAATCCTAGCTACTCAGGAGGTTGAGGTCTGAAGATCAGAGTTCAAAGCCAGCCTCGATAGACACATACATACCAAAACCTAAAATCAATCAATCAATCAATCAATCAATAAAAGACTCATAAAGCACAAGCCTTGGGGGAAATTCATGAAGAAGGAGGATTAAAACATCAGATACAAGCAGTTCTTTATTTTGTGCCAGTGTGTAGGCTCCAATTCTGTCTGGGTGTTGTCCCTTAGCTTTTTCACTGAAGACGAGTGCTCATTCTACCACTTGAACCACATCTCCACTTCTGGCTTTTTGTTGGTTAATTGGAAATAAGAGTCTCATGGACTTTCTGTGCAGGCTGCCTTTGAACCATGATCTTTAGAGACCAGCAACCGGAATCGTTAGGCTTAGTGTCACAAACCACTTGTGTCCAAGCTGCAAGGAGCCCTTTGGAAAGCTGGGGAAGGGTCTGTCTCTGACTCAAGGAAAGGTGGACCCTGGTTTCTTGAGTCCTGGGAAGCCAAGTGAAGTTTATCAGCCCCAAATTCAACTTTTGGATTGCAAAGTCACTTAAGACTTAGGGGCAAAATGAAAATGCACGCTTTGACATCAGAGGTGGAAAAAAAAGTGTCTAGCAAGTTGTGAATAATTCAGATTTAATTATCAGAAAAATGCCTCCCTTTTCTCTCTTCTTTTTTTTCTTTCTGATGCTTAGGCAGCAAGTTTAGGAGATTTTTTTTGTTGTTGTTGTTCCAGAAATTCTACTTGAGAAGTTGTGGGCCGAAAGTTTAGCATTTTTTTTTCTTCTTCTTTCTTTCTTTCTGGGTATGAAAGTCAGAGGATCGGGAATATGAGCAAGAAAGAAAAGCAGCAGGTCCACCCTGACTCTTCCACTGGGGCATTCTAGACACCTGGGTTGCTGAGCGTGTGGCCTATACATGGCAGGAATGATGACAAGGACAGGTGTGAAATGACCCAGCCAGGCTGACCAGTGCCAATACAATTTTGTGGTGGTATGTCTCCAACAGGGCCTGATCCCTTCTCAGCAATCCCATTACACACCCACAGCCATCCATTTCCAACCTCATTACTGCACGGAATCCACTCTCCTTTCTCCCCTTCCTGCCCTCTCAGAGGAGGAAATAACAGCTTTATCAAGGTATAATTCCTATAATATAAAACTCACTCCTTCAAAGTGTAGGATTAAATGACTTTATTATATTCACAAAGTGGTTCAATCATTACCACTGTCTAATTTTAGGCATTGGTGTGTGTGTGTGTGTGTGTGTGTGTGTGTGTGTGTGTGTGTGTGTGTGTGTGTCCATGCATGCACATGTCAGTCCTGGGGTTTGAATTCAGGTCCTCATGCTCCCACTTGGCTTTTTCACTCAAAGTTGGCACTCTACCACTTGAGCCACACTATACTGGTTGGTTATTTATTTATTTATTTATTTATTTATTTTTCTGGTTAATTGAAGATAAATATTTCATGGACTTTTCCTACCTGGGCTGGCTTTGAACTGTGATCCTCAGATCTCAGTCTCCTGAGTAGCTAAGATGATAGGAGTGAGCCTTTGGTCCCCAGGTAGAAATAGGTTCTTCAGGGAGACAGGTTGAAGGGGACTGGGAGAAGGTGTGAAGTAAGAGGAAAAAAACTAGGTCTAAGTAAGCCATCTTGTTTTCACAGTCACCTTGGCATCTGACCCAAGTGATGGGAGCTGTCTACCCAGCTTCCAAGTCCTAGAGGTGAGACAAGCCATCCTCTGACTTGCAGATAAACTGTGTGGTTTAGAACCCCAGAGGACAAAGTCCACCTCCCAGGTGGGGATTTGGACAGTAAGTTACTTGACTTGCCAGACTTGGGTTGTGACTTCTCAAGCTCTTTGTGACTCTACCCCCTCACCTGACCCTATTTAGTCTGTACCTGCTCAGGCGCCATTAAGCATGCCACCTGTTTTGGTGTTTGTGTCCTATCTCCTGTCTCTTCTCCTGTCACTATGGTGGTCCATTTCAGCTCTCCACTGGAGCTGATGTGGTTTGTTGGTATTGTTTTTCTACTCTTTCTTTTCTCTCCAGCTCTCATGGCTCTCTTTTCTAACAGTGTTAAGTGTATTTGAGGGGCTGCAAGTCTTTGTGACAGTAGTCTCCCTGCAGTCACTGGCCTTTTAATAAAGAGTCCCAATTTGACTTCTCAAAATATGGCTTCTAGCTGTGTAACAGTGCGAGCTTGTAAGCAAGTTTGCCTCCCTGGGGTGCTAGGAGGCTGGAGGAATCTAGAGTCTGAAACTGAGAATGATATAGGATGTGGGCTGGTTCTAAGTGTGTGCTTTGGGATCAAGCAGACATGCGTGTAAATCGAGGCCTTCTATGTGCTTTGTGTATGACACTGAAAGTTTTCTACTTTCTTCAAATGAAGGCCTGAATATCTTTGCTGGTGGCTATTGACTAGTATCTGTAATCTTACTCAGCTGGTTGAGTTCTGAGGATCAAGGCTCAAAGCCAGCCTGGGCAGGGGAGTCCATGAGACTCTTAACTGCCAAAAGGTCAGAAGTGAAGCTGTAGCTCAAGGGGTAGAGTGCCAGCTTTATGGGAAAAAAGCTAAGGGACAATGCCCAGATCTTGATTTCAAGCCTTAGTACACACACACACACACACTCCCCGAATGTCCTTATCTTTACAGTGGGAACCAAACAACTTGTTTCATGGATTTCACAGACTCATGTGTACATTTATAGACAACTAATACATGATGCTTGGAATAATTATTATCATTGTGCAATGTTTGTAAAGTGTTGCCTGTGTGTGTGTGTGTGTGTGTGTGTGTGTGTGTGCTGATCCTGGAGCTTGAACCCTGAGCTTTATTTGCTCAAGGCAAGCTCTCTACCACTTGAGTCACATCCCCACTTCTGGCTTTTTGCTGGTTAATTGGAGACAGGAGTCTCACAGACTTTCCTGCCTGGGCTAGCTTTGAACTACGATCCTCAGATCTCAGGTTCCTGGGTAGCTGGGACTGCAGGCATGAGCCATGGGTGTCTGGCTAGTGTCCCCTTTCTTAGTATCTTTCTAGTGCATAGGTTCACAACCAGGCTTACAGAACCACTAGGAAGAAATTCACCTCTTCTTCCTCAAACTGTCATGGCCGTACTCCAAGGGTGTGTGTGTGTGTGAACTCTGCCCAGACGTCTGGGGTTGCCAAGGGTCCACTCCAGCTGGCCTGGGACTCCTGGCTGTCCCTCTGTGTCCTTGCACTCTGAGGCCTCTTTTCACTTTGTTTTTTAAATATTTCCCCCGAAGCTTTAATTGCTACACTTCCTCAAATGGTCTTAATACAGGCAATCAGTGTCTATGGCAATTAGGAGGCCTAATTACCATCGGTATTCTTTTTCTTCTCTGAGAAACCACCATTAGAGCAGTCACAAATAAACCTTAATGAAGACCAAAGATCTCTCTTCAGTCTGAAGCCATTTGTAATCATGATGTCTCATTGTCAAAGCCAGCAGGCAGAGCAGCCCTTTGAAGGACTATAACGTGTTCAGAGCAGTGGCTGCGGCCAATGAGGATTCTCCATGACAGCAGAGTGCGGGTTATATGAGTAACAGAGGAAACTTGCACTCCATCTCTTGTTGGTGCTGTGCTTTATTTATCTGATGAGGCTGTATATAATCATGCCTTAAAAGAATTGAAAGTAAGGGGCCAGGAGTTTGGCCTAGTGGTTAAAGTGCTTGCCTAGCATGCACGAAGACCCGGGTTCGATTCCTTGGTACCACATACATAGACAAAAGCTGGAAATGGTGCTGAGG
Organism: Megascapheus bottae; assembly: GCF_031878675.1. Classification (NCBI taxonomy): domain Eukaryota; kingdom Metazoa; phylum Chordata; class Mammalia; order Rodentia; family Geomyidae; genus Megascapheus; species Megascapheus bottae. The sequence continues at coordinate 2,207,922 of NC_143533.1, read as the reverse complement.
CTCAAGTGGTAGAGTGCTAGCCTTGAGAAAGTCCAAGGACAGTGCTCAGGCCCTGAGCTCAAGCCCAGGACTGGCAAAAAAAAAAAAAAGAAAATTGAAAGTAAGATATGAATGATAAAGTACACATATAAATATAAAAATGAGATTGGTTTGTGTTTGTGTTTTTGCTTCTTCCCCCTCTGCCCCTTGGGACTGAGGTTTTATAGTCCAGGTTGGCCTAGAACTCTTGATCCTTCAGTCTCCAGACTGCAGGGATCTCATGCTTGGGTGTCCTCATGCCTGGCTAAATTATATATGTTTTTTGTGGGTCATGGGGCTTGAACTCTAGGCCTGGGCATTGTCCCCGAGCTCTTCAGCTCAATGCTACTGCCCTAGTCCTGGGCCTGGGCATTGTCCCTGAGCTCTTCACCTCAAGGCTACCCCTCTGCTCCTGGAGCCACAGCACCACTTCCCATTTTCTACTGGTTAATTGGAGATAAGAGTCTCCTATTCTTTAATGCCTGGTCTGGCTTTGAACTGCAATCCTCAGATCTCAGCCTCCAGAGTAGCTAAGATTACGGGTGTGAGCCACCGTGCCCAGCTTTTCTTCTTTCTTTCTGAAACAAGTTTCTCTGTTGCCCAGGTTGGACAGAAACTCCTGAACCCTCCTATCTCAGGCTCCCAGAGTAGCTGGGAGGACAGATGCAGAGCACAACATTGGGGTCCTCTTTTCTAGGAGAAAGAAAAGGACAAGGATGAGAAGGGATTGGCTGTCTCCTTCCCTCATCCACTCTGGGCAAAGGTGTACCAGGGTCCTGCAGTAGAAACACTGTTTGAACTCAGACTGTTTGAACAAAGACAGAGAGAGAGAGAGAGAGACAGACAGACAGACAGACAGAGACAGACAGAGAGACAGACAGAGACAGAGACAGAGACAAAGACTAAAGGACTGGCTTGGAACCTAGCAAGCTGTGTAAAATGCTGAAGTTTGGGCTCCACCCCAGAGATTCCAGTAGAACTGGTTTGGAGTCAGGATTTTACAGACTCTGGGGATATTTCTACCTGGCAGCCCCACTTCGTATAGACACTTCCTCTTATTATGGCTTGTTTCCTTCTCATGCATCAGGGAAGTTTCATAAGAGGAAATGGATGTTTTCCCTGGCATTGCTCTGATCACTTTCTTTCTTTGGCTTTTATCTCAATCACTAGCTGGTGATAAGATTTAGTTCTGGAGGGGCTGGGAGAATTGCCTAGTGGTAGTATCTGCCTAACATGCACGAAACTCTAAGTTCAATTCCTTGGTAATACATACATAGAAAAAGCTGCAAGGGGTGCTGTGGCTCAAGTGGTAGAGCACTAGCTTTGAGAAAGCCCAAAGACAGTGCCCAGGCCCTGAGTTCAAGCCCTAGGATTGGGGAAAAAAAAAGATTTGGGTTTGGAACAAAACCTTAGTTCTTGGATGGCCAGATTATGTGTTTCTCAAATTCACCAGACTCCAACCCCAGTCCCACCTCCTCCTTCTCTCTCTGGGTTCCCCTGAAGGCCAGATAAATCAGATTCTCTGAAACTTAATGTGAGATTCAAACCTGCCAGACAGTATACTGTAGATGCAATCCAACAAAGAAACACATTTTTATTTCTTGATCCATCCCACTGATAATAGAAATATTGTTGTTTGGGCTATAAATAAAGCTCCTATGAACAAGTTCGTACATCTCTTTCAGTGTTTTTGCTTCTCTTGAGCATATACCTAAAAGTGGGATTGTTGAACATACAACAGGTATAGCTTTAGTAAGTAGGGTAAAATGTTTTGTTGTTGTAAGCTCTGGAGATGGTTCTAGTGTTTATCAAGAGTTGAGAACACTGAAGACAAGAAAAGGTACTTCCAATAAATGTGGATGAAGCTGGGTCTTGATTCTTTTTTTTTTTTTTTTTTTTGCCAGGCAAGCACTCTACCAGTAGGCCAAATTCCTGGCCTGGGTCTTGATTCTTAATAAAGTCAGGTTATTGCTCAAGGGACAAGGTCATGTCATAAAAGAGAAGCACATTTCAGGTGGCCTAAATGGAGGTGGTTTTCAAAGGAAAACTAATTTTGCATCTGATTTTTGGTTACTTGAGAAGCCACCACTTATAATGGGGGAAACAATTTACTATCCCTTATTACTCTGCTACTGTTTACTTGGTCTAGGAAACTTCCTTCTCACCGTGTAGAGAAACCATCCTCAGTCTTCCTTCCACCCTCAGCAGAAAGCACAAAGGGAAGCTCAGATATGGTGGCTCACACCTGCAATCCTAGCCCCTCAGGAGGTAGAGATGAAGAAGATTGCAGTGTGAGGCTAACTCAGGCCATCTCAACTAATGAGAACTGGGTTTGGTGGTATACAGCTGCACAGGACTCATAAATAGGATCAAGTCTACATCAAGCCCAGCATAAAATTCAAGATCTTGTTTAAACACACACACACACACACACACACACACACACACACACACACACACACGTGCCAAAGGAGTGTGACTCAAGTGGTCCAGCGTTGTCTAACAAGTACAAAGTCTTGAATTCAATTCCCAATTATCACCACCATAAACAAAACAACAACAAAAACAAAAACCTCCTGTAAGCAGAGAACAAATGACTTCATGTTCCAGAACCACCAAGGGTCCCAGGAGAACTTGGGCTTTATTATTATGGGGATACAGTGGGGGGACCTAGCTTCACAAAGAAGTATATGGAAGACTTCAGAGGGAGAGAAAAGTAATAGCACAGAACATGATACTTAATAATTAACATGATTACAAAATTAGCGTAAGTGTGATTAATACAACATCATTACCTCAGTGGACATTCTTTAAGACTTAAGCATTTACACTCAGATTGGGGGAAAAAGTGTCTATTTGTTCCCTTTTCCATCTAGTTTACACATTTGCTATCTATTGCCTATTGGCAAGTGAAAGACTTAGCTAGTATCCTCTTTATGGGGACACAAAAAACGTGGAATTCAGGGAGTTGTGTCTCTGTCAGACAGCTGAGAACCCTAATACACCTAGGCTGTCTCTGAAGATAACTCGTTTTTGGTTCACCTAGCAGACACTAGGCCAGAATTAGAGCTCTTTTCTCTGCCTGAGTAGGAGAGGTAATGGAAGGTGTTCTTATCACTCTTGGAAAGATGAATGTCCCCAGGCTCTCAAAAGGTCTTTGTGTAGTGAACACCTCCAGAGGAAATCAGCCTTCTATTCTCTGGGAAGGGAGGAGCTGTAATAGTTGGTGTCTGCATCAAACACAGGAAACTTCCTGGTAAAGGTGGGGCTTCAGACTACTTCAGGAACAACTTTTACAGGGTCTCATTGTGTTGGGAAGAGCAAAATACAGTCACTATCTTGTTATAGTCCAGTACTTCCTATCCCTTCAGCAAATGGCTGAAACTTCAGAGTTCCACAGCTTTCATAGAACTTGGTTCCCACCCTCCCTATATACACACATTTTCTATGACCTGGTTTCTAATTTAGACATAGGAAGAGATTAATAAAATGAAACATTTGTTAATCGTTAACAGTATAGTATAATAGAAGTGATGTAACTACTCTCTCTCTCTCTCTCTCTGCTAGCATTCTACTACTTCAGCCACACCCTCACGTCTGACTTTTTGCTGTTTAATTGGAGATCAGAGTCTCATGGACTTTTATCTCAGCTTCCTGAGTAGCTAGGATCACAGGCATGAGCCTGGTACCATTGATGATTATTATTGATGACTATTATTGTGACAAAGCTCTGCCCGAACAATCCTTAGACAGTGGAGTGTCAAGGCCCTGATGCTCTGACCTCTCTAACCCACTTGTACCACGTTAACCTGGGGCTGTTTTAACCAATCATGCCTTTCTTTCCTTACCCATCAATTCTCCCTGTTTAAGATAAGCGTTTTTCTCCCTATTTAAGACACAGGTCTTTCCCTGGAAGATGGCTGAAGATGTACTTTCAAGTGCTATTTCCCATGACTGCCATGGAACCAATCTCCTTTCTTCTGCTCTTCACCAGGTCTCTTTGGCTATAGGAGTGAGTTGACTGACCTCCATCCACAACTCCTCCTTTTCATACTGTCAAGGAAAACAGACTCTTTTTCTCTACTCACTAGAGAATTAAGGCAGGAAACGTATGTTAGGTCGATAGAGTAAGTGAAGGACTTAAGCCTCTTTTCGCTTGGTCTCTTATGTATCAAAAAAAATGGAATATGAAGGAAAGTCTTGAAAGAAAGCAGCAAGGGCCCCAAAGAGGAGTTCAATACCATCTTCTAGACGACAGTTATTATAGTATAGGACTCTGCCTTGATTGCTTGATGGCTGGTGTAGGTCCCGTCCCCTGCTCTTTTCATTGGTTGAGTGGAACCCAAGGCATTATGGGAAGAAGTGTTTGAGTAGGAGTCCAGGGTGTTATGGAAAGAAGAAGCATTCGAACAGGAGCCCAAGGCACTATGGGAGCAAGAAGCATGATGATGGGACATGTTATGTCAGCCATGTGTTACACCCATCACTTTTTATCCCTGTCTTCCAAACAGTTCCACTTTCAGTCTCCCAACCCAGAGGTTACAGTTGTAAAGGAAACAGACACAGAAGGAAAGCATAAATGTCAAGCTATCACCCTGCTTTGAGTTACCCACTGGGTATCTGCAGGTTTTATGGCTAATTAGAGCTTTTAGCCTGCCCTGGCTGGCTTTGAACCATGATCCTCACGTTTCAGGCCCCTCCCCACTATCAGCCTGCCTTCTCCCAGTAGCTAGGATTACAGGTGTGAGCCAGAAGCACCTGGCTTGTTATTTTGAGCTGTGTAAGATCTGTTTCCAAGGTTGTAAAGTATTTAAACTCAAATGCCCTGAGTACTGACATCCTAATTAAGGAAGACTATGAAAGGGTTAATATTTCAAAGGCCTGGTGCTATCCAGGCCTGGGTGGGTATACCATTCATGAGGGAGCTTAATATTCAAACTGGATTGAAATAAACTGGGTGGCTTTAAACTCCTGCTTCTGTGTTCAAAGCAGACATTATCTTCTCAAGGTGGAAAGGGCCCTATTTGCATAATGTCTTCTCTTTTATTCCTGGTCTTGTCCCAACTAATTGCTTTAGAATACTCATTCTGCCATTTCCGCTGTCTTTCCTGCCAATAATGATTTATCCTTCCCTTCCCTCTTGATATGTAAAATGTGGGTAAGTCAGATACTTCAAAGGCACTGGAGTGCCTGTGACACCCCAGCATCTGAGGTGAGGGTGTTGATTGTGGGATTCTAGACTGTTGAAGGAGGAGGAAGAGGGAGGGATGGGAGGATGGGTTGAGAGGAAGACTGAGGGACTGGGCTGTTTAAAAATCCTCACACAAGTTTCCTTTGCTAAGGAAGCCTTAGGGAGGGGATTGCTTATTTATTTTATTAATAAAATCAGGTTTCTAAGAAATCATTATTCTGTCTCCTTTAAATTATCTTAGAGCTTTCAGGGGAAAAAAAATTCTGGGGAGCATGTATGGTGCCCTGGGTTTGATTCCTCAGTACCACAGACACAGAAAAAGCCAGGAGTGACACTGTGGCTCAAGTGGTAGAGCACTAGCCTTGAACAAAAGAAGCTCAGGGACAGTGCCCTGGTCCTGAGTTCAAGTCCCAGGACTGGCAAGAAAAAAAGAGGGGGGGGGGCAGGCAGGAGTGTGGCCTAGTGGTAGAGTGCTTGCCTAGCGTGTATGAAGTCCTGGGCTCTATTCCTCAGTATCACATACCACAGAAAAAGTCAGAAGTGCTAGCTTTGAGAAAACTCAAGGACAGTGCCCTGACCCTGAGTTCAAGCCCCAGGACTGGTAAGAAAAAAAGGGGGGGGCAGGCAGGAGTGTGGCCTAGTGGTAGAGTGCTTGTCCTGAGTTCAAGCCCCAGGACTGGCCAAACAAAACAAAATGAAACAAAACAAAAAATGAACCAGGTTCAGCATACATACTTAAGAATGAACAATAATTTGTGGAGAAGTAGCAAGATAGATGTAAGGAGTTTGAACTTCTGGGGGAAAAATGAATCAATGTATGTGGGGGAGATGATGAAGGAAAGTGTGTTTTGGGGAGGTGGGTTGTGCAGATTAAGGCTGGTGCCATCTTTTATGGTAAGTTGCTTCTTCGTCCTGGAAAGGGAGAGGGGAGGAGAGACAGCTTTCTTCATAAGGGGAATTTCGTTCTGTGTAGGCAGAAAGTAGGAGTGTACAGAAATTTTGTTCTCAGTTGTCATCAGCTCAAGGTCATCCTTATGCCAGAGTGGCACATTTTGGGGTGGCCTGATCTGACTCTTTCAGAATCACAGAAAGCCACTGGTCTAAAATGATCTGAAGCAGTTCTCTCTCTCTATGAGGGAGTACAGATCTGAAGCAGCTAAAGTGGTTCTCCCTCCTCCCCCCTCCCTCCCCCCTCTCTCTTTCTCCTCTCTCCCTTTCTCCCTCTCTCCCTCTTTCCCTCTCCCTCTCCCTCTCCCTCTCTCCCTCCCTCCCCCCTCTCTCTCTGTATGTGCCAGACCTGGGGGTTCAACTCAGGGGCTAGGCACTATCCCTGAGCTTCTTTTACTCAAAGCTAGGCTCTACCATTTGAACCACACCTCTAGCTTTTTTGTTTTCTTTCTTGGAAGGTTTTTTTTTTTGAGATGAGTCATACAGACTTTCCTGCCTGAGCTGGCTTCGAACTGCAATCCTCAGATCTCAGTCTCCAGAACAGCTGGAATTACAGGTGTGAACCCTCAGTGCCTAGACTAGTAGATCTGCTCTTTTTTTTTTTTTCTCTTTCCTTTCCTTTTCTCTCCTCTTCTCTTTCCTCCATCCTTCCCATCTCCCTTTCCCTGAAGGACTCACTTCTCCCCTCTTGGTCCAATCTTCTTCTGTATTTAAAGATGGCATAGGAAGGATTGATCACCTACCTACTCTATTATACCAGATATGTGCAGACTGCTTGACACAGCCAGGATAATCCAGCTTGTGCCTGACGTCCATCCACATTGCACTGGGGGCCTAACCGAAAGACCTGGCCTCCCAGGAGCCCTAATTAATAGCCTTTCCCATAACCACTAATAGCCTTTCCCATAACCTCGGTTTTCCTTGCTCAGACGCCATAAAAGCCCACCAACCCCACCTCCCTGCACAATCTCTAATCCCTTGGGAAGATTGCTGCCCCTTGCTATTCTTCAATAAACAGACCTTGCCTGGCCTCTTTCTTTTCTTTCTCCACCATTTTCCTAACCCCCCTCTCTCTTCTTCCTCCTTCCCTCCTTCCTCCTTCCCTCCCTTCCCTCTTATGTCCTCCCCCCCTACTTCTGGTCCTTTAGGCCTCAGAATGTCTAATGGAGGACAAGTGGTTGCCTGACCTTGAAGGAAGGATTCCATCAGGAGAGAGCAAAACAGCAGGAGGGGATCTGATTTAATCTTGGAAACTTCCTTGGGGTCAGGGAGAGTGGAAACTAGAGGGTCAGAGGTCAGAGAGCAGTCAATGCCTGAAGTAGTACCAAAGACAGAGCAGCTATGGATATTAACAGGGCAGTGAGGCGGAGGGGAGGCATAGTTAGAGTTGAGCCTGTAATAAGAAATACTTCAAAGGACTGGTTCATGTGATTCTGGGAGGCTAGCTGGGCAAGTCTGAGACCTGCAGTTTAAGGCTGGTAAGAAGGGCAGGCCGGAAGGTCTCAGAAAGGAACCCAAGCTGCTGTCAACAGATATCCCACTTGGTGAAGCCCCAGTTCTACTCTTTAAGACCCACCAGGTCACTGAACACAATCCCCTTCACTTAAAGGTGGCTTTAGATATTGACCACATCTGTGAAGGGCTTCAACAGTAACAGTAGATGAGTGTCTGCTGGATTATCTGAGCACTCCAGGCTAGCCATATTAACATAGAAAAATGATTCTCATGGCTCTCAATAAACACTGGCTCAGTTACTAAGTAGTTATCAGCTAATAGTGGTTGAGCAGCTCAGAGGCTCCAGACACCATTCTAAGAACTTTGTTGGTGTTATTTACATTCACAAAGCCAGTGCCGCGATTACTTGTGTTAGACATTTGTGCTGTCTTATGTGTCATTATTTGCCTTCTTTCTTTCCCCAGGAGGTTTGGTAGATTTCATCTGTTTTGCCTTTCCTCTTGGGGAGAATCAGATGACTTGATTCAATCTATGATTGTCTCATTTGCAGGGAGAAACATGAAGAGCCATTTTAATTCCCGTCAGGAGGGCCCATTGGGAATGAATCAGTTCACTGATGGACTCATACTTTAATGGGTTATTGGATGGTGGTGGAAATTGTAGAAGGTGGATCTTGGTTTGAGAGAAATTAGATCATTGGAAATATTTGTATGTGAGTGCTGGTTCTGGGGCTTGAACTCAGGGCTTTGGCACTGTCCCTTAGCTTTTTTTTTTTTTTTCTTCTCCCTGGCCTGGGATTTGAATTTAGGGCCTAGCTACTATCTCTCAGCATGTTCTACCACTTGAGGTACAGCTCCATTTCCAGCTTTTTTTTTCTTTTTTTTTGGTGGTTAATTGGAAATAAGAGTCTTATGGATTTGTCTGCCCAGTCTGGGTTTGAATAGTGATCCTCAGATTTCAGCTTCCTGAGTAGCTAGGATTATAGGTATAGCCACTGGTGCCAGGCTGAAATTATCTTTCTTTTTTAATTTTTGTGCTTTTTTTTTTTGGGTGGGGAGGGTTGAACTCAGAGCCTGGGCACTGTCTCTGAACTTTGTTTTTCCCCTCAAGGCTAGTGCCCTACTGCTCGAGCCATACCTCCACTTCCAGTGTTTTGCTGGTTAAGAGTTTCTGGAATTTGTCTGTCCCAGCTGGGTTCAAAACTTTGATCCTGCCAGGCATAGTGGCTCACCCTTGCAATCCTAGCTACTCAGGAGGCTGAGATCCGAGGATTGTAGTGGAAAGCCAGCCCGTGGAGAGTGCAAACAGGGTAATTCTTTAAAAAGACTAACTCAAAGCCCAACAAAATAAGTACCAAGAAATGGGTATTTGCAAAAGGGGAGGATGGAGCTAAGGAAAAAGGAGTAGAAAAATGAGATCATGTCAGGGAAGGGACCCTTCTGTGGATTTCCCTTTAAAATATAGAGACCCCTTTGAGACCTCTCCTCCATCCCCTACAGGCATTTGCTGTCTTCATGACAAAGGAGTACTTGACTCAAACTGGGGGCTATAAATTCCCTGATAGCAGAGCTCAGATTATGAGAACAGCTTAACCAGGTGGAGTTACCAGAGTTCCTCCCCCACCCTACCCTGCTGGCCTTTGTCTTCAGAGCAGCACCAGAATAGGTCAGCTCAAACAGCAAAGGTGTCAGTGGTTGCCCCAGCTGTCACTCAAGTATGTTGAGATTCCATTGGCCACCTGTGTATGGCCAAGCCCAACCACATGGCTGGTGGTCTATAAAAGTAGCCTGTAAGATTAGGCGGGGTCGCTTTCTCATTCACATCTTAGAGACGGCCCTGACTGGTCAGTATGATTCTCGATGCTAGGCCTGGAATAAAACTCTGTTTAACTTCCACTTTTGTGTCACTCGTTCCTTTGATCACAGACCCTAACATTTGGGGGACTGGACCCTAACAGATCCTAGTGTCACTTGTGCTTGTGAAGGAGGACAAGCTAAGAAACCCCCCTCTAGGCCCACCTTGTTCCCACCTTGTTCTGGGAAGTAAAAAACTTTAGGGTCCAGTGGTCATGGTAAACATCTATTCCAGGAACACAATTCATGTACATAAATTCCAGTAACTGCCCTGTTTACAGGGTCCAGTGGTCACTGGGACCCAACAGTTAATCACCTACACCCAAAACAATCAGAAATATACTTATGAACCAAACTAAATGTCAAACTAAATGTTATCCAACCATGAGCCTGTAGCTGTAACTTGTTTGTACATGATTATAAAAGCTGTGTAAAATCTTTGCTTGGGACCTCTCAGCGTCACTTGGCAACAAGTACACGGAGGTCTGGGTTCGAACTCGTAATAAACGACCCTTGCCCCTTTGCTTTGGCCTCGGCCTCTGGTGGTTCTTTTGGGGTCCCAGGAGTTCGGGTACAACATTTGTACCTTCAAAACTGATCAGAATCCAGAGATCATAGGTAAAGTCTGTAAGCATGCCTATCTAATGTTCACGTCTCTGTCTACTTTGTAACTGAGCAGGAACTTACACCCTGGCTTGTCAGTCATCTGTTAGAAATGGGTAGTAAAAAACTAGAGTTGTCAAAAGGAGGCTAGTTTAAAATCCTAAACCCTTATATCTGTTCAGGGCCTTAATTGGCAGTGAATTTCTGACCTGACACTAGCCACACAAATTCATTTGTTCAGGAGAGGAATTTTGTGGACTTGACATCCTGCCCCTTTTGAGAACTATCTAAAAACTTTGCATATGTAACTTAGGAGTTTTAGGATTCCCAAAGATTAGGTTCCCCAAGCAGCCAGGAAAATGCTTTTGTAAACCAGAGCACTTGACAGGTTCTACTACTGTAGCCCCAAAAGTCTGTGTTAAATATTGTATGTACTTTGGAGTTAATTATTGTTCCTAATGACATCCTAATGACATCTCCTTGGTAAAATAGGCAAAGGCTTTAAGGCCTCTGATTGGCAGGATCCGAATCCCTGAGTCAGCCTGAAGAAGTTACAGAAGATAGATCTTTACCCATCAACTTCCTTAAGATCAAGGGACCAAAGTCTTGTTGGAAAAGATGAGGCAGGGTAGAATATATCTGCCCAGAAAGCCCGAGCCTTATTAAAATACATTTGGTCAATAAAAGATTGTCATCCTGGTAAATTGCTCCAGGCATAAAGGTGCATTAAAAACTGCCTTGAAAACCAGGGCGACACCAGCCTGAAAAGGTCTATGTACTCAGAGAAACCAACCAGAAAAACATTGGGAGATTTCACTGAAGACAGGCTCCTACCTTAGGTTAATAAGGCTTCCTTCAGTCTCTGTATTCTCTGTACAGAGCTTGCAGGTAGTCCAGCAGGAGGTGTGCAACAGGACTGGGAGACATTGCTACAATTCAGTCCATCCCTTCTACCCTGGAGATTCCATTTCAGTTGAAAAGTTTACTAAAGGGCTGGGAGTTTGACCTAGTGGTAGAGTGCTTGCCTAGCATGCACGAAGCCCTGGGTTCTATTCCTTAGTACCACATACATAAAAAGAAGCCAGAGTGGTGCTGTGGTTCAAGTGGTAGAGCTTTAGCCTTGAGAAAACCCAAGGACAGTGCTCAGGCCCTGAGCTCAAGCCCAGGACTAAATAAATAAATAATAAATAAATAAATAATAAATAAATAATAAATAAATAAATGTCTGTGGGACACACCATGTAGTCTGTGCTATTTTGTTAGAGCAGTGCAAGTAGAATAACAACATATTATTCTCCCTGTCAGAATCCATCTAATAGATAGATAGATAGATAGACAGACAGACAGACAGACAGACAGACAGATAGATAGATTCTAGCAGGGCTCTGGTGGCTCATGACTGTAATCCTAGCTACTCAGGAGGCTGAGATCTGAGGATCACAGTTCAAAGTCAGCCTGGGCAGGAAAATTCATATCTCCAATTAACCACCAAAAAGCCAGAAGGAGAAGTATGAATTTCATAGTAGAGAGCCAGCCCTGAGCAAAATGAGCTCAGGAAGAGTGCCCAGGCCCTGAGTTCAAGCCCCAGGGACAACAACAACAACAACAACAACGCACACACACAGACTCAAACAAATATGATTCTTTATAATATGCTACTTGTTTTCTATGTTTATTTTTATTTAAGCCTTACAATGCTATGGGGAAGTTATCATGTTTGGTTTTAATTAATTAATTAATTAATTAATTAATGCCAGTCTTGGAGTTTGAGCTCAAGGCCTGGATACTGGACCCTGACCTTTTTTTTTTTTTTTTTTTTTTTTGCCAGTCCTGGAAACTGAACTCAGGGCATGAGCACTGTCCTTGGGCTTTCCTCAAGGCTAGTGCTCTATCACTGGAATCACAGCACCACTTCCAGCTTTTTCTGGGTATGTGGTACTGAGGAATGGAACCTGGGCCTTCATGCATGCTAGGCAAGCACTCTACCATTAGACCAAACTCCCGGCCCCCCTGAGCTTCTTTTGCTCAAGGCTTTACCACTTGAACCACAGGTCTACTTCTGTTTTTTTGTAGTTGATTAGAGATAAAGAGTCTCACAGACTTTCCCACCTGGGCTAGCTTTGAACCATGTTCCTCAGATCTCACCTCCTGAAGAGTTAGTAGGATTGCAGATGTGAGCCACTGGTCCCTGGTTTGTGTTTCTTTTTTTTTTTTTTTGCCAGTCCTGGGCTTGAGCTCAGGGCCTGAGCACTGTCCTTGGACTTTCTCAAGGCTAGAGCTCTATCACTTGAGCCTCAGCACCACTTCCAGCTTTTTTCTATGTACTGAGAAATCGAACCCGGGTCTTCATGCATGCTAGGCAAGCACTTTAACCACTAGGCCAAACTCCTGGCCCCTTGTGTTTCATTTTTAAAGGTGATAGACTGAGATTTTGAAAGCTCAGGTGACTTGTTTAAGATCTATTACAGCTATTGTGTTCCAGAGCTGAGTGGTGAACCCTAACTAGGTAGTGAGCCTCCAGGGATGCCCCCCTCCAGTGGGGACGTATAAAGAAGATATCTTAATTGGCTTTAAGAGGGTAAATGTGTTTGGGGGGGCGGGGGAAAGGGGCTTTCTGTTGGCCAGAGTGTGAAGTGCAAAATGTTTAGTTTCTAAGGAAGAGCAGAGTCAGTCTGGCCTCAGGGGAGTGGAATGAGTGTAGGGAAGGAAAAAAAAAAATCCAGACAGAAACCAAAACAATTCCAGCTGCATTGGTGACAAGGCAAAACCTTTAATAACATGAGTGCTTATTACATTAACTGCTTCAGGGCTCAGAGATCTTTGATTTCTGGTCAAGTTTTTTTTCTAACATGGAGAAGGTGAAATGCCTCCCTCAGGGGCCCACACGGGTGATTGGCCACAAGGAGAATGTGTGGGGTAAACACAATGGGAGGGGGAAAAAAAATAAAATGATGCCCATCTGATGGTGATGTGGAAAAAGAAAAAAAAAAAATCTGCCTCCCTTAGCCACCATCTGTGACTCTGAGTCAAGTCCCCTTCCAAGGAGAGAAGAAACATGTAGAGTCCTTCCCACAAGGAAGGAAGAAAGGAAAAGTGGACACAGATACACACACACACACACACACACACACACACTCACACACACACTCACACACAGGAAACTGGCAGAAAGGATGAGCTGGGGGACACAGGGATTGAGGGATGGGGATGGGAAGGCTTGGAGTCCATTCGATTTTATCCTTTTGTTGTTGTTAAGACATATGCCATGGTGAGGACCAGTCCATGCAACCTGGGAGACCTCTGTGAACACTTTGCCATCCCTGTCCCCCCCCCCTCCCGCTCCCCCAAGGCTGGGCTTAGGATGTGTGTGGCCTGTAGGTGGGAAGGATGAGGGGGCGGAGCGGGGAGGAAGCCCCAGGTCTGCTCAGACGGGCGTGGTGCGCCTGTTGGCCGGGTTGTTATGCAAGAACTCCTTGAACTCTTTGGGTGTGGAGTTGTGGAACTGTAGAAAAGCGTGGTCCCGGTCGGAGTTGAGGAGCGTCCCCACGGTGATCTTGGAGGGGTCCCGGGAGAGGGTGAACATGGAGATGTCGGTGGAGGGGATGGTGTGGAAGCCCCCCTTGCTGATGGGAGACAGGTCTCGGGAGCGGGGCTCGGTGGAGCGGGAGCTCGAGCGTCTCCGGAACCGGTACCGGTACGGGGGGAGGCGGGCGAAGCTGGATTTCTTGAGGAGCTCCGAGTGGGACTTGGCCCGCAGCTGCTGGTGCTTCTCGATGTAGATGTGCACGGCCACCACGCCCACGATCTCGGCGATGATGAAGGAGAAGGCGCCGAAGTAGAAGGACCAGCCGTACGAGTAGCTCTTCTTCGAGTCGCGCTGGGCCGGGTCCCCCGGCGTTGGCCGAGATGTAAACGATGATGCCGATGATGTTGCTTAGCCCTGAGGCAGGAGAGAAACACCACAGAGACACGACAGGCTGGGTCCCTCGGTCAATGCCGTGGAGGGATGGATGGTTATCAGGGTCCTTTCATAGGTATTATAGATAATATAAAACATAGATGATAAGAAAACCCAGAATCTACAAATATATATATTATAAAAATAGAATCTACAAATATATATAATGCATTATACAATATAGAAACATTTAATAGATAAATATACAATAGACTACGTAAATATATAATATAAAATATGTATAATATAGAAATATAGTATATAGAAATGTACCATATTACATAAAATATATAATATGCATACATATATATATATATATATATATATTCTTTTAGCCAGTCCTGGGGTTTGAACTCAGGGCCTGAGCATTGTCTCTGGGCTTTCTCAAGCCACAGCACCACTTCTGGCTATTATTATTATTATTATTATTATTATTATATATATTTTTTCTGTGTATGTGGTACCAAGGAATCAAACCTGGGTCTTCATGCATGCTTCGTGCTTGCTAGCAAGCACTCTATCATTAAGCCAAACTCCCAGCCCATGTTTTAAAAAATTTAGTTATTTATTTATTTTGCCAGTCCTGGGCTTGAGCTCAGAGCCTGAGCACTGTCCTTGGACTTTCTCAAGGCTAGAGCTCTACCACTTGAGCCACGGCACCCCTTCTGGCATTTTTTATGTATGTGGTAACCAAGGAATCAAACCCGAGTTTTCATGCATGCTAGGCAAGCACTCTACCACTAGGCCAAACTCCCGGCCCACCTAGCCCATTTTTAAATTTTTATTTATGTATTTGTGGTAGTCTGGAGACTTGAACTCAGGGCCTGGGGCACTGTCCTTGAGCCTCTTTTACATTCAAGGCTTAGTGCTTTACCAACTGAACCACAGCTGCACTCCAGCTTCTTCTGCGTAGTTTATTAGAGATAAGAGTCTCACAGACTTTTCTGCCTGGGATGGCTTCAAACTGCCATCCTCGGGTCTCAGCTTCCTGAGTTAGCTAGGATGATACGTGTGAGCCACTGACATCTGGCTGTCTCTAGCTTTTTTGTTGTTATTGTTTTGCTCAAGGCTAGTTCTCTACTGAAGCCATACACATAGCTCCACATCTGCCTTTTGGCTGCTTCATTGGAGATTTGAGTCTCACAGACTTTCCTACCCCAATTGGCTTCAAATTGTGGTCCTCAGATCTCAGTCTCCTGAGTAGCTAGGATCACAGGCATGAGCCACCAGCTCCTAGCTGGCAATTGGTACTTTTAGCCTTGAGATATTATTTATAGCAAATGTGGAGGTGACAGGGAGAAAGAAAAGGAGAAGTCTGGCTGGCAAATCCCAGGGCTGAGATCTTCCTATAAGTTCTGTTGTTTTGGGAACACGTAAACTTATGCCATGCAGTTCTGGGCAGGAGTATTCAGATAGAGCTTTCATCTTCCTCCTACAGAAACAGCAGTCAAAACCAGCGGGCATTTATTTTTCCTTGGAAACAATTCATTCCATCAACTCGTAATCCTTGGCACTAAACCATGAGAATGGAAAAATGAACAAGACACAGGACTTTGACCTTGAATTCATCCCCATTAATTGAAAAGAGACTGACTCTCTGTCCCTCTGTCTCTGTCTGTCTGTCTGTATCTCTTTCTGTTGGTACTGGGGCTAGAGCTCAGGGCCTGAGTGTCATCCCTTAGCTTTGTGGTTCAAAGTTGGTTGCTTTACCACTTAAACCACCCCTCTACTTCCAGATGTTTGCTGGCTCATTGGAGATAAGAGCCTCACAGACTTTCCCACCTGGGTTGGCGTTGAGCTATGACCCTTAGTTCTCAGTGTCTAAGTAGCTAGGATGGTGATAAGTAACCCTTTCTGAGAGCTTCCTTCCATGAACCTTCTTTCTGTACTTAAGATTCCCCTTAGCCAAGCAACCTGAAGGGTTCAAACCAGGTCTGGCAGGGTCCAGGCATCTACTTTAGTGATGCCATTCTGGCTGGCATTTTGAAGGGGATGGCCCTGGTTATAGTTCAGAATCTGCTTGTGCCCTGCCCTCTCTGGACACTTCATGGCCCAGGCAGATGGCTCATTCAGGAGCAAGGCAGTGAGTTCTAATCACCGAGCTTCCCCTTGGCACCAGAGATGACAGATTCCAGCTCTGTGTCAGGCAACTAGCAACCACAGGATGAAAAACAGCGTCTCTTCCGCAGTGCCAATTTAGCTGGAAGATTAGTGAGGAAGACACATTCTTTTATATTAAAATGAACATGGAAATAATAAGGAGGAGAGAGCAGAATTCACATGAATTTTTAAAGTTAACTAGGAGGCAGACATCAAAGACATCTCAGTTTCCTGAAGGTAGCTTTGAGTGAGGCCTTTGCTTCCCCATAGCCATATTTTCTCTGCTAGCAGAGACATTTTGGTGACTTAGGAAGCAGCCCCTCCCCTCCCTCCAGAAAAAAAAGATCTTGCTGGGGGAGGAGAAAGGAGGAGAAAGAAAAGTTCTTGGAGAGAGTTAGATGTCAAACAAGGTTAAAGAGTAGAAATCTGTGTGAATAGTTTTCTCTCATCTGTCTTTCTCTCTATATATCTACCTATCATTTGTTTATTGACTCTACTACTTCTCATTTGCTTATCTGGTCATCAATCGATCAAAAACTAAATAAAAGGAAGCCAGGCAGTGATGGGTCATACCTGTAATCCTAGTTAAATGAGACGCAGAGAATGGGAAAGTTATGATTTGAGGCCAGTCTGGGCAAAGAAGAGTCTTTGAGACTGAAGCTCACTCAATAGAAGGAAGCTGGATGAAGTGACATCTGTCAAATAGGCATGGCAAGTAGCAAGACACGATCTCAGAAAGAACCAGTGCAAAAACAGGACTAGAGGCAGGGCTCAGTGGGAAAACACCTGCCTCACTAGTTCAAGGCCTGAAATTCAAACTCGGGGATCTCCATGTAAACAGACCCTTCTTTGACATATGAGGACACTTGCATAGAGCCATTAGGAATGTCCTATACTGACAAAGCAAAGAAATGATGGGATTTGAACCTGGGGCCGGCCGAGGGGGCTGGGATATCAGTAACTAGCTTTATGAAAATCTAGGTGGGAGAGAACAGTGATTGGACCCTGAACCCATCCTGAATACCGGAGTCTTTTCTCCAATTCATGCGAAATTCCCTTAGCAAACTGGATGCTGGTGGTTCTCACTTATCATCCTAGCTACTCAGGAGGCTGAGATTGAAGAATACAAGTTCAAAGCCAGTCAGGGTAGATAAATCTGTGAGTCTCTCATCTACAATTAACCAACAAAACTCAGAAATGGAGGTACTCAAGCAGTAGAGCACTGCCTCGAGCAAGAGAGGTTGGGGCCTTGAGTTTAAGCATAAACACTCTGTATCCTCTTAATATCCCCAAGAGGTGTGGATAGCCAGTTATTAGTTTTATTATTTATTTATACTAGTCCTGGGGCTTGAACTCAGGACCTGGGCACTGTCTCTGAGCTTCTCTTTGCTCAAGGCTAGCACTCTACCACGTGAGCTACAGTGCCACTTCCAGCTTTTTCTGTGTATGTGGTACGGAGGAATCAAACCCAGGCTTCATTCATGCTAGACAAGCACTCTACCACTAAGCCACATTCCCAGTCCCTAGTTCCATTTTTTAGATGGGAAAACTGAAGCATAGGGAGGTTAAGTGATTTGCCTAAGGTTGCAGAGTAGATAAATAGTAGAGTACAGAGATGTGGCTTCAGAGCTCATGATTTTAAAGCATGGTACATGGAGCCTGGCACATAGGATTTGGCAGTACTGGGGCTTGAATTCAGGGCCTAGGCACTGTCCTTGTACTTTCTGAAGGCTAGCGCTCTACCACTTGAGCCATAGCACCATTTCTGGCTTTTCTGTTTACATGGTACTGAGGAATTGAACCCGGGGCTTCATGCATGCTGGGCAAGCACTCTACACTAGGCCAAGCTCTTGGCTCTCCATCCTTTCATTCTATAGATGGACTGAGATTCTTGGGTCCAGGGTAGATTCTAGGGAGACAGTGTCTAGGATTAGACCCTAAGCTCCTAGCTTTCTTGTAGGACTTTCCTGTTCATGTGTGACTAATCTGTCATGGCTCATGCTGCGCCTTATGTCAAGATAGTAGCTGGTGACACTTTCTGCCCTTAACAGTTCCCTTGAGAGACAA
The DNA here is from genome assembly GCF_031878675.1 of Megascapheus bottae. Lineage (NCBI taxonomy): Eukaryota > Metazoa > Chordata > Mammalia > Rodentia > Geomyidae > Megascapheus > Megascapheus bottae. Next base: position 2,189,729 of record NC_143533.1, on the reverse strand, counting down.
ATGGATGACATCCTCTTGTACTTTGCAGGCTGTCACATCAACACAGCATTGGAACTGATCATCAAGGTCAGTCAGAGCCAGGATGGGGAGAGACTAATCCTTGGTCTCAAAGCCAAGTGAGTCCCCAGGTTTGCCTTTTGTTCACACAGAGCAGGGTCAGAGCAGGGTCGTGTATGCTAGGCAAGCAAACTCCTGGCCCAGACTTTATAATTCTTGTTGCTGCTTTTCCAAAATTTGAAGATAATGCCAGGTGCCAGTGGCTCACACCTGTAAAATCCTAGCTACCCACGAGGCTGAAATATGAGGATGGTGATTTGAAGCCAGCTTGGTCAGGAAAGTCTATGAGACTCTTATCTCCAGTTAAGTACCAGAAAACTGGAAATGGAGCTGTGGCTCAAGTGGTAGAGCATCAGCATTGAGCAAAAGAGGCTCAAGGACACTTCCCAGGCCCTACATTCAAGCCTGAGGCCTGGTACAAAATAAATAAATAAGTAAATAAAAATATATGTACATATATACACACACATATAATAAAGTAACACCATGGCTTTTATACTCAGTTTCCTTCCAATAACTCTATGAAGCTATTACTGTTCTTCTTTGCCATGTTGAAGGTGAAGAAAATTGAGTTATCAGAAGTTGATAATGTTTTCCAAGACTGCAAAGATAGAGAGACTGCATTCATATGAAAATCCCTATACCCTCTCCTCCATTATCTTTACCTCAATAGAAACACTGTACTATGGCAGCGCCTTTTCCTCTTGTTCCTAGTTTTGATTTATGTGGTTTTAGTTACCTGTGGCTGGCTAACCACAGCTCAAAAATGTGTGAAGGTCAGGGACCCATGGAAGCTGAGGTTTGGAGGATCGTGGTTCAAGGCCAGTCTACATAGAAAGAAAGTCCCATGAGATCCCCTCTCAGCAAAGAGCTAGACCTAGAGGTGTGTGCTACTTACCTTAATTATCCAGAAGCCTAAGGTTAGGTGGTTGTCATGGTGCATGCTGGGTAGAAAGGGAAAAAGCAACCAGCAAGGAACAACACCAACGATATGGCTCAAGATAAAGAGTACCTGGTGGGGAAGCAGGAGGCCCTGAGTTCAAACCCTAGTATCAGCAAAAATAAATATACAAGCAAATAAAATGAAAGGAGAAAAGTGCCATGGGAGATTCTAGAAACAATTCATGTTTGAAATAACTTTGATGCCAGTATTTTGTTGAGAGTTCTCTTTTATTACTATTATTTATTATTGTAGTATATATTATTAATTGTGAATCTCTTATTGTGTCTAATTTTTTTTCTGGTCCTGGGGTTTGAACTCAGGGTCATGGTTCTGGTCAACAGTTCCTTTGGCCACATGAGCCAGAATGCCACTTCTGGCTTTTTCTGAGTGGTTTATTAATTTCTGAGTGGATAAGAATTTCATGGACTTTCCTTCCTCGGCGGGCTTCTAACCATAAATTCTTAGATCTTAGCTTGCTGACTAGCTAAGATTACAGGTGTGAGTCACTATCAACTGGCTAGTGGCTATTTTTTTTTTTGTCGGTCGTGAGACTTGAACTCTGGGCCCGAGCACTGTCTCTGAGCTCTTCAGCTCAAGGCTACCACCCTACCCCTAAGCCACAGCGCCATTTCTGTTTTTTTAGTGGTTAATTTGAGATAAGAGTCTTTTTTAGTGCCTAGGCTGGCTTTGAACCTCAGAGTCTTATGGTGTTTTTTAGTGTCTGGGCTGGCTTTGAACCAAGATCCCCAGATCTCAACCTCCTGAGTAGTTAGGATTATAGGTGTGAGCCACCACACCTGGCTTATTAAGTCTATTATTAACTTACACTTCACTGTAGGTGTGATATCTTTAACTAGAATTTTAGCATCTTCTATTCTAATGAAATTCTCAGGTGGGTGCGGTGGCTCATGCCTGTAATCCTAGCTACTCAGGAGGCTGAGATCTGAGGATCATAGTTTGAAGCCAGCCTGGGTGGCAAAGTCCAGGAGACTCTTATCTCCAGTGAACCACTAGAAAACCAGAAGTGGCCCTGTGGCTCAAAGTGGTAGAATGCTAACCTTGAGCTAAACTGTTTAGAGACATTGCCTAGGCCCTGAATTCAAGTCCCAGGACTAGGGAAAAGAGAGAGAGAGAGAGAGAGAGAGAGAGAGAGAGAGAGAGAGAGAGAGAGAGAGAGAGAGAGAGAGAGAGAGAGAGAGAGAGAGAAGAAGGAGAGAAGAAGAAGAAGAAGAAGAAGAAGAAGAAGAAGAAGAAGAAGAAGAAGAAGAAGAAGAAGAAGAAGGAAAGGAAGGAAGGAAGGAAGGAAGGGAGAAAGGGAAGGAATTCTCAGTTTTTGCCCAGAAGAAACCTTGAACATCATTGTTCTGTCCATGTAGCTTCTGACTTCAGTTTGGTGTCTAAGAGCCTGGAGCTGACAAAGACACCTACCTGCAGAGACGAAGAAGATGCCCGCGCTGAGAATGACATTGTGTCTGCTGCGGTGGAACTCACTGGCTGCCACACAGAGTCCCCCGAAGAACAGCAGCGTGACACTGAGGATGGGAAAGACACTGGAGGCTCTCACCGCCCCTGTGGAGAGAAGGAGAGAGGTGTCTGCCTGTACCCAGCCAGTCTTGGGATCCACCTAATGCTGGCATAGGGGTGCCCTAAGAAACAGTCCCGGGATGGCACTGCACCAGTGCCACTCACTAGAGGGAAATTTAACACTAGGGGTCAACAATTTCCTTCCTCCCTTCCTTCCTTCCTTCCTTCCTTCCTTCCTTCCTTCCTTCCTTCTTTCCTTCCTCCCTTCTTTCCTCCCTCCCTTCTTCCCTCTCCCCTCTCTCTCTTTTTGTGCCATCAGGGGCCTGGGTGCTGTCCTTAGTTTATTTTCTCAAGACTGGTGCTCTACCATTTAAACCACAGTTCCATCTTGCTGGCTAACAGGAGATAAGAGTCTGAGCTGCCTTTGAATTGTGATTCTGAATAGCTAAGATTCTAGGTGTGAGCCATTGGCCCCTGGCTAAGAGAAGAAAACCTTTTTGTCCTGTATTTTGGAACTGGAATTCCAGGATGCTCATTTGCTATTGGGACCTGCAGATGACATAGCCAGCCTTGAATGCAAAGACTTCTATCAGATTGCATGCACCCAGAGCACAGAGCTGGATGACACCCACTGAAATCTATCTGGTCACTTAGTGAACAAATGAATGGATTGGTAATTTATACAGGGTGTATGTGGGGTGGGGGGAAGAGGGAGACAGGAGGGTATGGGTCAAAGCTGCATTTGTAGTCTTCAATGTTCTGTTTTAAACAGCTCATCTCAGGGTGTTTCCATTTGCCAGTCATGAAAATATGCTCAACCTCAACCTTTAAGCTGTTTCTTCTGCAGTTTGACTGGGTTCACTTGTATGCTTGTCTTCCAGTTTTTTGGAAGTTTGGTGATCATTGTAGATAGTGCAGATCACCCAAAAGAGAGAAGGAAAGACCTGGGTTAAAGGTTCACAGAGGTGGGATGGGGTGTGTGTGTATGTGAGTTCTCTTAAATCCCAGAAGACCAAGGGTGCTTCATTTGTTTCAAGAGTGGACAGGGAATCTGGGCTTCCCAGTTTCTAGTACTGCAAGTTACATAAATGTCTATTCTTTATAAAGTATCTGGTCTTGGGTATTTTGTTATAGCCATCATGAATGGCTTAAGACATAGGCATGTAAGCTGTACATGAAAAAGAGGAAGTAGCAGAGAAATCATATGAAGAACCCCCATTTTGTTAGAGCTGAGGGTCAGCATACGTTCCTAGACAGTAAGAAGAGCTATGGAAGACTGTGACCTTGACCTTAAGTAGGTGGGTCATAGGTTCCCAATTTCCCAGCAAGAAATATGTATGCCTGTGAAGATCTCTTCTTACCCTTGGCCTTGTGCTGTGGTTATTGGGGACGTTCAGTGGACTGTGAGATGGAGGTAAGGGGAGATCAAAGAATAGAGGGCCCCATCTTCCCAGAGGTAAGAAAAAAATGCTTTGTTGGAAACGCCATCAAGCTGTCCAAATAAAATCAATTTTGCAAGTGGTGGAATGAAAGTTCTATTTCCGTTTATCTCCAACAGGGCAAACATCAAAATGTTCCTTTCAAGTAGAACAGATAAACGATGACATCCTGGTTAAAATCTCACTGACTTCAAAGGCATTCTCTTTTCAGGGAGTCCAAGTTACCTGTGTCATACTCCAGTCTTTCTGCCTCCTCTCTTCTTTCCCTCCCTCCCTTCTTCCTTCTCCCCCTCATTTCTTCCCTCCCTCTCTTTTTTCCACTCTTTTTCCTCCCTCCCTACTTCCTTCTCTGCTTCCCTTCTTGTCTTCCCTTTCATTCATCCTTCTCCCTTCTCTCCCTTCTTCCGTTTGTCTATTCTATCTCTCTCCCTTCTTTCATTCTTCCCTCTTTTCGTCTCTCTCACTTCTTCTTTCCCTCCATCCCTTCTTGTCTTTCTTCCCTTCCTTCTTTCAATCTTCCCTCCCACTTCCTTCTCTCCTTTATTTCCTCCTTCCCTTCTTTCCTCCTCCCTCTTTCTTTCTTCCTTCCTTCCTTCCTTCCTTCCTTCCTTCCTTCCTTCCTTCCTTCCTCTCTTCCATTGCTTCCCTTCCTTCATTTCTCTCTTCCTCCCTTTCTCCCTTCCTTTTCTCCTTTTTCTTCCCTTCCTTCTCTCAAGGTTGAAGCCAGACTCTCACATGTGCTAGGCATATATTATACGAATGAACTCCATCCAAGCTTGAATAATTGGAGTTATGAATTGCAAACAGAGCCAGCATAGGACACACTCTTGGACTTTCCACCTAGAACCCAGCACTGCTGAAGAATGCACCAATCAACCTTTGGAATTTGTTCATGAATTCAGCACATGTACTTGAAAAAATTATCTTTAAATCCAAATCAAGGTCTGTCTTTGCCCAGACCCAGATAAAGCCTACATCAATAACTGGCTTTGTTAGCGCTAATCCCACATGACAAGCCAGAACTAACATGTATTTCCTCGAGATTTACATGTAGGGCTCCGGGCCAAGTATAAAATGCATTAGCTTGTTTGTTTTTGATGACCCTGTCAGATAGATGATGTTATAATCTTGATTTCAGAACAGAAAACGAAAGCTAGATCTAAGGCTCAAGCAACTTGCCCTAGGTCAAAATCAGGTCAGAGTTGAGACAGATCTGATTTCAGAGCTCTTGGTAGAAGCCACCACACTCTACTGGGTCCCAGGCACTGTGGTTGTGACAATTTATGGCACAGCCACATCACTGACTTTTGCCAAGTCCGAAGGAGACTCTGGCCCTATCCCAGTAGAACAGAAACTGAGGAGAGGTCCAGGAGAGGTAAACTTGAGCTTGCATTTCTCCTTCCAAGCCTCCTACCCTGGGGAAATCATTAACATCTCATCCATTATCACCTAACCCATTAGCACGTTCTCAGATCAGCCCTGTGGGGGAAGAAGGTAAAAACTTGTAAGGAGTTGAAAATTCCTTAGATATTTTTTTTCCCCCTTCTAAGCGGACTAAAAAGAACCTTTCCGTTTTGACTAACCTACTTTCTCCTTTCCTATTTCTAGATCATCAAAATGGAAAGAGACGCAGAATCCCAGAACCACAGAACCACGTGATATCGCTAGCCAGTGACACTTAGAAGCCCTTTGCATTTCCAGATGGATCTAGGGGGAGCCTCCTTTTCTGAGCCTGCTTTGGATGGCAGGGAAATCTCTCTCGCCCACCCTCCTTCTGCCCCCAACCCAGGAAACAGGGTGAGACTTACGCAGGAGGTACTCCGCTGTATCCTGCTCGTAGTCTGCATCTTCAGGAAAGTGATCGATTTTCTTGCACACACCTCGGAAAGTCCCTGTGGGAAGAGTCATGGCCTTGAGCTGCCAAGGTGGGGAAATAGAAGGTGGGGTTCTGGGGGGGGCAGCTTGAGTCCTCAACCTCTGCAGTTCATACCTTGCTCTTGGTTGTGGGGGGCAGGGAGTGGGGGGGCTATACATAGTGAAGCCCAACACTTTCTGTGTTTCGATCATAAAGAAGAGCTTCTTGCTCCATACTTTGCATCTGGAATGTCCTCGAAATCCCTTGGGTTAAAGACTTCCTACTTAGTGGGAGGAAGTAGGCAGCCAGAGGACGGAGGAGGAGAAAGGGTTAAAGGCAAGGCTTAGGGGGACAAAAGTCATGGGGGAGGGAGTGGCCCTTGAAAAGGATTTTAGGACTCTGACCCTCATGAAGTCAGCTCTCCTGCTCTTCTGTGTGCTTTTCCACCACAATGCCCTGCCTCAGCCCAGGTCTTAACAGTGCCAATCAACCTTGGACTGAAACCTCTGAAACCATGACCCGGAACAAGATTCTTCCTCATTAAAAAGTTGATTAAGCCAGGCGCTTGGTGGCTCAAGCCTGTAATTCTAACTACTCAAGAGAATCATGGTTCAGTCATTCTGAGCAGGAAAGTATGGTACTCAGACTCAGGTACTAGTGGTAGAGTGCTTGCCTAGCATGCATGAAGCCTGGGTTTGATTCCTTCGTACCACATACACACACAAAAAAGCCAGAACTAGTGCTGTGGCTCAAGTAATAGAGCTCCAGCCTTGAGAAAGTCCAAGGACAGTCCCCAGGTCCTGAGTTCAAGCCCTGGGAACGGCCAAAAAAGAAGTTAAGGGATAGTGCCAAGGTTTTGAGTTCAAGCCCAGGACTGGCACAGAAAAGAAGAAGAAGAAGAAGAAGAAGAAGAAAAAGGAGAAGGAGAAGGAGAAGGAGAAGAAGCAGCAGCAGCTGATTAATTTCAGGTATTTCTTCATAGTGAAACAAAGCTAACATAGCAGTAAAGGCAAACACACACATACATAATTACATAAATATGTATATACATACATAAATACATACACCTTAAGTAAAACTGATCGAGGATGTGACTCAAGTGGTAGAGTGCCCACCTAGCAACTGTAAAGCCCTGAATTCAAACCCAGTACTGCCAAAAAAAAATAAAACAAAACAGAACAAAAACCATCTAAAATACTTTGCAGTATCCAGAAGTTAGAGCTCTGAGTCCTATTTTTTCAGAAAAAAAAAGAGTTTGGCCTAATAGTAGAGTGTTTGCCTAGCATGCATGAAGCCCTGGATTCAATTCCTCAGTACCACATACACAGAAAAAGCCGGAAGTAGTGCTGTGGCTCCAGTGATAGAGTGATTGCATTGAGAAAGCTCAGGGACAGTGCCCAGGCCCTGAGTTCAAGCCCCAGGACTGATAAACAAACAACAAAAAAGTTTTTTTCTTTTCTTTTTCTCCTCCTCCTCCTCCTCCTCCTCCTCCTCCTCCTCCTCCTCCTCCTCCTCCTCCTCTTCTTCTTCTTCTTCTTCTTCTTCTTCTTCTTCTTCTTCTTCTTCTTCTTCTTCTTCTTCTTCTTCTTCTCTTTCTTTTTAAAGTACAAGGCTACACCTTCAAAGCCAGCTTGGGTAGAAAAGTCCCTAAGACTCTTATCCTCAACTAACCACCAGGAAACTGGAAGTAGAGCTGTGACTCAAGTGGTAGACAGCTAGCCTTGAGTGGATAAAGCTTAGAGACAGGACCCAGGCCCTGGGTTCAAGCCTTAAAAAGAAAGATCCAGGAAGCAGACAGAGGACTCTCTTGTCTTACATGCTCCACCCTCATTTGTAAAGGGAAAAGGGTTGTGGAACTTAAGGATATTGCTTTACCTTTTCATTTTACAGAGGAAGAATCAAGAATTTTGCATGTAAGCACTCAGAATTCCAGTTGAGGTCGAAATCTGGGTATTGTGAAGTCATGTATTCTTGCCTTCCTCTCTGTGTTTCTCCTGACAAGGATCTGGCTTGCTGACCCCTGCGGTATGGCTCAACCATCAGGGACATGCAGAATTGCCCAGGACGAGTCTCAGAGAAACCATCTTTCCTTTCCTTTCTGTAGCATAAATGTGACTTAACTGATTGTGTGTATGTGTTAGATAATCATTGTGCTGTTTATTAAGTAGCCAATTAACCAGTCTCTGGGGCACCTAATGGCTCTGTCAGTTCTTATAAATGACAAACAATATTCAGAATGTCTCACCAGAACACAATAGGAAATTAAGCATTCCTGTCTTCATTCCTATCTGCAGACTTTGGGGAGGTGAGAGGTAATATAGAGTGATTGAAGCGGCAGGGTGAAGAATGAGAGCTGGGTGAGTGTCTCCAAGAAGTCTTTGTAAGTGAGAAGCAAGGTGTCAGATGATGGTGATTCATGCCTGTAATTGTAGTTACTCAGGAGGCTGAGATCTGAGCATTGCAGTTTGAAGCCAGCCTGGACAGGAAAATCCATAAGACTCTTATCTCTAATTAACTACCATTTAAAAAATTTCAGAAGTGGAGCTGTGGCTCAAGTAGAAGAGTGCTAGCCTTGAGCACAAGCTCGTGGTTAGCATGTAGGTCACAAATTCAAGCCTGAGGAATGGCATACCCCCCCCCGCCCCCCGAATTGAGGTGAGACACAGGGGATTATCACAGCTGGTGAATCCATAGTTAAGTCTAGGTTTCAACAGCTGTGGTTTTACCTTTATACTATGAAGAGTCATTATTATTTTTTTATTAACTATCATTAAGTCTTTTATTATTATTACCTTATAATGATAAGATTCTGTAATAGGTAAGGAAGTAGGTGCCAGCCAGGCATAGGAAAAGATTGCCTGGTTGGTTCTGATTCTCTGTTTACCAGACAAAGAACAAGGATCCAAGAAAAGGACCTAGGACAGACAATACAGGTAATGGTTGAAAGAAAGCCACACCCATGACAATATCTCTAGTAGCCAATTAACACAAGTTGACTTGATAACAAATTGGCAGTGTTTTTCCTTTCCATGTTTTTTTTTTTTTTTTTTTTTTTTTTTTTTTTTTATCATTGGCTCTCGAAACCCCTGTCATTATGATCTCTATTTTACAAGTGAGGGGCCACTAGGCAGGGCAGGGGTCATGCTGGGGTGGCCTTCCATTCATGGTTTTACGTGTTCCATGAATGAGTCCATATGAAGGAAAGGATGATGGGAAAGATGGGAGTGGGAAAGACGGTAAGCTCTCTTACAACAGATGTGTCAGAAAGAATGTGGGAATGACAGCCACATTCAGGCTTGCATCTGCTTCTGGGAGAGGCTTGCTCTAGGCCACCCAAGGTGTCATCAGGAATCCTGAAAGCAAGACTTAGAACCAGAAACCACCAGAAGGTTCTAGAGACTTGGGGGCTACCACCTTCCTGTTTTCCTACAGCCTATGAGCTAAGAATGGTGTTTTGCATCTCTGATGACCAAGACAAAAATCAAAGCAGCATTATTTTAGGACATGTAAAGCAAATGGAATTTCACGTGCTTGTTTGTTTACAGGGCTGCGCAAGAAGTTTTTCACACTGTTATGGAAGAGGCAGCAAAGCAGGCTGGAAATATTGAGTGTATGTATATTTTTTTCCTTTTTTTCTTTTTTTTTAATGTGCCAGTTCCAGGGCTTGAGCTCAGGGATGGGTACTGTCCCCGAACTTCTTTTGCTTCAGGCTAATGCTCTACCCACCTGAACCACATCTCCACTTGTGGCTTTTTTTTTTTTTTTTGGTGTTTAACTTGAGTTAAGAGTCGCAAGGACTTTTCCTGCCTTGGTTTACACTGAGATTAGGAGGTTTGAAGCCTGCCTGGGCACAAAGCTTCATGAAACCCATACCTAGGGTGTTTTTTTTTTTTGTGGTATATGCTTATTATCTCAAGCTATATGGGCAGATGAGATTTGGAGGGTCCTGGATTCCAGGTCAGCCTAGACTTCTATCTGTATAAAGGAAGCTGGGTATGGTGGCAAATGACTCTTATCCCAGCAAGGATGGGAAATCTAAAGTAGGTAGATTATAAGTCAGGGCCATGCCTTGGCAGGAAGTGAAACTCTGTCTCAAAATATAGCCAGCAACAAACAGGCCTGAAGGTATGTCTCAAGCAAGGGAACACCTGTCTACAAAATATGAGGCCCTTAGTTTCAACTCTAGTACTGGTAATAAAAAAATACTTTGCTGAACTCTTTCTGATCTAATGGTCTTTGCTTTCTGAAGACAAAAGAAGGAAATGAAGAAGAATTTGTCTCTATCCTCGAGGCACAGCCTGGATGTTGTTCTCTGTTCCAGGAAGTAAGAACCAGTCTTTGCAGTTACAGTTAGACTTTAAATCCATCTTGACTTGGGGACTTGCTCGTTAGGGTATTTACAACCAAGTACCTTTGTCAACTCAGTTTCTCTTTCTACTGAAGGAAAATAAGAGCAAATTCATGGAACTGTTTTGAGGATTCTCTGCGCAAAACCACTTTCAGTTCTCAGCATTTTATACATAAATCATTTTTCTCTCTCTCTCTCCCTCTCTCTCTCTCTCTCTCTCTCTCTCTCTCTCTCTCTCTCTCTCTCTCTCTCTCTCTCTCTCTCTCTCTGTATGCTTGATCTGAGGCTTGATCACACAGTATTGTGACCTCATTTGGTTTTTCCTCCTCTCTGCTGGTGATCTACCACTTGAGCTACCACTCTATCTTCAGTTTTATTTTTTGTTATTTAAGAATGAGAGTCTCACAAACTTTTCTGCCTGGGCTGGCTTTGAACTGTGAGCCTCAGATCTCAGCCTCCTGAGTAGCTAGGGTTCCAGGTGTGAGCCACTGGTGTCTAGCAGACATATAAACCTTTCAATCAAGCAGTTCTGTAAGGTAGTGAGTACAGTTCCTGCCGCTTAAGAACTCAATAAACGACAGCTATTACAACCATTGGTTTTGGTAGATATTTCAGGACCAGATGAGACACATTGGTGACACAGTGAGATGTTATAAAGCAATATAAAAGGAAAGGGAATAAGAATGTCCTAAAGGAAGATTCCTTGCTGGAAATGAGCCTCTGCCACTGCAAGCCACATACTCATCTTAAAGCCAATGTGGCCGTTCATGTCAGGAGCATATTGGTAGAAGCTCCTAGAAATAACCGCTATTTAGCATTTTTTTTTTATGTATTTCCTTCCGTGCTTCTTTTATCTCCCCTGTGATATCATGCCCACAAAAAATGATTTAACAAGATTGGACTCATGCTGTTTCTTCTCACTTACATTTTCTTAGGAGAATTCCATATTGGTCAATTCAAGAAAACAGAAAGGGGTTGAGACTTGCTTATAAACCACTAGCAATGGAATCATAAAAGATGCTGATAGCCAACAGACTTGCAAGGACCAAGTCTGGATACACAGATAAATACTGTTATAGTGTGGCTTAAGCTAAACCAGAAGTTCAGTGAACCAAAGAGGTTTAGCCTGGGGATAATCTTGTAACTAAAGGGGAGGGGTGACTGGGGACCCAGTATCAGAGTAGATGGGAAAATGGGGCTGCAAGATCCACTGGGTCACAGGACCCTAGAAAAAGCTTTGGAACAGAAGGCAGAACCAGAGAGATTATTTTTCTTCCGATCTGTTGAGATACAGTTGTAGATGCTGGTATTGGGGTGATGATGGTTTCGGGGTGACTATGGCGTTCTCCAAGATGGGGAAGATGCTGTTCTCTGTCTCAGACAATAAAAGAACCTTAGTTTCAGAGGAGAAAGTGTGTGTCACTAAATGAACACTCTTTCTTAAAGGTCAAACCTTCAACCGAGTCCTGTTAAAATCAAGAATGAGATAGCAATGTTGACGTTTACCTCTTACTCTTTTCCACAAACTTATCCATTCTGGTCAGCACAAGAATTGTGTTCAAAGTAATAATAAGAAACCCCCCCAGAATAATAGTACTATTTTTTTTCCCCAGATGATAAAACTAGGCCTCCTTTGGGGAGCTGGGAGCAATGTGTTGGAAAATAAAATGTTAGAATAAGTGACAAGGTTCAGGAAGATGGCCTCTTACCTGATACCAAGCCACCTAACAAAATGAGAATAATTAAGTCACCATGTTACTGCATTCAAGAGCAAACAGTATATGAAAATAATTTTTCAGGGCAGAGAAATAACATAAAGAAAATCCAAAGCAGTTTATTATCCCAAATTTAGGTAATCCTTGTTCAATTAAAAGCATGCACATTCTTTTTAATCTAACATTTTTCATGCAAAGGTATATATTTGTTAGCAAGGTTTTAATCCTGAATCTCTGAATCACGTAGTTCCAGTGTGCTTCCATTTCTTCCTCTGTAAGCAGACATTAATAATAGTATGTAGGGCTGGGAATGGGGTTTAGTGGTAGAGTGCTTGCCGGAAGTCTGTGGCCTTTTGTCCTCTTGTTTTTCAGGCCATGGTGAGGCAGAGCACAGGGTGCTCATTTCCTGGCAGCAGGGAAGCAGAGAGGAGCAAGGTGTGGCCCATATGAGTATGCTCCACATCCTCCAATCACACCCCACCTCCTACCGCTCTACCCAGCCCCCAACAGTCCAGAGGAATATGACTGTATCAATGGTTTGACCTAGTGTGAGTCTTCATCCCTGAAGGGTGATGTGTGGGTCCCAGGCTTTCCTCTATGAGCCTTTGGGAAACATCTCATACACAAACCCTTACAGGGGTCAGATTTCCTAGCTGTTGCTCCTCAGTGGAAGGAGAGACCATAAGCAGGACCTGGAGTTATCCCTCCCTAAGAGATAGTCCACCTATTATCACCACAGCCTGTGACAAGCACCCATGGGAGGTCCTGGGGCAGGCTGGGTGGTTCTGGATTCATTCAACTTCACCAAAGTTTAGGTTACTTCTGGGCCAGCTTCAGATTCATCTTGTGTTCAGAGGAAAAGGCAGGAAACCCTCAGGAGCCCAACCAGCCTGGCTGTCATACCACAAAACTAACCTAAGCCTGGTCAGAAACAGGATCAATCCAGTGCCTGGAGCTCGGTTCCCATCTCAGCCACTAATCCAGCCCCTGAAACCAAACTCTTAAGTCCCTACATCACAGCTTAGAGCCCAGATAAGGGCCATGGAGAACTAGAGCGTGCGTCCAGCCAGGTAAGTCTTTTGTTAAATCTCCCCATGTGATAGATTTTCCTGGAGAGATCTGAGAAAAGAGCAGATATCAAGTTTGGGTATGCTGGCTGAGGAAGCAAAAGCAACTTCTTGATGGTAAGAATGTTTGGGGTGGGGCCGGGAGTTTGGCCTAGTGGTTAAAGTGCTTGCCTAGCATGCATGAAGACCCGGGTTCGATTCCTCGGTACCACATACATAGAAAAAAGCCGGAAGTGGTGCTGAGGCTCAAGTGGTAGAGCTCTAGCCTTGAGAAAGTCCAAGGACAGTGCTCAGGCCCTGAGCTCAAGCCCAGGACTGGCAAAAAAAAAAAAAAAAAGAAAGAATGTTTGGGTTGCTGGACCCATAGATATCTTTATTATCTGAGGATGAAGAAGTCCCAAAATACTGACTTTCAACTGGGGCATTCTTTGGAATTTCCCTGGGAAAGAAGGAAGGGAGATAGATTCCCTTTCTTTTCCTTCTCTTCCTTCCCCTCCTCTTCCTTGCTTTTGCATGTGCTCATCCTGGGGCTTGAATTCAGGGCTTGGCCTCTGTCCCCCGCCATGGTTTTTGCTTCTTCTACCCATAAGCCTCAGCTCTACTTTTGGCCTTTTGCCGGTTAATTACGGAGATAAGAGTCTCACAGATTTTCTTGTCTGGGATGACTTCAAGCTGTGATCCTCTGACCTCAGCCTCCTGAAGTAGCTCGGATTTATGGGAGTTAGTTATTGGTGTCCAGCCTCAATGATTTGGAGTTTCTTAATGAAATTTGAGGCACATAGGATTTATTTCCTCTCTCCCTCCCTTTTTCCCCCCCTCCTTCCCCCTCCCCCCCCTCTCTCTCTCTCTCTCTCTCTCTCTCTCTCTCTCTCTCTCTCTCTCTCTCTTTCTTTCTTTCTTTTCTTCCTCCCAGTCCTGGGGCTCGAATTCAGGGCCTGGGCACTGTCCTTGGGCTTTCTTAAGGCTAACACTCTACCACTTGAGCACCATTTCTAGCTTTTTCTGTGCATGTGGTACCAAGGAATCGAACTCAGGGCTTTGTGTATGCTAGGTAAGCACTCTATCACTAGGCCACACTCCTGGCCCAGCACGTAAGATTTTTCTAAATGCCCTTATGATTCCTGTGGCTGAGCTTGAGAACTATGGCCTTAAAAATGGGAACTTCTTAGTTGGGGAACCAGTGGCTCACTCCTGTAATCTCAGGAGTGAGATTCAGTAGGTTGAGATCCAAGGATTATGGTTCAAAGCCCAGGCAGAGAAGTGGAAGAGACTCTTATTGCCAACTAATCAGCAAAGAGCTGGAAGTAGAGGTGTGGTTCAAGGGGTAGAGCACCAGCCATGAACAGAAAAAGCCAATCAAGAGTATGAGGCCCTGAGTTCAAGTTTCAGTACCAGCATACACCCCCCCCACACCCCCCCCCACCCCCCCCCACTCAAACATAAACATCCATGGAACTCTTCTTTCATGGTAAACAACCAAGTCCAAATTTCTAATATGAAATTACAGTTCATGAAAATGTTTGATTTTTTGGCTGATCTTCACCAACTACATATTAACAAAAACAAAAACAAATAAGCAAGGAAATCAACAACAACAACAACCCTGAGCCATGTTGATTCTTTTGAGGGAGGGGGATTATGCTTTCTTGATACAGTCTCATGATGAGCCATACGGCATCCTTTATGTCAGGATGATAAAGTTTGATTTTTCACAACAGGATCACACATCCTGTGTGTGTGTGAAAAAATACTTCAGTATCTCATCCTTTTCCCCCCAAAGTTTCTGTGAATCCTTTGCTATTCGGATCTTTCCATGTCTATCATGGCATGACCCCTGCCAATCCCCTCTTCTTTTTCTATGTCCCATGACAGACTCTGTTTCCCTGTGGTCAGCTCACCGCGTTTGCCTCCTGTTTGCTTTGTGTTGGCAAGAGCTGTCAGTCAGATCCCAGCGTGTTCGCTGGGATGGGAGGAGGTAGGGCTGGGATGAGAGTTTTGTAAGTAGTCAGGTCATTAATGCACAGACTCATATTCACATAGAGTTTCCTGTTCATACAGCCCTGGCATATGCAAAGGAATTTTTTTTTTTGGTTAATGAATTCACGGATAATGAGAACCTCGAACTAAACTTGTTTTCTGAGTGAGATGAAGCACGCGGGGTAGAGCAATTATGAATGACTGCTTCTAATAAGAGAACCCAAAGAGCGAGTGAGCTAATGAGACATAAACATCATGTCCTAGAGTAACAGAAGTGCTGTTGGAGTGCATCCGGAGGCATCCTTCGTTCTGCAGGTATCTCTCCCAGGCGCCATGTTCTGAGAAGCATGGGCCTTCCCATTTGGGAGTATCAATGAAACGGATGGTTCTGCTTCCAGACTACGAGTGTTGACTGCGGAGAGACCCAGAGGAAGCCAATGAATCAATGAAACAGATGGATTAGTTATTTAAAAAAAAAAAGATAATTTCAGAGAGTGACAAGCCTTGTGGAAATAATAAACCCTGGAGAGAGACATGGAAAGGGAGGGAGGTAGATAGGGATTAGAGAAAAGGGAGGAAAGGGAGAGGGGGTGAGAGGGAGGGAGGGAGGGAGGAAGGGAAGGAGGGAGAAAGAGGGTGAATGAGAAGGTGTGGGAGGGAGGTAGAGGGAGAAAGGTGGGCAGAGGAGGAGATAGACTGGCAGGAAAGTTTTCAACTGGCAGGAAAGTTTTCTCTGAGAAGATAAGTTGAACGACAGAAGTCAGTCAGTCAGTCGTAAGACTTTGCAAACACAAAATCCACGAGGAAGAAGAACACTTAAGTGTGTTTTCCAAGATCAGGACTGGTATCTGGCATAGGGAGAACGTGAAGGTGGGCCAGGTCCACCCTGGAGCAGGGTACAGGGCCCCCTACAGGCCTGGGGTGGAAGCTGGAATGGAGGGTGGTCCCTGCTTTTGGATGATTTTCAGCATACAAGCAACACAGTCGAACCTATCATTTTCAAGGATCTCTTTGGATGTGTGTGGGCTTGCTGGAGACCAGGACTGGATGGACAGCTCTGATGACTCTTTGAGAGTGACCTTGAACCCTTCAAAGGGCAATTGGTAGTGCCTGGAATGGGGTAGTACCCAAGCTAAAGTCAAGCTACCCATACAGACAGGTGCCCAGGGTCCAGAACATTGCTCTTTAGGTCTCAGTGTAGGCATTTAATGAGGAGGGATGGCAGGCTGAATCGCTCAGCCTCAGCACACAAGACCTTGTCGTCTTTGCTTCCAAAGAGTCCATTAGGGGCCAGGAGTTTGGCCTAGTGGTTAAAGTGCTTGCCTAGCATGCATGAAGACCCGGGTTCAATTCCTTGGTACCACATACATAGAGAAAAAGCCGGAAGTGGTGCTGAGGCTCAAGTGGTAGAGTTCTAGCCTTGAGAAAGTCCAAGGACAGTGCTCAGGCCCTGAGCTCAAGCCCAGGACTGGCAAAAAAAAAAAAAAAAAAAAAAAAAAAAGAGTCCATTAGGCTTGGGGTAAAAATGCCTTAGTGACAGTCCGCAGTTATGTGGTTAATCGAGGCTCCAGGTGAAATGGCAACCCTAGCCTATAGCCCAGGATCTCTCCTCATTGTGGCACAGAGCCTAGGGCCCAGTCCATCAAGTGACGAGCTCTGGTTTTGATTCACCTTGGGCAGGGAAAGGAGAAGGGCCAGAAGTGATGTGTTTCCAGGCACCCCAATAGCATAGGAAAACAACCACACCAGAACATGGCTTGATCTTCCTTCTGCAGGGGGGCAAAGAATTGTTACATTACTCATGGGTTCCAGTGCTCACAGGGAGAATGTGATTGCATCGAGACACAATGCCTTCCTGCCCCCGTCCCTTGGTAGGCATTAAAATGCGCTGGGGACTCATTAGCTTTGCAAGTCTGGGTGATTGTCCCAGAGGCTCAGGAGGAAACACTGCAAGAATGTGAGCCCTGCATCTCAGCTGTTTGTAGATAATGACATCTCTCCTCTACAAGGGTCTGGAAAAAAAAAAAAACTGGACCTCAATCTTTGTGAGATTCACTTGGGTTATTGTTTATTAATTTTTTGGGCCAGTCCTGGGGCTTAAACTCAGAGCCTGGGCACTGTCCCTTGAGCTTCTTTTGTTCAAGGCTTGTACTCTATTACTGGAGCCACACAACCATTTCCTGCTTTTCTTTGTGTATATGGTACTAAGGAATGGAACCCAGGGCTCTGTGCATGTTAGGCAAGCACTCTACCACTAGGCCACAACCAGCAGAAAAGAAAAAAAAAATAGCCCATTCTTAACAACCTATCTGACTTGTTCTGATTATAGCCACGCAAACTGGATTTAGAGGACTCCTTGGAGGTTTTCCAATAAGCAGGCACCAGAGCGAGGTGGCCGCAGGTTGTGAAGGGAAGAGATGGCTATCCCAAGACCTGGCCTCCACTGTCACCAGCTTCAGCACACTTGAACGTGTATCCCTGCTGTGTGCCCACTGTGTGCGTTCAAACCCAGGCCACATGCTGTCACTTGTCTTCTGCATGCTGTGGTTTGCCTACACATGCCACTGTGACAAGACAGCGTGTGGAAATTAGGAGGCCAACCTATTATTTTTAGCCTCCTCCCCTCCCCAATGAGGCACTTTCTCCATTAGAAACATAATCCAGAAAAGTTTCTTCTTTTTTTTTTTTTTTCAAAGTTATGTTAATTCCTGGGAATTAAGACTGCCGCTTGGATTTCCGCCCCCTGCAAATTCTATAAACATGCACAGAACTAAACCCACAAACCGGAGGCAGTGTTAAATATGTGGATGAAGAGCTACTTTTTTTTTTTTTTGGATATTTTTCGGCTCTTCTGACTGTGCTGAACTGAGCAAAGGAACAGAAGCTCCCGGCGGATCACCGACTCTCTGAGATGTTCATTTTCAACCTTCGCTGGGCAACTCTGCCCAGCGCGCACGCATCCCTTGCTCACACAAGTACATCCGGGACACTGACTTTTATCCTGCATCCTTTACTCCCTTCCAGTCATTATGTATGGGCGGTTGCCACAGCAACCATTAACTGCACCTGACATCCAGAAATAGTTCTGGCGTTTGCAGCCAACGCCACCCTAGGGTTTTATACTGCAAGGTGCAGATGTGCAGGCCTCTCCCCCCTGTCCCCCCCTGCCCTCCTTTCCCACCTCCCACCTGCATGGATACCTGGATGGTCTTCTTAGGGTCTGATCTGAGATACAGGCATCTGGGCTGGACTCAGGGCCTACTGCAGTAGACTGAAGATGAGGGATCTTACCTTCAGATCATCTCATTTTCCCTGCCCAGCCCCCCCCCCCACCCCGAGCCCCCAGAAGCTCTGCACAGTAGACTGTGGCAGGGCTATCCCTGGGCTTGGAGTGCTCAAGAAAACTGGGGTGTGTCTGGGATAAAATGTGAGGGCACAGGTGGAAGGGGTATAAGGGGTTACTGGATGTGAGTGCATATGTGTTTGGGGGACAGAGAATGTAATGGTCATGTTGCCATCTGTATGCATGGCGAACACCCATCTATGGCTTTGCATTTACTATCCCTACCCAGACCTTGTCTTCTGGCTTGGATGGATGTTTGGGTCCCAGGGTCCCTCATACATGTCCAGAGCTGGCTATCGCACCCGTTATTGACTTTGCATTTCCATTTTTGTTATAGCCTAGCTTTATGGTACATCTTCTAGGCCCGGTGTACAGTAAGTGCCTCATGTTTTCAAAATATCTATCTCATGTGTGCATACCATCTCTTTGACAAGGTGGATCCCCGGTAGGGAATGACAAGAATTCTTGGCCTGGCTTGTGATACCGCTACTGCCCATTCACCAAGCCCCTTTTGCATAGGCTTTGCTTTCCTCCCCTCTCTCCCTTCTCTGCCTCAGGGCCTTTGCACACACACACACACACACACACACACACACACTCACCTTTAGTATCCTCCCTAACCATCCATTCTCCTCCACTGATTCCAAATGGTTGTTCCCATGGCACCCTGTCATTCTCTTTCTGGGGCATATTATAAATAACCAATTATGGGCTTCAATTATGTCTGTCTATTCTACCCAACTGTAAATCCCTAAAGAGAAGCTGTGAGGTGTTCACCGCCTGGTTTGTTAAATAGGTGAGTCAGTGCAGGTATGAAGAGGCTAAGGAGGGAGTGAATTCCTCTAAGTCTGGATTCTTCCCTCAGGTTTCATTCCAGGTTGTCCTTCCTAAGCCTGCATCCTTGACTAGTCTCTGACCCTCTTGCTCTATCTCTCTCAGAGTTGTGGCTGTTTGTTTGAGGTCTCTATGCCCTTCCCTCTCTTTGGAAACATTGAAATCCACTCTCCTGCCAGGACAGTGGTCAGCCGCCAGGCAGCCCAGCGTGTTTGTTGCCAGCCTTCTGTTTCTAGACCCAGACTTGGGTCTACAGTTATCTGTTATCAGGGTTAGCTGGCTGGTTCTGAATCAGAAGGCACAGGTGGCAGCTTTGTCTTAGGATCTGATCTAAATCTTCCAACTAAACAGATCCTGCTGGCCTCACTGGCAAAACTAAAGAAAACCAAACCCAAACCAAAACCAAATATTCTGGGGACTCAACCTTCCTCTTCTTAAGTGTGAATAAGATATTGACTGTTTTCGGTTTTGTCTTTTGACTTCTTGTTGTTTGTTTTGTTGGTTTGGGTATTTCTGTTTACTTTTTCTTGTTTTAAAGAAACAAAAGAATAATACTCTGTGCAGATGAGTCATTATATGTGAGGCATAGCATGCAACTTTTAATACTCAGTATTTTACCATCTCTTCTCCCTTCCTTTATTACCTCCCTTGCTCATTCATACTTTTTTTTTGTCCACAGTTATATTTACTCTTGTTTTTCTCCTCTCATCCACCACCATTCTTTGTTGTCATTATTATAGATTGTCAGGTTGCTTTCCCCCTCTCCCTCATCTCTCCTTTTCACTGTATGTTTACTTGGATCATTTCCATCTCTTTTACTTCTTTCTCATTCACCAACCTCCATTATTTACTTTATCTACATTCTTCCCATCCTTAGCCCAGCATTTCATTAGTATGATTCCTCCTGTTTCCTTCCCATTACCAACCATTCTTACTAAGTCTTCCTGGTATGGCAGCATTATCTCGGCACTTTATTTTCTAAAGATACTAGGGCAGTGCAGGGACTGTGCTTAATTAGGGATTTCTGTATTCTCATGGTGGGTGTCTATCAACTGTGATTGCTTCTGTAGTTAGTTATTTTCTCCCTGAGCAGAATTGGGGGCCCGACCCAGTGTCTTGTGCACAGTGGGTGAATGTTTTACTACTGAGCTATAAATCCAGCCCACTGGCAAAAAAAATACACCACAACCATGCCTCTACACAGTCCTGCCTGACCACGATGAATATTTGGCTCAAAGGTCATGCCCAAAACTTAGCTCCATATCTGTAACTTGCATTGTAGGAACACAATTGATATATACATTAAACGATAAGCAACCTGTCTCTGCCAGAGGTCCACAGAATAAAGGACTTGGATGACAGCGAAATGGATGAAGTCCCAAGATATGAAATCAGAGAAGTGATTTTAAAAAAGGGGGGATTAATGATCCAGGCACTGGTGGTTCATGCCTATGATCTTAGCTACTTGGGGGACTGAGATCAGACGATAGTGAGTCAAAGGTCTCCCTAGGCAGGAAAGCCCATGAGACCATCTCCTATTAATCACCAAAAAGTCAGAAGTGGAAGTAGTGAGCAAACAAACTCAAGGATCGAGCCCAGGCTCTGAATTCAAGCCCCAGGACTGGCACCAAGGGAAAAAAAAGATCAATAAAATTAAAAGAGGATATGAATTCAAAGACTATACAAATAAACAGCTGAACACACTCAAAGAGAATTCAAATTAACATCTGAATGAAATAAGGAAGTCAATGCAGGATATGAAAGAGGACTTCCAAAAAAGATATAGAAAACCTGAAAAAAGTCAAATTGAAATTCTGGAAATGAAAACTTTAATAACACAAATAAACACTCCAGTCAAAATTCTCACTAATAAGAGTTGAACAAAGTTAAGTTAGAACATCAGACTTTGGAAAAGATAAAGTAGAGGAATTAGAATGCTCAGATAAAAACAAATAAAAAATACTAAGTACAGACAGAACATGCAAAAAGACTTTTGGGACACAGTACAAATTTTAGGTGTAGACAGAGGAGAAGAGGTGCAAGCTAAATTTACAAATAACACAATGAAATAACAGAAAAACACCCCTCAGTCTTAAGAAGGAGGTTAGCTGGGTAGCAGAGACGGTTAGGAAATCACATCAACAAGAGCAGAAAAAGAAGCATCCTTAGACATATTATGGTTAAAACACTAAATATACAGAACAAAGAAAGGATATTGAATATAAAAGCTAAAAGAGAAAACTGACAAGTTGCACATAAAGGTAAATCCATCAGAGAAATAGCATATCAACAGGAACCTCAAAAGTAAGGAGGAAAAAAAAAGTAAGGAGGGAATGGAATAATATACCCCAAACTAAAAGGAAAAAAAAACAGCCCCCCCTCAAATGTCAACCTAGATTATGGAATTCAGTAAAGCTATCTTTCATAATGGAATCAGAAATAAAAAACCTTTCAGGACAACCAAAATGTAAAGAAATGATGACCACTTAACTAGCACTGCAGGAGATACTTAAAGAAATCTTAACACAGAATAGGACAATAAATGAAATCAGGGAAACACAGGAAAAGGTCTCACCAGAGGCGCAGAAAATCATAGAAGGATTAGGAAAGAAGCAAGTATCAGAAATCAATGGACAGGATTCATTATGTAGCTTTCAATAATAGCACTGAATGTTAATAGGCTCAATCAAAAGGTATGGACTGGCAGGTTGAATTGGAAACAAAAAACACCACCAACAAAAAAAGGTCCAACTAGTTGCTGTCTACAGTAAACACACATCAATGGCAAAGAGAGGCAGATTTAAAGTAAAAGGACAGAAAATGATACCCCCCCAAAAAAATGGATCCTAAAAGGAAGTAGGAGTAGCTGTATTTGTATTTCTCAAAAAAAAGACTTCATACCAAAACTAATCAGAAGAGGCACAAAGGGTCTTCTCACATTCACAAAGGGAAGGAGCCATCAGAAAAGAGACAGCAATTGTGAACTGAACATTGGCACATCCAATTTTGTCAAATGAACACTACGAGGCATAAAAGTCAGCAATGTAACAAGTGTGAGTGAGTTGAGTACCGGTGGCTTACATCTGTAATCCTAGCTACTCAGTTAGTTGCGGTCTGAGGATCAATCAGAGTTGGTGGGAAAATCCACGAGATTCCTATTTTCAATTGACCAGCCAAGAAGCCAGAAGTGGCTCTGTGGCTCAAGTGATAGCCACACACACACACACACACACACACACACACACACACACACACACTAATGCCTTTCTCACAAATAGGTAAGTCAGACAAATAAGAAGCCAACAAGGAGACCAGAGTGAAACAAGACTATAGGCCAAATGGATTTAACAGATATCCATATCATAAGTCCTCCAGGGGCCGCATAATATACATTCTATTCAGAAGCTCTTGGAACTTTATAGGTCACAAACCAAGTATTAACTACAAGATATCTGGAATGACTTCCTGTATTTTAATCAGACCAGAATGAAACAAAGCTAGAAATCAACAACAGAAGAAACTACAAGAACTATTCAAACACAGGGAGAATGAATAATACACAGTTGGGTGGCTGAAGAAATAAGATGGAAAAATACAAAGAGCCTAGAATCAAATAAACTATGAAGCACCACTTATCACAATCTTCACCTCACAGCAGAGATGGTGTTAAGAAAAAAGGTTCCATCTACCAGCATCTCTACTGTAAAACCACCACTTCTGGCTTTCTCTATGTATGTGGTACAGAGGAATCAAACTTGGGTCTTTGTGCATGCGAGGCAAGCACTCTACCACTAGGCCCAACTCGCAGCCCCACACTACAGATTCTTTTCTTCCTCCAGTATTTACCCACCATATCGCTTGAAGTCAACTCAGTTTCCTTTTTCACTTAAATTTATTATCTGAGCCTCATCCCCATGGAAATTTTATCACTCAACTGTACATGGAAAGCGGGAACCTCTGGGCCATAAATAGGCTACTGTAAAAAATAAATGCAACAAAAACAAAGTACTGTGATTCTATTCCAGCCAAATGCATGATTTGAGGCAGCGGACTCCAGGAGGGGAGGGGAAGGGAAAGGAGGGGAGGGGAAGGGAGGGGTTTCCCAAGCCCTGATTGACAGCAGGAGCCACCCTCTGTGCAAATAGGCCAGTCAGAGTCTCTCCCAGCTACCCTGTCCCCCACCCTGGGTTGGAGAAGACATTTGGGCAGTGCGGATGGAAGGCTCAGCCTTAATGGTGAGCTTGGTGGCTGCCTTTGGTAAAGAGGTGTAGCCTTTAAAGACTGGGTACCGAATAGGATGCTGGTGTTGTCACCAAGGTCGTGGTGACAGCAGGGGAAGGAAGTCACACAGAGACAGGACATCTGGACTGAGACTGGGTGCTAAGTTCCAGCAACCATGCTAGGAACACTAGTGGAAGCTTCTTGGCCAGGAATCGACATATGCAAGGGCCCTGAGGTTGTCTAATGGTGGAGCTCCTCAAGCCTTCAAGGAGTGGAGAACCATCTGGAGGGCTGGTCAGGACACAGGTTCCCAAGCTATCTCTCCAGAGACTCCTGTTCAACAAGGTCTGGGGTATAGGGGAAGGTCTCTGTGTTCAGCCAGCTCCTGTTCCATGGGCCATGTGTATAGTACCAGCTCCAGGGGAGAGGGTCGCCCCCTCTGGTCAGTTAAAAAAGGAAACCTAGGGGCCCGGAGTTTGGCCTAGTGGTAGGGTGCTTGCCTAGCATGCACAAAGACTGGGTTCAATTCCGTGGTACCACATACATAGGAAAAAGCTGAAAGTGGTGCTGTGGCTCAAGGGGTAAAGCTCTGGCCCTGAGAAAACCCAAGGACAGTGCTCAGGCCCTGAGCTCAATCCCAGGACTGGCAAAAAAAAAAAAAGGGGAAACCGAGCTGACTTCAAAGAGACATGTACCACTGGAACCACAGCTCCATATCTAGCTTGTTCTGTGATTCACTGGAGGTAAAGAGTCTCCTAGACTTTTCTTCCACCCCCCACCGGGGTTGGCTTTGAACCAGGATCCTCGCATCTCAGCCTCGGGAGTGAATAATTTAGCGTTATAAGGTGTGAGCCCTTGAAGGCATCTGGCTTTCTATGAATGTCTATCCATATTTCCTCAACCTGGAAGCAAAGTTATCTGAAGGCAACCCCAGCAGGGAGAGGGAGGAGTGGGGAGGAGGAGAGAGAGGGGGAAGGGACAAGGGAGGGGGGGAAGGGCAGTCCTGCCCAATTTGGATTGAACTTTGCTTTCTGGGTGGAATTGGCACCAATTTTTGGACACTGATGGAGCTGATCAGCCAAGCTAAGCAGAGCCCTGTCACTGTGTGTGTGTGTGTGTGTGTGTGTGTGAGAGAGAGAGAGAGAGAGAGAGAGAGAGAGAGAGAGAGAGAGAGAGAGAGAGAGAGAGAGAGAGAACCACAGATGGACAACCAATGAGCTCTCGCCCAAGTAAGCAAAATGGAGGCCGTACCAGGCAGGCTCTGAGCCCTGCAGTTTTGCTTTACTGGCTGTGAGGGCCAAGCCTGGGAGGGGTCAGGGGACATGAGGGGCAGGGGAGGGGGGTGGGGTACTTACCAGGATGAATGAGGACCAGAGATTCCCCAGCCAGGGAAGGACTTCCAGGACCATGCTACAGCTTGGCTCCTGGGCTGTGTGATGTGGGCCAAATGACTCACCCCTCTCTGAACTTCAGTCTCTTTCTCAGGTACCATGGAAACCCAAGTGAGGTCCCTTTGATTTGCCTTGGGATCAGACCAGAGTCACTGATCTGTGCCTGGCAATGACATGTGTGTCTCCACGGTTTAGGCTCCTTAGAAGATAGTCTCCAAGAACTCAGGCCTCCTTTCTGCCTCCACACTCATTCACATCCTTTCCATGCCCTCCCAGATTCCCCACAAAACCGGACAACAACTGAGACTTCCCGTGTGGGTGATCCTAGAAGAACGTGGCACATAGTATGTGTTCAGTAAATGCTGTGCACATGGACCATGGTCATGGTGATATCTGTGATGGTTGGAGAGGCCTAGGAGAAACCCCTAGGAAGCTTGAGCCTCCTGGGCTGGTTTGAAGCCAGCCTGGGCAAGGAAAATCTACTAGATTTTATTTTCAAAATAGCTAGCAAAAAAAAAAAAAAAAAAAAAGGCCAGGCAGGAGGAGGCATGGCTTAAGTACCAGCCCAACAAACAAACTGAGCGCACCCGAGGTCCTGAGTTCAAGCCACAGTATTGGAGAGGGAGAGGGAGAGGGAGAGAGAGGAAAACCAAACCCTCAGAAGTCCCCAGTGGAGATTTCAAACACCCACCAGAACCCATCTCTCCCTTCCTCCATGGTGGAAGAAGAACTCAGGACTCCCAGGAACTGGGGATTCAGACTTGCCCTGCTTTGTGGGGTTCACGAGGACCCAGCCCTCATCTCCCACATTCTTGTCACCTCACTGGCTGTCCTGATGGTGGCATGGGACTCAGGAAGGAACGGGGAGGAAGGGGAGGAACAGGAGGGGAAGGGGGAGAGAGGGTGGAGGAGGGAGAGTCCTTGGGGCCTTTGCCAGGTTTCTAAGTGATAAAGCTCATGTCTGCTGGGGGCTGGATGGGGAGGGGGGGTGTCACAGGGACATCTGGATCTATTCTGGGACGAGCTCTGGTGGACACACGGACACACACACACACACACACACACACACACACACACACACACACACACAGAATTCTGATAGTTAATCAAACCTAGAGGAGAGGAGCCAGCTTCTGCTCAGATCACTGAAGAGGGCATCATCACCGAGGACAAAGCTTGCTGCTCGTTTTCCACCATGCTCTGGAGAGCTCCAAGGTCAAGACCAAGGTCAATCACAGCCTTGGACTAGCAAACCTGGAGCTTCAACTCCACCACCCCTACCCCAATTTCCTTGCATTTTGCCTGCCCCTTTCTGTCTGTGCACAGATTAAAGCAGACGTGGGCTTCCTTTAATATCCTTCTCTCCCTTGTAATTCCTAATTGTGTGTGTGTGTGTGTGTGTGTGTGTGTGTGTGTGTGTGTGTGTGTGTACTAGGACTTAAACTCAGGGCCTGGGTGCTGTCCCTTGAGCATTTTCTTGCTGGTAAACTGGAAATAAGAGTCTCAGGGAGTTTCCTGACAGGGCTGGCTTTGAACTTGAATCCTCAGATCTCAGCCGCCTCAGTAGCTAGGATTATAGGTGTACACTCCTGGCACCTGGCTTATATTTGACTTCTCAGTGTCTCTAATTTCAGCAGCAAACATCCAGTTTTTACAATCTGCAAAAATATCCTTCCTAACACATTCTCTCCATCACATGGGGCCCAGCCTTCGCTTCTCTTCTCTGCACAGATCTGGTCATTTCCACTACATTTCCCAGCATGAGAGCTTTCTTGTCATATTTTTTTTCCCCTCACATTTCTCAAAGAATATCACTTCTCCTGGCTCCCTGCATAGAAGCCCTCCGGTGGTTTTGTGTGCCACTTAGAATTACATCTGAACTTTCCACCAACAACCGTGTCCATTCCCTCCCTTACTCACCCTGTTCCAAGGCTGTCAGAGGGAACACTCCAAGCTGTTCCCTGCCCCAGGCCCTTAGCACATGCTGGCCATTCTGTTTAGAATGTTTCTTCTCTATATTCTTACATGACTGGCCTTGCCTGTCCAGTGAGTTCCAAATAGGGCCTCCCTGCCCATATCCCATGGCGGGATAGGATCTGATGGACGCTTTAAGAAGCTGATTCTTACAGCTTTTGTGGAGAAGTGATTTACCCACACAGCATGTTTCTTCACTATGTTTCGCCAGGCACCAGGCACCCTGGTGTGAACGGTCCTAGAATTGCAATCCATCTGTGCACTCAACAGGCATTGTGTGAGAAATGGTGTGCAAAGCCAAGACAAATGAATCATGTGGCAGCCCAGCAGAAGGCCACGACCCCAGCGGGAAGAGTTTCTTGGTGACTTTTCTCAGGCTAAAATCATCTCTGAGGCCACAGAGAGGGTCCTCTCACCAACAATCCCAGTCTAGAACCCCAATCTCACACTAGCTGGGAAGATCTTGAGCAACTTTACTTCCTCTCTCTGGGCCTCCCTCTCTCGTCTCACAGCTCAGCTATTGGAAAATGGAAGATGCTTTTTGTGGGGAGACGCCTGGTTTGCTTGAAGCCACAAATACCATTTGTTCTCAACCTACCTTTTTTTTTGCCCTGTCTGTCCATGGGTCCTTTCATTGGCCAGACAGGGTCAACAGTGTTGGAATGCAACTTTACACAGGCTAGTCTAGGTTGTCAGAAGCCACTCCTGACCGCTGGGGCGGGGCGGGGCGGGGAGGGGGGGGAGAGGAAGGACGTATGTAAAGATGTCCCCTCTCTCCATCTGGGAGTGGAGCCCACAAGTGAGATTCACATGGGAAATTTTCATTGAGGTGAATGCTTGCGATGTGCTTATTTCTCTGTTGGCATGCTCTTTCTCTCTCCATTCTGGTGGTACTGGGGATTGAACTCAGGGCCAACTGCTTGTGAGGCAGGTTACCTCTTATGAGGTAAGGTCTCAAGTCGTGCCTGGAATGTGATTTTCCTATGATGGCTTGTACTCTAACCTGGATGACACGTGCATACATACCGCTGTGCTTAGCTATTTGTTGAGATGGAGTCTTAGGATATTTCTTTTACTTTTCTTTTCTTTCTTTCTTTTTCCTCAGCTAACCTTGAATGACCCTCTCCGTGACAAGCAGCTAGATTAACGGGCTTGAGACACCACACCCAGCCTACATTTTCAAATACGGCTACAAAGTTGAAAAGCTCTCACGACAAGAAGGTGGCCATATCATTTACCAAGCTTAATTTGAAAATCTCTCCCTCACATTGAGAATTAGTAGCTCCTGTCTAGAATTCCAGCTACCTAAGAGTCTGAGATCTGAGAGTCAAGATTCAAAGCCAGCCTGGGTCAGAAAGTCCTTATGATTCTTATCTCCAATGAACCAGCCAAAAAAACTGGAAGTGAAAAATGTAACTCAAATGGTAAAGCATCAGCCTTGAGTGGAAAAAGCCATGCAAGAACTCCAGACCTTGGGTTCAAGCCTCAGCACTGGTGTCTTAAAAAGAACAAAAAAATCCCCTCACTCTTTAACATATGTTTAAGATAATCCAAAAAAGTCCAATCTTTGCTGTGATGACTACTGTGATAAATTGTCATATAAAAAAATTAGAAGCAATGTTTTAAAATCTGCTCTTCCTGCCACATGCTCTTGCCTATAGCACATGCTTAATTTGAGTTATTAATCCAGTTTTGCTAATCAATAAACCCCTTCAGGTCCCTGTCTTTCTGCAAGTGAAATTTTAAGGAAGGAAAAACATCTGCGGTACAAGAAAACACTCAGAATCAAGTGTGCCACAGACAGCAGTAAACACTGAGAGGAGGATGATAAAGCAGAGGCATACAGAGCTGGAGTGTGTGTGTGTGTGTGTGTGTGTGTGTGTGTGTGTGTGTGTGTGTGGTAGCCAGTCTTGGAGCTTGAACTCAAAGCCTCGGCACTGCCCCTGAGCTTTTCTTTCAAGGTTAGCATTTTCCCACTTGAGCCACAGCTCCACTTTCTGCTTTTTGGTGATTCTAGTCATTGGAGATGAGTCTCCAGGATTTTCCTGCCCAGGCTGGCTTTGAACCACAATTGTCAGATCACAGCCTCCTGAGTAGCTAGGATGACAGTCATAAGCCACTGGCACCTAGTTTATGAATATTACTATTTTTAAATGCTGACAGAATCATTTTTAAATCGAACAATTATCTTTAAGTCGTTGTACAAAGGAGGTGCCATTTAACAAAGCAGTTCATGAATACAGTGCAAATTTGATCGGTGTCATCCCCTCAATATTCTTTTTGTCAGTCCTGGGGCTTGAACTCAGGGCTTAGGCACTGTCCCTGAGCTTATTTTGCTCAAGGTTAGCACTCTATCACTTGAGCCACCGTGCCACTTCTGGCTCAGTACTGAGGAACTGAACCCGGGGCTTCATTCATGCTAGACAATAACTCTACTGCTACAATGAATTCTTGTCCATATACTCACTTCTTTCCTTCTTTTACTACTCTGTCCTTTCTCCCCTCAGCTCCACCTCCTCCTCTTGCATGCACTTATTTCCTAGTACTGATTTGGTTGGGCTTTCACCCAGGCTTTCTAAAATATTGTATGATTTTTTTTGCCAGTTCTGGGCTTGAACTCAGGGCCTGAGCACTGTCCTTGGACTTTCTCAAGGCTACAGCTCTACCACTTGAGCCTCAGCACCACTTCCAGCTTGTTTTCTATGTATGTGGTACCGAGGAATCGAACCTGGGTCTTCGTGCATGCTAGGCAAGCACTCTACCACTAGGCCAAACTCGCCGCCCCAAATCGATTATAATTCTTTATAACCATTTGCCTACTGGCCAATCTGTTAACCTTTAGGTTGACAGGAAACTGTTGTTTTTCTGGGTCTGGCTTATTTCACCCACCCAATGTAATTTTTTTTCTGACCCTTTCCCTTTCCTTACCCATGGCCCAATAGCATTCCTTCTGAGGACGTTCTAAGTGATGAGAGCAAACCCTGCTATGGCTGTGGGTACAGCAGGGAGAGAAGGAGTGGAAACCTCACTGGAGAAGTGAGTTAAAGGAAGCTGGCATGCAATAGTTCTCTTCACCTTGCTTGCAGCTGACCCTGACTTGGGGAACATTTCTTCAAGCTCCCACTGCCCCAGTGGCACCCTAATTGGGTGGAGCCAGGGTGACGGACCTCACTTTGTGTAACAGATTTTGGGCTGTGATAAGGAGGCTTATTTTGATCCCCCCTCCCCCTCCTAGACCCATGGGAAGGAGTCACAGGAGAAATATTAAGCAGGAGGCTATCAAAGCGTTAAGGGAGTTTCCCAAAGATTCCTGAGGCTACAACATAGAAAATAAAGAGTGGAAGAAAAAGGATGAGGATTGGGCAGGAAGGAGGAGCAACTTCCACGACTTCCATGTTGTCTGTGGCTCTTGGGGCTCCTGAGCACTGGGCTGGGGGCTCAGAGAGAGGGGAGTCCAGATTGTAGTTTAGTCCCCATGTGGTCCCCTCCCCATGCCATCAGGCCAGAGCGTTAGTTCACTCACGGATGACTCTCATGCCCACCTCTCTCTCAGCCAGATGACCCTGCCCTTGCCATGGAGACACAGGAACGAGGCACCTATAATCCTAGCTACTTAGGAAGCTAAGATCTGAGGATGGCAGTTCGAAGCCAGCCGAGGTAGGAAAGTCCCTGAGACTCTTATCTCCAGCAAACTACTCAGAAAAAGCCAGAAGCGGCACTGTGGCTCAAGAGACACAGACAGACGGTATCCACATCCCCTGATTCTGAGATAGTGATCACCAACGTCGCAAAGCTGGGTTGCCAACACATAGCTGCCTCTTGGATGAGAGGATCCAGGCTATTTGCCCGGATAAATGAATGACCGATGGTTTTTATTCAGAGGCCTGGTACTGGCAGATAGGGGATAGTCTCACTCCTCTTTCTTGGGAAGTAGCTTCAAACCAACCTACAATATCTAACAACAGATGTAGGAGCCCCTACAAAAACAGAGAGTTTTGGTTCCTTTCCTCTCATAGCAAGAGGATCGTGTGTAAGTCACCTTTCTGTAAGGGGCCTGGATGGTTCCCTATCTGCTGGAGTCCTGATCCAGTCCTTTCTCTCTTGTGTCACGTTCCTGCCATCTCCAGGCACCTGGGGTTATAAGCCCACTGTGTGCCTGGAGGGTCCACACGTTGGCAAACAAAGGAAGATCAGCTCTTTATGTGCAAGGTAAAGGCAGTTTGGAAACAGTTCCGATCAAAAGGACTCCATTGCCACTCAGAAGAAAGACTCTACAAAGCAGCTTTCCATCCAGAGTTCTTTGATATTAACGGCCTCTGGTTTCCAGAGTGGCTGAGTTGCATATTTTCTAGTTTTGATCTCTTGAAGCAAAAGAACTCCAAAACCCATGAGGAATGTTATTTTATGAGAGACACACGCCATCCTACCATCCTGTCCTCTCTCCCTCTGTGTGTGTGTGTGTGTGTGTGTGTGTGTGTGTGTGTGTGTGTACAGGCCCCATCACCACCACAGGCCCATGTAGGCTCAGTAAAGGCAGTCTGGCAATCTACATCAAAAGCCTTTAACATAGGGTTAATCTTGCATGCACTGGGTGATACTCGATTCAACACGAAGGCACCGTATGAAGGCTTGTTGTGCTTAAGCTCAAGCCACATGAGTAAATTAAGTAGAATCAATTTAAAGAAATCTGACACCCACACTTCAACCCTCAGCTCAGGCCTTTGAGAGGACCAAACACCACAGAGGCCCAATGGCAGAGTCCCTAGTAGCCCAGAGCTTGGTTTTGAACACCTGTCTCTTGTGAAAGAAGCCAGGGAACTTTCAAGAGATAACCATGTCTAGGGCCCAGGCAAGGAGAAGGAAAACCTGGAGTGTTGAACAAGAAAACAGGAGAAAAGACAAATTTTCCTCATAATTTCCTAATTATTTAGAATGCATGCTCCTCCCCCAAGAAGGCGGAGCCTAATTCTCTATGAAAGTATCGGTTGTGCGTAATAATTATCTTTCAGAGTCCGGGAAGGGAACAAGAGAGAAAAGAGTAAACTGGACCCTGAGAATTCAGTGGACTCTGTGTCAGTTGAGAGTCAGGGTTCATACCATCAGGCGTCTGTCATGTTGATGAGATGTGCTGTGGGGCATTTTCCCCTTTGCGGCCTTTCTCTTCTAAACCTCCCACAGGCCATGCACAAAAGCAGGAGAAACTCTACTCAAAGATACATGATAGCTTTCTACAGCAGAGCCGGACAGTACTTCTCTAAGATGGCAAAGTCATCATCAGAATCAAGGAACGTCTTAGCATCTGCCACAGCCAGGATGAGTCAACACAATACCAGTGAGGTCCTGGACCAGAATACGAATGTTAGATCAAAACAAGAACACCAGCACAAAACCTGCAATTAGTCAATGGTGGTGTAATGACATTGATTCATTAGCTAGAGAAAACGTACTGAATGAAGATGAGATTTAACACTTAGAATGGCATGGACAGGACTTCTCTTGTGCTACCTTTGCAGGGTTTCTACCGCTATCCTAAAAATATGCTCTGTGTGTGTGTGTGTGTGTGTGTGTGTGTGTGTGTGTGTGTGTGTGTGCCAGTACTGGGGCTTGAACTTGGGGCCTCTTGATTTTATAAGAGAAAAAAAAAATAACTTCATTATTGAGACACAGCAGTAGTTGTCATGGGCAGCAAGAAAGTAGGATTCAAAACATTAAAAGAAGGGTTCCAGTTTTGAATATCCTCCCTAAAAGAGAGAGGCAAGGCATTCTGGGAAAAAGAGAAGAGAGATAGAGGCAAGGCATTGTGGACAGAATGAGAGGCAGGCGGAGGCCACACACTGTGGGAAGCCTGAAGATTTTACACTATCTGGCCCTTCTTTCTGGAGCCTGGGTCAGTTTCAGAGCAGGAGTTGAGGAATGTCTACTGAGATAAACAACAGAAGCATCACCACAGCCCTCTGAGCTGCAGCTCTTCTCACCACTGCAATTGATTAATTCTTGTACACAGTTGGGGGGCTGGAGAGGAACAGATTTCATTTTTTTTTTCCTGACTATTGATACACAGGCCCTGAAGAAGGAGAGGAGATAGACTTAAGGAAAGAAATGAAGATATAATCAACTCCTGGAAACCCATCAGGGAAGCTGGCTCTCACAGTATAAGGGACACTGGCGTAGACCCATAGGGGAAAACCATGCAGATTGCAGGAGGAACCAGAACCAGAGCTAGACAGTAGTGGTTTCCTGACCTTGACTCTATCCCAGGGCAAGAGTTGAATCCTAATTGAAAGATATCTGTTTCGTTTTGACCTGGTTTCATCTTGTGCTAGACTGTCTTCCTCTTTGGAGGAGGCAGAGTGCAGTTATTAAAGGCTAACAGTTCTGAGTCCCTTCTGGGTCTGTGGCCCAGAGAGTTACTGAAACCTTCCTCATGTGTGTCTCTGTGCTGGTTCTGGGGCTTGAACTCAAGGCCTGAGAGCCATCCCTGAGCTTTTTCCCTCCACACTGGTACTCTACCAGTTGGGCCACATCTCCACTTCTTGTTTCCTCATTTGTGAGGAAGACTCTCCCAATACCTAGCCTCTTGGAGTCTTTTGAAGGAGGGAATGAGCCAATGGATGAAATAGGCTTCATTTTAAAACTGAGAATATTCTGTCCTCGGGTACGTGAGTGTGAGGAGTGGTCTATGAAGAGGGAGATGAGGGCGCAGCCGAATCCCTAGCCTGAAAAATCACAAAGTCACTCAACAAACATCGCTGGTTTTCATTACTCACACTTCAGAGAATCTCACCATCCGGGCTAGAAATTGCATCACCTCTGGAGGCTGAGATCTATCCACACAAGGAGTCCTCAATCTATTTGGGGTAGGCTCCATCAGGCATGCCAGGGCAGCTGGTGGTGGGGTGAGGCTCCTTTGAAATCTAGCAACAGGTGTTGACATTTCTTGGCATCTGGGGAAGCCATCTGGGCTCCAGGCTAAACAGATAGGGAGAGCTGGACTGAGTCACTGGAAGTCCAGTGATCTGGAGACTCAGGAAGAAGCCGGAACAAGAACAGACTCGACTTCCTGCTAACCTGGCAGATGGAGGTGTTGGGCTTGGCTTCTGGAAGGCACTCCTGAGAGTTCATTTCTCAGGGGTAGACTGTGGGTAGGGTCACGTGTGCCCTTGAGTGTGAGTGGAGGGTTGTGAGTAACAGACCTGGCTACCCTTTGTCTGCCATTCACTCAGGAGAATGGAGAATGAATGAATGAAATACATTTGACTTTGAGTCTTCAAAGTCCCTTCCTTCCTTCCTTCCTGCCTGCCTGCCTTCCCTCCTTCCCTCCTTCCTTCTCCCTCCTTTCTCCCCATGTGTGTGCATGCATGTGCACGAGTGTGTGCGTGTGTGTGTGTGTGTGTGTGTGTGAGAGAGAGAGAGAGAAGAGAGAGAGAGAGAGAGAGAGAGAGAGAGAGAGAGAGAGAGAGAGAGAGAGAGGGAGAGGGAGAGGGAGAGGGAGAAACTGGGGATTGAACTCAGGGTTTGTGTTCTCATTTGGATTTTTTTTTTTTTTTTTTTTTTTTTGCCAGTCCTGGGCTTGAGCTCAGGGCCTGAGCACTGTCCTTGGACTTTCTCAAGGCTAGAGCTCTACCACTTGAGCCTCAGCACCACTTCCGGCTTTTTTGTATGTATGTGGTACCAAGGAATCGAACCCGGGTCTTCGTGCATGCTAGGCAAGCACTTTAACCACTAGGCCAAACTCCCAGCCCGGATTTTTTTTTTTCTTAAGGCTAGCATTTTACCATTTGAGCCACTATTTTACTTCTGACTTTTTGCTGATTTGTCAGAGAAATGAGAGTCTCACGGACTTTTCTGCTAGTGCTGGCTTCAAACTGTGATGTTAAGATCTCAGGTTCTTGAGTAGCCAGGATTACAGGTGTGAGCCACCAACACTCAGCGTCTCCAAGGCCTTATTTAATTCTTATTTCCTTATTTAATTCTCCTAATGGCCCTCTAACACATGGAAGGTGAGGATTGTTTTTCTAATGTTGCTAGATGAGATGTCAGGAGTGGGGTGGGGGAGGGATTCTCACAACTGGGAAGGTCTGGGATGTCCCTTCCCTTCTGGTCCTTCATAGCCCAACCACACCATGCTACATTTCAAATACTCTTTGTTGATTTTGTCAGGAGAAAAAGGGCAGTGTTTCCATCTTTGTCATCTACTGTGTCTTTTGGATCAATGTAACCCTCTTGACCCCCCCAGCCAAGAGTCCTCCAGCTGTATACGCAATTATCTCCTCCAGTGCCCCAGAACCTGGACCTTCTGCCTGGACAGGGCCCACTGGCTTTTCCCTCTCTTTCAGGCAGCATGATGGACAGTGCAATAGCCCTAGGCTTTGGCACAGCAGTGGTGAGGCCAGCAGGCCAGTGTCCCTGTCCTCTCTCCCTGAGGGGTGACATTTCTTCTCACTCCCAAGCCAAGGAGGCGGTGCTGCATGGAGGATGAGCCTCTCTGACGCCTTCTGCCAGTGTTCTTGCACAGAAAAGAGTTTGCAGATAAGCAAAAGGAAAATCTGTGGGAGAACTCGTTTCCCAAATGTTCTCTGTGTGTGTGTGGGGGGGGGGGAGTGGAGATGAGAATGGCTTCCCATGCCAACACATTCCAAAGAAGCTGAGGAAGAGGATGGCTGGGAATCCAGGGGCAAAAGGTTTGAGAAGGGAAACGGCTGACTGTGTTGGTTTGAAAGAGTCAGTATTTTTGTTTCATTTTTCTCTATTTCTATTTTCACCCATGATGGTTCTTTGGCTGGATCCCAGAGCCAGATGCAGGGTGTGAGAAGAAAGGTTAGCTTCCCTCTCTAGCGATCCCGAGGACTTTGTGGATAGACAGAGAGTTTTTGGTCTGTCCAGTCCTCTGATCTCTGAAGCTGGAATGGACAGGAATGAGATCAGAACAGCCACCAAACCTCCTAGAAGATCCATGCAAGTTCAGTAACATGGCAGTATTGGAAGAATTTGAGATGGGGTTTTGCTGTGTAGCCAAGGCTGGCCTGAAACTCCTCATCCTCCAGCTTCTGCCTCCCACAAGCTAGGATCACAGGTATACCTCAGCATACCTGGCCAGGTGTGTGTGTGTGTGTGTGTGTGTGTGTGTGTGTGTGTGTGTGTGTGTGTGTGTGTGTGTGCGTGCGCGTGTGCGCACGCGCACGCCAGTCCTAGAGCTTGAACTCAGGTCCTAAGCCCTTTCCTTTAGCTTTTCTTTCTTTTGGCTAGTCCTTGAGCTTGAACTCGGGGCCTGTGTACTGTCGTTGAGCTTCTTCAAGGCTACCCTTGGGCCCCAGCAGCTCTTCTAACTTTTTCTGTGTGTGTGGTTCATGATGAATCAAACCCAGGGTTTTATGCATGCGAAGCAAGCACTCTATCCCTTCAGCACACCCCCAGCTCATCCTTTAGCTTTCCCCCCTCCCTCCCTCAAGACTGGTGCTCTATCACTTGAGCTATAGCTCCACTTCTGGCTTTTTGGTAGTTCACTGGAGAGAGAAGCATCTCGAAGACTTTCCTGCCCCAGCTGGCTTTGGGCTGTGATCCTCAGATCTCAGCCCCGCCTTGAGTAGCTGGGATTACACGCGTGAGTTAGCAGGATGTGGCTCAAGTGTATTGTTTACCACTCTGGAACCGTTCAATCCAAGGGAAAAGGACCTCTTGGCTCAGGAGAGGACTTGTTTCCGGGGACTTCTGTCTACACAAACCGTCAGGTGATTCTACAGCCTCGGTATCTGGGGCATCTAGGCCCACACATCCAGCCAGCCATGAGAACGTCTCTGCCATTGCCTCACAATGTTGCTTTCCTGTACATGCAAACCTTCCCATCTTCTCTGTTTTTTTCCTGTTCCTAGGGGAGGGAAAGGGCTGAAAGGGGGAGAATTTAGGCTGTTTTTGAAACATTTTTTTTTTCGAATTTATTTTTATAGATTGTGTTCAGGATTATTGTTTTCTTTTTTTTTCATTCATTCCAGTTTTGATTTTTACTCAAAATTTCTTAGTACTGACTCAAGGGGAGGGGGGAGAGAGGGGGGGAGAGGCATTTTGTTAAAATAGCTGCGTTGCTTTTAAACAATTTGTCCTCCTACTCATTTTTTTTTTTCTTTAGGGAAGACAGAAACTGAATATAGATTTGTGGGAGAGTGATAAAGAGGGAAGCGGAGAAGAGGAGTAGGGGAGGCAGAGGAGTGGGGAAAGGAGAAGGATGGGGGTGGGGAGGGAGGGAGGGAGGGAGGGAGAGCTGGTGGGAGTTTGTGATGCTAGATTGATAGAAGGAAGACCACCTTCTCTTAACAATCAACCAAGGCACAGGCGCCTGGCTCCCTGTACCCTGAAGATTTCACATAAGGCAGGCAGGCAAGTTTGTCTGGTCCCCTAGTGTCACTCAATGACCTGTTCCAGAAGGATCCAGCAACTCCGCACAACAGGGATTCCCACTGTTTCCAGTCTATGACTTCCCCAGGGGGACGGATGGAAGACTGAGCTGTTTGGCACAACGGGACAAGACATACATACTCAAAGGCCCCCCTCCCTTTCCGAGACTAAACTTAGCTGCCACCTAGCTCATTCTAAATGTCTTCCTCTGCCTCCACAGGCTGTTTCTCCATCCCACCTGTGTCTGGGGAGACCTCGTGTCCTTACCTTGTCCAAAGACCAGCCTCTCTCTCTCTCTCTCTCTCTCTCTCTCTCTCTCTCTCTCTCTCTCTCTCTCTCTCTCTCTCTCTCTCTCTCTCTCTTCTCTCTCTTTTGCCAGGACTGGCAAAAGGCAACAAAAGAATTCAATGTGTATCCTACCAAATTAGGAAGACTGAGGGAAGGGGTGGGTCGGGGAGGGATGGATGAGAATGCTAGAAGAGGTGACATGGACCCAGATAGATGGCATTCATAAACTCCTTTGTTCAATGGCGCCTCCTTTATACACCTACTTCGAGGAAATAAAAATCAGTGCAGTTCCTATTCTGCTTTCCCCTAGCTTCTCCCTTAACCCTGCACTGCCTCTTCTCCTTCCATCCATGCCTCACTAGCAGCTTGACTTCACGATTTGTCCTGTTGAATTCAGCTCCACGTACAGATTTTCTAGGGTCTCTGTCAGTCATACATGGTCAATCTGCTACTGTGAACCCCTCTTTAACAGGTGAAGAAACAGAGGCACAGGTGTGTGAGGTAACTTTTTCTCAGGCCACACAGCTAGTAAGCGGTGGGAGCAAGACTTGAACTCACAATAGTCACATCCTTATTCTATATTCCTAACCACCAAACCAGCCCCTTCCTTGCTCAACTCCCTGCATTGGTCTTTCTAGAATCTGAGTTTTCTGAGGAGGGTCCTGAGATAGACTTCATAGAGGCCCAGAATCTCCCATTTCTCCTTGCCTTCTTTCCCCCATAGGACACTTTTTTTTTTCTTCTTTCACTGGATTATTTAAGACTACAGCTGGACACCAAATCCAACCCACTGCAGATTAAAAAAAAAGATTCATTATAAAAGGTATAGGAGCCAAGTGCTCTGTAATTGTAGGGATTCAGGAGGCTGAGATCCAAGGATCACAGTTTGAAGCCGGCCTAGCCACAGGAAGTCTATGAGACTCAAATCACCAATAAACTACTCAGAAAAAGATGACTCAAATGGTACAGTGCTAGCCTCGAGTACAAAGAGGCTCAGAGATAGCACCCAGCCCCTGAGTTCAAGCCCTGGAACAGACAGAAAAAAAAAGCCTATGTACAGGCTATTTTTCTTATCCATGTTCTCCAAATATGGTAGAACCATTAAGTCTCTCACACTGATGCTGTATTAGGTGTTTGTGTGCATTTTGTCACTGATGGGAGGATGTTCTTAAACACGACATCATTTTGTATAAGGGATTTGAGAATCTCTGGATTGTGGTTTTGCAAGACTTCCTGGGAAATAAAATACAAAAGAGAAATCTCCTGGATATTACAGGGGACTGTATATGATTTATACACAACTGACCAAACTTGAACCTTTGCTGGAGTGTCTGACTCATTGCACTAAGTCCCACAGAAGTTGCCAAAAGTAGTGCCGGGAGTTTGGTCTAGTGGTAGAGTGCTTGCCTAGCATTCATGAAGACCTGGGTTTGATTCCTCGGTGCCACATACATAGAAAAAAAGCCGGAAGTGGTGCTGTGGCTCAAGTGGTAGAGCTCTAGCCTTGAGAAAGTCCAAGGACAGTGCTCAGACCCTGAGCCCAAGCCCAGGTCTGGCAAACTAATGGTGATGATGCATTTCTGAAATCTAGAACAACAAGCCACAACCGCATAGCTCTGGCATGTCTAAAACATGCAGTTAACACATCAGTTACAAGCTTACTGCTCTCTTCCACAGCTGCCCCGAAGGTGAGGAATTATTCATCTCTCTACCTACAGCTAAAGGAATCTCAGAAAAATACTCTTTTTGCCCAGCTAAGAGGCAGTGCTAGGACTCAATTCTAGATTTCAACTCCCGGCTCCTGAGCCCATTTATTGTTGCTTTGGGGATTTTCCAATTAGCCCTAATTGGGGAATGCTATGGCTTATTATTCCCAAGTAATGTCACATATCTTTCTTCACAATGGAGCTTTGGGTTGTTGTTATTATTAAAAAAATTATAGTCAGTTGGGCCTATTAATAATCCTAGCTACTTGGGAGGCTGAGATCTGCGGTCTATGAGAGTCTTATTTCCAATTACCCAGTAAAATGCCAAGATGGAAGCATGGTTCAAGTAGCAGAGCATCAGCCAATGAAGCAAGCTGAATAAACACCAGGTTCTGAGCTCAAACCCCAGTACTGTCAAAAAAAAGTGTGTGTGTGTGTGTGTGTGTGTGTGTGTGTGTGTGTGTGTGTGTGTGGCCAATGTTATCTTCCTAATATTGTTCTAAGGCACTTTGTGAGAATGCACTTATTTGAACCCCACGGCAACAGAACCAGGAAAATGGATCGTATCCATTTTCCAGAGAAGGATATTGGAGGACAGAGGAATTAAGTGACTTGAATTACAGTCCTACGGTAATAAGGTGGTAGAATCAAGGTGTCTGCAAACGCCAGTCCATAGCCAAAGTACTATCCTGCCAGAGGCTAGAATTGCATTGTGGCATCGCCGGGCATCTTCCAGATAGAGCTGTGAGGATGGCTGCATGGGAGATAGAAACCCAGGGGCCAACAGTTTCCTGCAAGTGTTGGGGGACCCCCACCTCTTGTCCGCCAGATCCCTCTGAGTTGCCCACTTCCCATCCTGTCCAATGGAACTGGCTCTACAGATTTCAGTTTCCATCCTGCCTACTTGAAAGCTTTAGCTTTAGCATTTCATCTGTAGGAATTATAAAAGCCTACAAAATGCTAAGGTGCTTTTTATAGAGGTTTTTTTTTTCTTTCAAAAAGATGTGTCTTTTCCCCACCATCACATAACAATCTGAAGGATTTTTTTCCTTTTTTTTTTTTTGGCAGATTCTCTGCCAAATGTATATTTTTAAAGATTGCATTTGGCTCAGGATCAGAAGTGGAAAATCTGAGAGGAATGGTGGGGAAGTTTTCTTTCATAGAGAATGAGAAGGGAATCTCTTCCTGCAGAGGTTGTGTGTGTGTGTGTGTGTGTGTGTGTGTGTGTGTGTGTGTGTGCCTCTTCCCTGCATTTACTGACAAAGCATTTCCTTAGTCTGTTTGGGTGGCCCCATGGATACTGGGTTCCACAAAAACCAATATCAGTGCATGAAAAATTCTCATCTTGACAACCCTCACCAATAGTCCTTTGATGGGTGGCGTCATTGCATTCACTGAGTCAGGTGAGATCAGTTCCCACACGTGTGTGTGTGTGTGTGTGTTTGTGTGTGTGTGTGTGTGTGTGTGTGTGTGTCACAGACCATCCTCCAGTGCGAATCAAGTTCAATCATCATTTTTGCAGTGTTTCAGCCTGAGATTGCAAACATCCACCAACAAATAGGAGGCCTTGCTTTCTAACGAGCTGAGGATGTGTAGAAAATAGACCCACACGCACAAGTAGTGAGCCACAGATGTTTCCAAAGAGATGACAGAGCTGTGCCAAGCGCTGGCAGGGTGTGTGGACATGAGACAGGAGGCAGAATCTTGCTATGTAAGTATTGCCCAAGGGGCTTGGGTGGTACAGGGAGGGCGACAGCTGAGGACAGGGTCTGGTTTCTTTACCCACAGGCCTGGCCTTCTGTGACTCCATTTGGAACTAGCTGATGATGCTGAGTGTTTAGCGTTGAATAACTATCCCGAAATCCTCTTCCCAAGCCATGGAGGAGAGATGCCTGTAAGGAACTAGAAAGGCCTGGGTTCGAGTCTAAGCTTCAACACTTTTGACATATCCCTTGACTTAAGGACTTCTGTTTTTCTTTCTTTCTTTTTTCTTCCTTCCTTTTTTTTTTTTTTTTTTTTGCCAGTCCTGGGCTTGAGCTCAGGGCCTGAGCACTGTCCTTGGACTTTCTCAAGGCTAGAGCTCTACCACTTGAGCCTCAGCACCTCTTCCAGCTTTTTTCTATGCATGTGGTACCGAGGAATCGAACCTGGGTCTTCGTGCATGCTTGGCAAGCACTTTAACCACTAGGCCAAACTCCCCATCCTCCCTTTTTTTTTTTTTTATCTGTTAAAGGGGAAAGCAATGGGATTCACTGGGCCTCTGCAAGGATGAAAAGAGACAGTATAAACAAAGTTTGTAGCATGAAGACTGCTTGTGGAAAATGTTTGTGAATAGCTACCACCATCATAACATCATCATTTCTAGCCCTGTAATTATAGCAAGAATGTCCTGGCTCTGTTCCATTTGATTTTTCTCTTTTCTAGAAAAAGAAACATTATGCCCACTTCATAAAGTTGGGAGGTTGATGAAGGTGGAACACAGTGCCCAATGTATGATAAATCCTTAGCAATTTTTCTTTTCCCAACTTAGTAGCCATAAACTTTCCTCTGAAACACTATTGAGGCTGGCTGTAAGTGGCTCACGCCTGCCATCTTAGCTACTCAAGAGGCTGAGATTTGAGGACTGGGGTTCAGAGCCAGCCTGGGTAGGAAAGTCTGTGACCTTCTCATCTTCATTTAACAACCTCCAGAGAAACTAGAAGTGGGGCTGGGGTTCAAATCCTAGCACAAAGAGCAGGGACAGTATCCAGGCCTCGAGTTTAAGCCCCATGACTGACAAAACCAAAACACTGTTGAATTTAATTTTCAAGAAACAATATTCATCCTGGCAACTCAAGAGGCTGAGATCTGGAGATTGTGGTT
This sequence comes from Megascapheus bottae, assembly GCF_031878675.1. Lineage (NCBI taxonomy): Eukaryota > Metazoa > Chordata > Mammalia > Rodentia > Geomyidae > Megascapheus > Megascapheus bottae. The sequence continues at coordinate 2,147,796 of NC_143533.1, read as the reverse complement.
CAAAGCTAGTCTAGGCAGGAAAGTTCATGAGACTCTCATCTCCAATGAATCCCTAACCACCAAGAGCCAGCAGTGGCAGTGGGAGTTGTGGCTCAAGTTGGAAGAGCACTATCTTTGAGTGAAAAAGCTAAAGGACGGAGTCTAGGCTCTGAGTTCCAGTACACACACACACACACACACACACACACACTTTTATTAATAAGGAGTGAAAAGTACCCTTTATGTTTAAATCAAAACCAAGTTAGAAACAAAAGAGAGTCATGTGAACTGCAATTACAAAAAATCCACACACACACAAAAGCCTTAATGTCTTAAAAAAAATAAGTAATTGCATGAAGAATCATATAATACACATAACTAAGAAAGGATTTCCTTCTTACTCTACACTCATGAGAACATGTCTTCCCAACTTGGCACATCGAAATCCAGCCCAGTGCCCAAGCCAGAGTAAACCTTGAACAGCCTTGATGCCAAACAGAGCTAGAGGCTATGACTCCTCTGTGGGTGTAGGTGGAGCTAAGCTGAGTTTTTTAGTATCTTCTAATGGTTTGGTGATATCTCAGCCAATTCTTTACTTCACAGTTGAAATCTTGAATTTCTCAATGTCTTCCTCTATCACTTGTTTTAACATCGCAGGGGCAACTAATGGCACTACAGGACATGGGTTGGGACTCTCCCATCGGGGTCCTCTTTACATGAAAACATGCTAAAGAAATTGCAGGAGCAAGAAAAAAATTATTGCTCAACATGGTATTTTGCTAGCTGTCTTTAAAGGGTGCTTCCTAGTTTCTTTTTTTTTTTTTTTTGCCAGTCCTGGGCTTAAGCTCAGGGCCTGAGCACTGTCCTTGGATTTTTCTCAAGGCTAGAACTCTACCACTTGAGCCTTAGCACCACTTCTGGCTTTTTCTAAGTATGGGGTACCAAGGAATCAAACCTGGGTCTTCGTGCATGCTAGGCAAGCACTCTACCACTAGGCCAAACTCCCAGCCCCCTTCCTAGTTTCTTAAAAACAAAAAAACCCCAAAAGCACTCACATAAAAAAAAAAATCAGATAAAAATCTCAGATAGGGCTGGGAGCATGGCCTAATGGTAGAATGCTTGCCTAGTATGTACAAAGCCCTGGGTTCAGTTCCTTGGTACCACATACACAGAACATACACAAAAAGTGCTGTGACTCAAATGGTAAAGTGGTAGCCTTGAGAAAGCCCAAGAACAGTGCTCAGACCTTGAGTTCAAGCCTGAGGACTGGCAAAAAAAAAAAAAGTTCAGATAAAAATTTGAACAGTAAGAATTGAAGATTAAAAGACAATTCCATGACTCCATGACACAATTCTGGATAAAAACTTACCCCTTACCAAGGTGTTTAGAGATAAAATGAGGGAATAGAGAGGAAAAAAAGGACAAGACTTGGGAGAAAGTAAATAATAAAGGAATCACATTGTTTCACTCTTTACTACGACATTTATAGATTTCTATGAAGTGAATGGTTTTCTAGGAAACACAAATGACTCCCGAAAAGGATCTGATTCGTGCCTGAGAAGGCATGAAAGAAGTTATCAGAGAACTCCTTTCAAAAAGGCCTTAGGCTCCAAGGGTTTTATATAAAAATTTACAATGTTTTTAATCTGTTTCAGAGCACAGAAAATTATTCAGATTGACTTAGTAGAATTCTGATTCCAAAACTAAAATACATAAATAAATAAAACTACAGACACACAAAAGACAAACCACTGGCAAAAGTTATCTATGAATACCTAGAAAATCCTAAATTATATATTTACAAACCTATTCCAACATTATAATCAAAATATAAGGTGACCCCCCCAAAGGAGTTTTTATACAAAGTAATGTATGAAAGACATTAATACAAACAATAATATTAACAAATTCATAAGCAAAGAGGAGCGGGAAAATCCTTGTAATGTAAATAGAAATTAAAAAAAAATAAACCTTTACAGCTCAATCAAAAGTCTTAGCTAAACATTAATAGCACCAGAAATATATGGAACTTGGTAGTAAATGACCCAGATTCTTGGTGAGACCTTAGAGGAATTATTACCCTTAGGGATGGAATTAACTTGGGAGTGAGCTAAAAGGCAGATCCTTGGCTTGCACAAATTCTGGATGTGTGCTCAGATTGACATGCCAGCAACTGTGATAACTCCACCACAAATTCTGTTTACAAAGCATCCGTTAATGTCAGGAACTGGACCAGGCTGTCTTTGGACACTGCCAGTAGTTAATACTATTCTCTAAGCCCTAGTCAGAGAAGAAAGATCAGCAGAGAAAGTTCCATCTATTATTTGTAGATGATATCATTGTGCAGCTAAAAACCAAGTGACACTGCAATTACAAGGCAATTGGCACCCAGTAGTTTCATGCAGCTTACAAACAGATAATTACTGATCAATAATGTCCTCCTCTCCTAGACCCATAAAATGAACCACTTAAAAAGTGTCCTCGAAGGCACTATCCTTTAATATGACTTCCCCTGACCACAAAAACTGTCTAGTAATAATGTCCCCAATCGATGCACAGGCGTGAATGAGGACAATGCTAAAATCCCTCTAAAAGATATTTTAAGAGAGAGAGAGAGAGAGAGAGAGAGAGAGAGAGAGAGAGAGAGAGAGAGAGAGAGAGAGAGAGAGAGAGTCTTAATAAAGGAAAACTGCTAGGCACTAACAGGTCTGTCCTTCTAGCTACTCAGGAGGCTGAGATCTGAAGACTGAGGCTTGAAACCAGCCTGAGAAGGAAAGTCTGCGAGACTCCTACCTCCAAGTTACTTCCAAAACAGCCAGAAATGAAGTTAGGCCTGAAATAAAGGGCACTAGCCTTAAGTGAAAAAGCTCAGGGACAACACCCAGGCTTCCCAACTCAAGCCCCAGAAATGGCACACAAATAAATAAATGGAAAGTAAATAAACAAGTACATAAATGAGTGAACGAGTAAATGTATAAATGCAAGTTATGTTTTAAATGATAAAATCTAAATGTTTAAAAGATGTGCCTGGATAAGTCTATCAATTAGGGTTTTTTTTTTTTTAATTTCTGTTCCAGTATTTCTGGCATCTTGGCAGAACGGTCAGAAATTTTTACTGTATCCATCAAGTTATAAGCGCTTAGATATGACAATGAAGCCTTTGAGTATTAATGGCTACCTTCATGAGTATTAATAATACATAATTGAGTATTAATGAAGCTACATTCATTCAAACAGCAGGATGACAGAATCTCAGAAATAGAAATGCTGTTGAAAAAAAAAACCCACACAGTGAAAGTTCAGAAATGAATCTATACTCACGTGTGTGTGTGTGTGTGTGTGTGTGTGTGTCCTGGAGCTTGAACTCAGGGCCTGGCACTGGATCTTGACCTTTCACATTCAAGGCCAGGGTTCTATCATTTGAGTCACAGCTCCTCTTCTGTTTTCTTTCTCTCTCTCTCTCTCTCTCTCTCTCTCTCTCTCTCTCTCTCTCTCTCTCTCTCTCTCTCTCTCTCTCTCTCTCCTTAGATCTCAGCCTCCTGAATAGCTATAAGTATGAGCTACTGTCACCTGGCACATCGTTATCTTTGAAAGTCCTCTGTAATTCTCTGTTAATGAGTTATAGTGCACATGTGGTCAATCGCCCTTGTCTGCTGCAATGATTGGTTCAGTCAGGAACACGTGACCTAACAGACTCCACTGAATTGCAAAATTCATTCTTAGGCTGGATTCGTGCATGGACAATAAAGCCCTGAGAACCACCGTTAGCCATTTTGTAGCTCTGAATTTTCCTTCCATTGCGACAAATTGAAATCAACAAAGTGGAAGCAGAGGAGTCAATGGAAAGAGAAATAGTCTGTGAATCGGATCCCTGCATTAAACCATACCTCTGTCTCTGTCTCTGTCTCTGCCTCTCTCTGCCTCCACCTTTTTTGTGCCAGTACAAGGGGCTTGAATTCAGGGTCACAGTCACCCTTTCACTCAGATTTTTTCATTCATGACTGGTGCTCTACCACCTGAGCCATGCCTCCAGTAACACAATTCTGGTATGATTGTGACCTCAGACAAAGGCATGGCGTGGATTGTACCTGGTTTTAGAACTGTCCTCTGATTCTGGTTACACCTGAGATGGGTGGCCACGCCACACTGAGTGCAGAGCCTCCATCGGAAGACCAAGCATGTTTGGGATGGAAACCAGATTGCCCTTTGACTAAACGTGAGTTGAGAGCACTTGGGCTAGAGACACAAATCAGGAGCTGGCGCCATGACCTTCCTGCAGCAGCTTCAGGGCCCTGCACAGAAACCAACACTTCACATTTCAGAAGGTCACCATTTATGAAAGAACTACTTCCTGTTCCCTCAAAGCCAGAGGAGAGGTCAAGCACAAGGAGAGGAGCTGACAGGATGGTTCCATGGCCCAGAAAACCCTCTCCATGTCCAATTAGGCTCCATTCAGACTTTGAATAGCTGTTGACCCATCAGATTTCAACTCATCTGATGCCTTTTCATCCCATTGTCTCTGCTACAACGAGCAGAGGTTGCAGGTTGCGATGTCTGACTGATCAAAAAAATAAAGCTGTAGCCAGGCACTGTGGCTCACACCTATAATCCTAGCTATCCAGGAGGCTGAGATCTGAGGGTCGCAGTGTGAAGCCAGCCTGTGTAGGAAAGTCCGTGAGACTCTTCTCTCCAATTAACTAGCAAATAACCAGAAATGTGTGGCCCAAGTGGTAGAGTGCTAGCCTTGAGTAAAAGAGCTCAGGGACAGCACCTAGGCCCTGACTTCAAGCCCCAAGACTAAAACCCAAAAGAAAGAGAGAACAAAAGAAAGGAAGGAAGGAAAGAAGGAAGGAGGGAGGAAGCAAGGAAGAGAGAAAGAGGAAAGAGAGAGCGAGAGAGCAAGAGAGCGAGAGAGCGAGGGAGAGAAAGAGAGAGAGAAATCAGGCCTCAATAATACCAGATTTTTTGGTAGTAGTGGGATTTGAACTCAGGGCCTCATGAGTTCAAAGCAGACCCTCTACCACTTAAACTACATTCCCACAGCCTTCTTCTATTTGCTTTATTTGTATTTATTTCTTTAGGCAACATCTTCTGTATCCCCCCCATATCCGCCTCAGACTTTAGTCTTCTTACTTAAGCTTCCTGTATAGCTGTGCCCCTAAACTTTGAAAGGATTCCTGGGTCCCCAAGATAAATTCTAACTTCATGTCTCCCCCAACAAAGGCTTTTCCTGACATGACCTCATCAGCCTTTCCAGTCTGGTCCATCTCTAGCCTTCACCCAGTGCTCCAGACCAAACCACATGTCCCGGATTCTCTTTCCCTCTAGTCTCTAGATCTTTGGATTTGCTGTTCTGTGTTCCAGAACACATTTCACTCCCTCCAATCATCTCTCCAGCTTTCCTGCATCCTTCCTGTCTTAGGAGGGTTGTGAGTTTTGGGTTTTGGGAGACATTTTTTTCAGATCAGCAGTGGGACAACTCAGTGGTCACAGGGGAAAATCATGGAAGTCTCTCCCCAGAAATAGCTACTTGTGTGGGAGGGGTTCTTAAGCTTCTTAAGCTTTTTGTTGGTTTTTTTTAATTTGTAACTTGGAGACAAACTGAGTGGTTTAACTGGTCAAATGTGATTATGACAGCTATGGTAGCCGGCATATATATTCTCAAACAAGGTTAGGTAAGATTAGTATTTTACCCATTACATAGATCTTTGGGTCTATGCTTTGTGTGTGTGTGTGTGTGTGTGTGTGTGTGTGTGTGTGTGTGTGTGCGTGTGTGTTTGTGGATACTGGGGCTTGAACTCAGGGCCTCGGTGCTGTCCCTAGCACTCTACCCACTTTGAGTCACACTTCCACAGTTCAGTTTTCTGGGGGTTCATTGGAGATAAGAGTTTTACAGACTTTTCTGCCTAGGCTGGCTTTGAACTACCATCCTCAGGTCTCAGCCTCCTGAGTAGCTAGGATGACATGTGCCAACCACAGATGCCTGGCTCTCTTATTTTTCATAGGCTTATGGAAGGTTTTCATTCACACCCAAGTCGTTGCTTTTTGACACAGACAGTTCTCAAGAGCACATTTCCAGACCACAACTCCTTCAGACTTTAAGAGGATTCCTTCTGTAGAGTTATTGCAATAGCTCATCTCCCTGCTCCATCCTGATTAGTTCTTACATGGTAATTGACTTTAAAGACAATGATTTAGATCATTCATTCTGTGCATCAAATCCTTCCATGGATTAGATCTAAATTATAAACACATATATAAAGACATGGGGTCATATGCAGGCATGCACAATCTAAATTATAAACACATATATAAAGACATGGGGTCGTATGCAGGCATGCACAAACAAGTCAAGTGAAATATGGTCTGTGTAAGGGAGCATTCCAATGGTGTACCTCCTTTGAACAACTAACTTACAGTCTCCCAAAGTGAACATACCAGCAATCTGGAATGTGTGTTGTCATGTGTGTGTGGGGTGGGGAGGTCATGGGAGGGAGGGTGGATGGACAGAGAGAGGAAAAATAGGCAAAGACAGTCATAATATTCAGTGCATGCACATATGAAGATGGAACTGAGTAAGTTGATGGGGGAGAATGATGTTGAATTGAAAGCCCTTTGTACAACTACTTAAGATAATAATAATAATAATAATAATAATAATAATAATGATAATCCTTCAATGGACTCACGTATGATCAAGGCTCTCAACGTGGGCAGCAGTTCTCTGCTGGGCATGGGGGTAACGTCAGGCCCCAGATATTGCTCTGTGCTCTGTAGTATTCCTGGCCACACCCACTAGCTCCAGTCACATGACCCCCTCAACATGTCTACAGACACTGCCAAGTGTCCCCATTGAGACTCACTGGCCAGACTCTAGGGGTCCCATGATAATCTTCAAGGTCATGCCTAGGTCAAAGACTCAGCCTGAGAGCCAGGATTGGGGTAGCGCTGTCCAAACCACACAATGTCAGGGTGGGGGGGGGACAAGGTGGCAACCCCCAAAGATCACCAGAACACTTGCTTGAATAGGGGAGGGAATGGATGTGGGACTGGCCAATCTGCAAGGAAACAAGCTGGCCCCAGAATCCACTCTGCTTACCAATACTCCTTGTTTCCCACTACTGAGCACGGGGATTGGCCAAGAGGAATGCGTGATCAGTAATTGCTCATTAGTCCTGTCCATCCCATAGTCACACTACTCTTTCATCTGTCTCTTTAATGATAAGTTAGAAGGTGACTCATGCCTGTAATCCTAACTACTCCGGCAGCTGATGATTGTGGTTCAAAGCCAGCCTGGGCACAGGGAAAGCCCAGGAACTTCTTATCTCTGATGAACTGCCCCCAAAGCTGGAAGTGGGACTGTGTTCAAGTGGTAGAATACTACTCTTGAGTGAAAGAGCCAAATGAGATTTGAAGGTCCTGAGTTCAAGACCCAGTACTGACACAATCACAACAACAACAAAAACCAAAGGTGAGCAGTTTATAAATTTAAATGTTGATCCACCGAACACTTTAGGGTGACAGCTTGCTTTGTTTTCCTCCTCCAAGATGGGTTACATCATCCTACATCCTTACTTCTTGTGCAGTCACAGCTTAGCTTTGTCTGTGTTGGTGAACAAAGAAACAAGATGGGAAGAATCCTGCAGGCCCTGTCAAACTTTATACCAGCAGGGTTGCATTTTAATCAAAGCCACCTCTTCCGGGGCCTGTTAAATTCTTCCATTGCTTCTTACATCCTGGGGGTGGTAGAACAATAGCTTGGCTTTGCTGCAAGGCAAGAGAACTAAAGCTTCATCTCTTGCCACAGAAGAAAAGACAGCACTGGAAGAAAAATCTGACAACGGGTTTTTCTTTTCTCAGTATCTTTCCTTAATCGTTTCAAGTTTGTCAACAGGATTAAAAATATAGCTGTGGCACAGGTTCTTCAATGTTTGCTCTTTATACTTATGCAACGTATTGAGGCCTTGTTTTTGTGAGTAATATCTGTTTGATATTTCCTTTACCAGAAATAAACTCCAGCTGAGTGTTAAGTGATTCATACCTGTAATCCTAGCTACTAAGGTTAAAGACAGCTGGGAAGAGAAGTCTGTGAGGCTCCATTTCCACCTAATCAGCGAAAAGCTGGGCTGGTGGTGTGGTTCAAGGGGTAAAATACCAGCCAGTCAAGAGCTTGGGACCCTTACGCCCTGTTACTGAAACACACACACACACATACACACACACATCTCAAAAATTTTATAACAATCTAAAACTAGTTTGAAAATGATAATAGATCCAAGTGTATTAGCAAAACTAATGTATTTATGTGAAAAAAAGCATCTATGTACCGAGGAATCGAACCCGGGTCCTCGTGCATGCTAGGCAAGCACTTTAACCACTAGGCCAAACTCCCAGCCCCAATGGTTGGTTTTTCTATTCACACTTCTCACAGATCTCTTTACTATCTGGTGTCATAGAAAATATATTCCCATGTTTCCTTCTGCCAGTGACCTGTTAGGTTTGAGTGGGGGGAAGTATGAAGGAAATCTTACTTCATGTAATCATGTATTTGACAAAGATCAGTTTATTTGAAAGTAACTGTGGATATTCTTTTATTTTTGTGCCAGTCTTGGGCTTGAACTCAAAGCTTTGAGTGCTGTGCCTGAGCTTTTTCACTCAAGGCTTGTACTCTATCATGGGAGCCACAGCCTCACTTCCAACTTTTTGGTGGTTAATTAGAGATATGCGTGTTGTGGACTTTCTTGCCTGGGTTGGTTTTGAACTTCCATTCTCAGATTTTAGCCCCCTGAGGAGCTAGGATTACAGGTGTGAGCCACCAGCAGTTGGCAGTAAATACTCTTTGATAGGATAAGAAAATGCAACAAGAGGTAGATTATTTATTTATTTTGTGGGTTGTGGGACTTGAACTCTGGGCCTGGGCGCTGTCCCTGAGCTCTTCAGCTCAAGGCTATTGCCCTACCCCTTGAGCCACAGTGTCACTTCCGGTTTTCTAGTGGTTAACTGGAGATAAGAGCATCATGGACTTTAGTGCCTGGACTGGCTTTGAACCAAGATCCTCAGATCCTCCGCCTCCTGAGTAGCTAGGATGACAGGCGTGAGTCACTGCACCCAGCTAAGGAGTAGATTCTTAAAAGTGAATTTGCAACATATCACATGAATTAACTTTTCATGTTCTAGTATATGCAAGATCCATCGATTTTCCTAAGCTTGCCGTGGGACTGGATATTTTAACCATGATGTGTCAATCATTTTGGAACCACGGATCCATTCCATTCTGCAGCTCTTCTTTGAATGTTGGCACATTTCATTCCACACTAGGTAACAACAACAACAAAAACCATCACATCGACTCACGGGGTCAGCTACAAGTTTTCCAAAATTGTGACTTTCTTTCACTTGTAGCCTCAGATTCTCCACCCCCACCCCCTTGGCAATAAATACTGTCAGTTGCTTTCTTTGAAGTGACAGCCCACTTAGCTCATTTCTGAGAAAATATCAGCCAACTACCCCAGCCTGAACAGCCATAATTTGCCTGTCAGTTGCTCTTTCAAATAAATATGGCGTTTTATTATTATTTTCAGGGGGAGTAGCTAGTTGAGCTTGAAACTCAGCCACACTGGGTCTTTCCTCAGATTTCCTTCCCCCTCCTCCATACTGCCCCCCCCCCCAGCAAATTTAGGTTTGTAATTAAAGTGCTTACAGGTACTTAGCATTTTCTTACACAGAGCATTAAAATTGCCAGGCACTGGTGGCTCACATCTGTATTCCTAGCTATACAGAAGGCTGAGATCTGAAGATTGCATAATTTGAAGGTGGCCAGATCAAGAAAACTGTGAGATTCTCATCTCCAATTAACTATCAAACTCCAGCAGTGGAGCTGTGGCTCTAGTGATAGAACATCAGCCTTGAGCAAAATATCTCAGTGCCTAAGCCCAGAGAATTGGAACCTCAATACTTGGGGGGGGGGAGCGGAAAGACAAGAACATTAAAATTAAGTTCTCAATATTTGAGATTCAATGAAATCCATATATATATATATATATATTTTACTGCTTTACTTAGGATAATTTTACTTATTTATTCAAATTAGTTAATCTTTTTCTTTGGTAACTGGGACTTGAACTCAAGGCCTCACGCTCTCTCTTTGATATGAGATTCTCACACCTAGTCCTCTGGAGTAGCTGGGGTTACAGGCCAGGTATAAGCCATCAGTGCTCAGCTTGCTGGAGACATTTTAATGCACAGATGGCATTTTGTTTCAGTGGGCACTAGAGGGCATAATATGGGGAGACCACTGAGCCTCTGAACAGTGGGCAGATTTGTTTTTTTTTTTTGCCCACGGCTGTGTTTCTATTCATGCAAATAAATGCCCTCCTCTCTACAACAGTTTCAAGCTTGCTAAGCTCCTCCGAGAACCCTGTGAATTGACAGTCCCCAGCTGGGGAGCACTGAGCATCAGGATTGAGGGTACTGATTTTCAGATAGAGAGACTTGAGTGTGAATCCCACGAGTAGAATGTACTGAGTTCGGTTCACTCATCATTAAAATGGGTGACCTACCCATAGAAATAGAGGGGGCACAGAGTGCATAAAGGTAGCAGTGGTAACTCACTGGATACTATGTGGAAAGTGAACTGTACAACATGGTGGGGGGAATGAGAGGAGAGGGAGGCTTGAGGGTGTCCAAAAAGAAATGCATACTCATTACCTGACTTATGTAACTATAACCCACATTTTAAGACAAAATATGTGAAACATCACATAGGGTATTCTTGAGGGGATTCACTTGCTGCTGTTTATGAAGGGATTATGATTCTCTAGGCTCCTCTGAAAGACATTCTAGAACATAGGTGTGTGTGTGTGTGTGTGTGTGTGTGTGTGTGTGTGTGTGTGTATGTAAACGCATGCAGGTACTAGGGTGTGAACTCAGGGCCTGCACACTAACCCTTAGCTTTTTTTTTTTTTCTTCCTTCTCTACCACTCAAAACACACCTCCATTTCCAGCCTTTTTTTGCCTGGTTAATTGAAAATAAGACTTCCTGGACAGGCTGGCTTTGAACCTTGATTCTTAGATCTCTCAGATTGCCCTAAGGTTTTGACCATCTTTCCTTAATAGTAAGAAAAGAATGAGGACCAAGGTTTGTCATGGAAGTTCATGCACCCAGCTCCTTCCCAGCCCCCCCCCCCCATACCCCTCAGCCATGCCCCTGACTTCCCAGCATTCTTTTCTGAGCTTTATGAAGTTCTAAAAGTGAAGAGACATGACAGAGGTAGTTCAGAGGGCTCCTATTGTTGGCAGAACAATGCAGATGAATGGAATCTGACCAGCTTCTCTGAGAAAAAAGCAGCTCTACCCAGCATCAACTTAGTTCACAAGCCAGACCCTCTTCTAGGGGTGTCCAAACACTGACTCCTGCAGCAGCCCTAAGAGTGAGACTATACCTCTATAGACAAGAAAACTAAGACTCAGAGAAGCTGATTAATGTACTTGGAGTCACACAGACATAGGTAGTTGATCGAGGATTTGAACCCAAGCAATCTAACAGTAGAGGCAAGATTATTTTATTTTTCTTTTTTGCCTGTCCTGAGGCTTGAACTCTCTGTGGTCAAGGCTAGCACTGAGTCACAGTGCCAATTCTGGCTTTATCCAATTTATTGGAGATATAAGTCTCACAGACTTTCCTCTCCATGATGCCTTTGAACTGTGACCCCCCCAGATCTCAACCTCTTGAGTATCTAGGATTACAGGTGTGAGTTACTGGCCCCTGGCTGAGGCTAGATTCTTAACTACCAGAGTCAACTGAGGAAACAGGAAAAAGGAAAGAATAATTTTTTCCAGGAATATCCTCTTCCTTTCTACACAGAGATTTTAAGATAGCTTAATTTTGCTTTGAAATGACTTGTTAAAAGCCCTTTTGAAATAGCATCATACAATTTACCAAAAATTATTAAAAAGGAGAAAAGGAAGAAGAAAGGTTAAGATGGAGTAAATTTGATCAAGGTACATTTATATGCCTGTGGTAAAGGATTTTTTTTAAACTCTGATACAATCAAAAACTCCAGAAAAAAAATAAAAATCATCCCCAAACATCCAAATGCAGTATAAATATGTATACAAAATGACTCTGAACAACTGGGGTAAGCATTGGAATGCTGGGGATATTTTTCTCTGAATGATTCAGCGATAATGCCACTGAAATTACACAGAGAAAAAAAAAAATGTAATCCCCAGAGAGCAGCACGGTTGTGCCTTGATGATGAACTTCAGAATCACAGGAATAGTCCTTGGTTTTTCAAACTTCAGAACCAGTCAGTCTGATATCCAAACATAAAGATGCTGGTATCATTACAAAACTGAAGTCCCTGTACAATGAAAATCTGGAAAAGAGCGAACTGGAAGACTCAGGCAGGGGAAATGTAGAAGCAATTCTATTTTGTGAAGGGGGAACACAAAGATATTGTAGCTATGGTAGATGGGGGAAAAAAAGACATGAAGATTTATGTTTTGTTTTGTTTTTGTGTTTTTCCTGGGGCATCACCTGCCCTCTGAGTTTTTGTGCTCAAGGTCAGGGTTTGTTACTTGTGCCACAGGCTTCCCTTGTGGCTTTTTGAGTGGTTAATTAGAGATAACTGTCTCATGGACTTTTCCTGCCGGGGTTGGCTTTGAACTGTGATCCTCAGCTCTCAGCCTCTTGAGTAGCTAGGATGTTAGTCATGAGCCCATGAACAACTGGCTAGATTTAGGTTATTTTCTTTTAATTAGAAAGTGAATCAGTACAAAGGGTGGAAGAGTGAGCTAAACCCTCCCCTATGTTGACAATAAGTCAATACATTGTACATTGAGAAAGAGAAGGATAAACATATTATTTCGATGGATGTAGCCACTAGAAGAACTGAATTACAACGGGTTAACACAAAACCTTCTCAGCGAAAGCAAATGCGACACAGGTGAGAGTATTCCAACGTGGAGAGTTACCATTAAAACTGCTTTTGGGCTGAATACAGTGATACATGCTTGCACTTTCAGTTACTTAGAGGCAGAGATGTAAAAAAAAAAATTGTGATTCAAGGTCAGCCCAGGGGAAAACGTTAGTAAGAACCCATCTCAGTCAAAAAGCTGGAGACGATGGTAAAAGCCTATGTGGGAGGCATAAAGAGGAGGCTTGCTCTCTGAGGCTAGTCCAGGCAAAAACATGAGATTCTTTCTGAAAAATAACCAAAAGAGAAAAGAGTCTGGAGGTGTGGCTCAAGTGATAAAGTGCTCGCTGGTGTTCAAAGCCCAGAGATCAACTCTCAATACCGCCAATAAAAGAATAAAAGGGAGCCCCCAGCTTCCGGAAAAATAGCAAAATAAAAAAAAAAACCCTTCTGACTTGATTTGTAAAATATTGTGATGAAGTGTCTTATTGGATTACAAGATGAATTTTAAAAGACTTTGAGTACATTACAAAGGCTTTAAACTTGAAGAGAAAAAAAAATTCCCTTTTTAGTGTCTTTGAATTAGAAGAAAAGAGAAGTGGGAAAATGGGAAATTCACAAACCATTCACCAAAACCAGAAGTCACAGTCATTTTGGAGAAAAGCACATGAAGGGAAAAGTGTGTTGATTTTATGAGGAGGAAACTTGCTCTTACATCACTTTATTTTAAAGTGTTTAAATGGTGAAGGTGACTGAGTGGCAGAGTGCTTGCCTAGCATGTGCAAGGCCTTGGGTTCCAACCCTAGCTGGGGAAAACAGTTTAAAAGAACATAATAATCATCAATTATCTTGGAAACCATTAGTGTGTGTGTGTGTGTGTGTGTGTGTGTGTGTGTGTGTGTGTGTGCCAGCACTGGGGTTTGAACTCTGGTCCTGGGCGCTTTCTCTGAGCAGAGCTTTTGTGCTTAAGGCTAGCACTCTATCACTTGAGCCACAGCTCCACTTCTGGCTTTTTGTGGTTAATTGGAGACAAATAGTCTCACAGCTTTCTAGTCCCAGTTTGTCTTTGACCTGCGATTCTCAGATCTCGGCCTCTTGAGTAGCTAGGAACCCAAATAGATATGAGCCTCCGGTGAGCAGTGGTGTTAATTTTTTGGAACTTCAATAAGGAAAGAGAGAGGGGGGAGAGAGGGAGAGAGAAAGAGAGTGGGAGAGAGGGAGAGAGAGAGAGAGTGGGAGAGAGAGAGAGAGTGGGAGAGAGAGAGAGAGTGGGAGAGAGAGAGAGAGAGAGAGAGAGAGAGAGAGAGAGAGAGAGAGAGAGAGAGAGAGAGAGAGAGAGAGAGAGAGAGAGCATTCAGCAGGCCTTAGAGGTAGGAGATCTGAGGTCGTATGGACTCTGGCCCCAGTGCAAAGACAAGTGTGTGTACTCTACATGAGCTTTTGTTATGTGCTTGGCAAATGGGTTTTGAGCATCTCTGAGGACCAGGGATTTTGGGGACTCACATCCCTGAGCAAACATTTCCATGACAACTGGATATTGTCTCATCCAGGATCCTCCTACTCTAAGCTTCTGTTGTTCTGAGCTCAGCTCACCTGGGTCCCTTCTCCTCTAGCATTGTTCGGGAGTCAGGCCTGCTCCAGTCAGCCCTGAATCCTCAGGACTTAGTGTAATAGTATGGAGCATCAGGTGGCCACTGAGCCATCACGAGCAGAGCAGATGACCCAAGCTGGAGGTCAGCCAAGGGCAACACACAGGCTTGGCACCTCTGATTGGGTCTCTACGTGGAGAAGGTAATCCTTGCATGGAGGAAAGTCTGAGAGTTAGTCAGGGGCCATCACCCTGCAGGAAGGATGGCTGGAAGACCTTTGATTTAGTGAAGTACTGAAAGTTTCCACAGCGATGTCATTTCACGATGAGAAATGCACGATTGAAAATAATGAGGGGCTGTGTGGATTTGGGGGAAGAAAGGTGATCTTGAAATGTTACTTTACCACCTCCTTCCACACTAGAAAACAACTAAGGCAAAAGTTGAACAACGGGAGCCAAAGTAGATTTGGGTTTGCTTGGTTTTGTTTTGGACCAGAGTTGGAACTCAGGGCCTCCTGTGCGCTAGCCACAAATACTGAAGCCACACCTCCAGTCTTGAGCGCCTCAGGTTATTTTCCAGATAGGATCTCACGTGATTTGCTCAAGGATGGACGGTGGTGGATTGCGATCCTCCTATCATGCCTCGAGTAGCTGAGATTACAGGCATGAACTACTGTGCCTAGCAAAGGCTAAAGGTCTTGTTTGAGTCACAGGATATATTGCAGCACCTGAGAGAGTCGAGCCAGACTCAAGCGCATGTTCTTCAAAACTTCCAGAGTCAAAGTCTAGATCCTTAGAACTTCCACGTAAGGCCCTACAATGATCTGGATTTTAGCAGACACGTCCCACCATACCTGGCTTGTTGGTTGAAAGGAGGGTGTCACCTGGGTTCTATTCTCTATTTCTTAAGCCAATGCTATGGGTCTACCATGGAGCCCCAGGGGCTCTTCTTGGAAGATGGCCTTTTAGATGGTAATGCTTAAGATCTAATTTCTGTGCTTCAGATCAGATTCTTTCTGGACTCTCCACCTCCTACCTGCACGGTGCTTAAGAACAACAAAGAATGATCATGAAACACAGCAGGCCTTTGACTTGAACACTGTCACCTCTTCATTTGATTTTTTTTTCTCTTCCTTTTTCTCCAAACCTTAAGCACATTACAACCATATGCCAGATGCACTGGGGCGCTGAAAAGTATAATATCTTGACCAATCAGAACTGGCTTGGTAATACGTCCTTTGAGGCATTTCAGCCTAAGAGCAGCTAATTGGTGAGGCTGTCTTGTGATTGGCTAAAGGGTCATCACAATTGGCTGTAAACACGTGTCTAGATATGTCTAAATGTGTGTTGTAAATATGTGTTGGCATCAAAACCAGTTTCCACAGGTTCCAGGGAGAGTGTTTGGAATGGAGGAGGTGAGGAAGGGATTGTGGTCGTTAACTGTGCTTGTTCTGAGTTCACTTTAATGTCACAGGGAGGAATTACTGTATTTTAGGGCAGCCGTGCAAGCTGCATATGTTACAGAATACCGAGCAGTGGAAAACAAGCCCGATTCCCTAAACATTCAGGTAACCAAAGACATAGACTCTTAGGCACAGAGTCTGCTGGGTTTGTGCACAATATGTCCACACACATGTATTTTCTTTGTTTTTGACTCCAAGTTTTCACCCTGCATATTGGAGGAATTTGGCAATGGGCCTACTGTGGATAATTATCCAGGGGGAAATAGGAAATAAGAGATGCTAAATATGATACAGATTTTCAGGACTCAAGAAATGTGATAGATTAATACTGAAGATAGATACCTAGATATAGATATATCAATACATACTTATTCATCAGGATAGACATGGGTAGACCTGGAAAAAGTTATGTGAAGTTAAGCTCAGAGAGACCAAGGGTACAAGCCTTCTCTCATATGTAGAAGTTAGATCTAAGCTGGGTATCAGTGGCTCACTCCTGTAACCCCATATACATCGTAGAAGGTTGAGATCTGAGGATCACGGTTCAAAGCCAGCTCAAGTAGGAAAAGTCCATGAGACTCTTATCTCTAATCAACCACCAGAGAGCTGGAAGTGGGACTATGGCTCAGGTGGTTGAATGTTAACTTTGAGCCAAAAAACTCAAGGACTTCCTCCAAGGTCTGGGTTCAAGCCCTAGAACCAACACCAAAAAAATAAATAAAATAAGAAGTTAGATTTAATTTATATATATATATAGTTATACAGAGTCATATGCATATACACATAAATATATTAACTTGTTAAAATATTAACTTCCATTAATATTAACATACATTAACATATATATATACATAAATTAGTTGTACACACAGGGGAGAATTCCAGTGGTATAAATCTTTTGAGCAACTGAGTTACAGGCTAACAGATAATAGCAGAAAGCTGGAACTTGGGATACGTGTGTGGGGTGAGATCGAGAGAGGGGGTGTAGGTGAATGGAAAGAGGAAATGTGGGCGAATGTAATCATGATATTCAAGGTGCATATGTGAGAATGGAACTAGAAAAATTGAGGGGGAGATGCAGTGGGGAGAGATGGGGAGAACGATGGAATATTGGGCTTCATCAAGATGCATTGTCCTCACAACTGACATGGTGAGTTGAAAATCCTCCATAAAACGACTTAAATTACACACACACACACACACACACACACACACACACACACACACACACACATTTGCCAGACCTGGAGCTTGAACTCAGGGCCTGAACACTGTCGTTGGGCTTTCTCAAGGCTAGAGCTCTACCACTTGAGCCACAGCACCACATTCAGCATTTTCTATGTATGTGGTACTGAGGAATCGAACCCAGGTTTTTGTGCATGCTAAGTAAGCACTTTACCACTAGGCCAAACTCCCAGGCAGAAATGTGTTTTTTAATTTTTCTTTTTTGTCTGTCAGTTGTAGGACTTGCATTCAGTGCCTGGGTGCTGTCCCTGAGGTCTTTCACTGGTGGCTAGCTCTCTGCCACTTTGAGCCACAGTTCTGCTTTCTGTTTTCTGGTGGTTCCTTGGAGATAAGAGTCTCACAGACTTTCCCACCAGGACTGGCTTTGAACTGTGATCTTCAGATGTCAGCCTCCTGTGTAGCTAAGATTTCAGGCATGAGCCACCAGCACCAGACTTAAAGATAATTTTTGAAAAGAAAAGAAAAAGAGGCTGGGTGCTGGTGGCATGTGCCTGTAATCCTAGCTGCTCAGGAGGCTGAGATCTAAGTATGGAGATTCAAAGCCAGCCTGGGCAGGAAAAGCCTGTGAGAGATTATCTCCAATTAACCGCTAGAAAACCAAAAATGATGCTATGGGCTCACAGTGGTAGGGTGCTAGCCTGGAGCAGAAGAGCTCAGGGATAGCACCCAGGCACTGAGTTCAAGCCCCATGACTGACACAAAAGAAAAAAAAAAAGAAAAAGATGCTTTAGCTATTAGGTAAATGTAGGAGCTGTACAAGCCAGGAACTGGGAGATGGATAAAGAATGGAGCCCTTGACGCCTGCCTGACCTCGAGTTTAATGCTCAAAGAAGTCAAATCAATGATGCCCCCAAATTTCATCCCCCTAAAGCTGGACAGCCCTGAATTTTAACAGCAACCCCAAGCTTGCAAAGTCTCCCAGTTCCAAGATGGAAATGGTGGGTGGCTCCAATTCTGTTCACCTGCCTGGATTACTTGTTCTGGCTTCCAAATGGCTGACATCCAGCCCCCCCCCTCCTTTTTCTGTTTTCCCAGCCATGGGCTAACAACTATTCATCTGTCGGCTCCATCATCCTTTTCCTCGGTCTTGCTTTAGTGGAGCTGGAATCAAATCTGGGAACAGTTAGGCTCCTTAATTTTCAGAGTAGAGCGAGCCCATCTGACCAGGCCTGCACTTGTGAATCATGACAGGCAACTGTTAGGGTGACATTCACTTCTGGTCCCAGGTCTGCCACCGTCCCACAGTTCTGATCCCAGGCATAGTACCTTTCCACTCCTGGCTGGTGTGAGAATGACTTGTGTTTAGTTACACTTTCTGTTCACCCAAGTGCCTGGCATGTAGTTAAGGAGGTGGGGGGTTGGGGGGTGATGGATTAGAAAACCAGGTCTGTTTTAGTAAGGGAACCTAAGTACACACCACACACACACACACACACACACACACACACACACACACACACACACACTCATAGTGACTGTGATCTTCTGAAGAAGCTATGAGAATCAAATCAGCTTTGGTGACATATTTCCTTCAAATCATGCCTGCCAGCCAATGTGTCACTAAGTAAAGCAATAAGCACCCAGTGGATGGTCCAGGAACAAATGCCACAGACAGCCACTTGGTAACTTGGCATAGAAGGTGTGTATTGATTTTAGTTTCCTGACAGCTGTTTCTGGATTATCACTATGTACTTTTCCTTCCCTGGAGACCATAGCATTCATTGGCCTTTTCAGGGGAAATGCTTTGGCAGACCTCAAACTTGCTGGACAACTCCTAAATTCCCAGCCAGGTGCCAGTGATTCACGCCGGTAATCCTAACTATTCAGGGGGCTGAGATCTGAAGATCACTGTTCAAAGTCAGCCCAGACACCAAAGTCTGTGAGACTCTTATCTCCAATTAACCACCAGAAAATCGGAAGTGGCCTTGTGGCTTGAGTGGTAGAGCACTAGTCTTGAGCTGAAGAGCACAGGGACGGTGCCCAGGCCCAGAGTTCAAGCCCCATGACTGACAACAGCAGCAACAACAACAACAACAACAAAACAATGCTACAACCCTCCCAATCTCTGCACCCTTCTCAACCCACTGGGTGGACTGAAGGGGTTGCTACAGTGCCTGATTCATATATTATTAAAGGCACATTTTCTCCTACATTGAAATAATGTTTCTGGCTGGGTCACAGGGACATGGGAAAAGAACAGCCATGATCTTGTCTAGATTTCTCTGTAACCTCAAGGAACTGTTTTCTTTGGATGCTTCCATATGTCAAAACATAATTTTCAAAATGGTTAAAAGCACAGTTCCCCTAAAGTACATAGTGAACGCATGTCAAGTCTTACCCAAACTCGGCAGCAAGGAAGCCAGGAGAATGACAAAATTCTTTCAGTGGAAGAAGTTTTGTATCTATTTCAGTGAAAAAGAGTATCTTGGAATGACATCGCCAAGTTTGATCTAAAACTGATGAATGTCCTTAGGAGATGGACATAAATCCACAAAATGTAGTGTTATTTCTTCTAATGAACAAATCACATGACCCTCTCCTGGACAAAACCATACATGGAATTTTCATGGTTTTCTACAGCCTCTGGGCCTGTAATCTTAGCTACTCAGGAGGCTGAGATCTGAGGATTATGGCCAACCCAAGCAGAAAAGTGCCTGTAAGACTTATCTCCAATTAACCCTTCAAAACCCAGAAGTGGTGCTATGGTTCAAGTGGTAGAGCACTGGCCTTGAGCACAAAGGAACTCAGAGACAACACTCAGGGCCCGAGCTCAAGCCCCACAACCAATAGCAACAACAACAACAACAACAACAAAAATTAAGAAAAAAACAACAGGGAAGAAAACAAACAAAACTCTTAAACATCCTGTACATGGCAAAGTCTAAAGCCAGTGGGACCGAAGGGACTACTTGGTAGGGTTTCTAAGCTATAGTGGCATATACCAATGTCTCTAGTAGATAAGATCCCTAGTATTCTACTAGGGTCTAACAGTGTTACGAGAAGTACAGTTTAGCATTATCTTAGAGCAACCATCATCTTCTCCACCCATGTGCTCTCTCTCTCTCTCTCTCTCTCTCTCTCTCTCTCTCTCTCTCTCTCTCTCTCTCTCTCTCTCCCCTCTCTCTCTTTCCCCTCTTCCTCAGCCACAGCGCTAAAGCCTTTCTGAAGGTTGCTACATTCATAAATAAAGCTGGAAGCCCATCTGGCTGAAAAACTTGAGCCATCTGGAGATTTGGAAATATGGGGGAACTTCTAATAACTGGCTAATCTTTGTCAGTTTCTCAGCCAGATGTTGAGTGTCAGTCAAGCCCATCTGTAGCAGAAACAGTGAATTGAACCTCTTTTCTGTCATTTGACGTTGTTTTTGTCCTAAAATACTAGCAGGGCTTTCCTTTCTTAGTCACCATTTAACAACAACAACAAAAAAGAATTGTAAGAATGACTATTGATTTAGAGTCATTCCAGAGCAAGTAGAAAAATAACTAGAAAGTTGGGATTGAAAAGGTTGTTTAGGTAATTTTTCAGACCATGAAGCCATAATGTAGATAAAGGTTTGGATGGTCCCATTTTTTTTTAAATAGTTAAATGTGTTGCTTGCAATCTGGGATTCAGAGTTTACATCTGGCCCTTCCTTTTTTCCTTCCTTCCTTCCTTCCTTCCTTCCTTCCTTCCTTCCTTCCTTCCTTCTCTCCCTCCCTCCCTCCCTTCTTTTCATGGTGCTATGGTTTGAACTCAGGGCGTCATACTTGCTAGGCATGTCCCTTCTTGAGCCATCCATCCAGCTCTTTCTGCTCAGATTATTATTGTTTTGTTTTTTTTTTTTGCCAGTCCTGGGCTTGAGCTCAGAGCCTGAGCACTGTCCTTGGACTTTCTCAAGGCTTGAGCTCTACCACTTGAGCCTCAGCACCATTTCCGGCTTTTTTTCTATGTATGTGGTACCAAGGAATTGAACCTGGGTCTTCATGCATGCTAGGCAAGCACTCTACCACTAGGCCAAATTCCCAGTCCTCAGATTATTTTTGAGAGAGGGACTTGCTTTTTTTTTTTCCCTCTCAACATGTGCCTGGCTTCCGACCTCCTATTTCTATAGCTGAGCGGACAGGTGTGAACTATCCTGCCAAGCTTTTTCTGTTGAGCACCCCGCAAGCCTTTTCTTCAGCTGGCCTCAAACTATAGTCCTCTAAACCTCTGCCTCTGGAGTAGCTAGGATGACAGGTGTGAGCCACCAGCATCCAGTGAATTTGACCTTCAGTTGGTTGAACCTGAGGTCCAAAGGAGAGAAACCAGATATACAATTCACCTAGCTGTGGATGACAGATCGGTGATTAGCACCTAGGGTTCTCAGCCGCTATCAGAGGGCATCGCTTTGATTGCATCTGGAACTTCAAAAGGTTTGCTTAATGAGGAACATGTCCTCATTCAGCTCTCATGCTGCCTTTGAGGACGCATGGCAAGTTGGGGTTTGGCATTGTAAATGTTGCGTGAGCCTTGCCTGATAATGACTCAAGCAATCGTTTTGCTTTCTCACTGTGGGAGTCTCTTCAAAGGGTTTTTTTTTTTTTCCCCCATTCCAAATGTACCCTATGCTGGTGCTGTCACTGTGTCTGTCTGGTTCCTCCTGCATCCTATGTGTGATCATGCTGGGAGATTATGTCCCCCACTCCGAGCTGGGGCTTCTTAACTCTGAACAGTCAATGTGAAGCTGGAAACTATGCCTGCAATCATAGCTACTTAGAAGGCTGA
The DNA here is from genome assembly GCF_031878675.1 of Megascapheus bottae. Taxonomy (NCBI): domain Eukaryota; kingdom Metazoa; phylum Chordata; class Mammalia; order Rodentia; family Geomyidae; genus Megascapheus; species Megascapheus bottae. The sequence goes on along the minus strand of NC_143533.1, from coordinate 2,125,861 downwards.
GATTTGAGGATGGCAGTTCAAAGCCAGCCCAAGCAGGGTCAGTCTGTGAGATTCTTCTTTCCAATGAACCATCAGAAAGTCAGAAATGGAGCTGTGGCATCAGTGATAGAATGCTAGCCTTGGGCAAACAAAACAAAACAACACAGGGACAGTGCTGAGGTCCTGAGTTCAAGCCCCAGGACACACTCTCTCTCTCTCTCTCTCTCACACACACACACACACACACCCCTTACAATAATATGAGTGCATAGTAACTGTATCTTCTGCTGGGTGTAGAAAGGAAAGCAGAAATCTCCTCTTTTTCTTTGAGTGATGAGTTCTTCTTGAACAATCGAATCACTTCCAGGGCTACTGTGCAGCTCGGGACACTTCAGCTCATGCCATAAATACTCTGGAAATTGACATTCTCAGAGTTCCACCAAGGCCCTATGGCAGCACAGAATCTGCAGAAGAGTCTGATGATCTATGTAAAATCTCTACTGACTGGGGACGTTTGGGAGCATTTGCTATTATTTTGTTAGACTTGAACATTTTCTTCACCTTTTGTTTGCATTTTTGTGTGCGCCAGTCCTAGTTTTTAAACTCAGGGCCTGGACACTATATCTTAGTTGTTTATTATTATTATTATTATTATTATTATTTTGCTAAAGACGGGTGCTCTACCACTTGGGCCATAGTTCTACTTCCAGCTTTTTTTGCTGGTTAATCAGAAGTAAAGTTCTCACTGACTTTCCTGCTTGGGCTGGCTTTGAACCAGGATCCTCAGATCTCAACCTCCTGAGTAGCTAGGATTGTAAGTGTGAGCCATTGGTGCCCAGCTAGCATTCCCTTATTTTTGGACAAAATAGCTACATTATCTTGTAACTCTTTTTTTTGATTATTTTTATTTATTTATTTATTTATTTATTTATTTATTTTCATTGTAATTAGTAAAAGGGTTACATGATATCTGCCAGATAGAAGGTGCATTAATTCACATACATTGATACCCTTTCACATGTCTTGGTACCCATTTCCCTCCCCGCTATCTTGTAACTCTTAAATACAGTATGGAAGAACTGGATGGTCTAAATTTATGTATTTTATATCTCAATTGAAAGAAAATTGAGATGTAATCCCCCAATTACCCACCAGTACTTAAAATACGAAAACCAGGACACTATGGCTCTGCAATAGGGTAGCTGCCCTGTAAGCAATGACTGTACAGTGAGTGTCACCTGCACAGAGGTTAGGCATGCCTTGGGCTGATACTGCCTGCTGCATGGGCTATGCAGAAACCAGAGGGATTTGCAAGTTCCTCGAGCACCTGATGTATTTCTCACAGTAAGCAAAGTTGTAACTGGGCACCCGTAGTTCACACCTGCCATCCTAGCTACTCAAGAGGATAATTGTGATCTGAGGATCATAATTCAAAGCCAGTCCAGGCAGGAAAAGTCCTTGAGACTCTTATTTCCCATTAATGAGCAAAACTCCAGAAGGGAAGTGGTGGCTCAAGTGGTATAACACCAGCCTTAAGCAAAATGCTCAAGGACAGTACTCAAGCCCTGAATTCAAGCCCCAGTAGTGGCACACACACACACCATTTAAAAAGCAATACACGGGGCCGGGAGTCTGGCCTAGTGGTAGAGTGCTTGTCTAGCATGCACGAAGACCCAGGTTCGATTCCTCGGTAACACATACACAGCAAAAAGCCAGAAGTGGTGCTGTGGCTCAAGTGGTAGAGCTCTAGCCTTGAGAAAATCCAGGGACAGTGCTCGAGCCCTGAGCCAATCCCAGGACTGGCAAAAAAAAAAAAAAGCGCAATACACAGTACCTCAGAATGCAAGAAGAACTAGCTAGGACAAATCATGTAAAGACTGCAATCAATTTTCTCAGACTTACTTGCCTAAGCAGACATCATTACTGCACGTAATTCATTCTTTTTTTTTAAATGTTCTACTGAGGAATCATACATGCTAGGCAATCACGCTACCATTAAGCCAAGACATATCTCCAGCCTCCTGCAGTTCCCTTTTGATTTTATTTCTCGCTTCTCCCACTTGGCACTCAGAGTGCCTGAGTGGGGACCAACTCCTCTGGTACACACTGTGGGTTGGAGCAAAGGAAAGCCATCAGTTGAGAACTTCTGAAGAAGAGCTTGATGGTTTCAGACCCTATTTCTGCTTGGATAGGTTTAGTGTTTCCTAAAGCACAGGAAAAGGAACAGAACTGCTGTTTGATTGTGCCATTCTAGGTTTGGTTAGAAGAGACAGCAGAATTGTAAATGGGTAAAATGTGATAGACAGATACACCCATGAGCCATTTAGGGCTTGACAGAATCCTTGTACTTTTCTTCTGCTACCTCTAGAATTCTATAGGCATCAAAATATTCAATCCATCAGCATTATAAAAACGCTCAGTTGGGTGGAGGGAATTGTAGAGTTCCTTTAATTGGGAATAGCCATAAAGAATTGCAAATATTAGGTTTCTGTCAATGTTTAGGAAAGAATTTGTTTTGTCATTTTTTTCCAAGTACAAAGGATCCAGTGTAAATGTTAAACCGTGTTCGCTTAAGACCACCAATTCAAAACACATCACTTCTCAGATGCCAAATGGAGGTTTGGAAAGGATCAGTGTCTTAGCCAAGATTGCATCCAGTTTTGGAAAAGCACTCAGTGCTGCTGCCTTCCCCTGACCTTTGCCTGCCTTGAAAACAGCCCTTTTTCTAATCTGGCTTTCCCACCAGTTGCCAATCTGTGCTGGAAAACCAGAATCAACTGTAGTAGCGACAAAGTCAGGAAAGCGTCGAGACCTGGGCAGAAAGCCAAGGAATGATGCAATATACCACTAGCAAGTGATGTCATAGCATGATTTTCTAAGTCATTTACAGAAATGCACAGCCTCAAGAAGCCCTGACAAATGCCAGCCCCAGGGGTGGGGTGGGAGTTCTGCCGGTGGAGCGAAGGACCAATGGCTGGGAGGGGAGGGGAGCACACAGGAAACCCATTTTCTTGCTTGTCACTGGGTCTCAGCCTCCCAGATCACCAGAAAGCCTGAGACAACTCCCTCTGCCTCTTTAATCCAGTGACTTTCCTGGGGCCCGCAGTTCCACAGAGCTTTGATTTCCACCTTTATCTTTCTGCTCACTCCCCATGACATCCAGGGATTACCCAGGATGTCATAAGCAACTTCGACTGTGAGATAGACTCCGGAGGGCTATACATCCCTCCTCACTATAATTCCCAACAAACTCTTCAGTTTTCTAGAATTACGAGGAGAAACTACACATCTTGGAGAATCAATCATGTAGAAATGTCATGGAAACGTATTTGTGGTTGTTTTCTCATCATCATTATTTTTTTGGTGAGGTATGCATGAGAGAAATGATTTAGAAATAAAGTCAGGTGGATCCCAGATCAGCAAGACTTCAGTTTTGTTTAGATCCAAAATAATGAAACATGTGATTAACCAGGAGGTTTTCTATAAATGCATGGTAGGGGGAGACTGGGGAGGGGGGAGGAGGGTTCATGTATGTTACCCCTGAACAACTTGCCCATAGAGATTTATGATAATATATAGTTAGATCAAACTCAGAAGAAATGGGTGAAATGAGGGTAGGAGATATGGTAATAGCACAGAATGTGCCAGATCAGATCACCACCACCACCACCACCAATGCCCAGCTCTCCTCCTGTCTCCCTTCCTTCCTCCTGCCCCAACCCTTCCCACCCCACTCATTGGAATACAATTTCCACAAATCCAAAAGACTTCCTTCTTTAGCCAGAGATCTAAGCAGTTCACAGTATGCTGAGGGATTTGGGGATTTGAAGATTTCACAGTTGCAGGAGCTGCTTAGAGCATGACATGAGCTCTCACACACACACACACACACACACACACACACACACACACACACACACGTGCACAAGAAACAATTCAACAAGACCCCTACCCTCCCCATCCCACACAAACACCGGCCGTGCTGAAAGTAGCATCTGCACATCCATACGTCCTTAGAAACAAATCTCAACTCTTCCTGGCTCCCCCAAGCACTGCCTCCCTCTCCCCCAAACATCAGCACACCCGCAGCGGCGTCTGGCAGCAGCAGCAGCAGCAGGATTATTTAAAGGCAGGGAGAGGAATTTGTAAATACCTTCCAAGCAGCAGGTTCGCCATAGCCCCGAATGGGTCATTACTTCTTCATTTTTCCTGCTCGTTTCGTTATCACTTGTAGACTTAGTCCTACACACGCCTCTGGAATATAACCAGTAGTCTGTGCCCACTGCAATGGTCATTAAGCTAAAAGCTGCGAAAGCGCCTACAGTTGTGATCAACATTTGAATTCCTCGGTCACACATCCTCATAATTCTTCATGGTACTCTGGACGGCTGGGGGGGGGGGGAGCAGTGTGTGTGTGTGTGTGTGTGTGTGTGTGTGTGTGTGTGTGTGTGTGTGTGTTGGGGGGTGGTAGGGATCTCTCTGCAGCTGGCTAACCTAGGACAAGCTTTCCCCAAATTCCAGATCTCTTCTTGTCGGCATCCACAGGGACGTGGGCAAAGCCGGGATTTCCTGTCTTGAGCGTTCTCCAGTTGCTGGGGTTGTCTTCGTGAATGGCCCTCAGAAGGGTGCAGGCTCCAGGGGGTTCGTTCACCTCATTGCTGCCTCTGGAGGATCCCGAGTTCCTTTCATTCCTTAAGGGGCTTGGCTAGGACGAGGGTCCGTGCAGGGCATGGTTTACAGAAAGCATGGAGCAGCTGCCAGCTGGATTTTGAGATGAGCCTGGAGTCCTCTCACAGCCCGACCCCTTGCCCTGGGAGAGAGACGAGAAAGAGAGAGAGAGAGAGAGAGAGAGAGAGAGAGAGAGAGAGAGAGAGAGAGAGAGAGAGGAGGTCTGATGGTGTTGCGTGCGCGCGTGTGTGTGCGAGTGTGCGTGCAGGCGCGTGTGCCGGGGGTGAGGGCGGATGGTAAAAAATAGCACTGCTGAGAGGCGAGTCCCCGAGAAGAGTGTTCGCTGCTTCTTCCCCAGCCTCCCAGGAAAGCTCTCCGCCTGCTCCCCACACCCCCGCGCAAACTGGAGAGAAGACGGCGGGGTCCGGGGCTGGTGGGGAGGGCGGGGGCCGTGCGGCTCCACCGGCCGAGCTCCGGGGTCTGAGGTCAGCTACCCACCGCCCCCCTCTCCCCACCCCTCCACCCCGCACCTCGCCTGTTGCAGGCCCGGCTCCCCGGTCCGTGGTGCTGAACGGACAGCTCCCTCCTGCGTCCCGTGGTGCTGAACGGACAGCTCCCGCCTGGCGCCCGCGCCCTGCGTCTCGTGGTGCTGAACGGACAGCTCCCTCCTTGGCTTCTGCACTGGGAGAGGAGGATCAGCAGTCTTTTCTTCCCTGGGGGGGGGGGGGGGTGGGGAGGTGGGTGGGTAGGGGGAACCCTGCTAGATCGGCTTTGCCCAATCGAGCCCACGCCCCCTCGCAAAGTTTTGGGGAGCCCAGGGCGTTTAGCCCAGCCGTTCTGGGGCGCTGCAGCAGCGGCTGATGTCTCGGCTCCAGGAAGGGTTAAAGGAGAGGGGATTGAGGAAGAGGCTGCCGAGCACCCCAAGCTGCAGAGCCCACCCTGCACACAGCCTCCAATCACCCCCTTTCCCCTCCTCCCTCCCCTCCTCCCCCCCCCCCCTCCCGCGCTGGGCGCACAGCCAGGCAAGTTTGCCTTTTGCTGCGGGAGCGGTTGGAACCCCACTAGGGACAACTGTCCTGTTCTTAAAGAGACCCGAGGCTGGTTCTATGGTTGACTTGGGTCACAAAGTGTTGTCAGGGCCGCCTCTGTCTAGTCTGTCTCAATGGAGTTTTCCCCAGAACACAAACCAATATGTCTACCCTCCTTTCTCTGGAGCTCGGGCAGACACGGGAGACGGGTGTTCAGATCAGACTCGGAGTTAGTCACACACTCAAGAGCATGTATTCAACCGTTACAGGAACCGGTGTTTCTCAGTGTACCTCGATGCTGCTTCACGCCTCTGAGACCTCAGGCAAAAGGCGTGTAAGAGCCGGGGGTCAGTCTCCACTCTTTAAATATTTTAACACATTCACACTGGAAGGGAGTGACCCAGGATCTCTGCAAAGGTCCTTGTGGGGCTTTGTAAACATCCTTGCCTAAGCCAAAGCATGAAGCAGGTGGGGTCAGGACTGCTTTCTCCATTAATGCAAAGTGCAGTTGCTATTGTACTCCAGATAGTACCTTATCTCCCCCTGAGTCTGTCGGAGATGCAAAGAAACACCCTTGAGCCAGTATGATACTGTGGATTGCAGCATATACACGAGTATACACTGAGATTTTCTTTCTCCTTCTTGTAGCAAGAAATGACTGACACCAGAGATTGCACGTTTGGAACTGAGGATTCTTGGGTTGTGTCCGCAGTCCTCAAAGCTGGATTCACAACCAACTGTTGTGTTTGAATGTGATTTACCTGGGCAAACGTAAAGTGCCATCTCTGGCTGTCTGGGAATGTGTATTCAGACAATGGAGTAGCAGCAAGATATGAAAGGGTTATCACTACAGCACAGGATTTTGCTACTTTGATTTTGGGGTTTAAACATCGTTTGAAGTCCTCATTTCTGGGTGTTAGATACACAGGTGCACAGATAGCTCTCAATGTATGGTGGTGATAGGATTACATCTGATGGTTTCCTGGGACTGTGTTATGACTTCTGAACTAGCTGTGAATTTGTTGTAGACGCAAAGCAGATGTGTAAATACCTGCAAGAAGAATGAAAGCAGGTGTGTCTATATTTTGCACGCAGTGTTGTGAATCACGTGGATGTGTTTGTTATGGAAACACGGGTGGCCGTGTGCCTGCAGGGGCGTGAGGGTGTGTGTATATGTGCAGTGTATGTCTGAATGTATAGATTTGTACACCAACATGTGTTGAGGTATAAATGTACTTGTCAGGATTGGCTAAAGATTGGCAATGTGTAACCACCATGAAACATATAAACTATGGAGCCAGTACCACAGCTAATCATATCTAGAAGAGTTATAGGGTGGCATGTAAGCTCCTTGTGAAAGCTGTTGAATGTTGTTTTCCTATAAGGAGATTTTGCTTCTCATCAAACTTTCTTGCCTTGATTGGAACCAGGTGACTTGAGGGGATGGGAAAATGGAACCAGATAACTGAAATGGATGGATGGAATGGAGGATGGTGAAAGATCAAGATACCTGGTACTCACACATGAACATGCTGGACTGAAAGCTCTTTGTACAACTACTTAAAGCTAATTCCTGAATAAGAGCAATTAAAAGAGGAAAGGCAGAGGAGAAGGTTATGTGGAACATGGAGAAGTTGGTCTTCCATGGGAGATTTGATAAATGGAGTGAACGTTTCCATCCTCATCCCCGAAGACTTAAGGGACATTAAAGCATGAATTATGACTAAAAGCTATTCCAGGATTTTCTTGTCTTATTCCCGCTGGGGAAAATGAAGGGCATTCTCTCAAGTTAGGATGGTGTTAATGGAAAGTCAGGGGGTTTGGCCTTTAGGAGAGACCCACAACACAGCAAGAGCTCCTCCATCTCCAGCCCTCAGCTCTGTACTATCAGCTCAGATATACAGGATGTGCTGTCTAGGAGATGTGTGTCTGCAGAGAGAATCGGGATCGCAAGAAGCTGATCAGGAGCTCGAGGATATGAAGAATGAATTTTAATCAGGATGTGTACTTTTTTTTCAGTCATGGGGCTTGAACTCAGGGCCTGAGTGTTGTCCCTGAGCTTTTCAGCACAAGGCTACTTACCCCTTGAGCTACAGTGGCACTTCCTGTTTTCTAGCAGTTAGAGACAAGAGTCTCACAGTCTTTAGTGCCTGAGCTGACTTTGAATTACAGTCCTCAGATCTCAGCCTTCTGAGTAGCTAGGATTACAGGTGTGAGCCACCGTGCCTGGCTTAGATATACACATTTTTGTGAAGAAGGAAAAAGGAGGTGAGATATAAGATTGGAGCTTTAGCCAGGTACGGATGGCTCATACCTGTTCCTAGCTACTTAGGAAGCTGAGGTCTGACGGTCATATTTGAGACTCACCTCAAATTAACAAGCAAAAAAGCCAGAAGTAGAGCTATGGTTCAAGTGGCAGAGCACCAGCCTCAAGTGAAAAAGCTAAGGGAGAGCACCCAGGCTCAGAGTGCAAGCGTCAGTACTGGAAAACAACAACAACAACAACAACAAAAGAATAGAGCTTCATGCATGGTGTGTGTGTGTGTGTGTGTGTGTGTGTGTGTGTGTGTGTGTGTGAAGAGGTTTGGTGAGGCAGGATTACTTCTTAGAATGTCTGTCCAGAGCCAGATCTGAATGCAAAGTGTAGGAAGTCCTGAACCTGCCTGTGAAGTGCCTTGGAACACGAAGGCAGTGGGAGTGGGAGTCAGGGAGCCTGTCAGTTAGTTCCTGGCTATGCCACCCCACTTACGAGGAGGTGACCTCATCTTTTCATTCAATCGGATGTGTAGGTGTGTACATGGGTGTGTACAATCTGAATGTCAGTCTAGTCTCACCACTAGAGGGCTCTTCAATCATCAGATCAATCAGGCTCTCTCTCTCTCTGCCTCTCTCTCTGTCTGTCTCTGTCTCTGTCTCTCTCTGTCTGTCTCTCTGTCTCTGTCTCTGTCTCTGTCTCTGTCTCTGTCTCTGTCTCTGTCTCTCTCTCTCTCTCTCTCTCTCTCTCTCTCTCTCTCTCTGTCCTTCAAGTGATGGGTTGGTCTCTTCTTCTAGGCTTGTTGATCATCCCTTCTGACTTTGAGCATCTGGAAGACTGGAGGATATTCAATGGGAAATAGATGGATGATTCTCTTACGAAGGTCGTTTTTCTCCCATCAGACTCTTAGTTCATGAGCAGCTAGCACCGTGTCCATTTGCACTCTGTCTGCTCATCCTCTCTATACATTAGTTACCCCTCATCTCAGCAGGAGCAAGTGGCCTGTGAAAGTGGTCAGGCAGGAGTAGCTGCTGATTCAATTCAGCAATTGCATCTTGGGCATCCACCAAAGTAATCTCCTCAGCCCTTCATGCAAAAACACAACTTTCATTCCCCCAAGGAACCGATGGAGTGCTAAGAGATGCCGTATTATGCAGTACATTTTGTCAGTAAGTCAAGAAATGCCCTGGGAGCCAGCTGAAGAAAATGGAGGTTTGAGTATGAGGCTCTGTGGATGTTTTAAGCAATCAGAAGGCCAAGATACAATCAGACCTCACCGGCAAGGGACTAGAAGTAGAATATACATCCTATCAAGAAGATTGACAGTCATTCATTTTCCACCTCTGCCTCTTTTCCTATTTCTAGCTAAAAAGATGTTTCTGCCTTCTGTGTTAGACTTTGAAGTAGCTTTAGCAAACTATCTGACATTAACAAAAAATCATGGCTTCCGAGGTTTCAGTCCATTATGGTGAGAACACCGTGGTGGAGAAGACCAGCTTACATCATGGCTGCCAGAGAGAGGAGAGAAGGAGAGAGAGAGAGAGAGAGAGAGAGAGAGAGAGAGAGAGAGAGAGAGAGAGAGAGAGAGAGAGAGAGAGAGAGGTGTGTGTGGAGGGGGAGGGAGGGGGAGGGAGGGAGGGAGAGGGAGGGAGGGCGAGAGGAAGAGGGAGAGAGAGACAGACAGAGACAGAGAGTCAGAGACAGAGACAGAGAGAGACAGAGATAAGACAGAAAGAGAATGGTTCTTTTGCTAGCAAACATTCTCTTTTCCCCCCTTGTTTTGCCGAGCCTCCTCACAGTCAGGGAAGGTCTTTTTCCCAGTAATTAATCCTCTCTGGAAATCCCACACACGTGCTTTCTTGCACGTACATGTGGACACACACACACATGCACAGGCACATGGGTTTTATGAATAACCTAGGCATTTCTCAATCTAATCAAGTTGACAATCAAAATTACCCATCCAGGGGCCAGGAATTTGGCCTGGTGATAGAGTGCTTGCCTAGCATGCATGAAGACCTGGGTTCCATTCCTCTGTACCACATACATAGAAAAAACTGGAAATGGTGCTGTGGATCAAGTGGTAGAGCACTAGCCTTGTGAAAGTCCAAGGACAGCCCTGAAGCTCTGAGTTCAAGCCCTGGGACTGACAAAAAAAATGACTTCTCCATCCTCCCTTATTTTTTGCTCTGCAAGTTGGAAAGCTACAGGTTGAGTTCTTATGGGATGTCTCTTCTTAAATCCAACTCAGACAAAAGTGAAACATTTCCATTCCAACTCAGAATTTCCACAAAAGACAACCTGCCTGCTGTAGCTCGGATTCTACATCATTTCCAATTACCTGTGCTTAAGGTAAAGATTGAGATGGCACAAATCTGGCCAAGAGAAGCAGCCCCCCGAGTTCTGGAGAAAAAAGGCAATAGCGTAGAATCACAAGAACTGAAGCCAAGATATGTGCATCAGCTGATGAAGGGGGATCTAGAGTTGGGGAATATTATTGAAAACTACAAAGATAGCCAATACCAGAGCTAAAAATGTTCTCCAAGAGACTGGAGGGAAAAAAGGTAAACTCAACCAGAAATGAATGAGCGATTACTTTTGAGGAGAAGGATTAGGTGGACCAGGATAACTGCTTTTCATTACAGCCCTGTCACCTATTTGATTTGTAGTCTCACACAGGTATACTTTAATATGTGTTTAAGTTAATGAATAAACACAAACAGAAGCAGCCTGCCATCCATCCATCTGTCCCAGTCACCTCCTGCTTTATCAACATAGAAATTCCAGGTGTTTCCAGTGGCTCATCTACTCATGCTCTGTAGTCCCAAACATGTTATTCCCTGAGTTATGGCCATAGCATTTAGCAATATCTGACATTGTACCACATATATGCATACATCCTTTTAGTGTTTATTGCCCTCTCCCTGGTGAGAATAGATGCTTCATCTTGTCCACATCTTAAATGAACAGAATTTAGAACAGGTGCCCAGTAGGTAGTCAATTAGCATTTGCTTAATCCATTTCATTGCATACATAATGACTAAGTTTCCTACCCACAAAAGGCAACCATTATAAGCAAAGAAACACATTGTTCTTGGTCTGGACACAATAGATCAAAGGTAGAACAATTAAAAGCCAGGATGGTAAGGCTGTTGTCTCATAGCTCTTCAGATATCCTTTGTTAAGTTGGTATATTTACATTTCCACCCCACAATTGTGCCCTTCTGGGAGAATTGCTATCTGTTATAGGAGCTGCCTGGCCCAAGGAACAAACAATCTTTTCCCCCTGGAGTAGTTTGCAGGCCCCAAAGGGTGGATGCAGGGATAGGGAAGATGCCATCTTGCCAGAATCAATGATGACCCCCCAGGTGGAATTAATGCTTGTGTATCATGTTAAGACAGGATCTTACCTGGGCCCACATTTCTTTTAGTGTGCGTGCGTGCGTGCGTGCGTGTGTGTGTGTGTGTGTGTGTGTGTGTGTGTATGTGTGTATGCGTGCATGTGTCTGTGCACAAGCCTGGGGCTTGAACACAGGGCCAAGGCATTGTCCTTGAACTATATTTTTTCACAAGGCTAGAACTCTACCACTTGAACCACAGCTTCACTTCCAGCTTTTTTTTGGTGGTTCGTGGAAGACAAGAGTCTCACAGATTTTCCTGCCTGGTCTGGCTTCCAACTGTGATTCTCACTTTTCAGCCTCTCAAGTAGCTAGGATTACAGGCGTGAGCGTCTGATGAGGATCCTTCTTTAAAGTACTGTTTTCTCTACTCACTGGAAGTATAGGAAGATCACTTCCTTAGTAAATCAGGGTCTACCAGAGCCCTTTGCCCCATCATGACAAGAAGAGCTGGTATGTGCTCTGATTGAGAAAGCACAAAGAACAATGAATATCACTGAAGAAGGATCCACAGGCACTTTATTTAAACACACCTTTAGGAAGAATGAATGGCAAAGAGAAGAGAAGGTGGGGCCATGCTGAGGTACCTGAATCAGCACAGTGTAAAACCCTTGTCTCCATGGGGTTGAGGGAAAGAAAGTCACGTATTGGATCTGTGGACTCTTTCATTTGAATTCCACCTTCAGACAAGATGTTTGACTATGGATACTCTCATCCAAATGTATTCGAAGCCTGCTCGCTTTAGGGAAGAATTATATTGCCCGATATGCCTCAAGCCGATTGCAGCAACCCAAGACTGGTAAGCTTCTAAACAGGGAGGTCCCTTGGAACCCAAGAGAACACTTGACATTTCCAACTCTGCCTTAGATGAGTCCAAGGAAAAGAGAGATGGACAATACAGAGCCATCTGGCTAGCGAATGGAAGGATGACGGGGTCAGCGGAAGGGAATGACTCTCCAGAAAGACAACAGATTTGCTAGCTAGAGCCTGGCTGTCATTCTTGTTGGATCCTTTTCTGTACATGTGTGCCTTGGGCTCTGCTTTCCAAGGAGTGTTCTTCATTATACAGTTTCCCAGGCACTGTTGAAGTGAAGGTTGAAGTGTGCAGGTATCTAGTAGGTGATCTTTCAGTTTAGACCATGAGAAGAGGTACCAAAGTCAGCTAAAGATACTCATTGCCCAGAAATCCAACTGAATGTAGTTCTCCCCCCCCCCTTGCTCTCTCTCTCTCTGCTTGGGCTTGAACTCAGGACCACACACTCTTGCTTGGCTTCTTCCCCTACCACTTAAACCATACCTCTACTTCCAGCTTTTTGCTGGTTAAGTGGAGATGAGACTCACAGACTTGTCTGCCGGCTGTAATCTAGAATAAGTCTTAGAAAAGATTGGATCTGTGAAATCACCAATGCCTTGATGCATGGCAGACAGACTTAGGGGTTTGGAGATAAGGAAACATGGACTTAAGTCCTAATTGCCTCCCTCCTCTGTGAGTGACCTTGGGGAATTTACTCAACCTTCCCATGCCATGCTTTCTTCCAAACAAGCAGAGGATCATAATAAGGCTGGTCTCTTCCATCCATAGGACTTTATTTTGGGGGGGGGGGGCGGTTACCATAGGATACTACACAGAAAGGCTTAACACAGTGTCTGGCATGTGTTGTGTTGAATAAATGCGAACTGCAGTTGAGTATGGATGGCTTCTGCCTGTAATCCTAGTTACTCAAGAGACTGAAATCTGAAGATCCTGGTTCAAAAAGCCAGCCCAGGTAGATAGATCTGAGGGATTCTTATTTCTAATTAACCAGCACACAACTGGGAAGTGGAGGTGAGGCTTGAGTGATGGAGTGCCAGTTGTGAGGACAGTAAGAGCACAAGCCTTGAGTTCAAGCCCTACTATTGATACCTCAAATAAATCTATTTTTAAAGCCAACTGCAGCTATAAGTAAAACTATGATGCCAGAGAGACTGGCTTTCTTAATGAGATTTGTTTTAATCTTCCACCTTTGGAATAAGAAATGGTTGACTGATCTGTGGTTAATCAGTTTCCAAGAAAAATGGAATGACCTAAAGGCGATGAGAAATCTCCAAATGTCTTTTGTGGAGAGCTGAGCTATAGACCTCCAGAGATAATTTGGAGGCTTAAAACCGATGCTGGAAACCTTTCTCAGATTGCTGCAAGGGCATGTGCTTTGGAACTTTTCCTGTGGACTTGGAATACCAACCACATTCTCAAACCTGAAGATAAGAAATGGGAAATAGTCTCATGTCCAGGGACCAAATGATTCCTCAGGACTGGAGACTCGATGGGAAACTGGAGGTAGGGCCCGAGCTTGACTGGGGAACTGCGATAGAGGAAGGCCGGAGCACACCACGAGGATGACAGGAAGGCTTTGAACAACAAGTGTGGACGGGGCACCACGTGGCTACTGAGGAAATACCTGAGTGGTGGTGTTGTTTGGCCGTGTAACGACGCCCATTGGAATGCAGCACACGGATGCCAGCCACGCCAAGAGAATTAGCAGGGAAAATAGAGCCATCAGTGGTTCCAAGTAGGACGACTTCCTCTTGTCACACTCCACACCCTGCCTCCAGTATCCTCTCTCTATATTGGATCCATGGGTCCTTTGGCAGAAGGAAGAAGGATGAAGAGGAGGAGGAGGAGGGGAAGGAGGAGGAGGGAAGGGAGGGAAGGAAGAGGAGGGAAAGGAGGAGGAGGGGGAGGAGGAGAGGAAGAGAGGAAGGAGGAGGGGGAGGAAGAGGGGGGAGGAAGAGGGGGAGGAAGAGGGGGAGGAAGAGGGGGAGGAGGAGGAAGGAAAGAGGAGGAGAAGGGGAGGAGGAGGAGGAGGAGGAGGTGGGAAAGGAGGAGGAGGGGAGGAGGATAGGAGAAGGAGGAGGGGGAGGAGGAGGGGGAGGAGGAGGGGGAGGAGGAGGGGGGAGTGTCATCCCTACTCACAATTCTCAAGGTCAGGCTGGATATTGGAAAGGCTCTCTCTGTATTGATTAAATTGGACTTTGACTACCTGTAACCCTTCAAATAACTTTGCAGCATATAGAAAGAGAGGCAGGTGGAGAATGTTGGGTATCTGTCCATCAACTCTAACAATTTTCCACTAATCCTGCCCCATCCCTCCATCACAGTAATTAATGCCCCTGCTGGGGGGTAGGTGCAATGCATCAAATGACTTCGAAGTTGGAACTTCCTGCCTGCAGCAAATGAGTTCGAATAACAGATGTGAGAGTCTCAACACTGAAACTTACCAGAAGACTCTCCATCCTCCCCACTGATAATCTCTGAAACACCAAGTTCCATGAGGATGAAGGATTTTTTTCCCCTATTTTATTCATGGGACATACCATCCATCTCTCACAAAATGGCTTGACAGATATTGGTTAAATGAATGAATGAATGAATGAATGAGTCCACGAATGATTGATCTAGCTTTCTTCTTTCATAGCATGTAAGTTCCTCAGACTGAAGCAAAAGAAGATAAATATTTATGCTATTCAGTTGGCTTGCTTCGCTGCTAATCCAAAGCTATCGATCCAAATACCCTCACCCAAGCTGGGGTGGATATTTGTCCCTGTAATCTGATATCCTCAGGTGGTTGAAATCTGAGGATTGAGGTTTAGAGCCAGCCTGGGCAGGGATGTCTACCAGACTGTCATCTCCATTCAATCATCAAAATGTTATACGTGAAACTTATTGGTGGAACACTAGCCTTTAGTGGAAAAGTTCAGGGACAATGCCCTAGTACACACACACACACACACACACACACACACACACACACACACACACACACACACAATTCTTCCTTGAAGACTGACTAGACCAACTGGGTTTTCTAAGAAGCACTTTGGAAATGATTCTATATAGCATTACAGAGCTCAACCTTCCCTTTCCTAGATCCTTCATGTCTTCTCAGTGTCTTTAGTAAGCTTTCTGAGCAGGTATTTCCCACATTCTTCCTAGTTTGGTGGTGGTGTTCTGACTGCTTGAATCTATCTCCAGATCACACCGCACTGAGCTTACATTGGGGCTCAGATTCCATCCCTGGTTGGTCCCAGAAGTGTAGCCTCCGCCCCCTTCACAAGGCCTATCTACTGCAGCTTGCCCCAGTTTCTACTTGCTTGAGTCCTAAGCCCCTGGCTGGAGCTGCAGCATAGCCCTGATGTCTCATGGACCGGCCGTGGATGAATGCAGACCCCACCAAGATCCATCTGTTTATTGAAACTGTATGTGACCCTATGTGTGAGCGCTCCTGGACCACTTCTGTCCTTTGACTGATTTATCCATTTTCCCCAGGATTTTGTTTTGTTTTGTTTTGCTTTTGATCTCTGGGCCTGGGCACTGACCCTAGGCTCTTCAGTTCAAGGCTGGCGCTCTACCACTTTGAGCCACAGCACCACTTCCAGTTTTCTGGAGATAAGAGTCTCACAAACTTTCATGCCCAGGCTGGGTTTGAATCGTGATCCTCGGATCTCAGCTTCCTGAGTAGCTGGGAGGACAGGTGTGAATCACCAGTGCCTGGCAGCCCCAAGGTTTTGTATCTTAAATTAAAAAAAAAAAATCTGCTGTTGAAAACAAATATGTCGATGTCTCTGTTTTCTTAGAATCTTTTTCATCAAAGTTTTTCGAAACTGTTCAGAGGAGGCTATGCAGAATATTTCCTTGTGTTTTTAATCACTTCTCCCGAGCTGTAATTCTGATTTCACTCTTACTTTTAATGGTAACTTTTTATACTTGATTACATTCAATGCAGATTTCTTTCTTTTATTTAAGTTGACTCCTTCCCAACACCTACAAAAGATCCATTTTTGAATTTTGTCTCATTCACACCACACTGAGTATAAATATTTTAAACTTTGAAATATCTGGATGGCAGCCTTCCATAGTTTCCAAGGTAGCCTCTCTCTCTCTCTCTCTCTCTCTCTCTCTCTCTCTCTCTCTCTCTCTCTCTCTCTCTCTCTCTCTCTCTCTCTCTCTCTCTCTCTCTCTCCAGTGTCTCCTCATGATCCATTCTAAGGCTCCAGTGGAGACCAAAACTATAGATAGTACTGAGCTCTATTCATCTATCTATCTATCTATCTATCTATCTATCTATCTATCTATCTATCTATCTATCTATTCATCTATCTATCTATCTGTCTGTCTGTCTGTCTGTCTGTCTGTCTGTCTATCTATCTATCTTAGTGGTACTAGAGCTTGAATGCAAAGTTTTACCCTCTTGCTCAGCTTTCTTGTCCATGGCTGGTCCTTCACCACCTGAACCACCTTGCAGATCTATTTTGCTGGTTATTTTGGAATAAGAGTCTCAGACTTTTCTACTTGGGCTATCTTTGAACCCCACTCCTTTAGATTTTTCACCTTTCTAAGTTGCTAGAATTACAGGTGTGAGCCACCAGCACCAGGCCACAGTATGTTTTTTTTCTTAAATTTTACTTGACACATCTATAATATAATGTATAAATTAGAAACAGTAAAGGATGAACAACAATAACAAATGAATAGGATAAGTAGAACATTATAATAAAAACTTACATCAGTGTGCTTTCTCTTTCCCTCTCTGTTCCTCTCTTTTTCTCTCTCAACGATTCTTCTTATTTATGGTTTTGGGGGTTTTTTTTGGAGAGGACTGAAGAGTGAACCCAAGGCCTTTCACATGCTAGGCTAATGCTCTGTCACTCAGCTGCATCTGCAGCCCCACAACGGTATCTTCCTATAAGGTACATGCACTGTGGTGAGGTGATACCTAAGCACTGTTGCTATTGACTGACGGTAGTACTGGACTGTGTGCACATGCCCAGGCTTATTCTTGTATTCTTTGTGCATAAAATGTATGTGTGCATGCATAAAGATTCAGACCTTAAATAAATACATATCTAGCACACGAACACAAAAATATACATCCTCTCTCTGATGTGTCTGCTGGCAAGACATACTTAAAACAAGGGGAGCTGGGAAGCAAGAGCGTGTGTTGTTGGGAGTGTGTGATGTCAAAGGATGGGAATGGCAAAATGTTGGAAAGGTGGGCAAACACGTCAGTATATTCAAAGTACATGTGGAAAATGAAGTCAGGTAACTTGGGATGGGGTGGGGTTGAAAGGGATGAGGGGAAATGATGGAAGGGGTGACACTGATTTAAAATCAATCAAAAAATATAATATATAATATATAATAATATGTATACAATAAATAAATAAATAAATGCCCCCAAAGCAAAGGGCCCTGAGAGCAAAGTGAATCCATTTTTGTTCAGTGCCAGGGATCCAGTAATAAAAGTTGCCAGAACTTGGTCAAGATTGAATGAACTTTTCTATTACCTTATCCTCTCTCATCAGTCTGGAATTTATGCAGATGTAGGGTGTGAGATGAGGATTTAATTTTGAGAGGGATTTATTGACTATTCCTTCTTTCTCTACAGCTCTGGAGCAGCGTCTTTATGGTCAAATAGTCAGGTGCGTGAAAGATTGTCTTGGAGCTGTTTGATCTCTCCCATCGGCTGTGTTACAATTACAGCAACATAAATCATACTGATCTATGTTATAATATTTAGGCACTGTGCTATTTTAATCTTTGACACAGTATTGCCTAGTTTAACATCTATATTCAGAGTGCTCCTTAATTATTCTTCAGCTTCAAATTGCTCTTGGCTATTTTGCCTGTTCATCTTCCTAGTTGAATTTGAAGGTCACTTTGCCAAATTCTTTCTCTTCTCACCATAGGGGGGAAAAAGTAAAACAAAAAAATTAAATTAATTGTATGGGGACTTTTTATTTAGGAAGACATTACATGATTAAATACTCATTCCTTTTTGTTTTCTGGTCCTGGATCTTGAACTCTGGCCTATCCCTGATTTCCTTTTGTACTAGGCTAGTGCTTTCCCACTTGAGCCACAACACCACTTCCAAGTTTCTGTTGCTTCATCGGAGATAAGAATTCCATGGAGTTTCCTACCTGGGCCGCCTTTGAACCACAATCCTCAGCTCTCAGCCTCTTGAGTAGGTAGGATTCCAGGCGTGAATCACCAGTGCTTGGCTCTCATTCCACTTTTAACCTTATTTTAAATTCTCTTGATAATGGTTGTCTCTTCAGAGGTATTCTACATACCTCCTTTGACACTGATATCTATGTTGTCAATGTTAGAAGTGAAAAAAAAGATGGAGTGTTGCTCAAGTTCATAGACCTGGTGAATGGTGGAGGTTGGCATCGAATTCATAGCTGGTCTGACGGCAGGGCCTGCTCTCTATGTATTTCAGAAGATGATACTGTGCCTTGACCAATGGAAGTGATGATTCCAGAACAACATCCATTTCAACAAGATTGTTGAGTTGGCTGCATCCTCTTCCTCCTCCTCCTCCTCCTCTTCCTCCTCCTCCTCCTCCTCTTCCTCCTCCTCCTCCTCTTCCTTCTTCTTTTTGCAATATTGGAGCTTGACTAGGATCTTATGCTTACTTGCCACACCTCCTGGCCCTGTCCCATATGTTTTTGCAGATAATTTTTGAGACATGGCCTTCCTTTGCAACTGGGCTTACATCTGGACTGCAATCCACCTATTTCAGGTTTCCCATCCCAGCTGGGTTGTCAGATGTATCCAACCATGCTATCTCTTTCTCCAGGCTGGTCTGGAATCTGCAATCCTGCCAATCTCAGCCTCCCATGTAGAAGGACAAACACAGGCCATTGCATCTAACTATCAGCTAAGAAGAGGCTCATTATTATTTTTTTAAACCTGGGTTAGCCTCAAATCATAATCCCCCTATCCTCAGCCTCCTTTGTTACTAGGATCAAAAGCTGGATCCCTGGTGCCTGGCTTCCTTCATTTTTAATGAATGGAAATTATGGTGACTACCTTTTCCTTTCCACCCCTCCTTTCCTGAATCTGGAATTTTATCTTTTTTTTTTTTTTTTTTTGGTTGGTCATGGGGCTTGAACTCTGGGCCTGGGCTCGGTCCCTGAGCTCTTCAGCTCACGGTTACTGCCCTACCCCTTGAGCCACAGTCCCACTTCTGATTTTCTGGTGATTCATTGGAGATAAGAGTCTCACAGACTTTATTGCCAGGGCTGGCTTTGAACTGCGATCCTCAGATCTCAGCCTCCTGAGTAACTAGGATTACAGGCATGAACCACCAGCCTGGCACCTTCTGGTTCTTGTAGATAACAATCTTGTCCACTCAGTACTGTTCCAGTAGAGAGATAGTCATTTCTGGATAGCTCCTGCTCTAGCCGGGCAGAGCTTTGTACATGGGCCATGCTGTAACACAAGAAGAGCGTTCAAAGGGTAGTGATAATTCCTACAAGCTCCTCCCCCTCCCTGTGATACAGGAGTTTAATCACAGAGCAAGGCACCACCATTTCACAAGAATCAGCAGGCACGGAGAGGCACGGTGTCCTCGCTTGGGTCATCTGCGGGACTGGACTTCTATCCTCCCCATGCCACTGTCTCTCAGGCCACCTCTCAAGGCTGGCTTCCAGGCTCCCAGGGTGGGTACACATGGCAACCGCTCCATCCCAGCGGGCGTGTGGCCAGAGACTCAGATCTGCCCGTGTGGGCGCAAACACTCTCTCCCCAGAAAAGCTGCTTGAAGGCATAGACCGGGAGAAGGGAAGATTAAAAATAAAGAGTGGGCATGTACAGTTTTGAAATTAGAGGCGAGCTGTGGACTCAGAGGCCCTTTGATTCGCTTGTTTGGGGGAGCAAGGAGACTGTCCAGACAGGAAGAAAGGGTAGATGGCCATCATGGGTCTTTCATCCTCCCTTCCCCCTCAAATTCTAACCCTTGGGAACACTTGGGGTGTATGGTTTGTCATTCCTCTTGGGGACACTTTGTGAAGTTTGAAGTCCTTATCTCTGGCTCTCTCCAACATTCCCCATTCTCCATATCTCATCTGTCTTCATTCTCTGCATCAAGCATTTTCTTGGCTCTGGTAGATGTTCAAGTTTGGTTTGCATCCTACTTGCTTTTCTTGTTCACACGATGCCAACAAGACTTTTCAAGTGTGGAATACCCACCCACAGGATCCACATGGCTGGATATCTCCACATCCCCCACCCCCCTGCTGGAATTCTAGGAGGGGAGAGCCTGCCCCACACAGGGGCAACTAAAACATGCTTCATCCAGAATCCCATGGCTTACAAAGATGGCAGTATTGCTCGTTATTTAATTTTTATTTAGAGATGCTCTAAATAAAATGTATATTGGATGGGGAGGGAACTGAGGCTTGAACTCACAGCCTGGCCACTGTCTCTGAGCTGTTTGTTTGTTTGTTTGTTTTGTTCAAGGTTGGGCCCTCCATCACTTAAGCCACACCTCCAATTCCTGCTTTTTGGTGGTGAATGGATGATAAGAGTCTCACAGACTTTCCTGTGCCCAGGCTAGAGTCAAACCATGGTTCTTAGATCTCTACTTTTTGAGTAGCTAGAAATAAGGTATAAGTCGGCCAGCTATAGAGATGCTTTTTTTTAAAAAAAAAATAACATTGTTTTCTTTGTACAAATGACAGAAATGCATTTTGAATTGTTTAAGGGCAAGGAAGAAAAAAAAGGAAAGAGGCTCCAACAGCTGAAAAAAATCACATGTAACTTGAAACCAGAGCCTTAAATGCCATCTCTAAGCTCTAGGTTTTTCTGTACAACACCATTAGTAGACAGTCCCACACCTGTGTTGGAAAAATGGCTCCAGTGTCTTTCAGTTAACAACATGCCTTCTCACCCACACCAGCTGAGAAGAGAAAGCTTTCCTCTTCCAATAGCTTTCATTTCTTTCTTTGCTAATGACCAGGACTGTGGCATGAATCCAGTCATGTGGCCAAATCGGAATTGATCCTTACAGCTGGGGGATGGCGTGATCACAGCATCACATTTGGCATTTGGAGGAGGGTCAGTTCCTAACTGGTGTGTAGTGTCTGAGGGTGTATCAACGAATGAAGTGGGGATGATATCGCAGAAATTGTTGGCATAGTCAAGCGTCCCCTACATACATCAGCAAAAGAAATGTGCCACCTAGTATTGTTTAAATGCGTCCCACACAAGTTCATATGTACATATCTTTGTCTCCAAAAGTTCACACATTAATGGTATTTCAAGGTGGGGTCTCTGCAAGATAATTATGATCAGATGAGATTTGTGAGCCTGAGGCCCCAGAATGGTTTGACAGCCACTCTGGCATGCTGTGTGGTTTCACCTTTTAATGTCCTCTACCGTGTGTGTGTGCGTGTGCGTGTGCGTGTGCGTGTGTGTGTGTGTGTGTGTGTGTGTGTGTGTGTGTGTGTGCGCATGCATGCTGGTCTTGGAGCTTGAACTGAGGGCCTTTCCTACTCTGCCCCACCTACTTCTGGCTTTTTGGGGGGTAGTTAATTGGAGATAAGAGTCTCATGGACTGTTCCACTCAGGCCGGCTTTGAACTGGAAGCCTTAGATTTCAGCTTCTTGGGCAGCTAGGATTATAGTCGTGAGCCGCTGCAACAGGCCTCCTCTGCCATGTCTGTCTGAGTGGAACACAAAGATCTGCACTGGAGGCTCAGCAGATGCCAAGACTGTGCTCTTGGGTTTCCCAGCCTCTAGAACCACGTGCCAATTCCCCTTCTGTGCTCCATAAATTAATGTGCTGTCAGGGATCGAGTTACTGGGACAGAGAATGAGTTAAAACAACTGCTTGTCCTAGGTTCCAGAGATTCTAGGTAACTTCTGTTCATGGTGACTAGATCATTAGACAAATGATTAGCAGGGCTGTTCCTGGAATCTTTACTTCCAGGGCAAGTTGGTTCTACGTGATGGTATATTAGGAGACCCTTGTCCCATTATTGCCTTCCAAGGTCCCATTTCCTACTTTTCCTTTTCTTTTCTGTTCCCTGCCCCCCCCCCACACACTCTAGTACTGGAGCTTGAACTCAGGGCCTGGGCACTGTCCCTGAGCTTCTTTTGCTAAAGGTCAGCACACAGCAACACTTTTGACCTTTTCTGTTTAGGTGTTACCAAGGAATTGAACCCATGGCTTTGTGCATACTAGGTAAGCACTCTATCACTAGGCCACACTCCTGGCTCCCCACCCCCCATTTTTTTTGTTTGTTTGTTTCAGGTACACCATTTCTGCTTGGAAAACCAATCACACCCTGTTATAATTCATGATTGTCTCTTATTTCCACCTGGCTCCAGGAGAACACATGTGACCTGAGCTTGGCAATCTGACATTTCATTCCCCTGAGTGAGGTAATTAAGTTAGAGATGGATGTTCAAGTAGAAGCATTAAAATTCAATCCCAGAACATTTCTTGAAACTATTAGAAAAAAATAATTTTTCTTCCTCTTCTGTTGTTAAAGTCTGAGGATAGTAGCTATAACTTCTGAGGTCCCCTGAGAAAATTAAATCATGGAGAGAAATGGACGGATGATGAAGAGGAATTGATATCTGGTGTTGTGTGAATCCCTGGATCCATCTGTACCTTAAGCCATTTGACTCAAAGATCTTTACCTAAAAACAACAACAACAACACCAACAAAACCAAAACAGGTGATGTTTAAGTTTCTGTTACCCCAAATTCAAGGTGAGTTTTCATCATTTATAACTCTAAACCCAACTTTCAAGTTTAGTATCAAGGTAAGCATTGCATTTCAGAGGAGGGAAAAGGGAACAAAATACACCCCACATTTAATGGGAAATAAAGAGGGCACATGGTCTTCACATTTCCAAGCGGGGGGAATTTGAGTACTGGAGACTCTAGGGTGCCAGAAAGACACTCCTGGCAACATTCTGTCCTAAACCTCAACCGTTAGGCACTTCCGGGTCATGGGGATATCTCTTCAGACAGGACACTATGTAACTCAGATCACATTGATCCCATCTCTCTTAGCCAAAGTCTGGAAGAATGAAACAGGAGAACAAGGTGCATAAGCCTTAGGATTGGCAGGAGCTACACGCAAGCCTTGGCTTAGCCATTCCCGACTTAACTGTGTGGCCTTCGTTCAGTTCCTTGAGTATCTTTAA
Organism: Megascapheus bottae; assembly: GCF_031878675.1. Classification (NCBI taxonomy): domain Eukaryota; kingdom Metazoa; phylum Chordata; class Mammalia; order Rodentia; family Geomyidae; genus Megascapheus; species Megascapheus bottae. The sequence goes on along the minus strand of NC_143533.1, from coordinate 2,102,551 downwards.
GACTCGTCGCTCTCAGCTGAAGAATGGGCTTACAATAACATCTACCTCGTGGAGTTGGTGTAAGGCTAAAATGAATGTAATACTGTATGTGTGCGGCGGTGGTGAATTTAATGAAACCTAGCAACTGTCATCATGAAACAAACGCGCAGTTCTCTCAAAATGTTCAGTTTGGTGGCTAACTGAATTCCAATTTCTTTCCTGCATGGTGATGTCTCTTACCCACCGGTGTGTTTGAGGGCAGGGTATCTGGTAATTGGCCTTCACAATTGATTTATGAACAAAGAATCGTAGTTAAAAACATGTACTCAGGCTTTGGCCTGCTTGGATCCCAGAAGCTGCTTTATTAGTGGCTGTGCAGACCTGGATAAATGGCTACCCTTTTTGTGGCTCTGAGCCACAGGAGGGGTTTGGGAGATGATAACATTCCTATCTGCCTTGGGGAGATCAAGCACATTAACATTGACAGTGTTTAGAACAGTAAATGGCTTCTAATAAGAGCTACTACCTATAGATTTCATCTATCTATATCTATAGCTATATCATCTATATTTCCAGTGGCCAAATACTGATTTCTAGTGGACAGGTATTGGAAGATATGGAGGGGGGGAAAGGGGAGGAAGGAAGGAGGGAGGGAAGGAGCAAAGGAGGGTTCTACTCACTTGTTTCACCTTAGGTTCCTTTAGGGTCCTGTTAATTACAGCACTGCTCACCAATAATAAAGTACATTTTAGCTACACCAGTGTGTGTGTGTGTGTGTGTGTGTGTGTGTGTGTGTGTGTGTGTGTGTGATGAAAACTGATTAATAATAATTCTTTGAAAGGCAGCTTACATTCAAAGTCTGCCTTCACCATCTGCTGTTTTATCTTGTGCAAGTTACTTAATCTCTTTGTGGCTTGGCTGCCTCAGCAAGAACTAGTTACCCCCCACCCCCCTTAGAGCTGAGACTGAAGTATTCAGAGGAAGCCCTAACAATGAATGCTAAGTTATTGCATGATTAAAGGACAATGCCTAGGGCTTAGATCCTACAAATACGATGCCCCTAAATTCCCTTAGGATTTCCTGACACAAGCCTTAAAAAAAAAAAAAGTGCATATTCACTGATCTTCCAACACAGAAGTGTCAAGTGTGTGGCGTACCTGGCAGATATACCCACACGGGGACATTTTATTTGCACAGCGTAGAGTTTCAGACATGAACGTGAATGGCCTAGATGTTGAAATCAGGACATTTCACAGACTTTTTTTTTTTTTTTTTAATCAGATTCCCGGTGTCTCTTGAGGAATGGATAAGATGGTGTTGTGGCTACGGTGTCTGCAGACTGTCACTGGGAGATGATCCCGGGATTAAAGGAGACGAGAAGAACTCTGGGGTCACCACACTGTCATTTTCTCCCTCCTGGAATGCTTTGTGCCTTCACCCCGAACGCTGGGCTTGTCAATGAAAATAATAGCTAAGACATAAAACACACTTCATTAACGCCTCTGCCCCCAGGCCCAAGGAGGCATTAGAAGGATTAAAAGATGACATGGAGGAATGTAGCCAGAAGGAGTAGGGCTGATGGAGCTGATATATAGAAGATCTGGGCTTGAACCGCGGCTCCTGCATGAATCTACACTAAATCCTTTGTTCCCACCTGGCTGGCTGGTTGGTTGGTCTGAATTCAATGGACTTCCTCTGCAGAGAATCCCCTTCCTGTTCCCAGCACCCACCACCCTGTCACCCAAGGAGCTGAGTCATGGGTGCCTACGATCCTAACTTCTGAATTGCCCTCGGCTTCCTCAGTCACCACAAGGACACAAACCCCAGCTGAAAGACATGGAACATGGCACAGTCTTGTTCTTCACACCGGAGCCTTTCCAACCCCCGGCCTAGAGGAAAGACAGGACCATGTCCGGCCCCAGGGAGGAGCTATATCTCCCGTGTGTCTCCTCTGGATAAACAATAACCACAACAGCAAGCTCGTCCAGCCTTGGAGATTCTAATGAATCTAATGAATCTCCAAAATCCCTCCATATTCAACACAGCCCTTCCAGCAAAGATGTTTTTATCAAGCTTTCCTTCCCAAACTCTGTATTATAGAAACAAGACATCTCATTTTCCTTTTGCCATTATACAATGAGATGATAATATTTGAAGATGTTGTTTCAAAATACAGCCCCCTATTTCAAAGGCGGGCGAAATCGCTGATCTATGAGTGATTCGGGTGGGGTTTTTTTTTTTTTGAAGGGAAATGTCTTTCCCCAAATGGTTCGGTTTGGAAGCTGATGCCTGACGACTGCTATCAAATGCTTAACATTTGAAAATAAATTTCGCAAAACACAGAAGACGAACAGATGGTCTGCGAGTTTCGTCCATTCTCTGTAGCTTTCCACCACTCTCTGCTGCAACAGACAAAAAAAAAAAAGGGAGTTGGAGCCAGCCTCAGGTGGGTGTACTGCACTGGAGGAGGCAAGCTGTGCCCAGGCCCACACTGCGCAGGGCAGCGGCTGGGCTGTCTTCAGGGCCTGCACCCACAGGGAAGGGGTCCCCCCTCTTTGTTCCAGCAGATAGGGACCAGCACCAAGGAGCTTAGGGGCACCACGGTGGCCTCTGGCTGCCAAATAGCTTTTCTTCCTCCCTCCCTCCCTCCTTCCCTCCCCCTCCCTCCTTCCTCCCTCCCTCCCTTCCTTCCTTCCTTCCTTCCTTCCTTCCTTCCTTCCTTCCTTCCTTCCTTCCTCCCTTCTCTCTCTTCTTCCTTCCTTCCTTCCTTCCTTCCTTCCTTCCTTCCTTCCTTCCTTCCTTCCTTCCTTCCTTCCTTCTCTCCCTCCTTCCCTCCCTCCTTCCTTCCTTTCCTTCTCCCTCCTTCCCTCTTTCTTTCACTTCTCTCTCAACTACCCAGGGTTGTCAAACTCTCCATCTCAAGGCCCTCAATTTAATTACTACTGCAAAGATCCTTTAAACAACAACAACAACAACAGAGAAGATAACAGTTCCTAACTCAAGGCCTAGGGATTGATATCTGCTACGGTTTAGATGTGTCCCCAAAGGTCCATGTGATAAGAGTTGGTCCCAGAGTAGTGCTGTTGGGGGTGGGGGGAGGAGAATCTTCGAGAGCCTGTAAAACTTTGGGAAGATGGTGGAGCTTTTGGGAGGTGGGGGACCCTCTGGGAAATGGGACCTGGTAAGGAGTTATTTGGTCACTGGGTGTGTGCCCTTTGAGGAATCTGTGGGACTGTGGCTCCTTCATTTCCTTTTTTGGGGGTTTGTTTCTTGGTTCCCAGTGTCACCAGTTTTGCTGTGGTATGTCCTCTGCCTTTGCCATCCACACACTAAATCAGAAGCCCAAAGAAATGTCATCACTGGCTTGTGGCCTAGAATGTCTCATATCCTGGGGCTAAATAGACATTTTTCTCAAGTAAGTGAATCTTCTAGGCTGTCATGATTGGGTTAAAAAAGCCTTTACTGGGCCTGGAGTTTGGCCTAGTGGTTAAAGTGCTTGCCTAGCATGCACGAAGACCCGGGTTCGACTCCTCGGTACCACATACATAGAAAAAAGCCGGAAGTGGTGCTGAGGCTCAAGTGGTAGAGCTCTAGCCTTGAGAAAGTCCAAGGACAGTGCTCAGGCCTTGAGCTCAAGCCCAGGACTGGCAAAAAAAAAAAAAAAAAAAAAGCCTTTACTATTAGTGCTCAAGTTGCTGGGTTTGTGTCTTTATAGAGACTGAAAGGTCTGGTTATAAGATAACCAGAATGCACCTGCGAATTTCTTTCCTGTCTGTCCTATTTCTTCAATGCTCTGTAAGTTTATGAATGATACCATTGATGGACTTGGTGATAGATTTTTTTTCTCTAATTCCTATCCCTGTGTTCACTTGCCTTGGCAATGTGATTTGCAATGCCTCCTACCCAGAGGATGAGTCTGTTTCCTCACCTCCTGAGTTTGGCATATGGGAAAGAAGCAGAGATGACTTAAAAGCAGAAGCTTGAGAAGGGCTCTCATGATTCTCTCTGGAGTCATGAAAGCCACTGTGTGCAGGAGACTACCTTAGCTTTAGGGACTGTCACAGAGTACATGGGACAGAAGAACTATCCTACTGGCAAATTATGGGCTGAACACATAGGAGTCTTTCATTGCCTGATGGTTGGCCATCTGTATCAATAACATTGTATGGCCTGCAAATGATGTCATAATACCCAAGTAGCTCTTGGCAGAAGAAAAAGCTTCTTCATCCTTAGAACCAGTCACTGTGTCTACCTTTACCCATGTGGCCAAGGCCACTGAAGACATTGTCACCAGCTGACTTACCAGCTGTCTGAAGACACACAGTCAAGTCCATTTGAAATACGTGTGGGTGGCCAGAGCAGAAAAAAATCACCATCATGAGCCAAATAAGTGGTTGATTTAAAAAAAAATCCCCTAAGCTCTGAAGTAGTTACTCAGAACTAGATAACTGACATACACTTACACCTACGTATGTGTCTGCTGACTTACCTTCTCAGTGAAGATGCAGAAGAGACAGAATTCCTCAGGAAGTGGAATGCAGACCCTGGACTTTAGCAATGCTGTTGGCTATAAAACAATAGGAAACTACAGATCTTGTCATATCAGTATCTTGCCATTGCTTCTCAGTACTGGCTTGTCTCTTGGACACCGCATATGCAGATTTCCTTTGGATAAAGAATCCACCCTATGTTTTACTTCCTGGGCAGACATCCCTTTGATTTAAGAAGAGGGTCAGATTTTTATTTGGAGAAGTATCCCTTGTTCGTTCATGTGCCTGGGTGGTATTCTGTCTCTAGCTGCAGAGAAACAGCGTATGAGAGAGTTCACAGGCAGTCTTTAAGAAGGTCCCCAGAGATGCCTATTTCCCAATTTATCTCTTCAGATATAATCTCCTCCCCTTAAGCCTGGGCCAAACTGCTTTAGCTTGCTTTGAAAGAGTAGAAAACAGCATCAATGTGTGATGCCATTTAGGGGTTCAGGTACATTTATCCACGGAAGAATTGAGAGGCAGAGTATTTGTGAACTGTGATTAAGTATCAAGAGTACTGAAACCTAATGTGATATATAGACTCCATAGAAAGACGCTCTGGAGCTAGTTTAATGGAGTCTTCTCTAAAGGTGATTATTATCAATTTTATATTATTATTATATAGATAAGGGCCCCTCCCATGTTTCCTTCTCTAGGCTTTGGCTGATTGCTGGTTACTTTGTATATGTACTGTCCTGGCGAGAACCCAGGGCATTGTGGGAAGCAGCACCACTGTGTGGGAAGAAGTCACAAGTTATCTGACTTGTGTTATGTCCGCCATGTTTATTCCTATCTATCTTCTGGGTTGAGGTTATAAGAAAGGCTGATGTCTAAACTGGGCCCTTGAGCTTCAGTCACTCACCCTCCAGGCAACCTGCTACCCTGATGTGGTACAGAAACGGAATGGCCAATTCTCTGAAGAAGCCTGAAAGTGACCTCAGGTCTGTCCTCTCATTGAACCTCCATCTGCAACTCGAAATGATCCAGAGGCTTACCTGCCCCTTCACAAGAGGCCACAAGCTCTGCCCAGATTCCAGAGCCACAAACAGAGGTAGTGAGTTGTTATTTTAAAGTTTTGGGCACCAGATCCCTAACTTAACTCAAGCTCAGCCAGCCAAAGCATTTCCATTCCTTCCCCCTTCCACTGAGATTGACATAGTGATGGGATGGCGATAAACATGTGACCAGGCAGAGCCAATCAAAGAAAACCATTGGATATTTGTTGTAGCTGCTACTCTTTATTGTGGGACAGGATCTCAGGAAGAGGGTAGGCCTCAACCATCTTCTTCTGTGAGGGAAATGACCTTGCTGTTTCTGGCTCAGAGTAGTAAACGATATGAAATTGTGTGTGTGTGTGTGTGTGTGTGTGTGTGTGTGTGTGTGTACCAACTGGAGCCACAGATCCATTTTTTTTTGCATGTGTGCATGCAAAGAGTTCATGGACTTCCTTTCTCAGAGTGCCTTCCAACCACAATTCTCCTATCTCAGCCTTCTGAGCATCTGCTAGGATTATAGGCATGAGACATTGGCACCTAGCATGAGAAATGGGGTTTTTATCTAGCCCATTAAGAAGACCAGAAAAACTGGCTCTAACTATAACCTTGTTCTCTAAATAGGATGTATTGCCAAACACGATAGAAGCTCATGTATTTTTGTTTTCATTATGGGATGTGCAAATGCACACTTTCTCCTTTAAGCTGGCTCCAGCCAATTTTCACTGGCAAGAGTGTCTAAAAATTCTCTGAAGATGGGGTAGGATCAGTGGGTTCACTGTATCTGCCCAGTTGTTCCATTTCCCAGAGCTCTCGCAAGAAAGCAGATGAGTAAACCCTGCAGTGTCACTGTGTGCTGAGCGTGTCTCCTCATTTGCTCTTTTCTGCTACCCACTGGCCTCAGCAACTCCAGAGGCATGTGCTCCAGATTGCATTACTACGTGTCTGGGAAAGGAAACAGAAGTGTGACTTCATTCAGAGAGGAAGATTCAGTGCTGAGCCACTGTGCTCTGAGCTGAGACGAGGGGATTCCTTACCATACCCCCAGCCTTTACCTCTCCCTTGTTTTTCCTTGGGCCTTCTGGGACAAGGGAATATCTGTAGGAAAGGGCATACAACTTTTTTTTTCCTTTCAAGTTGCTGAACTAAATTAGGATAAAATAGCACAAGGTATGTATATGTTGTCTTACCAATGTATTTTTCAAACATACAAGAGGAGTGTTTTCCTGTGCTGGTGCCAGCTTCCTTGGAATGAAAGTTCTGTGGTCTATTTTGTGGATGTGCTTTTAGGCTTTGCTTTTGTTGTTGTTTCAATGCTGGGGCTTGAAATTAGGGTCTCATGTTCTCACTTGGCTTTGTGTTTTGCGCTTATGGCTGGTGTTCTACCATTTGAACCATACCTCCAATTCAGCTTGTTTTTGTTTTGCTAGTTAATTCGTGTCATGTAGAATTTTCTGCCTAGACTGGCTTTGAATGTCAAAACTCCTCGTGAGTAGCTAGGATTGTACGAGTGAGCAACCAGCTCATGGAACATTGAATGTGAAGCACAGTGACAGACAGGTGTGGATGATCTGGTCATGGGCACAGAAAAAATATTAAGGTAATGAATAGCAAAGCCTTAACTTCAGCCATAGCAATCAAGGAAGCTGAGGGAGGGTATGATACAATAGGAGGTGGTGGATACCGGTAAAATGAAAACACTGTCGTGTGTGTGTGTGTGTGTGTGTGTGTGTGTGTGTGTGTGTTTTACTGGGGCCTCAAATAGAGGCCTTGCTCTTCTAGTTGGCTTTTTCACTCAACTCTGGTGCTGTACCATGTGAACCACATCTCTGCTTCTGAATTTTTGCTGGTTAAGAATCTCATGGTCTCTTTTTTTTGGGGGGGGGGCCCAGGCTGACTTTGAACCACAGTCCTCAGATCTCAGCCTCCTGAATAGCTAAGACCACAGATGTGATCCACCAGTGCCCGGCAACACAATTTTGTGTGTGTGTGTGTGTGCTTAAAGGAGTTAGCCATTTCTTTGTTATGTCAAATTATTTCCATATGGAAATACAGGCCCAATTCTGCCAGTGTCCTGACTTTTTCCAAAAGGATCTGAAAGTCCAAAATCTATATTAAATGTCTCTACCTTTAAAATAGGTAAATAATGATTTCAATTCAATCAGATTCTGTATGAGTGAAAAAGCCTTCTTCTGGCAACCTCAACCTGTGGATACCCAGTTTGTTACATCTGGACCAGCAGCCTTTAAGAAACTGGCACATGTTGGCTGTGGTAACTCACGTCTGTCACCCAAGCTACTCAGGAGGCTGAGGTCTGAGGATCACAGGTGAAGGCCAGCCAGGGCAGGAAAATGGGTGTGATTCTTATCTCCAAATAACCACCAAAAAAGCCAACAAAGGAGATGTGGTTCAAGTGGTAGAGTGTTAGCCTTACACACAAAAGCTCTGGGACAGTGTCCAAGCCCCGAGTTCAAGTCCTGGGATTGGCACGCAACATAACCAAACCAACTAAACAAACAAAAAAGCAGGCATGTGAGCCAGAGAGCTTGCATATATTAATTCAGTTTAATCATAACAATTCTTAAACAAAGAATTGTCCAAGAGACAATAGTTCACAGTAACTGCAATGCTGCTTGTTCACAACTTTTAAAAATACCAGTCATGCTTGGTTTAGCATTCAAAGAAGGTATTAGAGAATAAATGTAAAAACTTTGACCAGGAACATCAGCTTGACTTGAAAAATTACAAATACTGAAGCAGTTTGGTATCAGACACGGTACTTTTGACATTGTCTGTTCGTTTGATGAGTTTCTGGCAGTCTGGGGAGAAAACCAAAATGGACCTCTATCATCAGATAATGCACTTAATTCTAAACTAAACCTTTTTTTTCTCCAAATGTAGAAAACAGCTAGCAAGCTACACGTAGAAAGAAAAAAAAAAGCCCTCTAAAGACAAGCTCTCCATGTATTGAAATGCCAGCATGTTGCACCATGAGTCCTGGAAGACTAGAATTGATAGCTACATGTGAACCTGCACTGCAGTCTTCCCCCCTCCCCCTCCCCAGCCCCAGGCTCAGCAATGGAGTACTACACGTTAATGACAAACTCTGGGTTAGTGTAAGAAAAGCCAGCAAATTCATTTTGGTCCAGGTTCATGATGAAGAGTTTATCAGTGGGCGTCAACTCCACAGGCTGCCTGGTGAACTCTTTGTCGAAGTTGGAAGTGTCTCGCTTGTCTCTCTGCCAAATGGAAAGCAAACACATTAACACGGCATAAGAAGAAGGGAAGACAGGACTGAGCCACACCAGCGATGGGAAGACTGATGCCATCTCAGGAGCACAGTCCAGCAAGAGCCTTCTGCTGGGAGGTCTTTGAACAGCTGCGCTCCATATGCTAAGCTTCCTTGCACATTGCATGTTGGATTCGGGATGTAAACTTGATGGGGAAATGTTCAAAGCAAGGAAATAAGTCACCGGATTTCCTTAGGGAGGGCCAGAATGTGGCACATGGCTACATTTGACTTGGAGATGAAGAATGGTGCTAACTATTTCTTTACCATGCTCATAGAATATCCTTGGGGGTGGGGTGGGGGGGAGGGGAGGAAAAAGGAAAAAAAAAAACCTCTCAAGAGCATCTCCCAGTGGCTTGGAGGACTCCTTCTTTGCAAAGGGAAGACTGTCCCAGAATGGCCAGCATGGTAGGGCAGGGGAATCAGAGCAGGGTTTGACCATCACTGACTCACTGGACTTTGAAGGGCTGTGCCAAAGCCCAGCCACAAACCAGCCACAGGTTCTCCCAAAGATGTAGCTAGTCAACACATTCTAAGAATCAAAACCTGAAGTTTAAAGTCTCTAAGGGAAGGCTTAAAAATTGAACAGTTGTAGTCTTCCGGTTCTCTCCCTGCCTTCCTCCTTCCTTCCCTCCCTCCCTCCTTTCTTATTTCCAGGTTCTTTAGTGTGTGAGCTAGCACCTATTAACTCCAGGTTAGTAACTATGGTTCGACCTCCCCAGTGTCCTGTCAACCCATCTTCTCCTCCCATCTCTGCCTCATCTACCTGGAGAGCAGGTATGGCTGAAAGTCTTTTCTTATTGGCTATGGGAGAAAGCTGAAGCAGTTAGGTAAAGACACTTGCTAAGATTGCACAGTGGGTTGGTTATTTATTTATTTTACCTGACCACATCACTGCTAAGTTTGTCTCATCCCAACTCCTCTGTTGGAGGGATTTTCTACTGTAGAACTATCAAGAGTAAAGCCTGAGATTCATTTGCACCAGACAGAAGGCCTGGCTGAAGCCTGAGCTGGGTCAGAGGAGAGAGGGGAGGGTCAGTGAGGTTTGGCTGACTCAGTTTGCCCAGTATCATGAGGTTGCATAAACCCACTCATAGGTTTAGTCCCTAGCTACTATGCGTTAAGGATTTCTCATTGCTGGACCCATAACTGCTTCTTTTCTGTCTGTTCCCCCATGACAGGCATAATGTCTTTCTGGAATTTCCCAGTTTCCTACTGAGTAGAGGATTGTGGGGCTGAGAAGAGGATTGTGGGATTGAGGGGGACAAAGCTGCCTGGGTGAGCAAGGCCAGAGAGGAATAGGCTAAAGATGCTGATGATGCTTGTGGTGAATCCTGCCCCAGCTGTGTGGTGTGACATTTCATGTCCAGTGTGTGTGTGTGTGTGTGTGTGTGTGTGAAGTGGGGCTGAGTTCCAGCCATGTGCTCTTGCTTGGTCTTTTCACTCAAGATTTGTTGCTCTACCACTTGAGCCACTCCTCCGTCTGTGGCTTGTTATGAGTTCATTAGAGGTTAAGCGTCTCAGGGAGTTTTTCTTCCAGGGCTGTCTTTGAATTTTGATCCTCAGATCTCAGCCTCCTGAGTAGCTAGAAGGACAGTCATAAACCATAAGAGTGTGGCTCTTCATTATACTTATCGCTTTGGGAAAAAAAGAAACTTTTATTTATTGTTTCTCTCCAGGAGAGCAGAGTCCCTGTTCCTTTCTTAACTATTATATTTCTAGTGCCAAGAATAGAATCTGGCACAGAGCAGACGGTTCATAATTATTTATTGAAGGAAGGAAGGAAGGAAGGAAGGAATGAAACAATGAACCAATATGAAGAGAGGAGCTGATTTTACAGCTTGGGTCTTAGCTTTATCCCCAAATTGGGGACCTAACTCTTAATTAAAATAATGGAATGTATTACTATCAGTCTTCAGGGTCTTTCCACTGGTCATTGTCCATTTAGAGTCCCAGTGTACATGTACTGGATGAAGCATCTTGAAGGTCTGGGTGCCTTGGGGCTATGTGTAGGCTGGACAGGAGGTATTCCTGGACTTTACAGGTCTCTTCTGGTATCACTGGTTCTACCAGGCATCTCTACCTTGGGCTTGCTGCAGAGGTTGTGGTCCCAGAAAACCCTTTCTCACTGGTGGCAATAGTTTGGGCATAAGGCAGCTTTCCATGGTCTAAATAGGATTTGTCTTTGTAGATCCTGTCCTATGAGACTAGAACATGCCATCAAATTTCACCCTGCATGAGAATAGGACAAGGCCTTTGGGTCGGTGGTTACCAAAGCCAGAGAGCCCAGCAGCATTCGCCCAAGGAGGATTCTGAGTTTCACTGGTCTCCTGTTTGTCCTCTGGGAAGGTGGTTCTGGCCTTTTGTAGTAGGATAGCAAGGTCAATTAGCATGCTAAGAAGTCAAAAGAAGTATTCTTGCATCAATTCCTGGCAGACAATTAACCATAGCCAACTAGGCCTTTGTTAAGATTCCTTTCCCTTTTCTTATCTTATTGATGTCTCACTTTCTTATTTGATTTGTTTTGCCAATTCACTCCTAATTTAAATTATTTTGGGAATGTTTCAGCCCAGCTTAGATGAAGTAGAAGAAGCAGGCTGTGTCTAGCTGGAGGGGTGGGGTAGGAGGGGGCATAACTTTGGAAGTGGGGTGCTGCCTGCAGAAGTCTTGAGTGACTGTGACAACTGCACGGAGTGAAACTTGACTCAGACCTAAGGTGTAAAAACCACTTCCTCTTCTTCATATAGACGCAATTTGGGTAACCTTTGATTAGGTTCTTGGGGAGTTTGTGGTGTGTTCAGGCATGGAGATGGTGTTTTTGGCCTCCTAGAAGGGACTGACCCCACCTATTTCCAATCTTAGCATTCTTCTTCCCTGTCCATCACATATATGACTGTCCTTAAAATCCAGGAGAGCAGGATGTTGCTGTACCTCCTCCAAGAGTCTCCAAGTCTTTTGAGAGTGTTGTTTTTGTTTTGCTTTGATCCTTCTAAGAAGCTGTTCCAGATTAGCTGGGAGAGACCAGTTATGTCTAGATCACTTCACACACTGAAGTACTGGTTCAGGGAATGCCATCCCAACATGCTTTGCTAGGGAAAGACAGGCAGAGGCTCCATTGTATTCTGGTTATTGCCCACCTCATTCCTGTCTCCTGGCTTGACAGGGTGCTTATGAAATGTTATTGAATGAACGTGAGGTGAGGAGTTGGTGGGGGCGGGGAATGAGTGAATGGTTGCCGGAAATTTTTTTTTCCTAAAAGTTCATCGTTGAAAAAATATTTCCCCAGAGATTACATGATGAAAGTTCTGCTTCCTGGTATCCTCTGTCCTGGAATGGAGATAGGAAAATGGAACAAGGGGGATCAAAACTGATTTCCTCCCTTCTTTCTTTCCATAGTAGGTTTCCCTGACCCACTCTTAGGAGGGAGAACACAAACCATGGCTTCAGTGTCTACTTCTGTACACTCTGGGACTTGAACTAATGGAAAGAATCTGGGCAGTGCAGAGTGTAATATATTCTATCTATCTATCTATCTGTCTATCTTCTTCATCATCATCATCATCATCATCATCAACCTATCCATCTATCCATCAATCCATCCGCCCATTCACTCTACATTGTTTTCTATGTTTGTCTCAGATCATTGTGTCAATGATCCAATATTTATCCTGAGCATTATATCCAAGGCCTGTTGAAAGACCTCAAATGACTTGCCTAATGGTGAACGAGACACCTGTGTGGTAGCACAGCTCTGTACCGAGGGTCAGGACTTGAACTTCAATCCCAGCTCACCATCTTGGACAAGATCTTTCCTTTCTCTAGATGCCTATACCCCTTGCCCCTGACCTACAGAGGGGGTGGCTTGCCCCGATTTCCTTCCTCCTCTAACTAAAGTTCATCTACTAGGACTTCAGGTTTCAGTCACATTAGGTCCAGATTGCTAACATGAAGGTGGTGGGAGTGACAGAACCTAAGCCCTAAGCGAGGCGACAGCAGGGGTTAGAGAAGAATGAACCGTGAGCCACTCTGTCTAATCAGAAGCCCATGATTTTTCTTCTTGAGGAGAGGCTCACTGGATCAAGGACATGGTGAAGTTCTGAAAGCTTCCTTGCTGATTGCTCAGAAATCCTGAAGCTTCTAGAAATCTCTTGACCTGTGACAATAATTCCCATTAGAGCCTCTTGCAAATGGCAGGGAGTGGTTGTCCCCTGCTGCCTCCATCCACTCAGATGGAAATGAATTAATTCTCTTCCACCCTAAGGGATTTCCTTGGACTTCTGGGAGCTCTCAGAACTGCTTTCTAGAAAGAATATTTCATCCAAGATGCGAGGGGAGAGGTGATTTCGATGAGAAGAGAGCCTCTAGCAAGAGGCCCTAGACGGCTTCTAAAGTTGAATCTCACAGGGCTGTGGGCTTTGAGCTCTGGGCATCCTATCCATTTCAAGTCACCAAGAATCCCTAAATGGGTCTTAGCAAGTATTCTCTAACTGGCTGCATATTAGGGTTCTGTTTAAGCTCTGGATTTCATTTTTCTCCTGAGTTCCTTCCTTGGGCCCTACTTTGTAGTTTGGGTCCACAGTAGTTTTCCTTGAGACAATATTTCTTCTTTTTTCTGTTCTATTATTCATTATTATTATTATTATTACTACTGTATCTTGATGCTAGAAGAAAAGGGCACATAATAGATATCCAAATACACATGAATATTTCTACAGACATTTTCAAAAACAACATCAAAGTGAAGAACCACAATTGCCTTTGCTTCAAGACTTGCTGTCTGTCTTGTGAAGATTTAATAAGCTCCGCAAAGCCAGCATGAGACCTAGAGAAAGCCCCCTTTCCCACAGCCTGAGTGTGCTGGCCCCTATAGCTGTCTTCTTGTGTTGGGGAGGGGGAACAGAAGTCCCAGCATGTCACTGTGGTTAATAACATTTGGACATAGATTTTTAAAGCATGGGTAACAAGCCAAGTAACTTTTTTTTTTCTTTTTGGCATTTGAACAATGACAGAAATAATAATCCCAAAGCAAATCAAGTTTGAAATGAGTAAATGTAAAAACCATTAGCCCATTTGGGACTTTTTGTTAGAGTGATCATGTTGTTTCAGAAGAAGAGTGCCAAATGCCCTTTTCCTGTAGTTTAGGGACAAGGAGATTGGGATCATAAATTAATCAGGAGTAATAGCATGGAGGGTATGTCCAAGCTAATTATCTTTTTTTTTTTTTTGATCCATGACAGTGCTTTTCATTTGGAACTGTCCAAAAAGCACCCTCTTGAAATTTTAGAAGGACTTAGATAAGCTTCATCTGTTTGAGAAGAAAAAAAATTATTTTTAGCATGTTCTTTTCAAAGTTCCAGAACACACAGTGAGGAGGAATTCCCTTTAGGGCAAAGAACCATAGGCTTGGACCCAGCCCAAACTCCAAGCTTAGAAACAAGAAGGATACCACAAGCATCTGATTCATCTCTCTTGTCTTGTGAGGATGGATCTAGATGGGATGGGAAGGGTGAGGAGGGCAGTGCAGACAGGAGGGAAGGAAAGCAGGCATTTTCCTCTTCCCATTGGTTCTGCAGAGCGGACATGCTGGGGTCTCGATTATGCAACTGACATTTTGCACTTGCCATTTGCATAATGCCATCTCGTAGAGATGCTCCTTACTACCTGAAGGACATTTGGATTCTGAAACATGGTCACTCTGGTCCCATCAGTAAACAAAACATGGATGCCATTTGGTAAAGAAACCAAGAGAACAAAATAAAACCAATGCACGAACAAAGAACAACAAAAATAATAAATGTCACCGCAATAGCCGGTTGAGCTTGTATGACAGAAAATGAAAGACGGAGGTCTACACATCTACTTAGCTCTTGACTTCAGGTTTTAAAAATTCAGAGTTAACAAAGGAAAATCCTTCGAATTCTGATTGGTCAATATTCCTGATGACTTCCTGGTCAGGAGGTGTTAGGACGGGTGGATGGCGGGTGAAAAATCGGTCGAAGTTTTCAGCATTTCGCCCACACTATGAGAGGGGAAGAAAAGAGCTTGTGGTGGGTGGGAAAAAAAAACAAAACCAAAACAAAACCCAACTCCAAACAGAACAGAACCAAATAAAACTGGGTGTGACTTTTTCTCCAACTCCCTTCCCTTTCAGAAACTTTATGAGATCATTGCAATGATTCAAAATGACAGCAACAGAAAATGCAAACATCTCATAACTTCCAGTCCAGGACCTTGACTTGCCAGATCTTTCCTGGGTCAACTCTGGTTTCCTTCTGAGCATTTCCAGAAATGTATGGTCAAAAGCATGAGATGATAGGGCTTGTGGCATATGGCAGGTCTTCCCCCCCTCTCCTCTCCCACCCCCATCTACCCCATCTCAAAGAGTCAGCCAAGCTCACCTGTTGGAAAAGATAGGATTAAGGTACCTGAAATGTTTCCTGTGGCGTAAGATATAAACTGATGACCCATTTATATACCTCCCCTGGGAGATCCCAATGTCTATTTGTCCCAGATTCCTTCCAGTGTCATCCTGTGACTCTTGATCGGGAACAATAGATGTTTCAGCTCAATAGAATACAGTTGACCTAAGCCAGTCAGTAGAGTCAGATCTCAATTCTCAGGTGGGCATGGTACCTGCTGCACTCTGGGTATCCACAAGCCCCACCCACCCCACTCACTGATCCGTAATTACAAGGAAGGGAGCTTGGTCACAGCCCTCTGTCATCCATTCTGCTGGTCCTTCCATTTGAAAAGACATAATTCAGATGCAGAGTTTTTGCACACATGTGGGCATGCAGGTATACATGCATGCACGCACGCACTGAGTACCCAAGTCACTTAGCCAGGGAAGTCGTTTGCAAAAAAAAAAAAAAAAGCAATCTACAGGTGGTAACAGCAGCCAAATGACACCACAGAGGTAGCCGTGGACAGAATAACCATTTGCTATATTGGTGGAGACACAGGTAGTCTTCAGGGGCCATTTTTTTTTCTTTAAAAATGAACAAACAAACAAACTCTCCATTTTCCATTCACACCAGAAAGTCGCCTTGGATTTTTCTGGGTTCCTACAGGAACTGTGAGAACAGCTTTGGGAAAACCTGGCTCTCTCTCCCCCTCCCCCAACCTCCAGAACAATGAAATCTTTAAGTAAGCTAGCAAAAGGGAGACTTGAGACTAGAGGGAGATACTCCAGGAGGTACCGGTGTATGGGGGAAGCAAGGGCTCTCTGCTAAAAAGTGGCTTTGCCCGGCTGGCAGATCACAGCCTCCCTGTTAAGTGTTTTGTGCTTTTCAAATGGAGCTGTCATTGCTTATTTATTAGTTTTCGGAACTGCTCCCTACACGGAGAGATGCAGGCTCTGGGAAGTTCAGCAGGATCTTTCCTGAGCTGCTCTGCTCAGGACAGCCTGGTGGCTTAGGAGCCAATAACTGGCTCAGTGTGGACCCTCTTGGGTGAGTATCTCAGCCTCATCTAGCTACTGAAAGAAAATCCACCCCCCTTTTAATGGGAGCCACCCATGAGTCCTCTGGAAAAGGGATGAGGCCAGAAGGCAAGGGTACTTAAACCAAGGTTGCTTCTGCAGAGAAAGGGAGAATGAGGAGTTTTGGCTTGTAGAACTGCTCTCCCGAATCCAAGAACCTAGATGGAAAAAGCTGACCTGTGAGCTCTATTCTCCATCTTTTCCTTTGATTTTCTGTTTTGTGGTGTTATTCACAGCTCTGGAGCTGAGGTGGAGCTGAGAGGTGAGAATGTGTGCTTGGAACGTGTAAGGCCCCAGCAACACAAAAGCAAACGAATGTGGGGTGTTCTAGCTAATACCAGCCATATAAAACAAACAAACAAACAAACAAAAACATGCTAAAACAGGCACCGATGGTTCATGCCTGTAATCGTATCTACTCCGGAGGATGAGATCTGGATGACATTTCCCTGCTCCTGCCCTCATTGGCTTCCCCTTGTCCACAGCACACACTTTGAAAAATGGTTTCCAGGACCCTTTGGGACTTGGCTTTGGCCATCTGGTCATGACCCTCACTGCCCAGTGACAGAGAGTACACCTTCCAGCTGTCCTGCAGTACTTCCGGTTCTCAGTTCAAGCTGCACCTGATGGCCTTCTCCTCTGTCAGGAACTCACGCATCCCACCTGCACCCCATCCAGCTGTCTCCTGACCTGGAGTCACTGGCCCCTCCTCTGCATGCCTGAATATATCCATCAGGAAAGAGAGAGAGAGAGAGAGAGAGAGAGAGAGAGACAGAGAGAGAGAGAGAGAGAGAGACAGAGAGACAGAGAGACAGAGAGACAGACAGAGACAAACAGACAGAGAGAGACAGAGAGACAGAGAGGGAGACAGGAGAGGGAGACACAGAGACAGAGTCAGAGACACAGAGACACAGAAGACAGAGAGACAGAGACACAGAGAGAGAGACAGAGAGAGAGACAGAGAGAGACACAGAGAGAGAGACAGGAGAGGGAGACACAGAAAGAGACACAGAGACAGAGAGACACACATAGAGAAGGAAGGAGGGCGAGGGAGAGGGAGGGGGGAGGAGGAGAGGGAAACCAAAAGGGAACCAAAAGGGAAAACAGTTAAATAATGATGTATCTATTTGATATATTACCACGTAAAACACATTGAAATATTAAGAGATGTAGAAGAACACCAAATAACGTAGTTATGTATAATTACAAAGAGTATATAATATGTTCCCATTCTATAAATTATAGACAAAAAATGGACATGAGATATTAGAATGCTTATGCATGCTGTGTGTGGCTAGGGAAGTCAGTTTTGTTTTTTGTTTGTTTGTTAAACTTCCTTCTTTACCTTTTATGTTTGATTTTATCTATGAAATCTTAAATTTTAATAATTGCTAAAAGCCAGGCGCTGGTGGCTCATGTCTATAAGCCTAGCTCCTCAGGAGGCTGAGATCTGAGGATCATGGTTCAAAGCCAGCTTGGGCACTAAAGTCCATGTGACTCTTATCTCCAAATAACCACCAGAAAACTAGAAGTGGATCTGTGGCTCGAGTGGTAGAGTGCTAGCCTTTTGAGTCGTAGAGCTCAAGGACAGTGCCCAGGTCCAGAGCTCAAGTCTATAATCAGCAACAAAAAAAAAGAATTGCTAAGCATGGAACTAGTGGCTAATACCTGTAATCCTCGCTGCTTAGAGGCTGAGATCTGAGGATTGCGGTTCAAACCCAGCCTGGGCCAAAAACAGATCTCAGTCTCTTGAATAACTAGGATAACAGGTGTGAGCCATTGATGCCAGCTTTGCTTTGTAGTCTTTGAACAGACAAGGAATTGTTACTTTATTCTTTAACTTTCTTTTTAAAAAACAAAGTAGATGAAGTATGCTTTACATGTTCTTCTTATCTATTTTTCATTATTCAGTCTAACTTACATTGCTGGCTTCAAATAAACTCACACTCAAACTAATTGTTCTGTCTATTTGCTGATATATATTTTTTTAAAGATGTGAGTGCCACTTAACTGTGGGCTAGGTGTGGTAAAGCCTATTTCTTCTCAACAAACAGTGGGTAAAGTTAGTAAGTTATTCTGGGTCAAGTAGACTAATGTAGACAGTCATGATCCAGAGGCTGACAGGTTCCATTCCCCAGCCCCTGGGCTTTCTTACGCATCCATCTCATTGTGTGGCCATTTATATCTATTCCTACAGCATGACTTTACAACAGAAAGGGCCTGGGTACCAGTTGGTACCATCTCAAATCTACAATCTTGAAGCAAGTTGAGCTAAATGCCCTAAGCTCAAGTTTCCTATTACTGTCAGATGACAGACCTGCCATGTAGAAGAAGCAGGAATGAAAGAACATCCCAGATTCTAAATGGAAGACTTCATCATTGTAATCTTATTTTTCTTTTGTGCCTGTTAACTATTGGTCCATTATAAACAGACTTCTTACTAAAGTCTGTCGCCAATTCTGTGACTTGTTTTGTGACCAAACTTCAAACAAAAGCTCTACATCTGCAACAGGCTTAGATAAATATGGAGGTCATGTTATTTCATTAAAAAAAATTGCAAACATTTGTGTTGTTTTGAAGCTTGACAGTGAACTTGAATTGCTATTCTCATACCTCTGAGAATAACAGAGTTGAGCCCTGCCTTCAAGATTTCTTTGTGGTTTTAGCTCTTTAAAATCTTAATAATTGATTTTTTTTCTTTTATCCTGAGAGATGAAAGAGATGACTGGTTAAGTAGAAATGAAATGGTAACAATTTTTTTTAAAAAAAGTCTAAAAAATGCATTTCAGGCTGGAGCACTGGTGGCTCATACCTGTTACCCTAACTATTCAGGAGGCTGAGATCTGAGGATCTCAGTTCAAAGCCAGCCCAGGAAGGAAAGTCTATGGAACTCCTATCTCAAATTAACCACCAAGACACCAGAAGTGGCACTGTGACTTAAGTAGTGGAACACTAGCCTTAAGCCTTGAAAAAGCTAAGGGACAATGCCTAGGCTCTGAGTCCAATCACTGGGACAGGTACAACAAACCAAAGAAACCAGTTGTGTTCAATGACTGTGTCTGATGGGCACAGCCGAGCCCTAGCTAGAGAGGGTCCCAGTGACCCTGCCACATCTAGCCTACCCAGAACATTTCCATTCTGGCCACAGGAAGATGGATGATCTACCACTTAATGTGAGACAAGCTTGCTGTGCCCAGCACAATATGTAGGAGGCACAAGATGGAGAGATCAGAATGACCAGAGACAATAGGCTCCATTCCCAGCTCTGCCAAGCATCACTCCTGAGAAAAGACATTTTGAGCTGATAGGCACTGCCTCCGGGTCTCTGCCTTTCATATTCTATTTGGGAGACATTAGTTGGGTAGAGATGGCTCATGCCTATAATCCTGAGCTACTCAGGAGGCTCAGATCTAGGGAAGAGCTGTTTGAAGCCATCTGGGGAAGAAAAATCTGCAAGATGTCTCCAACTAACCAACACAAAGCTGGGCTGGAGGCATGGCTCAAGTGGTAGAGTGCCAGCCATAAGCATGAAGCCCTGAGTTCAAACCCTAGTGCTAACAAATTGCACAAAGGTAATTCTTTCCTTTTCTGAGTCATGAGTCATGGGCAGGTCCGAGATTGACAAGTTCTACTTGCACTGGAATCATTGTGGAGTAATAATTTTATTTTTTTTCCACCATCAGTGGTTGTGGACACATGAGGAAAATCAGCCAACACAACAGCATCAAAATAGGGAGAAAGGGGACTTGAAAAGGAGCAAAGGACTCCAAATTTAGTCTACAGATACACAGTTGTCCCTCAGTGTCCACAGGGAATTGGTCTTCAGTAGCTTTTGGCTCCTCAAATACCAAAGTTGTTGGCTCAGTTTGATCCCTCATATAGAATGGCATAGCATTTGCATGTGTCACCTCTCGTAGAGTGACTTCTAGATAGTCAGGAAGTCTCCAGAGTGGATGGCTGCTGACTGAGTCACCATCAGCAGGCCTGGAGGAAATAGAGCATCAGTCCATTGGCTGGGGGTCAGCTGATGCATGCCTAACCAATCAACATAGTCTAATTTCTAAGTTCCCTGATGATAGGGAATCAAAGGTCACCATCAGATCCAGTACCTTCCAATAATATCAAATCCCAGGCTGCTGGGAATTCTAGGAAAGGGGAAGCTTTTCCTAAAGGGAGAAGTCTCTGGGATCATAGAATGCAACCTGTTTGCTGCCATGTGCATGTGATGGTTAATTCCCATAAGTCAACTTGAGTTGCACGGATTTTGGGACACTGGGAATGTGGGTAAAGCCTTCTGCTGGACATGATTGTGAAGATCTGATCAGAGCTCTGATCCCATCAGTGGATTCACCCATCAAAGGAGGAGAAGTCTGAGTAGCTGATGAAGAAGTGGCACAACTGTAATTAGGATGGCCTGGGAACCTAAAGAGACCAGTGAGTGCTGGTGGTGGTGTGGAAGGTCAGGCCTGGGTGAAGGAAGGGAGTGGCAGATGGTGCGAAAGAGCTCCTTCCTTCCTGTCTGTCTGTCTGTCTGTCTGTCTCTCACTGTCTTTCTGCTTCCTAGCTAACATGAGGTGAGCAGCTCTGCGCTGCTATACTGTTCTGCTTCATACAGGCCAGAAGCAGTAAAGCTAGCAGGCCATGGACTGAAACCTCTGAAAGCCTGAGTCAGCAGAAATCTTTCCTGTCTCAAGTCAGCCCCTTAAATGGTTTCAGGTGCTTTCCAGGGTGATGATAAGTGAGAAAGCCTTCTGAGGATAAAAAACACAGAGGAAATCCATACCAGAAGATGAAGAAAAATGGATTGCGGGTGGCGTTATTGGAGACCCTAGATCCAGCCATACCCAAAGACTCACTTTTCTTTCTCTTCCTTTTCTTGAACTGGCTAGGTTGGTTCATGCCTATATAGATTGAGAGAATCAAGTTTGAGGCCAGGTAAAATGTTTGTTGACAGCCTCATCTCGACCACTGAAAATCTGGGTATGATGCTACACGCCTGTCATCTAAGTTATGCTGGAAGCACAAATAGGACTGTGTTTCAGACTGATCAACACAAAAAGTGAGGCTATTTTAAAAATAATAAGGAAAGCAGAAAGGATTGGGGCCAGGGTTGGAAGAGGGGAGAGGACAGCTCAGATTGATAGAGTTCCTGCTTAGCAAGTGCAACATTCTGAGCTCAAACCCCACTATCACCAAAAAAAGAAAGTCCGTTTAGTCAGTCTGAGTCTGATTCCATGTTCAATCAGCAGCCCTGAAAACTCAGCAGACACGAGATGCACATGGGAGAGATGAAAGGCAACAGGAATGGAAGACTGGTCTTAACGTGGAGAGGTCAGGAAGGTCAAGATGACTATTCAGGGCTGCAACAGGAAGTTGGAGGCCACCCATCCAGTGACTTAGGAGATGGCCTGTCCACTGAGTTCAAGGGGACTGGAAGCTGAGTGGCAAAGAACTTAAGCACTTGCCCAGGAGACCTAAGAAGAGACTGACCAGGAGGCAAAGCTGCAATGAATGTGTGCAGGCCCTGAGCCCTGCAGCCTTCCAAGTGTCAGTCCACATTCTTTCTTCATGACCCAATCTCCCCAGTCCCTTCGCCTTTTATTCTAAATGGTCTCAAGAGCTTTCTGGGCCTTGGGATCCATATTACAACCAGAGCAGGGCTAGGGGCAGAACTGAACATGTGGACTTTACAGACTTTCATCCATCATCGCCAGTGTTTAAGTATCTCAGGAAGGTACTTAAACTCAACATGGGCTGAGTGTAGCTGGACTCTCACGTCTCTGTAATTCATTTGCGTGGAGGAGAGAAGAGACGTGGCTGAGAATACGTGCTGTGAGGTGAAGAAACAGGACCTTTCCATTCAGTCTGTACTCAGACTTAACTAGCTGAGGGTAACCATTGGTAAAGTGATTTAGCTTCTGTAAGCATATTTCCTCGCATAAACAGAGGAAGTGACACTGGTTCCTATCCCACCACATCAGGCTTGAATGGTTCCACGTTGTGGTTGAATGGTCTTATTAATAAATTTCTTCATCGTTAACAAGAGTCAAGTTTTCGAGCCCTGGTTCTGTTACATTCCCTTGTCACCTAGGGAAGTCTCTGGAAATGTTAATTCATCTAAAGAATGAAGGAATTGAGTTCCTTCCTCCTCTTCCTTTTTTTTGCTTTTTCTTTTCTTTTTTTAAAAGCAGTCCTGGGCTTGATTTCAGGGTCTCACACTTGCTAGGCCATGCTCTATCATCTGAGCCGTACCCCACCCCCTCCAGCCCTTTTTGCCTCTGTTTGCTTTTCAGGAAGGGTCTTGCACTTTTGCCTGGGGTTGGTCTCAGACCTCTTGCCCGTTTACATCTGCCTTCCATGCACACAGTAGGGACTACATGTGCTACCACCTCAGGCCTATGTCTACTTGTCAGGCGATCTTCAGTTCTTACTTTCTGTTGTATTTCCCTACCTGTGGCCAGACTCATCCTAACACATTTTCTTTCGGAATGGGAACTTCTCCTCTACCTCTGGGCAACCTGGCAGGTGATTAGGAACTGCACCTCAGCCAGGTACCACCCAGGTCCAGCCCTCCAAAGAGAGCCTGATTCCACTGCAGTTCAAATGGGATTCCTATCAGGGGCGGGCATGCAGAAAGAGAGAGAAAAACAGACAGCGCGCAGGAAGCTGATCCAAAGTGATTCTGGGCTGTGTTTTAGTCAATATATGAGTTCTCCCTAATGCTTACATTAAGAGATCTGCAAACTCTGCAGCCTAGATACACACACACACACATACACACACACACACACACACACACACACACACACACACACACACACACAAGCCACTAGAACCAGGATGGGGAGGGTCTCCCCTCTACCAAGCCCCTCTGTCAAGCTTTCCTTCCCCACCTCTTAAAGTGGCCAACACCTGCTGTCTTTGTCAGTCTGATTCTAAGCCTCCAGGAACTGGTGAGATTTGCATCTTTTAAAACTCCTGCCAGCGAGCTGTACAGGGTGTGAATATGCCACTTGTTTGTCGCAATGTTTTTGAATACATTTTAAATCATTTGAATTGTGAGACTCCTCAGTCCCTTCCTATTACATAATAAATGCCACTGGGTGGTGTGACTGCAATTTTCTTCCTCCCTCCCACCCCTCACCCTCATCCTTCAGCATAATCTCAGATCTTACCAGGGCTTTCCTGCTAGCTTTATAATCTTTCCAGGGACTTGAATGTGGGGATCAGAGTTCAAGTCCAGGATCTACCATCTTGAGCAAATGCCTTCATCTCTCTAAGCTCTAGTCCTTCATCACCTTGATGACCACAGCTAAGCCACACAGCTCAAGGAGACTACAGAGCTGCCTGACACAGACAGGCATTCACACTCTCTTCCCCACCCGCACCTCCTCCCCTCCGGTGTGTTTAGATAGTACAGGCTTGATGAGAATTAATTTGAAATCACAACTTTCAAACGCATATTGTTCTCTTGAGTATCTGGCCCTCTGATGCAGGTTAAATTCAAACGCTTAGCTAAATCAACCAGAGACAAAGTTAGATCCCTTTCTTAAGCCTCGAATTCAGAGGCTGAATAGCAAGACTACAAAGGTTACACTTTCTGGCTTCATTTCAGAAATGTCAACGCATCAAACCTACCATGTTCAGACGCATGCATTCAGACATTCATTCACAGGCTGTAAAGGGCACTGGGGTGTGGAGACGTCACGCCAGCACTCTCACAGCTCATTAAAGTGCGACTCGAAGCTTCCAGCCTCAGCTACATAAACAATGCTTTCAAGATGGCACAATTACCAAGAAATTACCAACTATGAGTGCCAGGTGGTGGTTTCTGAAGCACTGGATGGCTAGATTCTTGGCAGATCTGAGCAACCACAGAGAACCCATGTCCTGTTGTGAAAATGGTACAGAGGTAGATTGGGACAAGGAAAGGGAGGCAGGGAGGGAGGGAAGGAGAGAGGGAGGGAGAAAGTTGGTACTAGATTTGAACTCATGGCCTCCCACTGTTGTTTGGCTGGTTCAAGGCTGGTACTCTATCATCCAAGCCACATCTCCACTTTGGGATTTTTACTAGTGAACTGGAGATAAAGAGTTTCCGCAGATTTTCCAGGGCTGGATGCAAACCATGATCCCCTGGATCTCAGCCTCCTGAGTAGCTAGGATTACAGGTGTGCACCATCAGGGCCAGCCAGGAATTATACCTTTCACTTGTGAGATTCCCAGGCCATTTCTGATAAGCAGGTGCCTCAAAATGCTAAGGCTTTGGGTAGTGAGGATGGGAGTGAAACAATGACAGGCGGTTGACACTCAGGCGCAGGGCCTGACACCCAGCCTGGGATGTGAGGAAGGGGGAAGAGGGAGAGGATACCTCAGGTCAGGTCTGGATGGGCTCAGGAGACAAGGGGAGGAGGTGTTCTTCACACCTCGTGTTTTGGGGAGAATGGACAGCAAATGGATCCTGTTCGAACAACGGATCTGGATCTATGGTACAGTGAGACATTGAGGACTCAAGCCTGCAATCCCAGCTCCTCAGGAGGCTGAGGTGTGAGGATCATGGTTTGAAGCCAGCCCAGGCAGAAAAAATCCTGTGAGCCTCTTATCTCATGGTTATGCATGCAGTTTTGGGGAGAAGTTCTGGATGCTCAGTTGCAACATGAGGTCATGTTTGTGAACAGTATGGAAGCAGATCTCTACTGGGAAATCTAGACATCTCTCTCAGAGGGGCAACGAGGGTCTGTAGCAAGGACAGGAAGATGAGGTGCATAAGAAAAGGCTCCAGACTTCCAGGAAGAGGGGCTCTGTACCCACAAAGCTGGCAAGGGGAGATATGGCAAGGGAATGAAATAAGCCTAGGTATGCTAGACCGAAAGCTGGATTGGGAGTAGGTGGGGAACAGAGTCCCCTTGGAAGAACTCTCCAAAGCCACATGGAGCTTGAAAGCCAGAGGTAAACACAGCCAGATGCACGTTGCAAATTCCTTTCTACCTTACAACATAGCAGTGCCAGCGTCAATCGGCATAGCTTCCAGCCATGTTCTGTTCTGCAGCCTCTTGCCATAATAAAAGACTGATAATAACTTAAGACCCCATTGAAAGTGGTCTGGGTTGGGGGTTGGGGAGACAGGATGGGTTCAAGTTCATCTGCTCCTATATCATCGAGACACACCCCCATTCTCTTCAGAAGTTTAGACATTATTAGGAATGAGGTACCCAATCTTCTGTCTGCATTTGGAGATAGTCTCAGGGAGCATGATACACAAGACTGAAGGATGCTCTTTCTCTGAGGAGGGAGAGGTCCTGGTCCCGGAGGCAGCCTTGGGGATCAGGATGTAAATCTGCCACCATAAGGGCCACCAAATAAGAACCAGACGAGTCAGGCGCTGGTGGCTCACGCCAGGAGCTGGGATGTTCAGATTAGAGTTCAAAGCTAGCTCAGGCAGGAAAATCCAGAAACACCAGAAAACTGGTAACTGTGCTATGGTTCAAAATGGAGCCTGGAACAAAAGACCCAGTGCCCAGGTCCTGAGGTCAAGACCCATGCCCAGAAAGAAAATAGAGCTGATTAGCTGTATTGCACTTAGCTTCTCAATATCCATAGCAGGCTCTGTTCCTCCCAGCCAGAATAGGAGGGCAAGGGCTAGAATGGCGGGGGTGGGGGGGACAAGGAGAGTGGGGGAGCACATCGGGAGAAGGGGGGGAGAGTAGGCCATCTGGGAGGCTTTCTTATACCACTGTCTGTTGCCCACAGGTTTTGGTTTCTGTTGTGAGCCAGTACTAAGGCTTGAGTTAAGAGCCTGGGCTCTGTGTTTTTGTTTTGTGCCAGTACTAAGGCTTGAGTTAAGAGCCTGGGCTCTGTCCCCTCAGCTTTTTCACTCAGACTAATACTATACCACTTGAGCCACAGCTTCACTTGTGGCTTTTGGATGATTAATTAGGGCTAAGAGTCTCATAGAGACTTTCCTGCTCAGACTGGCTTTGAGCTGTGATCTTCACATCTCAGCCTCCTGAGTGGCTGGGATTACAGGCCTGAGTCACAAGGCAAAGTGATGGCATTTTGACAGGCCATCAAGTGCAGTCAGACTGACAGCAGGAGTCTGGCTTCTCCCTTCCTCACATACTTGGTCAGAGTGTTTAACCTTTCTGAATCTCTGTTTCTTCCTCCGTGTCTGGAAGTAAGAGCATCAGTCTCAGTATGGGGTCCTTGTGAAGACTTCAACATCTGTTCTCTGTGAACTGTTTAGTGTCGCTCTGGGACATAATAAGTACTCAAGAAATTAACCATTAACCTATCAACACAACTATCATTACCACCTCTTTCTTACCACTGAGACCCTTACAATGGCAATATTTATGTTCACTTGTCAGCCCCTGTCGGTGGTGTTACAACCCATAATAAAGTCACCAGGTTAGCGCTGTACTTAATTGAACAAAGAGATATCCACCCAGCAGAATGGAACTTCAGATTAATTCAGGTGCAAGCTTGTGCTCCAAGCTGAGAAGAACTCCCTGCTGGGTCTCCAGGGATGGGGAGCCCTCCCTTGGGCTCCTTCTAACTGTGGGGGAAGGTGAAGCTTTTATTCTTACATTATATAAGTTCCATCAAAGCTACAGCAACTCTTCGCCTCCAGGAGACCCCTTATGCAGGGCTGGCTCAGGCATTGCTCTTGTTTCTGAAGTCAGACCTAGCAGAGTAGGGGGTTTGTGGTGTGT
Source organism: Megascapheus bottae (assembly GCF_031878675.1). Taxonomy (NCBI): domain Eukaryota; kingdom Metazoa; phylum Chordata; class Mammalia; order Rodentia; family Geomyidae; genus Megascapheus; species Megascapheus bottae. Next base: position 2,075,573 of record NC_143533.1, on the reverse strand, counting down.
GTGTGTGTGTGCGTGTGTGTGTGTGTGTGTGTGTGTGTTTCAGAATGAAACTTAAATGCTGTTTGAATAAACAACATGACCTTTTTCAATGTCAGGATGATACCAGGAAAGAAAAAGGGCAAAACTAGATTCTTTAGCCAGTTACCAGTGGCTCATGCTTGTAATCCTAGCTACTCAGGAAGTTGAAATCTGAGCAAAATGGTTTCAAGCCTGCCCAGGCAGGAAAGTCCATGAGACTCATGCTTCTAATTAACCACCAAAAAGCCAGAGATGGAGGTGTAGCTCAAGTGGTAAAGCACTAGCCTTGAATGAAAAAGCTCAGGGACAGTGCCCAGGCCTTGAGTTCGAGCCCCGGTACTAGCAGAAGGAAGGAAGGAAGGAAGGAAGGAAGGAAGGAAGGAAGGAAGGAAGGAAGAAAGGAAGGAAGGAGAGACAAAAGGGAGGGAAAAAAGGAGGGAGGGAGGAAGGCAGGGAGAAAAAAATAAAGACTCTAGACTGTATCATAGTCTAAAAACAGATCTCAACTCTACTCACCAAAGCGTCACCCCGGAAGCTGTCACGCTAAGAGAGTTACAATAATTGAATCAATGCGACAACAATACAATCACAATTGTATTTCTTGTTCTTTTACAGAAGCTGGGTGAATAGAAGTCTCCATATCTGTACCCAGTGATGAATGTGAGTCCCTCGCAGACACATTCGGGCAGAGACATTGCTGTCCACCCCTCATAGCACACAAGCACCACAGGTACAAGGCGGGGAGGGTAGGAAGAGAGTGAGTAATCCAGAGCGCATTGTGTCTCTCAGAAGACCCAAGTGTCAGAGAGAACAGCTTACTTACAGCTTTTGGTTTATACGGAGGCTGAATTTCTTTGCGTTCAAGTTTCTCCCAATCGATATACCGGAAGAAAGCATGGTCTTTGATATCTCGTTCTCCCTCGGGGCCACAGCCCAAGCGTTTGCCTGGGTGCTTGGTCATCAGCTTCAAGAGAAAGAAAACGACAGCAGCCATAACAATATTGAATGTATTTCAGAGGAGGAAATGGGAGATACACAGAAACTATTTTTCTAGGGACATAGGAGAGAGGTATAATGAAGAATCACAACTAATTCTTCTTTGCTCTTTCAAAGATTGGTCCAGAGCTCAATTGAAACCTGTGTTACTCTAGAACAGGACCCTTCAGGGTTAATTAAACCACAGGCTTCATGTGGCCTGAACTTCCACTTTAAAAATGTCACCAGGGGGCTGGGAGTTTGGCCTAGTGGTAGAGTGCTTGCCTAGCAGGCAAGAAGACCTGGGTTCAATTTCTCAGTACCACATACATAGAAAAAAGCCGGAAGTGGTGCTGAAGCTCAAGTGGTAGAGCTCTAGCCTTGAGAAATTACAAGGACAGTGCTCAGGCCCTGAGCTCAAGCCAAGGACTGGCTTGAGCTCATGTATTTTGGAGTTTTGTGTAATTACTGGTGCATCTAATGAAAACAGTTGTGTTTATTTTTCTCCTCCCACTAAGGGGGAGGGGAGGAACAACGAAACCTGACATTTGACCAAGACAAAAGATTCATTCCTCTGGATACTATTTGCATTTCTCACCACAGCACTTGATGAAATGACAACACAGAAAGGGGGAAACAAAATATATTAGTCCAATGGACCCAGTTTCAAGTAATTACTTTCAGAAAGCTCATTAAAGAGTCAAAACCTAGCCCAACTCATTGCCCTGCATCACACAGTCTATTCAACTCCTCTGAGCTATCTTCCGTGTTCTGCTTAAATTACTTAATTATGAAAACACTCCATCTTTGGGTCTCTGAGCCAGTGCTAAATAACAAGGTAAAGAGATGCTCCAGACAGATTTCTTATAAATCATTAGAAGGCAGCATGAAAATATCACAAGGTTCCCATAACCGTATAGAGGGAAAGCTGTAGGAATTGATTATTAAAGTGGGGAAAAAGGGAAAAAACCCAGGTGTCAGCTGGTGGCTGTAAGCCTGGCTACTCAGGAGTCTGCAATGTGAATATCAAAGCCATCTCAGGCAGGGAAGTCCATGAAAGTCTTACCTCCAGCTGACCAGCCAAAAGCCAGAATTGAAGATGTGGCTTAAGTGGTAGAGCACCAGGACTAAACTAAAAAATCCCTAAGGGAAAGTTCCCATGGCGCCCAGATACGATTATATGTGATTCTTTACAACAATACTCTGAGACTTCAGCAGCTATTTCCCCCTCATCTTCTAGATAAAGACATTGGGTCCAAAGAGGTCAGTCCTTTGCCTAAGATCACCCAGCCAAGGAGCAGAGCAGAGCCATGAATGAATAGCAGACTAGAATTCCCCTAGCTTTTTGCAGTTCAATCTCTGCTTCTTTTCATTCCTGTATGCTTTTTATTTTGGGGGTAAGTCTAGTGTTTGAATTCAGGCACTTGCACTTGCTCGGCAGGCGCTTTACCACTGGAGACACAATGCTTGGACCCTTTTTTTTTTTCTTTTCATTATTTTTTCTAATAGTTTTTGTTGTTGTTGTTGTTTTAATGCTGGAGTCAGCGTGGATCACGATCCTCTTATTTACACTTCCCAAAGAGCTGAGATTACAGGTACCACACCTGGCCTGCTAATTCCCCCCCCCCTTTTTTTTTTTACATGGGGAGGGGGGTGGTAATGGTAGAAAAGAAGATCTTTAATGCAAAGGAAATATAAAGAATCCCATTTCAGTTGGGAAGGGAAGGTGACTTTTCAAAAGCCCAGCTTAATTTCTATGTGAGCAGGGTGGGGGTGGGAGAGAGGGGAGGGAATGCCAAGTAATAAGATGCCACTATGGAAACACACAACACTAATTTGGTCTTTCTGCCTGGTTCCTTGTTCTGGCTCTGTGGTGCCTGAAGCCATGTAGACAGCTGGATGTCATCAATGTGCCGAATTCTCATCTCCTCAAAGACGCAGCACCCGGGGGGCCTGCTGGCTGCTTGGGGAGGAAAGGAGGCTGCATCTGATTGAGCATCACCCCCTTGTTCAGCTGGAAGACATGATCTACCATAGACGCAGCCCATGTCATTCAGAAAGACTCTCCAATGCAACAGTGAGAGTCACCCCAGCAAATTCTGAGTGGTACAGGTCCTTAGTTCAGAGCAAACTGCTCTACCAGAGAGACTGCTAATTGGAGCTGAAGCCGAATGCAACTGACCTGGAAATTTCTCTCCTCCATGACCCACTTAGAACCTCCAGAGGTCCAGGCTGGACTGGTGGGGAAGGGGAAAAGAAGTCTGAGTATACACTGAGCCCCCTACTGTGTGCCTACTTTGAGCATACATTGAGCTCCTACTATGTGCCAACAGAATAGAAGCAGCTTCTTTCAAGGTTAGGCCATTTTTCAGTCTTGTCAACTCAGTTCCATGAGTATTCTTATTCCATGTGCAGAGACAAAGAAACCCAAATCCCTTGAAAGTGGAGCTTGTGGCTTGTATGGTAGAGCGCCAACCTTGAGTGGAAGAAGTGAAGGGACAATGCCCTGGTCTTGAGTTCAAGCAACTAAAGAAACAAAAAGAGCACCAATCAGAGGAAGGGTTGAGCTTTGCTCTCCCATGGATGCCCTGCTTTGAAAACTCAAATGCCCACCGGAGCCTGGGGCCAAACCTGAAATATGGTAGGGCCCTTATCAGTGAGACTGAGAATGGCACTGGGGCTTAAGTTCTGGTCTAAATGACTTATAGTTATTAACTCACAGAATCATCAGACTGCCCCTATGGGTTGTGCTATAGTTGGCTGGCATGTGCCAAGCAGCTCAAACAACTTCCTTGTAATGGTGCCTAGATACGGATTTTGAACCCACAGAGAATCTAGTCAGAGAGGGCTTTAAAAAATTGTTTTTAATTTTTTTTGAAATCGGAAAGAGTCATGTAAAATGGGGATAATGATGTCAAATCCTGCTTCCTGAGGCTCTGGAAGGATGACAGGCCCAAATTGCAACCCCAGAGTTTTCTGGGAAAGCTGATTACCTATGGGAAGTCTGATCTTGAAATGCTGCACATCAGTAAAAGAATTAAGAGCTTGGGGCATAACTTCCATCCTGTCTAACTGACAATCCACATTGTCTGCAAGAAGTGCCCTATCCATACACACTCTACACCCTCCTTTTTCCATGGGCTTTGCTGGGGCCCCCAAAGAACCCCCCAGTTTTCATTCTGTTCTGTTTTTCTCTATGTCACATCCGCCAAGAAAATATTGCAGCATGAACAGAAGAGGGGGAGAATGCAGTCAAGAACCAAATGCATATCCTACAGTGAGGGAGGGGGTGGGGAGGGGAGGGGGAGAGAACGATGAAGGGGTGACACTGATCAAGATGCATTCATAAACCACTTTGTTAAATGGCCACTCCTTTGTGCCACTAGTTAGAGACAGCATGGAACTATTGTCAACCAATGACCAAAAGATGCTAAGAATGTCCAGAACAATGCACATGTGGTATAATCTTCATCTGTTGTGGATGGAACCCCAAGCTTCGATGAGGGGGACTTTCAAAGCTATGACAAGATGCTTTCAGGCTCGCACAGCTGTGCCCACTTAAGCCAAAACTCCCTCTGAATGCCTGATTGTTTCAGCGTCTTTCACCAGCACCAGCTTACATGGTTAATCTGACTGGGGTGGCGCGGATCAAGGCTGGAGCCAGGTGGGGCACTCTCAAAGATCGAGCCCCATAGTCTCTGTTTCTTCAGACACGCAGGAGAAGTCCTAGTGGGAGGCACAGCTGGGCTGTAACCTTGGGGGTCCCTGCGTCTCTGGTAGGTGAGCAAGCCTTGGGAACAGCATCAACCATGGAAAGAGTTCTCTCTGGGCCTCCTAATGTTGCCACTTCCGTTTCCATCAGAGCTGAAAATGACTTTCTTTGGACAGTCTATTGAAAGGCAGTGGTTCTGCCAGCCACGAAGTGGCTGGGAGGAGGGATGGGGAGAAGTTTTCGAAATCCAAGTGCCCAGACTTAATCTCTGGGGTTGAGGCTGAGATCTGTGTGCTCAGAGAAATCACTTCAGAGTACATGTCAGCTACAAGAGGAGGCCTGAAGCCTAACACTAGTTCACCAGAAATACATGTGGTCCAAGATGTGACACTTAGACACAACCCTCACCTGTAAACATGTGCCCTTTTGTTGTTGTTTTGTTTGCAGGTCCTGGAGCTTGCATTTAGGGTCTAGGTACTGTCCTCTTTATGCGCAAGGCTAGCGCTCTACCACTTGAGCCATAGCACCACTTCCAGCTTTTTTCTGTGTATGTGCTACTGAGGAATCGGACCCAGGGCTTCATGCATGCTAGGTAAGCACTCTACCACTAAGCCACATTCCCAGCTGGCCCTGATTTCTTTATAGGCATAATTTGCATGTTTACTCTATGGGTGTCCAACTGCCTCTCCTCTAAGCCACTGTGGGGTGTGTGTGTGCTGGGAGTGTGGGAGAGATTGGAGTTCCTCTCCCACATCCTTGTAACATTAATTGCACCTGCTCTTTTCTTAGAACAGAAGATAATACATTCGTAGCATTAACTAAACACACAGGTAGCTGAGAAGAAGCCAGGCAGACTTGAGCTCCATCCCTCCCCATGAGACTTGGCTCTCCAGCCCAGCCCATAAGCAGAGTGCCTTTGTGAGAACGGGAATCCAGGTCTCCTTGGAGGAGGAGGCAGACGAGTAGAGATGGAGTTCAGTCTCACTCTCCCCCCACCCCCTCTGCCACATCATGGCTACAGTACATCCTACACTTCTGTGAACGGCAGTTATGTCCCTAGGTTTTAAGGGACTCACTCACCCCTTTACAGATGGCCACAGCTTCCTTCGACATGGACTTGGGGTAAGCCACATTGTGCTCCATGATAGACTGGAACAGCTCATCTTCATCCTCCCCTTCAAAAGGTGCCTGTGGGGGGGGCAGAAGGGAGGGTGGGAGAAAGAAGAGTCTCAGCTGATGCTACCCTCCCCACACCCAGCTACTCCTAACCAAAGAGCCTCCCTGAGGCTCAGCTGAGGCCACACTCCAGAGTGTCCCAAAACAATGGATTCTGCCAAGTGCTGGTGGCTCATGCCTCTAATCCCAGCTACTCAGAAGGCTGAGAGCTGAGGATCAAAGCCTGAAGGCCATCCAGGCAAGAAAGTCTGGAAGACCCTTGTCTCCGATTAACCACCAAAGCCCCTGGAAATGGAGCTGTGATTCAAGTAGTAGAACACCCACCGTGAGAGAAAAAAAATGAACGGACAGTGTACGGTGTTGAGTTCAAGCCTCAGGATTGAGTATTGGTGCACACACACACACACACACACACACACACACACACACACACGCACACATGCACGCATGCGCATATATGCAATGGACTCGAATAACCCCAAAGCGCAGAAGATCACAAAAACTCAAGATTCTTGAGTTGTTTGGTGCCAAGTTCTCACTTGCTTCTCAAGAAACCATGGCTTTCCTTTTAAGTAACCACTTACCTGTCCAGCCAGCATCTCATACAGCAGAACTCCAAAGGCCCACCAATCCACTGACTTTCCATAGGGCTGGTAAGCAATGATCTGCAAAACAGAGCATCAGGAGTTGACAGACTTACAGATCTGTGGGGAGGAGGGACTGAATACACGGCTCTCACAGTGGGAAGGGACGGATGTGAGGCAGAGGTGGAAAGGAGAAACATCTCCCACATGCTCTCTGTCTACTGTGAAAGATTACAGGGTCAGGCACAGCTCTATATGCAAGAAGCCAGAATCACCAAAAGCAGACAGTAAGAATGCTACACACCTGAGCTCTTTCCTCACCTGAGTTCTTCAGGCAACCATCTGGGTATGGCACATTGCCTTTGTAAGTTCTGAGCATTGCTGGATTGTTTTGTAAATGTTGCAACAATGTGTGTGGCATTTTATTTTATTTTAAAAAGAAAGGCTATTTTTGGCTTTCACTGTACAAGGTAGAACATTTGTCCAGTAATGTGAATATGCTTAACCCTACTGGACTAAGTACTTAGAAATGGTTCAGATGATAAATTTTATGACATGGTGTTATTTTAATCACCATTAAAAATAAAAGAGGTATTTTTTTAAAGCACAGTAATAAAATTTTGTGACTATTTAGGAATTAGAGAGAAAGTGAATGAACAAACTGAAAATCACCTGTAAACCTTTGTCAAGAGAAAAAATTGTTGTATCTCCTTCCATATTATTTTCTATGAGCATGTATTAATTTTTTTTTTGTCCGTTGTGAGGCTTGGACTCTGAGCATGGGTGCTGTCCCTGAGCTCTTCAGCCCAAGGCTTTCAGTGCCCGGGGTGGCTCTGAACCATGATCCTCAGATCTCAGCCTACTGAGTAGCTAGGATTACGGGCATGAGCCACTGCGCCCAGCTATATTTTAAATTTTATATACATATGTTTTGTATAAGCAAAGCAGTGAATGGATCTTTAGTTAGGTATGCTTCATTTATTTTGTTTAGGCAGTACTGAACACAGGGCCCCCTTTCTGTTAGGCAGGCACTCAAACCACCTGGGTCATACTCTTAGCTCTTTTTGTCTTAATTTATTTTTTTTCCCCACATAGGGTCTCATGTTTTTGCTCAGGCTGTCCTCAAAAACTATGATCCTCTTATCGCACCTCTGTGTAGTTGAGATTATAGGTATATAAGCACCAACATACTTGGCCCTCATGTGGGCTATTTACTCAAGTTTCTCTACTATTTGTTCAGTGAATTAAATATTTTGTTAACTGTCTATTTACCTCATTTCCGTAGGAAAAAGAATCAGTGGCTCAAAGAGTATATGAAGCACTGGATACTGATTCCTCAGTATCGTATAAACAGAACACTCTAGAACTGGCCCTGTGACTCAAGTGGTAGAGTGCTAGCCTTGAGCAAAAAGAAGCTCAGGGACAGTGCCCAGGTCCTGAGTTCAAGCTCCAGAACTGGCCAAAACAAACAACAAACAAACAAAATCTCAAGTCTCAATTTCTTCTTCGATGAAGTGGATTTCTGGGACAACACTGTCAAGGGATTTTGTGAGGTCAAATGGGACATGTGGAGCCTCTCACAATGGAACCCTCACAATATTGCCTTTTTCTAGAATCTTCTCTAGGACATTTGCTGCTCAGTAAAGAATTCGGGAGCAAACTTGGCTGGAAAGGAAACACTTCTTTCTCAAATTTCATCTCCCAGCTCAGCTTCTATCTAACAATATTAGAAATGCAGGAGTGTTGGTGATGGACACACAAATTTGGTTACGAGGAATAAATTCGAGATGCTTGCAGTAGAAGATAGTGATTGCAGTTAACAACAAGTTGTGCAGTAAAATTGATTGCTACAAATGTAGCTTTTACGTGTTCTCACCTACAAAAGTCAATGAAGAGGTATATATGTGAATTCACTTGTTTTAGTCCTTCCACCAGTATCCACATGTCAAAACTGGTGGCACACAATCAACAAATCATATATCATCGTTGTTTGTCGTTTGCTGATAAGCAAACAAGAACAGAAAGGTACCAGTAGCGAATCCTAGCTCTTCAGGAGGCTGAAATCTAAAGATCATGGTTGAAAGCCAACCCAGGGCAGGAAATTCTGTGAGACTGTTATCTCTAACTAATTACTCCTCCTCAAAAAAGCCAGACGAAAAGCTGTGGCCCAAGTGGTAGAGAACTAGCAACTAGCCTTGAGTTCAAAAAGCTCAGAGACAGCGCCCTGGCCCTGACTTCAAGCTCCAGGACCAGTACAAAGATAAACAAACAAGTAAGTTTGTAAATAAACAGCCAGGTACAAGTGGCTCACATTTGTAATCCTAGCTATTCACAAGATCTGTGGATCATGATCTGACTTTAATCCCATGTATGAAAGTAACCACCACCAAAAACAAAACAAAAAGCCAGAAGTAGAGCTGTAGCTCAAGTGACAGAGTGCGCGCCTTGAGCAAAAAGAAGCTCAGGGATAGCACCCTTGAACGGGCACAAAATAAACATATAATAATACAAATAATAAATGCGCTCCAAAGAGAAATGTCTACAAGATACAAAAACTTGCAGCCGGAACATTTCTCAGTGAAAGCATCTTTGCACATTTAAGGTAGTTCATGTCTTACTGGATTCTCATGAGAACCCTACAACCTCATCCTTTAACGAAAGATAAATATGAGCCAGCAGAGGTGACAGAAGTTGCCAGCAAAACTTGACCTGGAGCAGATTTGGGATTCATTCTAATCTAGGGTTTAAGTGGGGATAGGAGTGTGTTTCTCCTGTGCTCCCTAGAGATTGCAGTTCAGTGGATCTAGGGTAACACTTGACATTTTCAAAGCTCCCTCTCTGATGCTTATGTTTGGATCATCAGATTCATGACACACTCTGGTATCCCAATTAGTTAACCCAATGATCACTGACTAAAAAGTGTCACACAGGGACATCTCTGCAGGCTCTCATCAGGAGTTGCTTTATTAAAAGAAAAAGACTCATTCCTGTAATCTTAGCTCCTCAGTAGGCTGTGATCCAAGGATCAAGATTCAAAGCCAGCCTGGGCAGGCAATTCTGTGAGAGTCTGATCTCCAACGAACCAGCAAAAATACTGAAAGTGCAACTGTGGCTCAAGTGTAGAAGCCACAGTGTTGAGTGAAAAAGCTCTGGACAGTGGCCAGGCCCTGAGTTCAAGCCCCAGTGTTAAGAAAAAAAAACAAATCTAGTTTTTCATCTTCATCTCCACCACAAAAAGAGAAATTCAGAGTTTGTCAGGATTCATCACAAGTGCTACATACACAGAACCCTGTTCCTGTGTCACATGTCAGCCCTGGGAAATCGGTTCCCTCTCTGTCTCTCTCCCAACAAACACTTCAGTGTCATAATTAGGAGGTATCAGATGGCTGGAAGCCATCACAGCTTGACAAAGAATGTTTCTGATCTGTGTTGGATGGTTCTTTTTTACTGATGTGCTGGGTGGTTCTTTTGAGTTTTATTTTAAAATGTCTCCCAGTCCCCCTCCCCCCTTTCTCCCCGCCCCCGATGTATTTTGAGCTTGAGCGTCTGGATGAGCGCTAAGTTAATTTGCATGTGTGATCTCAAAAGAACAACGTGGAGTAGAAAATGAGAACCATGATGCCCAGATTGCTGGGTGCCACTGCAACTTTCCCTCCCTCTAGCCGGCATACAGTGCCAGCCGGACGCAGGGCACCGAGGGCCCAGGTGTGTGAGTGCCCTGTCGATACTCACCTCTGGGGCAATGTAGTCTGGGGTGCCACAGAAGGTCTTGGTGGTCACTCCCTCCCAGATGTTCTCTTTACACATGCCGAAGTCGGCGATCTTGATGTGTCCTTCGGAATCCAGCATGACGTTGTCAAGTTTTAGGTCACTGGAGTGGACAGGAGCATTCAGGGGTTTTTGTTAAATGCTATTTATTTCAAGCCAACCAGCTGCCATTCATGACACCATCCACCTGTGTGAGGTGTTGCAGGGATGTGAAGGTCACAGTAAACAACCCTTACCTTTGGCATGGGGAAATCTGACGAGGAGATTTAAAACCGTGGGGAAAAGACAGCTCTCCAAGCGTGTGTCCTTTATTTGTTTAAGACAGATAGAAAGATCCAGAGATAGATAGATAGATAGATAGATAGATAGATAGATAGATAGATAGATGGATATGTGGATAGACAGACATACAGACAGATTGACGGATGGATGAATGGATGGATGGATGGATGGATGGATAGATGGATGGATGGATGGATGAACTGATGGCTAGATGGATGGACAGACAGTCTTCTGCTTTGGCTTGGCTAGACTCTGGCAGGGATTTCTCTACCTCCACTTCCTAAGCAGGTGGGATTATAGGCATGAGCCACCATGCCCAGTCCATGCTTTTTCATTTTCTACAGAGCCAGCTGTGCCATATCTCACAGAGGAGGGACGTGGAGAAGAACAAGTACCACAGGAAGTAACACAAAGGCCCAGCATTCACAGAGGCTTCCTGGATCCAAGATAATCTCAAGAGTTGACCTCTGTCACCTCTGCAAGATGGTCTTGTAGGATTATATAGCTTCTAGTTGTCATATAATTATTATTGTGCAATAACCCTGAAGACCATGGACAGAAACACATTTAAACCCCCAGAGAGCTCCAAGCTCTCTTAAGTCTGTTGACATAGGAAAGAACCCGGGAATTCCCACTGGTTCTTTCAGTCCAGAGAGATTGTTGCACACCTATGATGTGATTGGGCAATTCCATCTACTATGTAACATGCAATTCCTTTATCTAGGTATATTGACTATGAACAAGATAAAATAAGGATATTGGTCTGCAGGTATTAAATTCTACTGTAGGGACAGAAGATAACAGGTATTTAAATCTGTAAGCAGGGATATTGAAAGTCCTGACAGGTGATGTAACAAAAATGAAGGTAATAGGGGCCAGGAGTTTGGCCTACTGGTAGAGTGCTTGCCTAGCATGCACAAAGACCCAGGTTCGATTCCTCAGTACCACATATATGTAAAAAAGCTGGAAATGGTGCTGTGGCTCCAGTGGTAGAGTGCTAGCCTTGAAAAAGCCCAACGACAGTGCTCAGGCCCTGAGTTCAAGGTCCAGGACTGGAAAAAAATAAAGGTAATAATGGAGAGGAGGCTTCTAAGCAGGGGACCAGGAAAGACCCTTCTGTGGTGACATTTGAGTTTAACCTAATGCATATGCAATATGCTCTCATTCACTTAACTTCACCTATCTAGTGGAATTTTGCTTGTTTTTTTGTCTGTTTGTTGTTTTGTTTGTTGTTTTTTGTTTTAGGGGATTGGACTTAGGACCTGGGTGCTGTCCCTGAGTTTCTTTTGCTCTATTACTTGAACCATAATTCCCCTTCCAGTTTTCTTGCTGGTTCATTGGAGACAAGCATCTCATAGAACTTCCTGCCCATGTTGCCTTTGAACCACGAGCCTCAGATCACAGACTTCTGAATAGCTGGGTTACAGATATGAGCCACTGGTGCCTGGATCCAATGTGTATTTTGTCACCAGAAAACAGGGCTGACCTTGGGTCAGATGTATCCCAATCCTAACTCAAGATGGAGACATTTCCTAGAGATAAAAATGCCCACTGCTTAATGTACAGCCCCCCTCTAAACCATCACAATTGGGCTTTGGCTGTGTGGTTTTCTGCCTAATCTTGCCTCTTATATGACACTATACTATTATTTCTTTTTAAACAACCCTTCAGAGTTTAACAACATGAATATCAGGAAACAGAAATGTACTGTCAGGAGAGAGGGAGACAGAGTGGAAAAAGGGTAGATAAATGGAGAGGGAAAAGGTAGGTGGGTACAATTGTAACAGTCGATGTGCATATGTGAAAATGGATCCAAAGTGGACAGTGATGACTTTAACTTTTCTCCCCAGGAGTGGTCTTATGGACTGTCCTAGCCAATGGGAAGACTTCACCTTGCTGGGCATAAGGAAGGCTCACGGGCAAATCTAGAACCATGAGAACCCAGCCATTTGCACAGAGACAAGAAAGCTGGCAAAGGTAATACAAGCCCTGAAGAGAAAGTGATCAAGAAACCTCCACATCATTTGAGTCCTGGTCTCCACCCAGGACTGAAGTCAGATCTTTCCCTGGCAGCCAATATTTATTGGCTAGTTTTAACATAAGGTTGTTTGGAGTTGCTGGTCTCAGTTCCAACTTAAAGGACACAACCTGGAAATAGATTCTAATTTGCCCATGGGAGCTTCACCTGCTCTGATTGGCACAGGGACATTCCCATCCTGGATATGACTGGTGCTGTCCATGGTACTTACTTCAAAGCCAGTCTTCATGCTTATGTGTAAGCTTGGAACTTAGAAATGCTTACATGGCAATTTGCTTCTGTCAGGCCACTAGATCTCTTATCAACCTGATTTCAATCAGCTTGACATCCCCTCTCAGCTTGACCACACGCTCTGAGACAGGCAGGTGGGCCAGCCAGAGAAATGATTTCTTTTTTTAAAAAAGCTTTGTCTAATACAGAAAAGGAGTTCAGGTGTCAGGAGTGAGTAGGTCTTCGTGCTAGAGGGCCCCTCTTTCTATTCACTGCCACATAGCATTTCTCAGGTATTATACACTCTTCTTTTATTCCATGTATTAAGTCCTGGTTCCTTCTTCAAAGGGGAGCTGGAGCAATTGTTTTCATGTGCAGGAATCCATTGAGGGTGAATCAGTACCAACTTACAGAGACCATGATGAATAAGTCAGACATAACATTTGACCAGCAAGGTCATTCTCTCCTCCTCCAGTGTATCCAAACATGATCCTCAGAAAGGGAAGCTCTAGCTTAATTCCTCATCTTCTTTCCTTAACAACAGTTAAGTGAAGCAATAAATGGAGGTGGGGGTGACCTGTAAAACTTTCAAAGAACTAACCACCTAGAAGATAACCCATTTATCTTTTATTATATAATTTTCTATAGTTTTCAAATTCAAGAATTGTAGGGGTGTGTGTGTGTGTGTGTGTGTGTGTGTGTGTGTGTGTGTGTGTGTGTGTGTATACTGGTCCTGGGGCTTATACTTGGGATATGTGCACTGCCCTTGCAGTTTTTTGCTCAAGGCTGGTACCACCTGAGTCACATCTCCACTTCTAGCACCGAAAAGAGTCTCATGGGCTTTCCTGCCTAGACTAGTTTTGAGCTATGATCCTTACAACTCAGGCTACTGAGTAGCTGAGGTGACAGGTGCGAGCCAGAGCCCAGCTCACTGTAGTTTTTTGTTTTGATAATCAGCAGCAAAACCATTTTATTAACCTTAATCTGAAAAGGAACCTAAAAAAGGTTATTGGGATGCTCATGAAGTTTCTGAGATACCTGCAGAGCTAGGCTGAGGGCTCCACAGACCAGGGTAATACACAACTAGTTTACCAAAGATGTCATCAGTGCTTCCATTATACACAAACCATTATACACCGATGTCTCTTGCTCGGGAAAGCCCTAATTCTGGACATGGTGTTGCCGCCTAGAGCCGCTCTGTTTTCATATATTAACAGGAGGCATTACTACGCTGATTGACTTAAAATGCTGGTCAAATATTGACTAAAAACCATATTGACTTGTTGGGTACCAGTAGCTCACACATATAATTACTCAGGAGTTTGAGATCCTTGGATTGTGGTTCGAAGCCAGCCTGAGAAAATTCCCCATGACATTCTTTTTTTTATTGTAATTAGTAAAAGGGTTACATGATATTTGCCAGATAGAAGGTGATGAGACTTTTTTTTTTTTTTGCCAGTCCTGGGCTTCAGCTCAGGGCATGTGCATTGTCCTTGGGCTTTCTCAAAGTCAGAGCTCTACCACTTGAGCCACAGCACCACTTCTGGCTTTTTTCTATGTATGTGGGACTGAGGAATCGAACCTGGGTCTTCGTGCATGCTAGGCAAGCACTCTACCAGTAGGCCAAACTCCCAGTCTCCCCATGACATTCTTATCTCCAATTAACAGCTCAAAACCAGAAGTAGCTTTATGGCTCAAGTGATAGAGTGCTACCCTTGAGCGCAAAGAGGCTCAGGGACAGTGCCTCAGGTCCTGAGTTCAAGCCCCACAACCACCACCACCACCAACAACAACAACAAACCGCCCCCATATTAACAACAGAGGACCCAACGGCTCATGCCTGGAATTCTAGTTACTCAAGAGGCTGAGATCTGTGAATTGAGATTCAAAGCTAGCCCTGGCAGGAAAGTCCATAGGACTCTTATTTCTAATTAGCCAGAATGTCAGCCTTGAGTAAACAAACAAACAAACAAACAAACAAACAAACAAAAAACCCCCAACAACTCAGGGACCGGCCATACACAAAATCTTGAGTCAAGCCTCAGGATTGGCACTAATGATTAATAATAAGCATAATCATCATCATGATCATCATCATAAAGGATGAAAGAGGCAATCTGTAGATAGTCTGAAAAAGAGCAAACTGGAGTAGGTGTGATCTTAGCACCTAAAGTGTGCATTATTGGATTTTAAAATCTGGCTGGCCAATGGCTTAACTCCCAGGTTCCCAGCTCTCTATTCCGGTTCTCAGCTAGATGGGAAAGTAAGCCCTAGAAGCCCCAACCCAGTTGATAAACACTGTTAATTATTTCTTCTATGGATTCCTGTTAAGGGCTGGGATTCCTTCTAACACACTCATAACTCCACTTGCATCTTCTGAGTTGGTTCTATGCTTTTGAATCTTTTGGAGCACAACATGCACGGAGCTAAGGACTTTATGTCAGCCTTGAGGTGACAACTGTGGAGAGTTCAAGATTGTCCATGACCTCTGCAGCCCTGACTGCGTGAAGTGGCCACTAACGTCCGTTGACCTGAATCTAGGGTCATGTTCTATGGAAGATAACAGATGCCAGTGGAGACCAGAATTATTCTCACTCTGATTGTCAAGAGGGCCCCTGGGGATGTACCAGTCATACACATGCCAACTCGTGTTCACGGCGTGATGCACGTTCACCAAGGACAAGCACGGGCAGGATGATCACATTATTTAACACTGAAATTCTCCTCCTTTCTGTTTTTTGTTGTTGTTGGCTGTGGGGCTTGAACTCAGGGCCTAGGCACTGTCCCAGAGCTTTTTCTGCTCAAGACGAGTGTTCTACCAATGTAGAACCACAGCACCACATGCAGTTTTCGGGTGGTTCACTGGAGATCAGAGTCTTATGAACTTTCCTGTCCAGGCTGGCTTTGAAGTGTGATCCACAGATCTCAGCCTCCTGAGTAGCTAAGATTACAGGTGTGAGCTACCAATGCCCAGCTTCCCTTCTGCTTTTGTATCTCTACAGAAATAGTCATGATCAGGGTGAAACATCTATCTCCTCTTTTTAACCTTTGTCCTTCCATGGTTGGGAGAAATCAGGACACGTTTCTCTCTCTCTAGGAGTGGTGGGGGAAAGAAAACCCACCCAGGACTCCATAAATATCACAGCAAGGGCTACACTGTCCGTTACCCCATTGGGCATCCACAAACTCGCCTCCACTATTTGCCTTGAAACCCTGGAGCTCGTTTCATGCCTTTTGGTCCCACATCCTCCGAGGCAGTGAGAGGCCAGAGGCTTCCTACTGACCCCTAACTCTGCAGATCCTAATTCCCTTGCTCCTTACAAAGGGTTGGGTGGCCCTTACCAGTGGCAAATTCAGTCTAATTTTTCTTCACAGAGCTCCTTAATAATTTTTAATGATTTATATATCTCTCTTCCACCACTAGAGTTGAAAGTTCATGAGAGCAAGACTTTTCATCAGTTTTCTTCCTTGCTGGATTCCCTCTGCCCAAAACAATGTTCAGTATATCGCAGTCTCTCTGTGTGTGTGTGTGTGTGTGTGTGTGTGTGTGTGTGTGTGTGTGTGTGTAAATATTAAGACTTGAATTTGGGGCTTTGAGCTCTTACTTGGCTTTTTCCACTCAAGGCTGGCCCTCTCCTACCATTACCACCCTCTTCTCGCTAGTTAATTGGAGATGGGGGTCTCATGGACTTCTTTCTTTGGCCTGGGTTGGCTTCAGACTTGATTCTCAGGTAATAGTTGTTGAATAAATATTTGTCAAACTAACACATGAAATGGGATTCATGGCTGTACATGAACTTTGAAGTAGACTCTCCCCCACAGCAAGGGCCGAATAGAAGCCTGTCAAGTTGCATAACGGAGACCAGCCCAAGCCCCCATGCTTGAGCCTGTCATGCCAGGAGGCCTGGATACCCTGCACTTGCTAATGAGTCGCAGCCTCCAGCTCAACAACGTGCCTTGTCTGAAAGATAAAATGCTATGACTCATCCAGCTATGATCATACACTTGCTCCTCCAAAAACCCAGCAAATGCCAACTTCTGAACTTAATCCTGTCTTTTAGAGCAACCACTCGGAGATCTATTGCAGGAAAAAAATGTTTCATAATAATAGGAACCCTCTTCCAGCCAATATTCTTTATTTATCTACCCCCCCTAAAATGTGGGGGGTCCACATGCAAGAGAAAGAAGTATGAGGACCCTCAAGGGAAGTTTCCTCTCCTCAGGGTTTTGGTGAGCTCTTTGTTGATGCTCCCCATTCGTTATTAGTGGCATGGTTCACAGAGATTTTCCTATCACTCTATGGAGCTGTCTAAACACTGCCAGGGCAGTGGGCAAGGCTGCTTGCATGGAAACACATGTCCATGTGACTACTGAAAGATTCCTCTTCCAGTATGGATTCTAACTTAACAGTTGAGGAAAAAAGCAGAGAAAGGAAGTGCTCAGAGAGATGATGAAGAAAGAAACAGAAAAAGGTCTGCTGACTTACCGGTAAATAATCCCTTTGCTCTGTAAGAAGAACAGACCAATGGCAATTTCTGCAGCGTAGAATCTGAAATAATAATCCACAATGACAAAAAATAAGTGATGGAGAAATTTGAGGTCATCAGAGTTTTAACAGCATTGAGCTAGGTGCAAGATATTAATATCACTGCATAGATGATCAGCTATACTGCTCATAAAATGCTGACTATGGGTGGGTGGACAGCAAGAGGGATGCCCTCAGGCTATCCTGGGGGCAGGATGGGCAGGGAAGGATAATTTGTGACCATTGCAAGCTACCACATCTTAGTAAAGACAGTTAATCCTCTGGTGGAGGTCTACCATTTACCTAACATCATTTTACTTGTTTTTTTTTTTTTGCCTGAGAACAGGACTCGAACTCAGTACCCGATGCTTTCTCTGACTGGCTAGTGCTCAACTCACTGAGCCACACAGCAGCTCTCCTAGTGTCACATTAAGCACGGTCAGATTGAATCCCAATGATAGCCCCACAATATAGGTACCACTGGGACCTCCTGTTCTTCAAACGGGGAAATGGAGGTTTAAATGAACACTTCAGAGAAGCTTGGTCAAATACAGAGCCATTGAATGGCACAGCCAGAATGGGAAATCTGTCTGAAGTGTGAGCTCTCAGTAAAGTGCCACCAGGATGGAAGGAGATCTGGAGAGAACCAGAAAGCCCAGTTATACCACTAGGCGTTGTGCAGGAACTCTGGTTCTAACACTATGTGTCACATGACCATGAAGCAAACCCCATGGCCAATCAGAAATAAGTCCCATTAGAATTGTTCCAAGAGATGGGAAGGATCTGACTTGGAAACAGACACAAGACAAAGGCAAACTCTACCAGGGTAAGTGGAAGAGAGGAAGTGGGGGGGATATAAACAGGAGACAGCTAACCTCCAGAATGATGAGGGAGGCAGATCCTAGACAAGCCCTCGGGGATTTCTAGAAGGGGCAATGGATCTTAGCAAGGTTTTCAGGAGGGTGCTAATACTTATTCCCATGGTTGTCTGCATTCCTATTTATCCACAGGATTCCAAGCAAGTAACAGGGTACGATTTTAAGAAGGATACGGAGGGGGAGAAGGAAGAAAAGGAAGAAGAAGAGGAGGAGGAGCCTCGGGCTGGAGATTAATGGGGACAAAAATGGACTAAGTAGGAGAAACACATTTCTACAGGTTGTGGACTCAAGTTTCCCATCCCAGGAACCCACAGAGCAGTTTCTTATATCAACACCGTCCTTCATCTCCTCAGAGCGAAGGCACATGGGGAGAGCATGGTGCAGGAAACAGAACATAAGCAACATAGATGGGTCAGAATTCTCTGTTAGTCTTTAGCTCTGAGCCAGCTTCCCAAACCCGCCGGGGGCCCAGATTCCTTGTTTGTAAAGAGAGGCAGCAATATCTACTTCCCAGTGTTCTCAGGATTCAGTGCAACCATATTTGTTGAGCTTAGAGCCTGGCACAATGATAAGCCCTCAATAAATACTAGTAAATGAACAAATAAAACCCTCCGTAATACCCCCCAAGGAAGTCACAGACCTTTGTCAGGAACCAGGGACAAGAATTAGAGTGAAATAGGGCTGGAAGAGTGATATAACATCTCCTTAGCACAAATAATAGTCAGTTTCTCTTCTCTCTCTCTCTCTCTCTCTCTCTCTCTCTCTCTCTCTCTCTCACACACACACACACACACAAATTAGAGACAAATAAATGGCAGTGGAGCTTCATCTTCATTTTCAGCTAGTATCTAGGAAAAGCAAGGAGCAGCATTTCATATCCACCAAAATACCTTTTTCCCTTTCCCTGGACAAATATTTCTCACAAAGAAGAAGCCTAAGATCTCTTTAAAAATCCTTCTTTGGCTAGAACATTTCAAAGAAAAGAGAGAAAGAGAGTGAAAAAAAAAGAACCACCAAAGAAAATAACAAGCGACCCATGTAGCCCCCCCCCAAAATCATAGCATGAGTTCTCCCTTACACAGCATGGGGCTCCTTGAACCGGCCAACTTGTTGGATGTGGTACATGAGGTCACCCCCGTTCACGTACTCCATCACAAAGTACAGGCGGTCCTGGAGAGAGAGAGAGAGACACAGAGAGAGAGAGAGCAAACAGAACAATCAGCAGCCTATAGAGCCCCTGGGTTCAAAACAGAGAATAGCTGGGATTGAGGATGAAATCTACCAGGATTCTGATTCCTGCCTTAATGTGTCAGGCCCACTGTTACATAAATTGCCACACCACTGGGACCACATGGCAGGAGGATCACAAATCAGTTTATATATGAGTAACTAACAAGTTGACATTCATTTGTACTCAAAAAAAATGTAAATGAGCTCATTAACCTTGTTTAGTACCAGGTTCAGAACCACTGGAAATTTAATGATATTACAGAAGCTGTGGAATCTCTGGGTGGCTCCTCTCATGGTGGTTCACCTCCTGGTATTAGGCCCTTCCCATTGTGAATAGAACCAGCTGAGTATGATGCATAGAGCCAGGGAACCAGGTCCTAAAAGACCTCCCAGCTTCCACCCTGCTCCTTCTAGGGCCACACACTCTGAGGGAATACAGCTCCCCAGCCACTCAAGTGAACCACTCTGGAAATCAATCCTTTACTCAGTCAAGCCTTGAAACGTGACTGCTGGTAACCTGAATCTTTGAGTAGAGATATCAACCCGTCCCCTAAATATGTGACCCCCAGAAACTGAGATAACCATATTTACTGTTCTTTTAATGCACTGACTTTTGAGGTTCTCATCAATAGATAACTTTTAAGAACAAAAGATGCCAGGCACCACTGGCTCATGCCAGAAATCCTAGTTACTCAGAGGCTAGGATGTTAAGGATCACAGTTTGAATCTAGCCTAGGTAGGAAAATCCATGAGACCCTTCCCTCCAGTTAACCACCAAAAATCCATTAAGTGGCGTGGTGTCTCAAATTGTAGAACACTAGCTTTGAGCAGGGGGGAAATTTTTTTTTAAATCTTAGGACAAGGCCCAGGTTATGAGTTCAAGCCCCAGTATTGTCACAAAACAAACCAACCCCAAACCACAAAAGATGGCAAGAATCATCAGAGAGTTTTGGGGTTCTATGCCATGTTCCCCGTGCGAGGTCCTGCCTCACTTCAGGCCCAAAGACATGAGGCCAAGGGGTCAGGAACTGAAATCTCTAAAGACATGCTTCTTCCTCCTCCTCCTCCTCCACCTCCTTCTTCATTTCTGCAAGTCCTGGGGCTTGAACTCCTGATCTAGGCACTATCCCATGAGCTTCTTTTGCTCAAGGCTAGCACTCTACCACAGTGCCACTCCCAGCTTCTCTATTTATGGGGTACTGAGGAATTAAACCCAGGGCTTTATGCATGCTATGGGAAAGCACTCCACCTCGAAGCCACATCCTCAGCTCATACCTTCCTATTCTTTTAAGTTGTTTCCCTCAGGTATTTTGTAACAGTGACAGCAAGCTGATCACATGAGAACACAGCCCAATAGTGCCAGAAAGAGAAATCTGTGCACCATTCAGGGAATGTTTTAGTTTTGAAGTCTTTTGAGGACTATCCTGAACTTCACAACAGGGGCTGTATCCTCCTCCTGTGTAAGCCTGTTCCTGGCATACAGAGACACAAGATCACAAGCTTGTGTGTCTGGGGGGGGGGGGAGGGTGTCTTCAGGAATACAGCCCTGCCTCTTGAGGATAGGAATGTTTCTGGGGAGCTCATTTAGCATCAGGAAAGATAACACCACCACCATAGCCATCATGTGGAGATGAAACGAGACACAAGGCTGCCATGGTCCTTGGAAAGCATCTCCCCTACCTTGTGCCTTTTCTCTTCCCATCAAATGTGGTTTGCTAAGTGACTGAATAACTTTACTTCTCCTTGGAGACCCAAGCTCCCGCAGTATGGGATCCTTCACCCCTTCATATTGTTCTCTCTTGGCTCATGGTAGCAGGGTCTGTAGGAACTATTTGTAGTCTTTAAAGTCCTCCTCATGTTCTCAGCTTAAAAAGAATTTTTTTTTTAAAAAAAACCCACTTCCTCGAACCCACCTGATCTAAATTAGGTCTGCTCGCTATAGTCTTTCATGAGCCTCTGTGGGCTCGTTTCCTTTGCTCACATTATCATTTGTAAGATGATATGTTTAATGGGATGTCAGTTTATTCCATCTATTTATGAACTCGTTAATTAAAATTTTAAAATATTCACAGAGCCCTCCTGGGTACCAGATGATAAGGTGCTAGGGATAACATAATGAACAAAGTCCATTAAAAAAAATCTCCTGTCCTTACCTTTCATTCCAGCAAGATATAAAGATAAAATGGCATAATAAATGGATTCTATAGGGTGTTTAAAGGGAATACGTGCAATGGAAAAAACAAAGAAGTTAAGGGAAATAGGAATGCCAGCTGGATGAGATGAGAGAAAACACATCTAATATCAAAAAAGTATTCAGGATAAACCTTGAGAAAATGTCCAGCAAGGAACTAAAGGCAGCTATGTGAATTCTAAGCAAAAGCCTATGAGGTAGAGGAAACAGTGCAAAGGCCCTGAGGCTAAGGCACAGCTGAGCTGCTTTAGGAACTAGTAAGTCTGGAAAGAGAGAAGAAAGGAGACTGGGTAGGAGATGAGAAACCAGAAGTGGAGCAGCGTCTCAAGTGATAAGAGTCTTGAGTGGAGAAAAAGAAAATCTAAGCCAGAGTCTGAGGTCCTGAGAGCTAGCACATTAATTTGGTTAATTAATTAAAAATTCCCCATACAATGCATTGCACTTTATCTTTTATACCTGAGACAAACAGCCCAGAGTGCACTTGCCAAGTTATATCAAATGTCTAATAATGATAATAACTACACCAATGAAATAAAGCTGCCCATCTTTGGGGCACTTGACATGGAAATATGTCAAGAGTTATGTTTTGTGACCAGTGTTGTTACCATTCTCCCATCTGAAGCCATGCAAAGTCAGGCTCAGAAAGGCTAAGCCAGTGGCCTGAGTTATTTCAACCAGCAAGCAGCCTGGCCAGGATTTAAACCTAGCCAGATTAGTTCTACACTGATAACATCTTATGGTGTATCTGCAGTAAGTGATCTGCCACACAAGCTTCTGAGTTAGATGCTGTGTGTGTGTGTGTGTGTGTGTGTGTGTGTGTGTGTGACTGCATTCTGAAGAACATCTAGTGCACAAGCAAGGAGAAGGAAAGTTGAGATCCATCCATCCATCCATCCACCCATCCATCCATCCTCCTATCCATCCATTCAGGCAGAGCTGGCAGGTTAGAAAGAAAGTCAGGTTCACCTGTTATTTATTGAAATGGCTTTTCTTTCTATTTCACTCTTTCATCATCTCTAATGAGAGGGGAGATGCAAATCACATGATCCCATGAAAACATCTGTGTTCAGAGGACAAGACAGCTGAAATCTACCCGAAGGTTCTGCACAAGTTCATGGCAGAATTCGGATAGTCTGCCAGGACTACTGACACCCAGCCTCTGGTTCTTTTGGTAGTTGTTTGTTTGTTTGTTTGATGAGGTTGTTGTTTTTTTTTTTTACAGAAAGCAAACCCCCCAAATAGCATCTGTCATTGCCGCACATTGAAGAGAACCAAAACACTTACTTTTAAAAAATTATTTTTAAAGCTAGCAGATGGCATTGGCCACCGAGAGAGAAGTGAGGGAGAGATTTCACTTGCTTGGTTTCTGCTTGGATTAACACATGAGCTGGAATCCTAACATCAGAGATGGTTGCCCTTTGGGTGAATGTGTGTAGTCCATTTCTACTGCTAACCATATGCGGGGAAAATCTGAGACATGTCAGCCATAAAGTGTACTGTGCTGGCTCAGGGCCTCAGCTATAAAATGGGGTGGCTGGCCTGGCGCCTGTGGTTCCTGCTTGTAATCCTACCTAATCAGGAAGCTGAGATCTGAAGATCACAGTTCAAAGCCAGCCCAGGGAAGGTAAGTCTGTGAGACTCTTATCTCCAACACACACACACACACACACACACACACACACACACACACACACACACACAGTTGGAACTGGAGTTGTAGCTCAAGTGGGGGAAACACCAGATTTGTTTCCAAATGGCAAGGATTTCCAAAATGAAGTAGGCAATCATTTTAGTCAGCTTATGGATACATGTAGTTTTACCTTTACAAGTGTCTTTGCTTCACCGCACAGGGTGCAAAGTATAACAAATCCCTTCATTGTTGCTTCAGAGAGAGATTAGGAGGCACAGAACTGGATGCTAGGCAGGGTCATGGCTGGATAAAACCAGATTAGGACTGAGTAGGAGGGAAAAGGGAATTTTAGTCACCTCCCAACTGGCCTCAAAATCACGACTTAGTTTGTTTGCTTCCTCTACTAAAATGTACTTCTTTAGAAAGAATATTTTTCTTAGAAATGTACTGTTGTAAATTGAACACAACTATTTAAAATGTTTTGTAACACTTCATCCCCAAACTTCACGAATTTTGTATCTAGAAAAAAAAAAAAGTAGGGCTGAGTGAAAGTAACTCACGCCTGTTAATCCTAGCTACTCAGGAGGCTGAGATCTGAGGATCACGGTGTGAGGCCAGCCTAGGAGGGAATGTTCATGAGACTCATCTCCAATGAACTGCCAAAAAGCTGGAAGTGGCCCTGTGGCTGAAATGGAAGAATGGTAGCCTCGAACACCCAAGAACAACATCCAGGCCCTGAGTTCAAGCCCCAAGGTGAGGGGAAAAAAATAGAGTAACAATTTGGGGCCTAGCTTTTGAGTCTCTCCCACTCACTGTGTTTTTCTGAGGAAGTCTTGTCACAACTGAGACCTTCAGCTCTCATCTCTCAAGGCTGATGAATCTTGACTTATAGTTCTAGCCTCTCCACACCCCTTTGTCTGCCTCTGTCTCTTTCTCTTTCTCTCTCTGTCCCCCTCTCTCTCCTGAGCTCCAGTCCACTCCAGCTGGCTTCAGGATGTTTCTACGTGGGTGTTTCACTGTCATCTCCAATTAAAAGCTCAAAAAGGCAAACTCCTCATCTTTCTCTTCAAACTAGCCAGTCTGTGAAACCTTCAAATGCCTCTGCCAAATGGTGACCTTTTGTGTATGTGATTCTTCATTAACCCAATCTCCATGTCCTCTTTGCTGAAAGGGATGTCGCTGCATCTTAATTCCTCCTCTCCTTTATCTCTCAAATTCAATCAATAGGTTAATACAATTAAATGGCTGGCACAGCAGCCAGACAGAATTTTTCAAGTTGGGAAGATGAGGACAGTTCGATTTAAAATGCCGATGGGGTGACCGGGATGAGGCAAAGGATTTGAAGGGACAATCCGCTGAGCGTGGAGGTTAACGCGGTGCTTGTTTGGCAGCCACTAAGACACCTGCCACTTTTAATAAAATACTATGCACAAAGCAAGCCAGCCATGTGGGCAGTTGGTAGGACACTCTAAGGCAAGCTGTAAGGAAGAATTTGTCTCATGATCTTCACAGGCAGTCAGTGAACATATCCTACCTACACGTAGCTTCTGTTCTGAGAAGCATGAAATACCATGACATCCTTTGGTATCTTCAACTGGTCCTGGGTTTGAGTCCCAGATACTAATGGATACTTGTGCTGAGGCCTCTGACTCCCTTGCCTTTCTAAAGACAGCAGGATTATCAGGGCTTCTCCTCCACGTGGGTTGCTTCTAAGCTGTAGTGGGTGCTGTGCAAATTCACGGTGCTTCCCTGAAATCATGGTCAAGGACCTGTGTCCACACACAACTTTCCTTTCTTGGTTATTTTATAGCCTTAGGATCACCAGCAGAATCAAATAATTGATGCCCTTCTACCTTTTTGTTTCACCTTTCAAAGCCTTGAGCGTCCCCATAGAGACCGAAGGCCTTAAGGGCGACAACCACCTCTTTTCTTTAGATCTCCCCACATTTTGGGTTGTTGAATAAATATACAGAGAAAGCAGAGAGAACCAAGCTGTGCCAATTCCTACCTGTCCTAGTTCCATATGCATTTCTGGTTCCTTTTCTGCAGTCAAAATTCCTCACATAATTTTCAGTCGAATGGAGCCTTGCTTATTGGCCTGTCAGGCTTCTCCTGGCTCCCTCTCCAGGGAAGAACTGAAAGCCATATTTGTTCAGTTAGGCTACACTCACTTTCAACCCAGTTAGTTTACATGGACTCCAGATGGCACTTCCACCTGACATGGGCACCAATGATTCCTTCCTGGTAGTTAAATCCCCTTCTAGACGGTTTCAACAGACTTCCTTGCCACTGGTCAGCAGGTGCTTGGGCCGTGCACGAGCACGAGGCTCAAGCCAAGCCAAGCAGAATCTCTTTCCGATGAGTATGAGTTGGAGCGCAGAGTTTGGATGGATAAGCAAACTACAAGGGGCTAAAATGGGGGCATGTTTATGAGCCCCAAGAAATCCAAAAGGGAGGAGCAAGATCCTAAGTCTATTTTAGATTAATTTGAAGATACAAATTGTATCTTTTGCCTTGTTTCATATAAATATACATCAAGAGCTAGTTTGATGAGACAGGGGTGTCCTATTTCCTACAATCCAACCGCCTCTAATCAAGACATCAGTAAGAACAAAGGTACTGACACCATTCTTGGACATGACTGGTAACCCAGAAGTGACCCGAGTCTCCCTGGAGATACACCCAGCTCCCATTGGCCATGCTATCCAGAACGGTGTCCATTTCTGTGAGCAGAAGTGATCTACAGCCCCCTTCTCTGTCCTTCCCTGCATTCTGGGTTGAGGTTTTTCCCATCATGCCTTGCAACTGAGTTATTGCTGGGCCCCGGCAGCAAATTTGGGGAGGAAGTAACTTCTGTCCTCTAGTGACTCATAAAATCTAATTCTATTTAAAAAAAAAGAGGTGCATATGTTCAATGGAAAAGAAAACAGTTAAAATAGATGTTTTGCTGAAGAAACTTAACTGCCTGTGCCCACTGGCAGTTGGGAAATTGCAATGGATGTGCAGGGCAGACCATTGTCCCTAAGAAAAACTGCAAGAAGATTGGAGGAGATGGAAGTCTTTTCTGCTTATGCAGCACGGTGCCCAAAGCCAGCTCTAATCGTGGAGGTAACTTGCATTTCATGTTTATTACAGTTTGCCTGCCGCAGCTTTTAATCCTCCCTTTATTACGCTTGCTTTAAAGATGATAAAGCCAATATTCAGAACTGGGTAGTGACTTTCTGGAGGCCTAATAACCAGTAATCAGATGCTATGCCTTGGTTGCTTTCAGGTCCATTTGTCCAGGCTCTGAAGATCAACCAGTTTGCCTAATGAATACTTTTCTAAAAATCCAACTCCTTTCTGAAAGCTTTTTATTTTTATTTTTTTTATCTGTTCGAATACTAACTTTGCCATCTTGCGGCACATTAAACCCATTTTTAAACTGCATTAGGGTAGATATTTCTCAAATGATAATTTCAAAGAGAAGACTCCCCCTAAATCAAATCAATAATGTGATTGCTCTACGCCCTCTTCTGATTCTTATATATGTGCATATTCAATCTAACACATTTGCAATAATAATATAGAATTTATTATCTACATTTTTTCTGTTAACATCTTGTCATGCTCTTTTTTTGGCTAAAAGTTTTGAAACCAACATAGCAATGTTTCTGATGCTTTTCTAAACAACTTAATTTTTTAAAAAATTTGCCTCACTTTAAGAATTAAAAAATAAAACATACGGCTAGATGTCTCTTTTCACTCATCACTTTTGAACACCCTGACGATTACACAAAGACATTCTATGAAGTTCTCTTGAGTCTTCAAAATTCTAAGTCTCCAGAAAAAAATAATGTTTAAAAAATATCAAATTTGAAGCATGTTATTCAAGATTTATCATTCTTTTAAAGATAGCTAAATCTGAAAGGAATTTTGGGTCATGAAATACAAAATGACAATCCGTTCAGTCTCGTTCCTTCTCACATGGGAGGGCAGCCTTCTGCCCCAGGCGGTCTCTCGGTCTCTCTCTCTCTCTCTCTCTCTCTCTCTCTCTCTCTCTCTCTCTCTCTCTCTCTCTCTCTCTCTCTCTCTTCTAGCCCTTTGCATGGCTTTGCCCCCAGACAGCCTTGCTGGCTCTGGTCTCTGCTCAAATGTCATTTTAATAAAAAATAGCATCATCTCCCTGCTCAATTCCTCCCTCCAGCCCTCCCTACCACCTCTCAATTTTTCCCCCTCTTTGGATTGCTATTGTCATTTAGTTGTCTTCCCCACTGGAATACAAATTCCCCAGGAACAGGGACTTTCTCCCTCTTTTGTTCAGTGATGCGACCCTAATGGGAATAGAGCTGAGGCCTGACACATTTAATTCAATGGATAAATATGTGTTGAAATAGTCAATAGGCATTGGCAACCTCTAAAATACCAGTAAAAATGGAATGGCTCTTAGGGATTCTGGCCCCCACACCAATGAGGACAGCGGTGAGGGGGGGGTCAAGGGGACCAGATAACAGAAGGGGGATAGAGTGAATCAGAGGGCCTGCCTTTACAGGAAGAGGCATAGCCCTCTTGTTTCCCCCTAAGCCAACATTACAATGGCTTGCCTCTGTAGGTAGATCTTCCTGAAAATGAATATCTCACATGGAGAAAATCTTACCTGCCTCTCAAGCTGCTGTTTTCACAGTATAAAGAAGAGCCAATCTGGGTGCCTGTGGCTCATGACCTGTAATCCTAGCTACTCAGGAGGCTGAGATCTGAGAATCGAGGTATAAAGCCAGTCCAAGCAGGAAAGCTCGTGAGACTCTCATCTCCAACAAGCCACCAGAAAACCAGAAGTGGCGCTGTGAGTCACGTGGTAGAGCACTAGCCTTGAGTTGAAGAGCTCAGGGACAGCGCTCAGGCCCAGAGTTCAAGCCTCACGACTGACAGAAGAATTAACAATAATCATCATCATCATCATAATAACTGCCAAAGGGCCATTAGGAAACATGGGCATAAGTTCTGGGGTTTCCATTTGTCACTTGTGTAACCTAATCTATGTCATATTGAGGGGTTCTTTTGGGGGGGGGCTTGGCAGAAATGTAGCCCACCACTCCCTCACTTGTGAGGATTACATGTGGCTGTGAAGATATAAGTATTTTGAAAACCAGCAATGACTGTATGGAGTTAAGACACACAAAGGCTTTCATATTTAGGATCCTGGACTCCTAGAGAAAGAAATGCCCGTTCCAGGATTGATCAACTGTATGCCACTGCCTAAGTAACAACCTTTCTGATTATTAGCATTTTTTTTTCTGTATGAACTAGAGGTGAGCAACAGTACCACTCCCCAAGAGGTGTGGGGAGGAGAATGAGTTAATCCAGCGGGTTGCCTTCCTTGTTTGTGACACTGTCCTTGTCAAATTCTTCTTGGTGTGGCTTAGCATGATGTGTTCCTAAGAGAGTGAACTCTGAACTCAATGGACCAGTTCCTGGGTGCTGTTGGGGAGAATTCTACCCTGCACCCCTGATCTGCAATCCTCTCCTCTCCCAATTACGATGCAGAGAACCATTTCCACCGCAAGACCTTTGTGTATTTGGAAGCCAAGAAGTTTGGAAGACATATGGTGGATACTGGGCTGGAAAGTCTTTAGCTCTGAGATGGGAAAACCAAGGGACAGAGATGAAGTGTGCAGCCTGTGACTGCACAGACATGAATGAGCAAGGCTCGGGTATAGCTCAGGCCTCCCGAGGAGACAAGCTGCAGACAAGCTGGCCACTGGAGACTCTATCCCACAGGTATGGAGTGAAGTGGCAGCCAAATAACCCCTCTTCACAAGACTTCCTGGTGGGGTAGTTAAGTGCAAGGCCCTAAAAGTCAGACTTCCTGGGTTCAAATCCGAGCCTTGACATGTACAGCTGTATGGTTTCAATTTCCTGACACATGATGATAGGATCACCAGTCTTGTCGTGCAGCTAGAAATTGTTACCCCTGCAACCTCCTATAGACACCATTATATGCCTTTGATAGAGAAAGTTGATTTATACAAAATCAAAACGAAGTGTTTAGCCAAAAAGAAAGCAAGGGGAGGAAAAGTCATTTGAATTAGGCCATGAACATACATGCAGAGTTCAAATGAGGTGGCCTGGTATCTGGTCTTCCTTCAGTCAGCCTCGTTCAGGCTTTCTGCTTGGATCCCCATTCCCCACTCCCTAAACAATCCAGCCTCTGATGATAGGTCAGTTATTTCATTTGCTCTAGCCAAATGGAAGCAACCTGCCCCATCCCTGGTTTTCTGGATCAAGACACTGCTGGAGTTTCCAAGCATTGGGTATTCCTCTCCAGGCAGGACCCAACTCTCTTCCTTGGGGTACAATCACCCCTTATGGGGAACACAGGACACTGCATGATTTCCATCCAAGCCCAACCCCTCCTCTCGAATATGAGAAAGCATACTAGTTTAAGAGTGGGGGTTGAGGTGTTGGTTCCACATGAAAAATAATAACCTCAAATCCACTCCACATTCATATCAATTACTAATGAAGAAGTTATCCTCTACTGGATGTCAGAAATAAAAATCACTGGTGGTCCATTTTCAGACCAGGCATTTGATCTTGAGTAGAAAATTAATTATCAGTAGCCCATTCGCAGAGTGATCAAGTTTCCTGCATGGCAAAGCCCATAGACAAACAGGACTAATTACAAGGGGAAGAATGAATTGCAAAAATATGAGATAATGGTATATCTGCTAGAAAACACATACTCTGAACATCCTCTCCCCCCAGTCCCCCGCCATACAAAAGAACCCCAGGGAAAGGGGATAGGTACAGCCAAAAGCTCACTCTTAAACTTCACCAACTTCAAGAGGTGCATGTGTTAGAATGACCCAATAGAAAGCAACATAACTTCGGGGACATCTGGGAGAGAATGTAAACCTCATCATACTTAGTCCTGTTTACTATTTTCCTTTACATTGACTTTTTACTATAAACAATTCTTTGAAGGAGGCAGAAATCTGAAAACTATGCTTCAAAGTCAGCCCAGAAGAAAGAAAGTCCATGAGACTCTTATATCCAATTGACAACTGGAAAAAGTTAGAAGAGGAGCTGTGGCTCAAATGGCAGAGCACCAATATTGAACTAAAAGGCTTCCAAGCTCAGCTCAAGCCCTGGAACACACACACACACACACACACACACACACATTTATTTTAAGAGAAAACGACAGTTTCTTTTGGAGCACAATAAACCTCAAAAACTGCTTCATAAATTTAAAAAAATCAAGCATCTATTTTACCCTTTCTGTATGAACCTGACCACTATAGAATGACTAAGAAGAAGCCACTGTGTGTGTGTGTGTGTGTGTGTGTGTGTGTGTGTGTGTGTGTGTGTGTGTGAGAGAGAGGGGGGGGGGAGGGAGGGAGGGAGGGAGGGAGGGAGGGAGGGAGGGAGGGAGCGAGCGAGCGCACGTGCTGGTACTACAGCTTGAACTCAGGGCCTGGGTGTTGGCCCAGAGCTTTTGTGTTCAAGCACTCTACTACCTGAGCCACAGTTCCATTTCTGACTTTTTGGTGAAGGTAAAAGTCTTGAGTGGATTTCTATCTTGGGCTGGCTTCGAACCACAGTCCTCAAATCTTAGCCTCCGGAGTAGCTAGGATTACAGGTGTGTATTACTGGTGCTTGGCAGAAGCCCCTAACACATCTAACTTGGGATGACAAAGAAATGGCAGAGTGAGTCTAAGTACTAAGCAATATCACTGACAGAAACCACATGGTGGTATGTGACTGGAGACGAAAAAACTCACTCACTGCACAGGAGAACAGAAGGAAACATACAGCCTATAGCGCACAGGTCTGTGAAAGTATTGGTTACAAAACACATTGGTTGCCCACTGAGGCCTGTCTGCCTGTATGGATCATTTTGTATGTCCTGGAATAATGTTCTAAATATCCAAATTGCCCTTGGCAGGAAAAAAGAAAAATCTCCCTCCCCCTAGGGTCTTGCCAGAAGGATTAAAGCTGAGTCTCTGAGTCTGACTAAAGCCTCTAAATCCCAGTTACCAATTTTCAGAAAATAGGACAGAGGGGTGTGTTGAGGTGTGGTATGATTATCTAGTAAGCAGAACCCAGACTGAGAAAAACATTACAGATCAAACAGCCAGGATTTCCAGTAGATGAAAGAACAGATAAAAAGAAAGGGAATGGAGGGCTAAGAAACAGCAGGAGAGTAGGGGGTGTATCACTGAAAAAAATTAAAATTAGCTGCGAAGAGTAAATTAGATGCAAAATAGTAGCGTCCTAGCTGCCATTGAAGGGGGGTTTCTGAAGTCAGCAGGAAAGGTGAAAAAAAGAACGAACCCCAATTAATCTCAAAGATTCTCTCAGAGCATCTTTAAATCCCAAGGCCCTTTAAGTCCTCAGAAGCCACAGCTGTAAGACTTAACTTGGTACCTCTTCATAGAGGGTCTGTGGCCTTTTCTTTCTCAGCTATGGCAGCTGAGGTCAAGTGAACAGAGAGAATGGTTTACTAAATGGAGCTCCCTTGCTATTGAAGGCAGAGCTGAAACCCTGGTAAGAACAGCATGCAAATATGGCTCTGAGTTTACTTGTTTTAATGAGTGGACAGAGCTGGGCTGGGCAACCAGGCTAGCCCTTCTTTGAGGAGACCCCTTGCAAAGGCCTCACACAATCTGCAGATCTATATGTGTATAAACTTATCCAAAGTGTCTGGTTTATGCACCTGTTTTTTATTTTTGTTTTTGACTAGTTCTAGGGCTTGAACTCAGGGGCTAGGCACTGTCCCTGAGCTTTGGTGATTAAGGCTACAGGTCTATCATTCAAGCCACAGATTCACTTCCAGCTTTCTCAGTGACTAAGTGGAGATAAGGGTCTCCTGGACTTTCTTACCCAGGCTGGCTTTGAACCATTATCCTCAGATCTCAGCCCCATGAGTAGCTAGGATTACAAGCATGAGTCACAGGTCCCAGGCTTACCTGTGGACCTTGGTACTGAGTTCCTGTTTCAAAGTCATGGTCTGCTTGGCCATAATGGTGATGAAACCAATTGCCTGATTTCCTTAATCTGAATTGGGATTGTCTCGTGTCTCGGGAATTCTTGGTTGACTTTCTTGGGCCTGGCACCATTTTGTTTTTCTCTGTAATGTCAAGGGCTCAGATAGCTCATTGGGAAGTGGGACTGCTGAGCTCTAGCTTTGGGCCAAAGCTCGGGTGAAGCCCCAGATGTGTCTTTCCAGGGTTGCTGGGTACATTACCATAGTCTGGAAACAGGAGTGGAGCTGAGTCAGGAAGGGTGGCTTGCCAGGCAAGGCCAGCACCCGTTTTTCCACCATCGTGCATTCCACATCATCATCCTGAATCACCACATCCTTCTTCAGGATCTTCACGGCATACAGCTCATCTGTGCCCTTCCTCTCAGAGAGCATGACCTGGGAAAGACAGAAGGCAGATGCATCAGGGAAGTGACAGACGCTGGGGCCAGCTGTGGGTAGCTGTTCATCTCCCAGTGTGGCCCTCTGCTGCCTTGGAGACAAGGGACCATACTTTCCACCAGTCTTCAGATGGCTGACCCCAATCCATCCAGAGATCAGAAAGGACCCAACACTGACTCCTTCCCCATACATATCAGTGCCCTCCACCCACGTGGCTAGCCCGGTTTCATCCACGAGCATAATCCAAGGGTCCACAGCACACATAGTAGATGTTCAATAGGTATTTATGGAACCAGCAAATGTCGGACAAAAGTGAGTCTAGAACATGCGCTCCTTTGTTCATTCAGTGACAGAATGTTCTTAGCCCGCTCAGCCCAGGGGATAGAACATGACATATGTAGGCTTCTTCTCTGGCCTTGAACTCTAGAAAAGAAGGTCTTTGGACAACTCATAAGGCTTTGATGAGTCATAGTTTAATGGATGTCTCTCTTGTCTTGGGGCTTCTGAGAGCATGTTCGTGGTCAAATAGGTACTGTTCTGAAAAAGGTTCTTGGAAAGCTCAAGGAAGAACCACACTACAGAAATCCAACCTGATCTGCAAGCTCCTGGGAAGGCTTCCTGGAAGAAGAAGTAATCAGACTGACATATTTACTCTGCACTGTGTTATTTCATGTGTGTGTGTGTGTGTGTGTGTGTGTGTGTGTGTGTGTGTGTGTGTGTGTACTAATCACCACCAAATTCTTAAGCACTTACCAGTTTAACCAAGCAATTATTGGTTTACATTAGCTATTTTTCATTTACTTTGCATTATAGTCTAGGAAGGAGGTAGGCTGTATAGGAAATGGAGGCACAGAAAAGTTAAATAGTCTATAAACACCACAATTTGGTCAAGCCAGAATCAATATGTGAACTCAGTTCTATATGACCCAAGTTCCTGCCTTTAAAAAACCAAACAAGAACTTGGCACGGTGGCTCTCGCCTATCTACTTGGGAGGCTGAGATCTGAGGATCGTGGTTCAGAGCCAGCCCAGGCACTAATGACGGTAAGAATTTTATCTCCAATTAACCTCCAGAAAACTGGAAGTGGCGCTGTGGATCAAGGAGTAGGCGGTAGCCTTGAGCTGAAGAGCTCAGGGACAGCACCCAGGCCCAGAGTTCAAGCCCCACAACTGACAAAAAAAAAAAAAAAAACCAACAAACTGCATTTGAGCTCCAGAAGAGAGCTCAAGATGACTAAAGCAAGGATGTGTGCACATGTGACTCACGGGTATGGCCAGAGGATGCACCATAAACCCAAGACAGAGGAAGAAACACACACAGTCTCGAGAGGAATCTAGACATTGGGAACAGACAGCTCAGCATATCTCACTCAGCTCTTGTCTGGCTGGACTTAGACACAGAAGCCCAATGCCTCCTGTACAGATGTGTTGAAGCTTCCAGGCTGAGCCCAGAGGGTCCCTGTTTGAGCTCCTGCCACAGTAAGCAAAGATTCTGGACAGGGATTTAAGGCATTGCAGGAAAAGGGTTCAGGCATATATTTCCATAGCAACAAGATTTTTCTTAGCCTCTGCTACCATCCCTTCCTCCCCACTCCCAGCCCCGCCCAACCCCACAAGTAAGTCTAAAAGCTGCCCTTCTGCTAGATCCTATCAGCTTTAAGTTGGATCTCAAAACCCACTGCACCACTTTTGGTGGCTAGGCAGGTCCCACAGTGGTAGAAGGCCACAACTTTTCTGTCTTGTCTCCCTGGCACCCACTGATTTTCCTCCTTCAGCCCTCAAGACAGATCCAAAGAGCACAGCAAGCTACTGTCCTAAAGTCAGAAGACAGAATCAGAAGACAGAGGGCTCTCCAGGGAGGGTCTAGTGTAAGTTGAGGTAGGGAACAGGCAAGTGCTGTACCAAGGTGCACAGGAAGCAGCTGGGAGGATCCCAGAAGCAGTTGGGAGGGACTCAGCATTGACACGTGGCCAATCCTGAATGCCTGTGGCTCCCACTCTTTCTCCAAGAGCAGAGGGGAGGCATGCAGGAGTCTATGATTGACAACTCAGCCTCCTGCTTAAGACCACAGGACAGAGACCAGGATAAACATCTGCTGTCAGCTTTAGTGGCAACCATCTTCCAGGGAAAGGCACTGAGACACTTCAGAAATGATCTTTCCATAGCCAAGACTTATTTCTAAAACTGCAGACCCTATCATACAACTTGAATGCCTAGACTTCAGTCCACCATGGTTCCCCAGGGCCAGAGCATTTCATGTGCACGTCATGTTCTTTCTATTCCATCCCCACAGTTGGCAATGGTCTACATTCTTCCACTGCCTGGAAAAGCTGAGATTCACTTCTCGTAGGACATCCAAGAATTCTCCAGCCCAAGGACTCACTTCAACCAAGGCAACTGTCACCTTCCAGGCATCAGTTCTGCCTGGTATCATTTTATATCAGTTACTTTAGTGCAGGATGAGCCTCTTCTCTGTGTGTGTGTGTGTGTGTGTGTGTGTGTGTGTGTGTGTGTGTTTATGGGGGTTTGAACTCCCTTAGCCTTCTTTTTTTTTAACTGAAGGCTGGTACTCTACCACTTGGGCCACAGCTCCACTTCTGGCTTTTTGCTGATTAATTAGAAACAAGGATCTCTCAATTTTATTTATTTATTTATTTTTGGTCAAGGCTAGCTTTGATCCTTGATTCTCAGCTCTCAGCCTACTGAGTGACTAGGATCACAGGCATGAGTCACCAGGCCTGACTCCTTTTCTACACACACACACACACACACACACACACACACACACACACACACACACACACAAATACATATAGCTATATACTTCCCTGCTTAATCCTTTACAATTCTGGTCATGTGCCTAGCACTTTAAGATTTCATAGGAGAGAAAAATAGCCACACACAGCACTAGCAAATGCAATGGCCACATTTTAAAATATCCCTTTAAGTGGAAACTCAGTCTTTTATGAATTGTCTTAAGCAGCTCCTGGAGCTTCCAGAAACCTTAATATCAACACGGAGGGTGTGGGTTGTTTGCTCAGCTGTGCCTCTGTCTCCAGGGCACCGGTCCCAAACAGATGGAAAGGACACGTTGAAGTGACGTTCTTATCAAATTCTCAGCCACATCTGTTACCCAAGAGGCTTCTGGGAAAGTTAGAATAAACAGCACAACTCCAGGGGCAGAAACTAAAATAAAATGGAGAAAAAAAAATAGCCCCGGAATTCCTGGCTGGAAAGTCGGTTAGGATGAGTTTTCCCAGCCTATCCCACTGGTAAAACCGGCCCTGAATCCGGGCCTATGACCCCTTGGGTAAGCTAATGCTCTAGCATGGTTCTGCTGAGCTGAGAATAAGAAGTGCTGACATGTGTCCAGGCTCACTGCACACTCACTGTGTGGCTTCGGGAGATTCCCTGAGCTTCTCTGAGCCTTCATTGTCTCACTTTCACAAGAGGACTATGGCTCATGCCTGTAATCTGAGTCACCTAGGAGGTTGAGATCCGAGAGTGAGGGTTCAAAGCCAGCCTCGGCAGGAAAGACTGTGCAACTCTACCTCTGATTAAGCACCAAATGGCTGCAGCTCAAGTGGTAGAGGGCTAACCTTGAGCACAAAAGTTCATGCACAGCGCCCAGGTCCTGAGTTCAAATCCTAGAACCAGCACCAAGAAAAAAGAACTGCTAATAGCACTCAGCTATGAATGATGTGTGGAGGCAGGGAGACTTGGTTAATTGGAAATAAGAATCTCACGGGGAATTTTCTGCCCAGGCTGGCTTTGAAAGACAAGCCTCAGATCTCAGCCTCCTGAGTAGATAAGATTATAAATGTGAGCCACTTGGACTTAAGCCCAGCTCCAAGAGACTCTTATGTTCAGTTAACCAACAAAATGGCTGAAATAGAATTGTAGCTCAAGTGCTAGAACATCAGCCATGAGCAAAAAAGCTGTGGGTTCAAGCCCCAGTACCAATGCATAACACATGTATGCATGTGCACACATGAACCATAAGTTGGGTCCTTCCAAATAACAGCACTGAATCCCCTCAGCGATCTAGAGATGAGAAGTCCAAAGTCAACAGTGTTGGCAAGATGGCTTCCCTCTGATTCTGAAGGAGACTATTCCGTGCCCTCTTCTCTTCTAGCAATAGTAGCTGCCAGCAGTGCTTGGCATTCCTTGGCTTATAGACACATCACTCCAATTTCTGCCGATATGACCTCATCCTATCTCACTGACATCTCTAAAGACCTCTCTCGGAGTGATGGTGACCTTCTGAGGTCCCTGGTCACAGGGAGATGACCCAATCCTAGGCAGTACATCAGTCGTTCGCCACAGTATCTCATCCCACAAAGAGCATCTTTTGAAACCCAGCACCCATTTCCAGTGTCCAGTTTGATCCTTAGGGAGTTGTGGTTTCACTCACCCAATGGCAGAAATCCCAAGCAATAAAGACCTTCCTCCCCAACCATCCTCTCCTCAACAGACAGCAGCCACAAGTTCAAAGTCCTGAGGTCCCCCCTGCTCTTCAATCTTCTCCCTCACACCTCTCCTTTGAGGTACCTACATACTTTGTTGGCTCTACATTCAAAACAGATGCCTGATCCACACTGTTGGTTATGAGGGGAGAAGATTCTAACTTGATGATTTCAGACAGCCGGTTGAAAAAGAGAGGCAGAGACATTTGGGGCCCAGAGGATCCCCACGTACTTAGGAAAGGCCCTTGGAAAGGTATAGGGAGTGAAATGAGCGTGGAAGAATGGATGACACCGTAGTCTTCTCTCATGCCTCAAATGTCAGGGAACTACTGCAGATAGGTTGGATGCAGCACTAAGTCATCTGCTGGGTTCTTGTTCTACTGTTGGGGTGTCTTTGAGGACCCCCATGATCTCTGGAGCTGCCTTCTGCCTGGGTTTACCCAGCCCCGTGGTCCCTCTGTAGTGGGGGTCCAGCCAGCTGAGCTCTAAGGCAAACACAGCCCCTACCTTCCCACAGGCTTTCCTTGCATTTATTCCCCCCTGCCCACACAGAGCTGTTGTCTGCCCCCTCCTTGCTGTGCGGCACATTTTAGAATTCCCTGCAGATCCTGTTAGAAGCTGATGTTTGGGCCACATTCCAGACTAATTAAATCAGAATCTTCCCCATCTATTGAGTCCTTCCTGAGCCAGGTCTAGCCAGCACTGGAGGAAGGACAGGGAGGTGAACTGGCCAGAGGCCCTCAGGACATGTTGTAACCAGGAACTGGAACATGAGTCAAATGTTCTCTACCTGCTTCCACCCAAGGACACAGGCCCTGTGGAGAGGAGGATTTTGAGGGGGTAGTGGGGGTACAGACCGTAAAGAGAATGTCAGCATTCTCTCTGACCACCTGATCCATATCAGGGCAATCCTTGCCACAGAAGGACAAGCAACAGAGCCTGGAAGCTTGTAACTAATGAGGAGCGTGTGCCCACTTTCACACACTGGAATCTCGAGTTCAAATCCTGACTCTCTCCTGTGCTCGGCTCCGTGTGCTTGGCTACATTAGCTTCACTTCTCTGAATCTCTGTTCCTCCATCAAAGGAAGTACTGAGATCAAGTGATATAGCACTGGTCAAACTTTAGTACCCAGCAGATCATAATTATTAAAGCAAAGGCACACGAATAGAAAATGAGATGCTATCATTCCTTCCAGAGGGTACAAGGAATTCTTTTCTTTATTATTTTGTTTTGGCCAGTCCTGGGGCTTGAACTCAGGGCCTGAGCATTGTCCTTGGGCTTCCTCAAGGCTAGAGCTCTACCACTGGAACCACAGTACCACTTCCAGCTTTTTCTACGTATGTGGTATCGAGGAATCAAACTCAGTGCATGCTAGGCAAGCACTCTACCACTAGGCCAAACTCTTTGCCAAAAGGGATTCTTTTTCACTTCCACTATGTAAAAAACAAGGAAAGGCTAGAAAGTGAAATGGAAAGCCAGACAAATAGTTCTGCAAAACCTGTTCCACGAGCTCAGACTGAAAAGCAAAATGATACTGTCTACTGGGCCAAGCCTACGCTGGGTAGAAGCTATGTAAGTGAGATGCTTCTCCTATGAGGAAGTAATTGTTTCCTAAATACAGTCTTCAAGTGTGCTTGGACAATGATGTCCACTCCGTGGGTCAGCTCAGATGACCTGGAATAGTTAGGATCGATAGAGAAATCTTCCAGTGACATATATATATATATATATATATGTGTCACACCTGCAATCCTGGCTACTCAGGAGGCTGAGATCTGAGGATCACAGTTCACAGCCAGCCCAGGCAGGAAAGCCCCTCCAGAAAACCAGAAGTAGAGCTGTGGCTTAAGTAGTAGAGGTCTACCCTTAAGAAAAAAAAAAAGCTCAGAGACAGTACCCAGACCTTTAACTCAAGCCCTAGCACTACTGCACATGTGCACGCATGCACACACTCGCTCAAGCACTCATGTACACACACACACACACACACACAAACACACTCACACAATCTTAGCTGATGTGGTTGTCAACACCTGCTATCTCAGCATTCTGAAGAGCAAGGCAGGAGGATCAAGAGTTCAAGGCTAACCTGGGCCACATAACAACACCTTGATCTCTAAACAAATAAACAAACAAATGATCTCTTAATAGATGATCACAGCATTCAAATATCTATGTAATAATCGATGAGTGAGTTTTTCATATCAGAGGCCAGGGTAGCAGTTTCATTTTGAATTAAACCTTTCAAAATGATGCTGTGTCACACCCGAGATTTAATCAAGTTAAATTTGTGTTCCCTGGCAGAGGAAGTCAGACAAGTATGACTAGAAGTGCAGGGAAGAACATTTAGCCTGGTCATTTCTGCTCCTGGAGACGTGCTATTGTTAAGTGAATGTCGCAAGGATTAAAGAGGTGACTCAGAGGCTGGGGAAAATCAAGTGGAGAAGGAACAAGGACCTTCAATCTGAGATGTCTTTCCTGGTTTCTACAGGAAGATAAGTGGTTGGGGCCAATACAAAATGGTCAGTTTGAGCCCGGAGTTTAGCCTAGTGGTAGAGTGTTTGCACGAAGATCCGGGTTCAATTCCTCAGTACCACATACACAGAAAAAGCTGGAAGTGGTGCTGTGGCTCAAGCGGAAGAGTGCTAACCTTGAGAAAGCCCAAGGACAGTGCTCAGGCCCTGAGTTCAAGCCCCCAGACTGGCAAAAAAAGAAAAAGAAAAAAAAGAAATGATCAATTCGGACTATGAAGTCAAAGAGGCCCAGTTCCAGTGGCTTACACCTGTAATCCTGGCTTACTGAAGAGCCTGAGATCTGAGAACTGTGGTTCAAAGAAAGTCTGTGAGACTCTTATCTCCAATTAACCAAAATGCTGGCAGTGAAACTAAGGCTCAAATAGTTGAGTATTAGCCTTGAGCATAAGAGCTCAAAGGCACTGCCCAGGCCTAGAGTTCAAGCCCCAGGCCCCAGGAGCAGCAAACACACACACACGCACACACACACACACATTAGTGAACTTGGAGGAACTTGTGATGTGAAAAAAACATCACACAGAAGGACAGTTAGTGCAGGATCTCACTTAAATGCAAATCCAAAACAATTAAACTGAGAATAACAGAGTTGGTAGCTGGTGGCTGGTAGGGTTTGAAAAGTGGGATGGACAGATGATGGGTAGAAGGTACAAACTTTCAATTATAACATGAATGAAACGGTTTAATATATATATATATACATACATATATATGTTTAAAAAGGTTTCAGGGGTGTGCGTGTGTGTGTGTGTGTGTGTGTAACTGTTGTGCAGGATATGAGTGACCTCACCTATAATCTTACCTACTCAGGAAGCTGAGGTCTGAGGGTTGTGGCTGGAAATTAACCTCAGGCAGCTCTCATCTCAAATAAACTGCCAATACTCCAGAAGTAGAGCTGTGGCTCAAGTGCTAGAACTCTAGCCTTGAGCAAAAGAAGGTCAGGGTCAGCTCCAGGATTGGCAAACACACACACACACACACACACACACACACACACACACTGTATCATATACTTGATATTGTTAAGAGAGATGTTAAGTGTTCTGATTATAAAATAAGTAAATATATAAAAAGCCAGACAATGGTGGCTCATACCTGCAATCCTAGCCATTCAGGAGGCCGAGAGCTGAGGATCACAGTTTAAAGCCAGCCTAGGCATGAAAATCTATGAGACTCTTATCTCCAATCAACAACCAGAAAACCAGGAGTGATGCCATGGCTCAAAGTGGTAGAGCACGAGTACTAGTGAGTCTTGAGCTGAAGATCTCAGGGACAGTGCCCAGGCCTCAAGTTCAAGCCCCATAACCAAATAAATAAATAAATAAATAGAAAAGAAAAATAAAAAAAATAAGATTAACTTTGTTGACATGGATGGCTTTGTCAAATTTCATGGTCATGTTGTATTGGAAAACACTAGATGGCTAAAATAAAAGCAGATTTAATTTGATTGTTGTTTTAGAGAGTTTGTGAGAAAACCAGCCAGTAAATTGATGCTTTTTTTTTTAACCAAATGACAATGAAATGAAACCCTTCAGGGTCTGTCATTCATTTCAACAATTAGGTTGCACAGAGAAAAGCTTGTTTTCTCCCTAATCTTCTCCACTCCAAGAGCACAGGGCCGGCTTTGTGGTTGGTGTTACAGACTACTGAACACAAAGCAGGACTTCGCTGTGGCAGGAGACGATGCTGGGTGCCGCTGGGTACTAGGGAGACCAGACAAGTTGGATTCTCTCTCTGCACGCGTCTCACCTCTCCTAGCCTTGGTGGCCACATCTATAAAATGGAGATGTCTTCACAAATGACCCATCTTGCCTAGTCAACATCTTGGATAATCAGCACACAGAGCTTAGGCACTGTCCCTGAGCTCCTTTTGCTCAAGGCTAGCATTATATCACTTGAGCCACAGTACCACTTCCAGCCTTTTTCTGTGTACATGATACTGAGAAATCAAACCCAGGGCTTCATGCATGTTAGGCAAGCACTCTCCCACTAAGCCCCATTCCCAGCCAGAATCCAGCATCTCTGATCCATGTACAGCCATCATGTTTTCCAAAGGGAGTCAGATGATTAATAGCGACAAGCTTCCAGTCTTGGCTGCCAAAGCAAAGAGGCTGCGCTGTCAGTTACCAGGGACTCCATTTAGTTGAGCTGTAGATTTCTGGGCCAGCACAGAGATATGGCTAACATGCATTCCTGGAGGACCACAAGAGCCATGAAAGCACAATACTTGCACCAGACACTGACTTGCTTTTTATCCACGTTCAAGGCTCAATGGGCCCACAATAAGTAGACTTGACTTCATGTGGTGATTTTTTCTCCTCCTCCATCCTCCTTCCCTCCCCCTCCCCAAAATTCGGTCATATTAGAAAGGCACTTTAAAAAAGAAAATTCTTGTTTTGGCCTACAGACCAGATAAGCCATGGATCTCCAGTCTTCAGAGAAAATATCCTCATCATCCTTCCTCAGGGAGAGTGGTCTCTGCTTCTCTTCCTGCCTAGGGT
Organism: Megascapheus bottae; assembly: GCF_031878675.1. NCBI lineage: Eukaryota > Metazoa > Chordata > Mammalia > Rodentia > Geomyidae > Megascapheus > Megascapheus bottae. The sequence goes on along the minus strand of NC_143533.1, from coordinate 2,033,452 downwards.
TTTAGACTTGTAGAATATTCTAGATTTGGGGAGAAGGGGAGAGGGGGGGTCCATGGACAGAGGATTATGAAAAATTGGAGGTCCAAGAGGGAAACACGACAATGGGGTCCCCGAAAACATCTCTTCTGTTCATTGCGTTGCATTTCCCCTAGAAACCCATCCCACTGGCTCCAGCAGCAGGTCTAGAAAGCTCCCATTTATGGTGTTTAAGTTTCTTTGATACGATTCGTGTCTGTGAAGGAAAGCGGATCTTAATCTTGTTTGACAATTTCCCATCTTCCCAGCAGCAAAGCAGTGGGTGAGTCCCTGCCCTGTATGGAGACCAGGGAGGTGGGGGGAAGCGCGCCCACAAAATCACGCTGTGAACCTGACATACATGTGGAATTTGGGGGGTGGAGAGAGGCACCATAATTAGGAACCAGGGAGAAGTCAGGAATGCAAGTGTGGAGGGAGAAGGATTAAGTGAGTCAGTAGCAAAGATTTCCAGCTCTCTGGGAACCTGAGGAATACGCCAGCACAGCGATACAGACGCTGTGTCTATAGGTTACATAACCACTTCTAATGTATGTACGTGTGTGTGTGTGTGTGTGTGTGTGTGTGTGTGTGTGTGAAGACGAGTTACTAATGAGATTAAAATTAGGATCGACACCCACAACTGGGCTCAAAGGCGTGAGGGAAGGCCTTAGTTACTGGTGAGAACCACACTGTCTTTTAATCCCCCTCAGGCAATTTCTTCCTGGCAGACTCAATGCTGAGTTTGGCTCAAAGCAGAAGAGGCTGTATATGGGGGCTTGGTACTCGGCACTCCTCTCTCCTGCCCTGCAAAGATGGAAGTGTCTGGACGGGAGTTTGGACTAGTGGTAGTGCTTGCCTAGCATGCACGAAGACCCAGGTTCGATTCCTCAGTACCACGTACATAGAAAAGAAGCTGGAAGTGGCGCTGTGGCTCAAGTGGTAGAGCTCTAGCCTTGAGAAAGTCCATGTGCCCAGGCCCTGAGTTCAAGCCCCAGGACTGTAAAACAACAACAAAAGATGGAAGTGCCTGGCTACCTGAATTCTGGGGCCAACACCAGCAAGTATCCTTTGTGCAGACAATGCCCCCAGAAACTCAGGCTCCACATTCTCTTGGGAGTTCATGAGAACATGTTCGTTCCTTTAAACTCTCAAGGAAAACAAAACCCTGAGGTGTCAGGTTAAAAAAATGTTTTTCACGTCTACATGAATGTATTGTATGCCAATGCAGTCATAAGATATATATTTCTTGCATGCTTTTTCAGGGGGAGGGGGAGGATGAACCAAAAAATGTTATGATGAAGCAGCTTGAGAAACAAGTTTCTGAAACAGTAGGAAAGAAAAAATAAAATAAGCCAAAACCAAAAGAAAGGGAGGGGGGATAGAAAAGAGATGGGGAGAAAAGAATAAGCTAAAAATGAAAAGAGAAAGAATAATGAAAGGAGGGAGGGAGGACTAGTAATTAAAGGCGACGCGGAGAAGATTAAAGTTAGAAGTAGGAAGAGGCAACTGGCTTCATAAAATCAGACCTCCAATGCTATCCCTGCCTCCTCCTCCTAGCCGGGTGGTTTTTGGAGAAGTCTCTCCCCTCCCCTCCCCCTCCATGCCCTCCTCTCCTCTCCTCTTCTCCTTTTGCAGTGTTGAGATGAAACACAGGACCTGCATATGCTAGGCCCCTACTGAGCGACACTCCCAACCCATCATTAACTTTTCTGACTTACAATCCCCATATAGGTACAACAGGATCCTAACCAATAACTGTAGCAGAATCAGGATGGGAAATAGAGTGTCATTATGACACAAATCAGGGGGACCACTGTCCAGTGTGCTGAGAATCACACCATCAAGAGCCCCACGATTTCTGGATCAAACCTGAATCAGGAAATGGCCCTCGGTTGTGTAACTCTGGCTGGGTGTTTCAGCTTTGGGTGTCATTCTCCTCTTGTCCAAAGTGGGGATAATATTAATAACATGCTAAAGTAAATGTGAACTCATCCATGCAGTGCTCTGAGAGCCTGACAGGCAATAAGACTCACACAAGGACAGGCAATATCATCTTCATCACCACCAACTCCTCGCCAGTGGAATACTAGTGTGCAGACCTTAAAGAAGAGAGCAGGTGCATAGCAGAGGCTCCCTAAGTACTTCTGAATTGACTGAGTCCTTCCTTGTGCCTCTCAGTAGACCCTTATTATAAAGGGGATGGCTTCTCACCAGCATGCTCAATGGATTCCAATCCCAGTCCAACTCACTGTGTCCAGGCTTGCCCTCCACTCCCATAAACAGAGCTGCTAAATCTCATGCTTCCATCTGGAGGGGTCAGAAGACCATGGGTGTTTCAGAAAGTAGCTACAGGGTAAGACTCATCTTCCTGACAATGGAGAAGAAACGAGTAGTTGGTGAAGAAGTGAAGGCCATGTATCTCAAAGCAGCAGTTTAAGTTTCTGTGTCAATTCAGACCAAAAAGGCCAGGGCGAGAGGTCAAGGTCAAGGTCAAGATTTCTCAGGATGTAGGAATCATGGAATATGCTTCTTTTGCTAGAGAAAGTGATGTATAAAAATTGCAGCAAAAGTCTTCACGCTCTGAAATACAGCAGTAATAGAAGTGCTGTGTGTGTGTGTGTGTGTGTGTGTGTGCACAAGGTAGTTATTTTTTTCTTTCAAAATGTGACATTGATACTATCAGTTGACCAAAGACACAATTTTTTTAGTAAGCTCTCCTAGAACAGAGATTAAAATAAATATTTAACTGGTATATAAAATCTATAATTACATACATATATACATGTATTTATGTATTTGTTTATGTATTTGAGGCATGCTAAGAAGAAAAAGTCACCACAAAATATAATACTTTGAGCCAGGCACTGGTGGCTCACACCTATTATCCTAGCTACTCAGGAGACTGAGATCTGAGGATTGAAGTTCAAAGCCAGCCTGGGTAGAAAAATCCTCCTGAGACTCTTATCTCTAATTAACCACTCAAAAACCTGAAGTGGTGCTGAGACTCAAAGTGGTAGAGCACCAGCCTTGAGCAAAAGAACTCAGGGACAGTACCCAGGCACTGAGTTCAAGTCCCATGACTGACAAAAATGTATTATTTATGATTAAATATGAATAATTAACAATATTATACTATGTAATATATTACTATATATTCCATATACTATATAACACATGCATTATATGATATATAATATGTAATATACTCTACATATAATACTTTCATCTAGGCATACATGGGTGGTTCAGTCCTGTAATCCTAATGTCACAAGAGTCTGAGATACAGAGGATCACAGACCAAAGCCAACCCAGGTAGAACAGTCCACAGATTCCCTCTCATATTAACCAGTTAAAAAAAGAAACCAGACAGGAAGTATGGCTTAATTGGTAGAATACCAGCTGAATAAGCAAGTTGAAGATGATGAGTTAAAAAACAAAACAAGCATGTACATAGTCAAAGATACAGAGATACATAAATGGTTCCTATTGGAGACTCTTGGTTAGGACTATAAGCGCTGCCACCATTTGAGATCTGGAGCCAGGGTGGGCGTCAGGACCTTGGAGAGAGGCACCCGCACCCCAGAACTATCTAGGGTATCTTCATAGAAAAAGCCACTGTGGCCTCTTCAGTGACATTCTGGACTTTCATGCCCCCCTTACTCACCCTGGGCTCTAGGAAAATTAAGGTCTAGAAGAGGAAGCTTAATGGTTCTCTCCTCGCACTTCTCCACCTTTGATTTTTAGGCCATCTTTTATACATACATAACCACAGACAGCATCAGACTCTTGAAAACCACAACACGAAGCTCTTTAAAACAAGAAATGGGCCAGTGCCTATGGCTCACACCTGTAAACCCTAGCTACTCAGGAAGCTGAGATCTGAGGATCACAGTTCAAAGCCAGCCTGGGCAGGCTGAGACTCTTATCACCAATCAAACACCAAGACACCAGAAGTGGCACTGCGGCTCAAAGTGGTAGAGTATAAGCCTTCATCTGAAGAGCTCAGGAATAGCACCTAGGCCATGAGTTCAAGCCCCAGGACTGAAAAAAAAAAAGTACAAAGCAAGACATGGAATACCTGGGAAGAGGGTTTCTAAGGGTTTCAGCTCTGCCTTTCATTTCATAAGCTACTGGTTTCTTCCTACTTGATTTATTCCTGGCTTCTGCCAGGCTCAGGAAAGGCAGCACAAACACCTGGCATGTTTCATGATTTGAACACAGGGAAATGTCAGAGAGAAGAGGCGCTTGGCGGTTTCCGCGTTTGTGGGGTGTGATAAATTGGGAGTTCTGATGGGGAAAAAGTCAAAAGGTTGTGTATATCACTGTGAAAAAATTCCAACCTGAGCTGCAAGGCTGGCAGTTCACTTGAGACTATTTGCTAGGCACCCAAACCAATCCTCAGCACCCCCACTCCCATTCAGGCCTGCAGTACCCCTAGCACCCACCAAGGGGTGGCTGTGGGTTTGCTAATAGGCCGTAGGCAGAAGGGACAGGTGCCATTTCCAGAACTAAGACTTTAAGAAGCAGCTTGTGCCTCCTCCTCCTTCTCTCACCCCCTCCACCCTCAGAATGTAGAGAAAAAGAAAGGCCCCTGAAGGGATTAATGGAGTCATTTCAGGGAGACCGAGCTCAATCATAACCACCATCTGGAGAGTGGGCGGAGCCAGGAACACCCATCTCAGCCTGTCAGATGGATGCAAATTCCCTCCAGCCTTTGAGCTGGCCTGTGATTGGAGAGGCTACCTGTTACAGCAGCAGAATCTACTCTCCTCAAAAGGAGTTTAGGTACCCTCACTGCCAGGCAGGTAAACTGAGTCTATTTAACTGGAAGGTGACATTCTGAGGTTTTTTTTTTTTTAAAGTTATCTGAATAGTTATCTCCATCCTGTATTTTTTTGTGTCACACAAGCCTTCCTTAACTTCAGCTAAGGCCAGTTGGTCCCACCCCTGGGGCTCCAAGCCTTTCCTAGGTGTGCTTAACATCTGGACTGGTGATTTCCTTAAACGACTGCCCACACCCGCCATGTTTTGAAGGGTACATTCTTCAACATGCACACAAGGGTACACTTAAGGTAGGTGAATTGCATTGCATGTGAATTTTACCTGAAAACAATCATTCAAAATATTGTGGGATAGGAGGGGTTAGGAGAGATAGAGGGAGCAAGATGCACTATAGACATAAGCTGACAGGCTGCACTGAAACCCCTTTGTGCCACTTTTGGATTATTTAAGACAATGAATCTACTTAAAATTACATTGTGTCTTAGCTAAATGATAGGTATGTTGAAGAACTGAGTGTGTAGTCAAGCCCTACAACTGTCTTTGAAATGCATTCAAAGTGGGTGGATGGAGGGACGGACTGATGGCAAATGTGATAGAGCAAATAAAGTCAAATAGTAATTATGGAATCTAGGAGACGAGTGTATAGATGCTGTAACCACAATAATCCTTTAGTTTTCTTTTTCTGGTGGCACTGGAGTTTGAACTCAAGGCTTCATGCTTGCTAGACTGGTGCTTTACCACTTGAGCCACTCCTGTAACTGGGCATGGCACACTGGTTATTTTAGAGATGAAGAACTTTTTGCCTAAATTGACCTTGAACCTTGGATCCTTGAGCTCTCAGCCTCCTGAGAAGTAAGGATTATAGCCATGATGCACTGATGCCTGATTAGCTTTTCTGCATTAAACATTTATTTTCCGAAATAAAATCTTCAGTGAGAGTAGAGCCTGAGCACATTATACAACAGCAATTAGTCTACTTACAGTATGTTTTGTGTGAATAATCACATTTTTTCAGTGATTTATTTTTTTCCATGACAATATGTCATAGAAATCTTTTCATGATGATAGGTAGGCAGATACATAGATGCATAACTTGACAAAAGATTGCTGATAGAAAGATAGATACATACATAAGACTACTGTCTTAGATAATATGTAGGTAAATAATAGATGATACAATGATGATATAGATATATGTTAGATGGATAGATAGATGGATGGATACATAAACACACATATAGATACATGGATGATAAATGATTTAGATACATGATAGAGGATAGTGTGTGTGTGAGAGAGAAAGAAAGTATTCTTTCAACTGTCTTGGATACACACTTATGTCTTTATTTATTTATTGTGTTGATTCTGGTAAATAAGAGTTTTCATCTAAATTTCCAAGGGAACTTTTTAAAAGGATTTGGCAGTCAATCAACAATCTATAGAACTGAAATTCTTGAAAAGATGGAGCGTTTCCAAAGCTGAAGCTCAAAGTTCAAAGAATCATAAAGCCAGAGGGTTGAAGATAAAACTGTAAGAAGCCACAGAAAGTAATAAAGTTGGGGGTGGTGGCTTCCCCCTAAAATGCTAGGTACTTGGAAGATTGAGATTCAGAGGCTCGTGGTTTGAGGGAGAGCTGTACAAAATGTTCTCAAGACTCATCTCATCCACGAGGAAAAGAAAAATCTGACATGTCAACAGGCCCTGCTCAGGTAAGACGACTCTTCCAGGAAAACAGGCAGGTGACAGAGGCAGTCTCCTGAGAAAAGGGTTTGTCTTTTTGTAAGCTCTGGAAACAGGGCTAAGGCACTTAGAATTCAGTGGTGTTCACACATGCTTTTTCCCCTTGATTCATTTTCACAGGTCCTCTCCCTTTCCTGGGTGCTCTGCAGGTGACCACTGTGGTTAAGAGATAGCTTTTCTGGGCCAGGAATGACACAGACCTGGGGGAGGGGAGCCATAGACCCTTCAGGATCTGGGCTCCTTCATCTTCTGAAAGCAGAGAGGAAAGCAGGCTGTCTGCACTCTTGTGCTTAAAGTGGCTGATCTCTACCACAAACTCAACTGAGCAAAAACCAACCAACCAACCAAACGTTCGAAGTCAACAAACGTCCAAATGTAACTAGACTTGAGTGTTTGTGAATTCTGCCTTCCTACCCAGACACACTATGTGTGGCTGTCACTGCGGTTCTTGCGAGGCAACTCCTCCCTCAGTCTGGAAGAGATCGCTCAATTATTTTAACAGTTACCATAGAAACCCATGATCTGTTCTATCTTATTCTTTTCACTCTTCCCTCCACCCCCACCCCTCACACAACCCCAACCCCCGATTCTTTCCAGAAAGCCCTGTGAAACTTCCATTCTGCCACCAGAAACTATCCAGCCTATCTTGTTAAATGGCTAAAAGAAAAATCCCGTGCTCCGAATGCTAACTTATGAGTTAATGAGGACTGGAATAAGGATATTCAATTAGTACAGAAAGCCTGGGAAGATGCAAATTAAACCAACATTCATCCGTGCAGTGTGAGGGAAGCACAGAATTAGGTGAAACAAGGTTTTTCTGTGTTTATGCTTTTAGTGTAAGTTTAATTATGAACCTCGTGGATGCAGGCTTATGAAAAATATAACTGAGGGAAGAGAGAAAAAAATAGGCTCATGGTTATGTGAGTTTCTTTCTTGGGTGGGAAAATATCCTGATAGAACTCTATGGAAAATTTAAAACCACTGGATTTGTGTAGTTTGCATGGATGGATAGGTTTCTGTGTGAATTATGCCTTGAATCGGGGTCTGACTATATTTCCTGGCTGGCCTTCAATGTCTCAGCCCAAGCAACTCTCCTACCTCAGCCTTTCAAGTAGCTGGGAATACAGAGGTGTACAAGACTTAATTATTTTTTTGGTCGGGCTTGGGGCTTGAACTTGGGGCCTAGGCGCTGTCCCCGAGCTCTTCAGCTCAAGGCTACTGCCTTACCCTTGAGCCATAACGCCACTTCTGCTTTTCTAGTGGTTCATTGGAGATAAGAGTCTCATGGTCTTTAGTACCCAGGCTGGCTTTGAACCTCGATCCTCATATCTCCTGAGTAGTTAGGATTACAGGCATGAGCCACTGTGCCCAGCTCAGACATAATTTTTTTTTTAACTCCTCAGTGGTTCAGCCTCTTTGCCAAACTCCCTGTCTTCCTTAGCTTGGGACAGCAGCTCCATCTCTAAAATCCAAGTACTGACTTCACTATAAGTACCTGGCTTTGTTAATTAGGGTTCCCTATCCAGCTAAGTGATGATTCTCTTCCTGCTGGATGTGTGTCCCAACCCGGGCTAGACACCATTTTCATTTGTCTATTTAATCCACTTTTGCTGAGTGCCTGCTGAATGCTACACATTTAGGCCTGCAATGGGCAACTCTTTTTTCCCAGAATTCCTGGCTCCCTTATCATAAGCTTTCCCAATTCCCCAGTTCTCTCAGTGCTAGAATAGTCCCAGAATCCTTAGCTCCCTCACTACCGTAATTATCTGCTTCGCTGATTCTAGTAATCCCCATCCTTACCTTGAACTCATCACCCATTTTCCATCCCTTCTCACAGGTCCCTCAGAGACACGGGGTAAAATGGTATGATAGTTAGCCTGAGGCCTCTAATTTTAGGGGCTCTAATCTTAGGATCTTAGAATGGCTCAGCGGGTTCATGGAGCATCTACCCTCAACCTGTCTTCCCATTCCATGCTCTCCAAAGTCTGGGATTTACTTAAATCTCAGAAGACCAGCATGGTTCCTTAGCGGCCCCAATGCCTGGGTTCAATCCAGGCACGGAATGAACTCAACCTCTGGACTCTGAACGAACAGGACAGGGGAGAGCCCTCCTCTTGGAGATCTTAGGAAGAGCAGGAGATGAAGCAAGACTGAAGAGGATCAAGCACAGTAGAGCACTCCTGTAATCTCAGCCTGTTCAAGAGACGTGAGGAGGAAGATCGAGGACCTAAGGTAGGCCCTGGGCAAGAACACAGGATCCTATCTGAGAAATAAACAAAGAAAAAAGGTCTAGAGACATGGTTGAAATGATTCAGCACCTGTCCAGCAAGGTAAGGCCCTGAGTTCAAACTCCAGTACCTACCACCAAACAGAAAAGAAGCCAGACAGCGTCTTGTGAAAAGATTCACTGTAACAGAAAAGGAATGGGGGAGCGGGGTCTGGTTTGGGAAGAGGAGCCAGGAAAGAGTCTCAGCAGTGAAACCCATAAGAAGTTAAGAGTTGGGCACAGGTGGCTCACACTCATCATCCTGGCTACTCAGGAGGCTGACGGCCGAGGATCACCATTTGACGTCAGCATGCACAGCAAAGTATGTGAGACTCTTATTTCCAGTAAACCACACACCCATGCACACACATCGCACATGCACATACATGCGCACATGTATACACATGCACACACATACATACACACACACACACACACACACACACACACACACACACACACACACACACACACACTGGAGGGAATTCAAAGAGTACTCAGATTTCGGTCTTAAGTTTCCAAGATGGAAAAGAACACATTTCCTTCCTTCCTTCTTTCCCTTCGCTTCCCTTCCCCCTCCCCCCTCTCTTTTCTCTCTTTCTTTTTCTCTCTCTTTCTTTCCTTTTTTTTTTTTTTGGTACACCTGCATTCAAAATAGGAGACTGACACCAGACATCTCTGTAGCACACAAAGGAATTAAAAGACTCACAACAATACTAAACAAGTGAGGAATACTTTTAAGACAATCTCCATCCCAGTATAGCAGTATCTCATGGGATCCATAAATCGCTCTACGAGTCCCAGACCTGTCCTTCAACCACGCTGCCGTTTGTTAGAAATTGTTTCCATTCTCAGCTGCCACCAGGATCTTTTGCGAACACACACACACACACACACACACACACACACACACACACAATCAGATCATGTGGCGTCTCTGCTTATAAACTTCCAATGGCTCCCCACTGTGCTGTGAATAAAATCCAAACTTCTCTTTTGTAGCTCTTTAAGCTTTGCACAATCAGGGTCCTGCTTTCTCTCTACAACCTCCCTTCCTTCTATCTCCTTGTCTCATAGCAAGAACTGAGTTCCCAGTATCTAGGAATGCACCAAGCTCCTGCCCACCTGAGGGGACATATGGGGGGAGGGTGCCAGGGCACGGTTACTGCCTCTGCTGGAAATAAATTCTCTGGCTCTTTCATTGTATGGCTGATTCTTTACCCTTCAGGAAATCAGTGTGGGTATACCCCCTCAGATGACCTTGAGCATGTCCCTTCTCAATTTGTTTGTGACACAGCATTCGATTTGTTTACATCATTGCAACTGGCAGAGAAGATCTGTTGCTTCCAATCCACCCCCATCCACCTCTATTTTTGTGTGTGCTAGTACTGGGGCTGGAACTCAGGGACCTCATGCTTTCACTTGGCTTTTTTTTTTTCTTTTTTTTTGCTCAGGCTGGCACTCTACTATTTGAGCCACACCTCCACTTCTGGGATTGTTTGCTGTGGCTTTTTTTTTTTTTTGATAGTTAAATGGAGAAAGAATCTACCCTGGTTGATTTCCAACCGTGATCCTCCAATATCAGCCTCCTGAGTAGCCTGGGTTACAGACATAAGCCACCAGTGCCCAGCCAGATTCCTTTTTCCTCTTCCCTGCCCCCCCCCGCCCCAATAACAAGCCCCAGGGAACTGCCATCCCTGCTGGAGCGGCTGCAGCCACCCTAGCACACTGTGGTCCGCCCTACCTTGCCAAAACTGCCTTTCCCCAGCACCATGAGGAAGTTGAAGTCAGTCAACTTCATCCGGTCCCTGTTACCATTGTTGTCAAGCTTGGAGATGGTATTGGTGGTCTTTTCTTCTGGAGTCTTGTGTCCTTGGCCCACCTTGGCCCGCTGGAGGAGAAAGCACATGGAGGGGAGGACATGATTAGAAGGAGCAGAGGCAGTCACATGCACACAGTGACCGCCTGTGGCTCACGTGTCCCCGGGTGGAAAGCATGGCGGCACCATCCACTCCACAAGGCTGAGACTGGAGCATCCTGAGTGCCCCTATCCAACTTTCCTTGTCCCTCCTGTCTCAAGCATCACCGACAAACTGTCCCTCCTCTCCTGGCACTCTCCTGCTTTCCTCTCCATCTGTCCTCTCTCTGATGCAGTACTCTCTTTATTCCATCCTAGGGCTCAGGCCTGAGGTGGCGCTGTGGGTCAGAAGAAGACCTTCAGAGGGCGGGGCCTGGTGGGAGGAGGTTAGGTCTTTGCGTTGTGTCTTTGCCATCTGGATCTCCCAGCAGAGGCAAAGCCATGGGTCTGCTGCATGCTGCACTTCCATCTCCAGGGCTACTGTAGAGGCACCTGGAGGCACAGGGCTCTGTGCCTCTGACCATACAAACTAATAGTTATTGAAATGAACTCCAGGACTGGGAAATGAGAGTTGCTTGTTTGTTTTTTCTTTGTGGCTGTTTTTCTTTTCTCTCCTTTTTGTCTTATTTGTTTGTGTATCTGTCTTCGGGAGGGTAAGTCGGGGGGGGGGGCGGTTGGAAACAGAAAACTGGACATTCTGTTGAAAATGAACTTTACAACCTGTGGGGGGAGGGGGAGGGGAAGACTGGGAGAGAGCGAGGGAAGGGATGAGGTTGTCCAAGAAGACACGTTCTCTTCCCTCATCTGTATATCACCTTTACGATGACAATAAAATAAACATTCTCAGGGCTGCCCTCAAGGGGGATTGTGGGATACTGGTCTCTTCCTCAATCTTCCTCAGCTAGCTGAAAGCAAACACCTCCTCAGCCATGAGCTCCTACAGTGACAGGATACCTGCCGTGACTGAAATTGCCGACACCCAGACCTAAATGTCTTTTCTCCCTCTGGAATATTTATTCCAGTTGCTTTGAGAAGGGGGCCGGGGGGTGGGGATGGGTATAAATGTTCCAGAACATGCCCGTGCTGCCCCTGAGATGGCCTTGGGTTTTCTTTCCGCCACCCAATGACCCACTCTGCTTCCTCTGAGAAGCCTTCCTGGCTTCCCAAGCAAATGGAGCATCCCAGGACATTCTTGGTCATAAACAGCCTTTGCTTTCCAATTCTCCAGAGTAAAAAAAAAAAGGCTGCCAGTGGCCTGGGTCCTTAGCACCCTCCCTGGTTTCAGTCTCTTCTCCTGGTTCTTTCTTTGCAGGCTGATTTCTCTGAATGCACACAATGTGTGCTCATACCCCAGGGCCTTTGCACTTGCTGGGTGTAGGTACACTTTTCCCTGCAATGCATCAAAAGAAACTTTCCTGAGGGTTGCATATCAAACAACTCTTAGCAATTTCCGTTTGCCTTGCTTTATTTATGTCTTTCTGCATCACCTGTCTTCATCTCACCAGCCATCTATTTCCTTAGATTGTCTTTCCCTTCACAACAGAAGCCAAGGTTGTTCCAGGTAAAGGATCTGACCTGGCACATGACAGGTGCTTCTTTGCACTAGAGGAATGAACCTTCCTAAACCTTAGTCTCCTTGTCAAAAACAAAACAGGAACTGGTTATGCCAGGTGTCTCTGCTTCACACCTGTACTCCCAGCTACTCAGGAGGCTGCGATCTGAGAATCACAGTTTGAAACCAGGCCCAGGCAAGAAAGTCCATGAGACTCTTACCTCCAGAAATCCAGAAACAGAGCTGTGGCTCCAAGTGTTAAGAGTGTTAGGCTTGAGTAAACGAGCAAAGAGCAAAAGGCACAGCACGGAGGCCCCGAGTTCAAGTCCCGTGACTAAGAAAACAAAACAAAACCCTCTTTCCTGTCTGAAGTACCCAGCTTCAGGCATTTCATTACAGCAACCCAACAGCCTCATCCACCTGAGAATCTCACGCCTAGATTAGACACTGTCTAATAACCCGTTTCTATTCCTCCCAGTGATGTTATTTTAATATTTAAATTAGCTGTTACACACACACACACACACACACACACACACACATACAATGTCCACCTGTGGTGCCTATGCCCATCACCAGGGGCCTCTAAAGACAAACACCTGCCACATTCCTTCTGTACACCCCATATCCCCCCCCCCACCCTCCTGCTGCACAGCCCATCCATCAGAGAAGTGAAATTGAAGTCCAGATTAAAGTTGTCCTTTTGCAGGGTACAGGATGTGACTCAGAAATGGACTCCAGCTATGGCTGTCTTTCATGTGTGTAATTTCGAGCCCGAGAACTGCGTGCTCAAAGGAGGGTTCTTCTTGGTGCCATGCAGGCAGACTGTGACTCCTGGGGCGGGATCCCAGCTCCCTCTCAGATGGTGAATGCCTGTCCTACCTTAAACCACAGACAGCTGGGCACCCCGAATCCAGAAGGGAGTCCCCACCACGCTGGAATAAAGCTACAGCTCCTCATAGCCTGGGAATCTTCCTGTCCACATATCCTGTGTTTATTTCAACGGGGAGCTGGGTGGAAGGCTCAGTGAGACAAACAGAGTTCCATGCCTCCATCACTCAGCCAGGGACGGGCAGCGCAGGATTCAGACTTAGGCAGGCTGCACAGAGCCACCGCTAACTAGGTCCCTGTCACACCGGTGTGGCAGCTGGTGCCAGAGCAGCCACAGTCACTACCGGGGCAGAGAGAAAAGGCTGACCAGAGCCCAGAGAAGGGAACAGAGCTGGGGAATTCCCACCACAGACCAGACCTCTGGCAGCCCGCATTCTGCACCTGCCAGTTCCATCAACTCAGGGGGAAACCAGAGAATCAGAGAAAACACGAGTGGACATTCTCTGCTGTGGGTAAGTAATGATTGCTCACAGAGCACTGATGTCTTATTAGGTTTTATAGTCCATTTAGCTAGACGTGAGGGACAGGATGGGCGTTGTTTATGTGCAAATGCAGCACTGTGTTAGATGGGGGAGTCGGGGGGGCGGGGATGAACCCAGGCTTTCTGGATTGTGGTATTTGCTGGAGTATTGCATCCATGGCCCACCTCCAGATACAGAGGAACAGCTGTACTTGCTCCTCCTCTCCCCTCCCCACCTCCCTCTACAGTGCAGCAAGGAACCATTCCTAAATAAACCAGTTGCCCTCAACTCCTTTACTGTGGTGTTGCTTTGGAGACTGGGCTTCCAGCTCCTGATCCTCTCAGCCTCCCTATCAGAGAGACAACAGGCAAGCACTTCTATGCCCACCTCTGAATTTCTTCTCGCAGCCTGTTTCCCCAGGGAGACACAAAGCCAGGGTCAGCTCTGGGACCTGGGAGAGTTCTGTAGTTTCTCTGGGCCTCAGTTTACCTATCCACCCATAAAAAGTGAGAATGGCCAAAACCCATTCAGGGGAACTAAAGGAATTTAGGATTTCTCTGTACAACACTGAGGCGAACAAATGACACATTGGAAATCAATCAATGCACCCTAAAATGGTCAGAAAAAAAATGCATCCTGAGCCACTCGACGCATCTCTTGGAGTCACTGTTGGTCTGTGAATGTGCGCTGTTCCCAAGGTCAACCCTCTCTGAAGCTCATTCACCCCCAAATTCCATAGCTCCACCGTATCATTCCCCCGAATTCCTTTCTCCAGAGAAGACACTAGAAGGTAATTTCTGATGCATTCCAGGTGTGCTAACTGGTTTCCACGCTGGGATTCTGTTTCTCACATTCAAGGTCAACTGAAATTTCTCATATATGTCTGAAGACCATTTTCGTTCTGTTGGAAACATTTTTGTTTTTTGGTAATCAAGCACTATGGTATGGTGTGATTATAATTCAGGCATAAACAAGCATTTGCGGGCTCCCACTAGAAAGAAAGGGACACATTTTTGTCGCATGCAGATAAAATAGTTCTCAACTTCAAGCCAATTACCGGCCCAGACAAATGCTCTGTGAGTGGAGAAGATTTTGTTGTTGTTGTGTTCTGAAATGTCACCCCAGTTGCCCCGGGATAGAAGACATCATTTTGCAAAAACAGAAGCTTCATTTTATGAAAATACCAGCGCTGGGTTTTTTTTTGTTGTTGTTGTTCTTTTTTGTCTTTCTTTTCCAGACACAATTGTACAGTCTTAAACACAGCAGCAAAAGGACAGTACATGAGCAGAAGGATGGAGGAGAGACGTAGAGAGGCCTTGCTTGGAATATCTGCTGTCTAGTCCTGCGAGCCTGTCTCTAGGAATGACCTTTGGTTGTCAAGGTCACTGAAAAAATGGCAGACTAGCTCTAGTGCAGGGAATTTGTTTCACTTGTTTCCAGGAAGACCGACTAGGTTAGAACCATCTACACACAGCCCCGAATTTACACCGGGCTTCCGTATCTGTTGAGTTCTATTGCAGGACTAAAATGACTCTCGGGATAAATGTCGAACATCTTCACCATCCTGGTGCCCGAGGGCCACACCTGTCAGCCTAGCAACTCAGGAGGCTGAGATCTAAGGACCACGGTACAGCGGCAGCTCTCGGGCAGGAAAGTCCAGGAGACTCCAATCTCCAGTTAATCACCAGAAAAACTGGAAGTAGAGCTTTGAGCCAAAGACCTCAGGGTCAGCACTCAGGCCCTGTGTTCAAGCCCCACGACTGACCAGACAACAACAACCAAAAATCATTCCCCAACCTTCCCTTGCACTCACTCCCTTGGGTCTCTCTCTCTTTCTCTGCTACATACTCACCATGGCCTTTGTTCAGTTTCTTAGAACTGTTATGGAACAAGCCGCCCCAGGGCCTTTGCACCTACAGTTTTCTCTGGATGGACAGCTCATGCTCCCCCACTGGCTCATCTCAATTGTATTTCCTGTTGTGTTCAGACAAGTGACTTTGCTTTTCACATGTTCTCTTGTTCGAGAACTTTATGTATGGCCCGCACCTTGACAAGGTGCTTGTGTGCTTATTTCTAGGACATAGTAGCTTGGCTCCTTCTACCTCTGCCACAGGTCAGTGTCGATATGCCACTGTGTGTCTAGAACATTCGTGGGAGCAAACTACAGTCCTCTTCCCCAAAAGAAACGACGTGAAAGTGCCTTTGTACACATAGGTGAGGTCCTCAATCAAATCTGCCCTTGCCAAAACATTTTCCTGGCAGAACTGGGATGGGTTCGGTGTACCTATTGCTCTCCCATCCCCCAAATGGGTTGGGTGGCTTCCAGAATGTGGAGGAGTGCTTGCACAAGGCCAGAGCTGGCACAACTCGCCTGAGAGAGTTCTCTCAGGGTCAGACAGCCCACAGGGCACCTGTGACAGGCCAATCCTATCCTGCCAGGAGCCCCAGCTGCCTCCCCAAGCTTACCCAAGCCTCCTCAAACATCACCAGTTGGCCTCCACATTCCTGTGTTCTCTCAGTCCCTTGTCACATTTCCCATCCCGTCAGCCTCAACGCCAGCTGGCCCTGAAGGGTCACTTTTGAGCAAATGTGGAAGTCTAAATGAAGACAGGGCCACAGGACTGACTTGACAAGGGGAAGGGCATTTCTCTTGGGTTTTGAGGCATACCTAGGAGTTTTGTAGGCGATGGCACAGCATTGCAAAAAGAGTGCAAGTCATGAAAGGTCTAGGTAGATGCCATACCACCCACAAGGGGAAAAAAAAAAAAAAGCCCATAGTGGGTAGAGGTACTTGGTTCATCTGATGCAGAGAAAGGGGGGGGAGGGCGAGAGACTCACCTCAAATTTCTGCCTCAGCTCCTCATTTCCCTCACTTCCTTCTGGTGGCACTGGCACATTGAAGTATTCCCCCTCCTCTTGGCTCAGCAACTTGAACCTAAAGGGAGACAAATTTATTTCTGTTGTTTGGGGTTTTTTTTTTGCAGCTGCCAGTACTGGGGCTTGAGTCACCAAGTGCCTGACTCTTAGAGCCAATTAACTACCAAAAAGCTGGAGGTGAAGCTGTGCCTCAAGGGACAGAGCGCCAGTACACACACACACACACACACACACACACACACACACACACACACACACACCATGCCTTGGGGGTGGCCGGTACACCGTGGCATCAACATACCTGTCCACTGCACTCTGCCATGTTTCCTGACTATAAAACACCCTAAGCGTAATTGAGCATCAGTCGTGAAGATGTCCATGCAAAGCGAGCCATTGAGAAGCCTCGGTAAATACGGGTGAGTTAGAAGCAAAATTAAAAATACACCTGCAGACCTTGCAAGAGAACAAGAGCCTGGACGGGCAGAACAGAAGCTTAGCGGAATTACCTGCTCTCCTGCACCACAGACTCATTATTCTAAACGAGACCAGTGGAGCGAGGAAAAGCCAATTAGCAAAATATGCAACTGAAAGTCAGAGACAAACCCAAAACAAACCCGGAGAGGCCAGGAAGGAGACCCACCAATCTCCCAGCTCCTTCTCAGAAGAGAAAGTAAGCAAGC
This sequence comes from Megascapheus bottae, assembly GCF_031878675.1. Lineage (NCBI taxonomy): Eukaryota > Metazoa > Chordata > Mammalia > Rodentia > Geomyidae > Megascapheus > Megascapheus bottae. The sequence goes on along the minus strand of NC_143533.1, from coordinate 2,016,330 downwards.
AGAACAGATGAATTCCTGGCTAGTCCAGGGAAAGGACAGGAGATCACAGATCGGGATCTGATCGGAGCGGGGAAGGAGAGGCCTTGGCCAGCAGACATGGAGCCATGGGGCAAAGAGGGAGATAGGAAGTTCAGGCTGGCACCCGGCACCTGAGAGTCTCACTGGGTAGGACACAAGGCACCTGTCCCACAGTGAACGTGGATAATGGATTCTGGCACTGGTGGCTCACACCTGTCATTCTAGCTATTTAGGAGGCCAAGAGCTGAGGATCCTGGTTTGAGGCCAGCCCAGGCAAGAAAGTCCATGAGACTCTTATCTCTGATGAGCCACCAGAAAACCAGAAGTGGCACTGTGGCTCCGGTGGTAGCGTGCTAGCCTTGAAGAGCTCAGGGACAGCACGCAGGCCCCGAGTTCAAGCTCTTGGTGAGGAATGGAGGTTTTGCCCTTCTGTGAATGGTGCCTTACTTAAGGGACCTTTTAAGTTATTTGGGGGGGGGGGTCCTCAGCTCTTCTCTGCTTCACGTCTCTCGCCATGGACTTGTCATTTGTATAATCTCTTGCTCAGGGTTTCCCTTAGGCCCATTTTCCACTAAGTCCCACACTCAGAGTGCGGGTAGGAAGCTGTACAGCGATTGTCGGCAGGATGTTTAGTCCAGAACACACACCACTTTCTCCAGAAACATTTGATTGTTTCTTTTTTCCCCCCCTCTTCTTCCACTTGGCACTGAAAAAGTCCCGAATGAGATCATTCAGAAATAAGATGGTTTATCTCAAAAGAAATAAGATCTGCGCCCATGGGCGATTTGAAACAGACTGTGCTAAGCTGAGCTATTTGAATTCAAGTTCTTCCTCACAGAGCTGTGGGCCCCACCATTCTTGCTGGAGATATTGGAAGAGTATGGGGTTGGTTGGTTGTTGGTTGATTACACAAGAAGGGAGCAATGCAAAACCTCCAGAAGAGAAAAAACACTGTGAGGAGCTAATCTTGGCCTGGCTGGAGAAAATATTCTCCAGGAAGACTTCTTCCTTAGGGAAATGAAACCAGACAGATCTTTTGAATTAAATCCTGAGACCTACTTCAGCACGTACCAGCCTGGCCAAGTCATATAATTGTGTCACATGCGGCACGTGTGATGATGTCACACAGCCTGGTTGTGTTCTAACCACATTGACCTAAGTCTGTTTAAAATAACCATTTTTCTTCCACCCCCTCCCCCTGCCCCTCCTCTTTTCCCTCCTCCTCCCCTTCTTCCTCCTTTTTTCCTTCTCTTCCCTCTTTCTTTCCCTTCTTCCTCCTTTCTCTTCCTCTTCTTTTGTCCTCTCCCCCTCCTCTCCGTTTTTTTTTTTGTTTGTTTGTTTCCCTCTTGGCTCCTGTCTTTGTTTGCTCACTGAGACAGACACAAAGTCTTACGTAACCCAGTCTGCCCTTAAATTTTCAGTCCTCCTGCCTCCACCTCTCAAGTACTGGGATTCCAGGCATGCAACACCACACTTGGCTTTTTCGTTAACTTCAAGGACCAGGTAAAATGTATTTGTGAGGAGCTGTAGGCCATCAACCATTTCTTCGAGCCTCTGCTTTTGAAAAAATGGTTTTCACTTTGTTTCTTTTGTTTGTGTTTGGGGAGGGAATTGAAGCATACCTGATCTCAGGTTTGCTGGCCTAAATTGATCTCCATTTCCAGAGGTGGGGGCGGGGGGGGGGGGGAAACAAAACAAAAAAAAACAGGAAACTTCCTTACCAGCCATCCACACCAGCCTTCTGCAGTTCAGAAATCCCAAATGACAGCGACCCCATGAAATCATTCCTGCTAGTCAGGTCCCAGTCCCAGATCTCCACCGACAGCCTCCGGTCTTTGTCCGATTCCTTTAACTGACTGGAGGAGAGAAAAGGGGGGGGGGGGGTTGGAGGAAGAGACCATCAGTGCTGTCCCGACTCCTCAAACAGATAAAATGTACAAGCAGACAAGACCCAAAGGGCCAAGTGTTCAAACACTGCCAGCTACTACAAGAAGCACACCCAGTCCCCCACACCCCAGGGACCTCTCCTAATTGGCAACGGGTGGCTCCAGCCAGTGAAAGCCAAGGCTGGCTCCCACGGAGACTGCCCAAGCTAGATCTTCATGGAGCTCACGGTGTTTAGAAAGTACTGCTAACAGTCACTGAGGGCCACCGGTACACACTGCAAAACTGGTGTGTGTCTGTATGTCTGTGTGTGTGTGTACACGTGTGACTTAAAGACAAGAGAGAAAGTATATGGGGGTTTGGGGGGGGGCTGGTTGAGTCACAGGAAATGGTCAGCCTGTCATCCTGTGGCTTGAACCACAATCTCTGACATATTGCCCTGGATGAACCCATAACACTATGGGCCCTAAAGACAACTAACCACCGTCCACTCCGGTGAGAACCATCTATAAACTGGGGAAGAACTGCACCAAGAAAGTTAAAACCTAACTAGGGTCTGTTACATGCCAGCTGGCTGCGGGCATTAACACCTACTGGTCAGATGTTGGTCACTGTGGGATTTTAGATTCTTCCGGGCCAAGGAAGGCCCTCGAGGGACACTGGTGAAGATGCTTCTGGAAAGATGGTGGCTGGGCTCCATAGCCGGTTAAGTCCCACGACTTCTGAGTAGCCCCCCCGTCCTTTCCTTTCTGCTTCCAATATGATGCCTTCTCAAGTCTACTTTTAAGCTAGGTTCTCTAGCCAAACACTGGTGGCTCATGCCTGTGATCCCAGCTACGCAGAAATCTGAGGCTGGTTAGAAACCAGCATAGGCAGAAAAGTCTAAGAGAATCCATCTCCAATTAGCCAGCAAAATGCTAGATTGTAGGTGTGGTTCAAATGGTAGAGTGCCAATCATAAGCAAAAAGAGGCCCAGAGGTCAAGCCACAGCAATCAGTATATATATACAACACACACACACACCATAAAAAATAATGCCTGGTACTGGTGGCTCACAGATGTCAGCTTAGCTTACTCAGGAGGCTGAGATCTGATGGTCATAGTTCAATGCTAGCCCGGGTAGGAAAATCCATTAGACTCTCATCTCCAATTAATCAGCAAAAAGCTGACAGTAGAGCTGTGGTTCAAGTGGTAGAGAGTCAGCCTTGAGCAAAAAACCCAAAAACAACAACAACAATAACAAAACTCAAGCCCTGAGTTCAAGGTCCAAATGTAAAATAAATGAAGACACGATATACAAATAAATTTAAATTATTGAAATAATTAAACATGTTGTAGATTTTTGCTTGAACCACAGATGGGCCATGCAGGGAAGAAGTGAGGTAAGAGAGGGAAGCATCAGGAGATAAGGAGAAGGAAAAGGAAGGAAATAGGAAGTGAGAGTGGGCCCTCCCTTACCAGGCAGTTGCTAACTGCCCAGCTTGGTGGCTACCATGTCAACTTACAATCGGAAGGTCTCGTTCCACTCGGGGTTAAGAGAGCATTTGATGGTTTTGGTCTTCTGCTTGCTCTCACTTTTGGGATCAGGAATGAGTTTCAGTTTTACATAGGGGTCGGACAAGCCATTGGGGTCCATAGGAACAAGGTTTTTAGCATCTCTAACTGAAAAAGAAAAAAGCAGTGTAAACATTAACAGTGCCCCTAATGTATGAACACCTTTCAGAGCACAACAGACCAGCAGCCCTCACCGTAGCCACCCAGACATCTTGGATAGCTGCAGAGTGTGCATGCTTCCTTAGCTTCAACCCTCACCCCCACCCCCCACCCCCGTAACAAAGGGAATTTGCATTTTACAAACATCGACATTGCCAGGCTTTCATGGCTCCTGCCTATAATCCTAGCTACCCAGAAGGCTGAGATCTGAGGCTTGCAGTTAAAAGCTAACCCAGGCAGGAAAATCAGTGAGACTCTTATCTCCAATTAACCCCCCCCCCCCAAAAAAAAAGACCATATGTGAAGCTGTGGCTCAAGTGGCAGAGCATCAACCTTGAGTGAAAAAGCTCAGGGAACGTGCCCAGGCCTTGAGTTCAAGGCACAGAAAATGGAAGGAAGGAAGGAAAATAGGAAGGGAGAAAGGGAGAGAGGGAGGGAGGGAGGGAAAGAAGATAGGTTCATTAATAGCTAGAAGCATACATTAATGATATCAATTGATAAGATGGGATATTTGGTCACATTACCTAAAAGTTGATCCTCTTTTGCTATCTTTTTTGTTTGTTTGTTTTTTAGTCAGTCATAGGGCTTGAACTCTGGGCCTGGGTGCTGTCCTGGAGGTCTTCAGCTCAAGGCTAGCATTCTACCACTTGAGCCACAGTGCCACTTCCAGTTTTCTGGTGGTTCACTGGTGATAAGAGTCTCTCAGACGTTCATGCCTGGACTGGCTTCAAACCAAGATCCTCAGATCTCAGCCTCCTGAATAGCTAGGATTTCAGGCCTGAGCCACCAGCACCTAGCTAAACAGTATCTGTCCTTCAAATTCTTTTTCTTTTTTCTTTTTTTCTTTGGCTTGAACTCAGGGCCTGGGCGCTGTCCTTGAGCTACTTTTGCTCATGGCTAGCACTCTACCACTTTAGTCACGACACCACTTCCAGCTTTTTCTGTGTATGTGGTACCATAAAATCTAACCCAGGGCGTTGCACATGCTAGCCAAGTACCATCTACTATCTTTTAATTAAGGTATACAACCATACAGAACAGCACGGTTCATTGTGACATTTTCTCAACATGCATATGATGCACTTTCTGACTTGATTTCTGACTTTTATACTATTTCCTCCATACTATTTCCAAGGAACCCTGCAAGGGGTTTTGTTTGTTTGTTTTGTTTTTTGCCAGTCCTGGGCTTGGGCTCAGGGCCCGAGCACTGTCCTTGGACTTTCTCAAGGCTAGAGCTCTACCACTTGAGCCTCAGCACCACTTTTGGCTTTTTTCTCTGTATGTGGTACCAAGGAATCGAACCCGGGTCTTTGTGCATGCTAGGCAGGCACTCTACCACTAGGCCAAACTCCCAGCCCACCCTGCAAATTTTTTAAGCGTGTGTGTGTGTGTGTGTGTGTGTATGTGTGTGTGTGTGTATGTGTGTGTGTGTGTGAGAGAGAGAGAGAGAGAGTAAGAAACAGAAAGAAAGAAAGAGAAAGGAAGGAAAGGTGTAGGGCGGGAGGGAAAAAAAAGAGGGAGAGAGGAAGAAGGAAAGATCCAAGGCAATATATTTAATCCAAAAATGAATTAACTTATCTGCTAGAAGTTGAATATGTAATGACTCGTACCAGAAACGCAAGGATGATTCAACCTTCCCAAATCTATTATTAATACACTCATCAATTTATAGGTGAAAGGAGAAAACCTTAAGGTCATTGTAGTTATCTGGAAATAGCAGAGAGATTTCTTAACAGGATCAAGGCTGTCTGAAATAACAGCAACACAGAGTCAGGAGTAAGACAAAGATACCAGTTCCTACATCGTCTTCTGCACCTGTTCTAAATGTTTCACAGAAGAACTAAGACAGTAAGCACAATGGTTCTGCAAGTTCAAAATGATAAGAAAACAGGCACTGCTGGCTACTCCAGAGGCAGAGATCTGAGGACTGAGTGCTCGAAGCCAGCCTGGGGCAGGAAAATCCATGAGATTCTTACCTCTACAGACCCACAAAAAATAAAAAGTGGAGATGTAGCTAAAGTGGTAGAGTGCTAGCCTTAAGTAAAGAAGGTCAGGGTCAGTGCCCAGGCCTTGAGTTCAGTCCTGATATCAGCACACACACATACACACACATACACACAAACACATATACAAATTCGTGCATAGCACAGAATTGAGATCCTAAAAACATTCAATAAATGCTAGTGGTATTGCTATTATTATTATATTATTATTACTATTATAATTATTGTTATTTAGTTCCCTCCTTGCCTACATTTATGTTTTTATGCAGATTTAATCATTCGTGAAAAGGCCAATAGCAGACAGAACCACCTGAGCTATTTCTTCTTGAAGACTATTTCCTTGACCTTCCCATTTGACCTTGTCAAGCCTTGGGGAGGATAAGGCTCGCTGTAGCCCAACCTAGGATCCCCATCCCACACAGTGATGCCGATTTGAAGGTTCTGAGTGTATTCATTTCCTTCTCTAACAAATTTCCATGTGGAGACCAGAGCAGGCCCCCAGAGAGCCCTGGCTCGCACAGTTCTGCAGATTGATGCTTTCTGAGGATACCAACACATCTTTCCCCCACCAAGGAGGATGCCCAACTGTTATTTTCTCTCATTTCTTGAACCTTCCAAGCAAAATAGCAGGTGGCAGTTTGTAGTCTGGAATGGCACTTCCATCACAGAGTGAACTGCATTTTTTAAAAAAATGATTGATGATGCATTGGAAGGGCCAAAAACTTGTCTGTCTGTGTGATTGACAACACATATGCAAGTAGAGACAGCTCATCTTTCTTCTCTCTGCTCACATCACTTCCCTCAGCTCCATGCTTTACGAACTGACACCATAAACACAAGCTTTGGTAGGGAGGGGAAGTGTTGCATTTTAAGTGTAAGCTCCCTGGACAGGGTCAGATATATACCGAAGCTTTTGATCTCAAGATGAGTGACTTAAGAATGACCAATCTAGCAAGGCACTGAAGGTTCACGTCTGTATTCCTAGCTACTGAGGAGGCTGAGGTCTGAGGATCAAGGTTCAAAGCCAGCCAGACCAGAGTCCATGAGACTCTTATCTCCAATGAATCCCTAGAAAACCAGAAGTGACACAGTGGCTCAAAGTGGTAGAGTGCTAGCCTTGAGCTGAAGAGCTCAGGGACAGTGCCTAGGCCCTGAGTTCAAGCCCCATGTCCAACTGCCACTCTGTCCCTTGGAGATGACCCCCTCACTTTCAATCTATTGAATGTACATTCTTGTCCTCACAAATTTCCTACTACGTTCACTAGGTCATGCATCTTGCCTAAATTCTCTTTCTGGTAACCTTTACTTACAAAGGAAGAGGTTAAGGGAACGGAACTGGGAATTGCAGACAAAAGGACTTTAGTGTATCCATCAGTCACATTTTACATTTCTTACAGAGAGAATGGATTCCTGTATTCACTGCGTTGTTAAAACTGGAGCTGGTGTCTCATATCTGTAAATCCTAGCTCTTCAGGAGGCTGAGATCTGAAGATCATGGTTCAAAACCAGCCCCAGCAGGAAAAGTCTGAGAGATTTTTATCTGTAATGAACCACCAGTAAGCTGGAAGTAGAACTATAGTTTCAGCCGTTGAGCACTAGCTTTGAACAAAAGAAGATCAGGAACAGTGCCCAGGTCCTAAGTTCAAGCCCCAGCTCCAGCACGCACGCACGCACGCACGCACGCACATACCAAAATCATTTAGGATTTGAACCACAGAACTGGGGAAATGAGCTCATATTAAACAGCACAGATAAAGGAATGCCTGTATGGGATCAGTGGGACCCCTGATGACACACACCCCAGGGTCCAACAAGGGCAGAGGAAGAGACATTGAATGACTGCTGTGTTGAACTATCGCTTCCCTGTCCTGTTCCAGTCAACTCCAGGGAACAATGCCTGGCTTCTGTTGAATGTCAGTATAGCATCACGTCGACACTACATGTTTTCCCTTGTACAACCGTGCAAGACAGTCAGTATCCTTGTTCTTGGGAAACACACACTGAAATACTTCAGGAATGGTGGCAAACAGGACCCAAACTTATTCTCAGTCGGTCATCGGTGGCTCATGTCTGGAATCTTAGCAACTCAGGTGGCTGAGACCTGGAAAATAGCTATTCAGAGCCAGCCCAGAACAACAATAAAAAAGTCCAAAAAGAAAAAAAAAAGATTTCCACCTCTAATTAACCAGCAAAGTCCAGTCCTGGTGCTATAGCTCAAATAGTAGAACATGAGCCTTGCACAAGAAAGTCCAGTGAGAAAGAGGCTCTGAGTTCAAACTCTAGCACTTATTCTCAGATACTTGGGGGAGGGAAGGAACCTATAGAATAGTAATTAATAGAATAAATACGTCTCACCACCCATCTGCCATGCTAGTACCAGATGTTTCTGTAGCCCTTTGCTTGCCAATCTAGCTTCGTGTCCCTTTGGGTTCTGTGTGACCCTTGACATTTCACACCCTAAGTTTCTCTGATCAACCCTCTCCCATCCTCTTAGCCCATCACCTGCACTAGCTTCATCCGTGGAGTCTGATTACAAATCCATCAGACATGTAGCACCCACCCAAGCCCACCACAGTTCCGACGGATCCTAACACAGCTGGCTTCCCCTCACTGCTGGCGTGGCTGCACAACTGTCACACATCTAATTATCCTTGTTGCGGCAGGCTTCCAGCTGGGCCCATCGTGGCATCTGTCAAAATTAGCTAAGGCTGAGTTCTGACGTCACAGCTGAATGTAAATCCTGTCTCAGCCTTGGTCATGCCAACTGGGTGAGTTGTTCTTAGTCAAAGGATTCTTTGAGCCTCATGGGGTTTTTTTTTGTCTTCTAAAAACTACAGCCAAGTCAGGGATGGAGAAGGAGCGGGGAGAGAGGTTGGATAGATGATTGGTTATCCTTGGACCCTGAAAAGTTCCAAGTTTCAAGAGAAAAAAAATTGAATGAAGATCTGGGTCGGTCAGCCATCTGTTGCTTGTGGCAAGATACTGGAGAGAAATCCACTGAGTGCAGGAAGGATTCCTTAGGGATCATGGTTTCAGGTCATGGTTTTGGAGCATCCGGTCCCCAGGATGTGGGGAGGCAAGACATCATGGAGGAAATGGTGGTGGAGGAAAGCTGCTCACAGCACAGTGGCCAGGAAGCAGAGAGAAGGGCCGGGTGGGACAGGGCCAAAATACATCCTTCAAGGACCTGCCTCCAGTGACCCCTTTCTTTCCTCTCTCCAGGTTCTACCTGGGTCTGAACTCATTGATGGATGGACCCGTTGATGAAGACAATACCTTGTTATCCAAATACCTCTCAACAATGCCACCGGCTGGGGACCATGAGCCAGAACCCTAACTCTACCTGACTAATAAAGGATAAATAAGGCAACTGGCGGGAGCCCAACAAATGCTGATTTCCTTTCTCCCTAGCGAGAATTGATTGCAAATCATCTAGCACAAGGCTTATGAGGATCGGGATGAATTTCAAGGATCACAGCCCGTCTCCTGGCTCTGATTTTCACATCAGTGGATCTTAAAGACCATGGATACCTTAAGCCAAATGCAATACATTCTACTTTTATCAGGCTCCTTTTCCATTCCAGCCCAGCTACTTAAGAGTTTCACGTGGAAAGGTATCTCTGATCACCACTATATTTTTTTTAAGTCTTTGTATTGAGAATAATACATCTTTATGGGGTATGCTGGGAGAATCTGGTGTTTTTTAAAAATGTATTATCTATTGATCGGCTGAAGATTCTCCGTTTATCTGTCATCTCAAACCTCTATTATCCCTTGGTGATGAACATCATCAAATCCTCTCTCTAGCCTGGCACCGGTGGCTCATGCCTGTAATGCTAGCTACTCAGGAGGATCATGATTTGAAGCTAGTCCCGGCAAGAAAGTCTGTGATATTCTCATCTCCAATAAATGATCAAAAAGCTTGAAGAGGAACTGTGACTTAAGCAAAAAACTTAAAAAGCTAAAGGAGGCCATACAGGCCCTGAGTTCAAGTTCACACACACACACACACACACACACACAGCCAAAGGACAAAGTTACCTCAATAAAAATGACAAAAAGACAATTAGCTGGTTTAACAACAACTTCTTTTAACACTTAGAGAAACAGGACTAGATGAATGCCTTTCTCAATATAATAAAAAAAAAATACCAAAGGCTTTCACCATGCCTAATGGCAAAGCTCTAGAGGCATATCTACTTAAGACCACAATCAAATTAAGAAGGCTCCACATCATTACTGTGATTGTGTGTCCCTCTGGAAGCGCCAGCCAATGCAATCACACAAAAGCAAACCTTAAGAGGCCTCAACGTCAGAAAAGAGGGCGTAAAATTAGCTAGTGTTGTCTGGCTGTGCTTACAGCAAATCCCCAAGGTTCTGGCACACAATTAACATCGTTTTTCTTGTTTGAAGCCCTGATCAATTTTTCCCCATTTTTTAATCTCAGCCATTTCAAGAATTTAGAAAAAGGAGACGTTCAATACAGAGCCTTGGTGGAACATGAGTTATGTTTTTAATTAGAAAACAAAAAAAAAGTGACCATAAATAGGAGAGAAAGAAACCCCTGGGTGATGGTATAATGGGAGGCCACTCTTGCACGTGTCAGAACTTTAATTCCATTTCTTGGCTTCTATGCTTATGACTGGCGCTCTACCGCTTGAGCCACTCCTCCAGCCCTTTGGTGGTCTACCGGTTTACTTGAAATAAGAGTCTCACAGACTTTAGTCTTCGGGTGTGGGCTTCCCAAGTAGCTAGGATTATAATCGTGAGCCACAAATGCTTAATACATATACAGATGCTATTCTTAATACACTAGAATTGGATACAAAAACAAATCCCAGCCAGCTGATTCCTCCCCACCCCCAGAGTTCTGTATCTGTGTGTAAACTGCCCTGCGCAGACAACTTTTGTGCTTGAAACCACAAAGGCTGAATTCACACGTCCCAGTCAACCTAATGTTGTGTCACTTATAAAGACATCACCCCTTGGTTATCCAGTTCTCAGAGCTAACCCCACCCAACCACACCCTGTGAATCCAAAGACCCCTTTATAGGGAGCACCTAGCTGAATCCACCCCCCCCCCCGCCTTGGAGATCTTCCAAGCTCTGTTTCTTCATGCCTAATACTTCCCATCGATGTGGGCAATTGTCCCTCTGAGGCACGACATATGCTACTCCACACAGGGCACAGTCTTACAGCAGAGAGAAGACAAACTCTTCAGAGAAGCTTGGGTGAACATAGGAAGCCCTTCCATGAACATCTGTTCCCCTACTGGCTAGTTTGGGGTGGGGTGGGGGGTGGCGGGCATCTTCGGTCTGTCTGGGACAGATGGTGTGGGAGTTGGCGTGACAAGAAGTCACCTCAATTCCCTGTTTGGAGACCATCTCCCTGGAGCTTCAGACTGAGTAGAACCAGGGACAAATGCTTGTTGCAGGCTAGCTCACACCCTCAAGGCAGGAACAAGGATGGGGTGCCGTGAAACCCCCACATTGTCTGGGTACCGGAGGAACTACAGCAGAGACAGAGCAGGCGAGGTGACCGCCCCTCTGCCGCTGTAGCTGGCTGACACAGCTTTGGGCACTGTTTGGCAATGTGATTATTCCTAAAGATGTGACACAAATACTAACACAAGGTCCTGGAGCTGGAGCATCGTTTCTTGGAAGCTTAATTTGGACATTCAATCAAAACCATGACGGCGCCTTTGCACAGCCCAAGCAGGGGAAAAAAAAATAAAATAAATAAAATAACAAACCAGAGGCCCCGCAATCTGCTCAGTGCAATCGCTAAGCGATGGGTTTAATTTCCGAAGGCTCAGGACAAAAGCTTTCCAGTACCAAGGAAGGCAGGCTCACCCCCTCCCCTAGACAAACCCTACACACAGGCCCATTTCTTCAATGGGCCCCCTGCTTCGATAGAAAACCCCTATCTGCACAAACCACACCACCGAGTCATGGATTCAAAGGTTTTTTTTTTTTTTTCTGAAAACCTGACAGCCACATTCTCACATTGTGCTTCTCAGACAGTCAGGGGAAAAGGACTGTCGTTAAGAGATAAGTTTTCCATTCCTTCTGTTGCTTGCTCAGAGGTAGGGGGAAGAAAACATCTGTTAGAAGGTAGAGCATCCCAACAAAGGAATGTCGCCTTTTTATGCGCTACTAAATATCCTCAGTGACACAGAAGCACTACAGGATGGGGGGTAGGGTGGTCTGCCTGCCCTGTAGGTGGATGAGTGGGTGGAGGGATAGATGGATGACAGATGGATGGATAGATGGATAGATGGATGGATGGAATGGGGTAGGTGGGTAGGTGAATGGAAAGATGAGATGGGTTAGGTGGATGGATGGATGGATGGATGGATGGATGGATGGATGGATGGATAATGGATGGGTAGATGGATGGATGGATGGATGGATGGATGGATGGATGGATAATGGATGGGTAGATGGATGGATGGATGGATGGATAATGGATGGGTGGATGGATGGATGGATGGATGGATAATGGATGGGTGGATGGATGGATGGATGGATGGATGGATAATGGATGGGTGGATGGATGGATGGATGGATACATGCACAGATGGGTGGGTGGGTGGATGAGTGGGTGAAGGGAAAGACAGGTAAATGAATGGATGAATGATGGATAGACGGATGGACAGAAGGATGAAGGGAGGAAGGAAGGAAGGGAAAGAAGGAAAGAGGAAGGGAAGGGAGAAAAGCGCAAAGGACAGCAGGAAGAAACTGATATCCTCTTTGTCGTAATTATAATTTTACCAAACTATTCACATCACAAAATGATTCACTACAGCACCTACTTAATCTTCCCCCTTCCTGTGTTTTTCACCACTGCATGAGTGTGAGTGTGTGCAGGCATACACACACACACACATATACAAAACACTTCCAGCCTGAACATCGGCTGACCAACACTGACCTCCTCCCCTCTGTCCCCACTCCAGCACTGGGACAGGTCTCTTGGGAGAACCTTTGCCCTGTCTGGGCATTTCCCTCAGACCTGATGCCAATCGGATGACCATGATGCCAGCATTCCACCACCCACTGCCCCATGGCCCCTGCCCGTCAGCAGGTCAGGGAGAGTAAGGCCCAAGTTCAGGGTAACATCTGGAGACTTGAGGTACTGTTTCCCCACTCCCCACTCCACTGAATTCTGTCACTCGTACCCTGAGACCCTTCCCCTCCCCCCATACACACAGCTAGACAGGAATCATAGCTGCCTGAGGACACATTGTTAAGGTAATAAGAACAAAAGAACAAAGGCAGCAAAAGATTGACTAAATAAAAGCCCCTCTTGACTCACCCCACAGCTGATAAGTGGGTTCCCTTGAGGAGAATCTCTGTTGCCTCACCTGGGATTCCCCAGAACTCACCTGGCCCAACCAACTCAAAGAGATCCACAATTCAGCCCCCCTCTTCTCATTCAGAAGTGAGAGTCGTTCACTGGTTGGGGAGGGGCAGTATTGGGGATTGAATTCAAGGTCTCATACATGCCAGGCAGGTGCTAGACCACTTGGGTCATGCCTCCAATCCTTCTTGCTGTCATGGTTCAGGTAAGGTGTGGAAAGTTTTTTTTTAGCCAGAGTCCAGCCTCAGATACCTCCTCTGGACACCTGTAGATGTATAACTGGGATAACAGACACACACTACCACGCCTGGTTTATTTGTTGAGATGAAGTGTCCCCCCTCCTCTCAGCTTTCCCACATTGACTTCAACTTATAATTCTTCCAATCTCTAACTCCCAAATATAAATTGGAATTACAGGCATGTGTCACCACCCTGGGCCCAAGAACCATTGTTTTTGAGCAATACTGTCACATAGAACTTTCTGGAATAATAATAGCTACTGCCCTGAGTGTGGCTAATGACTGGTACTTGAAAAACTGACTATTACATTGGAAGACATGAGGTTTAAATATTTGATTTAACTTGCATTCATTTAAATGAATCAACTAATTATTTTGGTGCCTCTACTGTGGCTTGGTGTTCTTCTCTTTGAGCCATAACCACACTTCCGCCTTTATGCTGGATAATCAGAGGTAAAAGTTTCTCCAACTTGTCTGCCTGGGGTGGCTTTGAACCAAGATCCTCACATCTCAGCTTCCTGAGTAGCTGACAGGCGTGAGTCACCAGCAACTGGCCTTCATTTCACTTTAAATGGCCCGAGGTGGCCCACAGCCAGTACTTTGTACAGTATGTCTGAGACCATGACATCACCCTGCCCAGCTCTTCCTTTCAGGCCAACCTGTGAGCCGACCACAAATGAATCCACCCAGACATCTAGATCTTATCAACTCATTCCCGCGCTCAAAACCTCCACAGTGACTCACACCAGCTCACTGAGCTGAAGTCTGCGATCCTTTTGTTCTTTTTCATAAAGTGGAAATTATCTTTTAAAAAAAAATGACAAAGAAGACTAAGGACAGACAATGATGACGCACATGTGGGACTGAGAGCTGTCCCGTGCTGACCGTATCTCATCACGTTCAACCTCACCTTATGATGCTTACTACACACAGAGGGGAATGGAAGGGTTGAGCCAATCCCTAGGTCCTGTAGCCGCTAACAAATGACCAGGATTGAAATCCAGGCTTTCTGACTACTTGGCCATCATCAAGACACAGCCCCACGGGGCTAGTTTTTTCCCTCCGAAACAGGGCTCCTCTCCTTGCCTCAGTACTGTCTGCTGTGACAGCATCTCCTAGCACTGCCTCCATTACCCCCCTCATTTGCTCTTCTGGAGTCAACCAATGAACGCTCTCATCAGATGGCTCTGATTCCATCAGGGGGGAGGAAAAAGAATCACCGTATTTATCTCCAAAATAGCATCTTCCTGTCTCTGATGGTATATTTGGCAGCGTTTAGGTAACGTTGGCTCTCACCGAGGTGTAGAAATACATGACAGAGAAAGCACTGAACTTTTGACTCAGACATTTAGAACCTGGTAAAGATGCTAAAGCAGGTGCACGACGACAGGTGAGCAGCGGGAATGGACGGCCTTTAGCTGAGATGAATCTCTGACAGCCACCCCACACCCGCCAGTCACAGGACTTGGCTGTGGCCCACTGGAGCGGGCATGGAGTCATGCAGGCATCACGGGACTAGACGTTAACTGCTTCCTTCCCAGGCCTGGAGAAGCAACTAACAAGGCCAGGAGAGGTAAAGGTCATTTGGGATATTAATGAGTTGATGATGGAAAGATCAGGATAATTAGCCAAGCACTGCATAGATATTTATGCGCAATGGAACATACTTGAGATATCCAATTGCTTCATTTTACACATAGACACTGCATACTCTATATATGATATGTCACATATTATGTACTTACATAATATCTATAATCAAATACAACATGTAATATATGTTGTACGTCAGAGGGCTGATATACGGATATATCATCTATATGACATAGATATATCCTATACATATATTTGCAATATGCAATACATATATGCACCACTAGGTCTTGAATGCAAGGGTGAGGCATGTTCTCTGCCACTTGAAACACCTTGCCAATCTTGCCCCATTTCCCTTCCTTTTATTGGTGCTAGGACCGGGGTTTCAACTCATGGCCTTATGTGGTCCCTCAGCTTTCTGCTCAAGGCTGGTGCTTTATCCCTTGAATTACGGCTCTACTTGTGGCTTTTTGCAAGGGATTTGTCTGCCCTGGCTGGCTCTGAACTCTGCAGTTCAGCAAGCAGACCTCAGCCTCCAGAATAGCTAAGGTGCTTGTCTCCTCACCACCCTTCTTTCTTTTTTAAAGTAGAATTTCCTTGTGAGGTTTTTGGTTTGTATTTGTTGTTGTTGTTTTGTTTTCGCACAAAGCCAATGCGGAACTGTAAACCTCCTACTTCTACCTCCCATAGCTGGGATGATGGCCTTAGCGCCATCTGTATACGTTATTTATCTGGATGAGAACCTCCTTGATTTGGCTCGGCTGGCCTTGAATCTCAATCCTTTCAATATCCACCTCCAAAGTAGCTGGGATCCTAAGAATAATTCACCATACTCAGCCTTAAAAATCTCTAAAAGAAAAGCAGACTGGTAACTACCCCCGGGTGGGGAGGAGAGGGGGGGAGGGGAGAAGAGAGGCAAGAGAGAGGAGAAACTGCTTCAGGGTATTGAGGGTGAACTGGGAAATGCCAAGAGAGTTCTGCGAATTAGGTAGACATTCTGCAACATTGTGAATGAAATAAATGTCACAGAATTGTTCACTCTAGAGCAGTCGACTTGGTGTTATTTGAATTTCACATCAGTAAATTAAAGAGAGGGAGGGGGGGAGAGGAAGGGAGAGGAAGGGAGAGGAAGGGAGAGAGAGGGAGAGGGAGGCGGGGAACTCTACCTCCATCCAGATTGCAATCAGTTGTCCTGGCTCTGCCATGACGCTCAGAGATGCCTACTCCAGATGGTTGTGATCAACACCCTGCCTCTCCATCTCCCCCCACCATCCATGGCATTCACCCCTCCCTGCCATCCCTCTGAACCCCAGTCCTGTGGAGGCCCACCCCCCCCCCTGCAGAAGCTCATGCATCCCCTTAGGAGATCAGACAGGATCCAGGGTGCAGGACTGTGTCCCATAGCTCACGGGGAACTGGTGCCACGTGGCCAGCCTTTCTTTATTGAAGGAGGATCGTGGCCCCAGCCAGCTCAACACCAGCAGAGCCACAAGCCCTGATGTGTTGGGCTAGGCTCCTTTTGTATCCTACCCCTAGTGTTGTTTGTTTTTATAGCAATATATATAGCTATAAAATTGCATAAATGTGTCTATGTAATTTTATATACTGTTTATATATTATATAAGACCAATATGATATCATATATGACATATAGTCTCCCCACAGATTAACCTGGATTCCTCTTCCATACCAGCCACACAGAATCCTGGAAGATCTGAGGCAGACCAAGTCTCAAACAGATGCCAGGACCAAGAAGACAGTGTGCCCTTCTCTCCATGAACCAATTGCATAAACCCCGCCATCTCAACCAGCATCCTTCCCCCCCCCACCCCACCACCAGAGTGCAGCAGCCGTGCGCGCCCCCTGGGGGTCACTGTGTGTATTCCACTTCCCTGCCTCTAGCCTTCAAGCAAAGCCTGCCCACCCTGCCAGCTTTTACCACCTGACCATTCACAGCCTCTTCCAGTTGTTACTTCGATCTTTGGCATCTCCCTGCTATTTAGCCTACGTTTCTTGGGGGATGGGCTACTTATTCAAGGGGGCCTTGGCTTTATGATACATCTGCAGGACGCCTCATTATCCTGAAGATGAGACAGGCTTTGCATTGAGTCACCGGTCCTCTGTGCCTCTCCTATTTGTCTTAGAAAGAGCAACAGCATCAACTCTACAGGTTGAATTTGAGAGCTGCGAGGCATGCTATTATATATTGGACACATTAGGACAGTTACAACCGCTCTAGTGGCACATGCCTATAACCTTTGCTACTCGAGACGCTGAGATATGAAGACTGCCATTCAAAGCCAGCCTCAGCAGGGAAGTCTATAAGTCTCTTATCTCCAAGTAACCCACAAAGAAGCTGGATGTGAAGATGTGACTCATGTGGTAGAGAGTAAAATAGCTCAGGGAGAGTGCCCAGGCCCTGAGTTCAAGCCCTAGTACTGGCACAAAATAATAAACTAGTTTAAATAAACAAAGTTATAAAAAAAAAGGGAAGGATATAATCTATTACACGCTCACCCACTCTTCCTCATGATTTGAGGTGCTTTGTAGATATGGAATAAATGGTTCCTATCTACCCAAATTCTTACACTATCCGAAGGTCTGTGGCAACAGGGTGTTTGTCATCTTGGCTCGATGCACATAGTAGGTGATCAGTAAACATCTGAGCAACGAGTTGGTAAATGGATGTGTCACGCTCCTCTCTCTCCATGGTCTAACACACTTGTAGACCCCAGACAGCCTTTCCTCTGCTTTCCCACCACCCTTATCCTGTGCCTGGCACAACCCCGGGGTATAATCGTCTTTCCATCTGCCCTATGGCTTCACAAGATCCCTCCACAGCCTGGCACACTGCACAGAAGGAGGCCCAGGCCTTAGGGCAGAATGGACTCCCATTCCTTTGAGAATAGAAAAAACAATCCGAAGGCCTGCAAGTCCAGGTTTTATGACATGTGCTGGCCTCAGACGTGGCAAGAACACGTTCAAGATGCATGCTGAGGGTCAGGCATGGCTTCAAGCACTTTCTATCCACCCCAAGGACCCCCCCCCCCATGCCCAGGCCCTCACCACCATGCTTCGCCGGGGAGGGTGACAGGTCCCGACTGATTGGAAAGCAGGCTGTCCTGGGGCCAGCTGTTCCCTCAGTTCCAGGCCACTGGAAAAGGACTGAGCTGTCCTCTCCCACAGCACTGGCCTTTCACACAGCATCATCTGCCAGAGAACCAGCAGCTTCCCTCACCGAGTAAGCAGAACATGGCTCACCAGGAGCCACTGAGCTCTAGGTTCCGAAGGTCCAGTCCTAGCGGCTCAAGCCTGCAACTGGAGCTACTCAGGAGGCTGAGAACTGACCGTCAAGGCCTGATGTCGGTCCAAGCAGGACAGTTTACGAGTGGAGCTGTGGCTCAAGTGGTAAAACACTAGCCTTGAACCTCTCCCCTCTTACCCCCCAAAAAGCTCAGAGACAGCGCTCAGGCTCTGAGTTCAAGCCCCAAGACACACACACACACACACACACACACACACACACACACAAATGAAGTTTAAAATTATCTCAGCCAGGTGCTGGTGGCTCAAGCCTGTAACCCTAGCTACTCTGGAAGCTGAGATTAGAGGATCATAATTCAAAGCCAGGCTGGGCAATCTCTAAACTCTCTCTCCAAATAACGACCAAAATGCTGGATTGGTGGTGTTGATCAAGTGGTAGAACACCAGCCAAGCAAGTGTAAGGTCCTGAGCTCAAACTCTATACCAGCGAGAGAGAGAGAGAGAGAGAGAGAGAGAGAGAGAGAGAGAGAGAGAGAGAGAGAGAGGGAGGGAGGGAGGGAGGGAGGGAGGGAGGGAGGGAGGGAGGGAGGGAGGGAGGGAGGGAGGGAGGGAGGGAGGGAGAGGGAGAGGGAGAGGGAGAGGGAGAGGGAGAGGGAGAAGAAGGAGGAGGAGGAGGAGGAGGAGGAGGAGGAGGAGGAGGAGGGGAGGGAGGGAGGGAGTGGGAGAGGGGGATCCACAATTGTTATGTCAGCTACCCAGGAGTCAGAGACAGAAGGACCTGAGCCTAAAGCTAGCCCAAACCCCCACCCCCCCCAAAAAAAAGAAAATAAAAGAATGAAAGAAAAAGAAAAAAAAAACTGTCTGAGAAAGTAACTAAAGCAAAAGCAGATGGAACAGGTGGTAGCATTGTTCAAGTAGTAAAATACCTACCCAGCAAGTGCAAGGCCCTAAGTTCAAATTTAGATACCATTAAGGGTTTTGGGGGGAAGGGAGAGAACCTAAATGTTTAGATTGCTTTGCCCCCCCTAGACATTTCCTTTTCTCTTCTTTTCTTTTTTAAACAAATTGCTCAGTATGAAGAGTTCTTTTTCTATTTTCCCTCCCGGGAAGTTATTTATTTTTATGGGCTTCTTTTGGGAAATAAAAATCAATTTCGGAACGTAAGTGATACATTTTATTCTCCCAATAATGAAAGCTAGAAAATTAAAGGCCCCAAGGAATAACCCTCTCTGTACTAACATGATGCAGGACCCAGGCCAAATGCTCCCGCGTGGACATTTTATAAATTGTGGCCACCGCCTGCTGACGGAACCCTAGAAATATCTCAAGGGAAGACACAGCCCTTCCCATGTATGGCTTCACACCGGATGGGCCAGGCAGGCTCCTACACCCACAGAGAGACACTTTCAGATCACGGACAGTGCTGTGTGTGTGCCCGCACACATGGGCACATGTGTGCATGCACACACACACACACACACACACACACACACACACGCCCTAGAACGTTTGGCTCATCTGCAACTGTGGTTAACTTATAGTCTGTGTTAACACTTATAGTCAACATGGACCCCACCCCCTGTGTCCCAGGGCCTTTGCACATGCTATCGCCACAGCCTGACCACCTACCTGTGCCATCTACTAAATCACTTATTCCTCCATGCATGGGTCCCACTGTCTACCAAGATGCCAGGGGCACTAGGTACAGGAGTCTCAAGCAAATTAATAACCAAGAGAAGACAGGCTCACCGAGTGTGGTGTGGGCAGGGGCTGGGAGGAGTCCCACTGGCCTCAGGTGTTTTTCAAGAAAGAGACATTTATGGGGTGACTGGGGGTTGTAAGAAGAAGACAACAGGTAGATGGGCCCAGCATCCCAGCTGAGATAGGAGAAAACAGTCGGTGTTTCAAAATGAGCCGGCTGATCCCAGCCAGAGAACAGAGAACAGAGGCTGTGTCATAGCCAGAGCTTGCAGATCCAGGGACCTGGGTTGAGAAACTTGGGGAGGGTTGGTGAAGCAGGAGAGAGGACCCTGGTCTCATCCAATCACATGGGTCAGTTATTCAAGCTCTGCCCCTCCCCGGGGACGGCGAGGAAGAAGAATCCACCTCTTGCATTTCTCTCAATCTGTTCATCTGGACAGGAATCGCCACGGTTGGAGGCAGAACCTTATTTTGGGCTCTCTAGGAGGTTCTGCAAAGACCAAAGAAGTTTCTGGATTTCTCCCCACTCCTGGAGAAGAAGCAGGGCTGGCGACCCCTGATACAGAGACTCACTGAAAACAAAGCCACAGGAACTGGGAATTTACTCTTGCATCTCCAATGTTTGCCATTGTGTCTGGGACCTTTGTGTGTGTGTGTGTGGGGTGCTGATTCTGTCTGTTACAGGGACAGAATCTCACCTGTGGAGATCTCTCAGTGAGAGAGCTTACCCAGCATGCTCGAGGCCCTGGGTTCTTTCTGCAAAAAAAAGTATCCTTAGATTGCTGGCAATTTTGTGATGGGCCCGCTTGTCTTTCTCTCCCAGTCATCCTACCATTTCTTGCACGTAGCCTCAATTGGAAAGAAGGCTGAGGTTTCTCAAGCTACAGGTGAACACTGACAGAAGAAATCAAAGGAAAGGATCCTTAATTCTCAACCCAAGAAACACCCTCTCTCCTAGTCCCTGTGCAAATAGAAACTGCTGAGCCGAGGCTGGCATCCCTCAGACCCAAGCCCTCCATCCCGCCATCCAGCCATGGGAGCCTGTCTCGTCTGAAGGAAGAGCTGACAATCAGATCCAGGTCTTCTTGCTGTCTCTTCAGAGTCCAGCAGGCAGCCGTTGATAACCCAGCAGCTTTGGACAGCACACATCTAAAGGCAATGCCCTGTCTCTCTGGCTTCCAGTCACCAGGTGTCGGAAGGGGTATTTGAGCAGTCAGCCTCTGCCCTCATTAAGAGGCCTTTGGTGGGGGCAGAATAGATGATTGTTTAAAAAAAAACAAACAAAAAAAGGGGAACCTGCAGGTTTTGTCAGGCGAGTGATTAGAAGGAGTGCCAAAGCCCCCTCCCCGACCTCCCTGATCCAAGGCAAAGAAGCCCCTCATTTGCATCTTATTTGCATGGCAGGCTTAATAGACTGGCTCACACTTGAAGAAATCATTTGCATGCACACAGGAGAGGGAGAGAGGGGGGGTGGAGAGCGCGAGCGCGAGAGCCATCCATCTCCACCATCGGTGTGTGGTTGTGCAAATGGTCCCTGGGGAGGCAGGAGTGTCTGGCCCTCCAGGAAACAAGACCTCAATCAGACCACCACCAAGAAGCTCTAGTTACATCAGGCACAAAGGCCAGACAGAGGGAAATTTCCAAAAGGGGTTTTTTTTTTTCCTTCTTTTTTCCTTTCTCCTCCTTTCTTTCTTTCTTTCTTTCTTTTTTTTTTTAAACAGAGTCTGAGAGAAAGATTCAGACTAATTGCATGCAAGTCTTGTACTATGAATGTCAAACGGTAGCTACATCTCATAAATGAGCTGTCAGAGGCCTGGTCAGATCTCTGTACAAGACGGGCTCCCCTCCCTCTCCCCTCAGCATTCAGTTCTCTAGATTGATAACCCGTACCCCTTGCTGCTTGGCTGCTCTGTGTTCTGTTCCCAAAGCCACACGGTCCCCTCAACATCCCGGAAGAATTGTAGCATCGTCATTAGGTATCTGTAGAAGACAAGCCAGGTCCCACACTAGCCTTGGCATTTACTAAGCTTTGTGACCTTGGTAAAGTCACTTACCCTTTCTGAGCTTCCATGTCTTGATCAAATGGGGGTAATAGAATAGTGTCTATTTCGTAAGGATGACACAGTATTCTACAAAATGAGAAGCCAAGAAATACGGTCGGTACTACTGGAGGGTAAAAGAAATTGAGTTCTAAGTATAAAACCCAAAGGAACTACCAGAGCCCTAAGAATGGATTTCTATCACACTCACTGTGATTCCTGACAATGAGTAACCAGCTTTCTCAATCCTGTTCCTTCGACTTTGTCCCCTGCCCTGGCCCCCTGGGCTCACTCCACACAGATGATCTAGTCTCATGTCACAGGGCCTTAGCACCAGCTGCTCCTCTGCCTCGTATACTCTTCCTTCAGGAAGCTATCTGGCTTTCCTCTCCAATTCCTTTAAAAATCATTAGCCACAGGTCCCCATCTCAATGACCCTCCCCCTCATTGCCTTATGTAAGTCTTCTCCCTCCTCCCCCTAAAATGGATATCCAGGTCCCGTGTATAAAAATGGCAGGGTTTGAGCACAGAATTGCCACATGTTCTCCCGTGTACACGCACCATAACGAAGACAATGTAAATAGGTTGTGAAACAGTGGTAACAAATACCCTCTCCTAATTCAGAACCAATACCGTCTGTTCCATGATCTTTCCACTGAGATCACATCAGACCCCAGGGATGTCAGAAGGCTTGCTGAAGTTTACTTTTCTATTCTGTTGTGTCTGGCACCTCAGCCAAATCCTGAAGTCGCCTCTAGCCACGCCCTTCATTTGAATATAGGAGTCATTTGTGTGCTTACCATGACCATGAAGCCACGCCTGTGATTTGCATATTCTCCTAATCAGTCCCCTTATTTGCATACCACTGTGTTGCTTCTCCCATCATTTGCATACTGTGACCAGGCAACCGTGACCTTTCATTTGCATATTTCCACAGCCACGCCCATCATTTGCATACTGCCTTGACCACTCTGTGTGCCTGGTGGCAGAAGCATAGCTCCAGAGCTCTACCCAGCCTTCAGAGAAAGCATGTGCCCAGCGCTGTGTTAGAATGTGAAGCCCAGGACATTGGCTCTGGGACTAGGCCAGCACCTGAGATGCAGAAGGAACTCGACAATTACCTCCCAAACAAGCTGAAAGCACATGTCCTGCAGATGTGTGCTGAGGAAAGCCAGAGGGGCTGGGGGCTCTCAGAGCACTGAGAGGAAAGGAGATGAAGCAGACAGACCAGTTCTCAAATGCCAGAGAGTTCTGGATGTGTCTGTCCTGTGACAGTCCCTAGTTCCCCACCCCCCCCACCGCAGGGTGACCAAGCCTGCAACTGGGCTGTAGAAGTCAGGGGCCTTTAACATAAGACCAAATTCAAGGAGGCCTGGACTCAGGCAGGGAACATGGCTTTTATCATAAGTACATCAGTCAGAATGCAATGAATAGAGGTTGTTGCCTTTTTTCTGTAATGTCAGTACTTAGACTTTGGATCTGGGCATTCCCTGTTGCTCAAAGCTGGCACTCTACCACGCCTCCACGTCCAGCTTTTTTGCTCATTAATTGGAGAGTCTCTAATTAATATGAGTCTCTTGGACTTGTCTGCCCAGGATGGCTTTGAACTTCAGTCCTTAGTTATCAAGTTATCAGCCTCCTGAGAAGCTAGAATTAAATTACAGGCATTGAGTCTGGCTTGTTGGCTTTTTTTTTTTTTTTTTGCCAGTCCTGGGCTTGAGCTCAGGGCCTGAGCACTGTCCTTGGACTTTCTCAAGGCTAGAGCTCTACCACTTGAGCCTCAGCACCACTTCTGGCTTTTTTCTATGTATGTGATGCAGAGGAATCAAACCCGGGTCTTCGTGCATGCTAGGCAAGCACTTTAACCACTAGGCCACAGCCCCAGCCCTGCTTTTTTTTTTTTATTTAATTTTATGAGCAGAGGGTTTTTAGAATGTACTCGGATCAAATAATGTGAGCTCTATGAATGCTATCTTTTGGTGTCTGCATTTTTGGGGCTCTGATATCTTGGAATCATCAGGCCCCATGGAGACTCAGTCTTTCCTTGGGCTAGCCAATTTTTAAAGACAATGAAGGAATTACCTCAATGCTGTAGGGAATGGAGAGAGGCTTAAATAACCAGAAACTCCAGACAGACCAACGGTGAGATGTGACTGGCCTTTCCCAAAATCCTTAAGCCCAACCACTCTTAAAAAAGAAATGTTATTATAGGAGACAGGTAAGGACATCTTTGTCAGATATGCAGATAGTTGGAAGCGTTTTCTAAAGGACTTCCTGTCTCCTCCGCACCCCTCCTTGTCTATACTGAGGAATAGGGCCTGTCTTGCACTTGTGAAGCAAGCATTCTGCCACTTGGGCCACACTCCCTCCAAGTCCTTTGGCTTTTCAAACAGAGTCTAACTTTTTGCCAGCGTTAGCCTCAGACCTCAATCCTCCCATCTCTGCCTTCCAAGAAGCTGAGATTTCACATGTGCACCTCCACACCCAGCTTTCCTGAAAGGCTTTCTTTGGGGGAAAGAGAAAGGAGGAGGAAGACAGCAGAGAACAAGGTTGCCACAAATTTCACCCAGCTGAACTTCAAAGCACGTTTGACATCCATTCTCTACCATCGCCAGCTTTCCCACCTGAGTCTCGAACTCACACCCAGCCCCTCAGGCCTTCACAACCCAGCAGTTCCAATGTGTGTATAGTCAGCTCCCTGCAGGAAATCCTTCCACCCATCATGGCTGACGTTCTCTGAGCCCTGGGGCATTTTCCAGGCTCAGCAACCCACCATGGCCCTGGGTAAGAAGCTGCTGTCTTCACGAAGACTTACTCTTCTTCTGTCTGCTTAAATATCTTCTTAGCTGTATGACCATCTTTCTCTCTTTCTCCCTCTCCTCGCCCTCTCCCCTCTCCTCCCAGTTTTCTCCTCTGTAAATACAAAGGTCAGAGCAGTAACTATCTTATAAGGCTGCTGATAAGATGGCCTGGGATGGATGCCTGTCACTGGTAATGGTTTTGCTTTTGGTGAGAGGTTGTGATGGAGAATCCCAACCAAGCTTATGAGGGGGCTCCAAAGCTAAACCAACCACCCAGTATCTGCTGTCTCATACCCAGCATGGTGTCAGGATTGCTTGGGCACCATTCCCTTCCTTTCCCTCCTCTTCCCCCTCCCCTCCCCTCCCCTCCCCACCCTTTCCCTCCTCCTGCAATCTGGTACCCAGTCTGCCTCTTCCAGGGAGCTTCCTGCAGTGTTTCCGCCCCACTGCTCCCTGTTGCCCAATCACAAGGGAGACTCCACCCCCACAGCACAGAGGTTACATCCCCTGTTCCCTGTTACCCAATCACAGAGAAGACCCTGTCCTCAGCATTAAAGGCCCCACAGCCGCTCCCTTCATTACCCAATCACAGGGGAGCCTCTGCTCCCACAGCGCAGAGGAGGCAAGCAGGGTTGATCAGACTTTCTCAGAATGGCTCTTGCCTCCTCCAAGACCAAGCCCTCACCATGTGCCTCTTGTCAGTTCCTGTAAGAATCCTGCCCGGAGCTTCTGTTTCTGTGCTTCTCTTTGCCTTGGCCTGCTCGGTCCCAGGAATCTGCAGCAATCTGGCTCTCTCATCTCCACCTAGGCCACCGGCTGCCCTCTCTCACTCACCCTCTTGAAAATATTTTGTTGGCTTCCTGCTGTACATCATCCATCACTGAGAACACATAGGCCCTCGTGTCCCGACCTTCTCCATCTCAGGAGAACCTGGTGCACTGAAGACACCTAATAAATACTTGTTGAAAAGGTAAAGGTGTCAGCACCCAACCCCAGGCTCACCTCCAAGGCCCAGGCCCAGTCTGGGGGCTGCAGTGATCTAACAGGACAGATTTGCAGGAAGTGCATGGGAAGAAGCATCTGGAAGCCAGTGATGGACAGTCACTGTGGAAGTGTAGCTCCCCCCGCCAAAAGAGGATTCTGGCCTTAGCATCCCTCACCAACAGCACAGCATCACTACGCTAAGCCCAAGGAAAGGGTCCCATGGCACATTCCATGCCTGACAATTCACTTACTGCGGCCCCATGAGGGCAGAGCAGAGCATGGGTCGCTTCTGCCACCCAGTGGTGAAAACAGGTACTACATGGCCCATCAAGGTGTTGGGTTGTTAACCGTCCTCTGAGCAGCCAGATTCCTTTATTTAAATTCTTTTTTCTATGTGGAGATATTTCTGTG
The DNA here is from genome assembly GCF_031878675.1 of Megascapheus bottae. Classification (NCBI taxonomy): domain Eukaryota; kingdom Metazoa; phylum Chordata; class Mammalia; order Rodentia; family Geomyidae; genus Megascapheus; species Megascapheus bottae. Next base: position 1,990,318 of record NC_143533.1, on the reverse strand, counting down.
ATTTTCGTTCTCACCAACTACAAATATGAACTGTACTTAGCTCAACTTAAGAAACAGAGGCACATAAAGAAGAGCTGCCTCTTCCTTCCTCTTCCCCCAGGCTCGCTCTCTCTACTCATCATCTTCCCACTGCAATCTCCATGCCAACAGTACAGTCTGTACCCTCCACGCCCTTCTTTCTTACCCTGGAAAGATCCGTGAATGTAACTTTGTGCATGTTGCAATTACCTGGGATTTTTACATCTTCGCCCTCTGCCCAGCAGCTCCAATGACTTGGATGAACTCAGACCAAGTGTGTTTTCTCACCACCTCCTCTTCTCACTTTACCAACAACCACAGACTCGCATTCACAGGTGGAGCCGGACGATAAACAAGCTTGGCAAACCCTACAAGCTTGACTGTAGTTATTCGACGAAACTCTGCCTTTGTCTCACAAAAGCAGCCAATAAAACTTCATTTACAACGATAGGAAGCAGGCTAGATCTGACCCACAAGCCATAATATATATGCTGGTTCCTAGATCAGGTCAGTAACTGTAGCTCGAACCCACTGGTATCTTCATTTGCTAATATTTGTCAGGATAGCCTGGAGCTAATGGCTCACACCTATAATCCTGGCTATTCCAAAGGCTAAGCCCAAGGACAGTTGTGTAGGACAGTTGTGAGTTCAAACACCAGGAGTGGCATACACACACACACACACACATACACACACACACACACACACACACACACACACGGATCCATAAGTGTATTCTACACAGGCATTCCTAGGCCACTGTCCCCAAAGATGGCAGCCAGCCAATCACAGTGTTGCAAGTGCTGACCATATCTCCCTCAGTCGGGTCCCACAGGCCTGTGGGAACAATGGTTTTGTGCCCCTGCCCCCCCTTCATCTCAAGCCTGGGGATTTTTGAGAGCAACCCAGCCTTGTCATGCTCAGGACACAGCACTATCCCAGAATTCAACACCCAAGACACCACAAGCCATCAAGGGACAAGACCCCTCTGTCTTGACTCTGAGGGGTGCAGGCAGCTACCCATGAGGCATGGAGAAAGACAGACAGTGGACTCAACTTGGCCACGCCCAGGAAGAGCAAAGCAGCGCTGATGTGGCTCAAGCTGCAATCCTAGCTATTCAGGAGGCTGAGCTCTGAGGTGCCAAGTTTGAAGGTAGAGTGGGCAGAAATGTCTGTGGCATTCGTATCTCCAATTAACCAGCCCAAAAGCCAGAAGTAGAGCTGTGGCTCGCATGGTCAGCATCCGCCTTGAGTTTGAAAAAGCCAAGCTAGAGCACGAAGCCCTGATTTCAAGCCCCAGGAATGTCACAAAATAAAAGCAAGGGAAAAAACTGGACTCATTGATAGTGGGGGCTCCAGGGTTGATGTAAATGATAGAATGTAGGAGGAAGAAATGGATGTCCACTTTATTACATGTCAGAAGGAAGTTCATGATCTGACGTTGGAAAGGGTTCTAAACTACGATCTGTTTCTCACCCCAGGCTGACCATTGTAACTCCGAAATAATTCCCCAATCCCACACTTCCTGAGGGCTGACTTGATGCCTAAACAGGAAAATTCCATACCTCGCGAGTTACAGTTCAGGCACACAATTATCTCAGCATCTTGCATCCAAGGGGTTTGTGTATCTGAAATGTCACATGAACTTCATGTTAGAGCTGAGTTTCTTCTCCAAAAGTTGGGTGAGGCGGGGAGGGGAATCAGAAATAGAAAAAACAAAAACCATGTCTGGTCCCAAGCTTTTCAGATGAAGAAGAGTAACCTGTGCTGCCAGAGGGAGGAGGACGGGTCTAGAACAACGTTCCTGCCGGGATCCCAGCCCTGCTCTGCCCAGAGCCTTTCTCTAAGGCCTGCATCCCACCACAGATGATGCTGTGAGGAGAAATGACTTCAAGGTAGACACTGCCCCCCAGTGGATGCTAGAGGACTAGCACGCGCAAGTTCTCCACGATTCCTGCATTTCTGATGCAGTCACCCATCTGTTATTATTATTTTTTTTCCTCCATTGATTTCTCTTTTCTCCCTCTCTGCTCTTTCCATGTCAGCACAAGGAAAGGCCGGACAACAAGGAAACAAAACCTTCAGGACCATTCGGATGCAAGGTTCCCCAACACCCAAACCTGAGAGGATTTAAAGTGTTGGGAGAAGAAAGCCACTCCAAAGCCAGTCCGGTGAGGGACGGGGAAGAGTTGACATGTGCATGCTCTTTAGTCTACCTCAAAGACAGTGGAAGCTAACGGAAGGCTTTTAGAAGAAGGGGGCTCCCGCCTGTCCTCCTAGCTACTCAGGGGGCTGAGATCTAAGGATTCCCATTCAAAGTCAGCCCAGGCAGAGAAGTCTGTGAGATTCTTTATCTCCAATGAATCACCAGAAAACTGGAATTGGCCCCGTGGCTCCAAGTGGTAGAGCCTTGAAGAGCTCAGGGACAGAGCACGGGGTCAGAGTTCAAACCCCATGATTTCCATTCTGAGTGGGCCTCACAAGAGCAGATCTACAGCCTGGTTCCTAGAAGCCATGGGAGACAGAAAGCCGCCCCCCTCCACTTGGGGAGACAATGCTAGTACTTACAAAGGCTATGTCCTAGGCCAGTACTGAGTGCTAAGTCCTAACCTTTCTGAGAGCCTCTAAGGATTCACCAAGCACTACAAGCCACGTGCACAGAACCATTGAGCAACGTGCCCCGGGGAACCTTAGCTCTTCCTCCTCCCTGATCTGCAGGAACCCCACACCTGGACCATGACACCAGAAGATATGGAGGCCAGAGGGGTGCTGGGGAACCCTGCCCAGTTCCCCAGTCTGGCTGCTGTGGGATGCTGGTCTCCTCTAATCCAGCACTGGTCCTCAAAGCCCAAGGCAAGGAGAGTTTTAACAGCTCAGCTGCTGTCATGAAATGCCATCTCTAGGGGGCGCCTCATCAACAGACACCTGTTTGGTTTTGGTTTTGTCACTGGTGGGGCTTGAACTCAGAACCTGGGTGCTGTCCCCGAGCTCTTCAGTTCAAGGTGAGTGCTCTACCACATTGAACCATTGTGCCACTTCTGGTTTTCTGGGGGTTCATTGGAGATAAAAGTCTCATGGACTTTCCTGCATGAGCTGGCTTTGAACCGTGATCCTCAGATCTCAGCCTCCGGGGTAACTGAGATGACAGGCACGAGCTACCTGGCCAGACACCATCATTTCTTGGGAAACCCATCATCCAGGCGTAATAGAGCTGGCTCCTGGTGCAGACCCACTCCTGGCTTGCTGGGTCTTCCCATGAGTGTGGGGGGGTGGAGAGGGGAGAGAGAGAACTGATCACAACCTCTCTCCATTATGAGCATCCAGTCCTGTTACAAGCCACCACCCTTGCAATCTCCAGATGCCAGCGTATTGAGTTGGGGAGGGGGGTAGATCTTCCATACATGGATTTAGGGGAGACCTGGTCTTCTGCCAGAGCACTGTCTGACCTGCAATGTGACAGATAGGTTCCTTTGTCTCAAGGGAGCAGGGTGTGATGTCTGGGGACCCTTGTGGGACCAGACTCAAGAAGTCCTAAGGGACACTGCAGCTCTCGGAGCCTTTCCCGCCTCCCTCACCTCTCACAAGCCACGAGAGCAGAAAGTCCCCTCCTAGCTGGTGCTTTGAGAAGGAAGCTGAAACTTTGGAGCTCTATGATAAGGAGCAGCGGGCCACAATGACCAGGGACCCGGATGTGCAGCACTGCTCTGCAGGCAACGCTGCTCAGAGCATTCAGCTTCCCTGTGCTAGAAGCACATCCCTCCATACCCTCACCCCTAATCCGGACGGCCCCTTAATCACAACGCTTAGAGGACTCGAGACATGAAATCCTAGCTGCTCAGGAGGCTGAGCTCCGAGGATGGTGGTTTGAAGCCAGACTGGGCAGGAAAGTCTGTGAGACTCAGTGAAAAGCTAGAAGTGGAGCTGTAGCTCCCCTCCTCCCCCCCAAATAAACTGTGGTCCAGTCCTCATTGTGGTCCTTGTGAATATGGCTTTATTTGGAGGTAGGGTCTTTGCAGGTGTGAACAGGTGAAGATGCGGTCAGGGGGAGGGGCATCGAGAGTCCCCTAAGCCAGTGGCTGATGTCTCAATGAGAGGCATCTGGACACCAAGATACCAGTGAGGACACGAGATAACAGAGGCAGACAGCCAAGTGCTGCATCGTAACGGACCCTGAAGAAGTGGTGAGAGGCCACCAGAAGAGACATGCTCAGAGCGCCTAGATCAAACCTAACCTGCTGCTGCTGTCCCCACGCCACACCTCTCACCTCCAGAACCCTGAGAATAAGCATCACCTGGTATGATGAATTGTGTCACTGTAGCCTTAGGAAAGGAACACAAGCACGTGCGCGTACACACACACACACACACACACACACACACACACACACACGCAGATAACTGCCTGAAAGTACTTTACATGACTGACACATATAAAATTCCAGCAAATACTTTATTGTTTTTAATAGTGTGAGCACAGAGCCTGAGTCGTTTCATTCATAAATGAGGATAAAAGATTATGAAAGCGCCAGCCCATTAGTTTGGACACAAGTGTAGTTCCTAAATAACAACACTAGAGGGCAGCAGACCCTCACTTTCACCCCTCAGTCCCAGAGACTGATAAAAGTGCTCCCCCAGAACTGGGAACTTGAGTGGCTGCACGATTCTTCTCTGGGGCCCCCAAGCACCCCACTGGGGGCCAGCAATTTCCAACCTTCCCCTGAAGGGGAAAAATGTGATGGGCTGTACATGCTTTGAAAACCTCACTGGGGTTCACAAATTGCCATTTGAAAGAGGGAAAGAGTTGGAGAGGCAGCCAGGGAAGGAAAATCAGTGAGACTTTTTATTCCAATTAATCACCAAAGAAAACTTGGAAGTAGAGAGTAGAGGTGCGGCTTAAGTGGCAGAGCCCTAGTCTTGAGCAAACAAACTAAGTGACAGTACCCAAGAATCTGAGTTCAAACCCCAGAACTAAGAAAGAAAAAGGGAGGGAGGGAGGGAGGGAGGGAGGGGAAAAGGGAAATTCTATAGCCTGACTTTGAACCATGATCCTCAGATCTCAGCCTCCCGAGTAGCTAGGATGACAGGCTTGCTCGGATCTTCCCGTATTATACATATAGCAACACCCACGATGCCTCCTGGATAGGTGACTGCATCCAATTATGACGTGCTCACTTAAAAGTTGGGAAAGAAACGCAAGTCCAGGGACTCTGAGCTCAAGCCAGCCCCCGAGCACTGTCCAAGGAAGGACACCCCGGGGTGAGTGGGAGCCAGCATCCACCTCCCCATCTCCCACCTCCAGATGCCCAGGTCCCCGGCGGGGGGGGGGTCGTGGGGTGACCTACCGACCACGATGAGGACTTCCCGGTCAATGTGTGCTTGGATGTAGATTCGGCCGCGGCGCTCCGTGTGATCGGTGCCACACAGGCTGGGGACGTTGGTCACGCAGCGTTTGTGCACGTTCATCATGCAGGCTGTGCAGGCAGACAGCGAGGCTCAGCCCGACCCTGCCCTACCCGGGCCAGCTGAACCCCGCTGTTAACTCTCCTGTCTCCCCCTGAGACTCCCCCTCCACAAAAAAGGGGGGCCAAGGATGACCCACTTACTTCTTCCCTTCCCCCCCCCCGCCCCCAAGAAGGTTCAGGGGTTCAGGCCACTCTTGGTGTAGATGATTGGGGGGAGGGCGGGGGACATGGCCACCCCTGCTCAAGCTAGCCCATCTATGAAGGAGCTTCCCCCACCCCCAAATGTGGCCATTACCAGATTTGTGTGCGACATCCCCAGATTTCAATGCATCAACTGCTTCTAAGTCGGGGTGTTCACAGAAAATGAATGAAAGAGAGATTGGGGTTTGCTTTCTGGGAAGAGGGGGTTGGCCAGCCACGTGGGTGTAACTGGAGCCAATGAAGAGCTGAGGTGCCCTCTCCACCCCCAGAAGATCTTTGTGTTCTTCTGGGGTGGGCCTTGAACCACTGCCTATGAGGCCAACATCCTAAGGTGGGCCCTGTACCCACAGCCACTGAGCTTTATTGCTCAAGGCTAGCGTTGTACCACTTTGAGCCACAGAGCCACTTCTGGTTTTCTGGGGGTTCACTGGAGATAAAGACTCTCATGGACTTTCCTGCCCAGGCTGGCTTTGAACCACGATCCTCAGATCTCAGCCTCCTGAGTAGCTAGGATGATAGACGGCTTGGATAGACATAATGTTCAGAACCAATCCCAGGGAAGCCAGTGGGCCCAGGATGAGAAGAAGCAGTATGTCTGACACCCCCACCCCCCACCCCTGCTCCAGCCTCCCTCCCTCGTCTTCCTGTGTTTGTTTCCCTATCTCACCTGGTCCCCTTGGCGTGTGGCTATGACAGTGAGCCAGAACTATAGTGCCACCAATGGCTGCTCAGCTTGAGAAGCCAGCGGAGAGGATTCAGCACCCAGGGTACACTTCAGCCAGCTTGGATGCTCTGTAGATCCCTCTAGCTAGGGGCCCAGCCTGGCTTGGCAGGCCCTGTGGCTCTCTGTGTGTCCCTGTCCACCTGTCTTGCTTTTCCTCTCTCTCCTCAGCCTCAGTATGTGTCTCTCTGCCTTACTCTTTCTCTCTCATCATCTTCTTTTCCTTTCTACCCTGGCATCTCTCCATGTGAGTTTCTCTGTCTCTCTTTTTTTTTTTTACCTCGTACATCTCTGTATCACTTAATGATTGTCACTCTCTCCTGCCACAACCACACTCCCTCACTGTCCCTCTGCATTGCTTCCTCTGTGACAGGGGACACTGCTCAACCTGTGACAAGCCACCAGGCGAGGGGGAGCCACTGGCATATGCCATGTCCCCATCTCTCTGCAGTCATAGCTCCCAAAGCTCCAGAGCCTCGTGGGCCTTTGTGTAATTAACAGCAGACCTGCTTGCACCTGCTTTCCCCCTGCCAGCTGTGCCAGCTGTGCCAGAGAATCCTGTTCTCTTCCCTTTACTGGTTAGTAGTTGCGAGGATTGTAGTTCAAAGCCAGCCCATCGTGAAAAGCCCACGAGACTCTTATCTCCAGTGAACCAGCCACAAAAGCTGAAAGCAGAGTTGTGGCTCAAGTAGTAGAATGTTGAGCCTTGAGTGGAAAAATGCTCAGAAAATAGTACCCAGGCCCTGAGTTCCGAGCCCCAAGAGCATGCATCTCTGAGTCCAAGCCCCAATAGTAATTAAAAAGAAAGAAAAAGGAAAAGAAAATGACTCAATGTGTGCATGCCAATGGACTTCTCCTCTGCAACTCTGTGGTCTCATGTGACCCAGAGGACAGCTGAGTCCCCATTGCCCCCAGCCAACCCCCCCCCACATACAAATGCATCCAGAGGTGCAGCCAAGGCCTGCTAAGCCTGGCCCAGTCACACAGGATGGCCTTGAGGGGGTCCCTGGTTGCTGGCAGCCTTTATTCTGCAAGGTGGAAGGGTGACAGGCCAGTGGATGGAGGGGCAACTGCTCATAGGTTCACCAGGGGCTGCACGGGACATGCTGTGCCATGTGCACGAAGGGAGCTGCCATGACAGCTGGCACTTACTGTCACACTTCATGCCCTGATGGATGAGTCCGTACAGCAGGGATCCACAGTGGTCACAGAAGGTCGGGCTGGAGTACGTGTGGATCTTGAACTTATGTTTGCTCCGGGGGTCCTGGGGTCAAGAGAAACAGAGAGGTCAGTGTGGAAAGCCAAAGGTGGATACTGCTTGGAGTAAGTCTAGAGAAACGGGCCAAGAGCTGGACTGGGTTCCAGCCATTGCTGGACCTGTGGGGGGTCAGTGCTGGAAACGCTGAGTCCAGGACCAATGATGATGAACAGTTACGTGACCCAAGACAGCAGGTGGTTCCAGAGAATTCCAGCTCCCACACCTGCTCCCCTGACCTGAAGATCTCCCACCCTGGATACTTAAAACTTCATTTATTGGTTCCTCCTTGGACCAACCACCTCCCCCCGCCCGCCATGGACAAATAAAACAACAGAACCTTTTGTTCCACCCCCCACTCTCATCTTTAATCTGGAGTGATCCAAAACCCAAGTCTAGGCCTGTCACATCACAGTCTCCCACTGACCCTGGGCTGGAGAAGAACTGCCAAGGGTCCAACAGCTATCCTTCTCTTTGATTCCAGGACCCCGACTTTCAACAGAGGGCATGCCACTCAATTGAATAGACTACATTTCCCAGCTTCCTTTGCAGCATAGTGTGTCCGTAGGATAGAGTTCTGACCAGTGGGAAGTAAGTGTTTCCAGGTCATTCCCTTAAAAAGAATGTGTGTAAGACTCTTCACTCCCATTCCTCCCTCTCCATTGCCTGGAACAGGGCAAGAGGTCAAAGTGATCACCTTGAACCCAAACGTGAACCTCTGTTCCCTTTGGACTGACACCAGAGAGAAAGCTTAACTTCTGTCCGATTCCAATCACTCTGGGACTATTTATTTATTACAGCAGGGTACACAATTCCTTCACCAATAACCATGTCTTTCACAACCTGGGAGTGAGGTGAACGATTTAAGGAACAGACGTTGGCATCATAAAGCACCCAGATTCTTCTTAGTCGAGTGACTCTGGGCAAGCAATTTAATACTTTTCTGCTTCAGTTTCCTCGTCTGAAAAGTGGAGATAATAGCAGTGGTAAGGCTATGATTATCATGTGACACTGCTGGGAGGAATAAGTGGATTAACCTGGTGAGGATATCTTTGCACCGCCTGGCATTCTCAGGACTTCTCCGAGGTGGCTGTCACCCACCCCCTCAAAAAAACACCCCCATTTGTGCACGCTAGGCTCTCAGCACACAGAGCCACTCATCTCCCAACCATGCCTCAAGATTCCCACGCTCCAGCTCCAGCATGTCTCCTTTGAATCGGGGCTTCTACCACTTGAACCATGCCCCCCCCAAGCATCCTTTCTTTCTTTTTTTTATATATTTTTTTTGTAATTAATAGAAGGGTTACATGATATTTGCCAGGTAGATGGTGCATTAATTCCCACACATTGATACCCTTTCACATGTCTTGGTCCCCATTTCCCTCCCCCCACCCCCACCCCTCATCTTGTTTTTCCCCGTTCCCTATCCAATTTCAAATAACCAAATACAAATATATCCGATATATCAGGTAACAAAGTGAGATACTGTAACAATATGAGATAACCAAGGGACAGCAAAAGAGATGAGAGATAACATAGTACCTTAAGAACAACAATCATTCATTATATGGCTTATGTTTCTATATCCTAGAGGTCCTTTCATTCAGCGTACTACTATATGGCCTTTTGTATCAAGGTTTTGCTCTATTGCAAATCTCTGCTAGTAGAGCCCAAGCTTTCTACTGATTATGACAAATGAGGGAAACCATTGAGCCTAAGTTCCTTTGAGTCTGGCTTACTTCACTTAATATGATTTTTTCTAAGTCTTTCCAATTCCTAACAAATGGAGCAATGTCATTCTTTCTGACAGCAGCATAGAATTCCATTGTGTACAAATACCACAACTTATTGATCCACACATCAACTGAGGGGCATCTAGGTTGGTTCCATATCTTTGCTATGGTGAATAGTGCTGCAATGAACATTGTTGTGCTAGTGGATTTAGTATGTCCTTGTTTCTGGATGGTTGGGTAAATGCCAAGTAGTGGAATTGCTGGGTCATAGGGGAGTTCTATGTTTAGTCTTTTGAGGAAATGCCACACTGCTTTCCATAGTGGTTGAACAAGTTTTCACTCCCACCAACAGTGTAGTAGTGATCCCTCCTGGCCACATCCCCTCCAGCATCTGTTGTCATTCGTTTTCCTGATCCTGGCCATTCTAGCTGGAGTGAGGTGGAATCTTAGAGTTGTTTTGATTTGCATTTCTTTTATGACCAGAGATGTCGAGCATTTCTTCATGTGTCTATAGGCCATTTTTGTTTCTTCTTCAGAGAAGACTCTCTTTAAGTCTTTGGCCCATTTTTTAATGGGATGGTTGTTACTTTGGAGGTTAGTTTTGGAGTGATTCAATTTTTTGAGCTGTTGATATATTTTAGATATGAGGCCTTTGTCTGTTGTATGGTTGGTGAAGATCTTCTCCCACTCTGTAGGCTTCCTAATTAGTTTACTAGCTATGTCCTTTGCCATACAAAAGCTCTGCCCTCTTTGCAGATGACATGATCCTGTATTTAAAGAATCCTATAGACTCTACTCCCAAGCTCCTTGAGCTGATTCAAAACTTTGGAAGGGTAGCAGGGTATAAAATTAACCCTCAAAAATCAACTGCCTTCCTCTACGCCAACAGTGAGAGGAATGAGGCAACAATCAAGAAAGCAATTCCTTTTGCAATAGCCTCAAAGAAAATAAAGTACCTAGGAATTACCTTAATGAAGAATGTAAAGGACCTTTTTGATGAAAACTTTAAAACCCTGAAAAAGGAAATTAAAGCAGAACTGAGGAAATGGAAAAACCTCCCATGCTCCTGGATTGGAAGAATCAACATCGTGAAAATGACAATCTTGCCAAGGGCTATCTACAAATTCAACGCAATACCCATCAATATCCCAATGGCATTCTTTAAAGAAATAGAAGAGGCAATCCAAAATTTCATATGGAATAATAAAAGACCCCGTATAGCAAAAACACTTCTTAGCAGAAAGAACAGCACAGGAGGAATTTCAATTCCAAACTTTAGACTCTATTACAGAGCTATAATTATCAAAACAGCTTGGTATTGGCACAAGAACAGGCCTGAAGACCAATGGAATAGAACTGAAGACCCAGATATTAAACCACAGACCTATGGCCACCTAATCTTTGACAAGGGAGCCAAAAAAATAGAATGGAAGAAATAGCCTCTTCAACAAGTTGTGCTGGCAGAACTGGTTAAGCACCTGCAGAAAACTAAAGCTGGATCCTTCTTTGTCACCCTGTACTAGAATTAACTCCAAATGGATCAAAGACCTGGAGGTAAAAGCCGACACACTGAAAACTCTACAGGAAGGAATAGGAGATACACTAGGCCTCCTTGGCACAGGTCGAAACTTTCTTAATAAGGACCAAGAATCACAACAAATCAGAGAAAGGCTGGATAAGTGGGACTGCATTAAATTGCAGCATCCTTTCTCATATGGTAAGTTCTCAATCTCCATGAGCAATATCCTTCTTCATCCTTCTGCCAGAGATGTTTTTCTTTTCACTGCTAAAACTACAAAATCCCTTCCTGGGTACTGGTGGTTCACGCCTGTGAGCCATTTCTCCTGAGGCTGATTGGAGGATCTTGCTTCAAAGCCTGAGTGGAAAAGTCTGTGAGACTCTTACTTTGATTAACTAGGGGAGAAAAGAGCCAAATGAGGTCATAAGAGTTCAAGTCCTAGCTCACAGACAGACAGACAGACAGACACACACACACACACACACACACACACACACACAGAAAGAGAGAGCGAGAGAGAGAGAGAGAGAGAGAGAGAGAGAGAGAGAGAGATACACAGAAAAAAAAATGATTCCCTTCTTTCTCTTTTCCAAACCCAGTGCCCACCTTTGCTTTCTCTGCAATAATACACTGCAGAAATGTATTCTGTGAGCCTTAGGTTTGAACCCAGAGCCGATCTGACCCATTTCGCTCTTGCTCTTCTCTCCTTTCCCCCCACTGTATGTATTTAGTGACGTCGAAGCAGATGCTGTCTCGAAATGTATGTGTGCTCTTAAAGGAGGTGGAAAACAATGCGCGTACCTGCCAAAATTACTACCATTCTAGACAAGAACAGTTGACACACTACCAAGCTGTCAAGTGCCAGTGTAGAGAGATCCCAGCCAGAATCTTCAGGGTAGGAGTGCAAAAAAAAAAACAAAAACAAACCCATAAACAAAAACAAAAACCGATAGAGCCAAAGCAGGAATGGGAATTTTCCTTTTTTTTCCTTTTTTTCCTCTTTCTTCTGTGGGTCCTGGTGCTTGAAATCAGGGCCTGGGCACTGTCCCTCAACTTTCTCCCTCAAGGCTGGCTCTCTACTACTCCAGCCACAGCTCTCCTTCCAGCTTTTTGGTAGTTCATTGGCGATAAGAAGACAAAATGGCTGCTCTCAGGGAACTTATGTTCTCTTTGGAGAGAGAAACAAAAATCAACATCAAAATGCCCTGACCTCTCAACGTTTTTTTTTTCCCATCTAGCGAAACCTCGAGGTTCCTCATGGGCTATTTCATAATCTAATCTCTCACACAAGCAATGGTGAGACTCCTGCTGGTTACAAGTTTACCCTTGGGGCCTTCATTTCTACTTAACGTGTAATAAATATAGCACTAACAGGTGGAGAGGGAAAATGGGGTTTCCCACAGATGCTGGTCCAGAGCAAGGGGGGGCGGGGGGAGGGTGTTCATGGGTTGCCATAGTAACGGTAGGTGGGGCTGTAGTCATCATTGTTAGCTGCCAGCTCACTCCCCACTCCTGCCCCTCAAGCCCTGTTTGTGTTGTTTGGGGAAAGCAATGTACAGAGAGATGGGTAGAGCCAGACACCATGCAGGAAGGCCAAAGAGGCAAGTGCAGAGAAAAATATTATTTTCAATTAATTAATAATTAATTAATTTATGCCTGTGTCAGGGCTTGAACTCAGTACCTCATGCCAGGTTTTTTTTTTATTCTTTCCCTCTTTCTTAATTTAAAAAAAATTTTTTTTGCCAGTCCTGGGTCTTGAACTCAGGGCCTGGGCACTGTCCTTGGACTTTCTCAAGTCTAGCACTCTACCACTTGAGCCACAACACCACTTCCGGCTTATTCTATGTATGTGGTACCAAGGAAGTGAATCCAGGGCTTCATGAATGCTAGGCAAGCACTCTGCCACTAGGCCAAACTCCCAGCCCATCTCCTTCCTTCCTTCCTTCCTTCCTTCTTTTATTCTAATGAACAATTCACTTTATTATTGCTGTGTCTCTCCAGCCAGGATGGCAGTCCCAGAAGGACAGAAGATTCTTGGTCACAAATATGTAACGTGCCACACCGGGTGCTAACAGCTCAGGCCTGTAAATTTAGCTACTCAGGAAGCTGAAAGAATTATGGTTCAAGGCCAACCCCAGGCAGAAAAGTCCATGAGACTCTCACATGCAATTAAACAGCCACATGTTGGAAGTATGGCTCAAGTGGTAGAGCACTAGCTTGGGGTGAAAAAACTAAGCCTGAGTTGCAAGGCCTTGAGTTCAAACCCCAGTACCAGCACACACACACACACACACACACACACACACACACACACACACACACACACACGGAGGGAGGGAGAGAGAGTGAGAGAGGGAGAAACACAGAGAAATTACGACTGAGTGGATTCGGATGTGAAAGGCGCAGTGTTGGAGGCTGTAATTACATAGGGATGGTGCCTCGGAAGGGAAGACACTATAATTTGATGATGATCCTACATTCTGTTCTCACAGAAGAGATGACTAGAACATGCAATGGTGTGTAAATGCTGGTGAGTTTTGTAATGGTTTGCTTAAGTGACTTGAAACATGACCCTTCTTCTGGGGCCATGATCTCTCCCGCCCCCTCCGACTCAGTGTCCCGAAAGTAATGGTTCCATACCAGGGTGGGATAGGGGGTCTAATGGGTACAGTTGGTGGATATTAAGTAGAACTTCCTAGATGAAGTTCTGCACTGGATTTAAAGCCAATACGTGGGGTTCTTTCGTAGCTGTGTTTAAATTTTACACTTGGTTCTGGCAGCTGCTTGCTTTTCTCTCCATCTGGGGCAAGTTGGGTCTGAATAATACAAATTCCAAATTCATTGATTAGTTAGAAAGTTTGGTAGGATACAGTACATGAAAACTGCCCGACAGTCACCGCTGATAAGTAAGTATTCAGATTCAGGTGCTGGTGGCTCACACCTGTAATTCCAGCTACTCAAGAGGCTGAGATCCAAGGATCATAGTTTGAAGTCAGGCTGGGCAAGAAAATCTATGAGACTTTTATCTCCACTTAACCATCATCAAAAACAACAGCAAAAGCCAGAAGTGGAGCTGTGGCACAAGGGGTAGAGTATTAGCCTTGAGTGAAAGAAGTTCAGGGATAGCACCCAGGCCCTGATTGGCCCTGAGTTCAAGCCCCAGGACAAGCACAAAAAGAAAAGAAGCATTCATTCAGTAAATATCCTTTGCTGTTATTTATCTTCTCTTGCTATCTTTGGGCTATGTGTGTATTGCTAGGGATTGAACACAGGACCTTAGATCTGCTAAGCAAGCAGTATACCTCGTCATTACATTCCCAGCCTCCTTTGCGCCTTTCCCCATTATTTGTCATTACCTGTAAGTAGTTATACTGAGGAGCTTCGCTTCCACACACCAATATGTGAGCACAATACATCCTGATGTCACCCCTTCTATCATTCTCCCTCCATCCCTCCATCCTCTCCCCTCCCCTCTCCCCTTCAAATTCCCTGCTTCCATTTCCACGTGTGTGTGTGTGTGTGTGTGTGTGTGTGTGTGTGCGTGCGTGCATGTAGTATTAATGACATTTTCCCATCCTTTCTCTCTCCATTTGCCTTCCCTTCTCCCCTTGACTCCATCTCTGTCACAACAAGTTCCAGTGGGTATCCACTTTGTTAAACTACGAGTTAGTTGTTCAAAGGAGTTCTCCCACTGCAATCAAACCATGATCCTCAAATCTTAGCCTCCCAAGTAGCTAGGATTACAGGTGTGAGCCACCAGAGCCTGCCTGTCTCTGGATTTCTCTATGTTTGCAGTTTAGATCGAATTTAGATCACATATGTAAACCACCTGGCTGTCCATTCCTTCTCTCCCAGCTGGAGTGTTTACTGTATCCCGATTTATAATCCTTTGGATACATCCAATCTCAATCTCTTTTCTAATTGTAGCACATCTTCCTGTGTATTCACTGAGGCTCTCTGCTATTCAGTGGTGACAGGGGTCATAATTGCTTTCCCAGTTTTCCATTTGCCTTTTAGTTTCGCCCATATTTTTCCCCCTCTATGCATAGTGCAAGCACATGCGTGCATGCATGCTTAAATCAAGTGCAAATTCCCCTTTACTCCTGGGGCTCTGTATTTTTCCCCTTTTTTCAACCTTTTTTTCCCCTCCTCTCCTGGTTTTCCCATCTTGCATGGAAATCGTCATCCCCCTCTGCTCCCCTCCCTCTTCCCCTCTCTTCCTCCCTCCCCACGCCTTGCTGATCATTTCAGTGCACTCTCTGAATGAAGATGCTCATTTCTTTTCTTAATGTTTAGTGAGTTGCAAAGACAAAGATCTACAATGCATCTTTCTTCAGCTGGTTTGGAGTGCTTCCTTTATCACGTGCTCATTTCTTACACACCCTTCACCTGAAATTTCTCTCTTCTGCTCCACTGATTGCTCATTCTCTTCTTACCTCTGTACCATGCTGTTTATTACAGGGTTGTTTTGCCTTGGAATCTAGATATTTGAATATAACACTCATCCACCCCTCCTCTTGCCATGACTTACTGCCTTTATATGTTTTTCTCTATTCTTTTTTTCTTTTTCTCCTTTAAATTGTGTGTGTGTGTGTGTGTGTGTGTGTGCGCGCGTGCGTGCGCGTGCGCGTGTATACATATGTGCATTAGCATTAGGACTTGAAATCAGGGCCTGGGCACTGTTCCTTAGCCTTTGCTGCTTACGGTTGGTACTATGCCCCTTGAGCCATATCTCCTCTTCCAGCTTTTTGTTAGTTAATGAAGAAGTAAGTCTCATAGACTTTTCTGCCCAGACTGGCTTTGAACCAGGATCCCCAGAGCTCAGTCTCCTCAGTAGCTAGGATGACAGAGGTGAGAAGTTTTGCTTTAATTGAGGATGAACGTGTATGACTGCTCAATGTCTATGCACCTGTACTCCCACATTGTCCTGAAATGCCAGTGTGCCCCAAATGGATCAAGGTGCTACTGACAGACTGATTGACTGATTGGTTGGTTGGTTGATTGATTGGGTACTGAGACTTGAACTCAGGACCTCCAGCTCTTGATTATTTTTTTGCTCACAGCTGATGCTCTACTACTTGAACCACGCCTCCAGCCCAGCTTTTGCTGGTTAATTGGAACTAAGAGCCTTAGGGGATTTTCTACCAGGGCTGGCCCCAAAACCTCAGTCCTCATATCTCGGCTTTCTGAGTAGCTAGGATGACAGGTGTGACTGAGTGCCTGGCTACACGAGGCATTTTTAAGGGCTTTATGTAATATTCATTCACTCACAAAATGGAAACACAGAGAAGTGATACAACTTGCCCACAGTTACAAGTGAGGATTTGAACCCAGAACTAAGCTTCTTATCAGCAGCTAAATACAATTCTTCTTCTTTGCATGGGACCTTCTGTGTGCCAAACTCCAAAGAGCCACAAGTTCTTTATGCAAAATGATAAGCTATTTTTATAGAGGCTACACACATCTTGTATATTTTAAGTCAACTCCAGATTGCTTACAATACCTAATACAATGTAAATGTTATGTAAATAGCTCTATTTTTTATGGAATGAGGACAAGGGAGTAAATAAAGCTTGTATGTGTTTAGCACAGCCATGATTTTTCCCCCAAATATTTTTGTTGTTGTTATTCTTATAGTGGGGCCTGAATTCAGGGCCTGGGAACTATCCCAGGACTTTAAAAGAGCTTATTTTGTGTGGTGTGTGCAGGTCCTAGGGTTTGAATTCAGGGCCTCTGCACAGTCTCTGAGCTTCTCTCTCCCTCCCTCCCCGCCTCCACTCTCTCTCTGTCTCTGTCTGTGTCTCTGTCTCCTCTCTCTCTCTCTCTCTCTCTCTCTCTCTCTCTCTCTCTCTCTCTCTCTCTCTCTCTCTCTCTCTCTGTCTTTGCTAGCACTCTATCACTTAAGCCACAGCTCCAGTTCTGTTTTTTTTTTTTTGGTGGTTAATTGGACGTAAGGGTCTCTTGGATTTGTCTGCTTGGTCTGGCTTTGAACCATGTTTCCCGGATTTCAGCCTCCTGTGTAGCTAGTTGACAGGTGTGAGCCACCAATGCCAGGCTCCTAAGCATTTGTGTGTGGCCAGGGGAAGATGAGGTGCCAGTCCTGGAACATGAAATGAGAGCCTGGGTACTGTCACAGAGCTTCAGTACTCAAGACTAATGATCTACCACTTGAACCACAACCCCACTTCCAGTGTTTTGCTGAATAACTGGAGAAGAATCTTATGGACTTTTCTGCCCAGGCTGGTTACAAACCTCAAACCTCGAATCTCAGCCTCCTGAGTGGCTGGAATTACAGGAGTGAGCCACTGTCCACTTTTTTTTTTTTTTTTGCCAGTCCTGGGCTTGGGCTCAGGGCCTGAGCACTGTCCTTGGACTTTCTCAAGGCTAGAGCTCTACCACTTGAGCCACAGCGCCACTTCCAGCTTTTTCTGTGTATGTAATACCCAGGAATCAAACCCAGGGCTTCATGCATGCTAGGCAAGCACTCTACCACTAGGCAACACTTCCAGCTCCAGCCCAAATATTCTTAATCCACAGTTAGTTGTCATCACAGAAGCAAAGCCGAGTGAGACACAAGGCTGACTACAAACCTAAAGTCCTGTGATGAGTGACAAGTGACAGCAAGGAGAGATGGCTAGTGCTCCACACACAAAGCAAATGGAATTGACCTGATCAGGGAAGTTCAGGAGAGCTTCCTGGAGGAAGGGACCCTTGACTGGTGCCCTACAGAACTCTCAAATCTGGTGCACATTTAAATAAACCTGGGGCTTTGAATCACAGGTTCTGACTCAGCAGCGGGAAGGGGACACCAGGAAATCTGTTCAAAGCACCACAGGAGATTCTACCTTGAAACCACGACCATGACTTGCTGAGCTAGTGGGGAGGAAAGGAGGAGGGAAAATCTCAGCAGGAAGAACTGAACGTGCAAAGGCCCGATGGTGGGAGAAGAGACTGAAGAATGTTCAGAAGGTAAGTCGAGCCGAGCTAAAGGAAGTCACATGGCGAAAGTATGCACACCCTTGGAAGAGGACAAGCAGAGCATACGTCTTCCACAGGGGACTCTTGTGAGGTGGCAGGAGCAAGAGCCTTCCGGGAAGCCAAGTGAACACAGTAAATCAAATTCCATCATGAGCAAGCCAGGTTAAAGGCCAGCAAGGAGGTGAGTGGTCACACCTGGTTCTCGGGGAGAAGTAGACAGAGGTGATGGGTACAGGCGGGTCCAGTCATAAAAGACTGGTCCGGAGCTGGACCAAATTCAAATGGAAACCATCCTTCTCAGTCACGAGCTGGCAGGCTGGGTCCCAGTTTCCTCCTCACAAGTGCATCAGCAGGATATCAGGGGCTCCCATCTGTAATGATCCCTGCTACTCAGGAGGCAGTGACTGGGTGGACCAAAATCCAAGGCCAGTAGGGGCAAAAAGTTAGCGAGACACCATCTCAGCCAACAGAACAGCCATGGCTGCCATGCACCTGTTCCATCCCTGGTTGAGCCAGGCACCCAGAGAATGATGGGAAGAAGATGCATTGAGCAACAACCGAGGCATGATGGGAGGAAGATGCACTGAGAACCACCCAAGGCATGATGGGAGGAAGATGCACTGAGAACCACCCAAGGCATGATGGGAGGAAGATGCACTGAGAACCACCCAAGGCATGATGGGAGGAAGATGCACTGAGAACCACCCAAGGCATGATGGGAGGAAGATGCACTGAGAACCACCCAAGGCATGATGGGAGGAAGATGCACTGAGAAGCACCCAAGGCATGATGGGAAGAAGATGCACTGAGAAGCACCCAAGGCATGATGGGAAGAAGTTGCATTTGAGCAAAAACCAGGGTGTGATAGGAAAAAGACGCATTGGGGCAAATGCAAGGCCCTATGGGAATAAGAAGTGCCATGACAACACCCAGGTTATCTGTTACCTGGTATCCCTGTCTACCCAACGACTCCCCTTTATTCCCCTCATCTCCCCACTCTTGGATGGAAACCCTAATAACTGCACCAGGCTATCAAGCAACATGCCAGGAACTGCCTTAAGCACTCAGCCTCCATTAATGTATTTAATATTATTCCAAAAAAAAATGTGGATGTGTAAAGTCTCATCTTTTGGTGCTCTGAAGCAAACCCAGTACTTGGTACATACTAGTCCGCTGCTCTTCTTTGGAGCTATTTTCCTAGCCTGTAATCTTCATCTTATAAGAAAGAATGGGGGACAGGACAGAGAGGTCGCATACTCTATCCAAAGTACACAGCTAGAGATCCACGCCCCAGGCACAGCGGACTTGAAAGCCCAAGTGCTGAATCAACCCTGAGCCTGTATATTTTCCCAGCCTCCTCTCCGAATTACCTCCCACTGCCCCCCCAAACAACCAGAAGGTATTTCTTAAAAAATAGGAGGGGAAAAATCTATTTTAGACTAAGAACTAGGGAAAGGTGCCAAGCAGATGCCAGACAGAAACTCTTGAACTACTTTTCAATATATAGAATGGATGGAGTGGGAGGGAGGGAGAGATGGAGGGAGGAAAGGAGTAGAGGGAGGAACCAGCTGGGAGAGAAGATACCTGATGTGGGAATGGAAGGTGAGTCCTGGCAGCTACTGTGCTATTCCTGAGACTGAAGAATCATCCCTTGCAGAACACTTGCAGAAGAATCATCCCTTGCAGAAGTTAGTGGCTGCTGGACTGGCTTGCAGAGCCACCCAGACATGAAAGGGGGTTCTCTCCACCACAGAGATGTGAAAGCCTTTGAGCAATTTCTGCTACTAGCTATTCCAAGAGGCTGAGATCTGAGAATCATGATTAATACCAATCTAGGCAGGAAAGTCCCACGAGACTCTCATCTCCAATGGACCATTCCATAAAGCCTAGAAGTGGAGCTGTGGCTCACATGGTAGAAGGTTAGCCTTGATCACAAAAGCTCAGACAATACTTAGGCCCTGGGTTCAAGCCCCAGGAGCAGAATTTTTTTTTAAAACTGTTTTGCTGTGTTGTTTGACTTAGCTAAAAGTCTTTGCAATCACTTTAGGATTGAGGAAGGAGGAGAAAACTCACTGGTTAAGCATCAGGTATGGATGCCTGCTCAAACAAGCGATGCCTTCTGATCATCATAAAGCAAACAACCCCAAACGCTGGAGCTCTGTTCACTTCTGTTCTGGAAATACAGGGATAAGAAGTCTCCAGCACTCCTCCCAGGACTATGGCTGAACACACTGGCTCAACCAGTGGGACCTGAGAGTGTGTGAACATTGTATACCTTTCTCATCCCCTGCCCCCAAGTCTCCCCATGTAACCTGAAGCCATTGCCCGTACCCCTAAAGGTGGCTGAAGATATACTGAAATGCTGTCTTCGTATGACTGCCGTGGAATGAATCTCTTTTCTTGGTGTCTCCTTCTGCTATGTTTCTTGATTTGGTATACAAGGGCTCATGGCCAGACTAACTTAGGACTCCTGGACTTTGGGCCTGAGATCTGAACACTTGGTTTCAGAACTACTCTGGGATCAGTAGTTTTGTGTCTCAGTACTTTTCCAGAAGAACTGAAATCAAGATCTCAAAGAGACCTCTTTAGTCATCAGGTAACCATCTTTGATAGATATAGATCACTGGATAAGGAAACAGTGGGATATACATACAATGAAATACCATATAGCCTTTAAAAAGGGAGATTCTGGAGTCGGAAACAAGATGGATAAACTCTTGTGGGAGGTCTTGGGAAGATGATTCACTTGTGTTCAGTAAATCACTGCAGCCACTGAATGGGCATGAAGGCACCCAAACAGAATACTGGTTCCTAAGGGCTGGAAGGAGCAGGGAAATAAATACTTAGTAATCACCCGCACACAGTGTCACTGTCACAGCTGAAAAAGCTCTGAACATTCATGTACAACCACGAGCCTACCGTCCATAATCATTATTCTACACGCCAACATTTAGTAAGAGAGGAGACTGAATCCAAAACAAAAGAAAATGGGTCCCCAGGGGTGAAGCAAACACAGTCTGGGTGCTTAGGTGGTGATTAATTTGATGGATGAGGCAGGAGGTATGGGGTTCTCTCAGCACCCAGAGTGGCTGGAAGGTTTATGATCAAAGAACTGGAGACTTTTCAAATATAATAAATGACTTTTAAAAAAAAATTTGCTTTGCTTTGTGTTGGTACTGGGGCTTGAATTCAAGGCTTGGGTACAGTCCCTTTTCACTCCAGGCTTGAGTCTATCACTTGGTTCACACCTTGACTTCCAGCTCTCTCCTGATTAATTGGAGATAAGAAGGGCTCTCCTGCTCTCCCTGACTTTGCAAACCCCTAGTCTCAGATCTCAGGCTGCTGAGTCCCTAGGGTTCCAGGTGTGAGCTACCAGAGCCCAGACGGAACCCAGCACCTTTGATTCCAAATCCTAAATTCCCACTCCTTCTTGGAAAGAGAGGTCCACGGAAATCTGGGTTACTATGGACTCGAAGATGTCAGGTCATGGGGTCTTGGGGTACCTAAATGGAAGGGAAGCACTGTCCCAAGTGAGCAGGGCAGAGGGTACCCAGGAAAGAACAGAGACCAGCGAATCGGAGCACTAACGCTTGAATGTAGGCTCGCTTGTGGTCATGTGACCTTAGGCAAGTCACTTGGGCCATTCTGAGTGCCTCAGTCTCCTCACCTGTAAAGTGGGACAAGGAGAGCCTATTTCATTCACTGTGTAATAAAGCTACTCAGGAGGATCAGATCTATAAGATCAAGGTTCAAGGTCAACCCAGGCAGAAAAGTTCACAAGACTCTGTCTCCAAAATAACTCACAAAAAGTTAGAGCTAGGGGTGTGACTTAAGTGGTAGAATACCAGCTGAGGCCCTGAGTTTCAACCTCAGGAGCATCAGGGAAGTGATTTTACTATATGAACAGAACTTTATCTATGACATAATTCTTCTTTTAAGAAAAATCCCATAATTCCAGAGTGCTGGTGCCCTGTAATCCTGGTGACTCAGGAGGATGAGATCTGAAGATCGTGGTTCAAAGCCAATCCAAGCAAGAAAGTCTGTGGACTCTTTTTTTTTTTTTGCCAGTCCTGGGCTTGAGCTCAGGGCCTGAGCACTGTTCTTGGACTTTCTCAAGGCTAGAGCTCTACCGCTTGAGCCTTAGCACCATTTCCGGCTTTTTTCTACGTATGTGGTACCTAGGAATCGAACCCGGGTCTTCATGCATGCTAGGCAAGCACTTTAACCAGTAGGCCAAACTCCCGGCCAAGTCTGTGGACTCTTATCCACAATGAACTACCAACAAGTCAGAAGTGGTGCTGTAGCTCAGGTGATAGAGTGCTAACCTAGAGCAAAAAAATAAGACTTGCGCGCACGCTCACGCCTTGGGATTTCACAAGGAATGATTCAAAGCTAATTGGTGAAAATACTAATCAATAAGCCTTATCTAAAGACTTAGAAAAGATCATATTAAGTGAAGTAAGCCAGACTCAAAGGAACTTAGGCTCAATGGTTTCCCTCATTTGTCATAATCAGTAGAAAGCTTGGGCTCTCCTAGCAGAGATTTGCAATAGAGCAAAACCTTGATACAAAAGGCCATATAGTATGATGCTAAATGAAAGGACCTCCAGGATATTGAAACAAAAGCCATATAATGAGTGATTGTTGTTCTTAAGGTACTATGTTATCTCTCATCTCTTTTGCTGTCCCTTGGTTATCTCATATTGTTACAGTATCTCATTGATATATCGGATATATTTGTATTTGGTTATTTGAAATTGGATAGGGAATGGGGGAAAACAAGATGAGGGGTGTCTGGGGGGGGGAGGGAAATGGGGACCAAGACATGTGAAAGGATATCAATGTATGGGAATTAATGCACCATCGATCTGGCAAATATCATGTAACCCTTCTATTAATTACAATAAAAAATATATGAAAAAAATAAGCCTATGTACTAGCCATAGTAAGAGGTACTCACCATGAAAAACAATTGATCCTCAGAAGTCTCTGCGAGCTGGGTGTGGTTTTATTTATCTTTCTCCAGGTGAGGAGACCAAAGCAGAAATTTTAGTTTGGTAACTATCCCGAGATTATTCAATCAGTTTATGGCAAATCTGGAATTCAACCTGATGATTAATCAAGTTGGTTACACAGCCTGGGTTAAATGTTTGTTTGGAATTTCAGAACCCATGCTTTACATAAAAATTATGTACAGCAAGCTAGTGTGTTAATTTACCATCAGTATATTTAAAAAGATGAAATAAGCTTGAAAATGTTTTATTAATAGAGATTAATACAGCTTGTACTTCTGTGAATTAACTCATTTTCAAAAAAATATTCAGTGTAAGTACTGATGATACTGTCTACAGATTTTATAGTATATATCAACTCATAATCTTCTGATACAAAATTTAAAAACATCTACTTTAAAAGTTTCCCTTCTTGAATACTTGGTAAACATGTCATTTGAAATATGATGTAAAAATCAATGTTAATAAATTCTTTAATAAAAAAATAGAGAGAGGCTGGGAGTTTGGTCTAGTGGTAAAGTGCTTGCCTAGCATAAGACCCAGGTTCGATTCCTTGGTACCACATACATAGAAAAAAGCCAGAAGTGGTGCTGAGGCTCAGGTGGTAGAGCTCTAGCCTTGAGAAAGTCCAAGGACAGTGGTCAGTCCCTGAGCTCAAGCCCAGGACTGGCAAAAAAAAAAAAAAATAGAGAGAGAGAGAGATTCTCTAGCCAAGCACTGGTGCCTCATATCTGTAATCCTAGATAACACAGGAAGTGTGTATCTAAGGATCGTGATTCTAAGTCTTCCTGGGCGGGAAAGCCTGTGAAACTCTTTAATTAACCAACAAAAAGCCAGAAGTGGACATATGGCTCAAGTGATAAGAGCACTACCCCTAGAAACAACCACGAGCAACGTGGGTGCTTCTCTCTGAGCCTTCACTGTAGTTGGTCTTCACTGAATTAAGTGAGAAACTTGAAAAATGGCACAAACAAACAAATAAAACAAAATGGGAGAAAGCAGCCTTAGAGAATCCCCAAGTGTCCTCGAGTCTGGCAGGCCACCACTGGATGAGGATGGAGCAGAATTAACAAGAAGCCACCAGAATGTGCAGGGATGATGTGGCTACAGCCATGTTTCACTACACATTCCAGATCCCAAATTTATTATTAAATAGCACAAGAATGCTTTAAAATTGGACACAAATATATTTCATTAAGGTCTTCATATTCTTTATTGTATCATACCATGCCTAAAGTTTTATTTTCTGCTCTGTGCTATGTGTGTGCGTGTTTGTGTCACTTCTGAGGCTTGCACTGGTGGCTTTATTCTCTTGCTTAGCTTTTTTTTCACTCCAAGGCTAAGACTCTACCACTTAAGCCACAGCCCCCTTCTAGCTTTTTTTGCTGGTTCATTACAGATCAGTCTCATTGACTTTCCTTGCTCAGGATGGCTCTGAATTATGATTCTCAGACCTTAGCTTCCCCAGTTGCTAGCATTACAGGTGTGAATCACCAATGTCTGGCTAGCTTTCTGCTTTTTATAAAAGCAATATATAATCACAACATTCCCAGACCAATATTTGACTTCATGCTTGCTAAGCAGGTACTCTACCAGTAAGCTACACCACCATTTCTCTCCTGCACTGGATATTTTGAGATAGGGTCTCACTTTTTCCCTGGGCTTGGGCCAGGACTGTGATCCTCTTATTTTCTACTTCTTGAAGTAGCGAAGCTGACCTGTGTATGCCACTGCATCCAGCTTCTTTGGTTGATGGAGTGTCTGTGAAACTTTGTTTTTGTCCTGGCAAGCCATGGTCCTTCAGATCTTAGCTTTCTCACGTAGCTGGGAATGACAGGGACATACTGCCATCCTCAGCTAGTAGTTGAGAAGACAGTTTGTGAATTTATTTTTTTTTTGCCTGAGCTAACCTTGAACTGCCATCCTTCCAATCTCAAGGAAGCTGAGACTGCAGGCATGAGCCGTCACTCTCAGCTTCACCACAGCTTTCCGTTTCTATGGCCATTACTGGCTTAGATTTATACAGGGGAGATCTCACAGAAGTTTACAATGTGCTCCAATCAACCTCACCCCCTCTATTACTTTTTCTGCCTCCCCCCCACCAATGCTTTTAATTAAAATACAATTTACATAAAGTGATGTACTGATTTCCGGCCTGCAGTTTGATTACTTTTGGCAACTCATGGGTACCTGGATCAGAGCCATCTCACTACACAAATATAATATATTTTACTTATATAAACCCTAATTGGTAGTCATTTGGGTCAGATCCAAATGTTGGCTGCTATAAATATTAATGCAAGAAATGTCACCCGAGACAAAAGATGTGCTGAGCCTTAAATAACTTCAGAGCTGAATTTCCTAGAACCGTCATCTTTAGGTCAAAAAGGATTAGTTTAGTCATTTTTAGATTGTAACTTTTTCCTAAAACCCATAAAATATTGAAGAAAATACCTTCAGACAAACCAGCTTAAGAGACCTTTGTATGTGTGGCACCTATTCAATAAATAGCTATTTTTTTTTGCCAGTCCCAGGGCTTGAACTCAGGGCCTGAGCACTGTCTTTGGGCTTTCTCAAGGCCAGAGTTCTATCACTTGAGCCACAGCACCATTTCCGGCTTTTTTCCCTATGTATGATCCTGATCTTCATGTATGCTAGACAAGCATTCTACCACTAGGCCAAACTCCTGGCCTTATTATTATTATTATTATTATTATTATTATTATTATTCAGGATTATTCTCTGGCAGGTCGGAGGGCAGCCAGCATGCATTGTAGAGAAGGAAAGACATTTCTGGATAGCAATAATAATTTTAAAACTGCTGAGTGTCTTATCTCTATTAGATTATTATCCATGTGAAGGCCAAACAATCTCTCCACAAACACTCAACCCAACCCTCTCAGGACTTCTATATTATTTTCACCATTTTAAAGATATAATCTAAAGGTCAGAGGACTTAAAATTACTTTTCCAAGGTCATTGAGAAGAATAAATGGCAGAATTTGGAATCCAACCCTAAGAGTTTCTGGCTCCAAAACCTGAATGATTTTTCTCTGCACTGCAGCACAGAATTTGAGGGTGGTATTTTGAGCATTCTTTTGGGCGTGTAAGCTCTTTTGCATTGACTGTCTTTCTGTCTTCATAGTGCCCTGGAACCTCTTTATAAACAAGTCAAAGCTAGCCAGATGTGTGGGTAATTAAGACCACACAGAAGAGAAGCAAGACACCAGGCCAGCAATTTACTAAGTGCCATACCTATGGTCACCCAGCCATCAGCCAACCATCAGATATACACATACACAGGCGAGAGTCCCTTCACCTCTGGATTCAGAGGTGAAACACCTTGCATATATCACCCAAGTCTTATCCTTCTCTTTCTTGGTCTGCCGTCTCTCAGCAGTCTGGGTCTATGGTCCGAGTTCTAAGCTCCAGGTTACAGCCTATCATGTCCACATGGCAAGTTAGGGCAATTTGGGAGCTTGGTCTTTACGAAGAGATCAAAGACACAAAAGATTGAGCATCTCCGATCTAGACAAGAACTCCGCCATCTTCCGAGGCCCTCCAGTGGTGAGTGCCATCAATACACATTGTCTATTCTGAGTCACGTGGAATAGCTGAATCCATAGCTACGTTCACAGGGACAACCCTCTGGGGACAAAGGCTGGTCCATAAAGCACAATATGGCCCTAGCTACAGAATGATGCCAAATACACAAAGCTCTCGTTACATCTTGACTTCAGTTCAGGTTATGAAGCTGGAGACTCACGCCTGTCATCCTAGCTACTGAGGAGGCTGAAGACCGTGGTTCAAAACCAGCCTGGGAAGAAAAGCCCTTAGGACTCTCATCCCCAACGAAACACCAGAAAACCCAAAGGGTGCTGGGCTCAAAGCGACAGAGCACTAGCCTTGAGCAAAGAAGCTCAGGAACAGCACCCAGGACCTGAGTTCAAACCCCACAACCAAAACAATCAATTACATAAAAAAATAAAAATCCAGAATTTGGATTTGGCCTGGAATAACAGAGCACAGAGGACAGAGCCCAGCACATCCCTTTCTTTGCATGGATGGGCTTGTCCATTCAGCTTCACCAGTCTGCTGTCCCCCAAGGTCACACAGGAGCAAAGGGGACCCCTCCAGACTCTTATGATCTGCCAGAGCAGCCAGAAGACAGCCTGGCCAGGTGGACAGACAGGTGTGACTGAGACTTGAATCACACCTCCAGCCCCGAGCCCAGGGAAAGGTGGATGAACCAAGCTGAGCCAGTTCAGGAATCTGGACCACTTCATCAACCTCAGTGCCAAAGTCCTTCCTGGAACAGAATCCAGAATCCAGATCGAATCCTGGCAGGCAGGCAGGCAGGCAGCCATGTCCAACACATGCTGGCTACAGGGAGTGTTTCCTGAACTCCCCCAGACTGAGGCTGTGATCGGTTGTCTTCTTCCCTTCATACAGAGAGCAGGAGTCTGCACAAGAATGCCAGGTGACCCACAGAAAAACTAAACTACCCATTCCTTCAGACATCCCTAGTCTGTCCTTGCTTTCTGCGCCTCCCACGATCTTACTTTATTGTCATTGTCATCATCATCATCATCATCATCATCATCATCACCACCACCATTACCATCATCACCATCTCCTTGGAAACCAGAGACTCTCACACCAGCGGAGCACAAGCACTGCTTTCCCAGGAGGCTTGATGTAGGTTCCCTGAGCCTCTGCTCTCCTCCAAGCTTTTGTTTGCCCTGCCTTAGGTGTTGTAGCTGCTTCCTGCACACTCTGAGTCTTTGATTTTATTCTTCTTTAAAAAACAAACAAACTCCCCACCCCTCCCACACACACACCTTTAGGCCTGTACTCAAAAATTTCAGCTGGGTGCCTGTAATCCTAGCTGCTCAGGAGGCTGAGATCTGAGGATGGTGATTCAAAGCCAGCCTGGGCAGGAAAGTCTGTGAGACTCTTATCTCCAACTAACCACCAGAAAACTGGAAGTGGCGCTGTGGCTTAAAGTGATAGAGTGCTAACCTTGAGCTGAAGAGCTCAGGGACAATGCCCAGGCTCAGAGTTCAGGCCCCATGACTAACACACACACACACAAAGTCATTCTATCTTTTTTTTGCATGATTGAAAGAAAACACTGAGAGAGAACACATGTATTTGCTTTATATATACAAATATATACATATACATAAGATACATTCATAACAAATAGAATTGCATATGGCATAGGACAGAGTCTTCATTTCTATAGCTGTTCACAAGGCTGTCACTGGTACTTATGACATCTTTCATCCCTTGCTCTTTCTGAATTTCCTTTCCTTTGCATGAGAACCTGAGCAGGTGGTGGCTTTCTATCTGTCAGACAACCCTAGGATCCATTCCTAAATCATCTGAGCCATGAGTAATTGGCTCGGGGTGTTATATTTTCCATTCATCTTAATCACAGGTTATAGACAAAAAAAAATACTAAGAGATGCCTGCAGGGAATCCACTGGGTTCCAGACTGGGTGCCAAAGCCAAGTCTACCCTTGGGCTTTTCTATCTCATAACCTCAAACTCAAATGTGGCTTAGGGGTAGAGTGCTTGCCTTGCATGCATGAGGCCCTAGGTTTGTTTTCCTGAGAACCACAATGATGAAATAAGTAAAAAAAAAATTTAAACTAGTTAAAAAGAAAAACAATGCCAGGCACCTGTACCTCACCCCTGTAATCCTAGCTACTCAGGAGGCTGAGATCTGAGGATTGAGGTTCAAAGCCAGCCTGGACACTAAAGTCCGTGAGCCTCCAATTAACCACCAGAAAATCAAAGTGGTGCTGTGACTCAAGGGGTAGCCTTGAGATGAAGCGCTCAGGGACAGCACCAGGCCCAGAGTTCAAGTCCCCTGACCAACCGAAAAGAAAAGAAAAATAAACTTCAAGTGCCATTTTTCCAGGCGGCCCATCAGCCACAACAAGCTCCTGTTGCCATGGCAACAGACAGGCAGTTCCCGCCCCCCCCCCCCCCCCCCCCCCCCGTCCCCCCATCACCACCACAAAGTCAAGTTGCCTGCAGTGAAACTTCCTCAGGACCAACAGTAAAAAAAAAATAAAAAAAAAAAAAAAAGCCAATGGGAGTGAAAGAAACTCAGTGACAGAATGTCATTGCTGAGCTTACTACTCAGGCCAGCTGCCCATTCTGAGTGAGTTAAAGGACCAATTACAGAGATAATGCCAAAGGGGAGAATTCCCAAAGCCAGGCAAAAATAAAGACAAATAGGGTGACAAGACAGCAGGTGGGGGTGAGGGAAATGCCATTCATTACTGACTGTCATTAAAAGTCCTGTTCAGAGAGACAGCTTCCACCACATGCAAGAGAATTCACCAGTGAAACTACCCAGAAGAGCTCTTCAAAAAAACAAAAATCCCTGTGCCAGGAGCCAGGAGTTTGGCCTAGTGGTAGAGTGCTTGCCTGGCATGTACAAAGACCCAGGTTCGAGTTCTCGGTACCACAGACATAGGAAAAAGCTGGAAGTGGTGCTGTGGCTCAAGGGGTAGAGCTCTAGCCTTGAGAAAGCCCAAAGACAGTGCTCAGGCCCTCAGCTCAAGCCCAGGACTGGCCAAAAAAAAAAAAAATTCCTGTGCTGGTCCTTGGGCTTGAACTCAGGACCTGAGATTTCTTTGCTGGAGGCTAGGGCTCTGCCACTTGAGCCATAACCTCACTTCTGGATTTTTCTTTTCTTTTTCTGGTTTTTTTTTTTCCTCTCTGCTATCTGCCTCTCTTTCTTTTTTTTTTTCTTTCTCTCTTTTTGGTGCTTAATTGGAGATGAGTCTCACAAACTTCCCTGCCTGAGATCCTCAGATCTCAGCCTCCTTAATAGCTAGGCTGACAGCTGTAAACCTCTAGCACCTGCCAAGCAGAGCTTCTTATCTCAGCTACGGAGACCGAAGTTAAGAATACTCCCAGGGGATTGAGTAGCGCCACTGGTGGCTCAGCTTCCTTCAACTCTGCAATGCTAGCATGCTGAGTATATCAACCAGTACTTGACCCAAAAGGGCTACCACACTCAAAGCATTATCTCCTATCCATACATAAAAGTTCCCAGAAGGTAGATGCTAGTATAGCTGTAGAGGCAATTGACAAACTATCCCAAATTTTATAAAACTGACACCAAAGCTACTGCTATAGCCCTAGCTTACCCTTCTTGTCATTAGCTTAATGTTTCCTAGACCCAATTTAGCTTTTCTTCACCTAAATACCTTTCCTTAGGTAGGAAATTTCATAACAAATGCATTACTGAATGCATTTTTTTTACAATCCACATTAAAATAAACTCAACAGTGATTAAAGCAATCATGAGACCTCCCCTCTCCCTTTCAGTTCAGACAGTGCCTAGGCCCAGAGGGCAAGCCCTAGGATCAGCAAAAAAAAAGGCTAGGGGCATGGTTCAAGTAGTACAGCACTTGCCTAGTAAATGTGAGGCCCTGAATTCATTCCTCAGTCACACACACACACACACACACACACACACACACACACACACACAGGCAAGCCCATAGCTCCACATACCACATGGTTGGTGGGAGTCATTCACCACAAATGCATACTAGAGGACAGAGCTGGCTCCTGCCCACCAGGCCTCCTATCAAAATGCTGGGTTTTGTTTTCTCCACTCAGCAACCAGAGGGGGGCAGGGAACCCCGTGCCTTTGAAATAAGAGATCTCATTTATACCCAAAAGGATACAGTGGCCACAGTGGAAGAAGAGTAACCACTGCTCATTACTTACATCAGAGGCAGGGCCCTTGTCCGCTCCTGGGCAGGAGAAGGTGACAAACTCATGGCACCGCTTGTGCACCACAAAGCAGCAGACTGCAAAAGAGAAAATAAGGAAAAGGGGAAGAGAAGGGGGAGGAAGGGAGAGGAAAGGAGGAAGGGAAAGAAGAGAGAGAAGAGCAGAGAACAGAGGAGGACAAAGGAGGAAGAAAAAGAGGTAGGGAGGAGAGGAAGTGAGAGGGGGAGAGGGGAATAGGGGAGAAAGAGGAGGAAGGGGAAGAGGATAAGGAGGGAGAAGAGTTGGAAAAGGAAGAGGAAAGGAAGAGGAAGGGAAAGATGAGGAGAAGGAGGGAGGGGAGGAGAGGGATGGAGGGGAGGAGTGAAAGAGAAGAAGGATGAGGAAGGGAACAAGAGAAGGACAAGGAAGAGAAGAGAGAGGAAGGGGAGGAAAAGGAGGAGGAGGGAGAGGAACAGGAAGGAAAGAGTAGAGGAGGAGGGGGAAAAGTAAGAGGATAAAGAGGAGGGGGAGAAGAAAGAGGAGGAAGAGAGGGAGGAGGAGGGAAGGAAGATGGCGAAGAAGAAGAAGAAGGTGAGGAGGAGAAGAGGGAAGAGGGGGAGGGAAAAGAGGAAGAAGGGACAGGGGAAGAAAAAAGAAAGAAGAAATCAATAAACCAAGTTTCACAATGGCCCCTGTGTATACCATAATTTCATAGCTTTCACATCCTGCTCATGGTAGACTAAGAATGCTACATCTCACACAGGTGACCAAGGCTTCTGATAACCCATTACGGGTTCTGCTTACAAACAGAATGTTACTTCTTAAAACAGACAGCAGAGGAAGCAGCGGGCTGGGGTTTAGGGACGTAATGCAGAAGACATACAAGAATCTTTAAACCTTAGCCCATCACATACAGAGATGCCCACAAGACCGAGGCAGGTAGGCATCATCCCTCACCATGAGAGCCGCCCCAGGATTACCACTAAGGCTGTGTTTCCTGACTTGCAACCAAAGAGGTTAGAAAATGCAGACTTGAAAAGCTAGAAATGTAGCTCAAGTGCTCAGGGTGCAAGTTCAAGGACCTGAGGCCTAAGGCCAGTACTCAAATGCGCGCGCGCGCGCGCACACACACACACACACACACACACACACACACACACATTAGTAAATAAAACTAGATGAATTCCTACGAGTTATATTCATGTCTGCCATGAAAGGCGGCCAGAGACTGTCTACAAAATAAACACTAACGTTGTGTTCCAATTTTCTTTTACATGTTGACTATCCAGATGTTCCCCACAACCTCTGGATGCTCTGTTCCTGTGGGACAGACACCATGCTCATGGAAGATCAGAGTCTGTCTCGACTATGTGTACAGGAAGTGGAAACAAAACAGCAACTGGCGCAAACTCCAGCAGAGCCAGCAATGGATGGAGACTGTTAATAGCTACTAGCATCACAAAAAGACATCTCTTGCTTAGCATGAACACAGCCCAATCAGATACAATCACACACTGGGGTGTATGTGTGTGTGTGTGTGTTGGTCAGGCCATAGGGCTTGAAGTCTGGGGCTGGGCACTGTCCCTAAGCTTTTCAGTTCAAGGCTAGCACTCTACCACTTGAGCCACAGAACCACTTTGGTTTATTGGTGGTTAATTAAAGATAAGAGTCTCATAGACCTTCATGCCCGGGCTGGCTTTGAACTGAGATCCTCAGATTTCAGCCTCTTGAGCAGCTAGAATTCTAGGTGTGAGCCAATGTCACCTGACCACACTGACTTTTATTTTAAATACAAATGACAGGGACCTATTCAATGACACTGTCAGGTAAATGATTACACTCCTTTGCCCCTAAGCCCCAAAATATGGGAAACTGCAGAAGCAATCCACATGATACGTTTCTTTCAACAGATATGGAGCAAAAGAGGATAAAATTAGAGGAGCATACATTCAAAGGAACTGAAGACATATCTTACTGAGCTCCCACCTGCAATCCTAGCTACTGGTAAGAGGCTGAAATATGAGGATCATGATCCAGAGCCAGTCCAGGCAAGAAAGTTTATGAGACTCTTACCCCCAATTAACCCCCAAAATACTGGAAGTGGAGTGTGGTTCTAGTAACAGAGCACTGATTTTGACCAAATAAAACCTCAGAGACAGTGCCCAGGCCCTCAGTTCAAGCCCCAGAACCTACAAAAAGAATGACTTGAAAGAGAGAAGAGGAAGGAAGGAAGGAAGGAAGGAAGGAAGGAAGGAAGGAAGGAAGGAAGGGAGGGAGTTAAAAAAGAAATACAAATGCAATATGTAGAACTGTTCAAAACCTGCTTTGAATACACTAGTAGTTTATATATATACATATATATATATGCTCAAGAAAATGATATTTGCACTTAATGTTTTATGATATTAGGGAAGCATTGATGTTAGGAGAATTAAACTATTTTTGTGTGATAATGATATTTGGTAAGATAATATAGGCATTGAAATAAAATGTCTTTGAGGATGCATCTTAGAGGCTTTAAGGGATAAAAATAATTCAGTACGGAATCATTTGGGATGCCCAGAAGGGTGATAGATGAAAAAAAATTGATCCAGGTGGTGGACACATAGAAATCGTTATACTAATTTGCTTTTATATGAGTTTAATGTTCCATAATCAAACACTGTAAAATACAGAGAGCTAGAAGGAAACGAAGAGGTAAAACCTAAGTTATGAGCAAGAGAGTGTGGAGGAAAGTTACCAATTTTGCAATGTGCAGAGTCTCATAATCTGATGGAGAGTTAAGCTACTAAAAAAAAAAAATCTGCATGTAGAAGCCAGGCCCCAATGATGCACACACCTGTACTCATAGCTACTCAGGAAGCAGAGGTGTGAGGCTCAAAAGTTGAAAGCTAGCGTGGGCAAGAGAGTCTGAGAGACTCTTATCTTTAGAAAATGAGCAAAAAAGCCAGAAGTGGAGCCATGGCTCAAGTGGCAAAGTGCTAGCCTTGAGTGAAAACTCCAAGAGACAATGCCGAGGGCTTGAATTCAAGCCCCAGTATTGGTGCACGTACACATGCGTGCACACACACACACACATGCACACATACACACCTACACACACACACACACACACACACACAAATGGAAATACGATGTATCACTTTGAAGCCATAATTAGGAAATCTGGACAAAGATCATTTAATCCAACTATACCTCATAAGGCATTCTTCATATCACAAGATCATATAAATAGTATTCAGAATTTTGGTGTGTACTTTTTTACGTTTATATAGCATCATTTCCACCTTAATCTTTTTAATCCATTTGGAATTTCTTGGACTCGGATGTAAAATTGGATTCTGATTTGCCTCTCCATCTCCTCAAAAAGGTAACTAATTGTCTCAGCATACTTGATTGAATAATTCAACCCTTCCTAAGTGCAAACTTTATTATATGCTCAATAATTATATATACTAGAGTTTGTCTCTGGGCCTTCTGTTTGGTTCCACTGATATGCCTTGAAGTATGGCAATAGGGGTTTTAATTATAGTCTCTTTATAATATGTTATATCTTGGCAGGGGCAAAGGCTCCCTAATTATTCTCAATTCCAACGTTTTCTTGGCTATCATTGTGTGTTTATTCTTCCAAGAGAACTTTTAGAAGCAGCATATCACAATTTTTTTAATACCAATGGAGATTTTGTTGGAATTATATTTTAGTCAGTTACTATCCTCAGGCGGGTTAGGGGTAAAGGAATTAGGATTTTGAACTGGTCTGAATATTCTGAAGTTAAATTCAAGACAATGGGCACTGGGACAAAAAGAAATTCCACTAGGAACTGATTGTTACCTTGTTGGGTTTTTTTTTTTAATCTTATTTTATACCTCCCACAGACCTCAAAGTTTCCCCATACTGCTTCTACCACATTCGTCATTTAGTACCATCTGAGGAACTCTATTTTTATGCCTACTGTGAATTTGACATTTTGTCCCCCAGTGTTTTCTAAGCAGTCACTGTTTACAAATAAGATAGCCATAGGATTTCGGTCTCTCTATGTTGTTAAGCATTTTTTAAACTCAAAATAATTGTATGGGGTTTTTCAATTGCTTTGAGATTTCTGGCTAGAGAATCATATTATTGCAGATCATAATCATTTTCTCAGTTCTCATAGATTTGTCTCTTCCCAGCCCCCTCCTTATATTTCTGCCTCAAGAACTTCCACAACAAGGCAAAAAAAGCCCATTCTGAGCTTTCACCAGCTTTCAAACTCAAAGCTGTTTTTGTACCCACTGGGGCTTGAACTG
Source organism: Megascapheus bottae (assembly GCF_031878675.1). Lineage (NCBI taxonomy): Eukaryota > Metazoa > Chordata > Mammalia > Rodentia > Geomyidae > Megascapheus > Megascapheus bottae. Next base: position 1,955,386 of record NC_143533.1, on the reverse strand, counting down.
GGGGGCTTGAGTTCTTGCTTGGGTTTTTCCACTCAAAGCTGGCACCCTACCATTTGAGCCATAACGCCTGCTTTTTGCTAGTTAGTTGAAGTAAGAGTCTCTCAGATGTGTCTTCCCAGACTCACTTTTGAACCACAATCCTCAGATCTCACCCTCCTGAGTAGCTAAGGTTAAAGGCATGAGCCACTAGGCCTAGCTATGTTTTTAAGTGGTCTATTATTATAATTTAATTTTTTTTTAGCTAAGAGCAATTTAGGAAAGTTCCCTCCTTGTCCCTCATAGTTTCAAGGTGTTGCTTTATTCCAGAACCTTTCTTCAAAATATCCTAATAGCCGTTGTAATCTTATTCATCCTTCTCCACTTGGGTCAGGGAGAGTCCTCTCTGGTTTTCTAGAGTCTGCAATTATTTGGTGAGTGAGTAGCATCACACATAGAAAAGGTGGGGGGGGGAGGGAGGGAGAGAGAGCTCCATGCTGATGAGAGATGGGGCAGCTTTCCTAGAGCCCACCTGGAAAGATCAATATACTTAACTCTTCTTTCAGCACAGTGACAGAGCAGCTGGGGACAGACTGGAAGCTAGAGTGCTTCCAGCATGAGTCCCTTCTTTCCACATGGCATGTTTCTGAAAAGTTGTGCAAATCAAATTTCCCATTAACTAAAACACTCGTTTATTAAAAATAAAAATAAAAAGGAGCAGGGCTGGCTATTTTAAGAAACAAACTCAAATCCTTTTGTGATCTAAATAAACACCCCCTCATTTCTGTTTGGCAAATTCGGGGTAAGACTTAGCTTTTCTTAAGGAAAAGGCAACAACACTGCACCGCGCTGCTGGGGTTGGTGGGGGGGGGGTGAGGAAAAATGTGCCAGGCTCTCCAATTCTCACAGTACCTGACAAGAGGCAAGATCTCACGATGCTTCGTGGTTTATTTAATTACTCCTTGCTCTCCAGGGTTTGAAAACCTGCAGCCTGGAGCCCTCTGAGCCCGGTCTATAAGCTGGCTTTATTAACACTACACAATAAGGGTCTCCACTCAAGTGCCTGGAGGCCAGGTAAAAAAAAAAAAAAAGAAAATGTCAGCAATCTGTACAACACGCTGTCTTTAAAAGAGTAAATTGCCACTTAGCTCCAGCTGAGACTGAAAAACAAGTACCAGATCCAAGCATCTCTAGGCCACCCTCCTCCTCCTCCGCCTCCTCCTCCTCCTCCCCTCTTCCTCCCCCCCCCCCTCCCTTCTTTCTCCTTTCTTCTTCCAGTCCTGGGGCTCGGGGCTCTAATTCAGGACCTGGGCACTGTCCTTTAGCTTTTTTTATTCAAGGCTAGCACTCTACTACTGGAGCCACAGGACTTCCCTGCCTGAGCTGACTTTGGAACTTGGATCCTCAAATCTGAGCCTCCTGAGGAGCTGGGATTACAGGTGTGAACCCTTGATACCCAGCCATACTTCCCCCGTTCCTTGCAACAATGTAAGGGTCCTGTGTGTGATCTTTGAGAAGAATGACACCCCCTCCCCCACCCCCGATCCCTGGAACATGTGACTACGTGACATCACACTGTGATGTCTTTGCAGAGGTGAGTGAGCTGAGGGCCCTGAGGTAGGGAATTTTGCTAACTAATGGAAGTGGGCTCAAGATAACCATTAGGGTTTCCTGAGACAGGACAGGGGAGGCTGCTGAAGGTTTCTGGCTGGAAGGGATCACGCCAAGGAGTGTGTGTGGCTGACACACCAGGAAAGGCATGGAAGGAGCAGAGGGCCCCCCAACCACTGCCCTCTAGGAACAGTCTACAGCACCTCCACTCACGTCTTAGATCTATTTCCAGACTTTTCATCTCCAGGAGGCTAAGATCATAAATCCATATTCTCTTAAGGCATCTTCATTGGTTTTCATTGACTACAGGGACCTGAAGAAACACCAGCAAGGTTCAGAAATCACCGTCCAAATATCAGCACCTGACCCTGCCCAGTCCTCATGCACCAGCTTCAAAAGCTCAGGGACAACTTCCAAGAGGCCTGTCTATTCCGCCCGCCCCCCCGAAGGCACTGTGCCCCCAATCCGTTTCAGACTCCCCACCCTGCATATCAGGAAAAGCATCGATTGCATTCCAAAATTTTATATCAAGCCACTAGATTTCTCTCTCTCTCTCTCTCTCTCTCTCTCTCTCTCTCTCTCTCTCTCTCTCTCTCTCTCTCTCTCTCTGGCTTTGATCTTCCTCTCCATTGTTCACTTAAGGTTGCTAGTGGGAAATTGGCAACCCTAAAAATCATCCTTTGCCCTAATTTTACCGCAGCTCAACATAGAAATGCCAGTGGTGCTTGCAAATCTTTGTGATGGAAGAGAAAAAAGAAAGGAGAGGGGCTCTCCTCACTCTCTGTACTCTCTCTTTCTTGCTCTCCTTTCCCCTCTTCCACCCTCCTTCTTGGGATATGCCTAAACCACCTCAGATGCTCCCCCGAGATGCTCATGGTTGCCACAAGAATGACTGGCTAGATTTCCAGAAGGATTCACACCCTAGTTATTATACCTGAAGGCTGAGGATCCTACGCCTCTCTGAGCCTCATCTTATATATACCTACCCTCACAAGGACACTGTGAAGGTCAAGTGGGAAAATGCATTCAAATCCCCAAGAGAGAGACAGCACTGAGCTAGAGCAGTGACCTACTACACAGACCTCAATCACTGATGTGAAGTACTCACTTAGAGCACCAATCGGGAGCACTGAGCTGGAGTACCAAGTTTGAGAACACTGATCTGGAACACCAAGCTAGCGCTGGTGTTTTGCTTCACCATGGCCTGTGGGGAAAGGATTAGGACAAGCCTCGTATCAACAGTGCTCCAGAGAGGTTATCGGGCCAAGGTCATTCAGCAGGTGGGTATCCAAGCCTGTGTGGGGAACTGGGTTTGACTTTCTCCAGGGCCCCATATTCAACCGCGGTACATTTGTGTTTATCATTCACCTTCCCTGTTCCAGAAGAGGCCCTCCCCCGCCCTCCTCACCCCTGCCACTCAGTCATTGGTGAAATCCCACAGATTCTGCCTTCTCAACATCTTTCACACAGTAGCTGCCCCACTGACTCTGCCTCAGCCGCCCTCGCCAGGCTCCCAGGCAGAGTTCTGCAGCGAAACCTTCCATGCCCTCCCCAAAGATGGAGCCATTTGCCTCTTCCTCTCAGGTTTAAGAGCCAACATTCCCATTGTCATCAAAGAGATGGGACACGGCAATGGCCCCTAGTTGTTGAGAAGTCTACATGAACCCACAAGTTAGCCCTCTGGGGAGTGTCAGTCACTTCCTTGCACAATGGAGGGGTTTTCAGGAGGAGCTCTACAGGCAAACTGCCTGGACTGGGTACCACTGTTATTGGTTATGTGACCTTGAAATGGGCTCATTGACCTTGCTGTGTCTCAATCTCCTCATGTGTAAAATAGAGACAATGATGTGCTTTTTCTCATCGAGTGTTTAGGAGTTAATGGACTTCGCTTAGCTTAGTGTGTGCACTCAGCAAGTGTTACATGGATGCCACTGACTGCCAATATTATTCTTGCCTACTTCCTCCCCATCTCAGGTTGCCTATTAACATAATTCTAGAAAAATCCATCCTTGGGAGCCCAGATCATTTTCTTGTTCTAATACATTCATTCACTGGCTGCTTTTTGTCTAATTCTGTGCTGTGTTGTCCAACATGTGGTGACATAGGGCTATGGAAATTCAAGTTCATACAATAAAATCTAAAAGGAATTGGCGTTTTTGTTTGTGTGTGTACCAGTCCTAGGGCTTGAACTCAGGACCTGGACACTGTCCCTGAGCTCTTTTTTTCTCAAGGCTAAGCACTCTATCACTTTGAGCCACAGCTCCACTTTTGGTTTTCTGATGTTTAATTGGAAATAAGATTCAGTTCACGTGCCTCACATGTATTGGGCTCACGACAAATTCTTTAAAAAAAAATCTGAACAAATGAGAGGATGACTGAATTAATGAATCAATCAATGGATTGACTCCTTTGGTCACTTTTGGTCACTTCTACTCTCAGAATTCTTCCATCATGGCTGAGTTAAGAAGAAGGAAACAGCAGGGAGTGGGGGCGGGAGGAAATGTGTATGAATTTATGGGCAGCTACCCCATCTCAGGCACCCTGGATGAGTTCAGAGGATCACTCATAGCTCTGCTTGGCCCACTGGCAGCAGACAAGAGAATTACTTTTTACAAGCGTGTATACTATGCGGGGCTGGGAGTCTGGCCTAGTGGTAGAGTGTTTGCCTAGCATGCACGAAGACCCGGGTTCCATTCCTCGGCACCACATACATAGAAAAAAGCCAGAAGTGGTGCTGAGGCTCAAGTGGTAGAGCTCTAGCCTTGAGAAAGTCCAAGGATAGTGCTCAGGCTCTGAGCTCAAGCCCAGGATTGGCTAAATAAATAAATAAATAAGTGAGTGTGTACTATGCATATTGGAGCACATGTATATGAGTCTATCTGACCTTCTTCACACAGAGTTCCACACCAAGGAGCCTCCTTCAGTGCTCCACATTCACCAGTGGTACATTTGTGTGTGTCATTCATCTCACTGTTCCAAGGAGGGAAAGATATTTGGAATACATACGTACATATATATCTATGTGTGTATATATGTGTTCACACACACACACACACACACACACACACACACACACACACACGCACGCACGCACGCACCCAGATATTTTCCTTGTCGTGGTTTTCCAAATGACTGCATAGCATTGAATTCCCTTACGCATAAGATATCTAGAGGTGATTTGAAGGACATAACAGGGTGTATGGGGGTTGTTTGTGAACGCTGTACTAATGTACATAAGGGACATGAACATTTGCCCATTTGGGAGATTCTGGAACTAATCCTTGACAAATACCAAGCACAACCATACATGAATGGAGGTACTCTTATTTCCTGTTTTTTTTGTTTGTTTTTTGTGAGTACTGGGGCTTGAACTTGAGCCACAGCACCACTTCTGGCTTTTTCTATATATATGGTACTGAGGAATCGAACCCTGGTCTTCATGCATGCTAGGCAAGCACTCTACCACAAGGCCAAACTTCCAGCTCCTATTTTTATTTTTTCTGTTCTATGTTTTGCCAGTATTATACCCTTCTCCATGCCCAGAATTCTCAACACAGAGCCTCTGATCTATGGGAAAGGTGGGGAGAGACACTGGTACATTTAGAAAGCTCCTGTATCACTCACATTCACTTGAAGAGTTGGGGGACGTTTTCTCTCTGCACAAGACTCCACTGCTTGCTTCCCCCAGACAAGTGTTTTTCTCAATTTGTTCATCTCACTGGTGGACAGCCTGGTTAATCCCCCATTCTATATCCTCAGCTGCATCTTTTTGGTCATGTAATGGGATGAGGCAGCCTCACAAGGAATTCTTAATATGCCTAGGATCATTCCCCTTTGTAAGAGAAGGAAAGTCCACAAACTTCCTTTGCTTATTCACATCCAGGCACGAGGGAGGAAACGCACAAAAACAAAGCAATGACCTTACTGGGGTCAGCAAGAATAGCAAGAACAGAGCATGTACTTTTGCAATATTACCACATCTACAAAACTAAAGTGAAACAGACGAGTTGGGCCAACGAAAGGGCAAAGAGTAGGTTCCAGAAATGACTAAGCCTGTGAAAAGAATGCTCTCCCTTCCCTGCACCTGTGGTCATAACCAGCCTAGAGGAACCTGGCCCTCGAGCAGTTCAAGGTCATTCAAGATCACACAGAGACTCCCTGCTTGCACTTTTGGACTCTTGATTTTGAGCTTGGCCCAGAGGATGGGGAAGCAGGACAGAATGCTATAGCCTAAGAAAGACTAGATATGGGGCCATATCTAGACCAGACACCTGACCGCCTCTCCTGGTTTTGCTGGCCTGTCATTCATGGTTTCCTTCAGGGAACCCCTCCTCTCTGATGCATTGGCTAAGGCCACCTTCAGCCTCTAGTGTGTACTCATGATGACCAAATGACACAGGCTACCCAGGGAGGACCAGCTTTGGCAGTCTGACTAGGATTTAGGAAAGAAGATTCTTTCCCAATAGATCTGTTGTACCGCTAAGGAAGAAGTCTGCATCTGCCCCCATCACCAAGAAAAAAAAAAAAAGACGTTTCTTTGAAAAGATTTTTATCTGGCTATAAGGTGGATGACTTGGTAAATACTGCAAAGGAAACATTATCCAACAGATACATTACCCAACAGATACTTCAGAAATCACTAAGTTAAAGACAAGAGTCTCTTAGTTTTGCCTGCCCCGCATCCATCCACTCCTTCAGGTAACGGGAAGGTTGACCTTTCCACTGGAGGCCATCTGTCCTCCATTGTGCATGGTCCATTCAGTGCCTCTATTTCCCCTGGCCTGGAATTCATTCTTCTAACATCCACCAGTCTCACTTTTTCTCTCTGAAATCTGATTTTCAGGCAGAGAGACTCGGGGGTGGGAAACAGAAAGGATGATTCAATAATCAACTACCATCCACTTCCATTGCTTACAAAAAGAGCTTTAACCATCTCAAAATCACCTGCCCTGCTGAGTGCTGATGGCTCCCACCTGTAATCCTAACTACTCAGGAGGCTGAGATCTGAGGATCATGGTTCAAAGGCAACTCAGGCAGGAAAAGTCTGTGAGACTCTCATCTCCAATGAACCAGCAAACAACAACAACAACAACAAAGGCCAAAAAGTGGTGCTGTGGCTCAAAGTGGTAAAGCACTAGCCTTGAGTGATAGAAGCTCAGGGACAACACCCAGGCCCTGAGTTTAAGTTCCACAACTGACCAAACAAAAGCAAAAAACAATGAATCCTGTTTTCTGACTGCCTTGTATACTGGAGGACCGTGGGCTTGAACACTAGAAAGTTCTGCCTTCACAGCCAGCCTGTCTGGGAGATCTCTATCCTACCCTCTGTGGCCCCCCCCCCATCCTCATCTGGCTCCTGCCCCTGCCTCTGCTCACCCCGTCCTTCCACACCCAAATGCCTCCAAACCCCTTCTGCCCCTTCTGTCTCTGGATCTCATTCCCCAAGGAGTCTTCTTTGATCACTGTTGCTATTTACTGGGTGGTTCAGATGCCTATCCTTTCTTCCAACCTCTTAAGTTCATTACAAAGGGAGATAAACAGAGGAGGGACTCCCCGAGTCAAGATTAAATATGACAGCCCATGGAGAAGGTTATCAGGAAAAAAGCAATCCTATTACATTAACTGGTGTATAGCAAGTTTGCTATTGTGATGGTTTTTATGGTTATTGCTCATAATATAATAACTAAGTCCTTCCCCTCCCAGACCATAAATGACATAAAGCCAAAGAACTGTATGTTCTGGGACTACAGTCCCCCCCACCCCCCGACTCTCTTATCTTGAACTCAGGGCCTAGGCACTATCCCTGAATTCTTTTAGCGCTCTACCACTTTGAGCTACAGCACCACTTCCAGTTTGGGGGTGATTAATTGGAGATAAAAGCCTCACACACTTTGCTGCTTAGGTCTGGTTTCAAAGCAGGATCTTCAGATCTCAGCCTGCTTGAGTAGCTAGGATTCCAGGAGTGAACCACCGGTGGACAGCTTGGGGCTACTTACTGCCTTACTGGCTGGAACGTAACAGGAGTTTTGGAATACCAACTTGGTTGTTTGTTAGCAGAGATTTTAAGCCATTGCCAATAAAGATAAGGCATGATTCTCCATCTCCATCCCCAGAGTGCATTGCCACTTTTCTAGGTAAACTGAGGAGCAAGAAAGATGTAGCAAAACAGTCCTCCCAATGAAGATACGTCGTTTATTTGTTTTATTTGTTGAATTCTCTTGTATTTAAACAAGCCAGTTGAAGGAGAAGCCTACATAGAGGGGGAAAATGAAACCCAAACTGTGGATGGATGCCATGAGCCAGTGGCTCACACCTGTAATACCAGCTACTCAGGAGGCTGAGATCTGAAGATAGCAGTTTGAAGCCAGCCTGGGCAGGAAAGTCTGTTGGGCTCTTATCTCCAATTAACCAGCATAAAAAGCCAGAAATGGAGCTGTGGCTCAAGTGGTAGAGCAATGTCTCTGACTGAGCTGAAAAGCTCCAGGATAGCTCCCAGACCCTGAGTTCAAGCCCTAGGACCAGAACACACACACACACACACACACACACACAGTCAATGGTGCCGGGTGTGGTGGCAGCTCACACCTGTAATCCTAGCTATTCAGGAGGCTGAGATCTGAGGATCGCAGTTCAAAACCAGCCCTAGACACTAAAGACCATGGTTAATCTCTAATGAACCATTAGAAAAAAACAGAAGTGGCGCTGTGGCTCAAGGAGTAGGGCAGCAGCCTTGAGCTGAAGAGCTCAGAGATAGCACCCAGGCCTAGAGTCCAAGCCCTACGACTGACAAAAAAAAAAAAAAAAAAAAAAAAAAAAAGTTGATGGTGCTGGTCTCTGAGTATGACTTTTAGACTTCTTCTTTTTTTTGTAATTTGGACTCTCACTAATGTTTTACCATAATACAGCAACTATAAATGTCCTTATACCTAATTTTCAAAAGCCACATTTTTATATATGGAAACCCATCCATTTTAGATGGACAGTTCAGTGCATGGTATGTGTGTGCCTATCCTGGGGCTAGAACTCAGGGCCTGGGCACTGTCCCTGAGCTTTTGTTGCTCAAGGCTAGCTCTCTATCACTTGACACACAGCTCCACTTTCAGCTTCTTGGAGAGTTAACTGGAGATAAGAATCCTATGACATTCCTGCCCCAGGCTGGCTTTGAACCACAATCCTCTCATCTCAGCCTCCTGAGGAGCTAGGATTACATAGGTGTGAACCGCTGGTACTCAGCTTCAATGTACTTTGACATACACCTCCCAATCTACTTTCTCTTCCTGTCCCTATGGGCGATGGAACCACACAGCACAAACTATGTATATTTGATTCTTCCCCCCTGGCATTCCCTTCTGAAGGCTCATCTGGGTACTTGTCCATTTTTATAGTGAAGTAATATTGTTACATGCTTCTTCCAAAAAAAAGTTCACTTATCCATTCATCTGTTGATAGGTTGGATTTCTTCCCAGTATCTGACTCTTATAAAATAAAGCTGTTAGCACCCTGTATTTGTCAGTCTTTGTAAGGTGGAAAGTTTAACTCTCTCATGGAACTATTACATCTGAGAATAATTCTGTTTACTCTTGTGAGAAAACACCTTTGTTTTCCAAAATGGTTGCACCATTTCATTTATCATTTTTTAAAGGAAAATAATCTAATACATTATCTGCTAATGGGTTTTTCCATCCCCACAGAGGATCTCAGCAGAAAATGGAATTCATCCTAACTGTTCCATTATAGACACTGGAAACCATGAGAAATCATTCCAGGGATAATGATATTGTGGAATAGTATGATGTCCCAAGAACAGAGGGAGCCTGGAAAAGCCCCATCCCCGGCTTGGCTGTCCCTGCATGGGAAAGTCATAGGTGAAAGGAAGGCAAGGGTTAAGGAAAAATATACCCCGAATGCTGTCCTCTGGTCCTCTCGCTGCTATCTCCTATCAGCTTAGAGCAGACCAGCAAATGGCCCAGGAGACCATCTTCAGGGGGCTGCCGCCCGGGATACAATGCAAAGTGGAGAATCACCAATTGTCCAAAGAACACCGACTATCCACAGGTCCACATACTAAAGCCATGGTCCCTTGTCATGAGCTATGGAGGAGGCAGAGCCTAAGGAGAAGACTTTAGGTCCTTGACCATGAGTGGGATCACAGCCCCCTCCTCTTCCTCTCTTTGGCTTCAAAGCCTGTGGTTTTTCTCCATCAGATATTCAGCCATATTATGTTGGGTATGAACCCAAAGCAAACAGGGCCAACATATCATGAGCTGAAAATGGCTAAACCTGGGATTATTTCAGGTCTGTTTAATCTCTGAATATTGACTTGTCTGAGGCCTGTTTTTCTACTCACTCCAACTCCAGACAAGGCTGAAGGTCTCAGATTCCCATCTAGCCCCAGGACAGGGGATCTTGGATTGTCCTGTACAAGCTGTCTTGTGCCTCAGTCTCATATGTGAAATGGAAGTGCTACCGTCGATCTGCCCCCCTGGGACTCTGGTGAGAATTGAAACCCAGCAAAGCCATTCAACAAAACACCTTTTGAGTCCCAGCAGGTCTTGAAACAGTAAATGGTGGAAATGACTATTTGCAAGTAGTGCTCACTCAGAGAGAGAATCCAGGCTTTTGCCCAAGTTGAAAGCACTAAGAAGGAAGGAGAAACTAGAAAGTCACACTCAGTCTCCAAAGCCATTCTCTGCCCTTCAGGGAGGGGATAAGAAAGGCAAATAAAAAGGGGGAAAGTCTGATGCCTTCGCTCTTAGATAGGAGATCTCACAACCTGCCTCCAGTGTCTGCCTGCACACAAACACACCACACCTCAAAGCTCTCCAGCAGCCAGGCACGGAAGCTCTTCCATCTGCCCTCAGGTGTATTCATCATCTACCTCCAGGACCAAGTACCCGTTACCCTGGCAACTACCTACTCTCCTTCCAGCATCCCTTCCTGAGCCTCTCTGGGATGCCTGTATGTTTTGGGGGGCAGTGATGAGTTAGTACCCTGTGAGACCTTCCAAGAGGTGACATTCACCTTGAAATACCTCCAGTGATTTCCCAGGGAGGCAGCACGGAGTTCTCACGGCACACACACACACACACACACACACACACACACACACACACACACACACACACACAGCTGCCCGCCAACTCTCAGCTCTGCATTCTCATCATTAATCCCCTGTCATTCCAGCAACACTCATCCTCCATGCACTTGGAAATCTCTTTTGCTTTTCTACTCTGCCAAAAAGGCTCCCATATTTTCCTCTACTTCTTCTACTTTTTTTTTTTTAATTTCCTTTCTTTTTCTATATTGGCATTGACATGCTGTAGAAAAGCACACATGTGAGGCATGAGGGCTCAAAAATAGCCTGGAACTTTTCAAGGAAGGAAAGTGGGGGGAAGCATAGCGGGATGACAGGCAAGCTTTTCTGCATAACAAAGAGCCCTGTCCCCCAGAGTTAGGCGCCAGCCCACCCTGCCCCACGTACACACTCACACCTGTCAATCACTCCCTGAAATATCTTGTCTGTGGGAGGACGGGAAGATAATGGTATGATCGATGAAGCTCCAGGAGCGATGGTGGTATGGACACCAACCAGTGGGAAGTGCTCCACTGAAAACAGACCGGATACGACCACAGTGATGATGATGATGATGATGATGATGATGATGATGATGATGATGATGATGATAGTGGAATGGCAGCGTTAACAACAGAGAGCATCGGTCCATTGCCAACTATATGCCAGGGCCTCTTCTAAGTTCTTAGTGTGTGTGTGTGTGTGTGTGTGTAGTTCTGGGGTTTGAACTCAGGGTCTGGCACTATCCCTGAACTTTGAGCTGAAAGCTAACACTCTACCACTTGAGCCACAGAGCTTCCTTCTAGGTTTCCCCCCCCCACCCACTTTGGTAGCTAATGGGAAATAAGAGTCTCACTAGCCTGCTTGCCAGAGCTGGCTTTGAACCAGGATCCTCAGATCTCAGCCTCTCAAGTTACTAGAACTGCAGGCCTGACCCAGCAGCATCTGGCTCCAGTCATGCTCAAAGTGAGCTACCTTGTTAACTAGACCCATCCCTCATCAGCCTCTACTGGAAGAGAGACTGGAAGAGACTGACACCCCCTGGCTGAATCCAGTATTCTGCTCCTCATCTTCTGGTCTCCAGTTGCTTAGCTAATGTGTCAAGCCAAGAGGAGACAAGTGAGGGGCTGAGAAGCTGGGGCTGGCTTTCCCTAGAGGACCAGGTTTCCAGCTGCTGGTTCTTTGATCCTCAGTTCCCCATCTCAATCGCCTCACATTGTTTCCTCTACTTGCTCCAAATTAGAATTAGCAACACTTTCTCCTTATGGCAGGTTCTGAAATGCTTTGACATCTGCTTATTCAATCTGAACCTTTGCCCACACCTCTATAAATAATCCCTTAAAAAAATAACTGGGGGGGAGCAGGAATTTGGCCTAGTGGTACAGTGCTTACCTAGCATGCACGAAGACTTCAGTTCTATTCCTGGGTACCAAATGCATAGAAAAAGCAAGAAGTGGTGCTGTGGCTCAAGTGGTAGAACACTAGCCTTAAGAAAGCCCAAGGACAGCGCTCAGGCTCTGAGTTCAAGCCCCAGGACTAGCAAAACAAAAAAACAAAAACTAGGTATCCTTGGCTGTAATCCTTGCTACTCAGAAGGCTGAGAACTAAGCACTGAGGTTCAAAGCCAGCCCAGGCAAGAAATCCTGTGAAATTCTGACCTCCAAAAAGTCAGAAGTAGAAGTCTGGCTCAAGTTAGCAGAGCATCAGCTTTGGACAAATGAAAAAGCTAAGGGACAGCAACCAAATCCTGAGTCCAGGCCCTAGTACTACTAATAAAGAAATTCATAAATTATAAAAGTATATTAAATAAATATAAGTGCAGACTGCGGCCACCAAACAAAGCAGAGCTGTGTGACTATTTCTTCCATTCTCTTAGGATTCCATCCCACACTGTCCAACCCCACCTACTGTTAGGAATTGTTCCTGAGTACCTTCAACTACAATTTCTCAGCAATTCCATTCCACTCCCTTCCCACACAGGCTTTTAAACCATCTCACCACTTTTAAACCATTTAAGCTACAAAGATAATTAGTTCTCTGGCTCCAAACGCTGCTTCCTCAACCGCATACTTTTTTTTCTTTCCTATTGTCTCTCCCCCTCCCAGTGACTACAGGAAGCTTCTCCCCTCCCCTTCCTGTCATCTCCCCTCCTCTTCCTGGCTGCCATCCTGGAGGAAGAGTGAGAGAAGGACTATTTGAGCTCCCTGCCTACAAACTGCAGTGGAACAGGTGGCATCTGCTCCGTGGGCAGGAAAAGCCACCGAGGACCTCCACGCAGAAGTGGGAGGAGAAAGCATCCTCCTCACCTTCTCGTGACCTTGAGATCAGATCAGCTGCCTCTCAGGGCAGAGGCTCCACCCTCACCTACCCCTCCCTCCCCACTGAGCTACAAGGGAAGTGTCTTCCATAAGGGAATACACAGATTCTGGGGTTCCGTTCACATTGTGTTTTCCAACAATGCAAACATCCCGATTCTGCTTCGTGGCTCATGCCTTGTCATGCTAGCTACTTAGGAGGCTGAGATCTGAGGATCGCAGTTCAAAGCCAGCCCAGGCAGGAAAATCCATGAGATTCTTACCTCCAATGAATCACCAGGAAACCAGAAGTACAGCTGTGACTCAAAGTGGTAAAGTGCTAACCTTGACCTGAAGAGCTCAGGGACAGAGCCCAGGCCCTGAGTTCAAAGACCCATGACTGAGAGACACACACACACACACGCACGCACGCGCGCGCGCACACACACACACACACACAGGAAGATGGAGTTAAGATTCAGGGCCAGGGCTTTTTTTTTTTTCCTTAGGATTTTGGACAACAATCCAACCCTTCTAATCTAGAAAGGTTCAAAGCCCCAGCTAGGGCTTGGGCCTGCTTGCACGTGGCTGGTCACAAAGCTGAAAGGTGCTCTGATTTTTGATCAAGACCCTCTTGGCATTGGGGAGTCTGGGGGTGGGGTGCAATGGGCACAGTCTCAGGTGGCTGCCCACCATACAAAAGAGGGGCTGGGACTTGTGGGTCTGAGGTCTTCGGCCCCTGCTGGCAGTGAGAGAAGTGTATAGCCCATGTCTCTCTGCTCCTGTTGTGACTTTCGGACTCCAATGTCGCTCAGCTGCTTTGCTAGGCTCCGGGGCAAGGCTTACAGGAAGGCCACATGGAGCCCAGCTAGCAAGTCACTTGTCAAGACTGAAGGCACACTCCACCAGCCTTGGAAGTTTTAGTTGCAACAGCTGCGACTGCACACAGGCCAGAGCGAATGCAAAGCTGGAGGCCGGGGGCTCTGTCTACCTGACTCCCCTTTTTTGGTTGGCCTCCAGAGAAGCAGTTCCTCAGGACTGGTGGCTGTGGAGCTCATCTCCGGCACTGGAGTTGGTTTTGTTAGGGCTGTTGAAGGACTGGAGATGCTGGGGACTTCACAGCCTGCTGTCCCCTGCTGTCACCAGCAGGTATCTATCTGTCTTTCACTATCCTCTAGGGCTAGACTGGCTAGCTTTGCGACTTGCTTTTTCCCCATCACGTTCTGTGGGCCTCAGCTTCCTCTTCTGTATATGAAGGTAGAGTCAGACTTTAATCACACAGTGTGGGAAGGATTTAAACAGCTGGTGGTGGTGGGGGTGGTGATGATGATGATGATGATCATGATCATGATGACAAAGATGATTTTTCTCTCTACCCAATGACTTGCTCTGAGTATCAGGGACTATCTTGCCTACCTGTAAGTCCCTCACTTTTGCTAGGAGCAAGTGGTTCACACCTATACTCTAGCTTCTTTAGGAGGCAGACATCACTTTGTGTGTGGGGGGGTGTGTGGGGGAGAGAGAGAGACAGAGATAGAGATAGAGAGACAGAAATAAAGAGAGAAAGAGAGACAGAGACAGACAGAGACAGAGACAGAGAGACAGAGTGTTCTGGTGCTTGAATTCAGGGCCCTGGGCTTTGTCCCTGAACTGTTTCGATCAAGGATAATAGTTCTACCACTTGAGTCCCAGCTCTGTTTCTGACTTGGCAGTGGTTCACTGGAGATTAAGAGTCTCACAGACATTCCTGTCTGGACTGGCTTTGAACAGTGACCCTAAAGCCTCCTGAGTAGCTAGGATGACAGGCATGAGCCTCCAGCATCTGACTACAGACATCCCTTTGAAATGGCGAATGTGACATTCATTCACTGTGCACATAGAACTCAGTATGTAAGTACCCGGGTAGGGCTGTGCCCAGTACAACTCCACACAGTTCAGTTGGTAAATTCACAAGCCACAGTTGGTTCTAGCCAACTGTATGTAGACCAGCACCCTTATAGACCTGTTTACCATGGCAAGAATGTTCATGATTTTTACTACCCATTGTGGCAGCCACTCACATGTGTCACTTTAGTGCAATCACTTCTCTGTGTTTAATTCAAGTTTAAGTCTCCACCCCTGGCTCATGACAATGACACTTGTTCCATGTGAAGACAGTAGGGGGTCTGAGACCTGATTTCATCCTCACAGTAGCCTGGGAGAGTGCAAAATACCCATTATTGATAGAGGTCCGTCAGGCATGAAGCAGCCTCTGGAGCTGTTGTGTAAAGACAGTGAGGATGAGGATGGCGTGAATTCACCGTGATGCACAGGACTAGGGGAACATGGCATGAAGATCACACCGTGACAGCAAGCTGAGACATATGGAGAAGAGAGGAACACCCCAGGTGGACATCCCCAGGACCTCCTCAGAAACAAGCCCCCACTACCCTTAATGAGGTCTTCCACTGGAAGGCCCAAGGCAGCCCTGGTAGATCAATCAGGTTCACAAGTAAAGGGGTGCTTGATCTAGGCACCCCAGAGACTTCAGAAAGGAGGGAGGCACCCGCCCTCCCCCACTACTGAAACAGCCCTGCCCTCCTCCAGGGAGGGGTGCTGGCCTTTCCTGTTTAACCTCCAGCAGAGGAAGCCTCAAAGGCTTTTCATTTTCCCATCTTTCAGAAAGCAGGTTTCCACTCAGCAAGAAGTCCACTGGGTTGCACGTTCAGATCTAGGCTGGTCTGGATGTGCTAAGGATTTCTTATATGCTGGTCACTGAGTGAGCACAGACTACGCTGTGAGCCGGCTCATGCCTGTAACCCCAGCTACTTGGGTGGCTGAGATCTGTGAATTGTGGTTTCAAGCCAAGTCTGGGTAGGAAAGTCTGTGAGATTCATGTGTTCAGTTATGGCTTTGAAGGAGTAAAATGCCACCCTTGAGTGGAAAAAGCTCAGAGACAGTACCCAGGCCCTGAGTTCAAACCCCAAGTACTCATCAAAAAGAAAGAAAAAATTGCGATCATAGTTGGTGCTGACTAAATGCCTACCGAATGCCAGTGTGGTGCCGGCTTCACAGGTGGGACGGCCAGTTCCTCCCCACAGTGGTCCAGTGAGGGGGATGGCCAGGTGGGGGAGGAGGATGGAGGAGGGTGGGAAAGGACCATCATCATCCCCATTACAGAGAGGAGGAAAGTGAGGCTTGGCCAGGTGAAGAAATGTGTCTCCACCTTCCCAGCCCAAGAGAGGCAGAGCCTGGACTCAAACCATGGTTTGTCTGACACCCACCCAAATCTACAGCCCTACGTCAAAACTTCTGAGTGAGGAAGATCAGTGCGACTCTTCACTTCTAAGGATGACAGATGACAGAACAGATCCCTGAGGTCGGAATGTACTTGTGTATTTTCCATTGCTGGACTATAACAAAATGCCTGGAGCCCAGCCCTTTACAAAGAGGTTATTTTGCTTTATGAATATGGTAGCTGTCCAAAGCGGTCCAAACCACCTTTAGCAGCACCATCTTGTCAGGGGCTCTGTGGCTGTGTGACATGATGGGAAACTAACAAATGAGCTGTGTATAGAAAAAGCAAATGTGGGAGGGAAGGAGGGAGGTTGCAGCAAGCAGTTATGACAAAGCCGGTGACATAACTACCTCCCGCTAGGCCCCAACTCTAGGATCCACTACCTCAACATTGCCCCACGGGAGCCCATGCTCCCAGCATGTATCCTACACCATGCCCAACCCAGTGAGGAAGAAAAGTGCAGAGGGAATGGAGTGCAGGGTAGGGGGAAAAGGCTCTGTCCAATTTTAGAAGGGAGGGCCAGAGAGGTGATCTGCACACAGGTCTCTGAAGAATTGACTTCCGAGCTAAGACCCAGATATCAGTAAGGCTTCATCAAACTGAGAATGTGCCAAAGAGATTGCAAGAGAAAATAGCATGGTCCAAACCTCCCAGCCTTCAGATCCGTCAGAAACTAGCCTCTCTTCCTTATAAGCTACCCACTGCCTAGAGTTCTGTTAGAGGGACAGAAAATGGAGTATGATGTATATGGCTAGATACAGATGACAGACAGATTAGATGATAGATATAGATATTAAGCAACAGATGGTAGATGGCTAGATCAGATAACAGATGGATAGATACAGATAATAAACAGATAACTGATACTTTCATAGATTTCTGATTGATAGATGATAGATATAGAGGATAGATTAGTGATAGACATAGGTGGATAGGTATGAAGACCAATTAGACGTTAGGTACATGATAGATACAGATAGATGAGATGATAGATAAACATAGACAGACAGACAGACAGACAGATAGATAGACAAGGCAAAGCAGTAGACACACAGACAGGAAGACAGATGATGTTTTCTATGGGCTGTATTTATCAAGACACATTAACGCTTTGCATAGATGCCCCTATGCCATTCAGAAGTGGCAACACCGGTTGCCAGAACATAGGTGTTTACCACCATGCCCACATATTTTCTGAGAGAGAGCTTCATTAACATTTTTGCCCAGGTTGGACCCAGTCCACAATGACTCTATTTCAGTGTCCTCGGTAGCTAGGATGACATGTATGCACTGCCACGCCAGGCTCTGCCCTTGTCTTCTCTTTAGTACCTGCCTGGTTTCCTCGAAATCAAGAAACAGAGAGGGGGGCATGTTTATGCTGCGGTCAGAGGGCCCCAAGTTACATCTTCCATGTTCCCAGCAGCCACCAGGAACATTTCCATGTTCCTGGCAGCATTTCCAGTTAAACCATCCAATCCTTCATTTTATTTTGGCTGAAATCAGTTGGAATTGGTTTCCTGTCATTGATACAATATTAAAAGACCGGAGGGTGCCTAAGATTGACTGATGAAGGGAAAGAAGAAAGCCAGGGAATGAAAATGAAAAGAATTAAGCTGCTGGACAGAGACATTGTAGTAAGTATCGCAGAAACCAAAAATCATGTTAAAAAACAAAAACAAAAAAAAGGACAGCCATGAACGGTATCAAACTATGCCTGGCAATTCTCCTGGAACTTGTGATTTCATAGTCAAATCGGGAAGTTCCTAACAGGAGTTCCCAAAGAATGCAGGGTCAACAGTTCAAAGCCAACCCAGGCAGGAAAGTCTTTTAGGCTCTTATCTCTAATTAACCACCAAAATGCCAGAAGTGGAGGCATGGCTCAAAAACACCAGCCTTGAAGAAAACTAAAAAGAAAAGAAAAAGGAGGGAACTTTGCAGCCACTCTCTGAGGATGGTGCAGGGAGGCGGGCAAGCAGGAAACTTATAAAGGAGGCATTTGAGAGGGTGGAAGAGGGGAAGGGCTTTGCAACTGGTGAGGGAGCATTGGTCATCAACTCATTCCCCACAAACTCTCTCACTCTGCTCATCACACAGGAATGGTAGGGGCAGCTGGAAGTTGGGCCAGAATGAGTAAAGTGGAACCCAGAGTCTTTTCATTTCTTTTTGCCTCACTGGCCTTCTCAACAAAGCAGAAGGGATATGGGATTGCTGGAACCCTGGGAAGACCACAGGAGATCTATCTGCGCCCCACACCTGAAAGAAGATAGCACTAATAAACACACATGAATTGGCTTGCTTCCATTGGTCCTGGTGGGGGTTTGTGGGGGAAGGAAGGGGCGGTGATGGTTTCTATGCAGAATTACAAATGCAGAGCCAGGGAGAAAGCATCACACACAGGCTGCTAATTTGAAACCCAGGAGACTCCGCTGGATCAATGATTTTCACTAACGTGCTATTTAAATGCCAAGCAGGTTCGTGCCTATTTGTGTGCAAAAGTCCTCAATTTAGCAAGAAGGCTTTCCTACAAGGCTCTGCCTTTCTACCCATCCCTTGGTTGAAAAACAAAAATTCCCAGTCACTCCTTACATTAGAAACAAAACAGTGATCACTCTTTCAACTCTACTTTGGCCTAACTCAAAGTAGTACGAGCAGATTTAAGAAGATCAAATCAATAGTGGGGGTGGGAGGGATAAAATCGTCCCAGCTACTCAGGAGGTTGAGATCAGAAGGTTCTAAGTTTGAGAGTAGCAAGCCCCCATCTCAATCAATAAACTCAACATAGTCGCCCAAGGTATCCTAGCTAGATGGGGCTGGCATGGAGAGGATGTGGCTGGGAAGAAAGCCCGTGTGTAACATGTGAGACACCATCTGAAAAACAAACAAAAGAAAAACCCTAAAGGTAAAAAAAAAAAAAAAAGACTGCAGGAACCAGGTAGTTCAACTCTGTTATCCTAGCTACTCAGGAGGCTGAGATCTGAGAATCAAGGTTCAAAGCCAGCCTGGGCAGAAAAGTCCATGAGACTCTAATCTCCAAGGAACCATCAAAAGCTGGTCATGGGAACTGTGGCTCAAGTAGTAGAGCACTAGTGTCAGTGCGCAGGCCCAGAGTTTAAGCCACAGCACTGGCACAAAAAAAAAAAAAAAGAGAAGAGAAGAGAAAAAAAAAAAAAAAAAAAAAAAAGAGTTGCAGGAATGGAATGGATTTGAAGCAGAGCAATCCCTGAGTTTAAACTCCTAAGTACAAAAGAAAAGAGAGAAAAAAAAGAGTCTGAAACTGCTCCCCAGGGATTAGTTTTTCAGCAGACTGAACCTCAGCCTTGGTTTGAGCTACCTCCAAAAGCAAAATGGAAAGTGTAGAAGAAAAATGAAGCATCACCCTGATCCTCAGAACACCATTCACCCAGCATATCAGAATTTTCATGCCTACCAGTTCCTTTCCAATGGAAACAGTCCACAGGGGGTATCTATCTAAGTGTGGTGGTTTGTTTTGCAATTATTTTAACAGACATTTACCCAAACACCTACAATGAGCCAGGCACTCGTTATCTGTTTTGCAAATATTAATTGATTTCATCTTCACAACAACCGTGTGAGGGAGGTACTATTAATATTCTCCTCTGGCAAACCAAACAGGCATGAAGATGGCAGGTTATTTGCCTGAGGCAACTGTGGTAGAAGTGACAATGCCAGGGTTTGAAGGCAGGGAGTCAGGGAGGGTTTGAAGGTAGCAGGGTCTGTGGCCTCGCTGTGTACCACCACTCTGCCACTTGGAAGGCAGAGGGTGAACTTGAAACCCCCAGATTCCTGAATGACTCTTCAAGAAGGAAGAGGAGAAGGAGGAAGGGGAGAAGAAAGAGAAGAATGAGAAAGAAGGAAGAGGCGGAAGAGAATGAAGTCAGCAATGAGAAGCCCATAGTTAACATCTCATGAGCATTTTCTAAATACCAGGGTGCTTATACAGTAGCAATAATCATATGAAATTTCACTAGAAACTGGGTCCCTTGGCAGGGAGTTTGGCCTAGTGGTAGGGTGCTTGACTACCATGCATGAAGCCCTGGGTTCGATTCCTTGGTACCATGTACACAGAAAAAGCTAGAAGTGGTGCTGTGGCTCAAGTGGTAGAGTGCTGGCCTTGAGAAAGCTCAAGGATAGTACCCAGGCCCTGAGTTCAAGCCCCAGAACTAGAAAAAATGAAGAGAGAGGGGGGGGGGCGGGGGGGGGGGAGTGCACCAGTGGCTCACATCTGTAATCCTAGCTACTCAGTAGGCTGATTGTAACTCAAAG
The DNA here is from genome assembly GCF_031878675.1 of Megascapheus bottae. Lineage (NCBI taxonomy): Eukaryota > Metazoa > Chordata > Mammalia > Rodentia > Geomyidae > Megascapheus > Megascapheus bottae. Next base: position 1,934,871 of record NC_143533.1, on the reverse strand, counting down.
CCAGCAGTCCAAGTAAAAGAGTTCAGTAGACTCCATTTCCCAAATAACCAACAAAAAGCTGGGCTGGAAGCATGGCTCAAATAATAGAGCACCAGTGAGGCAAGCAAACAGTACCAACTCTCTCTCTCTCTCTCTCTCTCTCTCTCTATATATATATATATATATATATATATATGTGTGTGTGTGTGTATGATATATTATACCATGAATATATAGTATATATAGCATATCCATGTACATATATGTATATATACACATGCACATATCATGTGTGTAGTGTGTAACATATGTGCTCATACTGCATATATTACAAATGATAATAAGAATAATAATCCTCCAAGCATTGCCAGGAAGTAGTGTTGTTTCATCAGCATTTGCCAGATGAAGAAATGGAAGCTTAGGAGGTATTTGAGGGTATCCAGCTAGAAAACAGGAGAAAGATGGTCTTTGAAGCAAAAAAAAAAGAAAATCTTCATTACTAACTTCAGATCTGTGACCTCTAGAGAACTTTGAGTTAAGCAGACTGAAGCCATATTTTCCACTTCACTGTGCACAGAGCCCTGGTGCCAGTCAGATAAAGACAAAAGTAGTCAGGACAGACTTGGGGGGTGGACTCTGAAGGAAGAAGACAGAGCAAGAAAGATCTCTGCTAACTATGTCCTTGAGCAGGATCACCTTAGAAGGTGAGACTTCAGGAGGAACAGGAGGCAGATGCACAGGGTGCCAGGAAGTATGGAGAGGAGGAGAGGGGTGTCATGCTAAACGACAGAACTTGAGAGATGAAGCTTCTGTTTTGATGGTATTGGGGTGTGTTGTACTGGTTCTGGGCCTTGAACTCAGGGCCTATGCACGCTGCCCTTGAGCTTTTTTTTTTGCCACAGCTCCACTTCCTGCTGCTGTTTTTTGTTTTGTTTTGTTTTGTTTTTTGTTTTTGTTTTGTTTTAATGGTGAATTGGAGGTAAGAGCCTCACAGTCTTTTCCAGCCTGGGCAACTTGGATCTCAGCCTCCTGACTTAATCAGTAGACAGGCATGAACCACCAGCACCCAGCTTTGATGGTGTCATGTTTAATCTCTCCTGGGACCTCTGAGGCTTTGGGTGGGCACTCAACTTTCTCAACACAACTTAAAAACAAATACAGAAACAGGAAACAAGGTTTCCTTTTCCTTTTCTGGCCTCTTGCAGGGCTGGGGTTGACAAGGGGTCTGGGACTCCATGACTAGTAGTTTATCATTCAACTCTTGTCTAGAAGATAAATGACAATTCCTTTTCACAAAGCCTCCCTGGCACGGGTATGTCCCTACACTATTCTTCCCTTTATTAACTTCAGCGTGATTCATAGAAGAAACTTTGTGTACTGTCTACTGGATGTGTCTTTCAGGGCATTGATTGTTTTTTCTTGGAGGGGTGGTGGAGGGAAAGTTATGCCAATACTGGCCCTTGAACCAAGGGTCTTACATTCTCCTTTAGCACATTTATTTTTTAAGGCCTGGGTGCTGTCCCTGAGCTCTTTGGCTCAAGGCTAGGGCTCTGCTACCTTGAGCCACACAGCTCCACTTCTGGTTTCCTAGTGGTTAACTGGAGATGAGAGTTTCACAGACGTTCCTGTTAGGGGTGGTTTTTAACTGTGATTCTCAGATCTCAACCTCCTGAATAACTAGGATGACAGATCTGAGCCACTGATGCCTAATAATAAAGGCTTTATTACTCAAGGTTGGCATGCCATCATTTGAGCTACACTTTCACTTCTGGCTTTTTGGTGGTTCACTGGAAAAGAGTCCTGTAGACTTTCTTATCTACGCTGGTTTTGAACCATGATCCTCAGAGCTCAGCCTCCTACGTAGCTAGGATTGTAGGCGTGAACCACCAGTGTTCAACTAGCACTGCTTATTTATACCATCCTCTCATGAATATGTTTCCCTTTGAGGAGAATAAATTATTTTATAAATTATCAAAAATGTCTAATCTTTCCCTCTATGGCTTCTGGGTTTCCCTCACAGACTATGCCCCTAACTTTCCCTCCTATTCCTTATTAATTTTTCTTCACTTTAAATCCTTTACTCCATAATTTACTTCATCTGTGATTTAGTTTTATATAAGATATGAGTTAGGAATCAAACCCAGTGTCCTTCCCCCTGGCCAGCCAATTATGCCTGCACTGTATATTAAATAAACTATTCTTCTTTCCCACTGATCTAAAATGTCACCTTTTTAATACATTAAGCCCCCATGTGTCCCAAAGCCTTTCAGACTTCGTTGGGGCTCTAGCCTCTTATGCCACAGCTGGAAGGATTTCAACAATTATTTGAAATGTGTTTCACAGCTTAACAATAGGTATTTTATCTTTTTAAAGACATTTCTAAGAGGCTCTTTCATGCGCTGTTGGTGGGTGCACAAATCGGCACAACCTTTTGGAAAGCAATTTAGTAAGACCTATTACAACTGAAAATGTTCATTGCCCAAAAAAACCTCACTTCTAAGAAATATTCTTCAGAAATCCTCACCAAAGGATGCCAAAAGGGTCACCAATGCACTGCCCATTATAAGAAAAAAAAGTTAGAAATAATCCAAATGGCCATCAATAAAGTATGATCCAATAGTAAATACAATCTGGGCACTCGTGGCTCACGGTTGTAATCCTAGCTTCTAGAGAGTCTGAGATCTGAAAATCACTGTTTGTGAGCTTTCATATCATAACCATCTAATAAGTAAATAAAGCTGGAAGTGGAACTTTGGCTCAAGTGGTCAACCCCCAGCCATGAGCTAAAAAGCAAAGGCACAGTGCCCAGGCCATGAATGGAAGCCCCAGGGACTCACAAAATAAAATTAAATTTAAATTAATGAATATAAATAACCATCATATTATAAAATGCAAGGCAGCCTTTTAAAAAAAAAGGCTGGACCTAAATAAGGATCTACATATAAGAAAATATGGATCTAAATAAGAAAAAAGTCTAAAGCTATAATAGGCTAAACAGAGAAGATGTAAAATCTATAAACATATATATAAAGTCTCATTTTGTTTACCAGAAAATACACTCATATTTATGTAGTCAAATTTTTCCTAGGATAATACACCTAAATTTTATAGGTAGAGAGCATAAGGCAGTGACATCATGACATACTTTTATAATAAGAGCTGCTTTTGATGGGTGTGATAGCTCACTCCTGTAATCCTAGCTACTCAGGAGGCTGAGATCTGAGGATCACAGTTCAAAGCCAGCTTGGGCACTAAAGTCTGTGAGCCTCTTATCTCCAATTAACCACCAGAAAACTGGAATTGGCATTGTGGCTCCAGGGGTAGGGTGGTAGCCTTGAGCTGAAGAGTTCAGGGACAACATCCAGGCCAAGTTCAAGCCCCATGGCCAACAAATGATAATAATAATAATAATAATAATAATAATAATAATAATAATAATAGCTGCTTTGGTGCTCAAGATAGGCAGATTGACAGCAGACAAACAAACAAGCAGGCAGGCAGGGATGGAAAACTGGATGGATAAACATACAGAACACAGACAAGAGGGCATGAATTAAGGTGCCTCACATTCCATCTGATGAATGAACGAGAGACCCATGGCACAAGAAGTCAGTGCAGTGGTAAAACCCCTCAGCAGATTGTGCACAGAGGCCACCATGGCCCACGTAGTGTGTGTGTGTGTGTGTGTGTGTGTGTCTTACCCTTCAGCCGGAAGTAAGTAATCGGTGACCTGGTCCTCACCACTAAACCCTCACATCCCCCTCCATCAGCAGCCTCCTGTCACTCCCAGGTGGCTCAGCCCAGGTGACAAAGGGCAAGAGAAAGTAGAGGTGACATCTCCATGGCCCATCACTGCTTGTGAACCTTGAGAGTTACCAGCAGCAGCCTTAGGCTACACTTGGTATTTCTTCTCCAGTCTCAGATTGCTGCAGAGAGGGGGGCCAAGACTGCATCTTCACATCCTTTCTCTTCCTCTCTCTTCCTCTCTCTCTCTCTCTCTCTCTCTCTCTCTCTCTCTCTCTCTCTCTCTCTCTCTCTCTCTCTCTCTCTCTCTCTCTAGCTTTGCTTTTCTGTTTTGTGATCAAGCTTAACCAGCATGGGTATAAATCTCCCTCAAAACCTTCCACCAGCTCTCCACCAGAAAGCAAGCGCCATCCCCCAAACAGAAAATCCTCTGGGAAATGGGGAGAGGTGACAACGAATGAACTGCTTTCAAACCTGCTTTAGAACTGGCCTGGGAACAGCAATGCACTAAAGCAGTCGGGAAGGCAGGCTGGAAATGTGGCATGAAGGAACACAGTGAGAGTCCATCCGAAGGAGAGCTGTTAAAAAACTAAGCCTCAGAGCGTGACAAAGAGTCATAATATTCATACAAATAGCCACCCCATATGAAGTGCTTACTTTTATCTTTATCAGCGCTGGGTGATCTGGGAATTTGATTTCTGACTTAAACAATGGGAAAACTGAAGCATGAAGCAGTTAAGAAACCATCTCAATAACACATAGTAGGCCTGGCACCTGATTGGAGAGTTCGTAATACCCTGTCAACTCACATGCGGGAAATTATGATGGACAGTTCCCAAGCACCTTCATCCCTCCATTTACTTCCTGGCCTAAAGGAAACTCACTCATATTGGCTATAGGGTATAGGTCTTTCCTGTGTGTGTATGTACTGGTACTGAGACTTGAACTCGGGGCCTTGCGCTCGCTTGCTTTCTTGCTTTCTTTCTTTCTTTCTTTCTTTCTTTCTTTCTTTCTTTCTTTCTTTCTTCTTAAGGTTAGCACTTTACCACTTGAACCTCATCTCTACTTCTGGTTAAATTAGAGATAAGAGTCTCATGGATTTGTCTGTCCAGGCTGCCGTCCAACCTCCATCCTCAGATCTCAGCCTCCTGTGTAGCTAGGATTATAGGCATGTGCCACCAGCACCCAGCTGGTATGGGTCTTGAATTAAGATGTCTCTCAGGATCCTAAGTAGCTCAGAAAGTACAGAACCAGAAAGCAAACTGCAGAAGGGTCTCTTTGCAAATATTTTGGGGGGGTCTTGTCATAGAGACCTAGCAAAGATCGAAGGGTCACCAAGCCCAGCCCAGAAGTATCCCCTGATGCTACTGTATCTCTCTCCCTCTTAGATTTCTGCATTCCCTTTGCCTTTTTGCCCCCACATGGAATGTATTGACTTTTCTCTTTGACCAAACACTCCTTCCAAGCATTGCCTGTGTCTGTCTTATTCATTGTTATAATCCGATCTTTGTAAATGCCAAACACCTAATAGTCAACCAATACAATGAATGAATGAATGAATGAATGAATGAATGAATCCTGCTATCTATAAACTTCCTTTCCTGTCAGGGAGCTCTTCACTCAACCGCCCATAAATTCCTTGAGACACAGAAATCAAATCACACAAATCTCAGAAGCTCTAATAGGCAAGTGAAAATAACAGCTAAATGAAATGCAATTTGAGCAGAATGAGGAGCTAGCTCTCAACAGACAATTCTCAATTAATTCAAAAAGCCCCTGGGTATGGTGCCCAGTATTTTCTCCCTGTTGCAAACAAGTTGGGGGGCTGGGGGGTGAATGCTAACTGCAGATTCCTAGCTAAACCACAGCAGCTGTTCAGAGGTAGCCTCTGGGGAAGGGCTGACTTCAAGGAACCAGAAAATGCACATTCCAAGAGAAACTGAAAATTGTCTATGGTTTTTAAATGTCAACAACAAAGTCAATATTGAAAAAAGTCAACCACCACCACCCGTGAACAGCTGGTTAGCTTATTCTTGACTAAATTGTGGCTAGAGGAAATGGGTTCAAGCCGGGCACGGATGGCTCTGGTCTGTCATCCTATCTTCTTAGGAGACTGAGATGTGAGGATCAAATCCAGAAATGGAGCTGTGACTCAAGTGGTAGAGTGCTAGTCTTGCGCAAAAGAGTTCAGAACAGCACCCACCCTGAGTTCAAACCCCAGTACCAGCACACACACAAAGAGAGAATGGTTTAAGCTCCTTATTGACTGTATGCCTTTTAGCAAATCACTCAGCCTCTCTGAGCCCTAGTACCACAGAAAGAGTAACGATAATGACCCATACATGGGAATGCAGAGCATTCAATGCCATACCCTGTCCTCCTGGTACAAATGGACTAGGGCCTAAGTTTTTCAGTACCCCATTGTACTGCACATCTAAAGGCCTCAGCACCACCTCCCCAAACCTGCCAACACAGACAACAGGCAATCCCTGCATAGCCCCAGACCCAACTTCCCTTCATTATCCAGGTTCAAGCACCAAACATCCCCCTGGCAATAACTTCTTCCAAAAAAGGTACCGTCAATATTTACTATTTCCTCACACATTCTACGTTATTTGGGTCTAACCATCTAACTTGGCATAACACCACTGTTTCAACAAATGACAATGGAGAAGCCAAGCATCCTGGGAGCAAGGCAGAAGTGCCTTTCACTGCACGTGGGCAGCCACAAGCTTCACGTGGCCTCAGATAAAGAGATTTCAAGAAGCTCAGCTCACAAGGGGCTTCTCAAAGCTACTGAACCCTCTCCAGAAGCAAGCAGGTTATGATGCATCAATTCTAAATACTCCCTCATCTCCCTTCAGTCTCTGTCTCTCTCTCTGTCTCTCTCTCCCTCCTTCCCTTCCTCCCTCCCTCCCTCCCCCCCCCTCTCTCTGAGTGCTCAGCCCCCCACACCCACACACATATCCAGGTCTTCTCTGAGATTTTACAAGCCTGTTCCCACATACCCAGAGCACAATCCCACTCAGAGTTTAAATGATAACAACCAATCGCCGTGCATGTGTGTGTACGTGCACGTGCATGCACACACACACACACACAAGAATCCAATATACCAGAAGCTCACCATGCCTGTTCAGAGAAGAGGAAGAGGGGGTGGTGCCTCTGGAATGGAGGAGGGGGCTCTGTGCCTGGCTTTTGAAATGTCACCGGGAGAACTTGTGATTCATTTCCTGACTCATTCGGCCTCTTCATCATGGCCCTATCTCTGCAGGAAGCTTAGGGTACTGCTCTTTCATTCACTCCCTCATTCAGGCACAAAACCTGTTTTTATCAAGAAAGTGATGGGGGGTGGGGTGGGGGAGAGAAACCAAGCACAAAACTCTGGGCCCAGCTTTAATGAACATTCCTCCGCAAAGAGACAGAGAATAAAATGCAAGTTTCTCTCAGTGTAAGAGGGGGAGAGAAAGAGTCACTCCTCATTAATATGAAATCTATCAATATCCCTCTCTGCTGTTAGGGAAAAGAGATACACAGGAACCTAAGGACCCTTGAAACCAATGAGACACTGCTAACTCTTAACTATTAAAAAAAATGATGATAATTATGTACAACAAAAAGAGAAACACAGAGCCGAGCGCTGGTGGCTCCCGCCTGTCATCCTAGCTACTCAGGAGGCTGAGATATGAGGACTGTGCTTCAAAGGAAAGTCTTCAAGACTCTTATCTCCAATTAACCACCAGAAAAACAAACAAACAAAAAAAAACCCAGAAGTGGTATGTGTGTGGCTCAAAGTGGTTGAGCTTGAGCAAAAGAGCTTAGGGACAGTGCCCTGACCCCAAGTTCAAGTCCCACAACTGACAAGAAAAAAAAAAAAGAAATGAAATGAAATCTAAATAATTGCAAACATATAAGAATCCGTCAGGAGTATCTAGGAAATGCAAATTCACACAAGATACTTTGCAATCATGTGGACAGAGTGAGTGATGAATGTATATCATAATACTATTACATTTAGGTATGAGGGACCAGATTTGAACTCAGGTCTACCTGACTCCAGAACTCCCTTCTGCTTGCCTTTTAGCCAGGACCTCATCTCTCCAGGGATGTAAGGGACCAGACACTCTTTTGTTACTCATCTTTCTCCTCCTCTCCCCTTATACAGCACAGTCACTCTGCAACTCTCTGCAGAACTGAATCAAATCAGGAAAGTGCCGCTGTCTCTCTGAGCCAGGGAGTGTATCTATTATTCAAACACCCTTCCCCATTGCTCTTCAGGGAAATTGGGTGATGCCTGCAAGTAGGTTAATAGATCTGGGAGCAACATCTGGGGACAAGGCAAGAACAAAGCTTTCTCCCCATGATCAGAGAGGCTCCCTAATTCTGGTCACCACTTTTTGTTGTTGTTGTTCTTACCCAGAATCAAATCAAGGATGTTCAGGCCTTCCTTCTCCCTGTTGCACACAGCAACAGGAAACCCCAAGAAAGGGGAGACTCAGAGATGACTGTGTACTGCAGAGAACAGAGGGGAAGCAGATCAAGGAAATGCTTTTGCTGAAGGGAAACTCTAGAGTCATCGCTCTCACAGGCAGAGCTGAGCCCTGCAGCAGCAGGCTCCAGCCCAAGGTAGATACGGGGAGGCCCCGTCTATTCAGCTCAGTCATGGAAAATAACCAACACACATTGCTGGCGTGCCAGACACTAAGACTGATACCTGCAGGTGCCTCATGTCCACGGTCCTCATAGTCTCAATGAACTTGCATAAAGCTACCCAGCCTGTCAGCCAGCAGCCCTAGGATTTGAACGCTGATCTACCTGATTTCAAATGTCCCTACTCATCACTGCTTTGTTTGGCTTCCATCCGTTCCATAAGAGGCAGGGACAGCAGAGCTACAGTGACATTCAAGGACACTGAACTACTTCCGGTCTTAGGTAAGCACCAGCACGTCAGCTGTGTTTCTCACCCACATCCTTTTCCCCCAGAGAGACCAACAGAAAAGAAACAACTTCACATCCACAGGACCAGAGCTGCCGTTGGCAGAGGCAAGGAGGAAGTGGGCAGCTGGAGAGCCCACATCCGCCTCCCACAGAGAGTCCTTGGGCACTATAGTGGTGGCAGTGCCAAGAAGAGTACAGAAGATACATCCCCTGATCCTGAAGGAGAACAGCAAGAAGAGGCCCTCATCTCAAGCTGAGGCCCTAATGTAGGTGGGTTTAGCTGGACCAACAGAACTTCTGGCACTCCTAAATCTCATCAGGTCTGGTCCTGAAACCTGGGACAATGACTTAGATACTCTGGCCTCTGTTTCCTCATCTGAAAAGTAGGAGTTGGGGTTTGGACTGGGGACACAGTGATTTAAACCAACTTGAACCTGCCTAGCTTTGTCACTCACCCCACCCGACCCCACCCTGGCTCTGCCTTCACACCTCCCAGTTTACACCTCCTACTAAACTGGAAACTGAGAACTGTACAGTTCACTGTTGTATTGGTAGTACCTAGGCCTAGCTGACACTCAGTAAGAATTGGTTCAAGTTTTAAAAAGAAGGGGCTCTATGTGTTGAAGAAAATGAAAATAGGAGGAAGGGAGGAAAAGAGGGGGGACATTGGACTCAGTACGGTTTCCAGCCCAAGAGAAACAATTGAGGTTGACCAGTTGGCCAAAGTGCTCTTCCACTTAGAAGAGTCTTGGAGTAGATATATTTTGTTTCCATTAATAAGATCAAATACTGCCCATCAAAAGGTTGTTGGCTTCCTTTCAGACCTGTCTCTGGCTTAAGCCAATACCTCCTTTCCCCACCTTGCCTACCTAAGGAAAGCTCCAAAGGATAGTTTCCTTTTTATCCTTCCTTCCTTCCTTCCTTGCTTCCTCCTCCTCCTCCTTCTTCTTCCTCTCTCTCTCTCTCTCTCTCTCTCTCTCTCTCTCTCTCTCTCTCTCTCTCTCTCTCTCCCCCCCCCCCACCCAGTCCTGGGCTCTCTTCTTAGTCTTTCTCAAGGATAGTGCTCTACCACTTGAGCCACAGCACCACTTCTGGATTTTTCTATATATGTGGTACCAAGGTATCGAACCCAGGGTTTCATGAATGCTAGGAAAGCGCTCTACCTCTACGCCAAACTCCCAGTCCTTTCTTCTCATTTTTCTTTTTTCTTTTGCCAGTCCTGGGATTGAGCTTAGGGCCTGAGCACTGTTCTTGGGCTTTTCTCAAGGTTAGCACTCTGCCACTTGAGCCACAGCACCACTTCCAGCCTTTTTCTATGTATGTGTTAGCGAGGAATCAAACCTGGGTCTTCGTGCATGCTAGGCAGGCACTCTACCACTAGGCCAAACTCCCGGCCCCCCTTTCTTCTCATTTTTAATTTTCTTTCCTTTTCTTTTTTCTTTTCTCTTCTGTCTCTATCTCTCTCTTTTTCTACCTCTCTCTGCTACATTTGCATCTCACTCTTTCTCTGTCACCGATCCAAAGACTATAGAAGAGCATAAACACTCTAGCATTCACCTGTGGCTTCACACAGTGCTACCTTTGGGCTCAAGCCAAGTGTTTACACCTGTAACACTGTCACTATAACACTCACCTCTGAATACCACATCTTAGGAAAATGTGTGCTGTTGGTTAAGACCCAACAGGGGTACCCAGCCCAGAAGCAGCTCTAATGAAAGCCTATGCTGCTACTGACAGGAGAAATCTGCAAGGCCTTTCAACATCCCTGAGTTTCTACTAGAAGACCAGGGTGGGTAAGGACAGGTGTTTTGGCAGTAGGGTTGTTCTAAATAATAATTTCTTGTGTATCTCAAAATACCCAGAAGGGAGGATTTTGAATGCTCCTAAAACAAATAAGTAATAAATGTTGGAGGTAATATATCAATCACTCTGATTTGATCACATGACACAAGTATACTAAGATATCACACTGTGGGTATGTAGTTATTAAGTGTCCATTAAAATGAAGAGTAGTCACTAGTATACATAATCTCAATTACTTTGGAAGCAGAGAACAAGAGGCCAGCCCAGACTAAATGTTAACAAGACCCCATCTCAACAAAACAAGGAAGCCATGGTACTGCATACCTATAGTCCCAAATATACTTTAAGACATAGTAGAAGGATCATGGGCTGAAGCCAGTGTAGGCAAAATCTGAAAAATAATTAATGGTGTGCAGCAAAGTGGTAGAATGCCTGCCTAGCAAGAATACAACCCTGAGTTCAAGCCCCAGTTCCACCAACACAAGTTTGTGATAGTTAGATCCCTCTCACCAACCAAGAGTCCACCCATGCCTCGCTTTCTTCATTTTTTGCCAGTCCCGGGCCTTGAGCTCAGAGTCTGAGCTCTGTCCTTGGGCTTTCTCAAGGCTAGAGCTCTACCACTTGAACCACAACACCACTTCTGGCTTTTTTCTATGTATGTGGTACTGAGGAATTGAACCCAGGTCTTTGTGCATGCTAGGCAAGCACTCTATCACCAGGCCAAACTCCCAGCCAGTTTCTTCATTTTGTAAGAGGAGTAACAATAACTACCTTAATGAGTTATTGTGAGAGACAAATGAGATCATTCACTCAAAGAGTTATTTGAGAAAAACTCTTCTATCAAAGTGAGTTGCTTAAAAATTCCCACGTTGGTTTGATGGCTTGGATCTTGTTGGTTATTCTGCTAAGACAATATCAGCAAGTACATGAAAGGAAAAGAGGAACTGCTTGGGAGATCAGAAAGGAGTTTTGAAATATAAGGTTTTGTCTTAACTGGTTTTTCCTAGAACCCAGGCACATCTCAGAAGACACACTTCCGGTTGTTCAAAAAATAGCAGAGGGTGTAGGAATATTTAAGGATTGCTTGTGTACTGTTAATCTTATTTCAAAGTCTTTTAATGGTCACCTTATGTAAATCTACCTTACCTTGTTCAAACTAGCCAATCTGGAACAAACTGTGCACCTGAGGTCAACCAATCCAATCAGAGGTGTGGAGCCTGCTGTGCTAGAGAGAGAGAGCAGACTGTATGTCTACTTGCGGGATTTTTTTGTGTGTGCTTACTTGCCAGATTTTAGACTGATGGCACTCCCTTCTGCAGAAGTCACTTCTGCCTTGCTGAGACAATTCTTTGTTTTTGTGTCTACTGTGACTCTGGTGGTTTGGTGAGAGCATATTTATAACATAATCAGCCAGCATGCTTCTTCCCACACTAGCCAGTTCAAGGGGTGGGGGTGGGAGGGCCTAGAGAACCCAACCATGAGGTGAAAGAGCCTGAAGAAACACACACAGGGCTGGTCCAGAGGAGGAGCTGCTGACCCCACATTGCTCCAGACAAAGGAGATAACTCTTCTGCATTCATAGGGGACAGTGACTTCACTGCAGTGGGCTCTGTCACTCAACCCACCCCCATACCTACTGCTTCCCTTTGAAGAATGGCTCACCTGTGCATCTGCTCATATGACAAGCACTGTCTGCTTGTCACTAGCAAACAATTCAAAGCCCAATATGGAGGCGACTGATGGGCAGATCCTGGATGATAAACTTGCAGTCTAGCTGTAAGGGAGGCTGGGAAAGTGTTTTCTGGAAAATAGGAGATCTCCAAACATTCAGCTCTAAATTAAATGCCAGCTGTAGGTTATAATTCCGGGCTAGCTAAGGCAGAAAAGTCCACAAGACACCATCTTTAATGAAGCAGCAAGGCTAGGCTGGAGGCATGGCTCAGGTGGTAAAGCAAGAAAGCTGAAGTCCCTGAGTTCAAAACTCCAGTATTGCCAAAAAGGGTGAAGGCAGGACCCCAGGATAGGTGACAAGAAAACATGACAGGTGTCCCCTATTAAATCTTCACACAACACCTGCCAAATATATACAAAAATGGAGGGACAAAAGGTGAACACAATGTAGCTGTAGTACTCACTAGACACTATGTTGAAAATGAACTAAACAACTTATGGGTGAGGATAGGAGGAGAAAACTGGAAGAGAGCAAGAGAAGGGGTAACATGTCCAGAAAGAAATGTCCTCTTTACCTGACCTGTGTAACTGTTACCCCTCTGTACATCACCTTTGTAATAATAATTTTAAAAAATTAAAACTCAACTACAGAAACCAGAAATGAAGTCAAGTATGACCAATGGAAAACAGCATCACTGATTCTAATAGAACTTCAGCCTATTCCTACTGCCCAATCACTCAGCCCCACAAGCTAATCTTGCAAATAAACACATCAAACCTGAGAGGAAAAGCACAGACAAGTCTTGCAAACACCAACAGGAAGATCAAAGAGAATGAAAATAAAAGGAAGCTGGTCTTCAACTCACTTCTTTCCCCCTGTCCCCCCCCCACAGCAAACTAGCATGGAATCACAGCCAGATACCATGGCAGGGCAGAACAGACAGCTGCCACAGGAGAGCCAGGCCAGAATAACAACAAAAAGATTCTTAAGAAAGGCACTCTTGGGAAGCCCTGGGGTGATGCCACAGAGAAGCTTGGCAGCTCCGTCTGTCACCCGGGCATGCCAACCTCTTGCCACTCAAAGACCTCATGAGCCTGAAGCATCAGCATGCTCTCCTAGATGCTTCCCAGATATGTAAATCTTCATGTTCCTCCCCGGATCTCACACATCTCTCACCTGCAGCTTAGTTTCATAGGTGCACCTCTACATTGGACAAGTGTTTCCCAGGCCTGGTCACTTCCCGCTTTCCAGGGGAGATTCAAAAAGAAAGCCTGCTAGCCTGGCCCTGGTGGTTCATGCTTATAATCCTAGCTACTCAGGAAGCTGAGATCTGAGGATGGCAGTTTGAAATCAGCCACGCAGGAAAGTCTATGAGATGGTGGTTCAAGTGGTAAATGCTAGCCTTGAGCAAAAGAAGTTCAGGGACAGCATCCAGGACCTGAGTTTAAGCCCCAGAACTGACAAAATAGAATAAGTGGAAACACAATCAGCACTTATCTGGATCTAGGGTGTGACCGGAATTATGTCATGACTTGATATGCCTATTTCATTCTCTTAACAACGTTAAGAGACACTGAGGTTTGGACAGGAGATGCAATCTACCCTTTAACACAAGGTGTGGTCTCTTGAGTCATGAGCACGCGTGCATGTGTGCGTGCGTGTGTGTGTGTGTGTGTGTGTGTGTGTGTGTGTGTGTGTGTGTATGCACTGGTCCTGAGACTTGAACTCAGGACCTGGTCCCTGAGCCTTGTATATGCTAGTCTAGTACTCTTACCACTTGAGCCAGTTTTGCTTCTTCTGCCTTTTTCTTTGGTGGGGGGTGGGGTGGGGAGAGCAGGAATTTATTGGAGGCAAGAGTTTCACAGGCTTTCTTTCCCTGGGCTGGCTTCAAACCATGATCCTCAAATGTCAGTCTCTTGAGTAGTTAGGATTACAGAAATGAGCCGCCAGCACGAAGCTTGGATCATCCTTTAAAAGCAGAGGTACCACTGAACAAAGCCCTCTCTGGCATTATCCAGATAGTTATAGTGCAGCCCTATTCTTCTCCTGCATCCAAAGGTGGCTTGTAAAGCTCTGCTTGTGTCATCTGGTAGTAAGAGGAGGTGTGCAGAGAAGGCACAGGTTTTAGAAGCCACTTTGCCATGCTGCACTGGCTGCAGAATTGCAATAACTGTGACCAAACCCCCTGTGAGGGACACAGATCCTGCAGGAGAAAACAAAAGGGAGAAGTTGCTCTGAGGATGGCATCTGATGTGTTATTGCTCTTTCTAGTTGGTCTGCACACATGCCTCCTCCAGTGGCATGCTCCAGACTGACCCTGGAGCAACCACTGGCATCTCTCCCTTACTTCACAATTTCATGCCATTGACCACCACAATTGCAGGCACTCAGCGATGGTACTCCCTGGACACTATGTGGAAAATAAAACTTGTGTGTAGAGATGGGAAGGAGAAACTGGGAAAGAGTAAAGGGAAGGGGTGACATTATCCAAAAAGAAATGTCCTCTTTACCTGACTCATGTAACTGTCACTCCTCTGTATGTTACAATAACAATTTTAAAAGGAATTTAAAGATCGCAAGTACTGTTACCAGGGTTGAATTTGCTTCTGTTTTCTCTAACAGGCAATTACTTAAACCTTCATCAGTCTCTCACTGCTTGGTCCAGTTTTCCAGCAGTAAGATCCTTCAGCTCCCAATCTGTCACCTCCAGGAAGCCAAAAGGTCACTGAGTGTCTCACCCCCCAAAGAAAACCAGCAATTTCCACCAAGCCTTATTAAATACCAGTGCCCAAATAGCCCATCTCTCCTGGCATGAACACTACAGATGCCCGCCACCCCTCATCCACCACCTCAGATAAGGTTTTCTCAGACAAGATCAAGGAGAAGAGGAAATGAAGAAGCAGAGGAGGGGTCACACACTTCACTCCCAGGTCAACCCCACCCTCATGACAACAGAACGGCTGAACTAACAGATCACTGAAATGGCCTGCTTCCCCATTCCTTCATATTTCTGATCTTCCTTCATCCCTTCCTGGCTGTCTCCTAGTCACTCATCACTACTCCCATCTTTGTCATCCCTCCAGTCCCTTCTGCATCTGTCCCTTTCTTCTTCAGCCTGACATCACAGGAAGGAAAGATAAACTCCAAGTCTGATGTTCCTTAAAATGCTGATATCAAACAAATCTATTCAGGTGAATTTCAGAGACTTTGGGAATGGAATGGCAGGAAGATGCCATGCAGAATAGAACGAGGGGAGCACTCTAGAGAAAGTGGTACAGGAAAACTACCCCATGACGTAGACTTGGCTGACCCAGAAGCACTCCACCCTCTGTGGAGCCTTCCAGTATCAGATGGTAGCAGGAGGTAGGTCTGGTGAGGGTAACCTGCTTCCCTCAGCACTGCCAGAAGGAAACACTGGTAAAAAATGAGAACCATGTGAGAGTATCACCCCCTCAGCAGACCAAGACTCAGGCTTTCGGGGGAGCCCTGCAGAGTTGATAGAGTTTTCCTAAGGTGGCCAGAAGGCCCCAACATTTGACTCCCGTGACTCAAACATTTGTCATTCCAACTCCCCCTCAGCAGATGAATTTAAAAAAAAAAATCTAAAGATTTCACTTAAAAAGAAAAAAGAAGTTGAACAAGTTCATTTTCTAAATTTAAAAATGGTTTCAGAAAGAAACACAACCTACAGAAGGATAATTTTAAGCTATATTAAAGCTCAAAAGATGATATCATGGAATTCTAATTATACTGACTTCGAACAGTAGAGTCAAACATCTTTGCTGCGTGCAATTATACGTCTTTCACACTATGCCCATACTATGCCCATATCACACCTGGTGCCAATACTAAAGCTAAATAAATAAATAAATGCACCCAGGGAGACCCAGGCAGAGCTACAGTCCCGCATTGGTGATGCTTACTCTAAATTTATCTCCTAGGGTTACGCTTAAAGTGCTTATGTGAACAGACCAAATTTTCCATGAGCTTAGAAGTCCAGACTGAGCCAGGCACTGATCATTCTAGAACAACACTGCCAGGGGTGATCTAGATCACATGGCTTCCCCTAAATGACCTCTCTCTTCATGTGGTTGGGGGCTGGAAAGGTTATTGGTCAGGTACAACAGTCCACACCTATAATCCCAGATGTTGGTGTCTGAGGCCAGCCTAGGCAAAAAAAAAAAAAAGTTAACAAGATTCAGCTGGGTACTGGTGGCTCACACCTATCATCCCAGCTACTCAAGAGGCTGAGATCTGAGGATCTTTGTCTGAAGCCAGCCTGGGCAGGAAAGTCTGTGAGAGACTCTTATCTCTCTTTAATCAACCACTAGAAAACCAGAAGTGGAGCTGTGGCTCAAAGTGGTAGAGTGCTAGCCTTGAATGAAGGACCCATAGGGGCAGGATACTGAGTTCAAATAACAAGACCACCAAAAAAAAAAAAAAGGAAGGAAGAAAAGTAGCACTCTGTGTGTGTGTGTGTGTATGTGTGTGTGTGTGTGTGTGTGTGTGTTTCAACAAAGCACATTCATATACACACTTGCACCATCTTTCCAGCAATAGCCTAAGACACAACAAGGCCTTTTTCCCCATTTGCAGCTAAGACCACTCGGAAGCTCTGGTGAGGCTGAATGAATGGCCTGTGGTAAAGCTGTCCAGAAGGTTTCCTTCCTCTACCACTAGGCCACACTCTGGGTCCTGTCCCTAAGCTCTCTACTGCTTGAGCCACAGGTCCACTATAGGCTTTTGGTGGTTAATTGGAGATAAGAATCTCACCAACATTCCTGACTGAGATGGCAGCAAAGCCCAGAAACAGACAGTAGTTCAAGCAGACTGAGAGCAGAAGTAAAGATGCTATAGATTCTGGGATCCATGCCTGCAGGGTTTCCCAAAAGGAATTTATGTTAGACTTCCTTGATGTTTTCAAAAAGACCTAGAAAGGCAGCAAAAAGAAAAATATCTGGGGCCGGGAGTTTGGCCTAGTGGTTAAAGTGCTTGCCTAGCATGCACGAAGACCGGGGTTCGATTCCTCGGTACCACATACATAGAAAAAAGCCAGAAGTGGTGCTGAGGCTCAAGTGGTAGAGCTCTAACCTTGAGAAAGTCCAAGGACAGTGCTCAGGCCCTGAGCTCAAGCCCAGGACTGGCAAAAAAAAAAAAAAAGAAAGAAAAATATCCTCCACTTCATTCACTTTTAATGATTAGTTGATGACATATTCCCTTTGACAAAAAAAAAAATGACCATGAATGTTGCAAAATCTGGGTGAGGGGTTTGATTATTCTCCGATAAGCAAAACAGAGGGACTGGTTGACAGATCAGAAAATTAGAAAAAGAAGGCAGAAAAAGGAGTCTGGAAGCCTTGTATCATTTCCTCATCAAACCCATCTCTCAAAATGTCAGTACTCCAAGTTCCCCAGAGGTCATGTGCCCAGGCAAAGAATACACTACAGGCAGGAACTGAACTCCACACCAATGCCAACTTTTTCCCTGAAATACAGTATGTATTCATATCCTGCCAACATCCCTTAGTATGCTCAGATGGCATTTGCCATCTGACACTAAATGTGATTTAAAAATAAATAAATAAATAAATCCCTTCCCCTTAGATGTATGAATTGTCAACCCTAAAGGTTTATACTTGAGTTTTCTGGGCTCCCCTGCATTGGGAGAGGATCCAGCAGGCCTCTCTGACTTCTAGTCAAGCATGAGAATAAGGAAACTAAACAAACTGTGGGCACAGAGATGGCAGTGAGAGGCCAAAGGGGTTATTTGGATTGGGAGAAGGGGTGTCTCATCCTGGGACTTGAACTCAGGGCCTGGTGCTGTCCCTGAGCTTTGTATGCTAAAGGTTAGCTATCTACTGGTTGAGCCACAGGTGCACTACTGGCTTTTTGATGGTTAATTGGAGATAAGAATCTCACCAGCGTTCCCAACTGATCCTCAGATCTCAGCATTCTAGGAGCTAGGATTATAGATAGGCACGAGCCAACTGGTGCCTGATTCTTATTCTTAATGTTATTAGCAAGCTTCCATATTATAAAATTCAGTATATTTTTTGACCACTGGCTGGCCATGAGTAGTCTTAATGAGGCTGAGAAAGAATCTTTTTATCTTTTTATTTAGTTCTTTCTCTTGTTTTGAACAAGATGAATAGGGTTTGGGCATCTTTGAAGATACTATTTTTTTCTTTGATATATTGATGAGGTTTGTTAATAGATTTCCTAATAATAAACCAAACTGCCATTTCTAGAATGAGACTACCTCAATCAATAGGCATTGTTTTACTTAATATCCTAGAGCATTCAAATTCACCAAGATTTTATTTAGGATTTTATTTATTTCTCTGTGTGTTCATAGTGAAGTTCCAGTGTGAATTCCACTTTTTGCCAATCCTTCTTTCTCTGGAAAGAAGAAAATAGAGCCATTGCACCACTCTGGCATTTTCTGAGTAGTTTATTGGAGATAAGAGTCTCAAGGGCTTTACTGGCTGGGCTGGCTTTGAACCGTGATCCTCAGATCTCAACTAGAATGACAGGCATAAGCCACTGGTGTCTGGCTTGTGTTTATAAAGTTTCATTGCCACAGAATCAGAACCAGTTTTCTAAACACTGTTTACAGTTGCTTTCAGGCTACAATAGCAGAGTTAACTAGTTAGCACTGACTAGTTGTTCCAAGATGTTTCCACCCAATCTAAAATGATTACTAGTTGCCCTACAAGGGAAAGTTTGCTTATTTCTAAAGGGGTTAATTTTTAGGATGACTGTGATGTTTCAGTTTTGTTAGATTTTTAAAGTTACTATGAAAAGTTAAAGAACAGATACCATCTGAGTGCTGTGGGTAGCAGCACTGGGTTTTAGTGTGTGTGTGTGTGTGTGTGTGTGTGTGTGTGTGTGTGTGTGTGTGTGTGTGTGTGTGTGTGTGTGGTGTTGTTGTTGTTGTTGCTGTTGTTGTTTTCATACACTGTTTCCTGAGTCTTACAGCCATAGAGTCTTAATGCTGTCTCATAATGGAGGAGGTTGAGGCTGAGAGAATGAGTGACTCTCAGATGATAGCAATAGAAAGATTATAATATACAACATCTCTCCATGTGTATCTCCTTTCTCATTCCTCATATACATGTATTGTGTGTTTTTAATATTGTATACACACAATTATATGTATATATCATACATATGCATATACATATATGAGACTTTACTGGCTTTTTGTATATTTTGTTTAATGTTATCAATGACTGAAATATATTCTAATTCTACATTGCATCAAAACATAAAACATTCTCTATTCTTATTTCTGCTTCCCTTAGTTTTTCTCCTGTGGGATTTTTTTTTTCCTCCAGATCTCTTAAGTAGAATGCTTAATTTAGCCTTTTCGGTTGGCTAACATTTTGATGGCACTTAAGAATATGAATTTGAGATATTCATTCATTCTACATCATCTCTAAAATTGTGATCTATAGTTTCTCATCATTAACTGTGTTAAATAGCCGAAAAGATAATTACAGATAAAGTTGTAGACTTATACATAGAGATCTAAGAAGCAATACAGAGTTTATGTATCCTATACCCAATCCCATGTTAATATCTCACCTAGCTATGTATACACAATCAGAATAGCAGAGACACTGGCACTCACATGGTTAAGGATATTTCATAATGGTCCCTATAACCACGCCCACCTCCCCTCCTTTATAACCACGCCCACCTCCCTCTTTCAATCCAGCTCTTTTCTTCCACTGTTGCCACTTCCACTTCCCTTTATTTCCACACCTACCTCCTCTCTTTTATAGCCACATCCACCTCCTATCTTTATAACCACTTCTCATTTAAAGCCAAACCCATTGTGCCAGAATTTGATGTTCCTGGAAATTTAACTTTCTTTTTTGCCATTCTGAGTAGATGTGCTTTTCCTTTAAAAAAAACATTTATATTTCAATTGTCACAAAAAGCTTACATATTTATGGAGTATCACAGGCTGTTTTAAAACTTGTATATATCATGCAATGTCCAAATCACAGTTAGTGCAACTATCTTCTCAAATATTAAGCATTTGCTTGTGTTGAAAACAAATTTAAAATCCTTTTCTTCTAGCCTTCTAAAGATAGACAGAACCTTATTATTCACAGCCACTGTGGTTTTAGGCTAAATTTCCCTAACAATTATGGAGATCAACATATTTTGTGTGTTGTTATGCTTGGTGAAATTTCCATTCTTATTATCTGCCTATTTTTCTAATTGGATTCTTCAATTTCTCCAATTCCATTGTTTTTTTTATTTTTTGTTATTTTTGTGCGGGTTATAGGAGCTTCAACTCAGGGCCTGGGCACCATCCCTTTGCTTTTTTGCTCAAGGCTAGCACTCTACCACTTGAGCCACAGCTCCACTTCCAGCTTTTTGCTGGTTAACTGCGATAAGAATCTCAGACTTTTCCTGTCCACACTAGCTCTGACCCTCCAATCTAGGATTTGTAATCCCAGCTACTCAGCCCCCTAAATGAGCCACTAGCATCCAGATGCATTATTCTTAATATAGTCCATATGAGAGCCTTTCATCAGATGTATGATTTGCAATTTTTTTCCTATTGTCTAAGTTTTCATCTTCTCAACAGCATTATTCACGAGGAGAAGTTATCACAGATAGAATCCAACTTTCCACTTCTCTTTCTGGGTCATATGTTGACATCAAGTGTCAAAACTCTGCTGAGCTGACATGCCAGAGTTTCTCCAATGCCTTTTCAAAGTTGTATAGCTTTAGACTTTATACTTAAGTCCAGGAGTTAATTTTTCTTCAAGTGGTAAAAGACTAAGGCCCTTCATTTGTTTTTCTGACAGATATTCATATCACAGTTGGGGTCCTTGTGGGTTCTATATCTCACCAATTGGTCTGCGTCATCTACTATCACCTATTCTCTGTCATTGTCACTGTAACGTAAGAATAAATATTTTCACCAGGCACTGGTGGCTCACACTTATCATCCTAGCTACCTGGGAGGCTGAGATCTGAGGATCATGGTTCAAAGTCAGGCTAAGCAGGAAAGTCCATGAGATTCTTATCTCTAATTAACTACCAAAAAAAAAAAAAAAAAGCTAGAAATGGAGCTGTGGCTCAAGTGGTAGAGCACTAGCTTTGAGCAAGCAGGCCCTGAGTTGAATATAACCCAAGGAGCAGCATAAAAAAAAAAATAAACTCTCACCTTATTCTTTTTTTATTTCATTTTCATTCCTTTACCTTTTCATAGGAATTATGAAATAACTCTTTTATATCTACAATTTTAGTGTCATTTTGATAGGAAATTGCATTAAATCTGCATATCTGTTTAGGTATAGCCAACATCTTTTTTTTCCGGTCCTGGGGCTTGAAATCAGGGCCTGAGCACTGTCTTTGGGCTTTCTCAGGGCTAGCGCTCTACCACTGGAGCCACAGCACCCACTTCCAACTTTTCTATATATGTGGTACCAAGGAACTGAACCCCCGTCTTTGTGCATGCTAGGCAAGCATTCTACCACTAGGCCAAACTCCCGGCCCCTACCACCATCTTTATGTTGCATCTTTTAATTCATGAACACAGGATATCTTTTCATTTATTTAGAACTATTGTGCCTTTTTGCAAATAGAATAGTGTGTAGTTTCCATCAAATAAATCCTGGACATATTTTGTTAGTTTTTTCTCTCTATTTCTTTTCTTTCTCAAACAATGGTAAATGTGCTCATCACTAACACACAGAAATGCAACTGATTGGCCGGGAGTTTGGCCTAGTGGTTAAAGTGCTTGCCTAGCATGCACGAAGACCTGGGTTCGATTCCTTGGTACCACATACATAGAAAAAAAGCCGGAAGTGATGTTGAGGCTCAAGTGTTAGAGCTCTAGTCTTGAGAAAGTCCAAGGACAATGCTTAGGCCCAGGACTGGGGGAAAAAAAAAAAAGAAATGCAACTGATTTTTCCTTTCTTCTTATATCTTGTTACACTGCTGAATTCATTCTTTAGTTCTAAGAAGGTTTAGTTTGGGCTTTTGTCAGCTTGTCTGGGATTTCATTCAAAGTCGCATTGTCTTACAAAGGATAGTACTTTTTTCTTCCTTTCTTATTTGAACACTTAAAAAAAAAATACATTTCTTGCCTTACTGCAATAGTGAGACCTGGCTAGATCATTCAAGGATCATTAAGGAAAGTATCTTACTTTTAGGTCTTTCATTAGGATTGAAAAAACAAAAACAAAAGCTGACAGCTTATTTTCTGAGTCTTCTGAATAAAAGATGGCAAATTAAGTAAAATCTCCTTTTCCCCACTCTATTAGCAGCTCCTTTTCAGTCTTTATTAACATACCTTCAATTGTAAATTCAGACCATAGTTACTTTTATACCATATAAACTTTCACACACAAATAATTTTTTACATTTGACATAATAGCAATTATTTGGACTCAATAATATGTTGAATCATTTAACTGTTTATCCCAGCTTCTCTAGACCTGTAACCTCTCCATCCTTAGAAATCCCTAATTGGGGGGGGGGGGGTCAGAGGCCTGGCTCAGGCAGAAGAGCACCAGCCAATCAGCAAGAGCATCTGATACGGATTTAAAAACATAAAGAAGAGAGAGGAAAGAAACAAATTTCTAATTTTGGATCTTCCCTCAATCTGAGTGCATCTTCAAATAACTTTTTCATTGGTGGTAAGTCTCCTGAGCTGTTTTATAGCTGAAAACTGTCCTTCTGTTGCTTTTCACACATAAATGACAGTTTGAAGGAGAATCAGATATGTAGATGACAAGATTTCTCTTCAGAATTCTAGAAGTTCAGTTCTATCGTCTTATGCATTGTGTTGTTTGCTGTAAATTTACACACCCAAGTCCTGTGTTGGCCCCAAACATGGGCTTGTATGGATTCTCTTTGGTCCTGATCTCTTTCCATTTTAGGTAGGACAGTCCTCAAGCCAAGGGTGGAAGGGAGACAGCATGCAAAGCACCAGGTTTCTGTCAATCACCCAGCGCTTGTCTTCACACAGACAGCACACGCCTCCACGGCCTAGATGTCTTCTTCCAGCATGCACTTGTGCCACACTGCCTTTGGTCTCTGTTTTGCACCTGACCCAAGGAAGCCCACCTTCAGTGTAACACCAACAACTCCCTGCCCAAACCAGTGCACAAATTGCTTCCCTCACCATCCTGACTTGTCTGAATAAACACAGGGACATATTCTGAACAGGGGGCTGGTGGCTCACACCTATAATCCTTCCAGTAGAAAGAATACTACTCCTCCAATTCTTAGTTTACACGGGTATTTGAGGGCAGAGTCGGAAGTGTTGCATTAGGGGTGAGAATCAAATGTATTCTCAACTTTATGGCTGGACTATTTTTGCTTGACTTGCAGAGTTACAACACATCAATTGCAGATCCTATCAGTGGAAGCCTTTTGTGCTAATCAGAAAGAAGGAAGCGATTAAAGGAGTGTGTGTGTGTGTGTGTGTGTGTGTGTGTGTACCATTTTTGAGCAGAAAAAGAAGAGTGGGTACTCAACATTTCCAGACAGCCAAACTTCAGAAGGCTAGAGAGTGGGTGGACAGAAGAAGTAGATAAGAGACTTTGAAAACTTTCAAGATTTTGTCATATTTTCTGAATCATATGAACATATTGCAAATGAAACATAGCTCTTTTGAAACACGCACACGCATATGCGCACACACACATACACACACACACACACATACTCTTTCTTTTTCATCTCCAAGAGTTTTGAGGTGGAGGAGGACTACGTATGCTGAAGGGGCTGGTGTGATTTCATTTGAATTTGGTTTCCTTTTGGCTCTCTCGGGTTTAGTGTGGGCATTGATGGGCTACTGGAGACAGTCCAAATGGCAGATGTGCCAGGTTTGGCTCTATTGGTAAATAAATGTCCATGTTCAAAAGGGTACCTATGTCAGACCTGATAAAATGCATAAATTATCTCCCAGATGGCTCTCATCAGCCTGAACCTGACAGCACTTAACCTGAGGAAACATCAACACTGGTTGCAACTCCAGTCCTGCCCCCTGGATATTTATTCTGTTTCTGTTAGTCCTCTGGACACCAGGGCACTGTGACTTATAAAGCTCCCCACGCCACTCACTTTACCTTCCCATGCTGCACCACCCACAACCTCCTGATTGGCCAATGGGAGGTGAGCTTGGACTCTCAAACATGGACTCTCAAACCTTCTTCAGGTGATTCCTCAGCCACAGGGATAGCCGGTACTTCTGGATGCACTTCTTACTCAGAACCAGCTCCCCCTCCCCTTCAAGCCATCACCCTTGCAAAGCGGGATTCACAGAAGCAAAGGTAACCTGACTGCCAAAGGAGAAAGTTGGTTTCCTACAGGAAATCAACTGTGATTATATTGTGGGATGTTGAATCACAGGCCTACCACACTTGTGTTCTCCTCCGTCCTCCCCTCTCCCAGTCTGAATGGCCCCCACTAAAAGAGAACTAATGAGAACTGACTTCAGTCTACAAATGATGCAAATGTGCCTTACCACCACCACAATGAAAAACAGACTGGAAGGACAGTCACCATTCCTAACTGAAATAGACAGCTGCCTGAATATGTGAAAAAAACATTTTATATAATGACATCCCCCCTCCCCAGTGTTAGGATTGGAACTCAGGGTCCCCAGCTTTGCTTTTGGTTGGCTATTTAAGATGGAATCGCACAGACTTTTCAGTCTGGGTTGGCCTTGAACCTCTGGAATGTCAGCCTCCTAAAAGGCTAGTACTACATACAGATGTGAACCACCAGCATTCCACTCAACCTGAAAATATTTTATGAGACTGTTGTAACAAAGACAATTCCATCTGCCTGAGAGAAGCCCATGCTTCTTTAAAAAGTAAAAAGCATTTCCCTATTGAACTTACTATAAGCCAATAGTTATTCCCAGAAAGAGGCATTTCTAATGCCATAAGTCTTCTCTAAAGATAAACTCTGGCCTTTTCAGCCCAATAAAGCCAGTTCATTACTTGACTGTTGGCAGAAACTTTGGGGAGTAACCTCAGGGGAAATGAGAGCTTTTTAAGTCCTGAGAACTACAGAATAATTTTTTTTCTCTGAAGCCTACAAATCAACACATTTATTTTTTTAAATACCAGAAAAAAATGACAAGCCAAAATAGAATCCCCTCCACATCTCGCTGCTCCTCTAACATGGAGCCCACTCCTCTACAGGAGCTTAACCAGGTGGCAATGGACGGACACAAGCAAGCCCATCATTGCCCAAAAGAAAGTTCTAAAAGAGAGACTCACAAAGGAGGAAAGGATGGAGGAAAAGATGAAAGGATGATGGATGGATGGATGATGGGTGGATGGATGGATGGATGATAGATGGATGATGGGTGGATGGATGATGGATGGGTAAATAAAGGATGGATATAGGTGTCCCAATGCTTGAGACTATTTTTCCCCAACTATACTTACTCTTTCACCTCATTCTCTCTCACTCCCTCCCTCGCTCTCTCCCTCCCAATTTTCCATATCATCTAAGTCTTCACTCTAGCAATTAGAATGCTTTGGGCAAAACAGCCAACTACATGCAATTGAACACACTCAAAAATGTAAAGTCTGGCAAAAAAGGGTTTCTAGGGCTGAATGAGTGACTCGAGGACATTGATTGTCTAGATCAGTGACACCATAATGTTAGACACCTGTCGCACTCACAGCATGGCTGCCAAAGCCCCACCCATCATGTCCTCACCTAACAATCTTCAAAGTATCCTTCTCTCGCCAACCCAAACTGGATCTATGGCCCCCTGGAGACCCATCACTGTAAAGGAAATGGAATTGGAAGGCCCTCTCAGGCTTCATCCTACAGGCAGACTGCCACCAACCAAAATAAAAATGGAGAAAGATGGCTCATGCCTGTAAACCTAGCTACTCAGGAGGCTGAGATCTGAGGATCAAGGTTCAAAGCCAGCCTCGGGCACAAAAGGACCTGAGACTCTTATCTCCAATTTACCTCTAGAAAACGGGAAGTGGGGCTTGGCTCAAGAGTAGGGTGGTAGCCTTGAGCTGAAGAGCTCAGAGACAACACCCAAGCCTAGTTCAAGTCCCATGACCCACCAAAAAAAAAAAAAATGAAGAAAGGGGAACTATTTGTTGGATGGGCAGCTACCAACATCTGCTACTGTTCTTGTTCCCACTTCTAAATCCTCGAACCTACCAAATGCCCTCCCCTTCCCTTGCCCCAAAGAAGGCTCTTGTTTTATCTTGATCTCACAGGAACCAGGCAGTAGGAAGTGGATCGACTCAATACTGGTGATCCTACCATCGCTAATGTCAAGGCAGCCATGCCTTCATCTCTCTGATCCGCAGGGTCTCTGACCCATTTTCCCGCTCATCTGGTGTACATGGCACATTTCCTACAGCAGCACATCCTTTGGGTCTGGTGCCCAAGAAGGTTAGCTGGCACCACTGGGTGCTAAGTCCAAGCCCCCAGAGAACGAGTCTGAAGGAGGATCCCGGTTCTGTCAGCAACGAATAGAAAAGCCTGCTCACATTATTCGACTGTGAATACCTAGTTTGCCCAAAAGCAAAGAATGCATGGGATTTGAGAGCACCCTAAAAGTCTACACAAGCTCCTTGGCAGGGTGCACATCCCCGTTCCTGCACACCAGTTCCCAGCACAAAGGGGGACACACAGCTGGCACACCACAGCTGGAAAGAATGAAGACAGTGTCCATGATACACCAGGCAGCAAATGCTCTCTCTTCCTGCCTCTCCACCCAGCCTCAGGCTGGCTCACATCCAGGGCCCTTCTCCCACCCAAGCTAACTACATTCATCCTAGCATTCAGAGCTCTGTGCTGGGTTCCTCTCTGCCAAAATGCTTTCCCACACAGGGGTCCCTGGCTTCCAGCTCACTCCACGCACATGTCTACCTCTGAAAGTGAGCTCTGTCTATTTTAAACTCCTGGATCTGTCTGCCATCTGTCTCGTCTGAAGGCCTCGTGGTCTCCTGCAAGGGGAATCGAATTTGATTTGGAAACATGGGAATCCAAGACTGATCTGGGTCCTACCACAATCAACCTTGGGACACTGGGAAACACGGCCCCATTTCCTGACATTGATAGAGAAGAGGCCCCTTTGGTTGATTCCTGGAGCTTTGGGGAACATCCAGGGAGAGGAAAGACCACTGGCTATGAATGCTAAGTCTTTGAGGGCCTCTGTGCTGGCTTCTTGCCATCGCTGAACATGGCTCAGCCCACACTGCTGCCTTTGTAGCTCTAACCAGAGATTCTCTCTACTCCAAGAGACCTGCTAATGCCAGACCGGGTCCATCTTCAGTCACTGGATGTTTGGGAAATGGTTACCATGGCAACCCACTCTACTGCCTGCTTCCTTAAGCAAGCCTAAGCTTTGACTCAGATTCCACATCTAGTTTGGGACATCACATTCCACGTGGACATGCTGGGAGAATAAATGGACTCCAGTAGGAACCAATCATGACAATGGCACTATTATATATATACATGCATACATACAGGTACTTAGGCTTGAATTCAAGGCCTGGATTATGTCTTTTAGCTTTTTTTTTTCTTTTTTTGCCAGTCCTGAGCGTAAGCTCAGGGCCTGAGCACTGTCCTTGGATTTTTTTTTTCTCAAGGCTAGAACTCTACCACTTGAGCCTCAGCACCACTTCTGGCTTTTTCTAAGTATGTGGTACCAAGGAATCGAACCCAGGTCTTCATGCATGCTAGGCAAGCACTCTACCACTAGGCCAAACTCCCGGCCCGAGTCTTTTAGCTTTTTCACTCAAGGTTGTTAGTGCTCTACTAACAGCTCCACTTCTGGCTTTTAGGTGGTTAATTGGAGATAAAAGCCTCATTGTCTTTCCCCTATCCAGCCTGGCTTTGAACCTGGATCCTCAGATCTCAGCTTCCTAGAATTGCCAATAGTATTATTCAATGCAGTCTGTGGTGAAGGAGCTGCTCTAAGTCTTTTACGTGTATTCATTCACAACAACCCTTAACAACAAAGGGTTAAGCAGAAGAAATCCAGAAAGACAAACATTAGAAGTTGGAAGTTAACGTCTTTCCTAGAATCAGCAGATGTCATTGAAATGCTCTTCAAAGAGTAACCCTATAAATTCAGATTGGATGGAAACTGATTATCAGCTCATCCGTGCAAAGTCTAGCCACACTGGGCCTCTTCAAACCCTTCATCTCCTCTCGAGGTACCCTCTTTCCCCCAGCATGGATCTACCCACACTCAAAAGCCCACAAGCAGACTTATTAGGAAGTTTAATAATCACATCCATCTCTATAAATCCCACTTCCACCATAACAGATGATAAATAGCATCTATGCAAAACGTTACTGCTGGTTTTAAGAGGGTCCCAAAGGGGAGTTACATTGCATCATGAAACTCTCTCCCTCCTTACCATGGTCTCTTGCTCATCGGCCTTCCTCCCAGTTTGACCTCCAGAACCCCAAAAGCCTTCTCATCTACCTCTACTATCTGAAGTTCGGGCTTTGGAAGAAAATCAATTTGATCCCCCCACCCCAAGCTTTATATCAAAGTGTTTTCCAGCTCCCCAACACCCCCAAAAAAGTAGGCAGCATCCAATACAGGTATCTCATGCCTGTAATCTTAGCTACTCAGGAGGCTGAGAGCTAAAGATTAGAGGTTCAAATCCAGCCAGGGCAGAAAAGTCTGTGGAACATGAATCAGCAAAAGCTTAGAAGTGAAACCGTGGCACAAGTGGTAAAATGTCAAGCTTGAGTGAAAACGCCAAGTGAGAGCAAGAGGCCCTGAGTTCAAAGCCCAGAACTTGCAGAACTTAAAGGTCCCTCCCAAAGCCAAAATGACATGATCCATTGTTTCCCCAAAAATATTTATCAAGCACCTAGCACTTGCCACACACCAGTCTAGACTCTAAGGGTGCTGAGATGGGCACCTGAGTGCCACGTTCCTTCTTCCAGGTATCATGAGGAGGGAAGGCACTGCCAGCTTCCAGATGCTGTCGAGGCCATCCTGAATCTCACTGGCGCATCATTCCTCATGTCTCCGAGTGGATTATTTCAATCCTATTTGACCTATGGGGAAAAAATCCAAGGCTCCAAGAGTTTCATAGTCTGCCCAAGAACTCACATCTGAAAACATCAGAATGTCACATGTTCAACTTGGGTCCAACCTTCAGCCAGTGTGTGACCAGGAAGCCATAGATACTTCTTCCTCTCCCTCTCCCTCTCTCCCTCTCTCCCTCTCTCCCTCTCTCCCTCTCTCTCTCTTTCTCTCTCTCTTCCTCTCTCTCTCTCTCCTTCTTCTTCTTTTGTTCCTTTTCTTTTTCTTTCCGTTACTTCCCTCCTCTTCCCAACCTCCCCCCTCCTCCTTCCTTCCCTTCTTTCTTTCTTTCTGTCTGTCTGTCTGTCTGTCTGTCTGTCTGTCTGTCTGTCTTCTCCCATTCTTTGTTGTTCTAGTCCTAGAGCTTGAGCTCAAGGTCTAGGAGCTGTCCCTGAGGTTTTTGTGCTCAAGGCTAGCTTTCTACCACTTGAACCACAGCACTGTTTTCTCTCTCTCTCTCTCTCTCTCTCTCCTCTTCTCTCTCTCCCTCCCTCTCTCCCTCTCTCCATTCCCCCCCCTTCGTCCACACTACCCCATTACTCAACCACAACAAATCCACTGCCACATTTTCTCAAGAGCACTCAGGCATCTTCAACTTCTACCTAGATTAAGACAACCACCTCCCAACCAAGTGCCTTCCTCCAACCTCACTCTCTTGAAATTCACTTTCAATTGCAGCCACAATGGTTTCTAAAAAGCAAAGTGACTTGTGTGACTCATGAGAAAGACAAGAAGGAGGAGGAGGACAGTGACAATGACGGACTTTGTCCTCTCAATATAAAATCTCACTTTAATAAGAGGACAGATGAATCCTCTCTGAAGAGAGTCCTGCTTTGCCTTTCTCTGATCTCACCTCTAACCACATCCATATGCTCTACACACATATACAGAGATTCTGCTACAGCCATGACAAACAGACTTTGGTTCTTCAATCCTTTTTGCAGAGGTCCCAACTAATGGCTTACACAAGGGTCTCTCTCTCTTGGTCCCAATCTGTTAAACAGTTTTACTCAGGTCAAGCATGAAGCCAGATGGGGTCTCCTTCTTAAATGAGCCACGTGCAGACTGGATGAGATGCAGGGAGGGAGATGATCGTTCACTGTTGGCTTAAAAACTATTTGCATTTATGGCATTCAACATCATGTCTGGACACATGTGTTACACGCTATGCAATAGTCAAATCAAGATAATTATCACACATATTCCCTCTCATACTTAATTGTCTGTGGTGAAAGAACAGCACTTAAAATCTACTCTGGGTCAGTTCGCAAGTGTATTATAATGTTATTGTAACAATAGTAGAACATGAGCCCGAATTGGCAGTCTGGGGAAAAGGCCCCTATTCTGTATGTGTTCTGTATCCACCACCCTGGCTGTGCACAGTTCCCTGTGCATATGCCCTAGACATGGCTGGCAGCTGTCATGCATGCAGCCAGCTTATTGGACCCCAGAGATGTACATCTAAACAGCCATCCAGTCAGAGGGGTGAGAGGACGCATGGAGAGCTTATACAGGCTGCATGGAGCCTCTGATTGGGCCTGGGACAGGTACAGCTCACAAGCCATCCACTGATCTTAAGAGTCACGCAGCTGTCTTCT
Source organism: Megascapheus bottae (assembly GCF_031878675.1). Classification (NCBI taxonomy): domain Eukaryota; kingdom Metazoa; phylum Chordata; class Mammalia; order Rodentia; family Geomyidae; genus Megascapheus; species Megascapheus bottae. The sequence goes on along the minus strand of NC_143533.1, from coordinate 1,904,057 downwards.
AGAGACACCTTAGTAGCCCTTGCATGAAGCATCCCAGGAAATGCCCTCCCTTTGAGACACTCCGATCTATCAGGAAAAACTAAACTATCTTTTTCTCCAAGAAATCTTCACCATTTTACTTCTCCCTCTGTGTCCCTAGATTCATTCTCTGAGATCATCGAGACCAAGGACCTGATCCAGGAATTGCAATTTTTAGTATCATTGTCACCTTGATGTATCTGAGGCATTTAAATTTTAGAATCAGGGGGCCGGTAGCATACCCTAGCGGTAAAGCGTTTGCCTAGCATGCACGAAAGCCCTGAGTTCGATTCCTCAGTACCACATACACAGAAAAGGCTGGAAGTGGTGCAGTGGCTCAAGTAGTAGCTTATACCTATAATCCTGGCTACTCAGAGATCTGAGGATCATAGTTCAAGGTCAGACCAAGCAGGAAAGTCGATGAGACTCATCTCTAACTATCAGAAAACTGGAAGTGGTGCTATGGCTCAAAGTGGTAGAGCCTTAGACTTCAGCTGAAGAGCTCAGGGACAGCACCCAGATCCAGATTTCAAGATCCACAACTGACCAAAAACCAAAAAAGCAAACAAAAACAACAAGAACTTCCCCAACTTACCACTCTGTGAGCCCTATGTTACACCTGATTATGCCTGTGAGCACTATTTAATATGATCTTATAGTCACAGTGGACTCCCATGAATGGAATACAGGCATTGGATGGCCTTCTTTTAAAGGAAGCCAATTCCACATTCACTGGACACTACATGGAAAGAAACTATACAACTTGCAGAAGAAGAGTGTTGATGGGAGGGAAAAACTGGGAGAGAGCAAGGGAAAAGGTGACATTGCCCAAAAAGAAATGTACAATTTCCCTAACTTACATAGCTGTAACCCCCTGCACATCACCTTTATAATAATAAAAAATATTTTAAAAGGTCAATATCAAATATCCTTGTGAACTTTCCCTGACCCATTCTTTCTTATAATTCAGGAAGTGTTCCTTCTCATCTTGAACTTGTAGAGTAGCTAAGACTGATCAATCAGGGTACTGCTTTTCCCAGTGGCCCTGGAAACCCATTCAAAGCTTTAAAAAAAATAATGAGGAGGGGCCGGGAGTCTGGCCTAGTGGTTAAAGTGCTTGCCCAGCATGCACAAGGACCCGGGTTCGATTCCTCGGTACTACATACATAGAAAAAAAAAGCCAGAAGTGGTGCTAAGGCTCAAGTGGAAGAGCTCTAGCCTTGAGAAAGTCCAAGGACAATGCTCAGGCCCTGAGGTCAAGCCCAGGACTGGCAAAAAAAAAAAAAATGAGGAAAGAGACCTAAGAAGATCCAGATCCCAAAAGGAGTTTTCTTAACAACTATGCTACTTGGCCTCCATTACTGACCCTGCTTCAAAGACTGCCTTTCCTCTCTTCCCACCTCCTTCCCTAGGCTCTGCCCCAGCCCTGAGCGGTCATTTCTGGGCTGCTACCCCCAGTCCTTTCTCCAGGAGCCTTCAGAGAACACCATTCTGCTCCCACACACACCACCTGACAGGTACAGGGTAACTCCCCTTTCATCAGCAGAGCCTCCCCAGCGCCTCCACTTCCCTCTGAAATTACATTAAATCATTCCATTAGTGTCAAAAAAAAAGAAGAAAAAGGAAGATGCATTGATAGCTTTATGAATTTCCTTTTCTCAAGAAAGTTATCTTCAAGAAACTGTACTTGTGTTGACTGCATGCAGCAAGGCCGAGGTTATTTAGGGGCAGAATTTATATGTGGAAAGTCACAGAACCATCAGTCAAAAGTGCTCGAATTTATCCAGTTGCATTACTTTAATCAACACAGATGTAACCGTGTAAAAATAATGGAAGTCAACTGGCATAAACGTTTCTCCAGGGAAGGCTCACATATGGCCAAGAAGAGCACAAAACAATGCTCAAACTCACTCCTCGTCAGAGACATATGAGTTAAAATGCAGCAATCCTCATCTTCATCAGATGGCTAGGGACTCAACAATGACCAACATAAATAAATGAATGAATAAAATCCAAACACCACAACTTGCTGAGGAGGAGGTGGGAAAACAAAAGCATGGAGCCATGTGCATGGAGAATGCAAAATGATGCGACTGCTATGGAAAACGGTATGGTGGTTCCCAGAAAAGTTACAAGTAGCAGTTACAGTTTCCTTTGCCAGGCGCCAGTGGTTTGTGCCTGTCATCCTAGCTACTCAGCAATCTGAGATCTGAGGATTTTGTGCAAAGCCACTCCAGGCAGGAAAATCTGTGAGATGCTTATCCTCTGTTAACTACCAAAGAAAAGGCAGAAGTGGAGCTGTGGCTCAAGTGGTCAAGTGCCAGCCTTGAGCAAAAGGATACACGCATACATAATGTACATATGCATATGTCACATACATATACAACATATGTATCCCATACATGCGCACATACATGACATACACATATGGGCATGCACGCACACACATGCATGCATAACATGCACACACATACAAATTAAAATAAAAATCCAAGCTATGCCTGCAATCCCAGCTACTTTCAAGGTGGAAGCAAGAGGGAGGTCCTGGGTTTAATCCCCAGTATTGCAAATAAATACAATGAAGTTGAAAACATGTGACTCAAACCATACTAGGCAAAAAAAAAAAGATTACTGATTACTGATAAAGGCAAAGACATCACATGCCAAGGACCTGGATTCCTCCTCTACCACATGGAGACAAGTGCACACAGCTACAGCCGGATTCTTCCTTGATCCTGACCTCCTGCCCTCTGGTGAACTTGACTCACCTTGCCAAAAAGCATAAGGAACATCTGATCCTCTCTCTGGGCCATGAGGCAATCTTTCCTCACTCAAGTACAAATGAAGGGCAGTGTCTGTCTTCAGTGTGGGTCCATCTGGAGGATGGCTGAGAAGTCACAACATGGCCTCTTGCCAATGGTCACCACCTGGCAGCTTTGTCTCTGTCATTCAGACGGTGGAGATCAAGCCCATTCATAATCTGAATATACACAGTCTCTCCCGGTCGCTGACCAAATGGCCTTCCTCTAGCTGTACCAATACGACATGGGATTTGTCTGAACCATGCAAAAGGTTTCTCCTAGTGCATAAAACACATCACCCCACTGTGTGCCAGTGGTTCATGCGTGCAATCCTAGTTATTCAGGAGGCTGAGACTTGAGGATGGAAGTTGGAAGCCAGCCCACTCAGAAAAGTCTGCCAGACTCCTATTTCTAATTCATCACCAAAAGCTAGAGTGGAGCTGTGGCTCACTTGAGCCAAAGAGTGGTTTCTAGTGATTAACTGGAGATAAGCATCTCACAGACTTTAGTGCCCTGGCTGGCTTTGAACAAAGATCCTCAGATCTCAGCCCCCTTGAATAGCTAGGATTATAGGCATGAGCCACCGCACCTGGCTTCTTGAGACTCTTATCTCCAATTAACCACCAGAAAACTGGAAGTGGTGCCATAGTTCAAGTGGTAGAGTGCTAGCCTTGAGCTAAAAGAGCTCAGGGACAGCTCCCAGGCCCAGAATTCAAGCCCATGTCTGACAGGAAAAAAAAAAAAAAGAGAAGAAGAAGAAAAAGAGCAGAGACACACCTGTATAACAGGGTACCATGATGTTTGAGGGGAAAAAAAAACCACATTGTATCTTTGTATTTATTGACTTGAAAGGATACCATCACATACCAATCATGGGGACAAAAGTCAGATGTCAAAATAATGTGTTTCAAGTCTAGCTGTGAATGTAAATTTAAAATGCATCTGGAGGGCTAGGGACATAGGCTGAACACCCTCCATTAAATCCCTCTTCTCATAAAAAAAAAAGTACAGGTAGTTCACATCTGCAATCCCAGCTACTCAGGAGGCTGAGATCAGGAAGGTCGTAGTTCAAGGCTAGTCTCAGCATAAAGGTTCACAAGAAAAAGCTGGGTGTGGTGAGGCTGCCTGTTGATCCCAGCTCTAACAGGAAGCTTATAAATAAGAGAATCAGAGTCCAGGCTTGCTCAGGCAAAAAGAGAGACCCTATCTCAAAAACAACCAGAACAAAAAGAATTGGAAGCATGGCTCAAGTGATAGAGAACCTGCCTAGAAAGTGCAAAGTCCTGAGCTCAAAGCCCAGTACCACACACACACACACACACACACACACACACACACACACACACACACACACTGTACATGATTGCAATGCCAGCACTCAAAAGGCTGAGGTAGGAGGATATTCTGAGTTCAAAGCTAGATAGGACTAGAGAATGAGAGACCCTTAATTCATGGATGGAAAGAAAGAAGGAAGGAAGCACATATAAGAACACAAACAAAAATGTTAGTGGTTGCTTTAGTCTCTTAGAGAAATTGTGGTTTTTATTTTCTTCTCTGTTTCTAGCTTTTCTACAACAGACAAGCATTTAAGAATTTTTCAAACTCCTTTTAATTGAAAAAAGAAGAGGACGAGAAAGAAGAAGAAGAGGAAGAAGCAGCCATTTTTTCCAGCTTCTTCCTTGGCTGAGTGTGGGGGTGGGGAGTTGCAGTGAAGTCTCTGGACTTCATAGCTAATGCCTTATTTGGAGGGATAGCAGAAGAACTATCAGGCAAACAATCTCATGACCAGAAGTGCAGTGAGATAGATAGGATTTTAGAAGGCAGAGTTGTAAACTCCATGTCAAACCAGCAGCTAGATTCTCATGTCAGCCATGCAAATAGTAATGTGTGTTCATTAACACTGCATTAGTCTAAGGAGTCCCCAGAGGCCAGGGCTAACAGAAATCAGATGGGAGGGAAGGGGCTGTTACCATAACACACCTGATGTTTAGAAGTTTTGTTGTTGTGATATTTAATGCAAGTTTGTTTTTTTTTTTAACAAATAGGTTTCTAGTGTCCTAAAAAGGACCAACCAAAGATATGTCACAACAAACCACTGACCTTATGGAAGATACAGAGCCTGAGAGAAAGAACAACATCTCTTCCCACCCCCAAGATCCCAACTCCTGGCTTGGTCAGCTTGCCTGGTTATTTTTATTTTTATTCTTTTTTTTTTTTTTGGTTTGTCATAGGGCTTGAACTCAGGGCCTAGGTGTTATCCTTGAACACGTTTGGTTCAAGTCTAGCCACAGCTCTACTTCCAGTTTTCTGATGGTTCATGGGATAAGAGTCACACAAACATTCCTGCCCAGGCTGGCTTTGAACCTCCATCCTCAGATCTCAGCTTTCTGAGCAGGTAGGATGACAGGCTTGAGCTACCAGCATCCAGCTGCTGGCTGGTTTCTAAGGAAACCGTTTACTCAGCATACATCCAGGAGATAAGATGGGAGTAAGAACAAGTAAGCAGATTCTGTACTTTTCTCCCCAAGGCCAGGGACCACATCAGTGAGCAAAATCTCCCAGCTAGGAGAGTGGCAAGGTTGGATGCTCACATGGACACACACTGACTCGTGTTTATCTCCCAATGGACTTGGGAAGTGAGCACAAGGAATTGAGCAATTTGAACACCCAGCCAAAGGGCAGACTCAGAACCAGTGATTTGACAAGGGATGGGGTGTAGACTCAGAACCAGGCCTGATCCCAGAAGCCCCATTCTTAGTCACTCTTCCATCCTGCCACTCCACATTCATTTCAAGCTAGATTTTCCCAACTCTGACCTGTGACCTTATTCCAAAGAACTGCTGGGTAGTGAATGAGAACTGGAGCTACAACTGTCAAATCTGCAGATTGTAATAGGAGGTCGGATCTGTAACCTTTGCATAGATTATTGTAGCTAGCTTCCAAGATCGGAGGAGTTCCTTGTATCAGGAAGTACTCTCACCTCCAGGACAGAAATTAAGAAAGCATGCCCCCAGCAGAAGGACAAAAGGGGTACAACTGAAGTTAAGAAAAACCAAGAGAAGCTAGGTGCTGTTGTTTCATCCTAGCTACTCAGGAGACTGAGATCTGAGAATCATGGCTGAAAGCCAGCCCAGGCAAGAAAATCCCTGAGACTCTTAACCTCCAATAAACTACCAAAAAGCCAGAAGTAAAGCTGTGACTTAAGTGGTAGAGCACCACCTTTTACGGGAAAAAGTTAAAGAAGAATGAGGGAGGGAAGCAGGGAGAAAGGGAAGAAGGAAGGAAGGAAGGAAGGAAGGAAGGAAGGAAGGAAGGAAGGAAGGAAGGAAAGAAGGCAGGCAGGCAGGCAGGCAGGCAGGCTCCATAAATAGGAGGTAGGATTTCCTTTTCCTGTATTATCACTAAACAGAAATTCTGAGATAAAGGACGAAGGAGAGAAAGTGCTAGGAGGTTTCAGGAGATGCTCTAAATCTTCCCCCTGGAACCAGAAAAATCCTTTCCCCAGAAATGAAACAGAGATTTCTTCCCCCAAGATATCACCACCACGTACAGCTCTCAAGGTCAGCATGTCTGAGGCTGAATGTTTTTGTCACACCATTCTCTTTACACACACACACACACACACACACACACACACACACACACACACACACAGCTTATCTCCTCCAGCCTGGGGAAGAAGGAAAAAGCTGAAGTTTGTGCTCAAGATCTGCCTTTTCATCCTGGACCCACTTAAGGGCTCAATTCCTACCTCCCATCCCCACTACTGGCACCACAAGATCCCACCCCTCACTTCAGTTCATTGGCTATTGGATCTAAGCTGGGCCAATCAGGTTCTTTCACCCATGTTAGCATGGGAGCTAAAATTCAAAGAGTTGTATGGGAGGCAACTTGCACTATGTAGAATAAGAAACAAGGAACACTGGCGTGGCCTGAAGCAAAAGTAATGTGAGAGAAGCAGAAATGAGGGGTGAACAGACTTCTCCTTCCCTCCCTCCTATCAGTCTGGCCTTCTTTTCTTGCACACTTACACAATTTTCCTCCTCTAGCTTTAGCTGATTCAAGTTGGTACAGCCAGAAAAGCTTCACAAAAACATACCCCACACTCACTTTTAGGGCTATGAAGACTTCTGACGAATGCCTCTCAACAGCTAGAAATAACTGAAGGCAAATCTACAAGCAAAATAAGATTTCACAGCGGGGGCGGGGGGGGGAGGAAGAGTCAGGGACACCGTTTTCTTGAGGCTGAGATTGCTAAGAAAAGCTGATTCAGCAAATCAGCCATCTTCAGCATTCAACACTGTGCAGGGACCACTCAAATAGAGACCTTGTCATCAAGCTTGTAGCAAAGGGAACTGGTACCCTAGCAAAGCCACTAGTGAGGGATACAAGGGGAGAAGAAATTTATTATGCTTTTTTATGTGCTGGTTCCAAGGCTTGAACTTAGTGTGGGCGCAATCTCTTAGCTTTTACATTCAAGCATTCTACCTTTTGATCCACAGCTCTATTTCTGAGTTTTTTTTTTTTTTGCCAGTCCTGGGCTTGAGCTCAGGGCCTGAGCACTGTCCTTGGATTTTCTCAAGGCTAGAGCTCTACCACTTGAGCCTCAGCACCACTTCTGGCTTTTTTTCTATGTATGTGGTACTGAGGAATCGAACCCGGGTCTTCATGCATGTTAGACAAGCACTCTACCACTAGGCCAAACTCCCGGTCCCTATTTCTGACTTTTAGGGGGGGGAGAAAGGAGAGTGGTTATTAGAGAAAGGAGTCTCCATGGACTTTCCTGGGCTGGCTTCAAACCATAATCCACCACCACATACTTTGCTGACTGCAACACCGCCTGCCACCTGGACTGGATGGTGTAACAAATCTCCAGTGTGGAGGTGGCACTGCGGGTAGTAAATTAGCTCAAGAGAATGGAGCCAGACACGGTGGCTGAAGCCTGTAATCCTAGCTACCCAGGAGGCTGAGCTCTAAGGATCACAGTTCAAAGCCAGCCAGGGCAAGAAAGTCTGTGAGACTCTTATCTCTCATTGAGCACCAGAAAATCAGACATGTCCTTGTGGCTTAAAGTGATAGAGTGCCAGTTTTGAACTGAAGAGCTCATGAACAGCGCCCAGGCCCTGAGTTCAATTCCTAAGACACAGAGCACTGCTCTGTGCTGCATGGGAGACTTCAATAGTGAGAAGAGAGCAATCTGGGTACCAAAAAAGAGGTACCATCTCTAACATACCAAACTCTGCTGATCTCAAACACCCATCCTCTAGGTACAAGAAAAATCTCACTTTGGTTGTTCAAGTCACCCAGTCACCATAGCATTCTGTGGCAACAACACAAAGATAGAGAAATCTGGAAGAAAATGATCCAGACAGGGGTTGGATGGGTGGAGTATAGACCATTCACAGGCCAAGTACAGGCACTCACGAAAAAATCTATGTGGTAGAGAAACATGGGTGGATAGGAGGGTAGATCACCAACAAGAAAGAGAAAAGAGTGACTGAAGTCAGGTTTGCAATCTGGTCCATTCACAAACAGTGATGGAGTGGTACCTGGGTGCCTGGCACCATCAATGGAAGGGTGGGGGGTGTACTAAAGTTGCACATGAGATAGGAAAGGACTTATATGATAGTCTCTGGGTACCATAGTCTTCCTTTGGAACTTTCTACCCAGAAGGTAGGGGGAGATCTGATTTATAAATATACAAGGCAACACACACAGAGTCGTAGGTATCTATGCACAGACCTAGTAACTAAAGCCAGGTATAGGCAGAGGAGAATTCTACCCATGGAAGTCCTCTGAACATCTAACTCACAGCCCACATGTGAGATGTCAGAGGGACAGGTCAAGAGGAAGATAGAAGATGGATGTAAACAGGACAGAGGAGCAGAGGAGAGAATCGCCTTCCTATTCCACATTTCCAGGAGGAAAACTGAGAGGATGGGTGGTGTTGGCAGTGAGGGGAAGAGTGATGAAAGGGATGACACTGCTCAAAATGTACTGACCAGGATGTACTGTTCAAGATCAACTGAGCATGCGAATTGCAACCCCTCTGCTGCCAGTACTTAAAGATACTACACATATAATTTTAAAAGAAAACAAGGAAAGAAAGGAAAGCCCCAGCTCTTGAACGGGCACCTAGGCAACTCCTTAGCTGGCCCTGTACCTCCTTTCATACTCACCACCCCCTTTCCATCCACCTACCCACCCATCCCCACCCCATCCTGTGCCAAAGCTGGTGTGGACTCAGCTAAGCCAACTTGCTCTGCTTTACCAAAGCATTTCTCCTCACACCCCACTGTGCCTATCAAGATACCCTTCCCACTGGGATCCCCTTCCTTTGAATCTCTCAGCCCACCTCCATCCCACTTAGCCACAGTTCTCTCCCTCTCTGGGGAGCCACAAAGAACCCTGGCTCCTCCCTCAGCTCCCATCCATTCCCACCCACCCCCCCACCAGAGCCACTGCTCAACTTTCAGCCAGTTCCCCAGGCTTTTCTTCCTTTCCTAGCACTCAGGGACTCCACCTACATTCACTTCCTCTTCCTTTTCTCTCTCTCTCTCCCATACCCAACTATTCTATATGGAGTTTCTCTCTTCTTTTTCTCCCTCCCACCCTCCACCTCCAATCTCCCAGCGTACACTTCCTGCTGTTCCCACAGACTCTGCCTGAGAGAGGACCAAACTGACAGTTTGACACCAGAAACTTCTATTGCCTACAGACTGTAGGTTTGGCTCTGGCCATCATCTATGGCCAAAGGAGGCCTCTGTCCTTAGATGAGGATGGCAGGGTGTGAGGAAGGGCTGGGACCTCCAGGTTTATAAGACTCCCCTGCAAAGTGAGCAGTAACTTCAGTTCCTCCAGGTGACAGCTGGTTCCCTGTAGTAGTTTTCACTGCAGAGACTGCACTCCCAGAGAAAACCCAGACATCTGGGCTCTGAGATAGAGACAACACCCAGACAACTGGAAGCCTCCATACACAACAGCACAACCTCCAGACAGCAAAGGGCCTAGAATGCATCTAAATGAAGATCTGCCCACAGCCAAGCCTGATAAAGCAATGCTTCTCAACCTGAGTTGATTCGTCCCCCGGAGGACATTTAGCAATGTGTGTGGTTGGGGGAGGGGAGAGAGAGGTTCCTGGTACTTGAATTGGGGGGCTTGGGTACTATCCTTTAGCTTTTTCCTCTCAAGGCTGAGACTCTTACCACTTGAGCCATACTTCCACTGCCAGCTTTTTGCTACTCACTCGAGATAAACTGTGTCTCTGATTTGTCTACATAAGCTGGCTTCAAACCAAGATCTTAAGTAACTAAGATACAGGTGTGAACCACAGTGCCCAGATGGAGATATTTTTGATTACCAAGACTTGAGACAAAAGTTGATGCCAGCATCTACAGATGCCACCAACCAATGTGTGGTATACACGTTCAGGGTACCTGAGGCTGGGAATCCCTGTTCTAATTCAGTCCCTCTCAGCACCAAATCCTGCCTCCCCACTCCCTCAATCCACCCTGGCTCCGCCTTGTATTTCCTTCTGGTTGGATAACCATGAGTCTTCTCTGGGTCAAGATCTCTGCCTCTAAGAAGCCAAGAGCCTCTGAAGTCCCCTCTGTCTAGCTGGCTGTGAAAATTCAGAAAGTGAATCCCTCCTCCACAGTTAATATATGATAAGGTGGCATTTCAGTCCCATGGGAAGCGGTGGATTATTCAATAAATGGTATTGGAGACAACTGTCTGACCATCTGCTAAAAAATAAAATAAAATAAAGCTAGATCCTCACCTCCCTCCAAAAAAATAAATAAATAAATTCCAGATGGATTAAAGATTTAAATGCAAAAAGAAAAATGAAAAAGTTAGAGTAGCAAACATAAATGGCTCTGTAATCTTGTTAAAGGAGGGGTTGCAAGACACTAAATGTAGATTATGTGAATGACTCCCAATTTAAGAAATTTTAAATGTCAACAGAGTAAAAAAAAAATCCCCCTAATAAACCATTATTTCCAAGTCAAAACCAATTGCATATACAATTATAGGTAAAAATACGTCCTTCTAAAAGGCATCCTCATTGTTTTTGGAGACAGGGTGTCGCTATGTGGCCCAGGCTGGCCTCAAACTTGAAATCTTTCCTGCTTCGGCTTCCTGAGTGCTAGGATTCCAAGCATGCACTACCACGCCCAAGTAGATATGTGTGAGTGAATTTTAACAAAAAGCTGTTGAAATGACTAAGAAAGTAGAAAAAAAAGAAAAGAAAAGAAAGACAAGAAGCCGAGCCGGGAGTTTGGCCTAGTGGTTAAAGTGCTTGCCTAGCATGCACGAAGACCTGGGTTCGATTCCTCAGTACCACATACATAGAAAAAAAAAAAAGCGGGAAGTGGTGCTGAGGCTCAAGTGGTAGAACTCTAGCCTTGAGAAAGTCCAAGGACAGTGCTCAGGCCCTGAGCTCAAGCCCAGAAAGGCAAGAAGCCAGTCACAGAGAAATCAACATGAAAATGGTTCTTGCAAGCAAAGCAATGCAAACTAAGATGACAGGGAGATTGTTGATTTTCTCTGAAGGGGTTGGTGAGATGAGGAGGGGGTGGGCTAGGTGGGGGAGGGTAATAAAGGAGCCTGGCTCTGATCAGGTGTACTGTGCATGCTGGATGCTGGCAGCTCACAACTTGTAGCTACTCTGCTACTCAGGAACCTGAGATCTGAGGATCACAATTCAAACTCAGTCCAGGCAGACAAATCTGAGAGACTCCTATCCCCAGTTAGCCAGAAAAAAAAAAAAAAAAAAAAAAAAAAAACCAGAAGTAAAGGTATGGCTCAAGTGGTAGAGTGCCAGCCATGAGTGAAAAAGCTAAGCCTCATGAGAGCTGTCCTTGAAAGAAAAAGAAAATATAGTAAAAGTTGGGTACTATGGCACATACCTGAAATCCTAACTTATCAGGAGGTAGAGGTAGAGGCCAGTCAAAGTTAACCAATCCCTACTTCAAAAACAGAAGCAAAAGAATGGAGGATAATGCCCAAGTAGAAGAGTGCTTCCCCCTAGTATATCTGAGGCTCAGGGTTCAATCCCCAATGCCTTGCCCACGCCCCCAAAAAACACAGTAACTGGTCATAGGAGGGGCTCTAGAATAGCCAACATTTCAAATAAAGCTAAGGACACCTGCAATATTTGAGATATACCAAAGAATGATTCTTGGTTTATCTGAAATTCATCCTGTTAATTTATCAACCCTACTAGAGGGTCACAGACCAAGACAGAGAGACAAACTGGGCACCTGTAGCTTATGGTTGTCATCCAAGCTACTTAGGAGACTGAGATCTGAGGATCGCAGTTCAAAGCCACCCTGAGCAGCAAAGTCTATGAGTCTCTTGTTTCCAATAAACAGCTCCTCCTTCCCTCCCCCCAAAAAAGGCCAGAAGTGGAGCTGTGGCTCAAGTGGGAGAGAGTTAGTTTTGAGCAAAATAAGCTCCAAGACAGCACTCAGGTCCTGAGTTAAAGCCCCAGGACTGGTGCACAAAATACTACTACTAATAATAATAGTAATGATAATGATAATAGAAGAAGAAGAAAAGAGAGAGGGACAGAGAAAGTGACAAAGAGAGAGAAAGGACAGGAAGAAAGACAGAAACAAAGAAACAGAGGTATAGAAAGAGAGACAGAGAAAGAGAAGAGAGGGGGGAAAACAAAAACAGAGAGTGAGAGGTCCGGGAGTTTGGCCTAGTGGTAGCATACATGAAGACCCAGGCTTGATTCCTCAGTAACACATACAGAAAAAGCCAGAAATGGTGCTGTGGCTCAAGTGGTAAAGCTCCAGCCTTGAAAAAGCCCAAGAACAGTGCTCAGGCCCTGAGTTAAAAAACAAAATAAAATAAAACAGGGAGAGAGTGGGGGGAAGGAGGGGGGAGGGAGAGAAAGAGAGAGGGAGGGAGGAAGGGAGAGAGAGAGAGAGAGAGAGAGAGAGAGAGAGAGAGAGAGAGAGAGAGAGAGAGAGAGAAAGCCTATTTAAGCTACCGTATGTGGCAATGCATGCACTAGGCTGCTTATGACCAGAAAGATTTCTTGCTTGTGTTAGCTGAGTAAGAGAGACAAAGTCCTGGTGAGACAGAGGCAAGTCCAAGTAAGCTACAAAGTGCATTCCTGCCGGCTCTGCTCTGCCCTGAGCCTCGGCTGGCTGCCCTGAAGCTACATTCCAGGACTACAGTTTCTCTGAAACAGAAACAGCTGGCCCCACACCCAACCTGCAGATGACCAAGATTAGAAAATGTGCCATTAAAAAAAAAAAAAAAAGGAAGGAAGGAAGGAGGGACAAAGGGAGGGAAAGAGGGAATGCAAAAGACAGTAAAGAGAAGATACCATGGATGGCAATATTAGAAACCAGTCACCTAAAAGAAAACAGAGACGCTAGATTGCTTGGATGGTCTGCTGTTTAGAATGTCCTGGCTTTTCTCAAATCATTCTTCTACTCTGTGCCTCCTAGAAGAGACCTTATCACTCAGAGGAGAAGTATAATTTATGTAAAAAAAAAAAAAATCCCCAACATTTAACTCCCCTCCTAATTTTATCTTTTTTATTTTATTTTTGCCAGTCCTGGGGCTTGAACTCAGGGCCTGAGCACTGTCCTTGGGCTTTCTCAAGGCTAGCACTCTACCACCTGAGCCACAGCATCACTTCCAGCTTTTTTTTCCCCTATGAATGAGATACTGAGGAATCAAACCCCGGTCTTCATGCACTCTAGGCAAACACTACGCCAAATTCCCAGCCCCTAATTTTTTTTTATTTTTTTGAGACATGCCTTTCTAGGGAATCCAGAGTGGCCTTTAGCTCATTCAATCTTCCTGCCTCTGCTTCCCAAGAACTGGGATTACAGGCGTGCGTCACTATACCAAGCTCCCAAATATTTTTGAGTACTAGCAATAACTGACATTTATGATGTAAATGTTATATGCTCTGTACTCTTCTAAGCTTTTTTTTTTTTTTAGTCATTCATGGGCTTGAAAGCAGGGCCTGGGCACTGTCCCTGAGCTTCTTTTGCTCAAGGCAAGCACTCTGTCACTTGAGCTACAACTCCACTTTTGGCTTTCTGCTAGTTCATTGGAGATTAGAGCCTCACAGACTTTCTTGCCCTGGCTGGTTTTGAACCACAATCCTCTGATCTCAACTTCTCGAGTAGATAGAACAGCAGGTGTGAGCTACCAGCACCCAGTTCTTCTAAACATTTTAACCAATGTTAACATTAGTATTTTCTTTCTATGACCCTATGACAAAGATGATCACTACTATCCCCTTTGTGTATATGTGGAAACTAAGGCACAGAAATCTCCCTTCCCAGCTTTCTACAACCATACAGCTAGCTAGTAAGTAAAAGAATTGAGATTTGCAGACACAATGGATATCGAGGGACAGCTGGGCACTGGTGGCTCATGCCTATAATTATAGCTACTTAGGAGACAGAAACCTGAAGATCGCAGTTCGAAGTCAACCAGGGAAGAAAAGTCTGTGAGACTCTTATCTTCACTTAACCATCAAAAAGCCAGAAGTGGAGGTGTAGCACCAGTGAAAGCACATCGGCCTTGTGGAGGGTAGGGGTGGGGGAATAAGCAAAGCAAAAGCATGAGGTCCTGGGTTTAAGCCTCAGTATCAGCAAAATAATACTTTTTTTTCTATCTTTTTTTTTTTTACCAGTCCTGGGGCTTGAACTCAGGGCCTGAGCACTGTCCTTGAGCTTTCTCAAGGATAGAACTCTACCACTTGAGCCACAGCACCACTTCCAGCTTTTTTTCTGTGTATGTGGTACCAAGGAATTGAACCCAGGGCTTCATGCATGCTAGGCAAGCACTCCAGACCACAGTCCCAGCCCTCATAATTGTTTTGTGTGTGTGTGTGTGTGTGTGTGTGTGTGTGTGTGTGTGTATTTTTTTTTTTTTGCCAGTCCTGGGCTTGAGCTCAGGGCCTGAGCACTGTCCTTGGATTTTTCTCAAGGCTAGAGCTCTACCACTTGAGCCTCAGCACCACTTCTGGCTTTTTTCTAAGTATGTGGTACCAAGGAATCGAACCCGGGTCTTCGTGCATGCTAGGCAAGCACGCTACCACTAGGCCAAACTCCTGGCCCCTTGTGTTTTTTTTTTTAAAGAGAACTTCCAGACTGGAAGTCTCCTGGAGTTCATCCAAGAGGAGATGTTTAGGCCAAGACAAGAGAATACCAAGCTCGGCACCTGAAGAGGGAAGAGAAAAATATCCCAGGCATGACAGTTCCATGTACTATAAGATTCTGCATGGAAAATGAGCTCAAGGTTTCTCCCATCCCCAAGATCTCTTCCCTCCTCCACTGCCCAGGCCACCAACCACGTCCCACTCCCAGCTTTCTGTAAGACCTAGAGCAGAAACAACTTCGCCTCTTCTAAGCTCAGGCATGGGCCTGCTGCTTCATTGCAGTATTATCCATTTTCTTTGTTTTCAACTCTCAGTATTAAAGAACTCCTGGTTGTTCATGTTCTGACCTTGCCCTGGCATTCTTTGCTGCTGTTAGGAGCTGGTGAGGATAACGTGATAAAAAAAAAAAACAGTGTCTAGGCATACACAACAGAAATGCCCAAATACAGGTATGAGGAAGAAGAAAAAAAACTAAAACAGAATCAAGACAATTTTCCCCACCCCACACACACCCTGAAATAAGTGCTCTCTAGAAATCAAGGGAAATAACCCATGTAAAACTTTGAGTCTACTTCTTTCACCTATCATCAGAAAAATGACAGCTCTGATCATTTTATTGGACAGAAAAATGATAGGAATCTAAAGACAAACAGCCCAAGTTGCAAAGAGTAGCTAGAGGCCAGTGATGCAGTCCTCCTGCCTGTATCACTCTGCCTCAGCTTCTGCATTTAAAAAACAGGGATTGTTGTGGAATGGGGATGTGGTTCAAGTGTAAGGCCTTAAGTTCAAATCTCAGTATCACAAAAAGAGGGAGGGGGGCTATTGCAACAATGTAGCATACAATGTAAGATACTGAAAAGCATCAGATTAGCTATAACAGGAGAAAGATCTAGAACAGTGCTTGGGGCAGATAAGTTATGTCTTAATTGCTAACCTCATCTGCTATTGCTACTACTTTTGATGATGATGATGATGATGATGATGATGAGCCAAACTGAAATTACTAGTCAATACTAGGATTTCTAAATTATTCTATAAAATGTTAGGAGCCAGGCAGGGAGTTTGGCCTAATGGTAGAGTGCTTAACTAGCATGCACGAAGACCCGGGTTTGATTCCTCGGTAAAAAGCCAGAAGTGGTGCTGTGGCTCAAGTGGTAGAGCACGAGCCCTGAGAAAATCCAGGGGCAGTGCTCAGGCCCTGAGCTCAAGCCTAGGACTGGCAAGAAAGAAAGAAAAAAAGACAGACAGACAGAAAGGAAGGAAGGAAGGAAGGAAGGAAGGAAGGAAGGAAGGCAGGCAGGCAGGCAGGCAGGCTTTAAAAAAATGTTAGGAGGCAACATACCCTGGTTACCTAAGAAAAACTGGATGAGGAATTACGCAAAGAAACTCTCTGTACTATGTGACTCTTCTGAAAGTCTAAAACGATTTAAAGGTTGGCACTGGTGGCTCACATCTGTAATCCCAGCAACTAAAGAAACTGAGATCATGGTTCAAAGCCAGCCCAGGCAGGAAAATCCATAAGATTCTTATCTCCAATGAACCACCCCAAGAAACCAGGAGTGGAGCTGTGGCTCAAGTTGCACTGCACTATCCCTGAAAAGCTCAGGGATAGTGCCCAGGCCCTGAGTTCAAACCCCAGGACTGAAACCAACAAATAAATAAGCATATATATATAATATATTAATATATTATATATATATATTAGTGTCCATAAATGCAGAAGCAACTGCTTTCACCCCATCCCTTCAGGACTTCTCTCCCTTGCTCTGAGTAGCCCAAGTTTCAGAAATGGGAAACTCTCATGCATGCAGGCCAGAACCCAGTACACCCTGGATGCAAGGTTCTCTCCCAACAGCCCCTCTCTCCTCCAGAAATCTGCCACCAACTGCCTAGGTGTTAAAATCAGGCCTCTCCCAGGACAAAAAAAAAAATCCTCAAAGACCTAGAGCTACATCCATCATCAAGTTTTCTCTTTATTCAGGGAGTGTTTATTGAATGCTACTATATACCCCAGGTGTTATCCAGGAGCTAGGAGACAGTAAACAGCACACACACACACACACACACACACACACACACACACACGCAGCCATGATATATTTTGTACCATATTTGAAAACTTAGACAATGTACTTTCCAAGGATCTCTTGTTGGCCATTCAAGTTTTGGGGATCTCAGAGGGGATGCTGCTGGCAGTCCAGAAAGTTCTCTTTCTGAAAGAGACCTCCGAGGGGACTTTTCAAATTTAGAGTGCTCAGGCCCAGGAACCTGATGGGGCTGCATGCTGAGAGGATCTGGAAAAAGCCACCCAGTTTCTATGTGGCATTCTGATCCTTAAAAGACGGTATTTCTGCCCCCCGCCCCGGCTTCTTCTTCTTCCAGTTCCCTTATCCATCCATCTATTCTTTCCTCTATCTCAGAGCTGCTTCCTGCAGATAAAAACACCCCACAACTTCCTGTCTGCACAGTGAGATTGCAGCCAACAGGCTTTCCATGCCCACATTCTCCCAGTTAAGCAGCTGGAGCCCCTATGGCATTCATAAGCAAGAGAATCCATGCCTGCCACAGTATCCTTAGGAAAAGTTCTGCCAGGAGAGAGAATGACTGTTATCCATCATGAACCACAGGCCGCAGAATGCCACCTGTCGAGGCTGTGAATCACCAACTGGAAAGAATTGTGCCCCAGACTTTCACATACTCAGGATGACAGACACAATTAATATTTTCAAGCCACTCTACGCACACATGAGTGCACACAGACAGGCCAGTACTAGGGCTTGAACTCAAAAACTGGACACTGTCCCTTGTTTTCCTCAAGGCTGATGCTCTACCACTTATGCCACAGCTCCATTTCTAGCTTTCTGGTAGTTCATTAGAGATAAGTCTCACTGACTTTCTTGCCAGGGATGGCTGTGCACCTTGATCTTCAGATCTCAGCTTCCTGAGTAGCTAAGATTGTAGGAGCCAGACACCAGCACTCCGTGAGAATTGCATTTTGGCCTAGGGAAGAAATGAGTCTCGAAGATGAAAGCCATCGCAAAACGTGGAAGACAAGAGAAGGGCTAGAAATGGGGCCATTGTATCATACGGTTTCTCTAGTATATAGAGTACTTCGGGTAGTTATCCATGCTGGCTTTCTGGGTGCTGAAGGCATTGCCTCTTGTTACAGTATTGATAGGAAGCAACTCTGGGGTGCATGGATTAAACGCTTGGTTGCAGTTTTCAGGGCTTTGGGGGAGTGGGCAAGTCCTGAAAGGCACAGAGCTAATGGATCCATTAAGTCAGAAAGGAATGGAATTGGAGATGGTAGAGACTGAGGAGGAAGCAGTGGCTGGGAGGTGTTTTTTTTTTTTTTTTTTTTTTTCCCCAGGCCTCTTCCTCTGTCTGGGTGTCTTTGTTTCATGGTCACCCATAGGTAAAGAACTTCCTTTACCACAGGCTCACAGCCACAGTGTTCTGCCTTCCCAGAGCCAAGTAACCATGCACTAAAACCTCTGAAACCATGAGCCAAAATGAATCTTTCCTCCTTGAAGCTGATCTCTCTGGAGCAGTTTGTAACAGCAATGAAAAGGTGACTTGCATATCCAGCCATCCACTGCTCATTCCCTTACATGGCTTTGGTATTTATAACAGAAAAATAACTTCCTGGTCTCTTCCCCAAACAACCACAAAAAAAAAAAAAGAGAGATTCGTTTTACCAAAACGTAAGGCAATGCTAGTCTCCAGCGGCTCACATCTGTAATCCTAGGGACTCAGGAGCCTGTGAACTGAGGATCATGGTTTGAAGCCAGCCTGGGTAGGAAAGTCTGTGATATTCTTATCTCAAATTACCAAAAATCTGGAAGTGGAGCTGTGACCGAGCAAAAAAAAAGTTCAAGGAAGGAAATATTACTGTTTCCCCTAAACAGCACAATGGTAGTTATGACCTTTGACCTCCCATGCCCTGTGAAGTGCCAATCAGTGTTGCAAATGCCACTAGTGGGTTCCACACCTCTCCTGCAGCCTGAAGGTCAAGCTGTGGAGGCATCTCCTCTCCCTCCTTCCCAGGGAAGCAGATGGAGAAGCAATCATTTTGCATGACTGGGTTCAAGGGCAGACTTCTACTGCTGCACAAACTCCAAGTAACCCGAACAAAGAATTCCACGGGGACTGAGAGTGTGGCCTAGTGGTAGAGTGCTTGCTTAGCATTCACTAAGACCCGGGTTCCATTCCTTGGTACCATATACATAGAAAAAGCCAGAAGTGGTGCTGTGGTTCAAGTCATAGAGTACTAGCCTTGAAAAAGCCTAAGGACAATGCTCAGGCCCTAAGTTCAAGCCCCAGGACTGGCAAAAAAAAATTCAGCAGCAGTCTCAAAGACCATCCCTGAGCCCCCAAAAGAACTCCTCTTCATCTAATACCATGGAAGTAACAGTGACAGCCATTATCTGTAGGACACTGACAATGTCAGGCCTTTAAAACCATCCAATGAAGTGCGGCCATTATCATTCCATCCTACTAAGATGTAAGGGACTTGATTAAAGGATTGCAAATGCCTTGAGAGCCGTAGCTGTCATCATTACTTCTATTTTATATTTTAATGTCTCTACATGCTCCATTTTTTCCAAAGTGAACATGCACTTCTTTCCAACTGTTTACTGAGGTTGAGTTTAAACCTGTATATATTCAAAGTGGATGATGTGATGGTTTGATACATGGATAAACTGTGAAATGGAAAGCACAATCCAACCAGTGATTAGTAGCTCATGCCTGTCAGCCTACTCAGGAGGCTGAGATCTGAGGATGGTGATTCAAAGCCAACCAGGGCAGGAATAAAACTTGAGACTCTTATCTCAAACCACAAAAAAGCCCGAAGTGGAGGGGTGATTCAAGTGGTAGAAGGGTAGGCTTAAGCATAAAAGCTCAGGTACAATGTCCAGGTCCTGAGTTTAAAGCCCAGGACGGAAGGAAGGAAGGAAGGAAGGAAGGAAGGAAGGAAGGAAGGAAGGAAGGAAGGAAGGAAGGAAGGAAGGAAGGAAGGAGAGGAAGGACAGGGAAGAGGAGGGAGGGAGGGAGGCAGGGAGGGAGGGAGGGAGGGAGGGAGGAAGGAAGGAAGGAAGGAAGGAAGGAAAAAACAATTAAATTATGATCACCATTTGTGGGTATGCATAGTGAGGATAATTTAAGATTTTCCTTTAACAAGTATCAAGTAAATATGGATGTTTTATTATAAAATGTTACTCCTTTTTCTTTCAAGACAGTAGAGAAAACTGAATAGAACACACATAAGCATGAATAGGTTGTTTTGAATAAATTAAATAGAAATAAATAAATAATCCTGATATGGAAGCCACAAAAATGTTCCTTTTTGTATATTACCATACTCCTTCTTGTCTCAGGGACTTTGTACTTGCTCGGCCCTCTGCCTGGAATGCTTCTCGCTCAATGCTTAAACTTCGTTTGTAAAAGAGAGACATAGAGACACAGAGAGAAGTCTTTTTCTGATCCTCACATTAAAAGTGATTATAGAAAGTCATTCCCCTCCAATCTATTCTTCTGTGTAACACTTACCACAACTATACACATTATTAACTATGCAACAATTTGCTTGTCTTTCTCCCTATTAGATGGTAAATTCTGAGGTAGAGACTGTATTTCATTTGCTGGTCATTGAGTGACAGGGACTGAAACCTAGAAGGAACTCAAATATTGGAAGGATTCATGGATTGATGGATGGATGGATGGATGGATGGATGGTGGGTAGGTGAATGGATAAGAAAGGAGGAAGGGAGAAAATGTGAATATCCAGTTCAACTTTCAACATATTCCAGGTCTTAAGAGACCAGTGATTCTGACTGTCTCATTTCACAATTGAGGGCAGTAAGCTCCTTAAAGGTTTGGGATCAAGTCAGATGGGATCCAGGATCCAAACCAGATCCACTATAGAAAACTGGGTAGTTCTAGAACGTGGAAGGAGGCCTGAGCTGTCAGATGACAGCCTGATGAGCCAGCAATGCATACACCTGGCAGAACCTCTGACAGGTGACAGCTGCCAACTACTACATGAATCTGAGTCTGTCCCCAGTATCTTTATCCTGGCTTGCCAAAAAAAAAAAAAAAAAAAAAAAAAAGTCTGATTATCCCTTCACAAAGTCTGAAAAAGAAAAGGAAAAAAAGCAAGCTATTTTTTCACACATCACCAAGCTGTAGTCTTTAGATTCAAAATGCCCTTGCAAACCCACAGGAAGCACTGTTCCTGTGTATCATATCGCAGCGTGAAGTCCCCACTTCCTCCAGGGTGGGGGGAGAGTGAAGCCATCTGGCAGGAGCTGCTCTCGGCTCTTCTGCACCTCCCCACTCTCCCTGCTCAGGGCTTCTCAGAGCACGGCACACAGGCCTCCTCCACTCCCCAGTACCTCCCACTCCATCAGAAGCAACCAGCTTTATCCTCAGGGGCCCCTCAGCCCATTTCCATAACAAGCCTCAGACTCTTGGTAGTGCTTTCATTTTTTATACGTTCAACACCTGGAGCAGGGCCTGGTACATAGTTGGCACTCAATAAATGTTCACTGGATGGGTGGGTGGATGGATGGATGGATGGATGGATGGATGGATGGATGGACAGGTGAAAGGATAGGGCTGTAGACAGGTGGACTGATGGAAAGTTGGATGGGTGAATAAGTAGATGGATGGAGCTGTAGGTGGATGGATGGATGGATGGATGGATGGGGCTGTAGGTCAGCAGATGGAGAGGGTGGGAGCTGAAAGTCCTCTCCGCTAAGCTTCATTTCCCAGCCCCTCTTTCAGTTTAGCCTATAACAGATCCACTTACTTATTATGTATGCTCCTTTAATTCAAAGTTAGCTGTTAAACATAAATAATTTAAATGAAAACAACATTAGATGATAGTCATTCTCACTCTCAGGACCCTTGCACATGTTGGTCCTTCTGTCTCAAGTGTCTTTCTTTCTCTCTCCATGCAACTAGTGCCTCCTAGTTCTTACAATGACAGCCCATAAATGTCACTTTCATAGGAAGCTCCCACAAAACTTCCTAAATAGGAACTCCCAAATATGGCCAGTATTCTGCCCCTATCTATTTCCTTTCCATTTGTTTTACCATGCACTGAGTACATCTGCTTACTTTCTCTGCATCTCTCATCTTCCAAATGTGTCTCCAATGAACACTGAGCCTGCTTCGGCAAATATGTGACAATTGGATTAATTATCAATCAATTAATTAATCCAATCAGAAAGAAATGAGTCCCTAGGCAGAATAATGAAACAAGTAAACTTTAAGAGTTGCATCTCGAAAAGTCTTGAATCAAATTAAATAATGTGTATGCCAATAGCAATTCATGTGTCATCAAATATATTTAATTTTCTCATAAATTCTGGCTCTAAAACCTCTTAAGTCAGGAGAATGGAGTGGAAAGAAGGAAAAACTTGCCAAACGCTGCATCTTGCAAAGCGAGAATGGACTGAAGAGTCCGATTAAAACGTGAAGATTGGTAACTTGGGGAAATAATTAGAATTCAAATATATGATGTTCACAACAGATTTGCTGAGGCTAAAATTAACACAAGATGAAAGTGAAAAAATGGGAAAGGCTGCCATGAAGGGAAATATTAATACAGAGAAGTAAAGTGTAGCACATAAAAAATATTATACAGGACTCATCAGGAGGCTAAGGACCAGAGGATCATGGCCCAAGGCCAATCCAAGCAAAAGACCCTGAGACTCCATCTCTAAATAGCCAGCAAAAATCTAGGCCAGAGGTATGGCTTAAGTGGTAGAGTGCCAGCCAAGCAAACATGACTCCCTAAGTTCAAACCCAGACAGGAATGTTCATGAGACACTTGTGTACATTAAACTACCAGAAAAGCCAGAAATGGTGCTGCGGCTCAAATGGTAGATTGCTAGCTAGCCTTGAGCAAAAGAAGCTCAAGGACAGCATCGAGACTCAATTTCAAGTCCCAGGACTAGCACCAAGACAATTAATATTGGTAATAGTAACAATGTGAATTTCCCTTGTCTGGCATTATATTAAACAGTTTACATTTCCTACTTCACTTAGTTATAAGTATCCAAATCTATTGCTTGAATGTTTAGATATCCATTATTAATGATCAACAAACACTTAGAAGGGAAAACTGACTCATCATGTGGGAAGCAGAAGAGGAAAACTTGAGCTCGGATCTGTCTGGCTTCACCGGGAAGGTGAGAATAAAAAACCTTGGACCCAGAAACATAATGTATTTATGTAAAAACTAAATGTGCCAGAGAGCCCAGCACTATTGGCTCACATCTGTAATCCTAGCTACTCGGGAGGCTGAGATCTGAGGATCATGGTTCAAAGCTAGCCCAGGCAGAAAAGTCCATGAGACTCTTATTTATAATTAATCACAGAAAAATTCAAGAGTGAAGCTGTGGTTCAGGGTAGAATGCTAGGCCCTGAGCAAAAAAAAAAAAAAAAAGCTCAGGGACAGTGCCCAGGCCCAGAGTTCAAGCCGCAGGACTGGCAAGTACATACATACATACATACATACATACATACATACATGCATATATATCCAAAAAAATCACTGTCTCTGTAGGTGACTAGTATACTCTCAAGTCTTTGACAGATCGGTAAATAAAAGTACAGAAAGACAAAAACATGAAATCAAAGAAACAGACTGGATCCGAAGTCTCATGCAAACAGCCACAAAACAGACCATTGTATACAAGAAAACGGCACCTATTTTGTTGCGGAGGTCGTTGTTGTTCATGAGACCACTGAGATTTCAAGGTTACTTCATTAGTCTATCCGAAACCTATACTGAGTCAAAATAAAATACTGTCCCTTTTAGAGAGTGGATTGGGGGCCATTGTGCCAGCGGCTCCTATCATCCTAGCCACTCAGGAAACTGGAATCTGATGATCACCATTTGATTAGACGCCCGTCGGGGCAAGTCTGTGAGACTCAGCTCCAATTAAGTAGGGGGCCAGAAGTAGGGGTCCGGGAATTTAGCCTAGTGGTAGAATGCTTGCCTAGCATCTACGAAGACATGGGTTTGATTCCTCGATACCACATACATAGAAAAGGCCAGATGTGGCACTGTGGCTCAAGTGGTAGAGCCCCAACTTTGAGAAAGCCCAAGGACAGTGCTCAGGTCCTGAGCTTAAGCCCAGGACTGGCAATAAATAAATAAATAAATAAATAAATAAATAAATAAATAAATAAATAAATAAAAAATAAGCAAGCCAGAAGTTGTGCTGTGGTTCAAGTGGTAGAACACTAGTATTGAGCAACAGAAGCTCAGGGACAATGCTCAGGCCATGAGTTCAAGTCCCAGGACCAGCAAAGAAAGGGGGGGAGGGAGAATAATCACAAAAGCCACTTCAAGTTCACCTTATGGATTGAGTGTGGTCAAATGATCAAATTCCCCTGCTAAAAGATGCTGATTGATCCACTGCCGTGTCACAAAGCTGTTTTGACTCCAGCTGCAGAGATAAGACCTGAGACAGGCAATGGGCTGAGTTCAGAAGACTTGGCTCATGATTAGGCCTGATGCCAAACTTCAGGTTTGCCCCATCTCTCTGAATCACCACTTCCCAATCAGTAAGATGGGCCCGTTACATCCCCTTACACTGTGTTAAGCTCCCATGAAGAATTAATGTCTCCCTTTCGGTTCAATAGGCACTCAATAAGCACACATGGAACACAATAACAAGACCATCAGTCTCCTCACCCAGGGTTCTGGCATGAAGAGGAGATAAAAGGAAAGCGAAAGCCTTGAATTCATAAAACACATTACAAAGACAACGTATATTTTAATGCTTTTGATTACTATGAAGTAGACATAATGTTGTCTTGGAAATAATAATGTGCTCAGCCTTTGGGCTAAAAGCTCTGAGGCTTTTGTAACGCGAGGTTTGAGAATCCCTGAAGGAAGAATTAAAGCTGATGACCTCAAAAACAACTTAATCCATAGCAGCTGACATGATATCCTGAAGCAACAAGAGCTCTTTCCCTGGACCATGTCCTCTGTCTTTAAAGTCCAGGATACAAGGCAGAGAAAGGACAGAAGATACTATTCCACAACATTTTTTTTTTTTACTGACATGAATGGAGGGGAAAAAAGAAAACCTGTGTTTAGCTTCCCTAACACATCTATCACCAATTGTCTATCACCAATTAAAGTAAGCGTTAAACCTGCACAAAGATCCCCTCCCAAGGGGTCTTGGTAACAGGTACATCTTCATCACTGAGGCAGAGGGAATCATGCTGTTTATTACCAGGCACTTGTTTCAGCAAATATCACAGAGAGGTATGGTGCCAGCTGTCTCCCAAATTGCTTCAGAGCTGTAGGTGACACAGCTCTGGGAGGGCGTGGGCCCTGTGGGGTTTTTTACACTTCATACCTCGAAGGTTTCTAGCTGCAGGTACACACACACACACACACACACTCTGGTAGATTGTGGGATTAAGCCAAGTTACACAGGAACAGAGCCTTCAAACATTTTTCTTTGGTCTTTTTCCTCTGCCCGTCATGGAGCTTGAATTTAAGACTCTGGGAGCTGTCACTGAGTTTTTCTGCTCAAGGCTTAGCGCTCGATTACTTTGAACCACAACTCCACTTCTGGCTTTCTGGTAGTTCATTAGAGATAAGAGTCTCATACACTCTACTGCCTGGGCTGGCTTTGAACCATGATCTTCAAATCTCAGCTCCTGAGTAGCCAGATGTGAGCCACCAGCACCCACCTAGCCTGCAAATGTTCTCTTCTGTCTTTAGGGACAGAACACTGTTCCTGGTTCAATGTGATGGGAGATCTATGGGGCCCCACTTTCTGATATGTGAGGTATGCCCAAAAGAGCCCTGGCTCCTGTTTAGGTATGTCATTAATTCTAGTCTATAATTAATACTATGTATTCACGTGCTCACTAGAAAAAAAATAGAGAACAGAGAACCCTAATAATACTATGAGACAGGCTCTGTAATTACTTTCAAGGTCAAGCTCATTTTACAGCTGAGGTAAGAAGAGCCTTAAAAATGTCACCATGATACATTTGATTCGTGACAATGTGGGGCTTCAAACCTAGACAAGAAAAATCCAACACCTGTGTGTGGCTAGGTAGGATGGAAGATGAATGGAGGGATGATGGAGGGATGGAGGGATAGGTGGATGGGTGGATGGATGAATGGGTAATGAGTGAATAGATAAGCGGATGGATAGGTAAGAGGAGGGGATGAATAGAGGATGGAAAGATAGATAGATAGATAGATAGATAGATAGATAGATAGATAGATAGATAGATGGCTGAATGGATAAATTGATAGACAAATGTACCACTAGATAGTCCTGATGTCATTGATTAGAAAATCATACTCTGCCACCGGGAGGGAACACACACAAGTCTCCCAGTCTTGGCTACCCAGCTACACCTTCACATCTGCACTCAAAAGCTCCAGCTGTGAAAAAGCTGCTACTTGCTTCTTAGCACAAGGCCAGACCCAAGGTGTACCTACTAAAACCTTCCTCTACCACTGCCATGTAAGAAGCTCCAGCTGATTACCAACCCCATCCAGAAGTTTCTTCTTAGCAGAGAGGAAAGCTGTAACTCCTTCCAGATACAGACTGTCAAACCCCAGGCCCAGGGATTGCACAGACAGGTTGTGGTTGAGAAAAGCAGACAGGGTAAGGGTGGTGAAGACCAGGAGACAAACCAGTGGTTATGGCCAAACCATGGGTCAGAAGCAGTGGGTTTTGAGGACTTCCACTTCCATGACACTTCCCTTATCCAGCCAGACAATACCTTGCTCCACATACTGAAAACTCATTGAGATCCAGTGTCTTTTCCTGCATGCAAGCTGAGTCTGTTTCATCAGAGGACACAACAGCCCACAGAAAGGAAGGCTTGGCTCAAAGACCCCCTCCTCTAGCTAGTCAAGCTGGGAAGAAGTCTCTGGTTTGCTGAAGGGGGAAGGGAAAGACTATTGCAATGCATGTCAGATTCTTCGTAGTGAACTATAAGATGCAAATGTGCTCAGGGGGGAAATTCTAGACTTGGGAAGTGGGATTCTAATAGAAGAAAAAGGCCAGGGTCATCCATAAGCCAGCCTGAGGGCCTTGATGGAGGCATTCACGATGAATCTCATTGCACAGAAATCTAAGGAAGTCTAGGAGGATTTGGACATAGGGTTACCAGCCAGCTTGGCAAAGGGGAGAAAGAAAAGGGCAAACGGGGCCCTGAGGATGAAGATAATATGCTTCCTTCCTTCAAGTCTAAGAGGTCAGATAGAGAGTGGACTCAAGCAGCAATGAGGAGAGTAGATAAAGAGCTGGGAACCAAGGAGACACTATGTACATTGCTTTAGTGACAGAAAGCAAGGAAGGGCAGGTCATAAAAGACAAGAGAGGTGGGCTGGGAGTTTGGCCCAGTGGTAGAGTGCTTGCCTAGCATGCACGAAGAGCCGGGTTCAATTCCTTAGTACATTCCTCAGTACTACATATATAGAAGAAAGCCGAAGTGGTGCTGTGGCTCAAGTAGTAGAATGCTAGCCTTGAGAGGAAAATACCCAAGGACAGTGGTCAGGCCCTGAGTTAAAGGCCCAGGATTGGCACACAAAAAAAAAAGTCAGGAAAGGTGACAAATGGTAACAGTAACAGTGATAACCTCTCCTGTGCACCAACAAGCCTGAACAGCTCCACTGGCTCCTTCACCCACCTTCAACAGGCAAGGATGAGGTTCAAAAGCTGAGCACTGGTTGCTCACACCTGTAATCCTAGCTCCTCAGGAAGCCAAGATCTGAACATCACAGTTCAAACCTAACCCAGGCAGGAAAGCCTATAAGACGCTTATCTGCAATTACCCAGCAAAAAGTAGAGCTGGGGTTCAAGTAATAGAATGCCAGCCTTGAGCAAGAAAGACAAGGGAGAATGAGAGGCCCTGAGTTCAGGTTGCCCACTAAAAAGAATAAAGAAAAAAAAAAGGTGAGGTTCAGGGTCTTGCTCAAAGTCATTCACATAGAAATTTGAACCCGAGTCTACCACACTCCAGGGCTAAGTTTCCTAAATTAGCAGAAGCAAAAAATGGAACCAGGCAGGAAAAGCACTTCTCAAAAGAAGACCCTGATCCATCTTCACACCAAGTGCAACCCCCTTGCCAACAAACATGAAGTTCAATGCCAACACACACTAAGCCATGGAAGAGAAGTACATTGCTTAGTGGGAAAAACTCTGATTGAAAAAAAAATCCACTTTCTGTGACCTGAAGCAAATCTATCAGCCTCCTAGAACCTCAGTCCCCAGAACCATAATAAAATAACTACAGCATTCCATGTACTTGCCTCAAGGGGTCTGTTTGAGAATTGAAAGAGGAAAATAGATGGGATTTTATTGGCACAGTTCTGGCATACAGCAAGCAATCGATGAAAGTTAACTACTATTAATGTTATTAGAAACAGGCTCCTCAGACCTGCTGGTGCCCACTAGAAAATCAAACAGAAATACAAATCAAGACAAGGACCATCTTACTACAAGGTCAAGCTGATGGTGGCTCATAGGGTTTCAAGGGTTCTTTTAGGAGATTCAAAAACTATTTCCCCCACTGGCCTCCCAGTTTCTGAAATTGACAGAGCTCAGCACATGGTGACTTTCATTTCCCATTTAAAACCCTACCCAGTGCGGATGTAGTTGCAAGCTAGAGGAAGGTGTGGACAGAAGGGCAAAAGAGAGGGTGACAAGGGATAAGCCATGTCTGGTCTCAGGACCTCTCATCTGCATAAGAAACACAGAGTTGATTGAGTTTCTGATGATAGCAGCTCATCAGAAGATGATCTATCATCAGCAGATGATAAATGGGTCAATTTCACTCCTAAAGAAATAAAAAGAATCACATCTGTAAGCCAGCACAGGAAACTGAGGCTGGAGGACTGTGACTAGAGAAGAGAAGAGGGGAAGGGAAGGAGAGGAGGAGAGGGGAGAAGACCAAAGGGAAGGAAAGTTAACTCCATAGCACCAGTACCAGGCATATAGAATACTCGTGTGAACTATAAGAATCATTATTATTGAGTCCTTTGAGTTATCCATCACATATATCATCTCACCAAAAAAAAAAAACACCCTGAGAGGTAGACTTTATTAAGAACTTTAGTTTCCTAATGCAAAAACAGACTTGCTCAAGATTGCCCACCTAGGGTTAAAATCCAGGTTTTTCCAGTTATAAAGACTCAACACCTGGAAGTGGAGGTATGGCTCGAATAGTACAATACAGCCTTGAGTTCAAGCTCCAGTACCAGAGTGTACGTACACACACACACACACACACACACACACACACACACACACACACACACAGAACCCAGGACCAAGTCTTCACTCTGTTACAATCATTTGATTATCAATATTTGCTAAACTAATGAATGGCCCCATGCACCAAAGCTAGAATGCTTCAAAAGGACAGCAGATGACTAAGCTTCGGGGGTGCTCCAGATGTAGACAGAGGTCACAGGAAGTCTAAGAAGGAAGGCAAAGAGAAAGGTCATATTTTATAACAAAGTGACTCATGTTCCTAGGGAACATGAAAGGGGCAAAGAGGAAGAACTCAAGGTTGAAAACAAAAATGTAAGTATTTTTTAAAAACTAGTTCTGAGTTCATGTGTATGATATGGGGAAAATCTATGGAAACTTCCAGAAGATGTGCTTGCATAGAAAAGAGCTTAATATCAGAAGGTCTATACATTGCACAGCATGGGTGCCAGTGCCCAGTTAAAGTTCTAGTTCAGTAACTCTAAGTCTGATCTCCTCATTCACAACCAAGATACCAATATGGCAGCCACCAGCCAAATGTGGTTATGAATATCTATATCCAATATGGAGGACTCCCTATCCAAGGAAAGTAAAAGATCTCATTAGAAAGTCTATATTGATTGTGTATAGATTGGATGATATTTGGTATCTACTGGATTAAAGCATACTATCACAATTTCACTTGTTTCTGTTGACTTTTTAAATGTGAATGCTCTGGAAATGTTAAGTTATCCCTGTGGCTCACATTTACAGTCTATGTTATATTGTTGGACAGAATTCATCCACAAAATACTGTTACAGGAATGATGTGTATTTCAAAGATGTGTGTGGGGGGCATGTCTGTGTGTGTGTTCTGTGTGTGTGTGTGTGTGTGTGTGTGTGTGTGTGTGTGTGTGTGTGTGTGTGTCAGTCCAGGGACTGAACATTGTCCCTGAGTTATTTTGCTCAAGGCTAGTATTCTACCATTAGAGCCACAGCTCCGCTTCTAGCTTGGAGATGAGTCTCATGGACTTTCCTGCCCCAGCTGACTTTGAATCACAGTCCTCAGAACTCCATAGCGAGGGATGAGCCACCAGCACTTGGTTTCAAAGATGTTGTGTATGTGTGTGTAAAGTGTACATAAAACATCCAGTTTCCTGTTAGCATCCTCCCCCTAATTTACATCCTATCTACCAGTGAGTCCTTTCCACTCTCAAGTCTTCCCACATCCTTCCATCTGCACACAGATGCCATCATCTCTCACCCGATGTCTGCTGTTCTCCCCTGACTCATCTTCTTACTTCCACTCCAGCTGCCCTGCAGCCAATGGAAGATGCTTCAGGACAGATTGCTTCCTTTCCATCCACCTACCTAAAATTCTCAGGGACATCTCATCACAAAATCTCACTCTGGCCTGGGGAGGGAAGGCATTAGATAATTTGGCCCCCACCTGCTTCAGCACCTTCCTAATTCTCGCTGTCCAACCACACTGATGGTTTCCATGCTACTAGCCCCCTTCCCCATTGATCCCAGAGCCTAGAAGGGTATGATCACAAATTCGGTATGGCTGCCTCTTTCTCAGCTGAAGTTCCCAAGCCACCTGTCATATTGTTAGCAAAGCCAGGCCTATCTAAAGGCCACCCAACACATCACCCTGTTGCCAGGCCCTGACTCAATTTCTTGACATTCTTCACAAAGTGAACTCATCTTGTTTGGTTTGCACTTACTTACTGGAGTACTGGCTGTGTCTCTGTGGAGATAGGAACTCTGTAAGTATGTCTAAAGTTATCTATTCCCATAGCCCAGCTCAGTGACTAGAATCTAGTCAATGCCAATTTCATGTGTGAAAGTTCTAGATCCCCAGAAAATTCTCTCTAAGCCCTACTTCCAGATATAAATCCAAAATAATTGAAAGGTGGGGAGGAGGAGTCTCTCAATGAGACAGCTGTATCGCCATTTTCACAGAAGTATAATTCATAATAGCCAAACAGTGGCTATACCCCAAGCAAAATATCCTCTACACATGCAGTGAAGTATTATTAAGCCTTACAAAAGGAAGTATGATGATAAACCAGCCACCAAAAGACAAATACCATGTGATTCCGTGCATATGACATATCTGGAGTGGTCAAATTCATAGAAACAGAAAGTATGACACTGGAGGGAAAGGGGAAATGGCAACTTGACTTGTTGCCAATGAGCACTGGATTGGTGTGACAAGATGAAAAAGTTCAAGACAGCTGCTTCCCAATTATGTGAATACTCTTTTTTTTTTCTGTCAGTTATGGGGCTTGAACTTGAAGTCTGGACACTGTCCTTGAGCTTTTTCAACTCAAGAGTAAGACACTACCACTTTGAGCCACAGTGCCACTTCCAGTTTTCTGGTGGTTCATTGGAAATTAGTCTCATGGACTTTCCTGCCCAGGCCAGCTTTGAACTATTATCCTCAGGTCTCAGTCTCCTGAGTAGCTAGAATTATAGGCATGAGCTACCAGAGCCCGGCATGAAGACCCTAAAAACTTCCAGATTCACATTTAAAAGTGGTTAAGATAGCAAATATCATGTTTTTATCCTAATTAAAAGTCTTTATAAACTTTTTTTTTAATTAAGTGTTGCCCAGTTCTGCTGGATCACACATGTAATCCTAGCTATCCAGGAAGCCAAGGTCTGAGGATCAAGGTACAAAGCAAGCCCAGGCAGGAAAATCCATGAGATTTAACCAGCGAAAAGCTGAAAAGTGGCTAAGGTGGTAGACTGCTAGCCTTGAGAGAAAAAGCTGAAGGATAGTGCCTAGGCCCTGAGTTCAAGCTTCACTACCACCACACACACACAAAAAAATCCACTAAGAACTCTTCTTGGAAGACTGTAGCCAAATCAGCTAAAAGAAGGAAAATAAGGGACAAACAAATGGAACTAAAGAAGAGCCACGGAAGTGACACAGGGCCCCATGTACTCTGATCTTTGCTTTGGGAAGACAGACATCAGGCACTTGGAATCCCCATAGGAGTCAGAAAGAGAAGCATACATTTCTGTTCAAGCCCCTGCTAGAAACTTTATAGAAATCTGTTCTGAGGATGTAATTAGGGATGTAGGCAAAGGATGCTTATCATGCATTACTCTGCTTTGTGTTACTGTAATGAAGCACCTGAGATAATTAGCTGATAAGGTTAAAAGGTTTATTTTGGCTCATAAGTGATTGGGCCCTGTGGCTTTTGCCCTAAGATAAGGCAGCACATCCCAGCAGGGGCTCAAGACACAGCAAAGCCTCTCAGCTCATCATTAAGGAAGACAAAAGGAGAGGAATTAGCCAGGATCCCATGGTTCCCTTCAAAGGAAAGTTCCCAATGGCCTAAAGACCTCCCACGAGGCCCCATCCTCCAGACCCATAGGGCCACACTAAGGACGAAGGCTGTAATACATGATCTCCGTAGATATCATCCAGCGTAAGCAGATTACACTGAGTGATACAAACGTCCTCTGTGAGCCTCTCTAGAAGATGCCCGATTAAGGAAAGGCAGTTCCAGCCACACAAGGAGACTGCAGATTCATCTGGAAAAGACAAATTGAAAAGCAAGTCATGGGCAAATGGATGTCATTATGACCCCATCTGTGTCTTAAGAGAGATGCAGAGACACAGAGACAGGACATCATTCACCAAGGTGTTCACATTAAGGTGGCGACAAAAGCCCTAATGCCTGTGTGCATCTGATGTCACAAAATAATATCTACTGAAACAAACTCCAGGAAATGGAAACGACAATAAAAAAAAAATCCAGCTGGGTGTTGGTGGCTCACACCTGTAATCCTATCTACTCAGGAAGTTGAGATCTGAGGGTCACAGTTTGAAAGTCTATGGGATGCTTATTTCCAATTAAATCACAGAAAAAGTGGCTCTAAGGTTCAAGTGGTAGAGCACTAGCCTTGAGCAAAAAGGAGCTCATGGACAATGCCTAGGCCCAAAATTCAAGCCTCAGGACAGGCAAAAGTAAATAAACAAACAGACAAATAACTAATTTAAAAATTTCATATAAAGAGGTTCTCGGCTTTTTTTGCATTTTTTGTAATGCCCTATCATGAATACATATTCCTTCTACAAAGAGAAACAAGAAAAAAAAAAAATTTGTGCCAGTCCTGGGGCTTGAACTCAGGGCCTGGACATTGTCCTTGAACACTTTTTGCTCAGGGCTAGTGCTCTGTCACTTGAGCCACAGCACCACTTCTGGCTTTTTCTATGTATGTAGTACCAAGAAATCAAACTCAGGGCTTTGTGCATGCTAGGCAAGCACTCCACCACTAAGCTACACTCCCACGAAAATTATTTTAAAGAAGAAAATATGGTGGGGGAGGTAGAGGGGGAAAGAAAGCATTTATAAGGAAACCTTAGGGGATTCCAAAGAAAATTCTAGTACTCTACTTCTTTGGCAAAAAGTAAAGAATTATATAGCACAAAACAAACCCTGCCCCCCTAAGTGAGGAACACAACATATAAAACTTTGCTTATATAACTCCAGAAAGCTTGAAAAGGATGCCAGATACCTACAGAGACCCAAACAGACCTTTTGGAACTCAAACCAGGGCAGAGAGAAAACACACAGAAAAGTACTAGGGAACCCATAAGGACATTAAAAAAAAAAAAAGTGAAGCATTACAGCACAGTGACAAAAGGCCAGCGAGAAAGAAGAGAGGCCAAGGGGGAGATAAAGGCCACGTCTTTCTCCAGTACCAGGGCAGACCTTGTGGCTAGGAAAGAGAAATTCATGAAGCTCTTTTCCCATTTCCCTGCTAGGCAAGGGAGCCCCTATAATTAAGCTAATGCTAAGAGGAAAGAGGCCTTCTATTTAGCTGTCATCTGGGCTAGCACAGAGGTGAATCAGGCAGAGCCTCCGGCAGAGTGGAAAAGACCAAAAAGGAGCTTGCTGGCTGACCTAGCTTCCATCCTGACGCCTGCCCTGTGCACTGTGCAAACTCCCAGAGAGCCCTGGTGAAGCCCAGAGACAAAGATAATAATAATCAGCACTCTGAGTACATGACTCAGGGCCAAGCTCTTCTCCAAATACTCCTCCCTCCCCGGTCCTGAACCCATAGAACCAAACAGACACACACACTGAAATATGGAGACCCACCAATTCAGTACCCAAACTGGCTGGGTATCAACCAGGAAGGTAGCATACAGAGTCTGGGTACATGGGAGAAAAAGACAGATCGTATTCTAAGCAAGATGGGCCCATCCATCCTGTACTCAGAACCACACACCTTTAAAACTTAGGAATGCAGCCAAACACTGGGGGCTCAAGCCTGTCATGGCAGCCTGAGATCTGAAGCTCACAGCTCAAAGCCAGCTTGGGCAGGAAAGTCTTTGAAAATCTTATCTCCAATGAACTAGCAAAAAGCTGGAAGTAGAGCTGGGGCTCAAGTGGGAGAGTATCATTCTTGAGTAATAAAGCTAAGGGACAGCATCCAAGCCCCGAGTTCAAGTCCCAGTACACACACACACACACACACACACACACACACACACACACACACACACACACACGGAACTCTCAGCAGAAGCCACCTTGCCTCCCACTCCTCCCCTCCCCTACCTTGTAAAAGCACAGGTTCTACAGCCCAGGGCCTGGACACACTACCCTGTGCTACCTGGCTGCATTATCTGATATCACGTGATGATTCCTCTCCACCCCTCACCCCTGTCTACACAAAAGAGAATTATAACCTCATTTCATGGTCCCCGTATATAAACTCACTCACTTGCCAAATTTAGTTTGTAGTGCCACCCCCATGAATTCTCACTGGGGTACCCCATCCTTCCCAGATATGTGTAGGCCTGTGAGATGTTGGAATCTCTTGAGGCACCTGTTCTTGGCTGAGTAATGGTATGCCTTCTCATTTCTATAGGCTTCAGTGCTATAAAGAAGTGTTGTTCTTACAGCCTGTTCAGTGACATGCGTGTCACACATCTGTGCATCTTCTTGGGGTCAAATGACCCCCACAGATAGTGTTAAAGGGCTGCCTCAGTTTCTAAGAATGAGAATGTTGTGATGTACACACTGCATGTGTGTTGTTAAACTTGGTTCGGGCAAGAGTTGTTATGTTCATGGCTATGAGTTCAAGGTTAGTCAATAATATGCATTCCATCAAATACCTCTGAACATAAAACAGCCATCAAACCAGGGGATGTCAGGCATCCATGTGGCTCACACCTATAATCCTACCTACTCAGGAGGCTGAGATCAAAGGATCACAGGCTGAAGTGAACCCTGACAGGAAAGTCCATGAAACTCATCTCCAACTAGCCAGCAATTAGCTGGAAGTGGCACTGTGGCTCAAGTGGTAGACTGCTAGCCTTGAGTAAAAAAAGTTGAGGGATGGAGCCCAGGCCCAAGTTCAAGTCCAAGTACCAACACACACACACACACACACACACACACACACACACACTCAGGGAAGTTATATACTGATCTACTTGCAGTGGTGTGAGCCTGTTTCCTTTCCCCAGGAGCCAGAGCTCAGTATTCCCTATGTCGATATTTGCAGTAAATTCCCAGTGCACCACATCTCAAATGAGCTGATATCAGGGGGCATTCAGATGGTACTTTGTTTGGCACATGCTCTGTGCTGAGAAGGCACATTTTTTTTAAATACCAGTAGTGGGGCTTGAACTCAGGGACAGGACATTCTCTCTCTGAGCTTTTTCACTCAAGGCTAGCACTTTCCCACTTGAGCCACATAGCTCCTTCCAGCTTTTTGATGGTTAACTGGGGAGAACAGTCTTAAGGACTTTCCTGCCCAAGTTGGCTTTAAGTTGAGACAAGTTCCTTCATTCTCAGCCTCCTGAGTCACTAGAATTACAGCCCTGAGCCACCGGTGCCCGGAATATCTCACTGCCTTGGCTTAGGCAGAACAACAGAGTGGCCCTGGAAACCATATAGAAAGGGATCTCTGTCAGAATGGCAGGGTGCTGGTGGCCAGCTCAGAAACCATAACTGGATGAAGACTGAGGGGCAACCTCAGGGAATACCCATGGGGTTTCTCTGCCCAGAATCTACCCTCCACCCCTACCCCCAACCCAGGTGTAACTGATAGCTTTCTTTGGGAAGCATTACATGAGATCATGATGGAGTCAGTCCTTCAGCATTGGTCATATGACTCAAGGTAAGCCAACCAGAAACTCCTGGTCATCTTTAACAATTTTTTTTCTTGGCCAGGCCTGGGGCACTGTCCTTAGGCATTTTTTGCACAAGGCTAGAGCTCTGCCACTTGAGCCACAGCACCACTTCTGGTTTTTTCTGTGTATGTGGTACCAAGGACTCAAACCCAGGGCTCTGTGCATGCTAGGCAAGCACTCTACCACTAAGCCATGCTCCTGGCCCCAGCAATTATTTACTCTATCTATGGTATCTTAAGACTATAAGTCATTGAGTTGCTGTACCCAGGTCCCCAGAATGTCTTTAGTTACAGAACTTTCTAAAGATGAATTCCTCATCTTTTCCTTCACCTCTCCAATTACTCCCATATGCATCTAGTAAACTCATTCTTACATTAGTCTGAGTCAAGGTGTGACATTTGAATTTGTCAACAGAGGGTCTTACGGTCAACATTTTAAAGCGATGGTGTTTTCTTTACCACTCTTCCTATTCACTATTTTTTAAATGGATATGAGACTAGAGATTGAACTCAAGAGTCTTGTGCTTGCTAAGAAGGAAGCCATGCTTCCAACCTTTATTGCTTTAGTTACTTTTTAGTTAAAGTATCTCAGTTTTTTGCCCATGGCTGCCCTCAGCAATTATCTTACTTATAGCTTCTTTCAAAGTTGGAACTACAAGCCCCTACCACCACACTCAGCTTATTGATTGAGATACTGTTTTGCTTTTGTGACCCATGCTGGCCTCAAACAACAATCCTCTTGATCTCTGCCTCTCTAGTAGCTGAGACTAAAGGCATGAACCTCCATGCCTAACCTTCCTGGTCACTTTAAGCCTCAGAGAAGAAAAGAAAAACAGAAGAAAAGAGAAAAGAAGCAAACTACACATTAACCAGTTTCCCTAATGGCATGCTCTGCCTTTTCCATAAGGAAAGAGAATGGGCAAATAAGCCTATGAACTCAGATGGCCTTAAATGGGTTTATTTCTTCTGGCTCAGATATACTCTGCACCATACTTTCAAGAAATCTCACCAATGATATCAGCAAAGTCCTGCCTCAATTCCAGAAGAGTCCAGGGGCGGGGGAAGAGAGGTGACAGATCCTCCTGACTAAACACTAGATGAGGACACATTTACTCACAACAGGTCTCCCTCTTGCTGTGTCTGGAACTAATCTACTAGCTGACCACAGAGCCATGAGCAAGCCCAGACAAGACCAGAACGCCCAGCCAGCTGACCTACAGACAGTGGAGAGGTTCTTCATTATGGAAAAGTAACTAATGCTTTCACCCAAGTGAGAGAAACCACAGGACACTGTGAACAGAAATGCCAACTACAGAGGTTTGTGCTTATCATCCTAATTACTCAGGAGGCTGAAATCAGAAGGACTGTGGTTCAAGACCAGCTCTGAACAATAAAAAAAAAAAAGTTTGTTTTCAAGTCTCTCTTTCTCAACCCATAAACTGAGCGTAGTGTCTCCACACCTCTACTGGAAGCTGTTAGGGAGGCAGGGAGATTGAGGTCTGAGGCTAGCCTTCAGCATAAACATGAGATCTTATTTGGAAAAAAAAATAATAACTGAAACAA
Organism: Megascapheus bottae; assembly: GCF_031878675.1. NCBI lineage: Eukaryota > Metazoa > Chordata > Mammalia > Rodentia > Geomyidae > Megascapheus > Megascapheus bottae. The sequence continues at coordinate 1,866,117 of NC_143533.1, read as the reverse complement.
AGAGGGGCTTGGGGTATAGCTCAAGTGATAGAGTACCTGCCTAGCAAGCATAGGGCCAGAGTTCAAATTCTAGTGATGTCCCCTCCAAAATAGAGGGAAAGGAAAGGAAAGAAGGAGGGAGGGAGGGAAAGAAGGAGGGAGGGAAAGAAGGAAAGCAGAAGGGGGGAAAGAAAAGAAGGAGGGAAGGAAGAAAGGAGAGATGGAGGGAAAGAAAGGAGGAAAAAAATGAGGGAGGGAGGAACCCTGAAAGCCTACTTTATGCCCCACATCCCTGCAGGTCCCGATCAGCTGTCCCTACCTGACCTCAGGAGATGGCCTGAAGCAGCCATCATTTCTACTTATTACCAAGAAGAAAGCACCACAGGGCCTCACAGGCAGATCGCAAGTACGCCTGGAGGAGAAAGTCCTGCTTAAAGATACTGCCCTGGCATCAGAGGCCACACATTAAACTCCAGCCCAGTCTCCTAGTCTATGTCCTTACCTGATGCTGATGCTATGATTTGACTTGTACGCATTGTGACCCTCCACAGTTCAAGGTCATTAAATCAGAGGTAGGGCCATCGAGAAGGGATGATGGGTATCTGTGCCCTTAGAAGAGGAACAAAGGGCTGTGTGCAGGTGCTCACAGCTGTAATCCAAGCCCATCAGGAGGCTAAGATCCAGGGAATCACATCCAGGGAAGCCAGCCTGAGCAGAAATATCCTTGAGACTCTACCTCCAATTCAACCAGCAAGGCCTGAAGCCTGGCTTAAGTAGTAGAGTGCCAGCCATGAAAACAACAACAACAAAAAAGCCAAGCAAATACGCGGCCCTGAGTTCAAACCCCAGTACTAAAAGGAAAAGAAAAGGGCCTGAAGAAGAAAGTTGGCCTCCTTTTCGCTTCTGCCCTTTTTGTCTTTCCACTAGGTAAAGACAGAGTATCCACCCCCTCCAGAGAACAAAGCTAGGAGACACTATCTTCAGACACTGACTCTGCCAGTGCCTTGATCATGAACTTCCAGCTTCAGAAGTATGAGAAATAAATCTCCACTACTGATCAATTAACCAGCCTGTGGTGTTTCATTACAGTGTCTGGACTGATGCTTCAGATTCAAACGAATCCGTTAAACACTTTGGAGGGAGCCTCACACTCTGGGTGTCTGCAACCATCACAATCAGCCAGGGGAGGGAGCAGGTGAGGGGGTGTCCCCTGCAGAGGGGAAGGGGGGAAAGGGGAGAGAGGAAAGGGGATGTAAAATAATTTGAGGCAGAATAGAGACAAGGAAATTCAATCACACCAAGACAGATTAAGAAGTAACTGTTTGCCTTTCAAAAACTGAAACTAATTTTTTTAATTCTTTTTTCAATTCTTGGTCAACCCTTCTGATTGACTAAAGGACAAAAATCTCAGGTGCTGATATATTTTGAACCATTGTAATATTTGCTAACCTCCCTATTCCAAATTGAAATCCATCTAGGCAACAATATCTAGCTGGAATCTCATAATATGGTTTGAAACGGATGCATTTTTGACAAAAAAAAATATTTTCTTTTAAAATAAATTTGTTGAGAGAGAGAGAGAACTGGGGCGCGGCTTGAACTCAGGGCCTGGCCATACTCTCTGAGCGTTTTGGCTCAAAGCTGCACTCTACCACTTGAGGCACTGCTCCAGTTCCAGCTTTTCTGGTAGTAAATTGAAGATAAGAGTCTCCTGAACTTTCCTGTCTGGGCTGGCTTTAAACTTCAAATCATCAGTTCTCTGCCTCCTGAGCAGCTAGATTACAAGATCTTTTCATTTTTTTAAAAGATTGATTTTATTTGGTTTTTTTTTTTCAAAGAAAAGGTAGGTAACCAACAGATATGGCTGATCTTGTGAACAGCAAACTTTTAGGGAAGACTGAAATAAGGAAAAGAAGATGGATAGGATTTGGAGTTTTGCCTGTTTCAGACTGTGGGTTAATCAAATGACTCTATTAGTCAGTTTTTGTAAACTAAGGCTGCAGTAACAAGCAACCCCTAGGTGCTAGTGACTGTTGCTACCCAAACGTGAGTTGTTGCTCACGATACTTGTCCCATAGTTGCCCATGAATACCTACGTCTCTTCCATCCCTGGACGTGTGGCCCTTTATTGATCTTATGACAAAGGGAGAAAGAACAATAGCTGAACCAAGCAATCACTCCTAAACCTTCTATGTAGATCTGGAGTATTCCAGATCTGTCCCGTTCTACCAGCCAGTGCATACGTGGGGTCAACTCCACAATGGGACAAGAAAGTATGTCCCTTCCTGGCAAGTGAACGAAGCAAGTGGATGGGAAAGGTAAATAAATGAAATACTAGTGCAACCCACCACAATAGCTTTGGAAAGTCAGCCCGCTTCCATCTCTCCAGCTAAGAAATTCAGCAAGTTCAATATGGAATGTATTCCTTTCTTTCCCCACTTCTGAGATTCATTTGATCTCTCAACTCAAATTTAGGAAGACTTCTAGAGACCTGCACTACTGAAACGATTGGTCTAAGGCCTGTGAGATGGCTAGCCTTTGCTGTCCAGTTGACTAGATAGAGAGAAGGCTAGGGGATTCATGAAGCACAAATATGGGTGTATCTTGAAGGTATGTGCAGGGATGGTCAGATCCTAATGAATGGATTTCAGATACAGTGGTGTTACTGGCAAGTGGCAAAAGGAGGTGGGGTCTAGTTACAGGAAATGGGTCCTTGGGTATAATATATATTACAATTTCTTTTTGTATGCTCTCTCTACTTCTTGTCAGGTGAACAGTTCTTCTCCAACATAGATAGCCTTGATAGGCTGCCCAAGTGGGTGAGGCCAAACATCCATAGGACTCTGCAAGTGTAGGCCAGAAACAAAGTTTTCTCTTGGGTATTTTGGTCCTGCTGATGCAAAAGTAACTAAGACAGAGCCAAGTGCCAGTAGCGCACATGTTTAATCCTAGCTACTTGGGAAACTGAGATGTGAACATGGTAGTTTGAAGACAGTTAGTGGAGGAAAAGTCCATTTGGAGAAAAACACAGGAAGGGTATAACAATATTCAAAAGTAATGTACTCACTACCTTACAAATGTAACTGTAACCCCACTACACATCACTCTGATAATAAATTTTTTTTACAAGTCCATGAGACTCTTATCTCCAATTAACCAGCAAAAAGCCAGAAGTAGTGATGTAACTCAAGAGGTAGAAGCCCATCTGTGAGCTGAAAAAAATCTAAGATATAGTGCCCAAACTATTAAAGAAAATGTTGTTTAAGAGGAAGTGACTGGATAGAACATGCAATGCATCTGCCCAATAAATATGTCAAAAGAAGCTCATCAGTAATCAAGGAAATCCTCACTTAGAGTTAGACATGGTGGTACATGTCTATAATCCCAGCTGCTCTTGAAGAGGATCTAGAGTTCAAGACCACCCAAAGGACTGACACTCTAATCTCAAAAACAAAATCTGAGCCAGGTACCAGTGCCTAACACCTATAATCCTAACTATACAGAGGGCTGAGATCTGAGGTAGCCCTACAGGAAAGCCCAGGAGACTCATCTCCTACTAACCATCAAAAAGCTGGAAGTAGAGCTCAAGTAGTAGTACGATAATCCTGAGCATTAAAAGCTTAAGGACAGCCGGGCACTGGCACGGTGGCTCATACCTGTAATCCTAGCTACTCAGGAGCCTGAGATCTGAGGATCTTGATTCAAAGCCAGCCTGGGCACTAAAGACTGTGAGACTCTTATCTCCAATAAACCACTAGAAAAGTGGAAGTGGTGCTGTGGCTCAAGGAGTAGGGCATTAGCCTCGAACTGAAGAGCCCAGGGACAGCACCCAGGCTCAGAGTCCAAGCCCCACAACCAACAACAACAATAACAAAAAGGTTAGGAACAGCACCTAGGTCCTGAGTTAAAGTCCCAGTAATGCACATTCACACACACACACACACACACACACACACACACACACACACACACAAATTGCTTAAGTGACAGAGGGCCTGCTTAGCAAGTACAAAGTCCTGGGTTCAATCCACAGCAAAACCAACAAGAGAAAGAAAATGTTCATTAAAATAAAAGATCACATTTTTATCCCATCAATCTTGGCAAAAATGTACAAATGTGTTACTTCTGTAAGCTAGGAAAGACATGCAACAAGGCAGAAGCACATCCGTGGGCAGGAGGCATATTGGTCTGGCTACGTATAAGAATATTTGGCAAAGTCTATCAAAAGCTGAATCACTGTACCCACCCATTGCTCACCATTCTACTTGTAGGGAACTAGAGAAACACTTGCATACATGAAGTCATTGCCAAAAGGAGTGCCAAAGTTCACCAAGAGAGAAGTGACCAATCTGTGGAAAGAAGTTCACACTGCAGAAGGAGACACCAAGTTTCCAAACAACCCTGGTGGGTGTAGATGACAGAAAGACCTCAACTGTGATGTCAAAAGAATCTTGAAGATCCACCCTAATGCTGAACTGCCCTATAACCCAACCACACCACTCTTAAACATTTATCCAAACGATTGCAAGTCAAGATACAGTGAAGCCACCACTACAACCATGATCATCGTTGCACTATTTACCATAGCCTATGGGAACAGTTCAAATGCTCTTCCATAACAAATGAATCTAGAAAATGTGTGTGAATGTGTGGGGGGGGGGAAGAGAGAGAAAATAAAATTTCATTCATCCATCAGGAAGAAAATTTTGTCATTGGCAGAGAAATGGATAGACCTGGAAAAAAAATAAGTGAAGTAAGTCAGGCCCAGAGAGACAAAGAAAGCACTCTGCCTCTCATATGTGGAAGTTAAAGCTAATTTGTAAATACATATGTAAACCTATACAGGGTTGTATGCATACATATACAAATGCATCCACTTAAGTATCAACTACACAGAGGAGAATTCCAATGGTGTAACTCCTTTCAACAGCTAACTTACAGTCTAACACAATGAATACCAAAAGGTCAATACCTGAAGTGTGTCAGGGTGGGGTGAGGTAAATACAGAAAGGGAAGATGGGTGAATGCAATCATAATACTCAATATACATAATTGGAGATGGAATCCCGGAACTGGAGAGGTTGAGAGGGGATGGGAGATATAGGGGAGAATAAGGGAAGAGGTGTCACTGATGGAAGGAGCACATACTGAGCTGTTGAATTGAAACCCCTTGAAACAATTACTAAAGACCATAGTTTTTTTAATTTAAGAAAAAAAGTCCAATCTGAGCCATATTGTTTAACTACCTTAATAAATTGCACTTAGGCCTTTCTGTATATTTAATTTTTTTTGCCAGTCCTAGGGCTTGAACTCAGGGCCTGGGCACTGTCCTTGGACTTTCTCAAGGCTAGAGCTCTACCATTTGAGTCACAGTACCACTTCTGCCTTTTTCCATGTATATGGTACCAAGGAATCGAACCCAGGGCTTTGTGTATGCTAGGCACGCACTCCACCACTTCGCTACATTCCTGGCCCTGTAAATTTAATTTTTTGTAACACAGATGACAGCCTCTATCCATCCATGCCAGTTCACAAAATCTAGCTGACTCCAGCACCAGGAAATAAGGCCCTTAGGGTATAAATACGGCTACCATTATTACCATATTATTACCACATGATTCCTCTCAGGATAAATTTCCTTTTCCACAGAGAAAGTCAACCTTTTTTTTTTCCTTACAGTTATAACCTCCTGAAGAGGCTTAATCTCTTCCCAGGGGTGATAATTAACATCTGTAATGTGGCTGAATTTACAATCAATGTTATTAACTCTGCTCTTTCCATCTGCTTTCACTTGAGTATTGGGGTATGGGGGTTGGGGATGGAGGAAGAGGGGAGACAACGAAAATTGGGGAATCTTGGCCAAGAATCAGAATAAGCTCAGACTATAAGGGAGACAGTCTTTCCTATTCTGGACTTAAGGCTGTCTTCCAAAACCTTCAGTCAGCTCTTTATAGATCCAAGGACAGGGTGGATGTCAATGTGAAGAGTCAGACTAAGGAGTGTCAAAAGGACCCTTGTAGAGTCTCCGCATGTAACACAAAGAGCAGTCCGTCAAGAATCCCTTCTGTTCTCTCCATGATTAAGAAACCACAGAGAATCGGGCACTAGTGGCTAACGCCGGTAAGTCCTACCACTCAGGAGGCTGAGATCTAAGGATCAAGGTTGAAGTCAACCAGTGCAGATAAACCCAAAAGATTCTTATCTCCAATGAACTACCAAAAAGCTGGAAGTGGACCTGTGGCTCAAGTGATAGAGCACCATCCTTAGTTTAAAAAAAAAAGGGGGGCCAGGAGTTTGGCCTAGTGGTTAAAGTGCTTGCCTAGCATGCATGAAGACCGGGGTTCAATTCCTTGGTACCACATACATAGAAAAAGCCGGAAGTGGTGCTGAGGCTCAAGTGGTAGAGCTCTAGCCTTGAGAAAAAATCCAAGGACAGTGCTCAGGCCCTGAGCTCAAGCTCAGGACTGGCAAAAATAAATAAATAAATAAATAAATAAATAAATAAATAAATAAATAAAAAGGAAAGAAAGAAAGAAAGAAAGAAAGAAAGAAAGAAAGAAAGAAAGAAAGAAAGAGAAAGGCCAAAAGTAGAGTTGTAGCTCAAGCAGTAGAGTGCTAGCCTTGAGCACAAAAGCTAAGGAATGGTGGTCAGGTCCTGAGTTCAATACCCAAAAATCAAAAATTTCTTTAAAAAAGTCAGACCACTTTACACTGGTGGCCCCCAAAAAGAAATATGACAGACTTTTAGCCCTAAGTCTCAGATTTAGGCTAAACCGAGCTTCACTAAGATTTTACGCCATACCCAATTTAATGATACACAGGTACAAAAATAAGAGCAACAACTTCCTCTTTTCTTTAAAAGAAGAAAAAAAATACAGGAAAATATTTTTTTGCTGAACTCTGAACTTCCTTTCTGTTAACCACAACTTACTACTGACTTTTACTTTGGTAAAAGGAACCAAAAAATTAAAAAAAAAAAAAACTTTGCTAAATAAATAATCCTTTGGATCCTCACTGCTGCTGACTGCTGACTTTCTATCCAAAACTCTCCCCAGCCATTGCAACCCAGCCCTGGACTGCTGATGAAAACCACATAGAACTGAGAGATAAGGCTGCACTCATTTGCCCAGCTATACTTTATTGCTGCGTCTCATCTTCCCATAGAGCAGACATTTCCCAGGTGAAAGCTAAACCAAGTCTGATCAGGCTCAAACTCCAAGCTTGGGAGTGGCCATCCAGAAACCTGGGTTTGAGCCCTGAGTTTGCCATCAAAAAAAAAAAAAAAAACTTGGGGGAAAGTCACTTACATGGCCATTTTTATAGCTTTTCTCCTGAGAGCAGGCCTCAGTCAGCACTGAGTGGGAGATTAAAAACTCCAAATAAAACCCTGAGGCTTAGAACAAGAGGACAGATTTCAGGTCATCCACACTGTTGAAAAGTGAGGAGAGAATTCAAAAAATAGCACCAAAAGAAGGGAGCCCCAAATAAAATATAAATAAAACAGAAACCCTATCTAAATGCTGGGCAGACTCATGAATCACACAGGCAGGAGGTAGCCTCAGAGAAGATGCAGGGATAAAACTCGAAATTGAGCTGACATTCAAGAGATGACTGTGTCCAATCCAGTCAGTGACCTCCTGGAACAAAGCCAGTAATCCTCATCAGAGAATCAAGAATTTCCACAATGTCAACAATCCAGTTCAAAATCACTTGATCATACAGAAAAAAAAAAAAAAGAAAGATGACAACACTGGCTACAAGTGGCTCACATCTGTCATTCTAGTTACTCAGCAGGCTGAAATCTGAGGATCATGGTTCAAAGCCAGCCCAGGCAGAAAAAATCCCAATGGACACTCTTATCTCCAATGAAGCTCAAAGTGGCAGGGTGCAAGCTTGTGAACCAGAGCTAAGAGACAAGGCCTCAAGTTCAAGCCCATGACCTACCAGAGAGAGAGAAGAGGGAAGGAGGGAAGGAGGGGGGAGAGGGGAGAGAGACAGAGAGAGAGAGAGGAGTAGAGAGACAGAGAGAGAAGAGAGAGAGAGAGAGAGAGAGAGAGAGTGAGAGAGAGACAGAGACAGAGAGAGAGATGAGAGATGAGTAGGAGTGAGAGAAGAGAGAGAGAGAGGAGATGACCCCAAGCTCAAGGAAAAACCCATCCATGAAGATGGGGGGAGCGGTGGAGGGCAGGTACAAAGCATTGCTATTACATTGATATACTGGAGCAAAATCTAAAACAGAAGGACATCTTGGGATGATTTGAGCAGCAAGAGAATTTATAAAATAATGGATTGCACTAGATCAAGGGCTCATCAGATTGATGACACCCGAAAAGACAGAACTGCCCTTCTCTATTTCTAACCCAGCCTTATGATAGAAGCCAGCTGCCACAATCCCAAACACATGTCAGCATCACATAAAGTACATGAAGCCAAGTCCTTGATTCCACCTCCACATCCTTTCCACTCTGTGCACTGTCCTAGATGGATGGATGGCTCTTAGAGATAGCATAATGGGTTTTTTGGTAGAGTTTTTGGGGGAAAAGAGGTTGAGACTTTCCTGCCCAGGCTGAATTTGAACCATGACCCTCAGACTTCAGCCTGCTCAGTAGCTAGGATGACAGGTGAGAGCTACCAGTGCTGGCTTGATTCAAGACTTCCATGACACTGTTAAGTCTTCAAGAAAGAAGAACAAACCTTTTCTTGCCAAGGGCCATTTAGATATTTATAGCATCACTCAAGAATGAAACAAAATGATCAACACCAGTCATCTGACAAGAAATCCACTCATCTGTCTCAGTGTGAACCAAAGGATTTCCTGGGCCTTGTACAGGCCTCTATCCCTGGAAACCAATCCTGGAATCCCCCTCCCTGCAAATGTGCTCTATTAACAACCAAGGCCCCTTTCCTGAAACAACCAGGAGGACCTGAAGAGCTAGTAACATTTTCCAGGAATAGAACCCAAACATGAAAATACAATGAAAATGAAAATTCATTAATTCTAGCACAATACGGAGCTCTGAACATTGCCTCCTTCCTTTTGTTTAAAATGAGGTAA